>NC_139046.1:29723132-31115632 GCF_965140915.1 Aythya marila
CTTCAAGTTTCATCAGGGGAGGTTTAGGTTAGATATTAGGAAAAAATTATTCACTGAAATGGTTGTGAACCATTGGAGCAGGCTCACCAGGGAAGTGTCTGAGTCACCATCCCTGGAGGTATTCAGAAGACATGTAGATGAAGTGCTTAGAGACATGGTTCAGTGGTAGACTTGGAAGTGCTAGGTTAATGGTTACACTACATGATCTTAGAGGTCTTTTCCAACCTGAAGAATTCTATCATTCTATATAGCTCTTTACTCACAAATTGTGATCAATCTGATCAGGTTCTGATATGAGTCTAGAGTGAAAGAACCTAAAACCTAAATGTACCTTTAATGTACCTTTAAATGTACCCAAATGTACATTTAATCTATGGCTAGTAATTTTATCAGAGAAAGGAAATATAATTTGTCACATATTTTATCAATTTATATCTTGAAAAACAGCATTCAGTAGCCACTAAAACAAATAAACTTATGGGGCATGTCAGTAGATTACAAATGCTCTGTTTTTTCATTGTAGTGTAATTATGGTATAATCATAATAGGTTCAGGTTGCACCCAAGATACAGCTAATAAAAAACCCAAGATATCACTTAAAGATACTTTCTCCTGTTTTGGTGATAAAGTTATCTGTCATATTTACTAACATGCCAAAGTTAATAAATTCTATGACAGGAACACTGTTGCTTCCTTCACTATTATGCTAGTCACTATTATACTAGACTTAGAAAATAATAATAATTTGCATTTGAAAGATGTGATATTTTCATTGCTCTTTTCAATTAAAATAAAATAAAATAAAATAAATAAAATAAAATAAAATAAAATAAAATAAAATAAAATAAAATAAAATAAAATACTGAGTTCTTGTAGAAATACCAGCCCTTTAGTGAGATAAAGGAATTTCTCTACATTTTTAAAAAACTAGTCTTTATTTTAGCAATTAAATTATTTGAATTACGGACGGTTTCAACACCTGCCTGAACGAACTTTCCATTTCTCCCTATATACACTTATATGCCTGGTTTTCTTTTGTCCAGAGAAGAATGATGTAACAATGATGACAAAGATTTCCTAGCCCACCATGGAGAGGTTATGATACTACAAAGAAAACTCTTAATAATTATAAGTTGAAAAGGACAGTATTTAAAGAGGACAGTTGGCAAACTCTGCACAAATCATTGCACTCAGAAACAACCTAGACAATTCACAATCCAGGCAATTCCAGGTGAATCCCACTCTCACTCCCAGGCCTACAGCCCTTCACAGGCATTTACTGAGGTTCTTGGATGAAAAACAAGAAGTAGTAAAATTAAAAGACATCAGTTTTGTAATATTCTCACAGGTGGTTTTAGCACAATAAATAAGGACAGATGTAAATAAACTACAAATTTTCTTTTTATTTATTTATTTATTCAGTTATTTATTTGGAGAAAGGATTAAGGGGAGAACTTTTGTATTAGAAATAGTTATTCTTTCTGTAATGGTGGATTATTGCTCAGAGTACTTGCATTCTTTGTCTATACTAATCAAAAGATGGTACCATATTTTAGGAAAATATTTTTTTTTTTTTTTTTTTGCACAGGAGACAAATTAATTCTCATAAGTTTTCTTGTTGGTTTGTTTGTTTTAGCTGATGTTCATTGCAAATACCGATTTTTGAAAATGTTAACCGAATCCTGGCTATCTATCACTGAGATAAAGACATTAAGATGAAAGTACATAGTATATGCTAACAACAAATTATTGGAACTTCTGGAAGTATGAATAATTTTACATGAAAACTACTTCTAAAACACAAAAAAGCATCTTTTAAATTATTGGGACTAAAATCCAGAAACGACTTCATCCTTTGATCAAAATTTAACTTAAAGGAAGTAGAGTTATGTTAACTGGCTGATCCTGTGTCAAATACATAAATTTGTTTATTTGCATGGATGCTTACAGATCTTGGAGGAAAATAAGTGTTCTGTCCCACACCTCACCCTAGTTCTATTACCTTTAGACAAAATCACATAACAATTTATAACTCCTGCTGGTACGTATGACTGTGAAAACAAGAATAACCATGTTGGAGCATTTATATATAATTTGCAGGTAAATATTAATGCCTACATATCACAGATATTTACTGGCTTGTCTTTCAGATTATGATATTCCTATGGCAACATGAATTGTTGTTTTTAAAAGATGTGACTCTGCTCTCACTTTTCATTATAAAGGAGACAGATGTTGATGTAAACTGACCCTGGTTTACTTAGATCTGTTATCCAAGCTGACAAGCAGATACTTATTTATGGAACAAAATAAGAATGCACTGAGAACACATTTAGTGATGACAACCATGGAACAGAACCTCTGAGAAGGGAAAGTTCCTGAGGAGAGTGCACATGTGAACACACATCTACGCTGACACCCACACACAGGCCTTTATGAGTCAATGTAGTAAGATCAATACAAAAAAAAAAATCTATGTTTTTACCATTTCCTATTTATAACAATAAATATCATAAACATATGTATTTTTTTTTTTTTTTTTCTCAAATGTTAATGTTAAATTGTGGTTTTCCACTCCTGACCACAATGAAGCGAAGAATCACTAAGTTCTCTGTAGGTTCTGCATGTGATGGGAATAAAGGAAGCATTGATTTTACCTTGTTTTATTTGGTATTTTCTCCTGTATCAGGGTGGTTGTTATTACTTGCTAACTCTGTAATGTTCAGCTGATCTATATGCCAGTTCTTAATCTATATGCCTATACCAGATTCGGTCATTTTTTGAATTAATTACACTATAAAACATAAATTCTAAGTAGTACACAATCAAAATCAGATTATTTTGATCTTCATAGAAGTCACACTTCTTTTTTTTTTTCTTTTTTGGTCACAAGCATCACACTGAAATTGCCATGCTATAAAATTGTTTCTTTCTGTGTGTCCAAAGCAAGGAATTAGGTAACTAAACAGATTCTAACTAGACATCATTGTAGTGAGAAAATATTCTATTTGTGATTACAGTTTCTCCATGTTTAGTGTTCATTTCTGATTTTGCAGCCCAGATTCCTGAGTCTGAAATTGAAATAAATTATTTTGTCAGGATATTGGATCATTTAGATTTAAAATTTTATTCAACTCTAAATTCATAAAGGTTTCTCAACATTAATTCTGGCTGTTATCATTGAACAACTTCTCAGGAATGACAATTAAACCAGTTAAACAATTAAAATGACAAAGTACTAGATGCATAGTACTTTGTTGGCATTTCCTTATGATACCAGATATGGTTGTGTTTGAACAAATGTTGAAAAATATTTATACAAAAAAATCTTGAGTTCTTTACTTAATTTTTAATGACATATTACATAGACATTTTGAATTTTCTCAACTGTGTAATTCTTAAGTCATTCTATAAGGTCATATTATACTTTAGAAACTTAAAAATACCTATCAGCATGCATTATTATTTCTGCTTAGTTCCAAATTTTATGAAGTCTCATATCTCCTATGAAACAGCAAATAAATTAAAGCCTTCAGCCTTTGATGCCATTCTGCAGTGGCACCATACTTTGAATATATAACAATGTCATGAATACTGAAGGTAACTGGGACAAATCATTGATTTTTTTGGTAGTTTCTATAATGTATGGAAGTCCTTGATTTTATATACAAAATTTCATTTAGTACACTATGACAGCTTAAAAATAAGTTTTCACATTTTTTTTTCATTCAGTAATGCCATACACTAGAAACATTGAAAGGCTTTGATTTAGTCGCACAGAAGAAACAGTGTCCAAATATATTCTCTTTGCAATGCATTTCTATTCTCCTGTAGAGTTTGATTATAGAGTGCTCACTGTAAGAAGCTCTGTAGCAGAAGGCAAAAATAAAACTTAGTACAGTACACTAGCAATACAGAAGTGATCACAATATTCACTCCTTCTGAAGACTGAAAATTTGTTTAGACTTTCAATAGGTCATTCTGTTACTTAGAAAATCATTTTAGATTTGACTGGCTTCTTTTCAGAAGAATCACAGAATGAATCACAGAATGGCTTGTGTTGGAAAGTACCTTAAATATCATCTAGTTCCAACCTCCCTGCCATGGGCAGGGAAACCTTCTACTAGACCAGGTTGATCAAAGCCCCATGCAAACTTTCCTTGAACTCTTCCAGAAATGGGGCATCCACAGCTTCTCTGGGCAACCTGTTCCAGTGTCTCACCAGCTTCATACCTTCATAGTAAATATCTAATTCCCTATTTAATTCCCTATCATTTTTTTTTTTTTTTAATTTTATTTTTTTTTTTAAATTTAAAACCATTACTCCTTGACCTATCACTGCACTCTCCACTCTCTGACAAAGGGTCCCTCTCCAGCTTTCCTGTAGACTCCCTTTAGGTACTGAAAGGCTGCTACAGGGGCTCCCTAGAGCCTTCTCTTCTTCACATGGAACAACCACAACTCCCTCAGCCTATCTTCACAGGAGAGGTGTTCCAGCTCTCTGAACATCCTTGTGATCCTTTGGCCTTCCTCTGGACTTGCTCCAGCAGGTCCATGGTCTTGCTGGGTGCCTCAGAGCTGAATGCAGGATGCCAGGAGGATATAATGCAGGACAGTGTAAAATGCTTTGCACAAGTCCTGAATAACTGTTTGTTAATTGTACATTTCTGGGCCTGTACTGCTCTTGTATACATCATGTTTGTCATAAGGATATGTCCTTCCATTTGATTTTATAATTAGTGCTTGAGGGTAAGGAGCACTGTAATCATTAAATAGCTTTGGATGTTGCTTACTACTGAACTGAAAGTTCAATGCATAGTCAGCATTATGGACTACATAAGAATATGTCTCCTTAAAGCTGATAGGCCAATTTTACTGTCCTGCGCAGAAGATCCTGTTATGGTGAGGGATTTTGAATCATCTAACATCACTTTGTTTTCAAATCAGGAGCAGAAGCACAAAGCAGCAACACAGATGCATACACTATAGAAGTAGGGAGGAAAATACAGAACGTGCAGAGGAGTTTAGCTCTTGTGTGTACTGGAGAGAGAGAGTTAACAGACAATGCTCTAAATCAAATGATTGCTGCACAAAAGCTGTCTCTGAGATAACATCATTTTCATTTGGGCTCTTGACAGTTTTAAAGGCCATTACAAACATCTCTGCAATCTACTCCTCTGTATCATATGGGTGTCAGAGAATCAGACCAAGCAAAACTCCCATTAAAGTAAATGAAAATTGTGCCTGTGTAAAGGGTAAGTGAAAACAATTGTCTTTTGGTTCAAGAGCTCAGCATCAATGTCAGAGAGAAAGGATATGACCAGTAGAGAATGTTTTAGGTCAGGTACTTTACTGGTCTGTTGTGATAAAGTTCTTGAGAAGATAGAAATTAATAGGGCTTTGTTCTCTTGTCATAATGACAGATAACAAACTTATGATAATTATACTTTATGGATATGTAAAGATAGACATAAATACATATTTGTCTAGTTTAGACAAAATGCTTTTTCAATCCTATTTTCCACTTAGAAATTTAAACAACTACATAATTTCTCCTCATTTAAAAGAGGCAAAGATCATTCACTCTTTTCTGGGTTATGCAATGCCAAGTAGATCATTTGAGTATGATGTACTGTTAGGCTTAGGGTGGAGGGAATAAAAAACATAAAAATTAAATATCATATCAATATGCTGCTTTTTCAATTACTCATGTCACAGAAGAACCTAGAACCCAACACATCAATTCAGGTAAGTCTGCTTGAAAAAGGATGAAATTTTCCTGAACAACCAGCAGATCTCCTGTAAAGTTAAAGAGTTAATTTTATCCTGTTAATGATATGACTGTCTAAATGAATACTGTGATTATCATCCTTTCATCATCTTATGAATAACTTAGAACTTTCTCCTTCTCCAGCCCTAAATAAACAAGCAAACAGAAATAACTGGATTGGCACTTTTTTTTTTTTTTTTTTTTTTTTTTTTTTCCTGATTTGGTAGATTTTTTTTACTAAGTTCCTTTTCAAAATATTAGTAGGAATTCCCTGATACATAGTTGTTTTGTAAATATTACTGTTCATCTTCTTTAACATATTGACTAGGATGAAACTTGTTTCATGTTGAATTGCTACTGAGGCTACTTATACTGTGCCCTCTTTCATTTTTTGTAAAAATTTCATTGTGTGTGAATGGTATATTTTTGTATCAGGAATATTTTCACAGCTGTACAGTCCAAGAGATCTAACATTTTATTTATTTATTTATTTATTTATTCAGGTAAAAAGACAAAGTACCGACTTTTTTTTTTTTTTTTAATGCTTATTCTATATACAGATAAATAGGAGATTATGTGTGTCAGAAGAAACTAACAGATGATTTAAGAAAAAAAAAACAAAAACAACAGTCAGTGACATTTTGAATACTTATTTGTTCAGCACTGGTCAAGTTTCTGTTGTGCCTCAGATGGGTCTCTCTTATTAATCTCTCTTCCTCAGCATCTGTAACCCAATAAAGGTGAAATGGGAGCCACTCTTTCATCACTTTATAAGGAGAAGCAAGAACTGTCCTGCAGGTAAGCGGCTGGATGGGCGACTACCCCGTGCAGGGACTTAGGAGGGGGCTGCCAGGCCTCAGCAGGGACAGGCTGACACTTCCTATCAGTCTCCTGCCGATTTCTCACTGCAGCCTGGCCATCTTCTCAAGCAGTTCCTTGAGCAGGGCACACCTGCACCCACAACAGGTGCACCCACAACCACCCTCTCTTCCGTCAGGACCCAGGTGGACCTCCAGATTCCAGAGTTCCCCACACCTGGGTGCCCACATGAGCCCGGAGAGGCCATGTCCCCTCAGTTTGGGTTGCTGCCTCAGTCCAGCTGCTGCAATGGGTGCCCACTATGGTGAATTATAAGTTAGAAAAGAGAGAGTTCCCAGAGGAGAAGAGAGGAAGAGAAGGGGATGTAAGAAAGGGAAGAGAGGATCCTCCCTGCACTCCTCTCTGCCCCGCCTGAACTGCCCTGCACAAACTGCCTGCGCTAACTGCCAAAGTCTGTCCTGTTAGCGGATCTTGTTGGCGGTGATCCTGGGTCATGAGAAGTAGAAAGTCCTACTATAAGGAAGTCCTTGGCTCTGTGTAAGTACTGCCCTGCAACAACAGAAAACATAGGTGTCTTAACACAAATATTTTAATCAAAAATTCATACCACAATATACTGTGATCATACAAGCCTCTAAGAAGAAAATTAACTCTATGCAAGCCAAACTATGAAAAATAGCTATCAGAGCTTTTCAGAAGAGAACTCTCTGAGATCTTCCTGATTGAATACCTTCTTTAGCCTCGGCATATACCTAAATAATGGTGAAGTTGATTGCATAATTGTCTTCGGACACCATTGTTTTATATGTATGTGGCCTTGAGAATTGCCTTTCTGTCACTAATGATGACAAATCCACTGACCCATTCTTACCCATGCTTGCAAAAGCTGTATCTATTCCTTGTGTCATTTAAGATAGGTAAACTTAAAAGGTGCAGTACATTCAGGAAGGGGGAAATGATAAAGAAAGTTGAAAGGAACATTGATCATATGGATTTTTCCCCTAACATCAGAATAAGACATTTCTCAAAAATGAATGACAATTAATGTAATATCATGGGAAAATTTCCACATTCTTCTGTGATACTAGAGGATACACCGCATGGCAAAGGAAGGACAATATTTTCTGTGTGTGCATTTCTATGTAATTTTGTTATTGTTAACATAATCCCAATTGCCACTCATAGATTTTTAGGCTGACCAGGAAAATATGCTTTCTTTGCTTTTCACATATTCATTAAGTAACTGAAATGCTGTACTGCAGTCCTCTAATTATGTCTCCTTCCAACTTGTTTCTTTTATCTTAGTTATTTGCATAGAGTGAGATGCTCTGGGCAATTCACTTAGAACAACTTTCTTGATTTAAACTTGAATATTCTTTTAGGGCTTACTATAGGCTTTAGACTAATGGCTAAGCAGTTATTATTTCCAGATGGTGTTCTTTTCTACCTACAGCCATGTACTGCTCAGCTGTGTTTGAAGTCAAGCAATATATTCACACACACAAAAGACAAAAACAAAACGAAACTAAACAAAACTAAACTAAAGAAAACAAATAAACAAACAAACAAAAAAACCCCCATCACATTGAGAGCTGTACTATAGAGCTGAACTGTAGACCCATAAATTCCTCACTCTAATGTTTACTTACCTCTGAATGGCTCCAATTGCTACCAGCCAGGGGCCTGGGTGTTCTGCTTGCCACATAGAAATCTGAAACCTGTAACGATTTCATAAACAATGGTCCCTAACCAAGAACATATGCTCACTAGGCCACTTAGTAAGGCATTAAATATCCAGGGAATATAAAAGTGGGGAAGAAAGGTAAGAGAAATAAAAGAATACTGAATGTTTTGTTAATTGAAGTAGGATTGTCAATTAAAATCATTGCATTACTATTTTACTGCAGTAAATTTTGCAGGTTCATAGTTCTATCTAAAACAAACTTTCACTGTATGAATTGCATGTCTGTAGCTATCCTGTATGAAATATTTATACTGTACAAACATGCACAGAAAATATTCAGATCTGCCTTCAGTGCTGTTTACCCAGTTTGCTCACATTTTGCCCATTGAATTTTGAAGCTCACAAGGCAATTTGTTAGAGCAGTACAACATGGAATATCCCCCTTCTTGCTACACATAAATTAGAGTACAAAATCAATGTTTAAAATCATTGTCCAGCTCTATTAACCAGTTAAAATTTCCTTCCCACAGCTTAAACTACCTCCAGCTATTAGGATTCCACAGTTTCCCTTGAGAAACTATTCCACAATCTAATAGACTCCACCATAAGGAAATTATTCTTATATAATTGAGTCCATATTTTGTTAATGTGTGCTCTTTAGTTTGAAAAATTCGTAGATTTAAATGTTGGTTTGTGTGGTTTTTGTTGGTTGTATTTATTTATTTTAGTGTTATTATTTTTAATCGTATGGATATATCATGATGAATATATCATGGATATATGGATATATCAGATTGTAAGTGAAATTCTGCTCAAAAAATGAAGAACTGAACACAAAACATGGCATCTTCTGTTGGTGAAATATGGTGCAATGTTGAATTTTGATGTCTTCCTTTGTTACTATTTAAAAAACTATGTTGGCATCCCTCCTCAGGAAGGAGGCAATCATAGAATCTATAACTTCTCAAGGATGACTACCTCTGAGAACTGCTGAGGTGATTTGACTCATTTTATCCATTACTGCTGTACGTGCGCTTGACTGTTTTTTGTGATTTTTCCTATTAAGTGAATTTGACTGCAGTTTAGTGTATTTAAATGGGAGGCTTAAATCCAAAGTTCTGAATAACACCTGTTTAGAAGAATAATTAGGTTAGCAGTCAAATATCATACCAGATAATCTTCCATTGTAAAGAGAGATTTGAGACCCACAATACCCCAAAACTTACCCCATTCTTTGCTTCCAATATGCTTTTCAAATGGATGATTCACAAATGACTAAACTACTCCTACTCAGTGTCTCAAGTATGACATTAGAAATCATTCTTATCTAAAACATACACATATCTACCCAGAAGCACATCTGGAAAAATTAGTTGTAAGAGTAGATATACTGAAATAATTTTCAGGTATTCAGCTGGGCAAAAGTAAAATTCAGAAGTAAAACAAGAACAGAAAAAATTTGAAAGCTTTACTTTTTTCTTGTTGCTTTAGCTGGATATTACTAGTCTTACCTATATCTCCATTTCTTCTATCAGAATGTGTCTTAAAAAACAAGCAAACAAACAAACAAACAAACACCTCAGAACATATCAGCTAATCAAGAATAGGACAATGTGTATTGCTCATCCTTACCAGCCAATGTTCCATTAACAATCCAGAGTTTTGTCACTTGGACTCATCTTTATCAGTAAAGGCTGTACTCTTCTGCTGACTCATGAGGCCTGCTCTGCCTATGACTTCACTACAAGTTGCAGACACTTTGTTGGACTTTTGACATTTGATGGCTCTTTATAAATGTAATGAATAGGTCTTGGTAAATTCCTTGTGAAAACTATTTCAAGAACAGGTAAGCAAAAAAAAAAAAAAAAGAAACGGACATGGATTCAAGAAAGAGAAGGAAGACAGAGGTTACAGAAATAAGAAATCTCCACAGAAAAGATAAAACCTCTTTCTCATAAAAGAAACATTTGAAAATGAAATTTTGCTAAAAATACAGTCAGCATGCAAAGGAGCATGCTGTCTCATGCTAAGCTGCAGCAGAATGTTCTGAACCCCAAGACCAATAAAAACTTCTCTCTTTTTCTCTCCATGTGTTCTTGTTTTGAACAGTCACTGATACTGTCATATTCCCCTTCCAAAAATGTCACAGGGACTATTGGAAGAAAAATATTCAAGTTTATCTTTGTACTACGCAATGACAGTTCCGCCTTTGGTGGTACTTTGGTATCTCTGCAATTATTGTGATGTCTATGCCATTAATGTTACACTGTTTTTAGAGAAGTATGTAATAGAACATATAAATCAAGCAGAATAGCTTTGGGAATTTTAAATAAATAAATACATAAATCTGGGGAACTGCTGAATTAGCTAAAATAAAACCCAAATCAAATTAGGAGTACAATTCTCTAGAGGACAACAAAGGTCAATCTGTCCTGTTTCCCATGGTTAAAATAATGAGTTAATACAGAACAGTCTATGTGAGATGTATTTCATATGCAACCACACATTGCATAAAAACAACAACAAAAATGCAATTATCCAGAAGCCTTTTATGAACTTCATGTAGATAACAAACGATCAAAACCCATGACTGTATTGTCATGAAATTATGGAGAAGAGATCTTTTATCGGTTGTTAACTAACATCAGTGCCTTTCCTAAATGCCAAGAAAGACAATTTTATTTGCAGAAATTCCTAGATGATTTTTAACCTTACATAAAACAAAACAAAACAAAACAAACAAAAAAAATAAAGGAGAAACAGTAATATAAGCCATTCATCTTAGACCTTCCTGAAACCAAATTTGATAATTGATATAGTTACAAATGTATAAGCAATATTCAGTCACCTGAAATACCCTTCAGTCCACAGTCGAAGTCAAACCTACATTTTCTCTTTAACTTATGAACATAAAGTATGAACATACTTTTTCTCTTTGCTTTGTGAAAAGGCTGATAATCTTAAATCACATGACTGAATTCTCCTGTAAGTATCATATACATATTGTTAGATCTCTCCTCTTCTCATTCTGTGGAAAACACTGGACAGAGAATTCCTTTTCTAATTTGTCTGAAGTTTCCATTACTTAGGTATTAAGTAATTTATCAGAAATTGTTTATGTATGTAAGTCTAAACATGATTTTTTTTTAGATGTATACTTATGTTATTAAATTCAATCACTCAATTATATCTCAAAAGTAAGTTAGAAACTATTTCAGATGAGTTCATGTCTCAACATAGTTGGCAAAAACTTGTATGCTGCTGACCACATACACAATTGGAAACTTAACAGTGCTGAGAAATAGAGTAATTTTCCACTTTGATCCAGCCTGGAAGATCCAAGGATATATTGATTGATGCCAGTTTAAAAGTCCAGTGAAAAGTCAACAGCTAATGCTATGCAGCATTCTTTGGTAATATGGAGACAGAAGAGAAAGGTTTGGTTTCTTGTCAGAAAGGGGTACTTATAGACTACTGATAATAGGTTTCTTTGTTTGTTGGTATCTCAATTTGTGAAATGATGGGAAAGTAATACTGTGTTTTCAGGAACAGTCTAGAGTGAGGGCAGAGAAAGAGACAACACATTCCTGTTCTTCCTGCTATTGTGACCAATTTACAATGTTTATACAAAACAGCCTGATGTAATTTCCTTGAAATACTGCTAACAGTTGAAATAACTCAAATGTTCGTACTTCAAACTTCCAAATGTGATCACTGTTGCCTCACAGTTGTCTCAGATGAACTCATCAAGCTTTTGTCTTTCTTGCTATAGGGCTAGAGATTGGTCTCCCAAGGGAAAAAGGTCTCATTTCAATGCCCTAAATGCACAGCTTTGCTGAGATCTGCAGTTTGTAGCCTCGATAACCCAGAGAGCTTGTGTCAAAGACAGCCTACATGCCTGCTGTTAACAGTCATACACTTGGTCATATAACCTCTGTGAATTTAAAAAAATAAAAATAAAAATAAAGAATACCCTAACTGAACTTTGAAATTGCATTGTTGTCTACAGTGCTTTTATCTTTCCTTTTCTAACATGCTCTCCTTGTTCACTTACCAGTTTCAAATTAGGCCTTTATTTGTCTAAATAAGTAGCAGTATTATCTTTAGATCTAATCAATCTAGTCCCATAGTAACTAATAGAGTGATATACCTGGGAGAAAAGACTTTTCTATAGCTTATCCATCATACGCATAAGTCCACCACAAAGACTTGTTTTAAGTTGCAATGTCATATGAGATCAATGTTTTATCTTATTATCACATGTATGTGTGTTTGAGATCTAAGTTTCAATTAATGCTTTAATATATAACTTTAATTTAAACTGTTGCATGTTTTGCTGCATGAGCTTGTATAACTATGAGCTATCCACAGAACTCTTACCGCATCTTTGTGGACTATTCGTGTGCCAAAAAACAAGCTATGAAAATTACCTTTTTGTAGCAAAAGTTTGCAACACTTATTTTCTTGTATTTCATCCAATCAAAAGCCTTGCCATCACTTACAAAAATATATACTCTTGAGTTAGGTACCTTGAAATTAAACCCCAATGCAGATGAAGAAGTTTATAGTTTTCATTACAAAAATGATAGTAGGTGAAGGAAAAGTGACAACTTACCTGTAGTCTATAATTGAATATGTGAATCATGCAAGAATCATGTTTTGCCTAGTTTTCAGTTAAATTTGACATTGTGAATAACTCATACTGAGAATAATTTTTTCCTCCGCCATAGAAACAACACAGCTAGGTAAATTTAAATAAGATCAACTTCCCCAAATAAGCCAAAACCACATATGTATGTCCCTTTTCACAGTCCAGGTCATAGTGCAAATTAGGAAATGTATTAATTTGATGGCTCTGTTGGTATATTTTGGGTAGCTGTTAGTACTGTAAAACTAGCAAGCAATTTGCTTTGATTACTGTTTTCTGATCAAGAGTGCAGTGAGTGGAATGTTTGAGGTCAGGATTAAGAAGTGTCAGCAAAGATTCATAGGAGCTAAAAAGCTCCTATGCCAATCCTGACACATCAGTTAATGACTGAATCACAATGTAAAGCTTGTGCTTAAGCTCTAGCAGAGAAAAGGTGTCCAGTCCTCATGACTGTTTTACAGTTATTTTCCAGGAATTCTTTTCAGAATTAGTGAGGATGAAATATAGTCATTGTTTAAGCAAAATTATCTTCCCATCTCTAAAAGTTGTAGCAATCTTTAATCAGTTTTATGAAGATAAGATTCATATTCAAGTTAAAATAAAAAAATAAAAGTGAAAATCAGTCAGTCTGATATACAATTGCGTATTGACACAATCTGAGATGTTTTGGGAACTATATGTTGGATTCATAGAATTTGATGGTAGTGTATTTGGAGGGGAAAAAAAAAGAAACCAAACAAACAAGAAAAACAAAACAAAACAAAAAGAAAGCAGAACCCCCCCCCCCAAAACATTATTATTATTATTATTATTATTATTGTTATTAATAATAATAATAATAATAATCTGTTTAGGAAAGAGATGTGTAAGAAAAGCTCTTCAGTTCTCTTAGGTAATGTCCTCTAGGTCCTCTTTTATAGACCTCAGTGATTTCTCTTGTCATCAAAAGCACTCACATATTAATGAGAGTAAAACCTAAAAGGTTTTTCTCTGCTAAAAGTCAAGAATGCATCTGATTTCAGTAAAGGTGCTTTAATGAAGAACTGAGGTGATGCTTTTGGTGATTAGTCTTACTGTGTCAACAGTCACATTACCAAAAGGAGTTTGAAATTACTTTAGATACCCCCTCTGGAAAAAGCTGTTCTGTGGTTTTCTACTCTAAGGTCAAAAAGCACAGCAGCTCATATGCAGTTATGTAACATACTATCTTGGTATTTAAAAGTGACTGGTGTTCCAGCTGATGCAGAAATAAGTGAGTCAGACAGACATTATTCAGCTGAGGAAAATGAAACAAAACAAAACAAGCACTTCTTTATATTATATTCATAATAACATTTAAAGTTCATAGCTCATAATCTGGTCCTTTTCTCAGTGCCCCAGTGACAGCTACAGTGAAACAGATGCTGCAGTAAGGAGAAGTAGACTTTAGGAAGATGATTAGACAAAATTTACAACTGAAGTTAGAGGTAAAGCAAACACTTTCAAACAAACAAGCAAACAAACAAGTGTGCTATCAAATAATAGTAAATATATTCACAAGATGTATTTAAACTTCAAAAATTTCAAAGCATTGTATTTTAAACTGGTTTATCAATGTACCTATATTTACTGCTACTGTAATATTAAACTGTAAGGTGATTTATGTCACATCCAGTTTACATGTAGCTAAACAGAGGCATATATATATGGTGACTTTTCCCTTCTAAGATCCAGTAGCATCGAGCAACTGAAGTCAGGAGCCCTAATGTCCAGAACGTTTCTCTCTTCTTTTCACAGTAATTCCTTTTGACCTGTTCAGAATTAATTACCAGCTGTCTCATTCTATCTCCCTCACTGAAGGTGAACTAGTAGTAATAACATGGAGGCTATGATAATGCCTAACAGCAGATTTCATTGGTCTATTGCCAAACTGACAGAGTCCATCTGCTTTCTGGGGACATGTTGCACCAAACTCAGGTGCAATACTAATGACCTGACATAAGTATTTAAAGAGCTGTTTATGATTACAATATATTACTTTTTTTTTTTTTTTTTTTATTACAGCAGCAGGAATTAATAACATATAAATATATATAGATATAGGATATAGATATAGTTATATACTCTTGTGCTGGTTGTTCTTCTTTCTGCAGTCTTCTTACCTAATCCTTAAATACAAAGTTTAGCAAATTAGATTCCCAGATTTCCTCAGACTGATCGAAATTCAGATATGCTGTTTAAAAAAGTCTAACTTTTCATTTCTTGCATTGAATCACACCAGAATGGTTCTCCTCCTTCCATAATTATAAATAATGGAATCTTGAACGAATAAGGCAATGGGTGGAGGGGAACATATATTCATTTGAAATTGTGAATTAAACTATTTTCTGATTTCCCAGACCAACTGAGTTAGAGAAAATCTTTACACTGAAACAAAACAACTGATGATTTTTAGAATTCCCAGGTCACTGATGAAGGCAGAAAATCTAAAAACTTAAATTGCAGAGAACCACAATTTTTACATTTAAGTGAAGTATCCAAACAACTCCTATAATGCATGAGAGGATTTCTCTTGGAATGTAATTCATATGGGTGGTATCCTCTAGTCTGTCTAGTTTCATCTTCTGTGGCTATAAAGGGAGACTGGGGTTACTGCATATCTACAATTTAGAAAAAGAAACAGTTATGTGTCATTTATTATATGGAAAGCTGACACAGGACTGTTGGAGGAATTTTACCCCATTTGGAAACTAGGTGAAGCTTCCTGATCCTAATGGTACTTTCGCTTCAGGGTCAGCATATTGTAAAGTTTTTTCTATACTTTATCCTATACCCTCACACATAGTAAGAGATCTGATAGAGCTAATCACCAGCTGGAATAATACATTTATTTATTTATTTATTTATTTATCTACTTTGGCTAAATGGCAAAATTGATACACAAAATGGACAATCCATTTTTTTTTTTCTCTGAAACCTCCACCAGAATGATTTCATTACAAAAGATTCTAAGCCGTTTGTGCCTTTGGAGTATAGAAATTGCTCCAGAATTACTATCTATTAACCTTTTTTTTTTTTTAACTTTTTAACTTTTTTTTTTTTTTTTTTTTTTTTCATAGATTCATTGATAACTTTAAAGTCTCAGTTCCTTTCACGTTGCAAATCTGTGATCACATCTGAATGATTCTATGATACAGCTGGAGCATAGCCAAGGGCTATTCTTTAGAGGCTGTGGGACCCCACACACTTGAGATTTCCAACATCTTAATGAATTACTAATACAGGCCAACCACAGAATGCCTATGACATAAACACATTGATGTAGTATGGGAAAGATACAGAGGGTCCTCAGCTTTTGCCTACTTTGGAATTGCTCTTGGAATTGCTCTTTGGAATTGCTTTTGGAAAAGCCAAATTTGGATCAGTTGTAGTGTTGAAAAAGAAAATGAAGATTCTCTTCTCTGTCCTAATATCAGATCACACTGACTGGAAATACTGTGTTTCAGAAAGAGAGAATCTGAGGGCCAAGAAGTAACCAACATTTTCTTTCTTCCTCAAGAAGATCAGTTACAACATAAGGATTTCTTCAAAATCTCCCAAGGCAAAGATATCCATGTGATGACATAAGAAAAGGTGCACAGAGAGCAGAAAAACAAAAGAAAAATAGGATTTTTAACCACTCAGAGAAAATACTGCAAGCAGCTGAAAGATACAGCATACTATCAGACAACATTTTCCTTTCTATATAATATATATATATATATGTAATTTGAGCAGTTTGCAACCTTCATTGGAATTACATAACTTTTTCTTGTCATAATTTTTAGCCCTCAGAAGGTTGAGAAATTTTACACGGTACATCAATTCACTAAGTGAAAATAGCTTAAAATGAAAATTCTCCATGTGTAATAACACTTAAATTCAGATCTTTACATATGGCTTCCATCTGTCTCTATCAGTTCTATGATACACTCAGCCCCTTAGCCTTCCTGTATGGAATATGTATAACTTGTGCCAAGATCATTTGCAAAACAGTCAGATTTATAATGTTGAAAAGTTCTATCTCAGTTATAATGGTGCTGTTCGGAACAAATTTCTTTGAAATGAGTATCAGTCTTCACATTCATACAAATACTTGCTCAGTAAACTTACAACTCAGTTGTCCTGTTAGCTGCAGCTGCAATTGTGCAAGTATTGATCATAATGATGGACAGTATCTATTCGTAGAATCATAGAATATCCCAAGTTGGAAGGAATCCACAAGGATCACCGAGTCCACAAGGACCATCGAGGCCAACTTCTTATCAAATTTTCCCGTATTCCCTCTCCATATTTTAAAATGATGCTAAATGGATTTTTTTTTTTCTTTCATCAGATTTTATTACACTTCTGTATCTACTTGGGCTATACACATTAGCCTAAGGTTTTTTTTCTGATTTTTTTTTGCTCTACAGCCATCATCTACTTTCAAGGAAGTGCTTCTAATTAAAGTTTCCTTAGGAGATGAAGAGAATAAGGAATCAAAATTATAAATCTATTTATTTGGCCTCAAAGAGTCAATAGAACCATTTTGTGTTCTTGTGATTAACTTGTGTGTCTAACATTTTAATTGGAAGTGTCTAAAACCCCCTAACATTTGTTTATATTGTTTCTGTAATATATTTTCATAGGAGTCAATTAAAAAAAAAAAAAAAAAAAGAGAGAGAGAGAGAAAAGAGAAAAAAAAAATAAAGGTCTTATAGACAGATAGAAATAAATGAAAGTGGTGAAACAAGGATAAGTGCAATGTTCCTATAACTGTATAATCAGAAAGACAAATTAGCCACAAGAGGAGTCAAAGTGAGAAAGGACATCTGTACAACACAGAAATAGAAAGACACTGGTATTTCATTAGAGTTTGTTAGCTGAAAGGAAATGGAGCGTGAGAGAAAGGCATGGCTTTGTTGAGAAGAGGAAGTCAATCATTAATTATTCCAAGACATATTCTCAAAATGTTTGCAATCTCATATTCACCTTTCCCACCCAATTCAACCTTGTTAAAAATGTTACTTCACTGCTGTTTTGTGTATAAATGTTTTCCAGACCCCTCTTTCCCTTCCACTGTCTATCAGAGAAAGAAGAAACTGGTTATTCGCTGATTGGAAAACTACATGCCCGATAAGTGGATTCCTCCCTCTCTGTCCTCTTCCCTTTACTCTAGAGGAGTGTCTGAGACTTTTCCCTCACCTCCCATAACAACAGCTATTTTTTGTGATTTCAATTTTTTTGTGATCCCTGTATGTGATGCTTCAATATGATACTGGTCTTTACTAGGGATCAAATGTGAAGTGAATCAGGTGTACTTGGTGGCACGGAATGTATACAAGATTCTTGATTACAAAGGTGCCAGTCAAATGATCAGCACCTATTTCCAAAAGCCATATTTATTGTAAATTATAACTTAGGTATTACAATTAGCCTATTCATTTTCATCTTGGACTCCCTTTTGCACTGGACCTGGTAACTGTCCAACTAGCACAGAATTATTCTCATGAACATTCTGTCTGGATCCCAGGAAGAGTAGATCCCAAGAGTAGATCCCAATTTGATGCTACAAATTCCTGACATGGCCACCATCAAACTATATTTGATTCTTTTGTCTAATAGGAAGAGAAGCCAGCTGTGAAGGGGCTCGCAGGACACAGTAAGCCATATTTACCCACAATGGGAAAAAAAAAAAAAAAAAAAAAAGAAAAAAAAGAAAAAAAAAAAAAAACAAAGGTTAGTAGAGGAACATCTGAATTTCTTCCACTAAGAGTTAAAACATCTGTGCAGAAGATCAACATATATGGCAAAATCGTGTTACATTTCTATAAAATCACTGGTGCATTTTGAGCACCAAATGTTTTATAATCTGTTATCTAAATGTTTGCACTCTTTTTCTAATTTGTCTCTTGATAGTGTTTGTCAAAATATGAATTCTTATAAGATCTCTTCTCATACAAGGAGAGGCTGAGAGAGCTGGGCCTGTTTGCAAAAGAGAAGGCTGAGAAGGGATCTTATTACTGTTTACAAATATTTGAGGGGAGAATGTCAAGAGAATGGGGATGGACTCCTCAGTAGTGCCCAGCAACAGGAGGCAACAGGCACAAAATGAAGCACATATCCATCTGAATATGAGAGGGCATTTCTTTATTGTAAGGGTGACATTGCACTGGAACATCTTGCCCAGAGAGGCTATGGAGTCTCCTTTTTTGGAGATATTCAAAATCTTCCTGGATGTCATCCTGTGCAATGTGTTCTAGGTGACCCTGCTTGGCAAGGGATTTGGACTAGATGATCGCTAGAGGTCCTTTCCAACTTCAACCGTTCTGTGATTCTGTGATCTCATTTAATTTGAATTGTTTTTCAGGAAATATTTCATGTTGAAACACAACAATGAATTTCCAAAGAGGAAAGTGCAAGATTAATTATGAGTTATTTACTAGTGAGTCAATTAGAGATGAAACCTGGTTTAAAGTTTCTCATGTGAAGTCATGGCACAGCTACAAGCTGAGGATGCTGTGGCAGTTTAAGTAGTGCCCTTCCTCTTTCATAAATCTAAAGGGTAAAATATATTTATTCCCATTGTATAGATCACATAGAAAACAAATATCATATGGATCAAGAGAGAACTGATTTTGAGTAACTAATGATAATCAAGAGAATTCTTTAGCATTCAATAATAGAGGAGGGTATATGATTAAACTTCAACAGTCTGAATGTGTATATACCACTGATTTGTTTGTCAGTGGTAAGGAAGATTGACCACACATGAAGAAATCTGATATACTGAGCAAGATTAAGTGATATGAAAGAATGACTTTTACAGCAGTGCCTGATTAATCCCTTCCACAGTTGAAAGGTCTTTTCTTTTGCAGAAAAACCCTTCTCTTAATGATGGGATAGCTATAGCAGACTTCTCAGCTATGTGATCTGGTTTTGCCTGTAATGAATAACAAAACATTTATTCTATAAGATGTTTCACACTGTAGACAATTATGTCACGTGTCAAAATCCTATTAATCTTTTTAGTAAATCCATGAGAAAATTTATGTTCCTAAAGGAAATCATATATTTCCTTGTAAACTACCTGCAGCATGGACAAACCAATAGATATCTTAAACATCCCACAGACCTTAAGTTATTCTTGGATGCATTAGTATCTCCAATTCCAAATTATTTTTGTTGTTGTTGTTGTTGTTGTTGTCTCCACAGATACCAAAAGCTTCAGGGGCTAGGCGAGGGTCCATTTCAAATTTCGTATCATCTTCATGCACCAGCTGTGAAAATCAATTAGCCTTGGTGAGACAAAGCTGCTGTCTGTTCTCAATAATGAAAAATACCAACTGCACTCTAGCAATTTTCTCTGTCTGTAAAAAGAGGGACTGTTCTTCTGAATTTCTTTCTCACACATTTGCTACATAGAATTGCCTTTTTACTACTGCTTTTGAAAGTTACCAGATATGCCAGACAGATTAACACAGGACATAGTTTAGAAAGGCAGAAAAGCTATGCTGTAACACACTCCTGATATTTGTGATTATCCTAGACTTAGAAGTCTAGGATAAGCCATCTCTCAAAGCAAAAAGTATCTCACTGGGTGCCAAACTTAGTTTACACTAACATTTTGACAATACTATAATACCCAACAATTCCTTGGGAAATTACAAGCTACCCTTATACATATGTCTTCTGCTTCTTTCTTTGCTTATGAGAATGACACAACATCTTTGGACTTTGTGAAGCTTTAAGGCAAGGCTTGAAGGAGGAGAGGATAAGAGTGTCATTTCATTACAACTGTCTAGCAACGTAGGGAGGTGCATCTGTCTAGCACCTGATATCACTGAATTCACCATAAATAAGAACAGGAATGTAAAACATGCATTTTTACAGTTCCAATGATTATATCTCAATCATTCCAATTGTAACTTTTTGAGATTATAATCCTTTCTTTCCATTCCTCTTTCTCTCTCCTTCTTTCTCCCTCTCTCTGTCCCTCTCCCTTTCCCATCCTAAGAGTCATAAGTTTCTTTGGTTCCTTCTGTTATTTTTATTTTTGGTATGCCTAAACAAATCTAGGAACAAATCTGGAATGGATCTGATTTATATATATATATATATATTTGGATTTGTTTGTTCTTTAAGAGGTGCCCTTTAAAGAGTTTTCTCTCCCTGTTAATAATGTATTGACTGAGGAGAATCTAAGTTACATTCACTTTGTTAGAGGGAAGTGCACTTTAGTTTAGCAAGCATAGATTTAGAGAAAAATCCTCAAATATGCCTATTAACTTAGAGTGTTAAATCCTGGCATCTTTCTGACCTTTTATTCTCATTGCAGTGATATCAGTTGTCAGAGAAAGAGCTGAAATACCGCCGGTCCACTCGGTTGCTTCTCACAGATACCAGGGGAAAGATCCTCCCTGCAATTTAATTTACTAAATAATAATAATGAGAATGATAGTGATAATGATTATAATAATAATTTTATGTATCCATTACATCATTTGGATATTTATTTCAAATTAAAAATAAACCACTTTTAAGTAATAGGAAAGCAAAATGAAAGCAAAACTGAAAGCAAAATCAAAAAACAATGAGAACATATTTTAGGACCATAAAATTAAGCTTCAGAATTACTGTTTTCTGTTGATTTGCTTGCTTAAGTGCCTTGAAGTGTTTTATTGGAAATGTGTGATTTTAATTAAGACATGAGGCTTTGCTGCAGATTTTATTTGTGCGTAAGCATTGCAATTTGTAGCAAGTGAACCACACTTTCCAATTTGATTTGATGATCTCTTTACATGTTGAAATTATTTTCCGTTCTCTGAAGGTTAAAAAATGCATCTTGAAATTTTAGATATCATGTTAATTTAAAGTGAAATTATCATGAGAATAAAGCAATTTAATAAAACAGGCTGTTGTAATTTTATTACTTGTTATTTGGTAAAATATGGAACTTTAAAGAGCTAATTGTTTTCTACTGTTCCCTGTTGACAAAAGTGCACATTATCTATTTTGTCTAGCTAGGTAGTTTGAACAGTAATGAAGGGGTTTTGTTTGTTTAGGGGGTGAAGAGAATGGGGAGACTGGCTTATAATGGTCAGCTGAAGGAACACAAACCACAAATATAAAATAACATTTTCCATTTTCTTGAAAAAAAGACAAGTAAGCAAGCAATTACTATGGACAAAAAAATTCCAGCCTGGGTTGCAAAGATGAATCAAAGTCTTACAGTTTGGAAGAATTAAAAATCCTCTGTGAGTTTATTTTGATAAGGCTTGTCAGAACAGCACTGGAATATTTATTTATTTATTTTAAATGAATTGCTCATTTATGAGCATTACAGCTCATAAAATTATACAGTCATAGAATACCCTTAGTTGGGTATACCCATAGGAATCATCGAGTCCAACTCATGGCTCTCCACATAAAAGTCAAACCATGGTTCTGAGAGCATTGTCCAAACACTTCTTGAAATCTGGTAGGCTTGGTGCTGTGTCCACTTTCCTGGAAAGTCTGTTCCAGTGTTGAACCACCCTCTCAGTGAAGAGACTTTCCTAATATTCAGTTTGAACCTCCCCTGATGTATCTTCATGCTGTTCCCTTGGGTCTTATAACTGGTCAACAAAAAGAAGTTGGTGATTGCCCAGTCTCCAGTCTATCAAGATCTCTCTCTGCCCTTGAGGGTGTCAACAGTTCCCCCTTGTCCTGCTTTCAGTTAGAACAGAGATAAGTTTCTTCCTAGTAGCTGGTAGAATGCTATGTTTTGGCTTAGGACGAGAAGAGTGCTGATAACACCCTGATGTTTTAATTGTTGCAGAGCAGTGCTTATACTAAGCCAAGGACATCTCAGCTTCTTGCTCTGTCCTGCCAACAGGCAGGCTGGGGGTGCAGTAAGAGCTGGGAGGGGACAGACACAGGAGAGGTGACCCAAACTAGCTGTCGTGGTTTAACCCGGCCGGCAGCTAAACACCACGCAGCCGTTCGCTCACCCTCCCCACTCCCTCTCTGGGACGGGAGAGAGAAATGGAAAGTGAAGCCCGTGAGTTGAGATAAAGACAGTTTAATAAGACAGGAAAATAATAATAATAATAATAATTAATAATTAATAATTAATAATAATAATAATAATAATAATAATAATAATAATAATAATAATAATAATAATAATAATAATAATACAATGATGATAATAGTACTACTATTATCATGTGTACTATTATAATCATGTGTACAAACAAGTGATGCACAATGCAATTGCTCACCACCCACTGACCGATGCCCAGCCTAACCTCGAGCAGTCCGGCCCCCTCCCCCAGCTAGCCACCCCTATATATTGTTTAGTATGACATCAGATGGTATGGAATACCCCTTTGACTAGTTTGGGTCACCTGTCCTGTGTCTGTCCCCTCCCAGCTCCTGCTGCACCCCCAGCCTGCCCGTTGGCAGGACAGAGCAAGAAGCTGAGATGTCCTTGGTTTAGTATAAGCACTGCTCTGCAACAATTAAAACATCGGTGTGTTATCAGCACTCTTCTCATCCTAAGCCAAAACATAGCATTCTACCAGCTACTAGGAAGAAAATTAACTCTGTTCTAACTGAAACCAGGACACCCCTAATTCAGTATAATCTGCAAGCTTACTCAGTACACTTTCAAGTCCTATATCCAAGTTATTTATGAAAACATTGAAGAGAACTGGCCCCAAAGTGGAGCCCTGGGGAACCCCACTAAGTGACTTGTAGCCTGCTTGAGGAAACCATATTTTCTATAAGCCTTTGAGCCTGACCTGTTGTTCTGGGTCTGGCTAGGATGAAGTTAATTTTCCCTGCAACATCTCATACAGCATTGTGCTCTGCAATTGTAGCTACAACAACATTAGTAGCATGCCAATGTTTTGTCTATAGCTGAGCAATGCTGGCACAGCATCAAGACTCTCCCCAGACCTCCCCAAAGCCAGTACATTAGGGGTGGGCACGACATGTAGAGGGGAAATCATCAGGGCAACTGACCTAAACCTATCAAAGTGATATTCCATACCATACAATGCTATACTCAGTAATATAAGGTAAGAAAGAGAAAGGAGAAGGGGGGCTCTCATTATGAAGATGCCCAGGACCCATCATCAGTCATAAAGACAAATGTGAAGACGGCATTAAATGTTGAGGGATTTTTTGAAACAGCAAAAATCCCATGGCTTGCTGTAGCTGAGCAAACCAAGCTACCAGGGCAACTATGAGAAGTTCCCATGACAGTATTCCCACATCGCCCAATTGAGGAATTCAGAAAAATATTGTTACCAGTAGCTGGCTTCAAGGACAAGGTCTATGTGACTGCTAATCACAAGGGGGCTGTTTTCTTGCAGGTGCGGTTGTTTTCTTGTAGTTGTTTGTCTGAGTGCTTTTGACCAATAATCTTGTGTGAAACAGTGTCTGCCCCTGTTAAGTTCACTATAAAAGTTAGGCTATTCGGGCAATAAAATGGAGCGTGATCTGACTCTACTGGTGTCTGTCATGCTTTCAGCCGTGCTTCCTGCAACAATTAAACATCTCTGTTTATTGAACATCTGTTAATAAACAGATGTTTAATGTTAATTAAACATCTTTGTCTATTTGTGAGGTGATCAACCTCATCAAGTAATGGACCATCTCTGTTTTTTTTTAACATCTTTTGCTGTTGACATACTTAAAAATTCCCTTTTTGTTGTCTCCTAAAGTACCGTCTAGCTTCAATTCTAATTGACCTTTGGCCATATAATTTTTCTCCTTGCAATGGAGAGCAGTGCTATCATTTTGGTTGACGTTGCTTCCAGTGTCTATATACTGACTTTTTTCACTTAAGCTCTAGAAGATCCCTGTTCAGACAAGCCAGCCCTCTGTCCCACTTTCTGGCACTTGATTTCTGGCACTTTGGAATTTCCTGCTCCTGTGATTAGTTAATTAATTTATTTATTTATTGAATAAATTGACCAGCAAAGATGGACTCCAACACTTTAAAAGCAGAATCCCAGGGGTTCTTAATAACTAGTTCCCTGAGCAGCCTGAGGTCTACTCTCCCTATATTCAGGGTTGAAGTTTTGGTAAGTTTTTCTCCTATCACCAAAGATTTGAACCTCGACTACTTCATGATCACTGTGGCCAAAATTGTTACCAATTCCCACTTCACCCATCACACCCTCTCTATCTATAAGCAATAAACCTGGGAAGGCACCTTTCCTTATCAGTTCCCTTAGTACCTGTACCACAAAGTTATCATCAACATTCTTTAGGAATTTCCTGAAACTGTTTGTATCAGCTATGAGATATTCCCAGCTAACGTCTGGGAAGTTGAAATCACCCATAAGGACAAGGACAGCAGATCTAGGGATATCCCTTAAATCCTTAAAGAATAATTAATCAGTGTCATCATTTCTTGTTGGTCTGGAATAAAAAATTAAAAAATCAGACACCTTCAAGTTCTACTAGCCCAAATGCATGCCAATCCCTCTAGTTCTTTAGCAGATCTTAAGTTCCAAAAAGTTTCATAAGTACCTTACAGCAGGGTTTTTGTTTTGTTTTCACAGTTATTGATTCAATTTTCTAACTCCCTGAAATTTTGGACAGAAAAGTCTTGTCTATAAGGATCAGATAATTGAAGGATCAGATATTTGCAATATATACAACATATTCCTATATACATTAGGAACAATATAGCTGAAATTTATCAATGCACTAAAAGGAGCAAAAATATCCAAAAATAATTGCTACTGTAATACTTCTATCTTTTTTTTTCACCTCAGTGAATAGAATGTAGAGGTGAATTCCTATTCTCATGCATCATATTGCCTCTGCAAATAGAGAAAAATAATTGGAGACCATGTAATGTAAAATCACTGTTCAGGCAGACTATGTCTTATCTTTAGGAACTAAGAAAATCCTCACTGAAAGCATCTTTCAATATTGGATGGACAGATGTGACAAGACAGAGAAGTTTAAATATTCTAAACACCACTTCTGTTCTGTCTCTATTATGTACCTTACAGACAGTAGAACAATTTTATTATAATTTATTTTAAACGTCTAACTAACCCAGACTTTTTCTAATTCCGAATGTATTTCCTCACACTACTGAATGCCCAACGAGTCATTAGAAGCCTGATTAACTTGCTTGTAGGTGATCTTTCCCTCCCCTTGTAGGGTGTAGGTGCCCTTCCCTTCCCTCCCCTTCCCTTCCCTTCCCTTCCCTTCCCTTCCCTTCCCTTCCCTTCCCTTCCCTTCCCTTCCCTTCCCTTCCCTTCCCTTCCCTTCCCTTCCCTTCCCTTCCCTTCCCTTCCCTTCCCTTCCCTTCCCTTCCCTTCCCTTCCCTTCCCTTCCCTTCCCTTCCCTTCCCTTCCCTTCCCTTCCCTTCCCTTCCCTTCCCTTCCCTTCCCTTCCCTTCCCTTCCCTTCCCTTCCCTTCCCTTCCCTTCCCTTCCCTTCCCTTCCCTTCCCTTCCCTTCCCTTCCATCAGGGCTTTCTTAGTTATTACGTGTCCATCATCCAGCAAATGAGTTCAGAAATTTCCAAGTTCCCCAATAGACCAATTAATTTCTGAAAATTTTGAATTTTTGGATAAGCAATAAGAAAAATGTATTTCAAGGTACATGTACAGATCCATAGATTAAATATAAAGTTATATGGGAACCAAAATAATTGAAAAAATAAAATCCTTTAGAGTACGTATCGAGCTGTTTAGCTTGTTACAAGTTAGTGTTAAAAATAGTTTTATACTGCTTCTGTTTTTTTTTTCCCCCTAGGTAAATGAGAGTCACTATATACCTGGCAATTGCACCCCAGTATCTGCTATCTTTTACACTTACAGAGCAGTCTTCTATGCTTTCAATATGCTAAGTTGATTCTTTTTCCTGAGAATAAGAATTTTAATCATTTATAGTCACGCACATCTAGAGGGCACTGGCTGAGATCCTCTTTGTGTACACCACATATGTTTTTAATACTGAATGTTTCATGAACTCTGAATTTTGGGGCTTCATTTCCTTTTCTAATCATTTTTCTTGGCTCAAGGGGGGAATTCAAGGCATCAAAGAACATCAAATTCATCACTTTTTGAAACTGCAGTGAAACTCCAAGACAGACATTACTTTAAAATGAATTTAAATAAAAATAATTAGTAAACATTATTTACTACTGCTGCTGCTGCTGCTGCTGCTGCTACTACTACTACTACTTTACTTCTGCAGAGAAATCCTTCTGGATATTCAAAACTTACTGGAATTATCCCTGAGGGTGATCCAATAGCACAATACACCATTAGCCAATTACACATAATGACTCTAAAACATGTCAGTTGTGATACCATTCATGTGATTTATTAGATTTACTGCAGTCTATTTCTAATTTGTATTTGCTAAAGAAAATATGGTGTGCACAATGTATGTAATACGCAGTTTTAAATCTCGTACAGTGATACAATGATTCCAATATTTTTTTTCCTAAAAAATAAAATAAAATAAACAATAAAATAAAATATAAAAGAACATTGAAAGAGATATATATTAAGTAAAGCTTACATCAAAGATTTCTTGGATTATCCCAGACTTTATGAAATTAAAGCCTGATTTTAAGTTAGTCTTTCTGGGATTACTTTAATTGAATCCTCTCTTTGTTTTTCATTCTAGTGTTATTTAACAGAAGAAACACAAATGAAGACATACTAGTTATTAGGAAGGCAAGGAAAGGAGAATACACATCTTGAAGAAGGATTTCCTGGTTGTGTCCTGGACCTGAAGAAAAGCATAGATAGATAGATATTTACATATACATACATAATATAAATATTTTATATGTATATGTATATGTATATGTATATGTATATGTATATGTATATGTATATGTATATTTAATTCTTGCATTCAGAATGTTAGGAGACCTGTTTTACTTAAGAACATGGAACTATAAGAGTCAAGGCATTTTTCTGAAAAAGGGAATACCTGTAGATAAACAAACACTTCTGTTGTCATTCATTGCTGTAACAATATATACCTAAAACACCTTAGATAGTTCTATGGAAAAAATTAATAAAATAAAATAAAATAAAATAAAATAAAATAAAATAAAATAAAATAAAATAAAATAAAATAAAATAAAATAAAATAAAATAAAATAAAATAAAATAAAAAAGTGTTGGCAGGTAAAAAGTTAAAGGAAAACAACAACAACAACAAATGGAAGGGCCTACCAGTAAACTGAATAATGAATAAACAACTCATTTTATTCCTGTGTAAAACATGTTTCTTTGATAAACCATAGATGTGTCTATGGTATCATATCACATGCTTGACAGTTCTCAGCACTATATTTTGCTGTTGCAGATGATAGTATGGACTACTTTTAGGTCTGTAAGAGTAGCTGCTGCAAATGGAGTAACACCAAGGTTGACTGTGTAATCAGAGAACTCCCTTGCATTTCTGAAAGGCATCTTCTAACAGCTATTTGTTACAAAAGAGTATGAAGCTACTTAATACAATCTCTTTCTTCCTCTCCACCTACAATATCTTCATTTCCTTCACTGGAATTCTATTTTATCTGCATCATATTTGCAACCTCGCTCCTTACTTTCTCTCCTCTTTCCATGAATTTTACCTTTCATTAGCAAGTATATACTAGAAAAAGCAAATGAGAGATTTTCTTTTTTTTTTTTTTTTTTTTTAATTCATTCTTTCTGTCATGGTTTTTTCTTGGTGCTATTAAGAATGTCCCACATGCTGTGTACTTGTTAATTTGTGATGAATACTATACAAAAGGAATTTCTCTTATATTGCATATTATGATGTAGCTCCATTCTTCATTGGACTTTAAGTCCTTTCATAACAAGCACCATTATTAAGATCTGTAATAGGACATTCTTTTTTCTTAGTTGCACAAACTTAATTGACTGGTCTTTCTGTAACAGGTAATTTCAGTTTTTATTTAGTATAAATGTATTCAGAAACAAGAGGGATTTTTTGGTTTTGGTTGTTTGTTGTTTTATTTTTAAATTAATTAACCTCTTCATAAGTTAATGGACTAGACAAATGTCCATTAAGTTAGTGTTGGGCACTGTTTTTATGGCATAAATCCAGTAGTTCACTTGAATCTGAAGGACTTGACAACTGAGAAGGTATCAAAAAAAGCAGAGCTGAGCCATGATGTTCTGGGCAATCTGAACTGCAGGTTCACACTCACCCTAATGTACACATTTTTTGACCATCCCTGCTGAACAGTAAATATCAAGAAATAGAATTGATGAAGAAAGGGTAAGTAAAGCTTGATCTTTGGCCTTGATAACTTTAGTATTCCTGGAAGAAATCAGAAATGCTTGACACAGGGTCTTAGAATTCCCTGTTTATCATTGTTACGACTTCTTGCCTTTCTCTGAAGTCCAAAAGAAATGGAAAAACAATGTACATTGCTGAATGCTTGTCCCCAAGATAATGGCTATTACAGCTAAAAACAAAAACAAAACAAACAAACAAACAAAAAACTTAGCCTATTGCTTAATCTTTTTGACCCAGACTGAGATTTTGAATAAAAACATACAATACTTTTTATTAAAAAAAAAAAAAGGCCTGTACTTCTGTACTTCTTCCTTAAATACATGCATGAGAATATCTCATATGCTTGGGCTTCTCATGACTTTTCTTTCTGATTTATTTATTGAACTTTAAACAAAACAAAATTCTGTTCTCATTTGTGTACTATAGCAGTAGAGTGTAACATTGGAAGCAAGCAAATGTTCTCTTTTTATCTTTCATGTTAATCTGCACAACAAATGTTGTCAAAATTGTGCTTGGTTCAGGAGCTAAAAGTTAATGTCAGATCTTCACTTTATATAAACAATACTGCTTGGATGATTCAATGCTAATTTGCACCAGCAGAGAAGATGTGGCCTGAAATATCTACAATGACATATCTCATTTGAGGAGAGAAAGCAGGCATCACAAAGGATTTGCAAATGATGAACCAGGATTGTATGGGATACAATATGCGTATGCAATATAATTTTGCTTCTAGGGATCTTGCCCCAGATCTTATCAATATAAAGTCCTGATATTTGATTAAGTAAAAATAAATCTGAAATTTTATTTTGCTGTGTTTCATTTTCAACTTCACCTATTTCTATGTATCACAAAACTACCAGATATATTTGTAACGTGTAAGGTTTGGCTTGCACTGTACTAAATTAGGAGTGCTTTACATCCATATTAATGTGCACAGATAACACAATGACAGAGAGTGTGATTGTCTGACTGATATCATTAGGCTGCATTTAGTTTGAAAACTACATTTTTTTCTTAATAAATAGCAGACTCTGTTTCATCCTGGAGGGTATCTCATCCTGCAATTCTGAATTCAAGCATACATTTAATCATAACTAGGACACATGTGGGACAGTGAAATTAGAGATTTTTTATTTAAGTGAAACTAAAGTGTAAATATTTTTGAAATAAAGATCTGAGATTATTTTTGTGGATGTCAGAGAGACAGGGCTATTTTTAGGAAAGATAGAAGTTTGTGAGCCAGTGTATTTTGATTCTCCTGCTCTGACTGCTGTGGAAACTTTAGTAGTTTATACTTCAAATTAATGAAGCTCTCTCAAAATTAATTAAACTCTAAAATACATTTTCAATCTAGATTTTTCCAGAAATAGAATATCTATATTAATACGTGAAGCTAAAGTAATTTTAATTAAACTAAAAATTCACTTCAAATTCAAATTCCTATTCTGCCAGTAAGAGAAAGATGATCTTGCATTTAAGAATACTGAATCTGAATATGATCTATTAGAATTCAGGTTCTACTGACCGTGTTTTTATAACACGAAGCTACCTTCATGTACCTGTTGCCACCTGGTTTCTACCAGAAAAGCTCCCATCAGATACAGTGGAACAATACTATATTAATACAATACTAATCTTCAGGATCTGAAACTCTCAATTTGTTACATTGAAATAGTAATACTTCCCACCTGTGTGGGAAAAAAAAAAAAAAAAAACTAGAAACTTCTGGAGCCATGAAATGTTGTTAATAACAGTAGAACTATAAGGATGCATCTTAATTTCTTGTTTGTTGAAACAGTTGTGGAAAAAAACAGAAACAAACAAACAAAAAACTTCAGTACTCTACATAGATTAATCAATGTCTGAGTGAATGTCAATGTGCATTGTGATGATTAACCTAATTATTAATGACACATATAATTTGTCAAAACTAGACATAGTAGAGGCATTTAATGCATTTTTTGCCTCTGTCTTTAACTTCAGTGATAGGCTCTGGGACCCCAGCTGCCCTGACTTGGAGGACTGTGACTGTGGGAAGGATAACCCAGTGAAACCCAAACTTGTGCAGGATTTGCTGTTACACCTATATGCATATAAGTCCATGAGACCTGGTGTAATACATCCCAGAGTACTCAGAGAGCTGGCTGATATCATCACAAGACCTCTCAATTATTTTTCAATGGTCTTGGAAATCCAAAGGGGTCCCAGTTGACTGGAAACTGGGAATGAGGTCCTAATTTTCAAGAAGGGCAAGAAGGAAAATCCTGGCAATTACAGACCTGTCGGTCTCACTTGAGTGCCTGGTAAAATTATGAAGATTATTCTAGGAGATATTGAAAAACACCTAGAAAACAACGTAGTCATTGGTCAGAGACAACATGGGCTCACTAGGGGAAGGTCATGTCTAGCAAATTTAATTTTCTTCTATGACAAGATCACCCAGCTAGTTGATGAAAGGAAGCCAGTTGATTTAATCTTCCTGGGTTTCAGTAAAGCTCTTGATACTGTCTCTCACATTATCCTTCTGGACAAAATGACCAGAATACAGTTAGATAAAAGCATAGTAAGATGGGGGATCAGTTGGTTGACTGGTCAGGCCCAGAGGGCTCTTGTAAATGGGGCTATATTAGGCTGGCGGCCTGTCACTAGTGGGGTTCCCCAGGGCTCCATTTTAGAACTCCTCAATGTTTTCATAAACAATTTGGGTGAAGGACTTGAAGTTTTTTTAAGCAAGTTTACAGATGATACCAAGTTGGGTGGAGTTGTTGACACCATCGAGGGAGCTGAGGCCTTGCAGAGAGATCTTGACAAGTTAGAGATCTCTGCAATCACCAATAATATGAAGGTTAACAAGAGCAAGTGTCAGATTCTGCACCTGTGAAGAAGTTACCCTGGTTATATGTGCAGACAGAGGGACAAGATGATGGAGTGCAGCCCCACAGAATGGGATCTGGGGGTTTTCACTGACAGCAAGCTGAAAATGAGCCAGCAGTGTGCCTTGGCAGCCAGGAGGTCCAGCTGTATTCTGGGATGCATCAAGAATAGCATTGCTAGCCGTTCAAGGGAAGTGATTGTTCCACTCTACTGGTGAGGCCTCACCTTGAGTACTGTGTGCAGTTTTGGGTGCCACAGTATAAGAAACATATAAAACTGTTAGAAAGTGTCCAAAGGAAGGTAATAAAGATGACCCTTTTCCCTGAAGTTGCTGTGTTGCGTCTGTCTGAGCTGGAGTCACCTTTTCCCTGCAGCAGTCCACACAGTGCTGTGCTCTGTACTTGTAGCTGGAACAGCACAGATATCACTCCAGTGTTGTGTCTATTGCTGCGTAGTGCTGGCACAGCATCAGGACTCCTTCTGAGCCCCCAAGAGCCAGCAGGCTGGGGGTGGGCAAGTGATGGGGAGGGGACATTGCTGGGGCAGCTGACCTAAACCAACCAAAGGGATATTCCATAACACCTGATGTCACATTCAGCAATAAAAGGGGGAGCTCTCGTGGGGGAGGTGGCTGTTCCTCCTGAACAACCACTACGCGCTTTGAGGCCCTGCTTCCCAGGACATGGCATAACATCACTCGTTGATGGGAAGTAGAGAATAATTTTTTTTCCCTCTCTCTGTGCTTCCGTGCGGACTGATTGTTTCTTTTGTTTCTTTTTTTCCTCCCCATTCCCTTTCCCTTTAATTAAACCTTTCTCATCTCAAACCTTGAGTTCTCTGTGTTGTATTTTCTCCCCCATCCTCTTTGAGGAGAGGGGGAGTGAGAAAATGGTTGTGGTGGAGCTCGGCTGCCCACCTGAGTAAAACCACCACAGTTGCTTACATTGTTCAGCCTGGAGGAGAGTGAGGAGAGACCTCATTGTGGTCTACAACTTCCTTGTGAGGGAGAGTGGAGAGCCAGGTGTTGATCTCTTCTATTTTGGTGACCAGCGATAGGACCCAAGGGAATGGCTTGAAGGTGTGACAGGGACAGTTCAGGCTGGATATCAGGAAAAGGTTCTTCACTGAGAGGGTGGTCGGGCACTGGAACAGGTTCCCCAGGAACGGCACCGAGCCTGCCAGAGTGCAAGTAGTGTTTGGAGAACACTCTCAGAAATATGATCAGAATTTTCGGGTGGTCCTTTGGGGACCTAAGAGTTGGACTTGGTGATCCTTGTGGGACCCTTCCAACTCAGATATTCTATGATTGTATTGCAGGTACAAGATGGAACTAAATGTTTTGGAAAACTTTGGTTAGGTTAGATCATTAACCCAAAGTTTTTTTTCTGCTTTATTACTTTCCTCTAATACTTTCTGCCTCTTTAATTTTATTTATTCATTTTTGAACTAAAGTGATGCAATATATATTTTTATATATATATTTTTTCTCATTTATTTTTCTCTTAAGAATTTATTTTTCTCATAAGTCTGATACATCAAACAGACTTGCATGTTCTGGCCAAATATCAGGAGAATACATTGATGTTATTTTTATTGTTATTGTTATTGTTATTGTTATTTATTTATTTTAATCTTCAGATGTTAATCTTGCCTCTGTAAAACATGGTTTAAAATGTTCTTTGACATTTATGCTCAAAAAAAAAAAAGGTTCTTGAGTCATGTGTAGTATTTGATAAAGTGAAAAATAAATAAACATATGTTTTTCTCAATATTATTTGAATCCATAAGTAAATATTATGAGGTAAATGCTGAATCGGCATTTTGGTATTCATTTGCATAAATTTTATATGAATCAGCAAAATTGTATCAATAAAGTAACAAAATTATGACGTGGATTAAAAGTTTATTTGAAAATATATTGATGATTTATTTGCTATTACACATTGAAAACCAATGTATTTTTTGGTGCAACAACTTTTTGATGTGTCTGCAGGGCAGAAGAATTTAATTTTTTTTTCCCTGCAGGAAGGCCTTGAAAAATGACCAGTGCAACACTTCAGCTGGTCAGCCTATTAACTACACCTACATTCCAGCTGGCTGAAAAGTCAGTTATCAATCTAGAAAACATGACTCCACATCTGAATATTTTTGAATAAATCTGAAGCTTTATCATTTTTATTATAAACTATGATATATAATTAGTCTCATAAATTCATCCATAGCTTTTTTTTTTTCCACTAAAAGTTAATAAATGTCAGATATTCTAAATTTATGCAGTTAGACAATGACTAGTATTATCACCACGAGTAGTTTTCGTTCTGTACAGGGGTGAGATAAATCATTAGAGACAGTCTGTGAGTTAAATGTATTCTACAGTTTTCATCTCAAGTACATTAATGACTGGCATACTGACTGAACTACATAGCATTTTGTTGTTTATGAATTAATATATTACACCCATAATATTATGCCAAACTTGTTGACTAAACTTTCCCAAAAACTTCTGTTCTTTGTAGAAGAACAGCAGTACTATAATAAACTTTTGTCAGGAACCTTGATTAACTCACATTTGTCTATAGTCAATTATGTTTATTCGTCACAGAACACAAAGAAAAAAAGACAGGTCTTATTAGTATGGAAAACATAGATATTTCCCAGCCAGCTCAGTCAGGGATCCCAAGGCCAGAGTCAGTCTTGCAAAACAGCTTCATTTCGAGACTTCTTTGTGAGGGAAATAGGAACAAGTTGAGGGAAAAAAGCAAATTGTACACAAAATAAATGCTAAAATTACTAGGGCAAATTAATTTGCTACACCCTGCTCAGTTGTTTTAAAACAAAATGTTTAACCAATTTTGGTTAAAAACTAGAAATAAATAGAACTTATAAAAATTACTTCCTCCTAATCCCTTATTTCTAAAAAAAAAAAAAAAAAAAAAAAAAAAAAGTAGAATAATTATTGCAATTAATTAATTGTAAAAAAAAAAAAAAAATTGAATTGTCTGAATTTTCTTAATTCTTCAATAATCTGAAGTGGATTAAGGAGACAATGAAGATTGTTATTCAGATAAATATCCAATAATTAGCTGCCAAACAATACAAATTTTGCATGTGAATATTCACCGATGTTTAGGAAAATTTTCATGAAATAGAATAGTTTGCCAACAGAATGTATCTTTTCAGAAGATTTTTGAAGTATTTTCAGATAAGGATGTTATCTGTTATAAAGATATTCACAAATAAAATACCTTATATTGAAAAATGTTTGGTAGTTGATTTGATATGAACTTCTACTTATCCAACAATAAAATTATAAAATACTGAACAGCAAGACTTTGGGAAAGTTCATTTAAAAATAACTTTTAATTGATTAACTGAAGGGAAAAAAATTCTGGGGGCAAACAATTTTTTCTTCTAATTTCAAGTGTCCTTGGACTATAGTATATGCCTACTGATATTAGCCATAATTGGAAACAAATTTCTGAAATTAAGAGAGAAGTATTTTATCCAACTTTCTTGGTAATCTCTGTCCAAGAATGGACATGGGAAATAAAATCTATTTTCATGCTAGTAATGAAGAAATCTAAAGGGAGGAAGCATTCTGGTGTGTTTTGGATGCACATCAACTACTGTGTCTTCAAACTTGGAACACATATCCCTGATAATCACAATTTTTCATGGGATTTCTACATCTATTTGCAAATTGAGCTGCTATTCTAAAAACTGAAATAGATTCTTTCAAAATAAGCAACCGCTTCCAAGATGAGTTTAGCTCACATTTGGTTCCAGTTTAAAACAAGAGCAGAGGCTGAGCAAAATAACTTCATGTTTCTAATTGTATCACAATCAGATCACCCCTATTGACTTCATTCATAGAGATTCACAACTCAAAACATGTCAAATATGTCAAATTGTTATCAACTGCTAATGAGATTTTGTTCATGTGTGTTGATGTACTGCTGAGAGGAGACAATGCAACATCTGCTTCATCAGCAATTTAAACACCCTACAGGCTAATATTTATGTTTCCACACAGCAAGAAATAGGGTCCTTTGTCTTTACATAGAAGAGACATAATAAATGGCAGGTATTCTAACATTACAACTTTGTTTGCTTTTTAAACTCTCTTTTTACTTTTACTATCTCTTTTTCTTGATAATGTTGCAGCAATCAGAACTGAAATCTCACAGAGAGCTGGACATTACAACTGCATTACTAGGACTGTTATTTCTGAAAGCTCAAGGTTCAAGCAACCAAGGACACCCACCTTGATAAAAGACAGAATAACATTGTTGTATGTCTGGTTTAGATTTCTTGTCCTTCATTAAGCAAATGCATAGCTTCATCAATACCGTAGCAGTATTCTTGAACAATCAGACCTCATCTACAAGAAACTTCTGAGGTTTCTTTTTTTTTTTTTTTTAAGGTTGGCAAATAAATTCTCAGTATATGAATGTATCAATAAAGATCTCTATCTATGACCCACAAGGGGCTCATTAGATATTGGGATTGTATTTTCCTCTCCATCTTTTCTGGGGAGTGATCTTATGTGGGTTCTGCTACTATAAAGAAATCTTTGTGCATTTCAAAATAGGTGGCAGATTTAATTAACTGATTAAAATATATTCATTGTGTCAATCTCATTTAATTTCTGTTAATGAAATTGTTCAAGAATTCTACTTGGTTTTCTTTTAGAAGATCTTTTAGAATCATAGAATCATAGAATATCCTGAGTGGGAAGGGACCCATAAGGATCATTGAGTCCAACTCCTGGCACCACACAGGTCTACCCAAAACTTCAGACTAAGAGCACAGTCTGAAAGCTGCTTAAACTCTGACAGGCTTGGGGGCATTACTACATCCCTGGGGAGCCTGTTCCTGTTCTATTAGTGCTATTAGTGGTATTAGTTCCTGTTCTATTAATAGCCTGTTCTATTTAGCACAGTAAATGCAAAAGAAGATTAAAGGAAAGTTAAAGATAGAAAAGATTTACTGGATCATCCAGGCTATTTCTAAGTCAGAGGAGGACACTCTACCAACAGAAGATATCTTGTGATATCTTATGCTGCAAATACTCTGAAAAGGCTAATTCTCCTCTCAAAATCCTTACTTTAAAACTTTTGCTGCTGTGATGCTTTAAACAAAATTGATGAGCTGCTGTACCAGGGCAGCATTTCATGCTAAACAGAGTTATTCTGTGTTCTGTTTTCTCATTCTGATCTCCCTTATTTGAGAGGATGCTATTCTTCTGACTTTATTCAGAATCTGACATAATGGAAACCTCTGCTATGCCTGAACACTACCTGCTAGATAATAGTACAACAAATAAAGAAATAAATAACACTGTAGAGGTAAGATAGATATGTGTACATATATACACCAGTATTATTCCACTAGTTTCATAATTCAGTGGTGTTGGAGTACAAATTCTAATAATGTAAGTAGTCTTGCTGGAGATACCAGTCTGAAGGTGAATCCTATTACACACCACAGCTGGCAAAGCCTGTAATCTATGACTGTTACACTCTACCAAAGATTAGGAAATAAATTTGAGTAAACAGTGCAGGCTAATGGATTCAGATTAACTGGGAATGGGTGACTAATTAGAATAGATTAACAGTTTTGTAAAAAATGAAGAGTCTTGCATAGTTCTTCAGTAGTTGAATTGGACTAAGGAATCTTAAGTCTCTGATAGCTCCTTTATTATAAATGAAATACATAAATTTGATTCCACAGCTGCAAATAGATTAAATTCCTTAATTTCCAAAATTCCTTAATTTTCACAAGCCTAGTACACACCTAGAGAAAAACTCAAACATTTTAAATATCCTTATTTTAAATGAGCATGGAATTTCCACAGTATCTTTCTTTTTTTTTTTTTTTTTTTTTTTTTTTTTTTTTTTTTTTTTTTTTTTTATACCTCTATGATTTTTCTGGTATCTCCTCGCTGCAAGATGAAGCAAGCAATATTGTACTTTTATAAGATATTCAATAAAAGGACCATGTACAACAAAGACTTCTGCTGATCAAGAGGCTTACAAGGCCTTATAGTCATAGCCCAGGGAAAATCAGACTTTTTTTTATTTGTAGTCTCAGTAGTAGGCAGGAAAATCACACATATTTGTCAGATCTAAAATCACAACTCTTGAGGCTTTTGGTTGCACCAAACTTAAAAATCTGGTTATATTAAAAATTAAGGATGCATGCCTAAATCACTTTAAATGTTCTTAATATCAAACTTTGATAGCTTTATTGAAAATAATTTTGGTATAAAATTCACCCAACCCAAAGTACTTTGATATTGTGTATGTTCCACTTACAAAACTAGAATATATAATACAATGAGAAATGCTAATTATCTTGTAAAAAAGTGTTTTAGAGCAAATGAAGCATAAATGAGGAATATTAGCTCCTTGGAAGGCAATTTTGTGTTCGTGTTCAAGTTTTGCTGAAATCAAAGTTTTATCTTAAATACTACATATCTTCTCATCTGTCACTAAATCAGTATATACTCTTTTTTTTTTTATTATTATTTTTTTTATTTTCCTCAGCCACTGCTATCCTCTGTTACTTAGTATATTGAATAAATGTACAAAGTAGAATTATAATTTTTTGTTTGTTTGCTTTCCATATAAACTTAAGAGTTGCACTTTGGAGGCTGAGGCCTCACATTTAGGTGTTCTTTGTCCCCCCTTTTCCGTCAGTTTCACTCATATGCTGACAAACATAAAAAAACAGAGCATGGAGAAGGAAGCTAAAAAAGGTCAAAGACAATATTTTATATGAGTTTAATAAATAAATGTATCAAATGATTACTACTTTTGTCTACAACTTTCACGACTGAGGATCAGACATTTTTTTGGACGTCCATCTTTTGAGCTTCACAGTTTCAAATAGAAGTGAGACAAATTCAAATGCTGAAAAATCTAGTTTTTACTGTGTTTAAGTCTCCTTGTTATAAAGAATATATGAGGAGTAGAACTAAAGCCTATAAAAGATTTCAGAGATCTGAATTTAGTATCCTTACATCATTTTACACATATCAAAGACAATTTTAACCAGTTCCTAATGACTTTATTTTCTCTCTATAATAAGCTATACTCTCATCCTTTCCCTTAAAAGACATAAATGATATAGTATTGAGTAGGTTCCATTAATATTCTTATATTCTTGACAGTTTTTCCAGATTTACATGTGTGTCTCTGAAAACTGTGTATCTGATATTCGGACAAGCTTGGACAGGAATTTAAAATGAAATTCATTTAAAAAATCTGAAAGTTATATGGTTTCAACCTAAAATCAAAATCAAAATTTCCTCCATTCCAGATTGTATTGACAAGGTTTTGGTAGCAGGGGAGGCTATGGGGTAGCAGGTAGCAGCCCCCATTCTCTATTCCCCTGTGCAGCTTGGAGACAGGATGTACAAGAGGGTGGATATGGGGAAGGTATTTTTAGTTTTTCACTGCTCTTGTCTGTTTTATAATAGGCAATAAATTACATTAATCTCTCTATGCTGAGTTGGTTTTGCCTGCAACAGTAGCTGCTGGGTGATCTGCCTGTTCTTATCTCAACCATTGCATCCTTTTCCATTGTATTTTGTCCCTCTCTTCCTTTTAGGAGGGGGAGTGAGAGATCAGTGTGGTGGAGTTTAGCTGTCCATCAGGATGAAACCACCACAGATGTAGGACTATCTAGATACCCTGGGCTGTAACATGAAAATCAGCCAAGCAGAGGTTCCAAAATGTTGTGTTCTTGGGTATTATCTTTCACAGCAAGAGCAGAAGAAACTACAGGACCTTGGTCAATCTAATTCCATGAATGTATTAGTCCCAGCCTTATAACCACTCTGCACATGTCTAAAATGTTGTTTATATTGGAAATAAAATGTATATATGTACAGGAATGTTACAGATTTTAACTTATTGCATGCTACTTTGAATAATGATTTCAAGGTCCATACTTGGACAATTATAAAAGACAGACAGCTCTAGCATGGAAATAAAGATCTTAGAAGCACTATAGGACAACCACAAACTCTGGTGTCTATCCTTTGACTAAAGAAGCAGAACAAGGTTGTGCTTTTCATAATTTTTACTTGTTAGGGAAGTGGTTAAGTTAGGTGCAAGGAGCTTAAATCTAATATCTATACACATTAAAAAAATATTGAGTTTACTGATTAGGCAAGATGAACATATTTAGGATTTATTTTAATAATAATTCAGCTCAATTTGTTATGGTATATAGGTTTACTCAGAATTCGTACAGAGTTAATATTAGTAAGAAATAAATTAACATTCTTAGTAACCCAGAAATAAACAGAGGTTAATTTTGTTAACTCATTTGCCTTCTTCACCTCTACCATCAAGTTTATTCCAGTTCAGCAGAAAAGAAAGATATTAATCATAGAATCACAGAACAGTCCAGGTTGGAAGGGACCTTGAAAGATCATCACGTCCAACCTTTTCTGGGAAAAAGGGAGCTTGGCTGAGATGTCTAGCACCCTGTCCAGTTGCATCTTGAAAACCTCCAATGATAAGAATTAATTGAAAAAAAAAAATCAGTGAATTTTCACTATAAAAAATTTCTTTCTTATACCAAGATGAAATATTTCTGAGTGCAGCTTGTACCTGTTGCCCCTTGCCTTCTCAATAAGGCCCCTCATGAAGAGAAAGCCTCTATCCTCTTTGTAGCCACTCTTTAAGTACTGGAATTCTGTGATGAGGTCCCCTTTGAGCCTTCTATTCTCCAGTGCGCAAAGGCCTAACTTATTCTGTGTTTCCTCATACAGCAGGTTTTTCACCTTTTTGATTATCTTTTTGCCTTCCTTTGGACCATCTCCAGTCTGTTTGTATAATTTTTTAATTTAAGCATCTTCCTTTCTCTTTGAAGGAGAATCCTTGGGAAAAGAGATAAGTTTTCACTTTGTGATGGGTTGCAGAAGATATAGAATCCATTAGGTTCCAGAGGAAGAAAAAAAAATAAGTTTAATAATTCATACTTTCATAGATAACTCCAGAAAGAAGAGTAAATAAGGGAATACATAAGAGAAAAAAAGATAAAAAACTAGGTCTCTGCAGTAAAGGCAATATGTTGAAAAGGCAAAAAGGATAAACCATTGTAGGAAGACATGTAGGAACCAGCATCTTGTTCCAGGAGTGTGTGCTTTTCAAATAGTAGTTTCTTCTCTTCCCCAAGGAGAGAACAATGGGAGAGAACTACAGCATTTATAACTGTCACTGCCTTGTCAACAGCATAACCACGTGTAAAAGAAAAAAAAAAAATCTAAAGAAAATTCCCAGAATATAAAGAAAACATGAAATATCTGGTGTCTTGTTGCTGCAGAATGGTTATTTACCTCTTTAAAGTGTTGACTTCTCTAATGCATGGGAACGATACCAAATTTTGAGTGTAGTATTACAAAGTTTGTGGCACTTTGAGTGACAGGATTTTGGAAAGTCATGCCTCTTACAGCTATTCCTACAGTCTGTTTGGAAAATCAGAATGATGACAGTCTATCACACCGCATTCGTTATTATTATTATTATTATTATTATTATTATTATTATTATTATTATTATTATTATTATATAATATTAATAATTAATAATATTATTATATATTAATATATTTAATAATAATAATAATAATAATAATAATAATAATAATAATAATAATAATAATAATTTTTAATACTAAATGTTAAAGGTTAAGAAAAAAAGTATATAAAAGAAAAATAAAAACTAACATGCTGGATAGCAATTTTGCCCAAAGTGGTAAGTTTGGCAGCATATTCTGTGACAGTTCAAGAGTGCACAGCATTCAGATACTACTAAAATAGCAGCGAAAGAGATTAAGGAATGTAACTGTTATACATGGCAAACCATGTAAGAACTTCTTAGTTATTGTGTGCTGTGTTATGCTTGAAATCCTAGAAGGCAGACTAGCTTTATACAGGACCTCTTTTGCTCCAACACAAAATGATTTCAAACCTTTGAACCAGCATGTAAATAATATATTATAAGAATTAATATCTTAGTATCTTTATTGTATGCTTTCTAACAAGTCCATATGATTAGGACATTTTTAATGTGTTTAGTTCTTCATAAACTACTTATAAGAACTTCAAAAATTGAAAAGAAAGAAAAATCCAGAGACTATTATCACTTGGTTACTAAGACAAACCATCTGCTGTCAATGAACCACAGCTAAAGTCCTGCCAAAATGTCAGTCTCCAGGTGTGCCTGAAAAACTGCATTATAGACTGCAGCTTCTCAGCAGCTAACCAATTCAGGCTCATTAGAGCCTCATAACATCCTGCACTGCAGCAGCTGCAAGGTTTTACTTTTCACTGTCTTTTTTTAAAAGCTTTGTTGTTTGCACATGCAAGGTGGTTTTTTTTGTTTGTTTTGTTTTGTTTTTTCTGGCTTCATAAAACCTTGAAAATGGGTCCACTCAGGATAGCAGAGAAAGGGCAAGTCTCTAAATCATCTTCTCTATTCCAAGTAAACAAACTCTGTCTGAAGTAGCAGTTAGACAAGTTATCTAGATTTTTGACTAGCTAAACCCTTGAAACTCTCCAACACCTGCAATGACCATATGATAAAATGAAGGGTACTCAACATGATGGATGTCTGCAAAGTAGCTTACTCACTCAATCAGTTTAGGTTCAAAGAAAGCCTATATTTCAGCTGTAGCAATTAAAATAGCCAGTTTTACTTCTGTGTTAACTTAAAATGGTCTTAGACAAGCACATTTGAGTTAGGGATGTTTTTTTCAGTTTAGAAATTTTGTCCACTTCATCTCTATGCTGAACATATTTTAGACTATGATCACAGATCTAGGAGGTCCTCCTATGGAAATGGAAATTATAACTGTAGTAAGGATTATACTAATCCTTACTCTAGTAATGTCACATATGTCTACTGACACTCTTATGATGTCTGAAAGTCCTTGTTAGATACAAGGACTTCATTGATCTAGAGATGTCAAAAGCAAGGGATCTCAGAAGCTTTAGAGGCATTATGCATTGTCACCAATTCTTCTGTTCTTTGATTACTGCAACTGTTCTTGTAATAAAGCTCCTGAATTTTAGGGGATCTAAACAAGAGCAAATATGAAATAAAAGAAAGAGAATCTATCTGTTCCAGAAATAATAATGATTAATGATTAAAAAATAATTCCCAAATTATTTTTCATTAATCATGTTTCATCACATGATGACATGACATATAAGATATGGAATTATATCATATATACCATTGGTGGTTTCTGAATGCAGTGAAACTCTGTTTATGAGTTGTCTTTTTAACCTTTTTCATAAACCTGTAAATGTTCTCATATTAACTACTTGAAGAAGTCAGACTTAAGGATAACTAATAAAGTCTTCTATGATTTTAAATTGCTTTAAGAGCTCCTAAGTGATAAATAATAAACACTAAAGGGCAAACATTTCATTCTGTTTAAAAGCTTCTTTTACTCTTTTAAAATAGATTCTTTAATTATCTAAATTTTCTAAGGTAACACCAACAAAAGAATGGAAATAAAAGTAATACTCACGTGATCAATTTTGAGAAATATGGTATCTACCTGAAGATTGATCCTACATGGCAGATCTAAAGTTACCTTGAAAGGATTTTGGTCTTTTTAACACAAAAATACTAGTGAGAGAGTTGGAGACAGGTAGTAGATATGCTTCTTTTTTGAATTACCCAGTGTGCTGGGTCTGTCTGGTATGGAGTCACCTTTCCCTGCAGCAGCCTACACAGTGCTGTGCTCTGCACTCGTACCTGGAACAGCACTGATATCACTCCAATGTTGTGTTACTGCATAGGGCACAGCATCAGGACTCCCTCCAAGCCCCCAAGAGCGAGCAGGCTGGGGGTGGGCAAGTGATGGGTGGGGGACATTGCCAGGGCAGATGATTTAAACCAACCAAAGGAATATTCCATAACCCATGATGTAACACTCAGCAATAGAAAGGGGGGCTCTTTTGGGGGAGAGGGCTGTCCTCCCAAAAAACTGTTACGTCTTTTGAGGCCTTGCTTCCCAGGACGTGGCCAAACATTACTCGTTGATGGGAAGTAGAGAATAACTTTTTTTTCCCCTTTATTTCCACGTGGCCTTTTTTTTTTTTTTTTTTTTTTCTCTTTTTCTTTTCTCATTCCCTTTTCCTTTAATTAAATTATTCTGATCTCAAACTTTGAGCTCTTTGTGGTGTATCTTCTCCCCCTTTCTTTTTGAGGAGGGGGAATGAGAGAGTGGCCGTAGTGGAACTTGGTTGCCCACCTGATTAAAACCACCACATCCAGCCCCATACCTGTGCAATGAAAAAGTTTTAACACTATGCACTGCACAGACAGTTGAAATGGCAACTGTATCACACTCTTATCCAAGATGTATTTAAAATCCATTTATTCTTTTGTTGGCAGGTACTAAGCACTAAAATAGTTTGTTTTTGTTTTTGTTTTAGTTCTTATATTATAAAATCTAGAGCAAACTTTAACACTGGTAAATCTCAATGATTTATGATGTGGCACACTAGTAAAAGGCATGTTTCTCTAGCTGGGTTCCTATTAATTTCAGTATTTTTCATTGAGTGCATATTGAGTGTCACCTGAAGGTAAACAAATAGTGTTTCTACCTAGGAAAGTAATTATACTATACAAAATCACAGAACTCTCTACACCAGCTGATGTCAAAGTAATAAAATAAAGATCTGGGTGTGATCATTTCTTTTCTCAGTATACATATTTGAATTATCTAAATAAAGATTATAAGACATAAATTCGAAGTTATCATCACTGAAGTTATCATCACTTGAGAATTAGTGCTAACATAATCAAGAATGTCTCAAATGTCTGTCATTCCAGTGATTTAAAACCAAATTCTTTACATTATAGATCCTAGTAGCTGGTATGGTGCTGTGTTTGCGATTTGGGATGAGAAGATAACACACTGACGTTTTAGTTGTTGCAGAGCAGTGCTTACACTAAGCCAAGGACTTTTTAACTTCTCACTGTCCTGCCAGCAGGCAGGCTGGGGGTGCAGCAGGGGCTGGGAGGGGACATACCCAGGACAGCTGACCCAAACTGGCCAAAGGGATATTCCATAACATATGGTGTCATGCTGAATGATTAATATGGGGGAACTGGCCAGTGTGGTGGAACTGGCTGCTCAGGGATAGGCTGGGCATCGGTCAGCGGGTGGTGAGAAATTGCATTGTTCATCACTTGTTTTGTACACACTATTATTAGTAGTACTATTATTATTATTATTATTATTAATTATTATCCTTTATTTTCTGTCCTAATAAACTCTCTTTATCTCAACCCACAGGCTTTCATTTCTTTCTGATTCTCTTTCCTATCCCAGAGAGGGAGGGGGGAGGGTGAGCAAATGGGTGTGTGGTGCTTAGCTGCCAGCTGGGTCAGACCACAATAACACTAATTCAAAAAACACAAAGAGTCTCCACATTGTTACAAAAATGCACTTAAAATGCACTAAACATCAATGTTGTTTGGTTTGGAAGTTAGCTAGTTGTTGTCCCAGAATCTCGAGAATTTGGGTCCATATCTATGGCAGTTCCTGGCTGCACATTTCCTAGAGTTATGTTAATACATTCAACATTATTGATAGCAGATTTTGGTGATGTTAGGATTGTGACAATGTGAAGATTTTTATTTATTTATTTATTTATATCCTATGTCATGTACTTGTACAGCAGTACACAACATGTTGAGGTTTCTTACTCTCTTGTAATCCAAAAGAACAAGAGATTTATTTTATTCTGAAAGGTGCTCATTTGGGGATACAAGTCTCACATAACATACAGCAAACTAATGAGATGCCATGATGCTGGAAGTGCTGTCCAGAATGGCCGTAGTTAAGGGCCATCTAGAAATTACACTATTTTGTCTTGATTTTTCTTCAAGGAAAATTATGTTGGTAGTAGACAGGACAAGAGTCTAAAACATCTGTATGCTCCCTGTATATCTCCTCAAATTGACAAGACCTACTCCCTCTCTGAAAGTAGATCTACTTTCAGTCTAGAAGAATGCTGTAAAATGAATCAAAAATAAACTAATTCTTGCTATAGTATGCATTTGAATTTATGTAACTGAGAATTTTACAAGGAAATAGAAATGGAACCATATGTAACAAAAAATAAGCTACTGACAATTACTGAATTACTAGTAGCTATATGTGCTCCTCAGTAAATAAGAATAACTTGTTACTAAAGTATTTCTAATATGATTTTCTTTTCTGAAAGGTAATTTCATTTATCTTTTGTGAGCTCAAACCATGAAACTTCCCCTTTTGTTTTCTCTCATCAATACAATGTTCAGGCTGTATATATTTATGGTTCTGGAACTGTTTACTTATTGCCATCTCACTTTGCTGGAAGAGATTTCTTTGCTACATGCAGCTGGTCTCCATACTTGTGTTGCCTTCTAGAAACTAAGCAATCAAATGTACTTTCTGGACTTTGCAGAGCAGAATTCACATTAGCATTTCATTGAATCACATATAACCCAATAAGATAAAAAGGAAAGAATCTACTCTCAGAGCACTTCTTGTGTACTTAGTTGACATACATCTAAGATAAAATGATAAATATCCCAATCACAAGCTCTGATTTGTCAAAAAATCTTTTAAATATTTTTAAAGATTTTAAAAGATCTTTTAAAGATTTTAAGTCTTTTAAAGATATCTTTTTTTAAAGATAAATATTTTTGAGAAAGTTGTTTTGAAATGTATTTCTATTATCAGTCTTTCAAACATTTAGCTGGGAACCATTTCTTAATTTCAGTGATTAAAGACTGACAAGATGCAGGAAGAACAGTAACTTAAACATTCATTTGAAAAATTATTAAAATGTAAAATTTGAGCAATTTCTTTTTTTTTTTTTTTTTTTTTTTTTTTTTTTCCAGCTATTTCATAGTAAGAAATATACTAAAGTTAATATCCACAAAAATATTCATAAAGATACAGGAGAAAATCAATTTTTTTACAGAGAGGAGGATGAAAACTCTCTATATTAAAAGAAACTAAGTAGACAATTTTATTTTTTTTTCTGTTATTAACAAAAAGCATGAACCTGAGTTTGAAATATTTTATTTAAATGTTAACAATTGTAGCAATTTCTGTTTAAATAACTACCTGAGGAGAAAGAATTTTCCATTATCACTGAACAGAAGGCATACATTTCCAAGGAAATAAGATTTTATAAAAAAACAAACAAACAAACAAACAAAAAAAAAAACATTAATTTCCAGAAAATGAAAAAAGAAAAAAAGAAAGAGAATCTGTATGTACTTATGTATGTATGCATGTAGGTATAAACGCACATAGATAGATATTCGTGCATTTGGTGAATGCGGGGGGAAAAAAAAAAAGTTTTATTTATTTATTTTTCTTAAATTCAGAACTCTTTTTACCCCTTCAAAAGGTTTCTGGTTTCTAGTCTATGCACCAGACATTGCAAAATTAGTCCCTGTTGTACATGTATTAGTACTTTGTCCAGTCTAAACATCTTGAGCAAAGGAATGTCCAATGGGAGACTTATTTTGCACAGCCTAATACATCTCACTGTCGGAAAATTGTTTCTGATATTCAGCCTAATTTTTTCCTCCCTTAATTTCCTTCCATTGCTCCTAATTATGTCTCCTTGTGCCACCCTAAATCATTTCTCCCCCTGCTTGGTTTTATGGCCTTCAAATACTTGCAGAATGTTATCATATCCTTAAGAGTTCTCACTTAGCCAAATTCTGTGTAGAAATTTATGTAAATTGGCACCACTATATTGACTTATGCTATTTATACCACTTGAGGATATAAGGCACAACATTCTATTCACATGGGAAGAGAATTTGTGCCAGTTTGTGTCATGATTCACACCTGCCTAGAGAACAGAGAAGAAAAGTATGTTCCAACCATTACCTGTTTCTTCAGGCTCCCACAGCCTGCTACCACTGCCTCTTTAGTAGGCAAAACTGTTAGATTCAACAATAGATTCAAGAATAGAATAGATTCAATTAGATTCAAATATTTATATGTGTGTATATATGCACCTCAGATACCAGACATAGATACTGTGAAAAATCTCTGATGTCAACACAACAAATATATTTGAACAAAGGCTGACCCTAATAGGTAAGGCTTTAGGCCAGCCAGGTTCTGTTTTACACATTAAACCAGTGGATAATACACTTTACTTCTGGGCTGGTAAACTTCTGAAGAATGTTATGAACCCAGTCAGGGATGGATTACAATACTTTTGTCCAAGCTAGAAAACTCTTCTGTAGAAAGTAATAACTCCTTGATAAATCTGTACATGCTCTTGAAGTACAGTAATAGTGTTGAATAGTGTTCTACATTCTGAATAGTGTTTATGCTCCTATGATGACATAGTCTAGTCAGACTAAATAAATAAATAAATGAATACATGAATAAATAATAAAATCAATGGCAATTCTGGAAAAAAAGTAAATAAATAAAATAAAAGCTAATTATTGTCATAATCCTTGATGATTCAGTAAATCCTTTTTTTTTTTTTTTTTCAGAAAGCACCAGTTCTGCACATCAAACAAAAAGTTCAAGTGGACTGTAAATGATAATGTTATCTAGATAAGTATGTACTTCAGGCAGTGGTACAAAATAGTTTGGTTTATCACAAGAGAGAATGATCTTTGTGATTTTCATATCATTCAAATTATATGCAGAATTGAAAATTGAGAAACAGTCAACACATCTATGAAATTTACCACCCTTATTCATTCTGTAAACTCTTCTTAGAGGCCAGAAATGAACTCAGAACAGATGTAATCTTCTTAACTCAACTCAGCTTCACCTAAAGAGTCACAGTCTTGAAAAAGAAGCATAATAGCAGACAGATAACAAAGATTCCTTGTTTGCCTCTTCAAAACAGCATGGATCTATAGCAAACACACATGACAAGACAGGTTGGTTTCAAACAGAGTATCACAGAGCGCCTTTCTGACAAGCACACCTCCCACACATGACTTCTTGGTGTCAAAACTCCCACAGCAGGAGCACTGAAAATCTTGTAATGTGACATAGGCACAATCTACAGGAGGCAAGGTGTGGATGGTAGAAGGCTAAGGCTCTGTCTTGTTGGCACCATAATCACAAAATTATTCAACAAAGAGATTGTATCTGTGTATATGTAATCCTCATACCTTTTGGAATTGTGATGTCAAACTGTTCATTATAAAAATGAATTTAATCCTTAACAGTTAAGAATATTATTTCTCTGCAGAATCCTCAACAGTTACAGGAAAGTTATAATGCGTTAGAATAATAAACCATTTATGTAGCTTAAGAAAACCTTTCTCATAATGCAATCATCAAGGTTCTAAAGCTACCCCACAAGAGTGCAACTCCTGCTTTGTGGTGACTTGCTGAAATATGCAGGATGGCATGTACCACTTACTGCAGTCTGTATGGTACTCAAACAGATCTGTGGGAAAGAGCATGGGGAAGATTATCATGACTGAAAACCACATGAACATGTAGCAGTGCCTGTTATTTGGACTGATCTGCTTCCATGTCAGCATACACCCAGAGAAGAAAGAGGGGAAGAAATGCTACGTTACAGTGTAGAAACCTATTAACCTTAATGGACAAAAAAAGTGGTACTGTCACTGCAGAACGATCCCCTGACAGGCATAACTTCTTTGCTAATAAAACCTTCAGTTGCCCCAAAAAATTGACCAAAAAATAAAATAAAATAAAAAATTCTGATTAGAGCAAATAAGTAAAATTCGTAAATCTCCCATGTTACTAGTTACTAGAATAGCCATGAAGACACTGCATCAGCTTAAAGAAACCACTTCAGATAAGATTCACCAAAGATCAGGTCTTTCTTGAGCACTCAGAAAGAAAACCTAACTTCCTTCTAAAATACCCATATCAGTTCTTCCAGATTTTCTGTTTTCTGAGAGATATAATGTCTATTGTCTTGAATGTATTTCTGTGTATTTGGTAACGGTAATGATTTTAATGAATTAGTTGCACAATTTCAAACAAAGGTAAATGAGATACATGGCAAAAAATCTGTTGCCCTTGTTAGCTATTGTGTTGCCTTAGCATATTTTCCTTGAAAATAACATTACTTATTCTTAATGATGTTTGACACTGTACATTTTCAACTGAATTTCATTTCTATGTTTTATCAGCATACTTTCAAATGTATAACTTTCTGGAATTTTCTTGTCATTAAAACAGTTCAAATTAGTTCCTGTTCACTTCAGTTGTGCCTTATCTTTAAAAAAAAAAATAATCCTGTTGTGTACATATGTGTGTTTGTGTATGTGCATGTTGGTATTACTACTGCTTCAAAATGCAATATAATAACATTCTTATTTTAGACTTATTAGTGCTGTTCCATATTATGGTAGTTTGAATTTAAGGCATGTTCCAAAAGTCCACCACAGTCAAAAGTATGTTTTGCAATTAACTTAAGTAAATCTGGGGTAAAATTGCAGAAGCTCAATCGAAACTAAACAATTAGGCAGCTCTGTTTGAAGCAGAGTTTGATTGTACAATTCTGTTTTGTTCACTATCCACAGAAATTAAACATTTGGAGTAGAAAATGCTTCCCTGGCCAATCTGCCTATATTCTTTCCTGTGGGAAACAAGGATAGTAGGAGAAAAAAAAAAGAAAAAAAAAAAAAGAGTATGGCAGCCAGTTCTCATCTCAATATACAGTCATGTTGCAGTTTTCATGAATATCCATACAACCCATTTGTAGCTATGAGAATTTGACAAAGAATGACAATTTTTAAGAGATTTTAATTCTAGACGCGACTAAGGAACATATGTAAAATCTCTAAGACCTGATTTCTGATTTTCAGAATGGCCTTTAAAATAAATCACTGGAGAGGTAATATTAAAAGCAATATATAGGAATCCTCATCTTCAAAAGTCCAATGTAACCTCCTGGAAATTTGGTTAGGAGAGCTCTTAGGTATTTAGGACTGCCAGCTGTTGTTGAGTGAAGCTAATTCATTTACTTTTCAAAGGAAATAGAGGTTACTTCACAAGACATCTCAGAGTAAATATTCAGGTATTCTGAATATTCCTCACAGAACATTTTTTCCTCCACTAACTAAAGAAGACATCTAATAAGACCATTTTTTTTCAGGCTAAATAGTTATTTATTTATTTATTTTGATAACTACTTAAAATTTTTTTAGCATAGTTTGTAAAATTACATTAAAGTTACCCAAACTGATCCAGTATTTACCACCAGTATTTAATAAGGTTTATAAATAAAACTCACTAATATAACAAATAATAATAATAATAATAATAATAATAATAATAATAATAATAATAAACAAATAAATAGTCTTAGTGAGCTGTTCACCACTTCATATGAAGTCCAAGATAAACATCTCAGGATCCTGAGGGAACTAGCTGATGTAGTTGTCAAGCCACTCTCCATCATATTTGAAAAGTCATGATGGTCAGACAAAGTGGCCAGCAGGACAGGGGAAGTGAGTGTCCCCTTCTACTCTGCTCTTGTGATGCCTCACTTGGAGTATTGCATCCAGCTCTGGGGTCCTCAGCATAAGAAATATATGAACTTGTTAGAGTGGGTCCAGAAGAGGGCCACAAAGATGGTTAGAGGACTGGAGCACCTCTCCTATGAAGACAGGCTAAGAGAGCTGGGGATGTTAAGCATGAAGAAGAGAAGGCTCTGAGGAGACCTAATTGTGGTCTTTCAATACTTAAATGGGTCTTATAAAAAAGATGGAGAACAACTTTTTATATGGGCGGGTATTCATATTACATTAGGGAATGGTTTTAAACTAAAAGAGAGGAGATTTAGATTAGATATTAGGAGGAAATTCTTTACTCAGAGGGAGGTAAGACACAGGAACATGTTTCTCACAGATGTTGTGGATGCCCCATCCCTGGAATTGTTCAAGAATAGATTGGATGAGGCCCTAGGCAAGCTGATCTAGTGGTAGCATCCCTGTCCATTGCAGGGGCATTTGAACTAGATGGTCTTTAAGGTCCCTTCCAACACAAACCATTCTATGATTCTATAAAAACATCTGTACCTTCAGCCTTACAAACATAAAGTGAGAATGCGAAGAACCATAAAACATTTAAGTACTTGATTTATGGAAGCATTTAGAAGACTAGAAAGCTCATGGACAGTCATGACTATTCTGTTGAAAACTCCAAACATGAGTACATCACATGCTGGTGTCCCATATGCAGGGGAATGTTAGGGGGATTGGAATTTGAGCCCTATGTAGCATAACTTGTAACTATACATAAAAGAAAATAAACAAACAAGCACACAACAGACAAAATGAAAGTATGTTCAAAAAACTACTTTCTGTGTTTTTAATTTATCCAACTAAGGAAGCATATAGCAACATTACACTTCCATTGCTTTATCTTCATCCCCAACTACTCAACATAATTCATTTAACCTGGACAGAGGTAGATTCACCAAAGTCTGTTTTTCATCAGAACTACCAGATTTCATTGAAACTCATGGTTTTCACTTAAATTTTCAGTTGGAAATAGTATGAAATTTAGTATGTCACACTGAATGGAATAATTTTTGAATGGAAGCAGTGAAAAAAGGGAATAAATGTAAATTTAAGGTGCAATCATTATTTTATTTGCTGCTGAAGTAAGTGAGAATCTTTCTCTCGGTCACAGCAGATTTAGGATTAGGAATTATGAGTGTAACAGACAGATCTACAAGTACCTCAGTGAATGACCCATGATGCATTTCACAGCAGAGAACCAAGTAAGGAAAAATACAGTTTTGGCAGTCTCTGTTTCATTCTTCCTTGACTGTGTTCCTTTGCTTTCAGATTCTTGTGATCTGGGCATAGTTTCAGGGTAGATGAAATTATTTTTTTTTTCTGCTGTTGAGACAAGCAAATAATAATAATAATAATAAAAGTAATTAATTAACTTTTTTTGTTGTTGTTTTTACAGTGCAATGGATAAGAAGAATTGTAGGTTATTGTTAGGATCTTCTCTCTTTTTAAAGGTGTGAAATTTTAAATCTGAATTGTTTTAAAATGATGATAGATTTTTCCGTCTCTTGATAGTGCTAAACGATGTATATATCGTTTAGCATGAACATTTTAACATCTTAAAAAACATCTTAACATTTTTAAAGGTTACATTTTTCCCCCCCACTTTTATGCAGTTATTCTTACATTTTTGTCTTTCAAGATCTTAAGAGCACTCTGTTTAAAAGGTAAAAGCCAGAATAGCTGTATTTCTTTAGGACAAATAGGGGAAAAATCCATTTGCTTCTATGCATTCCTCACATGTTTGATTGTGCATGGTACTGCAAAGCACATATATACAACATTGCCTCTGGAGTACTCATATCTTTTCTTCAGTGTGCTGTCAAAAATTTATGCCAATACTACTGATAGTTATCTGAAGAGGTCAAGCTCAAACACAGAAATAGTATATCTCTTTAGCTCTAGTGAGAACAGATGGCAAATCATACTTAGAAAAAAAGCATTTATTTATCTATTTATTTATTTTCAGTGAGGCATTCCTGAAAGATTCTTCAAGTCTGACTAGAAGAAAATGATATATAAACTACTGTTTTGGTATTCCTCTTCATGAGAAGATACAACTAAGAGATGCAAATAATTTATTTATATATTTCCTTTCTTTTTTTTCTGCTTAAATATTGTCTTGGACCAAGTTGGATTTCAAAAACTTATTGGAAGTCATTCCATAAAGGTTTCATCTGAATTTAAGACTCAGAGAAAGAAGTCTATTAATACACATGCAGATCACAAAACACATTTATGAAATCTGTGTGTGCAAGTTGTAAATGAAGAATTATAATTATTTTCCCATAGTTACTATTTTCCATAATGTTTATTTCCTTTTTTTTTTTTTTTTTTTTTTTTTCAATTTACTTCTTCTGTATTTTTCCTATATATTTTAATGTTCTTTATTTACAAGCTTAACTCCCCTGTCCTTCTTTCTTTTTAAGATTTGGTAAAGTTTTTTTTATCTTTTTGAGACACCAAAAGAGGGAGATTTATTGCTTTACTGACAAATGAACATAGCAATCTTATGGAAGTTAATATTCCTTAAGTAAATGTTTTTATTAGCAAAAATATGAAAACAACAGAAATGATCCATAGTGTCTCTATTCTCAAAAACTGCTGTTTATATTTGAATATTTTTCATTAACTTATTCTGTATGCCTGCAAAAAAAAAGTCTTAAGGAATGTACGTATGATCTTGAAATTTTGAGTCCTTAGAGAGTGTGGTACAATTTAACAAGTTGCTACATTTACATACAATTCTGACTTAGGTATTGAAATGTTTTAGGTTCATCTGTTGTCCCCATGTCACCAACAAAAAATACTTCCTACTTATAGAGCGGTTTTTTATCCATCTCTCACAGACCACATAAGCAGAAAGAGCTAAAGGAGAGTAAATGACAGTGCCATGTAGTGGCAGAGCCATATTTGGAATTCTGGTCTTAAGACAAAATAGGAACAGCTATAAGAGAAATAAAGACTTGGAAAAAGGTCTTGCTTAAAACTGTAATCGTAAATGGTATGTGATAGGCATTAGCCATTGTCTGATAAAACAGTGTCAAGGATGGACTTCAATAATAGACAGGGAAGGCATCAGCAGTGTGTTATTACAACCTTTGTAATGAAGCTGATTTTATAGTTTTTCTATGACTCCTACTAGTTGTCCATATTTGCTGTCTCTTCAGTTCATCTTCCAGAAAGTAAAGGATTGGCTGTTTTCTCCAGAGCCGTTGTCATCAGTCTAAAGCAGAAAATCTCAAGTGTCAAGATTCAATATAAGAATGACAGGAATGACAGAAAAAGCAAAAAATAGGAAAGAGGAGGCAGTGTTTATAGGGCACCATAGATTATAAAATCTTTGAAAACAAACAAAAACCAACCAAATAAATAAATAAATAAATAAACACATCCAAACACCAGGTTTTAAATAATTATATTCTTTGGGATTTAGTATACAATTATTTTACAGTGTAAAGAAAGGATGGTTTGGTAGGTAGATCATCAAGGTCATAGGAAGCCAAGTTACAAATGCAAGTCCTTTCTAATTAATGAAGGTGTACCAGTTATGACAAAAGAATTTGAGAATGGCATTTACTATTTTAGATATCTAGAAGGTAGACCTGGACCTATGTCACAAAACTTCCAGTTGACATTAGGATAGGAACTGAATGGCCTAGATTTGGTAATATAAGTTTCAAATTTGTGAGAAAAGTTGACAAACCCAAATTTGGGAAAAAGAATATTCTATACTTAACAGTTGTAGAAACACTCTAGAAACAGGTAGTTCTGCTGTTCTGTGTCTTTGAATTCCAAGACATATTAGAGCAAAGAGGAGTAAAGGATATACCTATCCAAAGCCTTCTCCCATATTCCCTATTTTGTGGTTTCATTTGCCATCTTTTAGCACTCTGACTTCTACATTTCCACCACTTTGTCTATCCACTTAATGTATAGAAAAAATTACTGATTAATTGATGACTGTGTATTATATTCATAGCTGTAAAGAAAGTGGGCTTTGATATTGCAATTGGCATACTTATATTGTTTGTAGTCCTAGCTTTCTCTTGCCTTTGTTCCTTTTGTCTAAAATGTATATATAGACAATAATACTTTCCTACATAATGAGAATAATGAAAAGGAAAAGACATATAATACTAGGGACTTAGCTAAACCATGTTAAAAGCGAACACTTAAGTATCTAAATCAAACATGGTAAACATTACACCAGACTTCAAGCTGCCAAAGAACATCTCCATGACTTTTAATGTTGTGCCAAAGAAAAGTCATCATGCTAAACGAAAACGTACTTTGGTTTCTTAATATGACTTTAGTGAATATAAAGTTTCTTCAATGTGTTTCATCTTCCTTTTCCTGCCAGGTGTCAATATCGGTGCTACAGAGTGTTGGTGATAGAATTAGCAAGTTAGGATAACAAAAGAAATCTCTGGGAAAAGGCTCACGTATTTCCTTGTAAATAAGGACATAATGTTCAAAGGAAGTGATCAAAGTTGTGGTATTACATGGTTGAACTTTCACTTAGATGGTAGCATTACATGTCCCTTGTCAGATGTGCTGCCTCAGCATTTCAAACTACAAAGGGAATGTCACAACTCCAATGCAAGTTACTGTGAAATACTTTGGTTTATATAGTGAGCCATACAATATAGAGCATTGAAAATATATAAGAACTTAGAATAAAACTGTAAATTCAGATGTGAAGATTAGGGTTTTATTTATTTACTTTTTAATTCACTAATCAATTTTTCATTAAATTTTAAAACATATACTATGTTAATAGAGTTAATATTTTTAGCACTGAAAAGGAGGAAATAACTGTTTTCCCAGAATTTATTTGTGTTTTCTTCTAAAGATTAAAAAGAATAAAAAAGATATTCTTTTTATTCTAATTTAATATTTTATTTTATTTTATTTTATTTTATTTTATTTTATTTTATTTTATTTTATTTTATTTTATTTTATTTTATTTTATTTTATTTCCTTAAGGAATATACAAATGATTCTATTTGAAAATTTCTATATATACTTATTTCATGTGGTTATTAAAGATCCTGTAGTAATTTTCTCCAGAGTCATGGCTGATAATCCTATTTTCCTGACCCAGTTTCAATTTCCATAGTTACTATATCAAAACCCCTTTGTTCAGATTCCCTGAAGTTGTGTGAAGGGGCTGGTTTTCATCAAACTATGTCTTAAGAGGAATTTTTAATATGTGTGAGGGAGACACTAGTGAAAAAGGTTATAACCTTTTAGTTTGGATGTTCTCTGCCCTGAAGACTTAAGGGAAGCAAAAATCAAGATGCCCTCAAACTATGATTTTGTTATGATTGTTCTATCTTAAATGGATAGAATGGAACAACTCTGAAAAGAGCCTGTAATTTTTGCGTACTGATGTAACTTTAATGGAGAACTGGTAAGTTGTAGTATTAAATATATTTTGCAGCTGAGGTGGTCGCACTGAAGTGATAATAAAGAAGGTGAACCAAATCAGTAATAAGACAGCTATATGTGTATAAGACAGCTGTTTTATAATGTGTGGGAAACCTGCAAAGAGACTACAGATCTTTCTAACTGACATATCGTGTCCAAATGTACATTCATTATCTTTATTGCTCTGCCTTGTATTTTAGATGATGAACAATGACTCAGTGTCTAGCGTCCTCCTGTAAGATTATTCTTTGAAGGTGGTATAACAAAGATGAGGGAAGGGAGAGGCTGATGTGGGTTTTGGTCATTTATTCAGAAATACTGACACTCCATGTTAAAGTTAATGACAGCGTATTCTCCTGAGAACTGCCTAAATACAATAGTGATAAACACAATTACTGAAAAAATTATTCTTGGACTATGTTCAAAAGTCATTAAAAATAATAATAAATCTGCTATTCTTTTAGTATGTATTTTGTTTGTTTAAAGCCAGGGTATTTAATAAAATAATGAATACATGTAGATCAGAGAACATTACAGATACAGCTGTTCAATCACTTTGAATCATAAGAAATAATAAATATATTTTTAAACTGCAAATATAAATAATGCATATCTATGCAACATTGTCATAATTGAACAGGTACTTTGGTTCAGATTCCTACACTATATGTCTTAGGGAGAACTTTTCCTTTGGGTATCTCCTCTATGTACTTCCTTTTCTCTCACTTTTTTTTTTTTTTTTTAATTTATTTTTTTGCCCTTGCTGTCCACCTCAGACTTTTTGTCATCTTACTTCTCACTTATCTCTCATGCTCCTCTTTTTCAGTGTTCCATCTCTTTCAATAGATGTAACCATCTGTCTGAATCACAATTTAAGAAACATACTGTGTATCTGTATTAATATAATCAGGAGTGCACTTGCAAAGTGAATCTCAGCTGTCTCCACTTGTCTTTGGTTCACATAGTGGAGTGATCCCACAGTGAAAGAATTGGGTTCCTGGCAGATGTGATCTCAAGATTCTCCTATTTCATTCCTGCTTCAAAGGTGCAATTGGTTTATGGGACCAAACCAAACCAAATCTGAAGTAATCTGCTTCACACCAAAATACAGTTTAAAAGATGTTAGCTTCTCAACAGTGTCTTCGAAGTCTGTGCTCCTTAATTGTGCTGCTTGCTAAGGTGCACATATACATGATTTTATTCAGTCTGATTTTTTTTCTTTCCTTTAAATTGTACATTTGAGAAATTAATTTCAGAGACAGGCTCAGACTCCTTTGTTTACAGTCTTACAGTCTTATTAAAATTTTCCTTAGTATAGAAAATGTTTTTTGTAGAAAAGTTTTTTTGTTTGTTTGTTTGTTTGTTTGTTTTTTTTTTCTTTCCCATGGATTGTCAGCACTCTTAGCACCAGGCTTTTATGTAATTCTTTGGGTATTTCTGATTCTTCTTCAACAAGCATAAATCACAGAAATATACTTTAAGAAATCTGATTAAAGGAAAATATACAGAGGCTCGGTTCCTCCAATAAATGATCAATGGTGGGGTTTCTTTGTTTGTTTGTTTGTTTTTGCTTTCTGAAAAAAATTATAGATAGTGCTTTTCTGTTTTTGTTACTAGTTCTAATGTGTGGCCTCTCGAGCCTTCAAGCTCTTCAGGGAACAGCATAAGACTTAAAATGACTGAGAAACCTCTTTCACTTTTGCTCTCAGGGCATACAAATTTTTTGATTGTATGGTAGTTTTCTTGAAATGAGATACCTTAGTGATGAAAGTCTCTGCTCTGTTTCTGTCCATAGATAATAAATCTGTGAACACCAAGAAGTCTTAGCTGCAGAGCTGTTCACCGAGAATTTTGAATAGTCCAGTTTTACGAATCATCGTTATTCCATATAAATGTCAACTTCTTCTCCACCTCCAATTCCATATGCTCTTGATCACGATCTTCTGCCTTTCATCAAATGAGTCTTTAAATGAACTCAGTTCAGTCTTTCACCCTAGAGCAGTTCACCTAAGTTCAAGGGTAAGTCATAAGTGGTCAAGAAAGGAAATCTGCATTGTATCTTTATCTTTCCAAAACTTAAAATGGCATCCAGGTTGATGGATTAAAAATTGTTCATAATTTTATAATATATATATTTTTAGAACAGAAATGGGCCTTAATTTTGTGTTCAAGTTTTCTTCTAACTGTTCACTTTCAAGAAAACAACAATTTTATTTACATTTTACACTGAACACATTTTGTTTTACTAGACTCTAGGACAGTTCTTTGGAACTGTCTGAAAGAGATTTTTTGCATCTGAAAGAGGATCATCACACCCTTAGAACACCTGGTTACTCAGTTATTAAAAGCAGTTCAAAACCAATATGGTGAAGGAACTAAATTAAGTGTTATTATTGCTAAGAGAAAATTAAAATTCTGCCCTGAAATCTGAAATAATTAATTTGTGGATCTTAATCTCCGCATCCTGTTGTCAATGGCTAAACATGACATTGTGTGTGTCTGGTATTAAGAAAGAATTTCTTTCTCATGGAAAAATTCAGAAGTCTCCTCTAGGGGGCTTCATTGCACAAAGTGATTTGTGTGTTGTGATTCTTCCCAGAGAAGCTTAAAAATTCTTAAACTAAGGTGGAAAATGTTGAAGGACAGCCACAACCATTGTAAAAGGAATCCAAATAATATATGAATATGTGTGATCCTTGGTGTGTGATTTTCCCATAAACCTATGCAAACTTAACAGTCATTTTGTCAATGATACCAGTATGATCTGGCAAAAAACGAATTCATTTTACATTGTTTAGAAACTGATATGCAACAAAAGAGGAGTTAGCTGCCAATAACAGACAATGTTTATCTTGACATTGTAACTAAATATTGTATCCAAATCAGCTTTCAAATATGTTTCTTTCTCGGAAGCTTTCCATTAACTTTTCCTTTAAAATCTCCAATTGTTTGGAGATTACAAAAACAAAAATTATTTGTTTAGTCACATTTACATCATGTTAGGTCTTCTGGAGATCACGTCTATCTGAAATTTTGCTCCCCAAATTATATGACAAAATTAGCATATTGGTTAATAAAAATAGCAATCGAGCATAGTCATTAAAAACACTTTGTAGGTAAGGGAAATACTTTCCCTCTCCACTTCTGTCTACATTCCAGAATTGCTCGTGAAACTAATTTCCATGTTCTGTTTATTCCATATCAATAAAATCCCTAGAAAAAGAAAATCTTATTTATTTATTTAATTATTCATTCATGACCTTACCTACTCACAGATTTGTGACACTGCATGAATCTTAATAATGACTATGTAGTTATGATTTCACTCTACCTTCTTCATTTGGGAAAATGGTCATTTATCTACATGTCCTGAATTACATAACAGCATTTGCAAATTATTTGTATCTGAATATATTGCATAGGCTGTTGGTTAAAAGGCAAACTCATTGATGTGCTTGAAGAAAGTCAGATGTAGTTGAGACTGTGGACACTAAAATAGTCCTGGTTATAAAAACAGAATTGCTGGGGAGGAGGGAAGAACAAAGAAAAAGTTGTGTTTATCCATATTGCATTTGATAGTCATTGTTTTGGCTCTTTACACTGTGATAATTACCAAACTATACATCATTTCCAAATTCTCCTTGGTTCCAGCATGCATTTGGCATGAACTCATTTCAACTGGCTCATTACACTGCTTTTGGACTCAGAAAAGCTTGCAGACTGATAATGTCAGGGTGGAGCAAGATCCTCTATTGAATCATTCAGAAATCACAAAATGACCTTCAAATGATCTAAGATTTATCTTTTAGTGTAACATATATTCCCTTAGTAATTCAGTTTTAGCTATTTAAATTTGTCATTATTTTATAGAAAACTGAAAAGATAGATATAGTTAATGGAGTTTATAAAGTCTATGTATTTGACCAATGTGATTTTATCCCTGACAGATATTACAAATTTCTTCACCAGATTTGCTTATTTACGGCTCGTTAGCTATGCTAAACTGTATGTAAGTTTTATAAAATTACAATCAATACTTTCGCTTTTCAAGTCTTACTTACGTTTGGTGATTCTATTTTTATATATTTTTTTAATTTTAATTTTTATTTTTGGTGTTGTAAATCATAGTAGCAACACTGGTTTATACCAGCTGAGATCTATTGCACAGTAATTTTACTCTCTTTCTTTTATATGCTGTCTGTATATCTTCTGCGCTGGTGATTTAGTTTAACTAACATCTATGGGGACCTTCAATTTTTTCAATTATGAGAGAGGTCATTAAGGGTACAGTTTTGAGAAAATACAGAAAGCAGTGTAGGAAAAGGTCTTAAGCTCATAAATGTTCTTAATTATATATTGTGTCCTTAGTGTAAAGAATTACTTTCAGGTCATTCTGTCTCTTTTATCAGAATAAATCACCATCATCATTTGTTCTTTTGTGCATTCAATTCATGACATAATAGTGTCAGAGGTGGCACAGAATATATACATATATGCTCAAATTCCAACACAGTGACCCAAATTGTGTCTACAGCTGCCAAGCAAACTGCCAGAGACATTTAACAGAAAGGGCTTGTTTTAGAGAAGTATTTGGTTCTACTGAAGGGAGGTAAACAGAGCTATGACTTAGTGAATCAGATGAAGGAACTAGATTCAAAGCCCATTTACCGCATAACTGAAAATGAGTTTGACTACCTGATCCTAATCCCTGGTTCATATTAGAAAAATAATAATAATAACAATAACAATAACAATAATAATAATAATAATAATAATAATAATAATAATGCTAGAGCATCTGTAATACTTGGAAATTTTTGCTTCAAATAGAAGGAGGACCAGAAAAGAAAGTTGTGCTAAATTTCAGAACTGAAGTGCATCAGAAGGATTGCACCAGTATATTTTCATGGTGGAAAACAACACATTAAAAAGAAATCACATGGTATAAGCTTACCTGACATTTTTACATATTGGAAGGAAAAAAAAAAAATGTCTCCGAACACTGAATTTTAACCTCAATTTTTTCTGTGTATGCAACATTTCTAAGAAAAAATAATTAAGTTCTGTTCTTAGCAGAAGACTAGTTCCTGAGATTATAGACTGAATTGATAGTCAAGAGATTAAGTTCAACTTCTGTATTTTAAGAATTTCTGAAGAATTTCTATGTAGTCACAAGACCATGCCATATCACAAAACAGAGGGATTCTGCATTTGCACAGTGCAGGTTTAACATTCTCCTGGGAACAGCTCTGGTATATCTGATTTCACAGTACATGTAACATAAAGTCACTCTGTAGGTGCAGAATAAATTTCAGGTGACGGATTTGCCATATACCTGCAAATATATGTACATCCAGCACATACATAGTGATCAGCAGTCAACTCTGGATATAAAATGAAAAATGTAAGTTGTTCTTGAGAAAATACACCTGCTATCACATTGAGGTCAATGTCACATTAAGCTTTATTCTCCACTTATGCTTTATATGAATATATAAAGTGCCTCCAGACCCAGGACTTGGGAAATATAGGTCATAAGATGTATTCCCAGAAAAAGACACCTTTTGGAACAAGCTGGTAATAGACCATGCATATTTACTGGAATAAACTTTTTTTTTTTTTTTTAAGAATATTTATTTATTTATTTATTTATTTATTTATTTATTCTCCAGACCTGATCCATAAGATCAGGAAGGAAAGAAAGAGTCCAACATCATAGTATAATATATATATATTTTTATTTGATATTGCTTGTGCAGCTCAGACTATTCTTTATTTTGCTGAATTCCAGCCTAATAGTGGCCATACACTGTTAATTATTTATTACAAATATAACAAAGACATCACAATAAAGAATAGTAAGAATTAATTGCCAGTGTGAAAAATCTCACAACCTAAATGTCTGTTAGACTTCTAAACTTTCTTTAGCTAAATAGAAAATAAGTAACTAAAATATTAGGAAAAATCAGGTGCAAAACTCTCTACGTTGCCAAACAAGTTTTATGCTGAGGGTCTTAACTAGATAAAATTCTGCTGCATAAAAATATATATTTCATAGCGCTGATTGTGTTAATGGGACAAAGTAAAAATGTTATAGTGAAAGCACATTTCTCCTTAATCTATTACAAGATTTAGAGTAGCAGATATCTCACGATTAAGCAGAAATGTAGATGGACATATAATTAAGGTAAGTATAAAGTGTTTAAGATGTAAGTCTAAGCTTTTCTGAAAGTGAACCATTGCTAATTAAATTATGAGTAAAATATTAAATGCAACAAGCAAACTGACACTTGACCTTTGTTTCTGAGTAACTACCCAGCCTGATAATTACTTCTGTTTAGGTTCATAGAGATATAAACAAAAAAAACTATTGATTTGTGAAAGAGAGAAATAATTCCTTCGGAAATAATTTGACTCAGAATTGACTAATCAAAATTAAGTTTATATATATATATATATATATTAGATTCATTAAATATATATATATATTAGATTCATGTTAAATTAGTCTTAATGCGAGACAGAAATTTACACTGGGCTTCTTTTCCTAGTAAATGATACAAAACCTAACAATATCAACAGAAGTTTTTGTATTTGCTTCTTGCATTAGGCCATCAGCTGCCCAGAAGCAATGATACCTGCACTTTGAAGTCACTTTGAAGTTTCATAAATTTCTATCAATGTCATGAATCTGAACTGTAACCTCAATACAACTGAGTGAGCTTGTGTAAGACAGTATTGTAATAGATGGCTCTTATTTCTGTCTCTTCTTGATAATAGGAATGTAAAGAAAATTAAGGTGTTTTAGCTCTTCTTACTTTGACATTCCATTTTTTGTTTTATGTGATTTGTTCTTTGAGAAGTGGTGTTTCAATCTTGGACACTGCAGAAAGGAAGTCTTATTTTATTAAAGCTTGTACATAAAAGTAACACAATAACATGATATATTACTGCTTGTTTCACAGAATGTCTTACTAGTTCATGTTGGCACATGCAGAAAGTTATGATGATTACATACTCCAGAGTTCCTGAAGCAATAGATATGTATACAGCATGTTGCTAATACAACTGAGTCTGGATCCAAAAAATCTCTCAGATTTATAATGAAAACTCAGTTTTAGTAGGATGTTCAGTGATGCACTGTTCTAAAATAAAGGCCATAACACCTACCAACACCTCATTTTCCAAAATCTCAACATTCTTCATATGTTTGGAAGGCTAGCATCAGATCCATAAATGCCAGATACTATCTATAACCTGATATGAGACGTGTTAGAATTAACAACTCCCTAGATCAGACATAAGGTATAAGAATATAAATCTTGGAAACAGTGTACTGAACACCAAATATGACTATAAAATTTTCCTTCTGAAAAGAAAAAAAATCACATATAGAATGTCAATGAAGATGCCGATTTACAGTCTAAAGAAATTCAATGTACCGAAGACATAAACTTGTGTTCCATCAAATATTTTTAATGGTCAGCAAGTATGTGACTAGGATAAGTCTTTAGCTAAAATTGTTCAGTTTTATAAAACACTTGTATAAAGCTCTTAAAATCCTTTGGTACAACCAGCAAAGCTACAATTGGAAATATTGCAACCTTAGAAATATTATCTGATGCCCTTGTGATTTTTGACAGTAGTCTTCTCTAGGGCTAGTACATTTTGAAACAACATAATCAAACTCTGATTCTAAAGGCTTGCTAGGCTGTGGAGAGGCTATATTGTCCTAGAGTTTTTGTGAGTTATTATTAACTTTGTGTATTGATGTCATATCTTCAGTGGACACTGCAACTCACATCATGAGATTTGGTTGATGGGCACAAAAAGGAAGCTTCATCTTCTAGGTATTCTGATTCATGTGTTCCCTTGAGGTGTTCCCAAAATCACTGATTCATGTATTATCTACATGCTGAAATATAGTAATCAAAAGTTTTTCAGAATTCGCAGATCCAGTTCACTGCTACAGCCAAGTCCTTTTTAACTAATCACGCCAACCACACACTAGAAATCACCCCAGTGGGGAACAAGATTTTTTTTTTTTTTTTTTTTTTTTTTTTCTGGAGGAGAGAGCAACATACAAGACTACTTCTTGAAAGAAGTAAATGTAAATCATAGATTGGAGCTGGCATTACTTTGCCTGTCTTTGTTGCTCTTGTGTGGAAATAAATATTTTTTTTTGTTTGTTTTCTTAAGAATAATTTACTGGTTTTGCACTATTTCCTTCATATTATTGCTATCATCATCATCATCTGGTTCTTGTAATGAGAAAGTGTCTATGAGCCACAGAGACTGGAGACTGTTGTGCAACTCACCCAAATCACTGAAGATAGATGGTTTCTGTCTTGAATGGCTTACTGTCTTTAAAAATTGCTACGAATCCATGATCAGTTTCTGCAACAGTGTCAAATGGAAGGATTGTATCAGAAAGCCTTTTCCCACACTGCTTGTCACTTGACTTGAGCACATTCAGTACCAAGTGCAGCCAGGTCAGTTCTGATGGCCTCCTGTTAACCCATCCCTTTTCACATGTATGTGCATGAAGTACACCTAGTTTGCTGACAAAGGTAAATACTGTTCTGTTCTTGACCTGTTATATTCCTTAATCTGTCAGATATGTTGTGGTAAAGTAGTTTATATTTAGAAAAAAAAAAAAAATGTCTTCCTAGTAAAGAAAGTATGTTCTTACACTACTATAACTTATATCACAGATGTAATTCATGTTATAAAAGGTACTAGCTAGTATTCCTGGGTCTAGGAATAAATAGTAGCATAAGCAAAATTCCATTTGACTTACATTTTGGTAGAAAGTGTAAATTCATACCACTTGTTCTGCCATCCAAGTAGTCACAGTATAAGGCACTGTGTCTCATAATACTGTGTATACAAAGTGTGTAGGTGTAACCCACTGCCAGAACCAGCAGAACTTTAATCTCTGAAGAAGTTTTCAGGATCATATAATATCCCACTATGTTCAGAAGACATAGTGGATTGCACCTTTTTCAGTCTAGGGTTTCGTTTACTACTTTAAAACTATAGTGATGTTTTAGGTAAGCCAAAATATTTAGATATCCCACCATATCAAGGCTAATACATTTAGGTGACAGCTTAAAATAAATAAAGGCAGAAGAAGAAGTCTTGAACCTTCACGTGAAATTCTATTTCTAGGTTTGCTTCATTCTGTTTATTTTACAAGAGCTACAGTGGTACAAAGATTTTTTTACTATGCTACTGATGTACTGTGAAGTCTTGGGTGAGTAACTTAATTTTACAGATTTTTAGTTTGTCCATTATAAAGTAAAATAATACCTTAATGGAAAACATACTAGTGTTTTTAGTGCTCTATGAAATCTCAGAAGAAAATATAATGTAACTGCAATTATATGATTTTATTATTGCTTTAACACCTTCTGTGTTCTATTCAGCAGCAAAATTTCTGTAATCTTTATTTTTCAAACTCACAAGCCATGTATGACATAATGACAGACACTGTCAGAGAAATCCAAGGTAGATAAACAGACACAAGAAACAGACAGTTTAGAAGCACGTCAGTGCTGTTCAATGCTTTTGCTGAGGATTTCAATTCTGTATTAAACCTTAAATGAGAACAATAAGAACAATAACAAGAACAAAAAGAAAATAAAGCCCACTTCAAAAGTGAGATACTGATTCACAGAACCTTTGGCTCTACAGCTTTAAGTATCCAAACATGGCTAAACCAAAGCTATCACAAGCTAGTTTTAGGATTACATAGCACATAATGATAAAATCTGTCTTAATGTTACAAGTGAAAACTATACCTAGTATAGAAATCATTGTCTTTAAGAGAGCTTATGCCAGATGTGAATGTGGCCCTGGATGTTAAAAAACTGGTGCAGTAGAAAATGAAAGTCTTTCTCAAAGACAGTGATTTTATTTGTGTGCAGAAGGATGGGTAACAGACATCTGGTTTAGCAGAAGTGAGCAGAAGCAGAGGCAGCATGAGAAGCAAATGTTTTTATTATTAGCAATTAAAATGCAGGTGTTGTATTGGAATCATTCATCAGGGTTTGCTCCAAAGCTAAAGCTTTATTTCTGAAAGTTCTGTAATTTTTCAGTCAAAACATTTTTCCTTTTCCCCATAGGGTGAAATAGAGATGGAAAAAACAAACAAACAACAATAACAAAAGAACACCACCATCACCAAAAACATCACACACACACAAGGAAAAGAAAAAAGAACAAGAAAAACAAACCAAAGGAGATTTTCCAAGAGTATTAATATTTTTTTGATGTTTAAACTATAATTGAAACATTATTTACAATCTAAAAATTCAGTGCACATACAATCCTAATAGAAATAGTTTTATCTCAGACAGTTCTCTGATCTCTATGCACATATGAAACTTACAACAATTTGCATGCTTCAAGAATTACCATCTTTTCATCTCTGTTATTAACACCACAGCCACAGTCTCATTAGAAACACTTATTCTGTGATTACAATCCTCAGACTTACTCCAAATGTCACTTTTTGGTTATGTAATGATCTTTCAATACTGAATCCTACTAAGACAGTAAATTATTAGCCATTCTTCCCCGAAAGAGCAATAAACATTTATGTACTTGAGATATCCATGTCTGGAGCTTTAGTTTTAAATCTAAGAGCTCCCCTCACTTTCTGAAATTCCTTGCTTTATCAAGAGATTTTGTTATATAAAGCCATTAGTGAAGGAAAGACTCTTTCATTATTCAACTCTTGCTAACACCAAAGCTCTTGAAAGTATAGTTGAAAACAGTCTCTGTTTCAGCTTTCAGCAAGGTAGGCAAACCATTATCTCAGTACATTGGGAGAGATGCAGCCAGAATTTATCCCATTTTCAGCATCCATGAGTGCTTGCATGTGTCATAGAAATTTGGAGCCAGATGGGGTAGCTAGCCAAATAAAATTTGTCTCTGAGAATATGGTATGGCAGGCAGTTAAAATATCTAAGAAGCTTGTTAAATTTTGGTTCCACATTTCCAACACATCAGTTCCTTTAACTTAGCTGGCATAAAATGAGTAAGTCATATGCCAGCCTGAATCTGTAATAGTTTACTTCACTTCAGCTGAACAAATTGGGAAATACAAATATTTGATGTTTTTCAGTATTTTGATAACATGAAACACCTTTTTTATGTCTTTTTTTTTTTTTTTTTTTTTTTTTTTTTCCCCCCTAAGGTTCTTTCAAAAGTATCTACAGAGACCAAAACCTATGCCCACTGACTTCAATAGCTGAGGGTCATGACCAGAGTTAATTACAACAAATTGTGACTCAAGAAGGAAAAAAAAAAAAGGCCAATATTAGTCCCCATTTTAAGTTTCTGATTTTTTGTTGAATTTCTGGGATTGAAAATGATTATTGAAAATGATGTTTTATGATTTTTGTTATACTAATGAATGAGAAATTGAATTGGGGAAAGGAGAGGAAGGGAAGAGGAGGAGAAAGCTCTGATCTTGGAAAAAAATAATAAATAAATAAATAAACAGGAAACCAAACCTAAAATATCTTAAAAGAATCTACTTTTTTTTTTTTTTTTTTTTTTTTTTTTTAATTGCATGACTCTATAGGCATATTTTATGTAGACTTTGTTTTTATCAGAGAAATAAAGTAGAACCTGAGCTCTTTATGTACTGACAGTTACATCTGTTCCTAATCTAAACCAAAATATTCTTGAATTAATTCAGCTTCCTGCATCTCAGCTGCTTTTACATTCTACTCCACCTCCAGGTACCAGTACTTATTATGAGGATTTTCATAAGTCAGCTCCATTCATGCATAACATAGTGTTACAACAAACAATAAATATCTGTTTTCTAGTCACTGTATATTTACCATGTGTGGGCTATTCAATACACTTTCACTTTGACACAATTTACTAAATTGTTGAATTTCACTTATGTATAAAATACTTGAATAACTCACGTCTGTGATCCTCTGCTATCATGTCAGAAAGCTTCATTTTGCCATCTGTCAGGCTTGCTTTTCAGTGATTGCTGGTTTTTGTTGTTGTTTCACATAAAGTATTTCCATATTTTAAAAGATAAATGTGTAGTGTCCTCAAGTTCAGAAAATATCAGACATACTTTACACAATTGTGTTCTGGAGGGGCTCATACAGAAAACAAATGTATGCTGAAAAAGTTATTATAGTGATTTTATCTTTAGAATGATATATTTGTTCAAGAAGCAAATGAATATGGGTCTGGAAGCTTGGATCCTTAATATGCTTGCCTCATGTCTTCCTCAAGGAAGAACTGCATAAACTAAAATATGTTCAAAAAGATTAAGAGTCTCTGCTCAAAAGAGGTTAGGAATACTGAGATAACACAGGGAAGTTGCAGCTCAGGAATGAGGCAAATTGACAGCAAATAAATTCATATTGCTATACAGGTTGGCATATACTCAAAAAATGAATTTGATCACCTTTTTTTTTTTTTTGTAGTGCATCATATAGTACAATAAAATGAGAATGAAGATAAGCAGAGAATCCACCTGGGACTTGTAGCTCTTTAGTTGCTTATTCAGCATATCAACTGCTATTGCCATATTTTTTTGATTGTCATTTTTATTTTATTTTTAAGTGGAAGAAATCAAAGTGCTCTTTTGATTTATCTTCCATCCAACAAGAGCTTTAGTTTCATTTCTAATTTCCCGACACTCATTTTTCTTAAGTTGCAGTTTCTTATTTGTACTCCATAGGCTGCACACAATAAGTACCTGTATGGAATGGGATTTGGGAATTTTGCCATAAACAAATGAGTGAGGGCAGAGCTGCTATCTCATCCTTAGAGTCACCATATTCAATTTCTTCTTTAAAATGTGTTACTAATACCTCATAGTTCATAAAAAATAATCAATTCTAGAAAGTGGCTTACTTTAAAACGTCTGAAAATAAAATTTTAATAAAAAGAATAAAAATATTATATTTTCTTTAAGTGTGAGCTTCCAAGCTACTTCTCTTATGGCATACCACAATGGCATGGTACACTTATGGCATGCCAAGTTATTTGGTCTTTTCCTCTTAAAAGTGAGAAAAAGTGAAAAATTGGGTAATTTTTTACCCAAATCTCAAGTTACAAAAAAACTGAATATTTGAAACAGTAGATTCAAAAATGTTATTTAATTAAACCACTGACTGTGGAATTATCATCCTATGATTCAGTCTAACAGGGAGCAAATAATGATAATCAGGACTTCTAGCAGAAGTATAGATATGTCAGCAGGATTGCACTGCACTTGAAAAATGTCTGTGCTTATGTTACTAGTTCCATGCCAACAAAAGGCAATGGCAACAGAAATGGTTTTAGAAATCAGCAGGAAAAAAAAAAAAAAAAAAGGGGGGGGAGGGGGGGAGGGGAGAGGAGGGGAGGGGAGGAGAGAGGAGAGGAGAGGAGAACAGAATTACAGAAACTGCATTTACCAAACAATCATAACACAGGAAGAAATCTTTGACATTTTCCTAAGGTAAATGCTGCTTAATTGAAAGTATTTTAGTGTTAAAAAAATATAAAGACTGTCACTTATCTCTTGTGTTGATTGTAATCTCTTGTCTTAATCTTTGTGTTGATTACAGTAAGCAGAAGTTTAGGTCAGATTTAGCTAACAAGAATTAGCTGAAAGGAAAGAAAACTAATTTTCCTAAATGACTAGAGAATAATACCTTTTACAGGTCAGATTTCTAGGAAAGAGGAGCACCAGTCACTACAGTGCTTCCTGAATGTGGCTTCTGAACAATTTCAAAGTGATGCTGATGCTGGGATGCAACAGAGTTTTCAGAAATGGGAGCAGTGGCGGTTTGAAATCTGGCTTGTGTGCTGTTCTACACCAGGGATGGCCTTAGGCACAGCAAGAACTTGCCTAGGGCAGCATTGTGATGGAATTTTGATTTGAAAATCTGAAGAAATGGCAGAGGAACTTCCACAGACAGAAGCCTCTCAGGAACTTCAGTGTTCTCAGGCCAGGGAAACAGCCTCAGCAGTCCTTCACCATGGCTCCTATTTCTGCACACTCAACCTTTTCCTTCTAAAGCACACTTGCTAGGGAGAAAATCCATTTAAACTACAGGCTATCCCTGAAGGGGGATACAGGACAGGAGTGAGGCACAGGGTTTAGAGTATGGTTCCCTAATATACTCCCTATCTTCTTCCTCAAAAACAGAGACTCTATTGTACCTCAGCAAAGTGTAAATGCTCAGGATGCTGGTAGGGAGTCTGTGGTTGTTCACTGCAGGGACTACATAATTTATCTGTCTAAGTGTCATGGTTTTGGATGGGACAGAGATTTTCTTCACTGAGGCTCACACAATGCTGTATTTTGTATTTTTGATGAAAACAGTGGTGATAACACACTAATGTTTTAGTTGTGGCAGAGCAGTTCTTACACAGAGCCAAGGACATTTCTGCTTTTCATGCTGCCCTGCCAGCAAGGAGGCTGGGGGTGCACCGGGAGCAGGGAGGGGACACAGCCAGGACAGCTGACCAGAGGGATAATCCATACCATATGGCCACATGATCAGCAACAAAAGCTGAGGAGGAAAGGGGATATGTTGGGAGTAATGGCATTTGTCTTCCCAAGAAACCATTCTGTGTGATAAGCCCTGCTTTCCTGGGAGTGGTTGACTACTTGCTGGGGTTAAACTGTAGCACTATGGACGCTGAATTGTTTGGGGAAAACAGTCCCTAAAACAACTACTTTGCTTTCACTGTGCAGTTTTCCACATCCAGTGGGGATGGAATTGTCTTGTTATCACCTTTGTGGTAGCAGACTTCAAGTCACCAGTCTGATGAGGATCTACATTGGCTGAAGAGGTGAAAACAAAGTGAAAAGATTGTGATGTCAGTGAGGTGTGGCTATGGCTTGAAAAATGAATACATCCACCACAGAGGCAGATGAACCTGGCTCTCTTGTTCTCTGCACGTTATCTGAGCTGTCACACAAAGGGGTCTCATTCACTCCATTGAAAGTGTTTGGATATTGAAGAGAGGGCTTCAAGCTGTAAATTCCAATTGAGATGGAAGCTAATTATCAGAGGAGTTCTTAGGCACTTAAATCCTTTATTTGACAGTGTAAAAAAAAAAAAAAAAAAAAAAAAAAAAAAGTACTTTTGACATGATTACAGTAGCTCCAGATCCTTCATTAAGATAATTCATTAAAAAACGTAGAGTATACTTTCAACTCTGAAAAAAAATAGACATCAGTGCCTCCAAACATGTCCAGATCTGCCACTAAAGATATTTGTCCAAAACTATTGTCTTGCAAGTGATTTTAGTAATGTCTTTTTTCCTCACCTTGTTACTGGGAAGTTATGGTTCAAATGTTTTATTAATTTAACCTAATTTTAACAACCTGTAGTTCCAAACTATTACCAATAGATGGCAATACCAGTTTATGGATGTCCTTTTTATAATGCCTAGCTCTACCTATTTTTTTTCTTTCATTTTATGGTTTTGAAAAAAAATAACTTTTATGTTAATAATTTTATGGTTTATGGTTTACGGTTTAATAATTTTATGGTTAATAATTTTATGGTTTTGAAAAAAAAATAAAAAAAATGACTGGTATACATATCTGCTTTTTAAGGTAACCAAAATGGGGATGGAAAAATTCAAAATTGTGTGTTTATTTTGAGAAAATAACCAGTTGTTGCCAATGAAGAATGCATCGAAATTTCTGAGCTGCACCTGGCCTCACATACACTTTACACCTGTTTCAGTTCTACATTAAGATTGTGCAAGAATGGTATAATACAATGGGTTTTACATAGGCTGATTGAAGAGAAGTGTATTTGTTTATGAGTGATCTAGAACATTAAAATCCGTATTTGCATGGAAGTCATATCTTATTTTGAATTGGGAAATTCTCTGTAAAAGTAAATCTCTAACAGGCATAAATCTCATGTTTCAACAAAAGGAAAAACTTTGTGAATGTTTGTTTGAATCTTCTCATCATTGCATCTTTTTCTAACCAATGTTACCTATATAGATTGAGTTCTAAGCCTATATGTTTTCCACTGTTGGAATTTGGGTTTATGTGGCAATAAATTTGCTCACCATTGCCTCTCTGTTTACAAATGGACAATCTCTTCCTATGTGGTGGTGAATTTTTGGTAACTAGAAAACACATTTTCCATTGAATTAATGTAGGTTTATTTTGGTGCAGGTATTCATTCTCTCCTTATCACTACAAATGTTTTCTTGTAATTATTGTTGTCTAAAACTTCGGGATCCATTACATCAGGACTTTGTGAGAGTCCTATTTTTTATGGATTACAGATTACTGTATATCCTAAATTAAGTGCTCTGTTAAATAAAGGAATAGAATAGAAAAGAACAGAACAGAAAGAATAATTTTCTCATGCTTTACATGAAACCTCACATTTCGATAATATTTTCCTAAGCTGATTATTGCATATGATGTAAAATAGAAGAAAAAAAATGTGGATAGATGTAGTTTAAATGAATTTAATTGTAGTTTTAATCTCCAGACTGTGGGCAGCAATTGAGCTCTTCGGTTAGCTATATGGAGTTCAACAGGAAGCTTTGATGGAGATATTTGGACTTTATGAAGCTCAGACACTCCTTTGTGTTTATAAATCTTTCACTATAGCAGTTGTTTTGTTGTTAAATCCCAGGAGTTTTCATTTCCATCAGCGCTTCTACATGTGACACGTGGTGTTTGAGTTAACAATTAGGAAGTGCTGTGCTGTAAATCTCGTAAATGGTGGACAAACAAAGAAGAAAGAATGGAATTTTAGGACGTTTTTAGCCAGTCTTTCTATATTGATCACATATTTGATTACAGAATATGGCAAACAACAAAAATCCAAGCTAAAATATGTACACTTAAAAATATGCTTAAAATTAAACAACCTTAGCTTGAAGCATGTTTTCCAGTATTAAATTCCTATGCATTCATTGAGTTCGATAATTTATAAGTGTCCATTTCTATTAAGGTATAGGTAAACATTTAATTCACTAAAGATTCAGGGAGTAATCTTGTGAGATGCAGAGTTCTGCTGCATAATGACTAGGTTTCTGTAGTCAGAAAAAGCAGTTCACTTTCTTGTCCTGTTAAGTTGTTCTCCTATGCTCTCCTAGTGTGAGGAACATTAAATGCTTCAATAAACAACAAAAGCAAACAAAGCATTTATATAGTGAAAAATTCCTTTTGATTTTAATTTTCTTTTGGATAATACATAGTGGTTTTGTATTGATACTAATTAAAAGATAAAGTTTTGCATTTTAAATCATACATATTATAAAACCATGAAATAGGTATCTGAAAACAAGACCACGTAAAGATCATGCCTTTTTCAAAATAAACTTCCATCTCTTTGTTTTATGAAACAATGAGATCTATATAATTATTTTATAATTGAGGTACAATGTGTTTGGCTGAAATCTAACCACTTTGTTGACAGCAGAATTTTTACACTGAAGGTTGTTCAGTTCCTTCTACTGGTGTCAATGAATTCACCTTTCTGGGGGAGTACAGCTTATATTTTCTGAGTTTTGGTGAGATTCAGAAAGTGTACTTTGTCAGTACTGAGTCTGATGATACAAGCACAGTAAATTCCAATACCCTCACAAATTCTGGTCTTACCTGGGAGAGGAAAGGGAAACTTATCTGATCACTTTCCTTTCTCTTCCCTTCCATTTGCCTTCCTCTGGGAAAGAAACACTAAATTAGTTGCTGTAGGAAAGCTGTGCTATAATTTTATCTGTTCTTTCCATTACTTATTCCTCCTCAGTGCAGTACCTCCTCATGAAGAGGTAGGAGGACCCCGCAACTTCACTCCCCAGGCATTAAGAAAATGCTGAAGCATACCAGAAGGAGAAGAACAGGAAAGTAAAATTAAATGAGGAGGAGGATCTGCTTTGTAAATTTGATGTGAAAGTAGAGGGCTGGGACAGAACTGCATAATCTGGCAGGATGTGATTGATTTGAAATTTGGGTGGGTAGAAGTAATCTCTGAGTAAGAAATCAGCATTTGTGTGAGTGAGAACTATGACAGAGCCAGAGTTATCTTAATCAAATGAGCTTGGGGAAATGGCAACATCAGTTTTCACACCAACACACTGGGCATGACTGGGGGGACATACAAATATCTAGAATATAATCACTGGAGGAAAAACAAAACAAACTAAAACAACCAGCTAAGCTCTCAATATTTATGCTATTTTTTACTTTTGGGGTAAAAAATAACAAATATATATATATACTTATTGTTGACTGGAGCATTTCTGGAAGAAGTTCTTTTATTAAAGGATCAGTCAGTTCATTTTTATGTGTGTGAGCTCTTTCACATGGTAATCTGGAATGTTGTACAGGAGTCAGTGACTATATAATTAAATAGATTGATCTATAAAATTATTTTTTCTTGGCTATTTTTAGTTGTTGTGATTGAGTATGTGATCTAATTTTCAGGAAACAAGATGAAATAAATCTAAAGCTGTAGAACCAATCTTTCTGAACCACTTTGATACTCAATTGCTGTGGTTTATCATATAAAACTTCTATGTGTTCAACGCATTATTCAGCAGAGACTGATGACTAGTAAAACATGTTGTGCCCTTTGCAGAAAGGAGGTGATAACAAATGGGAAATACACTAACAATAAGAAAAGAACATCGGTTTCTTCATCAATCATGATTTCCTTAAAGGACAGTAAGAAAATTGTTCAAGTAATTTTTCTGGTCTGAGAGAATCAGTTTCATTTACGCTAAATAACATCATTTTAAAAATTTATTTTATAATCTGAAAATGTATATACATATGTATGTATATATATATTAAATAACATGAAAAAATATAATCTTTAAGGTAATATAACTTTTCTCATTTGATTTATTTGCCTAAATAGTTTTGTAGGTTAGATCTCACACTGCCAGTAACTGATCATAATTTAAAAAACTCTGATTTACCAGTCAGCAGTGAAATAAAGTGAATTAACTGTTCCATGACCTATGTAAAGGGTGACATATTACAGGAGGGGCTACACAAAAGAATTACAACTACAGGGAGAGGAAGTGCTGTACTATACATATACCAATCTCATCTTGGGTCCATCTTGATTTGTCCATGCATGCCCATGGAGTTTTCTCTGCTTATCTTGTGAAAATAAAAACAGGGAAATTAACTGTACCTCTGTGAAGACAAAGAGCTAATTTCATGATTAATCCTGTGACTATTTGTGTATTGTTCTTGTTCATAGTCTTACGAAAAGGCAGCAACCTTGAATGGATGTCTTATAGTGCAGAGCAACCAACAAATTCAAACCTTTGGGTAATATGTCCAGTGAAAAAGATATATTTATGCAACCAGAAGATGAATGATGCACTGATATCCAGTTTTCTATGGATTGGGTACATGGACCCTCTAAAAAGTCAGGAAAATGGCTAGATAAAATATGCTGTAAATGTATCATTACACAGAAGACATTAAAAGAACGTTACAGCTGTTTGAGGAAATTCACAGTTCAGGGTGAAATGCACCATATGGCCTTCAATACCTAGACACAACAGGGTGCATTAAAAAAGCTATTTAGGTGGTTCCCCATTGTGCCAAGGCTCTTGAGGACATATGGCACCTTTCACCCTTGACTAACATTTTCTTTCATTCATTATTTTCCATAGCCACCTTAAAGATTCTTTGAATGTCATTTTTGTTTCCAGTTATATGTGTGAATGAACATGTATATGAGAAAGAAAGGGAGAGGGAAAGGGTTTCCTCTTAGAAGATATAATTTTATTAGAGGCTGAGCTAAATTTGGCAATCCTCATTGCTTCAGAGACTAGGAACAAGTGAATTTCTGATGATGTATTCAAGATGTAAAAAAGAATAAAGAGAAGTCTCAGCATCAAATCGGAAAATGAAAATAATATAATACAATAATGCCCTGGTTTATAACTGGACTCCAAGATGTGATGATAATATGAATAATTGTAATAGTAATTGCAATAACAATAATAGTGACAACAATAGTAATAACAGTAACACTACATAAACAATGAGTATTTTTAGCAATGGACTGTAATGATTTAGCTATATAAACTCACAGGAAAATAAACAATTCTCTCTTTAGAAAGTGCATACCGGAGAGTTGATTTACTTCCTTATTTGAAGAATTCTTGATGCTAAAAGCCCCACTGAGGGGAACCCACCTCTCTTTTTGTGTTCTCCTTTAGTTTTCAAAAAATTGATAACCTGAATATGTGCTAGATGCCTTCTGGATATGTAATCAAATAAGTCCTCCGTGGAAGCTGCCATGATTGTCTTCTGTCTTAATATTGCCATCCTGAGTAAATCTGCTACATCTATGCTTATATAGTAATGCAATGGTAATACTATGCTTATATGCTGCCTAAGACATCAGGACACCTTGCAATCTTTTCCATATTTATTCTGATTCATGTTTGTTTCTGAAAAGTTGGAAAAACTTCTGAATGAAGTCATGGAGAGTCTCAGAACTAGATTCAGAAAAGAGCAAAGTGTTCTAAGATTGATTTTTGCAGCAACCAATCTCTGGTCTCCTTAATTCCTAGCATCTCTTTGCTTGAATGAAGTGCTTACTTCTTTACTTCATGCCTATGAGGAACTAAGCATCTAAGAGATGGAAACAGCCAGCCTATTGAGGCACTGAAATGCCAACAAGAGTCAAAAGGATAATGTCAGAAGAGGATGCATTAAGGTCAACTTTGAAGACTATGGTAGTCTTCTACTTCTTACTACTCAGTGCTGTAAGGATGCTCTTATCCCCCAAATGGGATTCACAGATATCCTTCTTCTCAGGTTAAGTGCCAGAAGGAGATGTGGCATCCACTAGTTATAATTTCATTGATTCCCAGAGTGTGAAAAATTGTTCTGTCAGAGAGGATTTGACTTCACTTCCATGGGAAAATATTAAATGTGATATAATTTGGTATAATAGGGATTTCTCAGTTTCCCTTGATGTATTTAATTCTGCTTTCAAGACATGACCAAGCATTTTGGCTGGAGAGAATAAAAGAATAAGCATGAATTATTCATTAATTTGACTTTTAGAGCAGTTACCTAGAGGAAAGGTTTGAGTTCTTACTTCCAGAAAAAAATATTACAATGAAACACTTAAGGATTGAGAGTGAATAACAACCTAAATAATTACCTATTATTTGTAGAGATCTGTTCCATGTAATTTCTTCTGTCCAGTACCTGCCATTAATTCTATTCCTTCTGAGATCTTACTTCTAGGTCTCTATTATAGCTAGAAAAAGTGGAAGATAATACACCACTCATCACTAAAACTTGTTTACAAAGTGAACTGGCTTCCCTCAGAGCTTCAGAGACAGGAATCATAAAATTAGGACTAGGAATACACTGAGTGAAAATTTCATTCTTTTGATTTGACAATCTAAGGGAAAAGCAATTCATCACTTACCAGGGAAAAGGTACAATAAGACTCAAGAAGACATTCACAAATATAAATAATTTAGAACAAAATACAATCCTGTAAATTATATATATATGTATATAGTGGAATCTTTTACAAACCAAGCATCCAAAAAAATAATAGAGAATGACAAAGAAGAAATCATATTTATCCATCATACATTGTAGAACAGTTTTGCTAACAAGATTTGCTGATCTACATCAGCTGTATGTGATTATCTTGTGCTTAGTTTGGCCCATCATAAGTTATATAAAATGTACTTCATATTAGAATATTTACTCTATTAGCAAATTAATAACTAATGCTAAAAGAGTAGACAGCTGGGGACAATATCTTTTATATCCTTTGCTGCTGCCGTAGGTTGAGCAATGATTTGAAAGCGTATTAGGAAGAATGTATTGCATCTAACTACCATTTGGATGTACTAGGAAAAGTGTCTGAATTAAAGTTGGCAAACAATGTTAGGAAATGAGCCATTAATGAGCTGTACCTAAGACACAGAAAAACAAACCTCCTCTGCATATGAGTGATTAAGTCACCCAGGGAAAATTGTATTAATGAGCCAAAAAAATGGCACATCGTCAAATAAACTAGTATAGTGATTTATGGTAACTCATGTAAATTGTTGTTTCTCAGTGTAGCTTTTTCTCCCTTCCCTTCCCTTCCCTTCCCTTCCCTTCCCTTCCCTTCCCTTCCCTTCCCTTCCCTTCCCTTCCCTTCCCTTCCCTTCCCTTCCCTTCCCTTCCCTTCCCTTCCCTTCCCTTCCCTTCCCTTCCCTGCCCTGCCCTGCCCTGCCCTGCCCTGCCCTGCCCTGCCCTGCCCTGCCCTGCCCTGCCCTGCCCTGCCCTATTTTTCCAAGTTTTAGTTCACTGGAACAGAAAAAGAAGCATAATGTAGCATAATGCTTTTACTTAGTGATGTGAGATTCATACTCAAGGTTTTGATTTTTATCAGGGAAATTAGGGGCTAAGATCTCGGATCCCCACCACATGTTTTTTTTTAGCTATCTTAATATTCTGAGGGGTGGACAAAGACATGATATATCAAGTGTTATCTTGGATTTGTGAAATATTTTCTAAAAAAACAATCCAATGGAACTTTGGCTTTCAGTTAAATAAGCTTCCTTTGGGAAGGAAAAAAGATGTTTACCTCTAATTCCAAGCAACTCCATTAATTTAGATATTTTGGTTTTATAACAGTATAACTAAGAGCAGGAATTGTCCCAGCTAACACTTGCAAGGAGATCAAAATAAAATAAATAAATATAATCAACAACAACAAAAAAAAATCAACAAATTGAATAAAAATGTCTTCTCAGGTTTCTTTTCCTAACTCCAGATACCTTGGCAATTTTGTTTGGTATTGCATTTTTAATGATTTGACTATTTAAAAGAACAGAATTTCTGAAAGTCTCTGAAGCATCATTAAACATAGATTTCTTTTATTCATTGGTACCTCCACCCAACTGCCTTTAAACAGACAAAAACGTGCAACTGCCCCAGTTATTATGTGTGTATATGCACATGTTAATATATTCAGATAAAAAAAGTCATTTAACACATATGTGCATCAGAATTGAACACACAGCGAGAGAAGAGACTTTACAGACCTTTTAAAAACAATCACTTAAAAAAGGCAGCTATATGTGTGTTTAAAGAGAGGTGAGGTGCATCACCAGAATTTCTCACATTGTACATTGTCAGGATACAAAACATCACACACTTTAACAATTAGAACAAGAATAAAATTATTCTCAGAGATATCAAAGTCACTGTGGAAAAAAGAATCTTAAAGTAGACTACATCTAAATCTGAAAAATAAAATTTGGGCAGGAAATTAATTAATTAATTAACATAATAAAAACGGTCAATACAATCATAATTCCCTTTGTCTCCATAATGATCTGCTTCTATTTATAAAATTATTTATTATAAATAAATCATGTCAAATAGGGAGTAGTTACTGTAAATTAAAGAGGCAAGAAGAATTTGTTCTTCAAAATATGTGAATAAATTGATTTAAACAATTAATCAACATTTCAGAATTGTCAGGCATTAAGATCTGTAATATGAGCAGTGGATCAGAAATTGAGTTTATTTTGTTTTTTAAATATTTATTGGAATTGAGTACTGCAAATCTTATTTAAAAATTTTCCCCAGATTATAATATTGACTTTATTTTCTTGCATAAGCCAAGTGGAGAAGGTTATTCTCCTTTCCCTCTCCTACCAACATATGTAGGAATAAAAGAATAGATGAGGGACAAAGTAAAAAAGCATGAGTAAGTGATGCTTTAAGGACATTCCAGCTTTTACTAGTTTTCTAGGGGAAGATTTTCAAAAGACACCAAGGCCACTGACATCGAGGCCATAATATTAGAAGTCATTGAGGTTTGAGTACATTTAGGTTTCCTTGAAAATGACTCTCTTTTATTGGTATTGGTATTGGTATTGGTATTGGTATTGGTGTTAGTATTGGTATTGGTATTGGTATTGGTATTGGTATTGGTATTGGTATTAGTATTAGTATTAGTATTATTTTGGTGCTGAGATACAAGGAAAATTAAAGTAACTTACATTTCAGTGCATTGAAATTGTGTTTGAAGAGCTACTACTCTCCACCAAGTGCAAATTCCCAGGAGCAATTCTTCAGCCTGCATGCTTTATTGTAGTTAAAATACAGTCTTTCCCCCTCATTTTAATTAAAATCAAAGATGAATCATATAAATTACAATAGCCTGCAGGGAAAAAAATATATCAACCACAACACCAAAAAAAAAAACAAAAACAAACAAAAAACAGAAAACCACAAACAACAACAACAGCAAAACAACTCTTATAATCCTAAGTAATACATTGGCTTGCTTCCTATAGTTGCTGTGCTTCTAGAGCTTTCTTATATATATTTATATATATATACACATATATAATATATATATATATATTTCTGGACTACTTGCTACAAGAAACCTGTGTTTTTCCATCTCTGACTTTTATTAATCCCCTCTATTTTCTTATTTCCTTGTTCTCTTTATCCTAGTGGTTGACTCTTAGTATCACTACTCAGAGGAATACTAAGTATCAGCAATAAGAGTGCAGGCATCTTTCTCAGTAGCAGACATGTCTGTTTAATGGTGCAAGTTCACACTAATTCCCATGCCTGGGCTTTTATCTGCCCTTTGGGGGGTAACAATTCTGGAGGCTTAACTGTCTTGGCTGCCGAAAGTTGAATCAAACTGCTGGTGGCTTTGGCTGTGTTTTCTTCACTCACAATCAAGGCTTTGGAATTAAACCACAGCCTCACTTCATGAAAGCAACATGTTCCAAAAAGCAGCTGTTGAGTTGAGGGAAACAGTGGGATTTGGGAGGTAGTTGTTCTGTTTATTTTCTATACGTGGACTTGACCGATTCCTTCCTGTAGGGACAGAAATAGAGCAATAAAGAGCAAAGCTTGGACAAGGCACTGAAGGACATCAATAAATTTCTGCTAACAGCTTTGACCTTTGTAGACATTTGTCTATATTGACTTTTGCCTTTTTAACCTGCAGTTAAACTATGTTTGATTGCCCATCTGTTGTGATAGTCCTACTATTGCCTTCAATGGAAAAATATTTCTTGTATCCCCACAAAACATGGGTGTATTGTAAAAAGTAGCTGGGAATTCATTTATTGTCCTTTATGTGAATATTCCTACAGTACAGACTGACTTACTGATCTCAGGGTGCTTCTGACTATCTGATCCATATACGCACTCTAGGCATATTGCAACTCCACTGTGAAGCCTGAGTATGCACCTGCCATTCCAGACACCTTGGATTATTAGGAAGGAAATCTCTATACAAAGGCTGTTGACAGTCATTGTGCATTGGTCATTGTGCATGTGAGATCTCTTCATGTTCCTGACCATAGACTGGTAAACTGATACTCCAGTGTTCACTTCAGATAAAGTGAATGTTGTAGTTGAGACTGAATATACCTTACAGAAATTGCCAGACATTTGGGAAATCAGAATCAGATCTTTGGGAAATCAACACAGCTCCCTTGCACCAGTTTACTTAATTTGCAATGTTACTCCTATTTGTGTACTGTTCTGGAAGATTTCTGTTACAGATCTCGATAGAAAACTATCCTTTGCTTTACTGGAGCAGGGTGCATAAGGGTCACAGAATGTATTGTGTAGAAAGGAAATGGATGGTGTTAATGAAATGAAGTTCTGTGTAATGAGTTTTCTCAAATATAAGATATATTTCCTATATCTTTAAAAAGTCATTAAATAAAGACTATATAGCTGTGTGGAAGATATGGGAATTTTTTCTCAAGTCATTACTTTTTTCTCTAGAAATGGTTTACTTAAAAAAAAAAAAAAAAAAAGAGAAATGCATAAAGGAACCAAGTATTTCTTCCATGCTTTGGTGTTCACTTACAATGCATAGAAAATTTTCTGTGTTAAAGGTAAAAACAGCAAAACTACTTTCTTTATTTCCTTTCACACATCACACAAAACCTTTCACAATGGTTTATCAGTCAGTCATGCTGCAAGTGTTTTCCTGTTTCTATTTGCTGGCTTTTGTTCATTATTTTGATATTCCTGTGAACTTTTATTTCTTTTTTCCTTTTTAATTTAATTTTCACAGAATCACAGAATAATAGGGATTGAAAGGGACCTTGAAAGGTCATCTAGTCCAACCCCCTACCAGAGCAGGAACACCTAGATCATGTCACACGGGAATGCATCCAGGCAGGTTTTGAATGTCTCCAGAGAAGGAAACTCCACAATCTCCCTGGGCAGCCTGTTCCAGTGTTCTGTCACCCTCACCATAAAAAAGCTTCATCTCATATTTAAGTGGAACCTCCTGTGTTCCAGCTTGCTCCCATTGCCCCTTGTTTTTAGATGACATCTATTAGATGTCATCTAGAAAAGCCTGGTTCTGTCCTCCTGACGTTCACCCTTTACATATTTATAAACATTGCTAAGGTCACCCCTCAGTCTCCTCTTCTCCAAACTAAAGAGACCCATCTGCCTCAGCCTTTTCTCATAAAGGAAGATGCTCTGCTTGCTTTATCATTCTTGTGGCTCTGCACATTGGAGTCTCTCAAGCAATTTGCTGTCCTTCTTGAACTGAGGGGTCCAGAACTGGATGCAATATTCCAGATGTGGTCTCACCAGGGCAGAGTCGGGGGGGGAGGGGTGGGGCAGGGAAACCACTCTGACCTACTAACCACACCCCTTCTAATACACCCCAGGATGCTGTTGGCCTTCTTGGCCACAAGGGCCCAGTGCTAGCTTATAGTCATCCCTCTGTCCACCAGGACCCCAGGTCCCTCTCCCCTTCACTGCTCTTCAGCAGAGCAGTCCCCAAGTTATACTGGTGTCTGGGGTTGTTCTTGCCCAGACGCAGGACTATACACTTGCCCTTGTTATATTGCGTTAAATTTCTCCCAGCCCAATTCTCCTACCTGTCAAGATCCTGCTGGATGGCAGCACAGTCCAGACCACACTTCCTCAGTTTAGCTGTGATGATGCTGTGGGAAATGGTGTCAAAGGCTTTACTGAAATGAAGATAGACCCTGTCGACTGCCTTTCCATCACCTATCCACCTGGTTATATCCTCATAAAAGGCTATTAGGTTTATCAAGCACAACATCCTCTTGGCGAAGCCATGTTGACTGCCCCTAATGACCCTTTTATCCTGACAGAGACAACTCTAAGGATAAGTTGTTGCATCACCTTATCAGGGATGGAAGTGAGGCTGACCAGTCTATAGTTACCCGGGTCCTCCTTCTTACCCTTTTTGAAGACAGGAGTGACATTGCTTTCCTGCAGTCCTCAGGCACCTCTCCTGATGTCCATGACTTACCAAAGATGATGGAGAGTGGCCTAGAAATGACTTCCACCAGCTCCCACAGCACTCGTGGATGTACCTCATCAGTATCCATGGACCTGTGGATGTCCAGCTTGCTTAATCGGTCCTTAACCCAGCCCTCATCAACAAGGCAGACTCCTCCCTTATTCTGACTTCCTCTGGGGCTTCAGGAGTACAGGGCTCCTCAGGACAGCCTCCAGTACTATAGAGACAATAGTGCACTGGCCTAGAGACACTTCAGGGAGCAAGCTGAGGATGCTGATTTAACCCTAGAGGGGTGAGAAGTCTTCCAGTCTTCATCACTGCTAGAGCGCTACCCCACTGGTGCAAGCTCAGCTACAACCCCATCCCCCTTCAGATCTAGTTTAAAGCTTTCCAAATGAGCCCCGCTAATTCTTGTCCCAGAACCCCCTGTGAGATAAACCATTCCCACATATTACTCTCAGGCCTGGTGTCTTATAAAACCAGCCATTATCAAAGAACCCAAAGCCCTGACTGTAGCACCAGTCACATAGCCAATCACTTACGGACTGGATCCTTCTATTCCATCCCTCATCATCACCCCATCCCAAGGAGGGAAGAGAAAATGAGTTATGCCCCAGACTCTTTCACCAACCATCCCAAAGCCTGGAAATCTTTCTTCATTCCCCTCAGACTATGGGATGCAGCTTCCTCCCCACCCATCTAGAAGATGAGTAGTGGGTAGTAGTCTGTCGAGCACACAAGGCTGGATAGTGTCCTGGTGATATCCCTGATCCAGGCTCCAAATAGACTACAGACTTCCCATTGATGAAGGTCAACTCTGCATATCCGGCCCTCTGTTCTTCTCAGAAGGGAATGTCCTACTACAACTACCCTTCTTTCTTTCTTTTCAGAGGCAGTCTTGAGGTGCGGTGTTATCTGCCTCTTCCTGTGTGACCTCATAGGTGGGCCTTCCACCACATCCTCAGTTACCTCTTCTTCAAGATCCAGGGCCTCAAATCTATTATGGAGTAGCACCTGGGGAAGTGAGGTAGGTAGGTAGGGGGATTGTCCATGGCGCCAAACTGGGACTTGCTTCCAACCCTCATCATCATTTTGGTCCTCTCCCACTGCCCGATAGCAACAGGGAAGGGGCTCCACCAATGTCTGGGGGTATCCCCATGGAGCCCTTCTCTCTGGAACACCAGGGAGTTACTCCACCAGTCAGCCTCCTGCTCACACACCCTGATGCTTCATAGTCTCTCCATCTCCTCCTTGAGCTCAGCCACCACAGTGAGCTGACCTTCCACATGAGAACAGGCAGTCTCCCCACTGCCCTCCCCTGGCAGCAGCAGGCTTAGGCACTCCCTGCTGACAGAGGCCTGAACAGCCACATCTCTGGGCAGGCCCTCCGTCACCACAGTCTTTTTGGAGTGAGGTCTCTGCATAGTGGACACCGTGGTAGGTGTGTGATCTCACAGACTGCCAAGAGCTGGTGCAGAGCTCTCACACCTTGCCACACCAACTGCACACTGGTGCACATGTGCTGCTGGCCCATCCCTGCTGCTCGTGAAAGACACCATTTCGCTGCCCTCCCAGAGGCTTTCTCTTGGCAGAGGGTGTGGGCGCAGTTGTTGTTGCCCTGTCAAAGCCCACTCCCTGTCAGCCTCTGGAGAAAGGCTGACAGGCGTGGCCTGGTCATGCTGCAGGCCACCCCTTGTGAAGGAAGGGCCCAAGATCCCCCTGTAACTCGTGATCAGGCTCTGTGGCTTCAGCTGCGCTGGCTCCAATGCAGCTGATCTCAACTACCAAGCAATTTTAATAGACAGTGTAAGTACTCAACATCAGATTTCATCAAAAAATCTTAGACCATATGGTGCAACTATATGCATCTATCCCATATGCATCTATGCAACTATCCAGATCTCTCTGCAAGGACTTTCCACCCTCATCAGAGTCCACAACTCCTCCAAGTTTGGTGTCATCAGCTAATTTGCTCAAAACACCTTCTAGTCCTACATCCAAACCATTTATAAAGACACTGAAGAGGACTAGCCTTGAGGGAGCCTTGAGGGACCCCACTAGTGACCATCCTCCAGCCTGATGTGGCCCCATTAACCACAATCCTTTGAGCCCTGCCCATCAGCCAATTGCTCCCCCAATTGTATAATGTTTTTGTTAAGTTGTATGCTGGAGATTTTGCCAGTAGGATCCTATGGAAAACCATGTCAAAAGCCTTGCTAAAGTCCAAAAAGGTCACATCAGCTGGTTTCCCTTAGTCAGCTAGATGGGTGATCTTATCATAAAAGGAAATCAAATTTCTTAGGCAGGACTTACCCCTCATGAACCCATGTTGGCTGGGACCAATGACTGCACTGTCCCCCAGGAGGGGGACATCCCTCCATCTTCTCCATGATTTTACCAGGCACTGACATGAGACTGACAGGCCTGTAATTGCTAGGGTCTTCTTTCTTACCCTTCTTGAAAATTGGGACAACATTTGCCAGCTTCCAGTCTACTGGGACCTCTCCAGATTGCCACGATTGTTGAAAAATAATTGAGAGAGGTCCCATGATGACATCAGCCTGCTCTTTAAGCACCCTGGGACTGATCCCATCCAGACCCATGGACTTGTATGGATCCAGGTGGAGCAGCAAATCCCGCACGCGTTCAGGGTCGGTTGGGAGTTTGTCACTCCCACTGTCATGGTCCTCCCACTCAGGGCACCCAGGGTCCCGAAGCCCATCATTGGCATTGAAGACAGAGGTGAAGAAGGCATTAAAAGTCTCTGTATTGCCTATGTCATTGTGAGGAGACCTTCCCGGTCAAGTAGCGAGCTCCGTAGTTCCAGGTAAGTGCACCATGCAGCTGTAAGGGTCAAGGAGCTTCTTGTTTATAAGGAACAAAATAAGTCTGAGGTGCATTAATTCTAGCTCACCATAAAAGTAAGTGAAAAATGTTCCTAACTTGCCTTTGAATGAGGAGAGTATTTTTTAGGTTTATTTGACAAGGGGAGAACTAAGATTCTAGGGCATGACTACAAAAAAAAAAAAAAAAGCATAGATATGTTCCCATGTTACACTGGTAAGATGCTGTCCAGCCATATTAGAAAAGAGTTATTGCCAAGGAAATAAGATCAACTGAAATGGTGAATATAACTATCTTGGGTGTTATGTTTACATATGCCCCTATTTGGCTGGAGCTTACTTATAAAATTGGGTCAGAGTATAAGCATAGTAAGTTGAAACCTGGCTTATGCACAAGCATACAGACATGCATATACACACAGGTAACCATACGTTTTTGTGTGAAGGCTCAGAGAAGTAATTTAAGAACAGTCACGAATTTCAGACCTCCTCCACATTACTCTTCCATCCTTGTACATATGTTGTACATATTTATGTGCAATATGTTGTACATAAAATCTGGTGTCCTTAGCACTAGTGGGAAAAAGCATAGGCCTAATATTTAATGTTATAGTTCTTTTTAAAAGGAATGGGCTAACTATTAATGTGTGTTTATTTAAAAATGTGTGAACGATTAGATAGCTGTATGGGGAGAAAAATTATAAGATTAAAACCTTGTCTTTTTATTTATTTTTTCTAGCTGGATTTGTCAACTTACATTCCTTGCAAAGAGTTAAATTCAAGTTTTCTACTTTTCTCTTAAAATTATTAGCTTTGTTTAAGAAGTATGTATATGCACACAAGATGCATAAATAAGGGGGGCAGAGTTTTAGTTCTGCATCCACATGGTGTCAATGGTGTATTTATACTGTCAGCAGTGCCAATGGTGGTTGTATACCCCAGCACTGTCTGAGAAGATCCTTCCCTATTTTGCTTTATCAACCACATGATGGCCCTGCTCTCCCTTCCTGTTAGATTTAAGAATTTGCCTGACTTTCCCTGTTTGTTGTTGTAGGTTTTTTAATATTGGTAAATATTAAAAACAAATAAACTCTGTCACCCTTATTTTGGTAAAAGAAAGCCTACCCTGTTTAAATCTACTATAACCACAGTAACTATTCATACTTTCTCTTGCTCTATGCTTGTCTGAATATTTGTATGCATAAAGCATACCAGATAAATCTCAGTGAGTGTCAATGTAAGGCTAAAATGCCTTGGGAACTGCTGGCTTTCATGTAACCTTGTTTATGGCAATACCTTCAAAGGTATACTTTCCTGAATCTCTTTGATTCAGTAATCAGTTCAAGCTGAAAGTAGAATTTATATTTTCTGAAAAAATTTATAATGTTTCTCCATTCTGATAGCATTGTGTATTGTAGGAGAACATTTTTCTCATGACTTTTGCATCAGTGTTATTTTAAATCCAGCCAAATAGATTGAGATGAAGAGGAAATACCTTAAAATATATTGGAATACTTTTCTCCACCTTATGTATCTGCTTTATCTGAAAAAAATACACACGACAGAGAAGTATGTAACTTCCCATAAGTGTCACATTTATGTCTTAAAAAATGGAATCAACATTTGATTTTTATTTTTTTTCCTGCCTTTGACCTTGCTCTCCTGCACTCTGTCTAATAATCTCAGCTGGATCCCATTTAATAAGATTCCCAGCTTGCTATCATTTTTCTCATGTCATCATAGTTTCATTAAAATATATCCACCCATGTCATTTTTTTTTCTCTCTTATTGTCCCTCCACCTTTACAAATGGATACATAAAAAAGAAGAATTGAAAACTACATTTTTGCTACTTCATCCTTGGCTACTGACAATTTCAAGGTCAAAACAACATTCCAAAAAGTAAATAAAGACATAAAAAAAAAAAAAAAGAGAGAGAGAGATAAAGTGAGATTTAATGGTGAAGAAATTTTACTTATATTCACTGCTTGTCACCAAAAGAAATCCACCTACTTATTTTGGTGTTGAAATTTTCAGTGGCACATTTTCTAAAATAGCAAAAGATTTTTAAAAGTAAAAAATAAACTTTATATCTCTTGTAAATAATACAGTTCAGCATATTTATGTATATATGTATATATAAATACATGTAAGTATATTTAAATATATATATGAACACACAGTTTCACTTGTAAACACTCATACTTACAGAGATACCATTGCCATGATGGACCTATGTATGACAATAAGACAATAAAGCTCTCTAAAGAGATATATCAAGCTTCCCATAGAGTAAGGAATTGTCTCAATAAGAGCGAAGTTAGATTTTTCTGCTTTTTATGCCAGGACTCTGAAATACTCATATTATTACTCCCATATAGGAAATAATGAATTAAGGTAATTTAATTTAGAAGTTTGTTGCTTTTTTTTTAAACCCTAATATATATATTTTTTCTTGTTTCTTATAAGAAAGAATTCTGATGGATGTGAAGTGGTACTGGATTACTTGGAGACAAATTTTGCCAGACATAGCTTTATTCATCTGTTCAAATAAGGTCATGTTTTTGTGCAGTTTAGTTTGAATGGCTATTCTATCTGCTCACTATGCTATTTTACCCACCTCAGGAGAATCTGTAAATAGATATCAGTGTCACTCATGGTAGTCTAATTGCGTTAATATTAAATGTTTCAGATTCTGTGTTATGCAATAATGCAGCTGGTCTTCACTGCACTTAAATTAAAGTAGATATTTGGTTATTAGGCCACTTACCATACGTCTGTGCAATCTGCAAATTAGAGTGCTAGTTATAAGCAATTTCTTGTTTCTGTTCCCTCAAGTTTGCTTGCAAGTTGTTGAGAATTACATTGCAAATGGTTTAATTTACTGTTTACTTTCTAGTAAAGACACTGCATTGTCCTTAATACTTGCTTATAACAAGTACACAAATGTCTTTTTTTTTTTTTTTTTTTAATTTATGCAATTGGTGCAAACCTTCCTAGAGTCCACAGTGGTTATGCTTGGAATCTGTTTAAGTTTTCTAGGTTAAAGCTGTTTTTATCAAGAAAACAATTTAGAAACTACATATGAAAATTCCTTCCCTCCTTCCTTCCCTCCCTCCCTCCAGAGCTTCCTTCCTTCCTAACTTCCTTCCTTCCTTCCTTCCTTCCTTCCTTCCTTCCTTCCCATTTATTAGTTTCCAAGCTCACACAAATGAAACTTTTATGATGTGATAAACACACAATGAAGGTTTTAATTGTAATATGTCTCTCAAATGTTTTTTTTTTATTATTTATTTATTTATTATTTTTTTATTTTTTGTTTTTTAAGTATAAGAGATACCTCTATCTTTTGGAGAAATTAAACAATCCTTGAGGAAGTGAACTGAATCTAGAGTCCAAAGTCTAAATAAAATGTAATTGAAGGAAAAAATCTCCATCTAAATTCCAACTAGATGGTAAGTGAAATATTACTTTTCAGGAATACTGTTCTTAAATGTTTTACGAATGTTAATGTCTAACAAATATTTTCAAAGACCTATTGGATTGTATAGTTCCTACTTTTTCACCTGTTCTAAAGTTCTGTGGGAAGGAAGTAGCAGTTTTGAAAGAAATTAAGTATCTTCCAGCCTCTATATTTGAAGCTCTGATAGTCTTCTTACCATCTTGTCTTAGAACAATTGTTTCTCTCCATAACAAGATGAAAAGACTCAGGGACACAGTGGTTTCCTAGTCATAAAAAGACTCAGAGACACTCAGAGACACTGTAGTGTCCTAGCCATAAAATAGCCACAAAATCAGAACATGTCACAGCCTGCAGACAGAACTTGGAAGGACAGAAACAAACATTATGTTTAGTCCCAGTGTTCTGAACCATGAAACTCATATGGGCAGATTTTCTTATATTCTCTCTCAAATGCCTCTTCATCTCTAGTTGAAGTACGAGCTTATTGTTATCCCTTTTTTATTGCTTCCTTTGTTCTTATTTCAAAAAATCATTGTGAAAAAGCAAAGGATTAAGAAGAAGAAAAAAGAATAATTTACAATTTGCAGGAGAAATTATAGCTGGCATATCCACATACATATTATAGCTGGTATATCCATTATGTATCAAAGATTGTTAAATTTTACATCCAGATTTAAAAGAGCTGGTTTAACAGAATGAATTATCAGCCAACGTTTCTCAAATCCACCCAATACACAGAGTCAATGCAGCTGTGAGTATATCAATCAGCTGGTGACTGTGCTGAATGCTATACTATTACCTATTTGTAACTAGCAGATACAGGCATGTTTGCAAGCACCTCTAAACTAAAAAAGGCTTTGCAGTACACAAAGCGATGATAAAATTTTGATTCTAAGGCTAAAATTTATAGCACATGCAGGAAGTCTGTCTGGCAAATGTCTCAACCAGGGAGCACAGATTTAAACACCAGACCTGTTATTCCACACCATACTTTCTTGATTGTGAATTCAATGGTCATGATCAACCCCCAAGCTACTTCTCTAGACCTTGGCCATATGTCTGTTTCAGTTCAAATGGGCAGAAGGTGTCCAAAAAGTCCTCCTAGCTCTTAGATGACGAGCTCTCTTGTCTGATGCAGTCCATCTAGTCAGGACAACACAACATTTTTGTATCACTAATGAGATAAAAATATCACAAGATTATTGATTATTGATTAAGAATATCATAAGATGATTGATAAGATTATTCAGTATGCTATATTGTAACACAAGGAAATGATGTGGTATGAAAATTAATGAACTGAATTATTTTTACTTTTCAGTAAACTTTTTTGTTTGATTTATTTTGGCTTCTAAGCAAGGAAGAAGGATAAAGTACAAACAGGCTTATCACATACGGCAGGAGAAAGCATCTGTTTTCAGAAATCTCATTTCAATCACATTACAAAGCATACTATCTCCATATATATAACGAATTTAAATTGTAAAGTAATTATAGAACTTAATTTGTACCTTTTTTATGATGTTGATTATGGCTTTGTGGTTTCCTTGATTCTTTTGCACAAATCTGGTCTTACATTTAAAAGCTACCTATATGCTAGTTACACAGTTCAGATTCACTTTACCCTGTGCTCTACCTATAAAAAGATACAAGACAATCATTAACAAATTCTAAAATGATTACTTCACTGAAATGAGCAGTCAGTAAAAATAATCGTCTAATACGAAACTTTTACCTAGACATGTAAAATGCTTTTTCAGTTGCTGAGATAGCAGATAATAAGGATGGATCAGGAAAATACTGTGAACACAGACAATCCCAACAAAACAGATTGCAGGTTTAAAGAGCTGACCCAAATGAAAAGTCTAGTTTAAATTTAAAAACTGCTTAACTAAATGAATGAAGCAATAGTTATAAGGTCCAAAAAAATGATGAAATATGTAAATTATTTTTGAAGCTCTTGAAGTTCTCAAAGAGACTACAGTAGTATATTAAATTGCATAGAATCCCCTTATTTCATTGTGAGTATTAGCTGCTCCATGAATTGCTGAAAAGACATCAGTCGCTGAGGTCAGTTCCTTACCACCACAGGCAAGATGTATGGTCTCTTTTAAACTTCTTGAACTCCATCTAAGTCAGGTCACTGACCAGAATTAGGCTAATGCTTTAGTCTCTCTTTTTTTTTTTTTCTTTTCTTTTCTTTTTTTTTTTTCCTTTCTTTTTTTGAAAATGGATTTTGAATAGGCACAATAACATCTAATGGAAATAAGTTAGGATTACACCTACTCTGTATTTGGCTGTATGAAAAACAACAACAAAAACAAACAGAATAACTACGTGGCCTGTGCCTACAGCACCTCACTTAAAATAGATAAAGTAGAAATAAAGTAGAAATAAAGATAAATAGAAAGGAAAGATGAAGTCTTTTCTTTCTCTTGAATTACTATACAAACAGTTGATCTTTAGACAACACTGCAACTCCAGATCTGTTGCTCTATTTTGTTTACTCCTTTTTTCTTTAGGTTTTCTCAAATTCTTACCACTTACTGACCAAAATTCATTTCAGACAGCTTTATTAGTGCCAGATTTCAGTGGCTGAAACAGAAATATCTAGTTGTTCTCTCCCTGAGCTGAAAGCAAGTGGTCCTGTGAAATATTATCTTTATCATCAGGTGGTTGTGCTAGCAATATTTTGTCAGAGAAAAAGCAATTTTTGCACTGTGACCTACATATGGATGACATTAGCTGTTCTTTCACTCTGGAACCCCGCTCTAATACAACCAGTTTAATATGTACAACTCATTCATGCACTTTGCGCACGGTTTACAAAGCACACATGCAAAGATATATGAAAATACAAATATATCAGATTAAAATTAATTCATTTTCCCCTCCATTTAATTTATAATTAATTTTGGAGGAGTGGTTGGAAAGCTGCCAGGCAGAGAAGGACCTGGGAGTGATGGTGGATAGTCGGCTGAATATGAGCCAGCAGTGTGCTCAGGTGGCCAAGAAGGCCAACGGCATCCTGGCTTGTATCAGGAACAGCGTGACCAGCAGGGCTAGGGAGGTGATCGTCCCCCTGTACTCAGCTCTGGTGAGGCCACACCTCGAGTACTGTGTTCAGTTTTGGGCCCCTCGCTACAAGAAGGACATCGAGGTGCTTGAGCGGGTGCAGAGAAGGGCGACGAAGCTGGTGAGGGGCCTGGAGAACAAGTCCTACGAGGAGCGGCTGAGGGAGCTGGGCTTGTTCAGCCTGGAGAAGAGGAGGCTCAGGGGTGACCTTATCGCTCTTTTTAGGTACCTCAAGGGAGGCTGTAGCGAGGTGGGGGTTGGCCTGTTCTCCCACGTGCCTGGTGACAGGACAAGGGGGAATGGGTTTAAGTTGAGCCAGGGGAGTTTTAGGTTAGATGTTAGGAAGAACTTCTTCACTGAAAGGGTTGTGAGGCACTGGAACAGGCTGCCCAGGGAAGTGGTGGAGCCACCATCCCTGGAAGTCTTCAAAAGACGCTTAGATGTAGAGCTTAGGGATATGGTTTAGTGGAGGGCTGTTAGCGTTAGGTTGGAGGTTGGACTCGATGACCTTGAGGTCTCTTCCAACCTAGAAAATTCTGTGATTCTGTGATTCTGTGATTCTTTATCCTACCTATATTTGGATATATTTTTCAGATTGAACAAGATAAAACTATGATACTATTTTGGCATTGTACTTCTCAAATAGAGGAGATGATTCTATGGAATCTGCAGTTATTAATTTGTGTTATTTTTAAGTGTGTTAATGGATGTTAAGAAGATGAGTGCTGAAATTTACATAAAGTAAAACAAAGAACTTTCGGAAACATATTAAAAATAAAAATAATTCCATATGCTAACATTTTGCAGATAATTTCCATCTGTTTATACTGAAAAAGATTTGGAATCTAGCTAAAAAAAAATAAATACCAGTGTCAGAGAAAACTTTTGCTTAATGACTTATCAGAAATCCATGTGGCTGCTTGGACAGATGTGTTTCATGTTAGTTTTCACATTTAAATATGTTCTTAAAAGCTCTTAAACAGCTTAGTGAACTGTGAATGTTCTCTGACTTCTGCATCTGTTTCTGAGTGCAAAACATTATTTTTTTTTAAATCTGCATTGATATCCAAAGCATTTATCACAATTCTGTCCTTGATAAAGTAATTATATGAGCAACATAATCATACTGACCTTAATATGGCTTAATATGGATGGAAAGAACAGTCCACAGTGGAATATTGTCAAACTGATTCAAGTTCTGTTATGTCTTTCTAATGGCTTTCTCACTACATTAAGGATTTCTTGTTTTCAGGACTTATAAACACAGCCAAAATCCAATTTCAATCCATGGGTTAAGGAAAGCCTAATTAAAAGTGGTTATTGCTGATATAATTTTCATGTTGAATCTAGTACTTACTAAATTGTGAACAGCTCTTGAGGTTCTGGTGGGGTGCTAGTATCACACTAACTTAAATGTTTAGGCAGTTAATCACTATATGTTACAAATATAATTTAAGTTTCTTAGTATAGTATCAGTGCTACAGCCAAGTATTTTCTGGTATGATTTTTTTCTACATTTAGTTAATTAACTCCTCACTGAGCAAAGGAATGTTCCAGCCGATCTCTAAGCGTACTGGAGTCTTGCGAAGAGTACATGTATATGTAGCTAAAAGGAAACCTTCCACTCCTTCAGGAGAATGATTGCTAAGGATGCAATGTTTTGTACAATGTTTTTGTACTTTCTACATTGCTTAGGTGGTTCTGTTTGGTTTTGAGCTGTTTACACTCATGACACTGAGAGCTGTTGATGCTCAGCATTTATGAAAAATATGTCAGGCATATTCAAATCTTTAAATGTGGATTTCAGTGTCTAATACTGACTGTTAAACAACTATTACAAAAAAAGTAGTTACTTTTGAAATTTCCTGCCTGCTTGTTTAAAATTCCAAAAGTCCTAAGAGCAGAAAACAAAACAAAACAAACAAACAAAAAAACCTTTTTTTTTTTTTTTTGGTAGCTCAGTAAAGCACATTGGAAGTTTATCAGTAACATATAACATTGCTGAGAGCTTATTAATACCTATTTTTTGTTCCTTGACACTGCAGAAGGACCCAACCTGGCAGTGGTTGTATTTTCTGTTTGTACCCTATCTTCGTCGTAGATTAAAGCAAAACACCGGTGCTCTGAACTTTGAGATCTTCACATTCCAGGTGCATGTGAAGAATCTGTTAACTTATGTATATATCTCAGACAAATGCCTTTAATGTCAATTAAAGCAGAAAAGTTTCAGTTGGCTTCACTGGAAGAGGGCTAGGTCCTTTAACACTTTGTAAACAATGTGGTAAATTGAAAAACACATTTTTCTTTACTCTGCCCTTAGAGCAAAAAATGTGTTGAGTTCATGAACAAATCCATATTCATTCAGATCAAGGAAATGGGGAATGAGCACTTCATCTGTGATCTCATTGACTGAAAATGGAAGAGCCAGATAGGTTAGCAGAGTAATTGTTTGGAACATTGCAAATGTGCATTTTGTTATGTAGGTCAGTAAAGACAGGAGTGTTATCACTCATTTTGTTTGCTTAGGCATAGCATACCCTCTTAAGTGGCATCAAGCAATGAAAATATTTTGTAACACTCACACTCATTTATGGAGTCTATTCTTATCCATGAGAACAGTAGCTTCAATTGCCATCTTGCCCAAACCACTACTATTAATTAATAAAGAGAGCATTGCTTTTGAGTATTTTGTCTTCCCTTGCCTATTGGGTTTAAATACAATATCCTTAGTACCTAATAGTTCTTTTGATTGTGGATTTTTATATTCAGCTTTTGCACTGTATCAGTGCTACTCTTCAAAGAAAATAAAAATAGCCAAGTTAGCATTAAACAAAACCCAAAACAGTGCTGCTGACTCTACTCAGATATGGATCAATGTATCACAGATTGAGACCTTTTCACTTTAGATTTTTGAAAGCAGTTTGGTAGCTCTCTACTTAAGAACACTCATTGAATTACTGGAAGACACGATCTTGGATTCTAGCCAGTATTTGTTTGCTGTTATACATTAAGAAGACTGTGTTACAAAGTGGAGAAAGGCTGTCTCCACTCTCTATCCAATGGTTTGGCCATTTAAAGTTAGTGCTAACATTTATTATCCACCCTCATCTCAAGAAAAAATCTAGTTTACACCAGTTCCCATTGTGTTATTAACTTTAGATTTAGGAGTATAAACACAAAGTTTCCTCCTTCTCTTTCAAGCTTTTTAATGTTAATATAGCTGTTCCTATATTAAAGAGCTATAATTATGAAGTACTGACACTACTTTCTTATTAATTACATGATAAAATATAACACTCTATTTACCAGGTTTGAAAGGGCCCTTGTGCTCCACTGTCATCTAGATCAGGCAGGATTTTGTTGGTGTCATTCTTGATGGCTAAGCTGGACTCTTCAGAGGAGAAAGAAATAGGTAAAGTGGCTAGTGCTTTTCAGAGCTTACTCTATTAAGTATAGTTTCCTGAAATTATCATACTTATTTTAAAAATATAAATATAATAATGTTGAATATGTCACAGAGATAGAGAAACACTTGAGGAAAAAGAAGGGGTAGGTCACCGCATCCAAAAGGGAAATGCAAAAGCAAAAGGAGAAAGCACAGTAGATGAAGCTGAAGAATTCTTTAAAATCAAGGAGGTAGGATGATTCGGGGGGGGGGGGGGGGGGGGGGGGGAACGGGGGGCTCCTAACATAGTCCATTGAGCTGATAAATTGGTGCATCCTTTTGCTAGTCTTTCAGTGACTCATTTAATGCCAGTTCCACGAAATTTGTTAAATGCACTGTTCTTATATCAGTCACGTGAGAACAGAAGGGGCACCGATGTGCAGTGTACTATGGTAGTTTTTTTACTCAAGGAGTTGTTTAGTAAAGTCCAAGTGGTAGAATACTATCCCCTCTTGCAAGTTTGCCCCAACTTTCTATCATCTATCATCTATAATTAATTCACCAATAACTATACAATGCTGAATATCAGTGTTATTTATTATCTTAGGCTATCTTTATTATCTTAAATGTCTACAATATTAAACAAAGGTTTGTATGCACCATAAGCTAAAGAAAACTAGGAAAAAAAATAATTAAAAAAGAATCACCAGGTTAAAGTGAATGGAGGGGTAGGTTACTACATACAAACAAGACAGAATGGCACATGATCCTGCTTTCTAAACCATGTAAGAGGCTTAGTTTTTATGCAGGTTTTCCCTTGCATTGCTTTCTGATTGAAACTCCCACTCAGAAGACTGACTATCTCAAACTGAGGCCAGCTACTGGCTCTCCAGTCATATTTAGTTCATAAACAATTTGAATGCATATTCTCTTCTAGGCCTACATTCCTGGGTGTGGGAGTAAACAAGATTGCTGATGACAGGCTTTGGTAGTTTTTCTGAAATTTAGCCAAAAGCCAGCCCTGGAGTCTCAGGATCCCTGCAAAACCATCAACTGCAGTCTCCTCTATAATATAACACCCTTGTCTCTCCAAGGAATGCAATATGTATTTCTCAATTATGTAACAGTTTTGATATGCAAGTAGGGGAGTGAGGGAAGTTGGTGGCTTCTGCTATACAGACTTTCTATTTGCTTCACTTGGTGTTTCTTAAGTGGAGCAGACTGTATTCTTAGCCTGGGTGATTAAATGAAGGCATTTTACTAAATGGAGCACTGCAGTCTTTTTCCTTTCTAGTGTACAATTCTAACAGCTCTATATTGCCTAGAAAATCTCACTACACGCTTTGAACTCTACAAAGATAAGTTTTTTGTATTACTGCCTTCTTGTTTCCAATAGAAATTCTCAGTCTCTGTCATCTCTCCTCTTTCCCCTCTTGTCCCCATCTCTCTTTCCTTTCCACTCCTTCATTCTCCATGCCCCCCCCCCCCCCCAGTAGAATTAAACGAGTTAAACGAGCTGATATTTTTGCAGGTACAGAAATTAAACAAAGCTTTGATGAGTCAATTTTTCATTATCATTAAGACAAGCCTTTGATCTTAGCCAACGTGTGATCTCTCAGAGCAGCTGCTTGTATTCCACAGATACACTCCACGCTTTTTTTAGGGATCTTCTTTATCTCCAATGTGAAACTAGCTTTAATATGGTCAGTGTCTGAAATTACTGACTGGATATAAGTAGGTGGCTCACTAGGATGTTGAAGTAGTGAGATATGATAAAGTATTAGCACAGTTTAACAGTCATGTAAATGATTGTAAAACATAGGTCTCAAGCAGTGCTTAATCTGTAAGAAAGAAAACATGCTAGTACCATTATATTAACAGATGAGTGCCAGGAATCTTCTGGGTCACCAAGTCCTTTTTAGCAAAAAAGAAAAAAAAAAAAAAAAAAAAAAAAGCTATTTTATGAAATCACTTCTGTCAATCTCAGATAAAAAATGCTTTTGAAATAAGCATAATATAATCCATAGGAGAAATGAGCCTAATCCAAGCGATGTTTACTGTTACTCTAAATCATTTCCTTGTACACTAGGTTTTGGAGACAGACTACTGAAAAGAGATTATAGAAAGTATGCATTAAAAAGTAGCTTTCTAAACTATGTATAGTACAGCTTTGCATGAAACACTTTCAAACTTTTTATGCTATTTCCCCTCACAGAGAAAGAATGTCAAAGTCAGATGTGAATTTTAAACTAGCTTAAGTACTACTGAATTTGATGAGATATGATGCATGCATTTTTTGAAAATACACCTGTTTAAATTACTTATGTGTTTCTGTGATCTGCACTTCTGTTTATTTTAATCTTCATGTCAGATATCATGCTCATAAGCATTAGTTTTCATTGGTTAGTACAAAGACCATCTTTTTCAGTCAGTTATCATAAGGATTATGTTTTTCCAGAATGATCTCCCTTTTCTAGTTTTGGTATTACTGTGTACCATTTCTTTACAATTCAAATAATTATAAAAATTAAAAGAGAGCAAACAAACTTCTTCTTCAAAAGAACAACAACAACAAAAAACACCTTTCTGACTCAATGACCGATACGCAAAAATAAAATCTTAAGATTGTGTTGCCTCCATTTAATTCTGTCTTCCATGCTGCACTAAGCATAGCACAACTGAGTAAAGGACCTGAGAGATCAAAAGGACACAGATAGCATCATAACTTTTGGAAAATCATAGGATTACATTAATTAATTAATTACATTAATTAATTCATTTTCTTTTTTTTTTAATTTATTTTTTTATTATTGCTATTTTCTTAATGAGAACCTATTGCGATTCAGTGCAAGATACAGATACCCTATAACTGTAATCCCATCTTTGTAAATAATCTTTTAGCCAAATACAGCTGATGTAAGCATTATTTTATTTCTGCTTTTGGATAGTTCAGGGAGTGAAGTAAAATGTTTGTTTGTAAACACCCACGTTATAGACTTTCAGAACTGGTTGAGAAAAACTTGATTATTAGTGTTGTGGTTGGGGGTTTCTTCTCACTTTGTTTTCTTGTTGATGTGAAATAATGTAAATTACCTATCAAACACTGTGTCTGTTTCGGCTTGTCTGAACACCTCAACACATTGAGGATGCCAGAAATGAAAAACAGAAAATGTATTTGATCAGAGTACACAACACCCAGAAAGGTTTGTGTTTCTCTCTTCGACTGTGCAGAGAAATCCTACGTGCTGTTGCATAGGAAGAGTAAGTGATCTGATCAAACTTTAAGTACCTATTATTCAGATTGTATATCCAATTATGAAGTTTAGCACAAAGTTACAGTACATTATAGAAAGAAGGCCTCTCTTCTGAATTTCTGTATTTGGGGAGGTGTTTGAACCCTGTTACTGCTAACGGGACAGCCTAAGTGGTAAGCTTCTGAAAACTTTACTTCTAGTAGTACTGCTGTTTAGGATACTGAATAGCAACTGGTAAACCTAAGGAAATTATAAGGTAAAGGAAAGTAAGGTAAAATTATAATTGTGGAGGTAAAAATGTTATCTACTTGTTTCTAATTCCACAAGTTACTTTCTGTTTTATTGTATCAAGTCAGTATTTCACTTTTAAAATATTTAAATATTTCTTATCTATAAACTTATACTACTCTCTACATATTTGCATTTTTACAGTCAATAATTATTCAATGCAATTCATGTTGTATTTATGATTCTATTTTCTTCTTTCCTCCTGCAAATTTCTCCTGAACACAGTGAGTTTTACTCGTCCCCCGGTTTACACAGGACTAATATTCACTGCTGGTAGGAAGACTGACAGCTTTCATACAGACTGGGATTTGATTAGCATGCAATATAGCTCCAGTCTTACACTATGGTTCTTGAGTTCTCTAACACAAAGCCAAAACTTTTGCCACTTGAGCTTATAGTGTGTATTGTTTATTATACATACAGTTGCAGTATTTGGACACACAGTCATAAGTCAGACATTGAAACTTTATTTTTAAAAAAGGCCAGAAAATAAAGATGACTAAGCCTGAGGAGAAGCAAGGTCATATGGACAGACATATCTAACTACAGTACAGCCATTACTATAATCAGTAAGGAGCTAATATATATGTGTTTTTGTTTTCATACTTGCATATTTATTTGACTAAAGACAAATGAACAAATTATGACTTTCACAACCCTATTTTTTTCTGTTGTGTTTCATAAAAATGAAGAAAGCTATACAACTGGTCTGTATGGATATTTTTTGTTTATTTTTAAAAATCTACAATCAACAGTTTAAAACAACTAGTCTGGAAAAGAGATCAGTCTGTATGTCTGGCATGTCCATAGTAATTAGTTCCCAAGTAGTGTAAAATGTTTAACTCCAACAGAAGAATTTTAATTTCATTTCAACCATTATTTTCAAGGGTAACATGTCAAAGCTTAGCACTTTCCCCTGGATTCAGTTCAGCTGGCTCACAGCCAGCTAAAGTCCAGCTTTCCAATCAGTTGTGATCTAATGCATGAGAATGAGTTATGTTGTTTAAGATGAAATAAAATCTATAACTCTACCACTAGTCAGAATTTTGATTTAGTGGAATGTGTTGAAATATATTGTCCCAAGCTGTGTAAGCAACAAAACAACCCAGGTTTCCTAGTTATAAAATGCAAGCTGGATTGTTTCAAATACTTTTTATTCATTTATGTGATCAAATTGTTTCAGACATCTCTGCATGACAATTTGCTATAAAATTCAACTCACAGTAATATCTGAGAATTAACAGTTATGCATTTCAGATGAGAACTTTTTTTTATACTTCATGATCTGTGAATGTGCAAAGGCTTTGCTTATTATGAACACCCCAAAATGATACACAGATGAAGGCATATTCATATCTGAAAAGGTGCACTGTTGTACAGTAACTGTATTTGTGACTGAATTTTAGGTTAGAAAGTCAATATGACATATGAGGCAATCCATGTCAGAAAAGGTTCTATAGTTCATATTTTTTAAAGTGAATCAGCATTTGAAGAAACTTTGCCTTTTGTGGAGAGTCAGAATACAGAGAAATCTATGAAAACATGATCAATGAAACAAAGATTTAAGTTCATAGGCAGACAGCAATTATAACATTTCATAGTGGAAATTAGCAGGTGCTTCATTTTCTTTCTCTATCACAGCTTAATTTTAAAGTGCTGAAGATGGTTTCTTCCCAGTTAGCTTTTAAAGAAAATATTTTACCCCTATTGTTTAGGAAATTGAGAGTTATTGCGCATTTGTTGAAGTCTCAAAATTTGCAGTGTTGGGAAATATAAATTTAAATACTGTAACAAATATTTGTTCACAGCACATTTCCTTGAAAAGTATTGCCTAGAAGAGAAGAGAAACAGGAGGAACAAGAAAATAAAACAAGATTATGTTGTTTTTCTTGCTCTATCACTTTTACAATTCCACTGACTATCTGTTTTTGTCCTGACTTTTCTCATGTAAACACTCGTGTTTAAGAGGAAAATCTAAGTTGTCCTCCTCTCCATCCACAGAGAATCCTCTTTGATATAGGACCAGTGTACAAAAATAATTGCAACTATAACTCAGCTAATTACTTTGTCCTTTCTTTTCATTGTTATTTGTAATAGCAACAAACAAACAAAATCAAACCAATGAGAAATAGTCTGCAGTTATGCTACAATAGTTCTGACTGTGCTGCCGTGTCTCACCATATATGTGCCAAATACTGGACTCTTCTCTTTTCTCTGCTAAAATTCATCTGCAATTTTCCTAGAATCTAAGGTTTCCGTGCCTAGCCAACACAGCTACACAGGCCACCTGTTGCAGTTAAACAGAAGAAAGGTCTGTATGGGGGCACTAAAAACTGTGTCCAAGCAGTTCGTCTAGATAAACTAGGACTGGGAGCTGAAAACCTTAAGAAGTCTGGACAGCTACTTGAAAAGCCATTTGAAAGGATCTAAAATTTCTAAACTTAAAAATTTGGAGAGAAATGTCAAAGCAAGAGACATAGTGACAAGCAAAATTTGTAACAAAACAAGCAAAATAATGTATATTACTCGCTTTGATTTGGGTTGCGTTCACATCAGGTCATTGGTTATTTTTCATTTTAAAACATAGAAAGTAGTATTTGTGGTCATTTCCATTCTTTTTAACATTTTGAAATTTCAAGCAGAAGAAGTTTTGCTCAATGCAGACTTAATATTTGGGAAGGATTTCGCTGAAGAGATCTGAGGGAATCAATTAACACTTCTGCACTAAGTATACTAATTTATTCTAGTATGCTATGCTCATACCTAGATATACATATATTTAAGGGTTAAAGTTTCATTTAACTTTTCTTTTAAATGATATATTTTAGGATTGTATTTAAAAATACTATTTCATTGAAGATACATATCCAAAATTATTTTGCAAGGGTAAAATATCCTCCAAAGTGAAACAGTATTCATATATTCATTTTTAAATTAATATAAAACTGTGGAAAAGTAGACTCCTGGCTGATTAATATAATCAAATATAAAACTATTTATACAATTAATATAACATTAATATAAATTAATATAAAAATGTTTATATTGATGATTATATATTGATGATTGTAAGATTAATATAAAAATGTTTATATTCATACATTTTACCAATGAAACAAAGCATTCAAAAGCTATATTCTTTCCTTTTCCTAATATGAGTATACCATACGAGTTATTTTGCAGTCCTTCAATAATGGAATTTTGAAGATAGTGCTTGAATTATTCCATATACTGGGAAATATCTATGGCACAGTGCACTCTTCTCTACTATTTTTCAGTATTTCCTTATATTTCAGGATTTACGTATTTCCAAACGTTGTGTTTACATCCATATCTGCTCTACAGTTAAGGCACTGCTTATTGTGTGTGTGCAATGCATTCATTTTTTTCCAGAATATCTGGGTAGAATTCACTAATCACCAATTCTACTGCACCCAGTATATTGAGTATACTGTTAGTGCATTGCCACCAGCCACTTCATCGCTTGGATATCTATAGAGAATGCCAGCAGAATCGATGCATTTCTCTCACAAACATTCATTAGAAACAACTCACCATAAGACCACAAAAAAGAGGCAACATAACAAGAATTTTGAAAGAATGCGGTAATTCAGCTTAACTTCATCACAGACATTAGTGTTCAGAGTGGTAAGACAACCCTAAGGTCAATGGTGTTAAAAGCTTTTTGTTTACTGAATAATTCTCAGTTTTTATTCTAACGGCTGTGGCAAAGGTGTGATGATCTGAATTGTTCTACAAGTTGAACTGCACTGTGTTCGGCAGAAAGAATGGCCGAAAACACGACAGACACTAGTATGGTCAGATCATGCTCTACCTTATTACCCGAATTACCTGACTTTTATAACAAACTTAATTCTCACACAAGATTATTGGTCAAAAGCACTCAGACAAACAACTGCAAGAAAACAACCCCACCTGCAAGAAAACAACCCCCTTGTAATTAGCAGTCATGTAGATCCCGTCCTTGAAGCCATCTGCTGGCAACAATATTTTTTCTAAATTCCTCAATCGGGCGATGTGGGAACACTGTCATGGGAACTTCTCATAGTTGTCCTGGTAGCTTGGCTTGCTCAGCTGCAGCAAGTCATGGGATCTTTGCTGTTTCAAAAATCCCTCAACATTCTACCACCATCTTCTTGCCTGAACATTTGCAAATTTTCTCTGAACCAGACTTCTCTCATGCAATATCAAGATTAATTTAGCTCATCTTACAAATGTAATAGAAGAATGCCATATCCCATAGCAAACATAGCTGAGCACATGTTGTGTGACTATGTGTTTATCTAAGCAAATTCACTGTGGCTCCATGGCCAATGCTTTAAATACGAATTATTCTAGACAGTTGTAATTAGGTCATGGATGAGGAGCTATATTTTAAATGTTCCCTTTAATTTCCTCCATGTCTGATAAGGCAGTTCTAACCAGTGGACCTTGCTTTTCTGTACTATAATTAACTGTGCTACTCTCATCAAAAAATTAAGTCTGATTTGCTTCTTCAACTCTCTTCTCTCAGTATTTACCTATGGATTTTTCAAGAAACTATATCTTTATTCATTTAAGAATCTTCCAGAGATTCCTATACTTCCACATACAAAGTATTAGTCTTTTAAGTGTTCAAAATTTTAGTAAGTTTGAGGAGCAAGGGCTCATTAATGCGTAACATTGCAAGGAATCATAAATGAGTAATAGCAAGAATAGATAGTGTTCAAAGTAACAACTATGTAGACAACAGCCTGCTTGGAAGGTATTTTGAAAATTGAAACATTTCTGCAAGTGTCACTACCAAACTTTAAAATTAGTTGTGTTGGTGGTTGACTGATTGATGATGATTATGAGAAAAGTTCCATGAAACATAAATATGTTACTGTATAGAACATCAGATACACTCTAGATGCTTGTTTGTTCCCTTTCACATAAAATATAAGAAAATAAGCTCTTAGGATGGATATTTAGTTCTACTATTTGATTTATTGTTCTTCACTGTATTTTTTGTATGTTCTTCACTCTTTTTTTTTCCCTCTTTTCTTTTCTTTTTTTTTTCTTTTTTTTTTTTTTTTTTTTTTTTTCTCTTTTTTTCCCCAAACTACTAAGGCTTGCCTGTCTGGAGACAGAAGTGATCACTCATTATGTGAAGCAACACTTGGAGTTGTATTAAAGTTAATTATATAAATAAAGTGTATTATAAAAATATTTCTAATATTCTAATATGTTGTGGAAACTGAAATGTGAAGTTTTGTAACAACCCTCCTACTGGTTCACTTTTCCTTTCCAAATAAAATGATATATTTCAGACCAGATATATGTCCTCTGATCCAGCTTCAACCTGGCTTTGGATATTCCAAAATCTCAAAGCAAACAATACACAAATTTTTTACTCAATGGGATCTATTATTGACTTATTTAGGTAGTTTTGCATATATCAGTCTCACAATTCTTGTGAAGATTAAGGATATAAACCATAAAGTTTAACTCTGCCGGATACAACTGTGAAATATTTCCCATATTTTTTCAAAAGTTGAAAAATGGACAAAACAATGGGAGCAGCAGAATATGCTGAAATTGGCAGGATTGGGTAGCCAAGCTGCAGCTGGGCTTCTTCTGCCTTGTATGGAACAAAAAAAGGAGCATATTATATTACAAAAATGTTAGTTCTGTTATCAGATGTGTCTACTTTCTACAGCTTTTTTACTGAGTGCACCTAATACTTAAGGTGCAACAGAGTTCAGATGTCTCCTCCATGAGTTAACATTAAATGCCATATAGCTTTCCATTTACACTTGAATTGGTGTGAAAGTACTGTAAAAAAAAGTAAGAAAGAAAGTACTGTAAAGTAAAAATACTGTGCACTGATGAAGACCTTCTTCACAAAGGTCTGAACATATTTTCCTCCCACTTTTACTGTGTCTTTCCAGCACCTTATGGAGCTTGTTTCTGGAACAATAGGAAGATCTGAATGAGCATGAACGTTGCAGAAGCTTTACATTGGTCTCAGCATGCATTGTGTGCAGATACAAATAATTTTCCAGGGAACTTACACTTTTATGAAGAAAACTGGAACATTTTTTCAAAAATACCATTTTTCATAGCTTCCCCATGTCTATGGCCCTGTGTCCTATGGAGGCAACAGGACAGAGAATGAAGTGGAAGGATGTATTTAAGGGGTATACATCTGATTAAAAGTTTTCAATACTTCACAGGTTCATATAGTTTCTACTAGCAGGTTTCTGTCATGAAATCCTTTCAGTCAAGTGTTCTATGAAAGGCTCCCTATTCAGATGGCTGTTTTTATTTCAGTGATGTCTTTGGAAACAATTAAACATTGCTTTGGAAATGAATGCATCCAACAGCGGGACATCAAATACTTCCCCTCCTAAGTAGCTTTTTCTGGGACATAGAAAAAATGTTGAAAGGAATTTTCTGACCTTCCAGAAAAATAAATTAATTAAAAAATAAAATAAAGTTCATCTACAACATAATGTGCATTTACTCACATTGTCTAAACTTTTGGGTAGACCTGTGTGGTGCCAGGTGTTCGACTTGATGATCCTTATGGGTCCCTTCCAACTCGGGATAATTGGATTAATATTTAATTTGTATAACTTGAATCTGACACCTAAAAATTAGGAAAACAATCTGTCTTTTGTACCTTGCGCATTCTTTTTGGTCATTATTTTTGTATATTTTGGACGCAAAGTAGCCATTGAAAATGGTGAAAGCATTTACCCTCTAACAAAACAATGAGCTTGAAATGCTGAGAATGAAGACTTGATTAGCTTCTCTTGAGATTAGGTGAATCAGAAAGTGTCTAATACCTGTAATTCTATGTGGTAGTCATTATTATTATTTTCAAGTGTACGAGTATCAGAAAGAATTGGATTTTATTTCTCACTTTTGCTACAAGGTCAGTGGTTGGTGATGTCTGAAATTGAAAACATTGTAATTTCAATTTTTGAAATTATCCAAATTAAATGAACCTGAATTGTTTGACTGGAAAAGCTGTTTCATGAGACCTGGGAGAAAGAAAATCTTAATCTTTTCCTATGTTCTTAAATATATGCATATTTCTTCTTATTGTCTTAATAAATATCAAAAGTTTATGCACTAAAGCAAAGAAATCTATGACAATGTTAAAATAAATAAATAAATAAATAATATAATTTTCAGTTTGATATAAAAAAATATTTTTAATATGGAAATTAATATATTGTCAATAAGGTCTTATTTTCCATCATATCATTCTTATTACTTATATTATTCTCATTTTTGAGGATTTTAAAATATTATAGTTATTATTATTATTATTATTACATGTCCCCTTTTAAAAGCAATATTCTTATACATTTCCATAGCGTTATATTAGAATCTTTTATGTTCAGGAATCTTCAACAGACTTTTATCAAAGCAACAACCTACCTTATAAGAGAACTTCCTTTAGTTTACATTTTTGCACATGCAAAAAATGCTTGCATAAAGTATTTTTATGAAGTTTGCACTATGTAGCTTAATCATAATAGGGGCTGTGATGTAAGAAAAGTATGGTTCATTTTGCAGCATAGTTAGGCAGTTTGATAATATAGCCATTGGCATCTAGCTCAAATAAATTAGACTTTGCAACTTGAAAAGATTGAAATTATTATTAGGTTCATAGAGTAGTGGTTGACACACTGAAAGTAACTTACATGTAGGAAATTCTGAATTACTTATAAAAAGATACTAAATTGTTAGTAAGGGATCAGGAGTTAAGCTCATAAAAGACAAAGCAAGGCAGAAAAGAAAACAAGCCAAGGTTAAGATAGGCATCTAGATGGTAGGTATGAGCCAAAGGAAGCTGGTTCACAGCCCTAAAGGGAACACAGATCTACTTGTAAATTCATTAGCAAAAAGCAAGTTAGCCAGCCTACCATTTTAAAGCAGTCTTATTGCCAGTAATTATTGATTATTACACAGTAATATTATATCCCCAAACTGACATATTTCTCATAAAAACAAGTCACAAAATGTGTAAGTTGAAAATCAGATAAAATCTTACATCTAACATGAGGTGTTTATACCTGACTTCCCTTTTTGCTTTATCTAAAGAGAGAAAAAGAGCACATACTTATATTTATAGCAAAGAGTTTATCTATCAAAAGAACAGCAGTCTGTTTTTAATGACTAAAATTCCAGCTTCATTTATATCAAGTCTCTGTTTTGTTCAGTAATGCTTCTATCTGATTAATTAAATGTATGTAGAATGATTAATTGATTAATCAATTATTTGGTTATTGCAGTCTCTCTCCAGATATTTATTTTTATACTTACCTCTGTGGAATAATCACTTGCTTCAAATTCCAATGAATTCATTAGTGATGAAAATTAATTGAATCTTTTAAAGTAATTTTACTTTCTCTCTCTACCATGAGTTCACCAAGACACATTTTCAGATGTAATTATAAGTAGAAAGAATTATTTCTTAGTTTAAAAAAAATAAATAATAAATATCATTAAAATTATTGCTGTATATCTCAATATTTTAACAGTATAACAAAGCTATGTAAAGATTCAGACACATGCCCAAGGCTATCACTAAAGAGCACAAGTATTCCACTTTAGGTGAAAAGTGCTTCTGGACATGCAGATGGCAAGAAAGATAGCATCATCAATATGTTGGTAGCATCTTCTGGCTTCTTAAGGAATTTACATGGATAAGAGCACACTGACTCATACTAGGACTCTTTCTGATAAGAGTTTGAGGATGTTGCTTTGCACCTTCTCAGATTTCATTTCATTACTACCATTCTTTGAATGGCAAACTGAATATGACACAAAGCTACTTATACTGGAATTTTATCCCATGTCTGTCCAAATCAGCAACCAGAAGAAAGTGTCTGAAGGTTTAGAATTCACAGAAGTTATCGAACTTCTCCAGCACTGAGTACAATATATATATTTTTTTAATTAATCAGTTTAAGAGGCTGATGGAGTAGCATTTATTATTTTTTTTTCTATGCAAAATTGAATTTAAAAATATGCAAATATAGTCTGGTGTGGAGGTGAATGATCACATGAAGACACAGACCAGCTGAATGCCCAATTAGTAAAGAATTAGTAAAGTAGTTTTACCTGTATAATGTGTTACTTCAACCACCATTGAAAGCACATGGCTATCAAACACTTTTTAAAAAGGCTCCAGGTCTTATTATTAAAAAAACTTTACATCAAGGACGGAGGAATAAGTCCAAGCAAAGTCAAGATGATACTTTGATAAAATACTAATATTAATATTAATAATAATTATAATTATAATCTTTAACCATGCCATATATTCCCAATGAGGTTTTTATTGTAAAGAGTAGAGGTGTTTGGCCCAGTCAATTTTCTATGGCTATTTTCTATGTAAAAAATCCAAATCAGCCAGCTGTGTTTCTTATCTGTAAGAGATGAGAAAACGGAAAGGACATTTTTCTTTGAGACACACATCCACAGAAAGAAGCAGTATAAGGGCAAATTTAGAAAGCAGCAAGTTCACTCAACTCCAGAGATTCTCTTCAGAGCATATTTGAAATAAGAAGGCGTCTGTCACTCCTCCCCCCCGCCCCCCCCCCCCCCCTTCCTCTTGATTTCCTAGGTCAGAAACACTAGATGAGTGATCCAAGTACTGTAACAATATCACATGGTTGCTCAGCTGTGGAAGAAGACTATACTGTCATAGTTCCATTGCATTTGTGTATGTGTGTAAAAAAAAAAAAACAAAACAATAAAAATGTCAAGATGACAAACGCTTTTCTGTAACACTTATTGGCCTCGGTGCAATAGATTAAAATTAATAGAGCTAGGAAGAAGATACTGTGCAGAAGTGCTAACTGGCATTATCTCCCCTATTTGAACTTTCAGCAAAGTGCTTTCTGGCACTATTGCAAAACAACAACTACAAAACACTAATTTATTCTGAAGCTAGATTCTTCAGTATTTCACACTGCTCCCTAGCTAACAGTTAAGCTTTGCTGCAGGCTAAACGTTTATTTATATATCACTCTTGCTTCATTTGAAAGGAGTGTCAGTATATAAAACATTGAGTTCTACAATGAGGTATTGTGAAATACTGTGGACTGCAAGACTGCTTGGTATGGCAATGCATAAAAACCTAAGAAAATGGAATCACATGAATGAAATGACTGTGTCACTTTCCCCGTTTTCTTTTCTAACCAATAGTTTTATTTTATTTTATTTTATTTTATTTTATTTTATTTTATTTTATTTTATTTTATTTTATTTTATTTTATTTTATTTTATTTTATTTTATTTTATTTTATTTTATTTTATTTTATTTTATTTCTGAATAAAATGAATCAATGACAGATGTCTCCTGAATGCAGTCAGCTGTTACAATTCAGCTTAACATTGTTGGTGCTTGGTTACTGCTGATCATTTATTGATCGCCTTATTTTTTATCAGCCTCTTTTTCTCATAAATACCAAAAATATAGCTATAAGCAATAGAAATAAAATAAATCAACTTCCAAACTAAGAGTCAGAGCTTTATCACAATAATAGTAAATAGTAAACTAATAGTAAAATGCTTCTAACAGTAAAATAATCAATCGAATCATTGTTTCTTTGTTTTAGAAACTAGCACTTTATAGAGGGTAATTTCTTAAATTACTGTTAGTTTATCTGTTGCCATTGAGGTTACTGACAAGAATGTTGCAGCCTTCAGCAGAAACTTTACCAACACCAAGTCCTTTTGAAAACCCATTCATATGTTACATAGGAAAAGGAAAGGAAAAAAGAAATAAATTGTACAGGAATATAAAATCTTCATAGATTAAAACTATTTTATAGTATAAAAAAGAAAGAATTGCTAGTTTTGCCCATTTGATATTCATATTGAATTTTAAGCCCTAGGTATGTCATTAATGAAGCCAGTTAGGACTGGTTGACCTCAAAAAGAGTTTGGATGATCCTGGTTTTCATACTATCAGACAGATTTTGTTTCTGATCAAATTGAGTGATGTTATTATTAGTTATTTGTATTTTGTCATTGCCTTTTCCAAGGCAGGAATTTTACTATTAAAAAAATAATGGCATTGAACATCAGAGAAGTAAATTTATTTCAGAAGTAGCATTTTCTAGTGGTCCAAAGAAAGGAAGAGAGGAGAAAGCTATTACAGTATTAATTTCTACTTTATTCATTGGAATCCCTCACTGAGAAAGATGTTAACAGAGACAATGTTAGAACTTTGTATCTGACCACTACATTTTTTAGAATAGCTATACCTATGTATCTGTATCTATATAGAAATAGTCAAATTACAATTCAATTATCAGAAGGATTATCGAGTTATTTTTTATTATTATTATTTTTATTTTTTTTTTATTGCTGTGATAACAAAAAAGTTATTAAAAGTATAGTTACTAAAAGTATATGTTATTATAAAAAAGTTATTAAAGGTATATGGTTCCTATGGTTCCTACCAAGACCAAAGGAACCATTGCCTATGGCATTCATAAAATTTACATAATGACCAGTGTTCTCTACAACTTCTTCACAAAATGTGAAGATAGAGTCATAGAGACATTGGGGTTGGAAAAGACCTCCAAGACCATTTGGTCCAGCCATCACCCTACTACCAATGTCACCCACTAAACCATGTCCCTAAGCACCAAGTCCAACCTTTCCTTGAACACCCCCAGGGATGGTGACTCCACCACCTCCCTTGACAACTGGTTATAATGCCTGACTACTCTTTCAGAGAAGAAACGTCTTCTAATTTCCAACCTAAACCTCCCCTGTCACAACTCGAGGCCATTCCCTCTAGTCCTACCACTACTTATCTGAGAAAAGAAGCTGACTTACAGCTCCCCAACACTTCCTTTCAGGTAGTTGTAGAGAGCAGTAAGGTCTCCCCTGAGCTTCCTCTTCTCCAGACTGAACAACCCCAATTCCCTCAGCCACTCCTCATAGGACTTGTGTTCCAGGCCCTTCACCAGCTTCATAGCCCTTGTCTGGACAAGTTCCGTGGCCTCAATGTCTTTCTTGTAGCAAGGAGCCCAAAACTGAACACAGTACTCAAGATGTAGCCTCACCAAAGCTGAGTGCAGGGGGATGATTACCTCTCTGGTCCTGCTGGCTGCGATATTCCTGATACAAGACAGGATGCTGCTGGCTTTCTTGGCCACCTAGGCACCCTGCTGGCTCATGTTCAGGTGAGCATCAATCAACACCTCCATATTCATTTCCTCTGCAGTTTTCAAGCCACTCTGCCCCAAGCCTGAAGTGTTGCATGGGGTTGTTGTGGCCAAAGTGCAAAACCCAACTGAACCATGCTGAACCTCATACTACTGGCCTGTACCCATTGACCAATCCTGTCCAGGTCCCTCTGCAGGGCCTTCCTACCCTCTGGCAGACTGACACTTCCCATAATCAGAATAATATATTAAGATTTGGTAACCTTTTAAGCTTTCAAGAAAAACTCAGTAACAACAGAAATTCAACTAGAAATGTAACCCACCAAACTTTGCAAATCCATACACTTCCAGAGGTGACTTACCAGTTGTAAGGATCAGTGGGCGAAGAGTTGACAGCTTTATACTGCCTTGTGTGATGCTGAAACACACTGAAGACCATTCTCAGACTAAATCCTTCCTACTCCCACAATGACTATTATAAGTGCACACCTGAATATATTTTTCTTTAAAATTTTTACTTATTTATTATTTTACTTATTTTTACATAAAAGAGAAGTAGAATCAGGACCAGACAAAATCCATAATGATGTAAAAGCCTGTGGCTTTGCTAAACTTCAAGTAAAAATGCTTTTGCTATATAAAACATCACTGAATAGCTTGAGAGATATTGTCAGCAGAGCTAAATCATACCCTGTTTAAACCCTGAATAAATTAAATCTTATCGTGTTTTTCTATTTTTCACATCATAATGCTGAAATTAAGACACAGTTAATGATGTACTTCTACAGGGTAACAAAGATGACACTTTCTCTTAGGTATCCTAACCTTTCTTTTTAGTAGAGATGATACAGCAAAGACAGTTAAGAGTGAAAAGCAGAAGAATGTCATGTGGCAAAATGCTGTTGAAAAAACTCTAATTGCAGTTGAAAGGATCTTGTGGAAGTCAAAACTCCAAAGACTGGTTTCAATAAAATTCTTGATATTTGGAAGTTGATAGTGACCAAAATTTTCTATCACATTTCTGGTCTCACATAAACTGTAGGTTGTTACATAACAACATATTAAAATGCAACATGGGGACTGAATTTCATAAATTGTGCCTGGAGGGCACTGATTCCCAATGTGCATCATCAAAATATTAGTTTGTGTTAATAGTATTAACTGCATATAGCTATCTGGGACAAAAAGAAGAGCAAAAAGATATGTATGTATCTTTTTTTTTTATATGTATTTATATAAATGACATTTTTTTCTTTTTTTTTTTTTTCTTTCTTTTTTTTTTTTTTTTTTTTTCCCTCAGAGTGCACATATGTAATCATTTATAATGGCTGCACAATATAGTAATAGTCAAATGTCTGTATATCATTGAGAGCTAGAAGGCTTTTCCATGTGTGTCTATTTGGAAGATCAATCTGAGAGCACATTTCTTAAAAATTGAAACAGAAAAAAAAAAATAGTATCCTGTATTTCAGTGAAAAACAAAATGATGTCTTTGTGAGGTTTAAACATATGTATCATGTGTGGGTGTGGGATAAGCACAGACTGAGGAAATGTCAGAAAACATATATAGTATAAATAGTATATTTTAATGACTCAACAACATAATGGTGAGAATTCTACCAGGTGTGCAAAATTCAAAAACATTTAGAAATTCAATTCTTCTGACACACATACTAAGTCATACTTTTGTTCACATGACTATAGGTTTGGGGTTTTTTTTAGTAATACAGAGCTCCTTGTTTGTGTTAATATAGATTTATATAAATATTATGACATTTATGCATGGCCTATTACATATAAAGCTACAAAATTAAGATAGCTTTTTTTGTTTTGTTTGTTTTTTTTTAAGACAGCAAAGTTAAGATAGTACACACATATGCATAAACAGAAAAACTCTTCCAAGTTTTGCTGTTGGGTAGTCCTCCTCCCACCCACCCCCCCCTTTTTTTTGGCTATTTATGTTCATTCTCTATATTATTCATCCCTTTCTTCTCTTTCACATCAAGAATGCCAAGGCTGAAATTTTTTTCCATTTAAAATTCAATCTATACAGATTTACCTGCCACTGTTATTATCCTACAGACAATAATTCTGTGAGAATTTAGTTTATCACATCATTTAGTACAGATACCTGAAGCATCACTGCCAAATTTTTTATGTACATCAAAATTTCATTAGGGAAAAAAGAAACAAAGAAACAAACCAACAACAAACAAACAAACAATAACAACAACAAAACAACAAAACAAAACAAAAGAAAAAAAAAAACACCATTCAAAACCTGGAAATAGATGGCGCATAGCAGCTTGATGACTAACATGTCTGTGGTCAATCAGAATAAGAAAAGCAAAGTAATTTTTAAAAGATAAAACAACAACAACAACAAAAACTGTAAGTCAGAGTTACCAAGTCCTTTGACTAATGAAATACTGCAAATTCATCTCCATATCATTTGAGAACAAAGGGACAAGGTAAGAAGGAATTTTGTGGAAAGGGTACCATAGACACACTATTTGCAAACATTACACAGGCTGTTTGATGAAGACACGTATTACATTTACTATTCTGTAATCCTCATTGCCTTGACTTTTCCCTTACAGAAAAGAATTTCAGGATTTTATTGTATTTATTGTTCTTGGCAGGGTATGTTTTCTCAAATGTTTTATTTAAGCACTATGAGATGGGAGGTTGCCTACATAATGAAAAGTCTATAAACTAGCATCTCTAATCATTTATTCTGTACTGTCCATTTTTTTAGGTCTCCTCCCTAAACCACAAACTTTAGAGGGAAAATACTTTACATTTTAATACCTTAGACCATATGATAGAACTAAGTGATTTTATATATATATATATTTTTTTTTTTTATTATTTTTTTTTTTTTCTTCAGAAAATAAAGCATAACAAACAAACAAAAAACATTAAAGGAGAGGATTTGGGGCTGACTCATGAATTCATGTAGAAATCAAATTAAAAAAAAAAAAAAGGAAAGATAACCTGTTGAAGTCCATCCAAATACCTTGTTTTATGAATTCTAGTAATGATTTCAATTGAGGGGGGAAAAATGCAAAAATTTCAAGTTGTTGGTAAGACTTTTCTTGATTATCTTATTTCCGAATTTTGAAATACACTTTAATTTATTAAAAGGAAAAAATAAAATAAAATCTAGATTTTCTAGATACAGATTTCATCTACGTATAGATTTGCTGGATAGGAAAATAATTCTTCTCTTCAATCAGCATGAAAGAAAATTAAAATAACACTAAAGAATGATCTACCTGTAAATTTTCTTTTGCATTTTCTTTCTTTCTTTCTTTCTTTCTTTCTTTCTTTCTTTCTTTCTTTCTTTCTTTCTTTCTTTCTTTCTTTCTTTCTTTGTCATTCCATGTATCTTTTAAAAATAGCAGTTTAAGATCATGAGGCTGAGTATGACCTTCACCATGTTTCTGCACTATTCACATATATGTGATTTCAGAGTGTTCTCCCATTCAGCTCTCTCTTGACTTATTTATCATATCATTTAAAGATGTATCTGGCTATTGGAACTGGTTCACCATCCATTGAAACAAAGAGGTATCAGCTCTGAGTACCCCTAAGAATTGGTTTACTCTCCTCTGCCTTCTACAACACCCTCCCTCCACCCTCACATCCCCAAGTTCTTACTACTTATTAACATTGCATGGGACTTTTCTTATCATCTCTATTTTTTAATATATTTCTATCTTTTTAATTTCATTCTGAAAAGTATCTTCTGCCACAAGTTGTGTAAAAAATATGATGGGAGCATTCGTAAAACGCTTGCTGATAAAAATATCAGCATTTCATCCAAAAATATTTACCTTATGATTTAATAAAGTTGATGTTTCTGTAACGAGATTTCTTGGTATTTTACTTTGTGGTTAGTGAGACTGGAATGACCATCAATCACTAAATATACTTATCTACTTTTGTCGTAATACCTATGCCTTATCATCCATTTCACATACACACACACAAACTTTTGTCAATTATAAAATCTGAAAACCAACAAAATTGCTTCTTAATATAATGCAAACAAATGCAAAACAAGATGCACCGTGAATAGAAGTGGATTGCTGTAAAATATACTTTTTTTTTTTTTTTTTTTTTTTTTCTGCCATGAGAACATTTGAGTCCATATAGATACTCCTCATTATGACATAAAAAAAAATAATTCATATAACTCTTTTTTCTAAATTGCTTGGACTGTATATAGGGAATCTCTCCAAGAAAAAAATAATAAACAAATACACAAAAACAATCATCAAAATTTTCTTCAGTATTCCAATGCATAAACAACTTTATTCTTTATTGAAAAATTTAGAAGACACATTAGAGACTTCAGCAAGGTGTGCACTACAGGCATACAAAGGCAAAGATCCAAGTTTCTAAGGGAAAATGAGTAAGTGCTTACTTAGTTTTGAATCAATTTTCTATCTGTTTATCAAGAGGAAAGAAAATGAACATGGGTGGATAAACTGTTTTTATTTCAAATTGGTTCTGTTTTTGTTTGTTTGTTTTCCTTTTTTTTATTTTTATTTTTTTTTTAGCTTATTATTTGCTACTTATCAGGCTGTGGTAATTTCAAGGAGAAAATAGAAAGCAAACGTTAATGTAGTATGAGATCTGCTGGAACAGCAAAGATTTTGTGAAGAAAAAAAATCAAAAATATATATAAATCTTACAGTCATGTTCTTTCTCATGTATTGACTTTAAAGTCACTTTTTCATAAATAAAGAAAAAAATAATATTTTCATCTCCCAAGATTTGGCCCAGCATTGCTTCACATCTTAATAGTGAGCTAATTCATTACTAATGTGTGAGGCAAATAACAGAATATTTTAATGATATCTTACAGAAGAAGCTTACAGGAGAAGCTTATTCTACATATTTCTAAAAAAACCTGAAGCAATCTTTGCATTGTCCTGATTCTTGACTTGTAGGGAGAAAAAGTTTTCAATCTCTACAGGATGGCCAAACCTTCAAGCTATGAGCAACTTTTTCCAACTTTTCTGTAAATGTAAATGTTGGCTTGCCTTTGAATCTAATTCTGCTGCCAGTGAACTCTTATTTCTCAAAGTGAATTTATAATTTTCTACACACTTGTGTGTCTGAGAACATCCTCAGCTCTCTGAGCTCTGTACCATGCAGCTGGAGATGGACCTTCCAGGCTCTCGCCCAGTCTTCAGCCTCAGTGTGAATACATGGAAAAGGAAAACTTAGAACCTTAAAATATTGGTAAGGATGAAAAGATGGTAAACTGCTGCCAGCAGTGGTATGAACACATAACAATTTCTCTTTGTCTTATACTTGAACTATACAGCTGTCTGTGTCAAGTCTTCAACTGAGACAGTGCAAGACCTCACAAGATCGGATTAATGTGGAGAAACATAAGGTCTCATTCTTCAAGACTCATAGTACTTTTATAAAAGGCTTATGAGTAAGTAAATTTTGCAGATTTCCCTGCAAAACCAGTGTCAGGTTACTCTGCCAAGTTGTCCATAGGATCTTCATCACTCCAATCAGAAGGTTTTGGAACTTGTTTTGTGGAAAAAAAAAAAACCTCCATGATGGGTCTAGATGCCTGGTTACACTTCCTTCTGTTTCTTTAGTTTGTTTCTGCACTATTTAGTTCTCCTTGAATATGGGGTATTATATCAATTATTATGGAATTTCCTCTCATTGCCTATACTCAAGCTCTGCTAATAATTTCAAGCTATGTTACAAAATGTTCAAGTTTCTGAATTTTGTTTATTTCAAGTACTTCAACAAGCATAAATCTGAATGTGTTCATAGCAATAGAAAAGCCAACAAAGAAAGTAATTATGTATTACCAGAGAAAGCATGTTGTTTCGTTGAAAAGTCACAGAATAGATGGAGCTTATTAACTACTTAGGAATAAAGCAGTTTAGAGGAAAGGCAATGACATTCTGAACACCTGAAGAAAGTTTGTTTGTCCCAGACTGCTTGCTATACCCAAAATCACACCAGAGCCTCATGGAGCCAGTCTAGCCTCCCCTAGCATTTCAGCAAAATTTTCACATCCAACCCACTTCAAGTGCTACAGCAGTGCAGAGAATGTGAACACACTTAAGGGTGGAGCATGACCAAACAAATACCGATGTCATTATTCATATTTTGGTATCTGTCACCACGGTGTTTTTGTTGTTGATATTGTTTTTCCTAGGCCAATGGTTTCTTGCTGTTTGTTGTCATCTACCTTGATAGGTAGCAACAAGAGCTTGGCTGAAATTAAAGGTCACTACAAAAGGCCCTTGCTCAAACTCTGACAAAATCGTCAACTTGGGGAAATGATAAAAAAATTCAGTCTTCTGGTGAACTCATTTTCCCTTCCCTCAAGTAGTCTCCTAGTGGTTCATTAATCAGTGTTGATTTAAGAGGGAGAAAAAAACACTAACCAAAAAGCTTAATAGAGAAGAAGAATAAACTTCTGCAACTGAACTATACCAATAGGCTCTTTCTCTGTGGAAGACATTGCTAGTCCTACTGGTTTCTCCTCTTGCAATAGCCTTCTTTCACTAATGTTTTTAAATCTTACATCTGCTAAGGTCTGAATTCAGTTGTGATATGGTGCTATGACTTACATGTTACTTTTTCCTTATTCCATTGCCCTGTGCCTACTATGATTGTAAAACAAATTCCACATATCAGAGTGTTTGCTATGTCAGCTCTTGAAAAAGTGCATTGCATAGTAAACTGAACAATTGCTCAGCTCAAAAAAGATTAAAATTCTTCATATGTCCTTGCTCACAGGAGACTCCTGCACTGTTTTTTAATATTGTCTTATTTGGGACTTGAATTTAACATAATACTGAAAGCTACTAATTAGGATTAAGGAAACCACTCATCCCAGGAACATTTATGTGGTGTGAGTCTAGATTTCTATATGTGCTCAAAACTGCAAACTTATCTGTACTCAAAGGTTTAATTGCCTACTTAATAGAAATATGTCTGAAACATGCATAACACATGCAAATATGTTCCCATCCTGCCCTTCTGTCGTACCAAATATCAACAGATTTCCCCTCTGAGCTGGTATTTTTGGAGAGTTCTGGAGTTTTTATTTTCCTGTAGGTGTCAGATACCATGGTTACATGCTACTTAGAACATTTAAGCCTAAATATCTTCATGCCAGTATGTGCAAGTATGACAGATCTGTTATCATCAAACTACAAATACATCATAAAAACTGTGGTATTCCTATTTTACTGTGTCTTTGAAGGACTTTTTTTTGCCAAAAGATCACACAGTAAATCTGAGGTGGATCAGTGTGCTGAATCCCAGTTTGTAACACAATAGAAAGTCACTGCAACCACTAAGACATTTGTTTCTCATTTCCCAAGGTAAGGTAAAGAAATTCCCGATTGCTTTTAGAGAATGTAACAAATTAATACGAAAAGAGATAAAGACAGATTTTATATAATTTGCCTTAGTTTTAAAAAGGGTATAGTTTCCTGAATTTCTGAATATTTGGCATACTGGAGTGGAAAGTTTCATTACTGTTGACTCATTGTTGACTCGCTGTCACATTAGTTGCACAGTTGTTCATTTTTGGATTTAAGCATGTTACTCACAAGGTTTACTTCAGTTTTGCATATGCCCCTGTAATGAATCAGTCCAGTAACACCAACTTATTCTGTTCAGAAATCTGTATCTGTAGAGTTTATCATTTTGATTTGCTCTTTCTGAAAATTCATACACTGGTGCCTTAGATGCTAACCTAAGCTCTTGACCATCTTCTAGCTTTCATCGCTTTCTCACCATCAGTTGTGGCACTGAATCTCTCTACCATCTGAGTGTTTGGTGCCTTTGTAGGATATTTCATGCTTATGCTCTAATTCTTTTATAGAGTTGTACCAGAAGTTGAATAATCTCTTTCATTTGTCACAGAGCACAGTGGATCATCACTATATTGTTTGTTCTCATACATATATAAAATATGTACCTTTATATTTTCCTTTAGAAATTGAAAGTTATGGAGCTTTATAAGGTCCTCAACCTGGAGGTTCTGTATGATCCCTTAAGATCAAGAGAATCAAGAATTCTGTCCGTCTGCCAAGTCAGACAACATTGATTTCTAATTGGATCCTCTTTAACTGATCCCCTTAGCTACCTATTTTCTTGAGGGTTGTATTTGTTTTTATTAGTTCATTCCCTATCAATTTTATACATGTGTAATTTTTCTGCAGTCCTTTTCAGCATCAAAGATTCAACAGTTTAGGCAGATGTTTGTGCTAGTAAGATCTTTTCTGGTCCTCAGATGCCATATTGTAAAGCATAAGGAAAAAGATGTTAGATCTCAGTATCCTGTTCAGCTTTATCTCCCATCTAATTATCTTGTTTATTTTCCTTTTTTGTTGTTGTTGTTGTTGTTTTTTGTTTGTTTTCTCCTAATTTCAACTTCCTAAAGAACATATTTAACAAAGTTCAAAAAAGAATAAAAATTAAATACGAATTTTGCTTATTGTTGTTATAGAGCATATTCAAGCAAATGATCCTCACTCTCTATGACATTATTTATCATTGTGATATTTGTATCTATCTCCTTACACATTGCATTCACCTCAAGCACCTTTTTACTGAATATTTTTAAAATATTTTAAATATTTAATATTGATTATTTTTTTAATATTAAAATCTATTTTAAAACCTATATTAACAGTAATTTATTCCAAATGTCAATAATTATTTTTATTGTTACCAGAAAATTTACACTGGCTAGGAAATTCCTGGGATTTGAAGACACACATCAGTGCAGAATTCTTTAGTGTTGTATCCTGTTGTTTATTTTACACCAGTGACATCTGGCCATCATTTATCTAAGAGAATCAAGACATGTCTAAAATCTACATGGATTCCTGAAGAGCCAATATATTGTGTGGGATGTATAAGCCTGTAGCTGGAGAACCATTTGGAGTTGTCCACAGGGACATGTTAGAGTCTGTAGCAGAAATAAGGCCATCTGCACACCACCGAGTGTTGCATTTTAGAATTCTAAGCTGTTACAGCATTACTTGCTCTCCTAAGTTTGAGAAATATAATGATGAGCAAAAGTCTTGGTTTAGTTCCTATTTCATTTTATCAAAATGATCTTTTTTATGATCCTCTATGTAGTCAGTGTCATGCCTGTGTATGTTCCAGCCACTGACCATATTACCATTTAAACTCAAAATACATTCACATCACTTTCTCATTTACTTCATATTAACATATCCATACCAAATGAGTCTCTCTGTATCTGTTCTCAGAGCCTTTCTGTATCTGTTATCAGACATTACTGTTTTAGTCAGCTAACATGTAGTGAAGAAACATTTGAAAGCCATAAGCATTTTAAATTCTGTTTTCTAACAATTGAAGTAATTAATTATAATCATAATTCAGACAATTTTTTTCTCCACATTTTTTCACTAAATGCAAACACTGTATTTATTACCTTAGAGAGTTTTTATTTGGAAATTATGTATTATACACATATCATGCATAAACATACACTGTGTCAATACACTTCATGCTATCAAGGATATTTAAATTTACTTTATATTTTCTTGTATGTAATTAAGCTCTCCAGTGAAATCAGACCACAGCTAGGCTGGGTACTCTTCTAGTCATGAAGGACAGACTTCATGCTAGAGTCCACAGTTGTATACGAACAAAAAACTGGCAGAAAAATATCCTTCAAAGAGGCTTAATGCTGGCTTTGAATTTGACTGGCATGGGTAGGAAGTCTAAACCCATGCGGTCAACAGCTTTCTAAAGCCACTGTGGGATATTGGTTCATCAATACACAAACTGTTCATTGTACACAAACTGTAACAACTCCTGGGCCATTTTATTCTGTTGTTCTATTGATTGTTTTAAAAACAGAGATTGAGGGAAATGGAAGGGAAAAAACTATTGTTTTCACAGACAATAAAGATACTTATGTGGGTAAAAGAAAATTTCTTCAAAATATTTTCTATTTCTGCTCTGAGATAAAAACAAGATACTTAAAGGATTGTATGAAACTGATGTCTTGGGAAAGGCCAGAGATAAAAAAAAACTGCTTATGATACAAGATAACCAGGTTCAAATCCATTGTGAGTCAAGAGCAGGGGAGCTTGAACCTCACGTTTCCTATGTCCTTAACACTGGGCTTTTCTGTGAGACTATTTAAATATATACTAATTTTTAAGTTTGGTCAGGAACTTCTCTTTTATGTTTATGCATTTTTGTCCACAAACTGAGTTTCGAATAAAAAAAGTCTTTCTCAACAGAAGTCTTATAACCAAAAACAAACAAAACAAAGTAAAACAAACAAACAAACAAAAAAAGGCAAGTAAAAAAAAAAAAAGAAGAATTTATCTAAAGGAGAGCAATAAAGATGGTGATGGATCTAGAGGGCATGGCTTTTGAGAAGTAGCTGAGGTACCTGACTTGATCAGCTTAGAGGAAACTGAGGGGTGCAGAGGTGAAAAAAGGTGAAAACTGAAGTGAAACTGTAAGTAAAACTTGAAGGATCATTTATAATTCTGTGATTGGTGATATGAGGAATTTAGAATATCCTCTACAATTTCTATTTTTTATCTGAAATGTTAAACTGAAACACAAAGTAGCTGCATATTGCAACCTGTCTGCCCACTGTTTTCCTTTCTGAAAAATTCTCATCTCTTTGGTCATACAGTAAACTACTGCAGTTTGATACATGCAGAATATTCCAAGTAGCGAAAGTACTGTTAGCATTAACATTATTTCCACAGTGTTTATCAATACAATAATTACGTAGGTCAGGAAATGTTTATTAATTCAGGAAAATACTATTATGAAAAAAAAAAAAGATCAATAATGTCACTATAAAAAGTCTTTTTATTTCAGTAAACTGAGGCATGCATAAATCAGGTGCTGTTTTGTATTAAAAGCGAGAGAAACAACTGCCAGGACAGGAATGCATTGCCCACTAACCTACACTAAATATTGAGCCTGAAGAGCCAACTTGGCAAATCTGTTCCCAGTTATACTAAGCATACAATAAGAGGTTATCTTTCAGAGTATTCAGCAGTGGAAAAGTATTCCCCAATATTCACCAAAGGAAATAGATTTAGAATCTATATTAAAAGTAGAATTCAAAATAGAATTTTAAAGCAGGGAATTAGATATATCAAACACAGCAAAGATGATATAGATGGAATATTTTAGACACCTAATTGTGCAATAATGAATTTCCTTACATAGTGACAGAGAGCTTGGTTGCCCTTACAGAGTTACTCTGAATCATCACATTGATCAGCTCAGAGGGAGCTGTTGGAATATGTATTTGCAAACAGATCTTGTAACAATGTGACAAAAATTTTCATGGTCTGTGTGAAAATTCTTTTGGATTTTGAAAAAAATGCAAGCATTTTCTGAGTAAAAATCAGTGCTCAAAAGGTTTGATTTTGGTGAAATACCAGTTCCATACCGAGCTTTCAGCAGCAAAGAAGGAAGTGAGTTTAAAAGTGAGCATATGAGCAAAATCTTTTAAACTGGACAGATTTCTTCCTTTCAGTGACCACCTGGTCATTGCTGTTATACCAACTTAGGGCTATCGTTTGGCTGAATGCTGATTAATATTTTGAATGATTAAATAATCATCATTCTAAATGATCAATTAATCACAAAAGGATGAAAGTAAATGGCATACTTAAACTATACTTTATCACAGCTTGGAAACCCAGCCTGTCCTCAGAGTTCCTCTAACAGAAATGAAGTGACTACTAGAAATAAATCAATGTCATTAGTCATTTAACACTTGCCCTTTACAGGAGAGAGATTTTTCTTGAAGAAAATAGAGGTATTCTTGAGACACCTCCAGTACACAAACCAGATTATTAATAAATATATTCTCAAATAAGCAGATTTTCAAATATCAGAAACTTTCAGTAAAAAAAAAAAAAAAAAAAAAAAAAAAGGAAAAAAAAAGAAAAGAAAAGAAAAGAAAAGAAAAGAAAAGAAAAGAAAAGAAAAGAAAAGAAAAGAAAAGAAAAGAAAAGAAAAGAAAAGAAAAAATCAGATATTTTAAACTGTCTTGATGTTTCTACAAGCCTCCAAAAAATTAATGAGAACATAACATGTGGCAGATATCATATACACTCTATTGTGGAAAATTTGGATATAGGGAGAGAGATAATGAGCTACAAATGGGTCATGCATATTAAAATATATATTCAGTATGCAATAAATACAGTCTGACTACGTACATAAGATAAATCAAAATTTGATTTAAAGAACATGCACAAATTTCAAATTTGATTTTAAAGAACAAGTTGCAAGCCTTGTCAGAAGTCACCCTACTGTAACATAGTACAGTTACCCTACTGTGACATAGATCTGAGATGTGGAAGGACCTCATTCTGTGATCTCTTCCCAAACTCATCTCACTTTTTCCCTCTGGATTTCAGACAGAAAACTGTGATCCCATCTACTACTTGACCAGCTCTTTATAACTTTGAACCAGTTTTTCCTTTTTTTTTTTTTTTTTTTTTTTTTTTTTTGTAGTCAGTGTAGCCAGACCACTCACAAACAATTTGACATCAAATAGAAACAATGCATTAGTTCAGTAGTACAAGAGCTACTTTAGACTTTTGTCTTTTCTCCTTATTGGTGATCTCTTGAGGAATATAGGATGAATTTTCTACATCAAAGATGACAGTCATGAAAGCAGGGAATAGATCTTCCTTAGAAATAAAGATAAGCCCTTGTAACTCATATATGTTTGGAGATATCAATGGTTAAAAAAGAGCCAAAATCTAACCAATTGACAAGACACATTTCTTTCAAGCAGAGCTTCTAACAGGTGTATTTTCCAGTTTTAAATAAAATGAAAGAACTAAAAATGAAAGATACTGAGAAGAAAAAAAATAAGCAAATACATTAAGAAATGGAAAATTAAGCAAATAAAATTTGATCTGTTAAATCCCAGGACCTTGGTGTGGAACAGTATCTATTTATTTTTAGTTCCTGTGAGGCATTCTGGTGCCACAGAAACATGATTCATTTAAATGTGAATATATAGCTAAATAGGAAAAACAATTCATGGATGAAATCACAGGAAATATTCTTTAGTGATAAATCCTCCGTCCTCAATAAAATTCTTCTGCAGTCAAATGAAAGAGCCAGGGAAGATGAACTTCAATGAGATATTATGTGCATACAGAGCAATTCGACTATAAGTAATACTGTCCAGGGGAACAGTAATTATAGGTGCACACTGGTGGCAAGACAACAGAGACAGATATCACCAACAATAAGTATGAATAAAAATAAAATAATTTGAGACAAATATGGATTTGATGCAACAAAAAGAAACAATTCAGAGAATACCACTATCAAGTAAAATTTGTCTGAATTTACGCCATCTATGATTTTGTCCCAAAAGCATAAACGCTCAGTTTGATAGATTTGGTTGTACTGGAATAAGGTTTGCTACAGTATTATTTGTTAAGAAAATAATATATTAAATCATAAGGAACTGTGAATCAGAGATGTTTGTCAGTTTTGCTTTAGTTAAAGATCATTAAAGATCCCTTCTTATTCTCCTTTTGCTTTTCTTAACACATTTTTTAATAGTATGTCTTAGCTGGTATTCACCTTTCCTATTGTCTTCTGTTTGGTATCAAGGTCAAGCCCCATTTCTAATTGGTTTGGGCCATTTTTCCCATGCTGACTCTTCTACATAGGAAAAAGTCACTGTGTATATCTGCAGATCTATCTGATTCCATCCTAAGATCTTTCTTCTGCTTTTGTGTTGTTGTTGTTGTTGTTGCAGTGCTTTATCAGTGAAAATAAAAAGATAGTATTCCAACTATTATGGCACCTGTCTTCCACACTGTTATATCAGATGGATTTGACTATGTCTTTCTTTTTATATACACACAGTTATTTTCTTGCTTCCTAGATTGTTAACTGAACAGGGCAAAAATATCTTCTTATTCAGAGTATTGTAAACTATCTGCCACTGAGGAGATGTGACTAGGATACTTGTGGTAGTAAAACAACCTATGTTGTTGAAAAACTCAGTATTAGTTCTTTGCTATCTGCCATCGATTATCAGAATCATAGTTAGTCACCAAAGTAGAATAAGAAAAGAAATTTAACTGTGTATGTCTATAGGATTTCAGCTATTTAAAATCATGTTCAGGAGGACTATCTTAATTCTCTCTCTCTCTCTCTCTTTTTTTTTTTTTTTTTTAATTTGGCAGTGTTTACATCCTAAGATCTGTTTCTACAAGTAAAATTTCCATATTGTAGAAATCCTCATGCACCTGCCTTTATAGAAACCTTAAATTTAGCATAACGTATAGGAACCTTAAATTTAGCATAACGTATTACCAAATTAGCTACATCAATGTATGAGCCACCAGAAGGCTAAGGATTAGAAATGATTTAATGTGATGGAAGCATGGACATCTACGTCCCATGCTTTCCTGAGAAAGTATCTCAAGTCCAATTCAGACTCTTTCCTTTCAGTATATATGTAAATTTATTTATTTATTTATTTATTTATTTATTTATTTTCAAATCAATTTATTTCTTGTTCTGTGTATCAGCTTCTATTTTAGATTTCTTTGTTAGTTTGGATTTTATTTGAGCATTTCTTTTCTTTCTTTTGTTCTGCATTGTCCTCCAGCTACAAAGCCATCTGTTCCATTGGCAGATGCATTTAAATGAGCACTATGCTCATTCTTAGCATAGTGCAAATCATACACAATTCAAGGGACAAGGCATGCTATATTTGTAAATTGGCCAAATTGCTTGACAAAACATTAACAGGAACAATATTTGATTTTCTGACTATTTAGGGTGTGCATCTGTGTCACAAGGATTATAAGAGAGGATTTTTATGGAACTGCTAACTGCTGTGTCCCTCTGACATATATTTGCTAATTGTTCATGATATGAGATGAGTTACTTCTGTCTTTTGTAATCTTAGGGTTACATTTTGGATTATTCTGGAGTAGGAGCAAGTTGTTAGCAGTCAAACATGATGGAATATTTACTTATAAATCTAAACTCTTGTACATATATATATATATGTGTGTGTGTGTATATATATATATATATAAAAGAATGCATTCAAGTCATACAAGTTACCCTGAAAAGAAAGGCAAGAAAATAAGAAAATTATACAATGAAAAGACTGAATCCTTTCTCATCATTTTATTTTTATGGAACAGCTAAAACCTGGAGGTGGTAGTAAAATCTGGTACTTAAAAGAGCCTCTCACTACATTGCAATCACTGCAATTTCTGAGACAAAGTATATCTCTGGAATACAGACAAAAATGATATAACAAAATATTTGGCAAATTTGTTACATTGTGGATCCTCATAAAATGTAAGCAGCAGTATGTTCTCCTTTAATCCTGTAACTCCTTTTCCCCATGCATCTTGATTTTTCATTTCTTGCATTTTAATAAGCGAGTGAATTTAAAATGCTTAAAGATGTTAACAAGATATAACATTCTGGTGGCTGAAATTAGTACTTATAATTTCTTGGGAAGTACATTTACATCTTAGGTATGGGATAGGATGATGGGATTACTGCTAAACTGGAGAGCTTTTCAAAAACCTGATCCAAAACCTAATACTGTTAATAGAAGAAATCTTAGTGATTTCAGCAATCTTTGTTTCAGTTCCTCAGAGAATACCTGTTTGCTTTCATATGAGACCCTCAGGGACCTAGAAGCCGGTTCATGTCAATTATCTATATTTCCAAATGCTGATCTAACTAACAAATAAATTATTGATCCCCAGTCCTGATCCCCATCATATGAAATGTGTAAATTGTTACAAATAATGGTTTTATAGAATGTTCTTCTCCGCGGTTTAAGCATATAAAGCATGAAGGGTGACATTTAGTAAGCTCTGTTCAACTATGTCAGTTTTATCTGTCTGCAAACTGAATGAAGGATTGGGTGCTCACCTCACAGCTAGTCCAAAGGTCAACAATTCTTCTAAAAAGCTGGCTAGCTCATGCTATCCCAAAGCAACCAATTTTAAAATTATTATGAAATATTACTTGCTTTTTAATTCTTCTGTGTTTTAAACCCTAGCCAGTATAAATCTTCAGGTTCATGTACATTAAATGGGAAAGAAGATGGGAGTGAATATGGGGGTAACTCTTTCAGAAGCTGCTGTCGTTTCATTGTTTGTTCACACCTTCCAATAATAATAAGACAATGCCATACTGCAACATTTACAGGACATCAAGTCCACAACAATTACTTAAAGGCATATCAGTTATAACACTTCCTTCTTTCTGTAGTGACAACAGAGTTTGAGAATGTATAAGCACCTTTAAGCAAGGGTACTCAAGTCATCAAATAAGAATATGCATATTTGGTGGTAAAAGAGAAGACAGACAGTAAATTATTGTCTTTGGGAATCCATTCAGAGAGGCTTTCAGAAAACAGCATTGTAAATGAACTCAGCTGTTGCTGCAAACATCAATCTCTGTGAAAGCCTTGTAGAAGAATGTTAACAACCACCTGGTGCCATCCTGCTGGTTAAACAAATGGAGCATTGGGGGAAAAAAGCACAAAATCTAGTAGTGCTTGTTTAACTTCTGTTTCTTTTTCCCATTGATGTTGAAGTCTCCATGCAGTCAACTTTGCTTTCAGCAGACAGATTACACCATTGTTCTTGATTCCAGGTCAGTGTGTGCCAATTTATGAGTACCTTATATGTGTAGAACCATTATTAAAAGCTTCTGGGGTAGGAACAGATCATTTCTCCTATTAAAAGTTTTGTTTGTTTCAGTTTGTTATGAAATGTTTTCATGAGTATTGCTTGAGGACACATCTCACTCCCTGAAGCTGCTAGGAGTTGTTTCTTCTGTGTATGCATCTCCAAGTAAGTGATAAAACTTACAATAATATCCAATAATATTACAAAAACCTTACAATATCACCTCCACTACAAAGACATGGTTAGAAACAAAAACAAGCTTATTATGCCAAATGAAATTAATTTCTCTGTTCTCCTCATTGCCTGATGATATACAGTCCACATTAAAATCAGAGTGGTCAGAGAAAAAATGGTTTCTTATATTGATAAATAGCAGATTGGTCACCTGGGAAATAGTGATCAGTAGACCTGCAACATTTCACAGAGTCAGCGGTGAGTCTGACTGAGGCATAGTAAATCCATCTGACAAAAAAATTGTTCAGGAACTTTAGGGTAGTCAGCAACTTTTGGGTAGTTTTTGCTGCCATTCAGTTAGTCATAAATTAAGATAAGAAAAGCACCTAAAAGGCTGAACGTATATCTTAAGTTTTTTAAAAATATATTTTCTTATACACTTCTTAGATTTCTGGATTTAGGCAGTAGAACTTTTTTGGGGGTGTAATTTTTTGTACCAAAATATCTTCAAAACCATAATTATGATGTCAGTAGGTGGATACCCATAATTCTATGGAGATAAAAGCAAACAAACAAACAAACAAAAAACATTGCTCCAGAACCTTTGTTTGAAAGACTATCAGATCTATACTGCATTTCTTTTGTCTTTTGCAACATTATGAGAAAGTGTAATGTTAACTTACTATTAACAGAAACAAACAAAAGTAATGACAGTATAGTTTCCTTACTAGGAACCCAACACAATAATAATATCAACAAAATATATATTTTTACATATAATGGATCATGAAGAACAATTTATCTGTGTATTTTTTAAAGTATAATTTAATTTTCACAACTAATATTCACAGTGCAAGGAGCGATGAAGGTTGTTATTATGAAAGATCTTAGTGGTGGACTATGTCACCTCTGTTCCTGCCCTAAGTACTTCTTTTGAAAGAGGCTATTCATTTTATGTGTGCAAGTTACGAAATGTATGGATTAGTAAAATAAAAAATTAATATTATTCCTCTGTATATGTTTTTTAGAATGTTCAGCTCTTTTCCCTAAATGAACTAATAATTTATCTGTATTGATCATAAAACCAAGTTCAGTTAATGTATTAGCAGGCTTTGTAACAGTGATTTTGCCATCAGAGTGCATTAGGTGAAACATTACTGTCATGGAAGTAGGTATTAAGATAACCAGTGCCTTTTACAATGTAAAATTGTAGTTTGATTCATCACTAACTGTTAGGTAGAGACTTAAGTTGTCAATGATATGGAACGGAATGTGAAGAATTTGAGTTATATCTGTTAGTAATGTGTCCAAAATCTGCCTAGAAACTGAAGCAAGAGACCTCTGGTCAAGGTTCATGGCCTTCTTGAACGAACAGACAAACATGAAAAAACATAAGATGAGGGTGAGTTCTCCCATAATTCACTGAGGAGAAAACATCAGTCTGTCTGAATGGCTATGACTACACTAAACTATTCATGGAAGAGACTGCCCAGGCAATAATACAGCATGTGGGCTTTCAGTTCTGTGGGGCTTAATGTGAGACTGGTTTATGTCAAGAACAGAACCTCATGGCTTTAATTAATTGCCAGGTGTTCACAGCACTACCATGTACTGTCGTGCAGTTCCATTAAAGGAAAACTTTAAAGCATCTGCAGAGCCATGGAGAGAAAAGTGCACAGCACCTGCCCACACTTGTTCTTTTCAGAATGACACAAAACCTACACTGAACTCATGAAAAGCTATAAAAGGCATGTTTATAGGGATTGCATGTTGCTTCAGAGATCTGTAACAGTATTGAGGCACAAAACTTATTCTCTATTGCCTTACATGTTTTGTGTCTCTGTGCCTAAAAGAAGAAAGTAAAGGTATGTATTGCTGTTCAAGTTTTCAAATTAGTGACTGAAATCTATATTACCAGAGAAGTTAAAAAGTTTTAACAAAGGCTATAGTTCTCTATTGTAGTCTGTTCAGTCTTGATGCCTCAAAAGACCCACTGAATTAATTTTTGGAGACAAGCATATATAATAAGAAATACAAACCATATTGTTATGTTTTTGACTGTTTGTTTGTTTTAATTTGAATAGGAGTAGACAACAATATAAGTAATAATAACATTAGTAGAGGTAGAAAAATAAATGACAAAACAATTAGAAAAAGTAGCTGGTTCTAACCTGCAATTGTTTGCGCTTGGTGACAAACTTTCAAAGTTGGGCATTTAACTTTGTGGTAAGAAAAAAAACAATTCAAAAAGAATTCAAAGGCAAATTTCCCAAACCCCCAAATCCATAGATCTGTGAGGGAAATTTCTGGAAGCCAAGAAAGGAAAAATCAAACAGATAACAGTGTTGTGGACACTGCATAGTTCTGCAAAGCTTTATGAATGATACTAAATTGCACAGCTTTTGTAGAGATCTTGGAATGTGAACAAAGATATGAGCTGAATTGTAATGGAAAAACCCTCATGACCTATATAAAAAACTGTGGTGCAATACTATTAGCTTCTGCTGTGGATTCAGAATACCTTGGAAATATCATCTGGGCTATTTTGGCCCTACACATATTACTAAGAACAGAATCTGTTTGATCAGATATAGCTTTTGGATTTCAAAAGCTTTAAGACGTAAAAGCAGTGTTGAAAAATCCCATTGTTGAAATGAGTTTGAACTTTTTCTTCTTAATGAGTTGGAAAATTTTCAGGCACATTTCAAAACTGACATGAAGTTAGTAGAAATCACATAATAGAATAAAATAGAACTTTCACTCCGTCCTCAATAGATATAAGGGTCAGCAATCATCTGGGTTAAGGATAAGTCTGTATAACATAAAGTTAGGGTTTCCCTCTGAAGTACCAGGAGTGCAGGGGTTAAACTGATTCTAGATCATAAACAGCCAAACTGTCCTATCAATGCTAATTGACCTTCCTTACTGCACTGAGTGAGTGCAGTAAGAGAATTCTGTTACAAGACAAACACAAAATATAAATATCTTCGTGTTCTATAGGGACTAGGGATTATACCAATCTTTGTTTGCGTCTTCAGCTCTACAAGTACCAACTGTTTTCCTCTGAACTCATCTAATTATCTGACATATGTAACCATAAATAAATTGTTCTTTATTTATAGATATTTTGCAGCTTTCTACTCTTATTTCAAGCTTTAGGAAGGACTTGTATTCACAAAAGTTTCTCTGCTTTTTCCAATTATATGTATATGTTCTACTGCTTTTGCTCCTTGCAAACCTTTCCAGAACCACTCACATAATCTGATACTCCAAGGGGCTAGCGGAGAAGGATCAATGACACAAGTGATAGGCTGGGGAAGGCTGCCAGGCAGAAGATACTCATTACATTTGGTAGTGTAGAGAGGAAATAAATTGATGAAGTTTTCTTAAGAGGGATAGTGAACTAAGTAGTTAACATTTGCAAATATTTTTGGGTATAGTACACTTAAGGAATGAAACTATGCAGTAAATCAGGCTGCTGCTTTTGAACTTGGATCTTGCTTATTACAGATATGAAAAACAGTGTATGATAACACTGATAGAAATAAAAGTTTTCAAAAGAGCAAGGGAATTCCTGTTTCTAACAGAGAGTGCCTATGTGAAGCTAGGCAAATGATCCAGTTTTTAAGCCAAAACTTCTGAGGGATGGTCCCTAACTATATACTTGTTGTTTTTAGGTTTTACTTGTTCCTTTTTCATGCTAATAAAATTAGCTTGATCTGCCTTTTGAAAGTACCTGCTAATAAGCATAATCAAAAAAGGGAAAAATCACAACACGTGTGCCAATTCTGTCCCTCAGTTTCTCTGAATAATGAATGTGTTGTAAAGGAAAATTAATTTCTGCAAAGTATTTACATATTGTAGAAAATAAATAATCCTGTCTTCTGAGTGTGTTGAATAATCATGCAGAATAAAAGCATCATCCATTTTGAACACTAAGAACAAAACAATATAGTCAAGGGCTCTTAAGAAACATCATCTCTCTTGTGCAGAGACAGGAAGCTTTCTCACTTTTACAGCTCACCATACAATTCTGTATGGAATGCATGTATAAAAGCCATATTAAAGATGGCAGAAGCAATCTTACTTGCAGAGCATGATAGATTCTTTATTCCATATATATTTTATTTAAAAAAAATAATTCTATACCTAATTTTACAACTTCTAAACAATTTGTTTTACACTTTTTTCCATTCAGAGTTGCTGTTTTGTGTTGTGGTTTAACTCTGGCATGCAGATCGCTCACTCTCACCAGGTAGGAAGTGGGAGAGAATCAGAAAGTTAAAAGTGAGAGAACTCATGGGCTGAGATGAGGCCATTGTATTAGATAAAGCAAAAGCTGTGTGAACAAACAAAGCACACCAAGGAATTATGTCACTGCTTCCTGTCAGTAGGCAGGTGCTCAGACACTCCCAGGAAAGCAGGGCTCATCACATAAGATTGTTTCTTGGGAAGACAAATGCCATCAACCTAATTATTCCATTCAAAAAGGTAACTCAGATACAGAACCCATTAAAATATCATTTTAACAACACTTCCCATTGGTCATAATGTTTAAATAACAATTAAAATCTAAGACCTGATTTATTTATTTATTTATTTTCACCAATGGTTATAGAGATAAAAAAATTTTTGTCTGCAGATCATGTTTTAGCTGGATACTTGTATAATCTCAGCTAGTGTATCTGTAGGACAGGATTGTGTAATACATTAGGTATAGATTTTCTACATTTTCTTTAATAAAGACAGTATGTCACTGTTTAATAATATTTAGTTTTGCTAATATTTTAACACTGTATATATATATATATAGATAGATAAGCTCTCACATATTTTGTAAGCTTTTAGTTTCTTGTGAGGAAAAACGCGTTGCTGAGGGCAGGGCTTAGGAACCAGAAACAAATATGCAATAGCTTGTCCAAGAAAAATCATGTGCTCTCTAGCATGAAAGACTGACAGAGTCAGTAAATATTAAAGAGCTGGCTTTTTTTTTTTATTTGTGGTAAATATATTTGATTACATCTTTGAGACTACAACAAGAACAGTCATAAACCTAAAACTATGTGGAAAGGAAAGTAATTATAAACAGCTACATTCTACAGACAGAATTGTGGCCATCTAGACAGCACATAGTTGAATGGTAAGTTATGTACAGATTGATTGCTTTCACTGGAGAGACAAAGTTACCTTTATTTGAGCCATTCATAAACTTTCCTTTCAGATCAGGAATGAGTAGCGTATATATTCCTCACCTACTTTTCATGTCTATAGTTATCACAAATATAAACTGGGACACTATTCACTATGCTGAAAAGAAAGCAGGAAAAAACAACAACAACAAAAACTAAGAAGCTGAATTAGTTCATTACAGTCTGACACTCTGTGTCAGAATTTAACTGTCTGTGGTCTACCACAGTTTGCTTTCAGTTGTCAGAAGACAGAACAGTGGAGCTGACTTTTTCCAAACAAAAAGTCAATACATAGATAAAATAGACATAACATATGCCAGTTACAAGAAAAATTAGGTTGAGGGTTTCCAATACTAGAAGAGGAGAAAAAGTCCAGATAAAGTGGCATAAAGAGCCACCTAGCTAGAAATGAAGCTTCAGGCATTCCACTTTTCTTCTCTTACTCACATTTCTTCCTTTTTGATCACATTGCTGTAGATTTTGTTAGCAAAGCTCTCTTTTGGATGCATTTCCATTCTCTTTGATCTTCTTAATCAATGGTTTACACAGACTATGTTTACCTATTGCCAAACTGAATCTAAAATGAACTAGTTCAGCTGATGATCCTTTCTCAATCAACTGGAATGTACATGGCCATATACCACAGTCATGGCAAGACAGAAAATTGTATAAGACTGTAAAGATCTGCCAGGGCACCAAGAATCACCTTTTAATAGCTGGAAATGGTGATTTTGGGCTAAATGGCTTCTGTGAACAAATATTCAGAATTTTATAAAACAGCAAAAGGTATTTATGAATGTAAACTATTGTTGTTATTATTAATAATAATATTTTAAATTCTGAAAACAGATTCTTATTTATTGGAGTTTTAATAAAGTTAAGAACCTTCTGATCAATGAATCTTCTCATCAATGCTGATGAGAAGACAGAACCATTCCACTTACTGTACAAGCTGTTGAAGCTGTTAAATCTTTAACTAGTTATCTGGTGCTTAACTCTGATTCTTCTCAAGTTATAAGAGTGTTTAATCATTCTTTTATGCAGTCTTTTGCTTTATGAAGCGTTGGGCATCTGAAGGGAAATAGTGATTTTAGTAAAAAGAAAACAACTGAGCAAGAACTACTTTCATAGATCAGCTAACAGAAGGGCAGGGAAAGAAAAAAAAAAAGTGACTTTTTTACAGCGATAGAATTCAAGTAGCATTGATAGTGTATCCATTCAAAATACATCTATGTATTTTGAATTTAAACAGCAGACTTGAGGGAAACTTTCCTACAAGTCTGACTGTCTCCTTCACTTTCAAATTCACTTTGAGTTTTGATGCATACATACATACTTTAGAAACTTACTAAAGCAGCTGCACCATAAACATGCCCACGTAATCACTGGAGGCTTCCTTATGAGCACTGCCAACAGGAAGGAGATGTTATCTTAAAAGAACAGATGTCAGGACAAAATCACTCAGCTTTAGAAACTGCTACTTCATTGCTGACTTAACTAACAGTCTTAAATTGAATGAATTTGGTCTCAGGAGTCAAGATGGAAATCAAATTCTGGAGCAGAAGACAGTACTTCCTTCTGTCATCTTCAGATTAAACTGTAGATAGAATGCTTAGAGTGTCTGAGCTATGTCTGTGACACCACAGACATAGTATTTTTAAAAATATGGAAGCCAGTGTATCCTACAGATTTAGGTAGAGATAATGTTATGTAGTTAAGAAATTTCATTAAACATGTGTGTCTTAATGTACTTTCATAGCAGATATGATAAGAATGGCAGAACATTAGTTTGGATCATGCATCAAGGGCTAGAAAAGTTGGGAACAGATTCTATCAGTATAAAAACACTTAGTTCTAAAGTAAATGTAAAGAAAATTATCTTAGGCAACTTACACCACCTCAGAATTTGAATCTTCAACTATTAGTACCATCATTCCAAAACAGGAGTGCAATTCTGAGACAAACTAAGCACAATGTCATTGGAGTATTGAGTACAGTACAGCATGGAGACAGAGATTCAAGGTGGCATTTTGTCCTCACCTTCTCTTTTCAGTTATGATATAAGCAGGATATAAGCTCATCATTTCACAAAGAGTTTGAATACTCCTCATACTCACAAAGAGTATGAATACTCCTCATGTCTTCAGAAAATTATAGCACATAATTGTCTCATGAAAGCAATGCAATCTTGCATATGAAAAGAGAATAAAGGGTGCTCAGATTCAACCTCTTCAGTTATGAGCAATTTTGTCAGGAACAACAAATGACACTGGCAGTTCACAGCCCTAAAATCTGTTTATACCGTGACTTTGCACTTGCTTTTCAAACATAAATACTGGAGGTGGTCTGTGGTTCAAGGTTCAGGTCCACGTTCAGGAGATACCAGGTTGATTAAGAAAATCTTTTGACAGTTTGTGGTTTTGAAAGTGTTTCTCGGCTACACTTATTTCTTGATAGAGAGAACAACATTAGACATTCCACACTGCTAGATGCTGATTGGAGCATGATTTCCAAGCCTTCTATTTTTCTACTGATACTTCATCAATCGTAGTTTTATGGCTTTTAACTCTTATTCACCTCCCAGTACTGCAAATTCTGTCTGATCATTTTGATAGAGTATTCTCAGCCTTTGTCTAGATCAAAATAATGATACTCTTATGCTAATACTTAAAGGTGCTTAGTCTCTCGAGTGACTTGAATGATGAGGAGGTCATCTCTTCAACCTAATAATCTCTGAAGCTATATCTCTTCCATATTAGATGCTGGAAAATGCTTGCTAGCTCTGTGCAGTTTTATTCATGTCTTCCTCAGAACATGTTATCTGTATGCTTTTGACATCCCATTCCTGGATGTCCCTTTCTAAAGGTTCTGCAATATCCCTACATCCTATTACCTGGAATACATACATTGTGCTGCCCTTTAACATATAGTAATAGCATATTGCTTACATTATGTATGGATGGTTTGAGTCTATGCCATGAGGTATCAGATCACACAAACTTCATTATATCTATAGAAAGCAGTTTAACTTGTCCTGGATAAAAGGTCTGTCTCCATGACATGTGACATATACATTTTTGTTGAATACTGGTAGAATTTCAGTTAAATTTCAGTTATATATATATATACATATATATATCTGTATATACATGTATATGTATTGAGCTCCATGATCTGTATATATATGTATTGAGCTCCGTCGTCTAACAGACAGAAAACATGACTTGGATTTTCATTACATTTTTGTAACTGTTGTTGATACTTCTCCCATTTAACAAGTCTAGCACAGTTTTTAGATCGTATTCATTCCTCTTCTCTGAGTTTATCTGTATTCCGTGTCACCAAGAAAATTCAGTGCAAAACCAAATGTTAGATGAGTCTTCAAAAGTTTCCATTAAAAATGGGGAGAAGTACACCTTTGATGATTTATTAACACGCACATTTATAGATTGCATCTGTGTTACAGTTTGTTTATTATGTTCCGTGTTAAGGATTCTGTGCCAGTACCTATGTCCAGTAGCCAAAATGAATTTTGTAGATGGGATGCAATTGCCATCCTTGCTACATTTGTCTCCATGCTGAGATAAAACCTCAAGGAAATGACAAGGAAATTCTTGCATATAACACTGTTTAAATTCTCTTCTGCTAAATCAAAACCCTTGAATTGAAAGATGGCTGTCATCCAAAACAAGCTATTGATAAAATCTGACTCTCTATGGTGATAACTAAACAGTAAATTGCTTAATAAGGGATTTTAATCATTTGAACATTTAAAGGTAACATGATAATTTAATAGAAAATATTTTTCCTTTAATTTCAAAAGGGCAGGAACCAGACTCAAAGCATGTCAGGAATATTCTCTGAGTTGTAAAATTTAGTGATTTAGGAAAGAAATCAGGAAGTTCTAGGGAGAAACTTTAAATAAAAATGAATATTCTGACTTGGTCCCAGACAACTTCTATATAGTGAGGGAACAGAAACGGAAGAAATCATGCGAGAGAGTTTTATTTCATCTATAGTTTATTTCATCTACATTATATTATCTACACAATTACCTTCCAGGGTGCTTTATTGTGCAAGGGTAATAGTGCCAGTCCACTGCTCCAGCCTACCCAAAACAAGATCAGAGGGAACCTGGGGAATATTCATTGTTTGGTTTTGTGTAACAGTATCTGGTAAGAACTTGCTTTTCCATTTATCAATGGCTGTACCAAGGTTGTTGAAATTCTGTCAAAATGAATAGAGTCTACCTTGAAAAAGGTAAAATTATGTAGTGAATGAAATACCTTCCTCCAAGAGTCTGAAAGCTTGCAAGAGCTGTTTCTACCTTTGTTTGTACCTTTGCAGTCAAACTAATCCTGGGATGAGGAACAGGGGAGAAATATGGGAAGGAAACAATGAGACAGGGAACCAATGTGAAATAGCTTCATCTGTATGTGGACTGGTGTCCATCCTGTCTCCATGAACAGATGAAAACTTCTGTTCCAAGACATGGAGATATCCAGCCAATACAAAGAATTAATCAATTACCAACTATATCCTTATGACAGGTAGAAGTTTGACTCTAGTATAATTTTTCATACAGTGGGGAAATTAACTTGGAGCATATATATTACTGTACTGTTTAGCAAGAAATACTATCCTGTTAACAGTTACATATGGAGGTGTTGGTCATGAATCAAGGTCTGACTAAACTTAAAGAAAATATTTAAGCCAAATAACATGACAATTGCATATATATAATGAAGTAGCAATAGGCGGCTAAAAAAAAAAAATTAAAAAAAAAAGTAGAACAGGAAAAAATAAAGTGTGGAAATGCTAGCTAGTCAGGCAGCTTAAAAAGCAAGAAAAAAATTTCAAACCTCTAGTCAAATCTCGTGAGTTCTCTTAATGAATTGTCTTTGTTTTAGTGTGAGTTGTTCCTGATTTACATCAGCGTATCTGAATCAAACTCAGAATCCAAAAGCTTTTTACCTGGACATCCTTTATAACCATCTTCTTCTCAAATTATACTGGGGAACCTGAACTTTAATTCATTCTTCTTTTGTTTCTGCCAGGTACCCTAAATGATTTTCTGTAAGTGACATGCTTACTGTGAAATAACTACACCAATATTGCTGTGCAAAAATAAAATAAAATTAATATAGGAAAGGGGAAAATCCTATTCTTCTTCATATTTGACTTGAAAAGTAGATTAAATACATAGTTTTATTGAACCTTTCAAAACTATAATATCTAAGCAGACAATAGGAAATAATTATGCATGTATACAAAACGTTGTGAAATTACACATTTTCCAAGCCATTACCAGTAACTATATCAATAACTTAATTATCTTTCCACTTATACAAAAGTTTAATAGAATAGGCTCTCAAAGAAATAAAAGTGAAAATCCAGTTGCAATTATTGAGCTTTATCTTCATCGCTACAAATTTTAGACTATTCCCAAACTGTATTCCCTTTCACAAGTATATTAACTCATCATCACATGCATATTTTGCAAAAGAATTGTACGTACACAAACCATTTATGCATCTGCCACACATCATGAATCATTTAAAATAAAATAAATTGACCTTTATTTTAGTCCTATATTCACAAAATTTCACTGAAGTTTCACAATATAGAGAACAGCAGAAAGCTTAAAATTTAGGTAATTTACATATATATTTTCAGTGATTCTTTCATAATCTATGCAATGCAATTATCAGTGAAGTGCTATAGATAATTTCCCCATAATTTTCTTCCTTCTACATTAGGCAATATAATTGCTTTCTTCCTCTATACCATGTGTGTTTGTGTCTTGCTCCCCCTCTATCCTGTATGGAGGGAGAGAGAGAGTATCAAATCAAGTACAGAACTGATTTTCATTTTGCCTGGTAAAGCTTTATATTGCAAATGAAACATTTCCAAAGGTGAATTTAAAGTTCTTGATGTGGTTTAGTCTACTCAGCTTGGGCTGAACCAAGCCAAAATCCACTGCTTTGCACCTACCCAGCCTCACCAAGGCCATTATTAAATGCTTGGTTGGAACTGGAGGGGGGTGTAACAAAGACATTCTGGTTTCTGTCCTGCTCCTCTCATGCATCTCTTGAGAAGAAGACAAGAATATGCGTAGAATCAAATCTTACTTTTTTAAGCTTTGTTCTAACTCCTCCTGTTTTTCCTGTCTGCTGTTCCCACACTTATTTCTAAATTCCTTACTTCACAGGAAATAGCTGATTATGTGCATTGTATTTACCCTTATTTGTGGAACATTCCACATTGGTCACGTTCGTTGGGAGCCTGCACTGCAAGGCCTTCATCCATGAAGATGACCAAGGGACTGGAGCACTTCTCGAATGAAGACTGGCTGAGGGAGTTGAAGTTGTTCAGCCTGGAGAAGAGAAGCCTCCGGGAGAAGAGAAGCCTCTGGGGAGACCTTTTGGTGACTTTCCAATACCTAAAGGAGGCTTACAGAAAAGATGAAGAGGAACACTTTGTCAGGGAGTGTAGTGATAGGACACAGGGGAATGTCTGTAAACTAAGAAAGGGTAGATTTAGATTAGACATTAAAAAGAAGTTCTTTACTCTGAGGGTGATGAGGCACTGGATCAGGTTGTCCAGAGAAGCTGTGTCCTATCCCTGGAAGTGTTCTAGGCCAGGTTGGATGGGCCTTTGAGCAACCTGGTCTAGAGAAGTGTTCCTGCCCATGGGGGTTAGAACTAGATAATCTTTAAGGTCCCTTCCAAACGAAACCATTCTGTGATTCTACAATTTGTATTACTGTAAAGGAAATTATGTTTATGATATAATGATGTAATATTGTTAATTATGTTAAATATTGCAAAAATGATGTAATAGTGTTAACTGAGACTTACCTGTTGGGCACCCATCTACACTTCGGATATATTCCTTACAGAATTATTCTATCTTTGATCTGATTGTTTGTATAATTTATTTCCTACAGTTTCACTAATCAAGGTATTGCACTAAGTAAAAACATTTAATACATTTACTGAACATGTTGTATGCTGGGCATTTTTCCTTCTCCATCTTCAACCTCCAGGCCTGCAGATAATGAGTTCTGGCAGCAGTTCCTTCTGTCGGTGGAAGTAGTCTTTAATAGAGAAAATCAAATGTGATTGCTTGAAACACTTTTAAGATGCAGTACTCAATATATCCCATGTATTCACCACTTTAATCCAAGAAGTAAAGCCACAATCAGGAGTTTTAGATAGTGGTTTGCATGTATTTCATTGTAATACTGTCGGATGTGATGTGAAGCACAGCAAACTGCAGAAGTAGCCACAGCTTTACACAAGCCAATGAAGATACAGACAATATGCCTAACAGAGCATTACAGTTTATTATATTTGATTTTGTTCCTAGCTCTCTGGTGACTTGCTCATTGGGAAAACCCAGTATGAATATAGTTGGAGAGGAAATAATTATTGGTATAAGATCCGTATATACTGTGGCCCACACTCAAGTGGACATCATGTCATCATTTTCTACTAAATTACAGCAACTCAATAAGTGAGATGGGGGACTAGAACTAGTACTCAGTTTTTACTGTGCACACTTTTCATCAGTTTTATGTAATATTATATTTATTACACCCTCACCAATTGCCAGTCACGTCATTGACTGAATGGCAATGGACACAGAGCAGTGATAGCCCCAAACTGTGTGCACGTGGGAATTTGCATCCTTCTTCACACACAGACAGGGAAAATTCTGAGCACTTCTTTTAGTGATGCTGGACCTGAGTAACCCAGACCATTTCTGGACTCTCATATTCTCATATTGTCTGCTCCAATACTGACATAGCAGATTCTGACAAAACTTGCCTCCTTGGTAAAGCTCAGCTTGGAAGAATTTGGAGTCAATTCTATTTTAACCAGATCAGAAAGTGAGAAAATATGAAAACATGTTATCTTGAACAGATCTTGTGATAGGTGTTTCTTATAGGTTGGATTTGCCTCCTAATGGACACCAAAGCTGACTTGGAAGTATGGTGAACTGGCTTATGTAGTTGTCACTCCATTATTAATACCAATGAACAGTCCGTAACAATATAATGATCAAAGAGTGCTTCAGTTTGTACAACTATATTTACCTTGAATTCTTGAAGTGACAAAGTCTCATCACACTGGGAGACAATAATAAATGTATTGGAAAAATTTCAAAATTTCAGAACAGAGCAACATGTTTTTAAAGAATATTCACCTGTCATACTACAACTAATGTTTATGGTGATAACCACATATACACACTGCACAAACTGACAGCATTTGTATGCATCCACATTCCAAGCACTGCCACCTTTTTGACTGCATCAACATATAAAAGTTCATATTGACAACATCAGAAATAGCCAAACCATCCAAATAAGCAGTGTAGTCAGAGGCTAATGAAATGTCTTTTGTAAGAAACTGTCACTGTCATATCTTACAGCAAATCAAGCTCACTAAAAGACAAAATTTAGAATTACTTAAAAATGCCTGAGAAATAGAAGTGACTGGAGACCAAATTCACTTCTCTCATAGTTCAGTTATAAAAGCAAATCAAAAGACGTTATATGTGAGTAGGAAAGATTCATAGGTGTTCATGAGATGTCTCACAAGAGACTTTGCCTTTGTCAAACGCCATCATTAAAATTACTTTGATAGAAAGAGATGTCTGTCAAATCTGTATTAACTGGTGTGCATGTATTACAAATATGTTAGATTAAACAAACAAAAGCAAACAAACAAAAAAAAAAGAAACAAAACCAAAAACAAACAAACACAAACCTGTAAATAAGAAAGCAGCTTATTTTACAGCCAAACAGGAAACAAGAAAAGTTTCATGTCAAGAATGATAAATGGTGGGTAGAAGAGTTGGGAAATGTTTCATCAAGCTGCAGGTCCAGGAAAACTTCATACATTATATACATACAGCATTCAAACAGTCTGTTGTCCTAAAATCAGTGGCATTTTCTTCTCTTTAGTGATGATGTCCAGGTTCTATTAAGAACAGATATGAAATAGGACAACACTGATGCGTTTCTATTCTTTGCCTTGCTATTTCTATGTTAACTTTACAGAAACTTTTGATAAATTTCCACTGCTCCCCTTAGGAGTCAGCTAGCAAACCAGTATCTACTTGCAGTATAGTTAGAAGGTTACACAGTTGTTACTGTTCAAAGCTATGAGGTCTGTTGTTATTCTTACCAACCTATAGCAGCCAACACCCCAAGAGGAGATTAAATAAGGAAATAACAGTTTGGGAGTTCAAGTTTGCTGGCATTATTGAACTCTCCAAACAAAAAGGTCACCACTCATGCTGTGATAAATACTGGACTAGCTTGGTTGTTTCTGCTTCCTGGAAAAATCTTTCCAGAAAAATAGGCACTGGAGTTGTTAGTGGAGTTACTGAAAACATCTTCTACAGGTCAATGCAGCTTAAATGATAAATTACATTTAGCGTAATATGATTTCTGCTGCTGAATAGGTGTAAGAAGGTTTTGAAGAAAGGAGTAAAAATCTTTATGTAAACACAGATGACCTGACCAGAGCTTCTCATCCTGTCATCCCTAAAGATCTCTTGAGGCTTCTGTGAGACGTTGGCTGTACACAAAAGCCTGGGAATATTGTTTGCTTACCTTTTGATAGCATGGTGAGGTGAAGAGGATCCTCAATCTAGAAAGACTGATAGATTCTTTTATTAAAAAAAAAAATGGCACTAAGCAAAGCTGTGCTGTCTCTCTCTGCTTCTATATAAGTACTTTTCTATAATTCTTTTAGGGACAAGGATAAAATCTTTATTCAACTTTCTCTAGAAGGTTTCTCTAGAAGCTTCTGCTTTGTGATACTCCAACGCCACTAGTCAGTATTCTGGGCACTATTAATAACAGCAACTTGCTGGTGAACACTTTTGTATATATTCAGCACATTTTTGTTTGTTTTGATCAAGCTGCCAACTGGTCAAGTTTGACAATTAGCATAAGAAAGCCAGCAGTCTGTTCCAGCCTTCCCCGTGCTGAAAGAGATGTTGAGACCTTTAAGAACACTGAAATAACAGGAAAAAAAAAAAATCTGCTACTTCTGCAGCTTGCTGCTTGAAGGACCATGTCACACTGAGGACAGCAAAAACTGAAGCAGTCTCTGGAAGACAAAAACTGATTCTAAACTAAAGGAGATAGCCTACAAATAAATGTGACCTACCACATAATGGTAGTTATTACTCTGCCATGTGGCTGCAAAACTGAAACATATTACCGTTATTGTTTCAAGGGATTAAGTCAGTGAACTATGCTGTCTTTATGCATTTTCTGGAATAAAATGACAAGATTCAATATGAAATGGTGAAGTCATAGACTTGTCAAACACTCTCACTGAGGCAATGTATCTTTATTCTTCGCTTGATGGTGCATCAGAAACCACATTACCCAAAAGCCATTAGTACAACCATTTAAAATACAAAGAGTGGATGATAAGGAGGCTAATTACCCCTGACAAAGACATGTTCAGAACAAATCTTGAACATTGATTCAGTCACATCATTACTACAGAGCTGGAGGGGTATGAATAAGGACCATTTGCTGCATTGGGGAGTATATACTTGTTGTGTTTAAATTCCTGAAAAAAAAAAAAAAAGAAAAAAAAAAAGTCAGAATAGTTGTATGCAACTCAAAGATATGAGAGAAGTATATGTGAGTATAAAGACCACGGGAAATAACCACAGAAGTTAGCAAAAAAATAAATGGACTGCTTATATGATAAAAGTCATATGCTGAATTCTCACACAGAAACGCAGAAAAGCTTCATTACGATTTACTGGTACATATTACAACATGTACAGACTATTGGTGATTCGGTGTCATAGTTTCACTTGAGAGAGAGTAAATTTTCCTTCTAGTAGCTCTTATGGTGCTGTGTTTTGGATTCAGGATCAGAATAATGTTGATAACACACTGATGTTTTATTGCTGCAGAGCTGTCCATACAATAAGCCAAGGATTTTTTATCTTCTCACACCACCCTGCCTACAAGGAGGCTGGGAGTGCACAAGAAGATGGGAGGGGCCAGAACCAGGACAGCCGACCCAAACTGGCCAAAGGAACATTCTATGTCATATGGCATCAAGCTGAACAATTAATATGGGGCAACTGGCTGGGGTGGGAGAAACCACTGCTTGGGGATGGGATGGGCTTCAGTCAGTGGGTGGTGAGCAATTACATTGTGCATTATTTGCTTTGTATATTCTATTATTATTATCATCATCATCATTATTATTTCTCTTCCCTTTCTGTCCTATTAAACTGTCTGTATCTGTGCCCACGAGCTTTTACTTTTTTTTTTTTTTTTTCCTTTTTTTTGTCATGGTGTTGGGGGGGAGGGAGTGAATGGCTGTGTGGTACTTAGCTGCCTTCTGTGTTAAACTACATAATTCAGAAAAGGTCTTCCTTTTATTTAGAACATGTTGCATTTTAACATGTCTCTGAAAGAACAGAAAAGACAGAACCAATCCTGAATCACTTTTATTTTTTTATCATTCAGACCAGTATTAATCATTAATCTTAAGAACAATTTCTTTGCTGTGGGAAATTGTAATATTTTTCTCCTGATGAGGACATAGTCCCTGCATATAATTCTGGTATTTCACAAGCTTGTGAAATACCCAAGTGAATTGGGCTTCCAATTCACAGAAAGAGCTTTTTTAGACATTTTAAAGTGTTATTAGTATAATATATACCTCTTTCAGGTTCTTGTAATAAATAAAGCACCTGGCTTCACAGGTGCAGGATAATGACATGGTTTCTATAATTTATTTTTTCATAAAACTCATTTAAAACACATTTATAAAATAGCTTTTTTTTTTTTTTTTTTTTTTTTTTTTTTACTGTAATATATGTGGCACATTCAGATTGCTTGTAGTATGGGGTGATAACATAACTGTGTTAATGCCCTGCTGGGACACCCTGTATAATTCACTCATGTTTTTGCCATTTGGGAGTAATGCAGTGATCTCAAATACATATTTAGAAAACTCTTCTCACAACTCAGTGTCTTTCCAATGATTCATTTATATATTTACAGATGATACCAACAGCTGCAAACTGCATCATGGTACAAGCATGAACATACTACTATTTCTAGCTAAAGGGCCAAGTTTCATTTCACTTCTTGTCCAGGTTCCTAGGCTGAACAGACAATAGCATTGTAAGAAATATATACACAGAGATATAACAAAAGCAGGACAAACCCCATGAAGAACTACAAGCTTGGAGAAGAGTGGCTGGAAAGCTGCCTGTTGGAAAAGGACCTTGGAGTGTTGTCTGATAGTTAGCTGAATGTGAGCTGGCAGTGTGCTCAGGTGGACAAGAAGGCCGACAGCATACTGGCTTGTATCAGAAATAGTCTGGCAAGTAGTACTAGGGAAGTGACTGTTCCCCTGTACTTGGCTTTGGTGAGGCCCCATCTCAAATACTGTGTTCAGTTCTGGGCCCCTCACTACAGAAGGCCATTGAGATTTTGGAGTGTGTCCAAAGAAGGATAATAAAGTTGGTGAAGAGTCTAGAGAACAAATCTTAAGAGGAGCAGCTGAGGGAGCTGAGGTTGTTTAGCCTGGAGAAAAGGAGGCTCAGGAGACACCTTGTCACTCTCAACAATAGTTATTATTTATGTATAATAGTTATTATACAACCTCCTTATAGGTTGCAAGGTGGGGAATGGTCTCTTCTCTCAAGTACTAAGTGATAAGACAAGAGGAAATGGCCTCAAGTTGCACCAGGGGAGGTTTAGGTTGGATATTAGGAAAAAAAGTATTCATTGAAAGAGTTGTGAGGTTTTGGAAGAGGCTTCCCAGGGAAGTAACTGAGTCACTATCCATGGAGGTATTCAAAAGTTGTGTAGATGTACTTAAGGAAATGGTTCAGTGGTGGCCTTGGCAATGATAGTTTAACAGCTGGACTTGATGGTCTTAGAGGTCTTTTCCAATCTAAATGATTCTATAATTCTAAAAACAGTAGAGATAAAATGATTTTTTAAAAGCTGTCCAGTGCAACTGGCAGTTATATTGTTAAGTTTTGACACCTTAAAATGTTCAGTTCAGTTCAGTTTAGCACTGGCTTTAACAGAAAAAAATGAGAATCTTGGAAATGATATGTTTCAAAGGTTGAACTGTAGCTTAAAAAAAAAATCAAGTGAATCAACAATGTATGTGGTTGACATTATTATGACTGAGAAGAAATTTTTTTGATTTGGATCGGGCGTTTCTGGCAACTCACTCTTTCTCTCTCTGTCATGTACACAGAAAAATTACCAAGATATCCATTAAATGCATTCCTTACTTTAGAGCTATATCAATACTTGCTCTTTACAATTTTTATTTTATTACTGCAAGCTATTTAGATTGGAAAGGGTGCCTCCCAAACAGAGACGTGATAATTAATCTTATTCTTGTGCTGAACAATAACTCCTCACCACATTTTCTATTATCATTTTATGGTGCATTATCCTAGAAAATTTGCTGCATTGGAAACTTTTTGGAAACTTTTGCTGCATTGATGGAGTCACCGTTCTGGGAGAGTTTAAAAAAAGGTTGGGTATGGTACTTAGGGACATGGTTTAGTGGGTAATATTGATGGTAAGGGGATGGTTGGACCAGATGATCCAGATGGAGGTCTTTTCCAACCTTAATGATTCTATGAAATTCTATGAAATTATTTGGGCACCTGCAAATCAATAAACATATGCTGAGGCTGGGAAAAAGCAGAATAGTGAAGAAACTATTAATTTCAGCAGATATGGAACATTTTTATGATTCTGCCTGTCTGACACATCAATACTTGAGGACAGCTACCAGTGTAACAAAGCTTAACAGAACCACTGAAATTCCATGATGGACTTAGGATTTCTCAAAGCAAAATGATGTAAAGTGAGAACTATGCAAGAGGAGGACAGGAAGCAATGTTGCATGCTAAGGGTCAGTCACTTCCTTAGAGCTGAAATTAAATTCTTTCTCTAATGTTTTCTGAAAAACTTCATCTTTCTGAGTCTGTGAGATGTCTATTTAGACCCCCAGTGGAAAATTCTACTACTGCCCAGTTGTGTAGCAAGACTAAGGCAAATGACATGATGAGTTTATGGAAGAGACTACATATACAAAAACAGCACTGAACTTAGCATTACCTGGTGCTCCTGGGCAGTTATTTTACATTGGAAAAAGGAAAGTACTAACAAGTTTGTATCTTCCAAAACTTTCTGTGAAAAGAAGACAATGTTGGAAATAAAGGTAAGCAAGTTTCCCAAGCTTAATCATTATTTTTATGGGTGATAAGATATTGAGTCAGTTTATCAGAGTTTTGGTTGGGACATAGAAGCCCTGACATTCACATCTAACCTTACAACTGTGTTTCTCCATGTGTCTTACAACACTTTGTTTCTCCATGCTTCTGCTTTCCTGTGTTTATATGGAACCATCCTATATAAAGCATCTTGAAGTCTACAGATAAATAGGCTTTTTAACCTATTTGTTAGTGAGATGCCTGGTATGCAGAAATAATTTCAACTCAAAGAGCTGTGAGTATGAAATATGTGGAAACAATTCTGAGTCTATGTTAATGAAACCACTAGGGCTCAGGCTACGCTCTAAAGTAGGACTTTGTTAGATCTTTGGCTCAGAAAGACAACTGAACAGCAGCATACTGTGGGAAGGCAGGGACTGCTGGAACACCTATCACATCAGAATCTGCATTAGACAGTCCAAATAATTTCTGTGGAAATTTCTTGTGGAAAAAGAAGCAGTTACCTGCAAGATGTAAGGAGGAAAAGGAACTGTGACATATTCTAGAACAAAAATAGAATAATTTTAAAGACAGCTAGAACCTGGGCCCAAATGAGGTAGATAGTAATGAGATAAAATGGGTAGCTGGAGGAAGAAAGAAAATCTTTTAAAGCATAAATCTTCATTAATAATTGTTGGCTCTCAGTTTTGGATGCAAACTCAGTGGAAATGCCTGTGTGATCATTCTAACAACTTCAGCACAAACATCTTACTGGTTCCAGTTCCCACCCCTTTAGCAGACGGGATACAGAGAAGCGCAGGTGGCTTTTTGTGGCTTTGGTCTGTTAGGCCCAAGATGTTTCTTTTTGTTTATGTGAACATAATAATTTTGAATCAAGGCTATATTGGTTTAAAAAATGTTGCATACATTGCCCAACTGCTGGAACACCCACAAAGAAGTATTTATGGCCGGTACAGCCATACAACATGTTTAAATTTTATTTTGCCATATTAAAAGGGCAATCATTTGCAGTTTAGAAAAAAATATTTCATTTATTGAAGAATTGTTACCACTTATAGTGAATGTTGAGCTAACATAAAATATCAGATGTTCAAAGCTGGTGGCAAAGCAAAAATAAAAAATAAAAAAATGATAGAACAGATATAATTATAGAAAATAAGAAATTTACTTGAGAATTTACATTTGAGAATGTTCATTTGAAAGGAAATTTTCATAACAGTTTTGGTAAGGCATAAGCAGAATCTTTTCTCCACTATTATTTCACCTATAATGAGGAAAAAGAACTTTAAGATTCATAAGATAATGCAACATCCAGAAATACCTTTCTACTCATTTTCTTTTTAGCATTTTTTTTTGTGTGTGTGTGTGTGGAACAATATCTTCTGCCTGTTGTGCAGTGATGAGTGTTATATAAAGGATAATAAAGCTTTAAACATCTTAGTTTATAACAGGTTTCTGCAATCTCCCCTCCATATCACTGCTACAGAAATAGACTTCATAATGTTATGGGGCATTATTAGGTCTGTCAGCACATTATTTAAAAAAAAAAAAAAAAAAAGTTAAAGATTTAGGTTTGCATAGTATTTTTCATGAAGTATATGGAAAGTCAATACTACCAGGATAAGCAATAGAAAGAATAACTACATAAAGTTTATTTTCTGAAAGGTCTTATGCTCTAAGCACTCGTCCAAACATTTTAAAAGTCTGCTAAATGATATGTTGCATTTACAAATAAGTTTCCCAGAGAGTCAGGTATACATATACATACATACAGTACGTATGTATAAATGTGTACATACATACATTAAAAAAAAAATAATAACAACAGTCTAGTAAGTACACATACAATTCAAAGTTGTTGCCCCAGAATTTATGATTCTTAATGATGGTTACAGAACAGGAAAAATTTTATATGACTGCACTATACTGCACATCCTTCCATACCCTATGTCTCCATCCTAGTATTAGTATTAGAATATATATCCTAGTGTACTATATTAGAATATATATGCTAGTATATAGTATTAGAATACATTGTAATATTTAAAAAAAAAAAAGTTTTCTTCAAGTGTCATAAAAAAATCCTGCACTGACTTCCATTTTAATTACAAACAGGAATAGTAAAGGTGAATTTTCATTCACCAACAAGCTGGTCAGTTTTAGTATGTTTATTGTACAATTAATAAAAGCACAATTTTATGCCTGTAATGCTGACTGGGATGAAGAAGGAACTGCATATTGCTGTGAAATTCAACCTGCAGAACTCTTGTTTCTTATTTTATTCTAGTTGGTATCAGGTGCCTAATCAGACTTAGGCCACTATTTACCCATTTGAATAGAAAGTATGGAAAGTGCATTGGGACTTCAACTGTATTTCATGGCCATTTTATGAATTATGGATATGAAATATTGAGTTGCACATAGCACATTGTTGCTGCTGGATGTCTTGGAACACTAGAAAGACAGTTCTGCATCAGCTGGGAAGAGCAGCTGAAACTTCCCGTATTTTGATATTTTGATACCTGAGGTGTTTTTTTTTCAGCAGAACAATTTCATTTTGTTTGGAAATTTCTCATTTTACCTTTAAAAATAAACCAAGCAAAACTAAGCAAAATAAAGCAAAACAAAACTAAACTAAACAAAGACATAAACAAAACAATTGAAAACAAACAAGCAAACAAAAAATCAACTTTGCAGCAGATGTAGTTTATCAGGATATGCAATACTGGAAATACTTGCCAGCAGTCACATTCTACATAGATACTTTTGGCATGCTCTATAAAACAGATGGTGTTTGCTCAGCAGCACAGCCGGAGCACTCTACCTGAAGCTGCATAGAGAGTTCAAAAGCAACCAACTCCAATTAAGATCAAGTCTAAATAAGTCTAGAAATACCTACTTCTTCTGTCAAGTTTCTTTCCAAATTGTTCTTCTATTTCTAAATAAATAGACTGTCAGAGCCAGGCTAGACCTAATACTGGTTTTCAGGAAAATTGTAGCCAGACAGAGAAAGAAGCAAACTAGGGAGATTCAGAAGAAATTACAAAAATCCATTGCAATTTGACTGAAAATTGTTATTTTTATATTTTTTTTAAATTTAATTTTGGAGATAGAGCAAAAAGACAGAAGGATAAGTTTTATTATGCCTATAAAAATTTTGCTACTATGAAAGTACAAAATTAATTTTATAGAGTTATTATTATTTTTTTTTTGTCATAAGAATCCAAAAGTTTGATGCAAGCTTTCTGACATGTAGCATTCCTATTCAGTCAAGATATTCCTGCTTTTGTTTTTCTTGTTGTGTGTTTTATTTCCCCCTTACAAAAGCACCTGTTTGAAATTGGAGCATTGAAACAATTTTTAGAAGTAACTGTTAATCTAGGATCCCGAAGACTTGCCTAGAACAGCTCTTCTGCAGACACTTTATTTTAAAACAGAAATAACTTTATTCCAGAACAATTGTTCTGCTCATGATGAGGCCTTAATAATGAAATTATTATGCCAATCCATTGTTTGCATATATATATAAATACATGTGTGTGTATATACATATAAACATTTGTTAAATTCTCACCTACTTGCCCATTGCACTACCTCCAAAATTCATCTTTATTTTTTCAAGAAGAATAATAACAATGGAGAATTTTGTGTCCTCTACTCTTGTGAATCCTACCTTTATAATCAACTCTGATTTAAACCCTAAATTCAGCTGAGAAATTTTCAACTGTACAGGTATGTAGTTAAGTTTCTTATTAATTTTCACTTTCAGTCCTTAAAAGTTAAAGATAAAAATGTCTTTCTCATGGTGTTTCAGCAAATCTGCTTCCAATCTCCATTCAAATCTACCTTTTTTAATGAAATGTTTGCTTTGAAATTTGATATAGCACTTAAGACAAACATAAACAGAGTCAAAAGGATCAAAAATTTAAAAAAAAATGCTCATTGAAACAATTAAAGAATCCCCTTGTCCCTCAAGAGACATAAACTAAGAGAGACCTTTTTAGTAGCAGTTAACAGTAAAATAAATCTACATTTGAACAAATAGCTTTCTTACTACACTTATTCTCTTTATTTCTTCATAAATACCATCATCCAAACAGGACCTTAACAATCAGAAGAGCCGAGCTGATTAAATAGCACCCTGGCCTCACTGTACTAACACAGCAAGTTTATTAGGTTTGTCAGACTCACCTTTATCTTATGAAAAAGCAAAATAAAGAAGTTGTAAACCCTTTACACAGCAAGTGGTCTGTCTGCAAGGAGTTTCAGTGACAAAAAATTTAAGACCAAATATTTCTGCTAGGATGCGCAGAAAGGCACACGGTTTTGTGGTTATGCCTTTTTAGTCTAAGGTTGAATAGCTCATTAGCTCCAGAGCTGGAAATAGTCATTTTTAACAGAGCTATTTAACACAGCATAAATACATGCAGATGAAGATGAACGCAGAAGGGAAGGAAGTGCTACTCTGAAATGAAGGAGTGTGTCTGTCTATGGAAGACAGAAAAGGTATAGTACAAATGGGAACACAAACCATGACAAAAGAAATGGCTGCCTTTATTCAGTGGCTTTCATTAAATCAAACACTAAGTGGCAATTACTGAGATTCAATGGGTACATTCAAACTTTGACAACCTTCCTCCCCCTCCAAATAAGGCTTTTATATTTCATTTGTCTTGAAACACCTGATGGCTTTGTGACCCGAAACAACTATTACCCCATGTTAAGTAACACAGTATGGGACACTCGAGTACTCCATTAATGGTTCTTTTATTTGTTCGGAATTTGAGAAATTTTTATTTGTATTGACGTAGAGGTTAACCTCTTACATTTTCATCCCTACCTACTGTTATGTAATATGTAATAAACTTTTAACACAAAATTAATTGTCATTTTTGTTTTCTTTTTTTAACCCATTTTGTCTGTATATGAAATATGGCAGCCACTCAAAACCACTCAAGAAAATGTTCTTGAGAACAAAATAATAAAAATATTTTTAAATCTTATGATTGATACAGACAGAATACAAATGAAGTATGGGGAGCAGAATGTGGCCCTCACTATCCACGGGGAAATGGTTGGCACTTGGATGTGCGCAATGGGGCCAGATGGGATCCACCCGAGGATACTGAGGGAACTGGCAGAGGAGCTGGCCAAGCCGCTTTCCATCATTTATCAGCAGTCCTGGTTACTGGGGGAGGTCCCAGTTGACTGGTGGCTAGCAAACGTGACACCCATCTACAAGAAGGGCCAGAGGGCAGACCTGGGGAACTATAGGCCTGACAGTTTGACCTCAGTGCCAGGGAAGCTCATGGAGCAGATTATCTTGAGAGTCATCACGTGGCACTTACAGGGCAAGCAGGCAATCAGGCCCAGTCAACATGGGTTTATGAAAGGCAGGTCCTGCATGACGAACCTGATCTCCTTCTATGACAAAGTGACGCATTTGGTGGATGAGGGAAAGGCTGTGGATGTGGTCTACCTTGACTTCAGCAAGGCTTTTGACACTGTTTCCCACAGCATTCTCCTCAAGAAACTGGCTGCTTGTGGCTTGGACTGGTGTATGCTTCGTTGGTTTAGAAACTGGCTGGATAGCCAGGCCCAAAGAGTCGTGGTGAATGGAGTCAAATCCAGTTGGAGGCTGGTCACTAGTGGCGTCCCCCAGGGCCCGGTGCTGGGGCCAGTCCTCTTTAATATCTTCATTGATGATCTGGATGAGGGCATTAAGTGTACCCTCAGTAAATTCGCAGATGACACCAAGTTAGGTGCGTGTGTCGATCTGCTCGAGGGTAGGAAGGCAATGCAGGAGGATCTGGATAGGCTGCACCGATGGGCTGAGGTCAACTGTATGAAGTTCAACAAGGCCAAGTGCCGGGTCCTGCACCTGGGGTGCAATAACCCCAAGCAGTGCTACAGGCTGGGAGAGGAATGGTTGGAAAGCTGCCTGGCAGAGAAGGACTTGGGAGTGATGGTGGATAGTCGGCTGAATATGAGCCAGCAGTGTGCTCAGGTGGCCAAGAAGGCCAACGGCATCCTTGATTGCATAAGAAGCAGTGTGGCCAGGAGGTCTAGGGAAGTGATTGTCACCCTGTACTCAGCTCTGGTGAGGCCGCACCTCGAGTACTGTGTTCAGTACAAGAACCTCGCTACAAGAAGGACATGGAGGTGATCGAAAGAGTCCAGAGAAGGGCGATGAAGCTGGTGAGGGGTCTGGAGAACACGTCCTACGAGGAGCAGCTGAGGGAGCTGGGCTTGTTCAGCCTGGAGAAGAGGAGGCTCACGGGCGACCTGGGGCGATATGCCTGGTGTGACAGGACAAGGGGGAACAGGCAAAAGTTGCACCAGGCATGTTTTAGGTTGGATGTTAGGAAGAACTTCTTTACCGAGAGGGTTGTTAGGCATTGTAATGGGCTGCCCAGGGAAGTGGTGGAGTCACCATTCCTGGAGGTCTTTAAAAGATGTTTAGATGTAGAGCTTAGTGATATGGTTTAGTGGAGGACTTGTTAGTGTTAGGTCATAGGTTGGACTCAATGATCTTGAGGTCTCTTCCCACCTAGAAAATTCTGTGATTCTGTGATTCTGTGAAAGTAAAATATAGAATCATAGAATGGCTTGGGATGGAAGGGAACTTAAAGGCCATCTAACTCCAGACTCTCTGCCATAGGCAGGGATGCCACCCACTAGATCATGTTGGGTTATAAATTAACAATTTATAACAAATAGATAACAAACTATCCAGGCCACTCATAGTAACACATGTGCTTATTTAGTTGCTAAAAAGGATAGTCTGATTTAAATAAAACAGAATTTAAAAATTGTGTTTATCACAAGATAATAACTCTTATTTATTTGTTTGTTTGTTTGTTTGTTTGTTTTCAATCTCAACGTGAACTTTTTATGTGTGCCTCAGTCGTTCATAGGACATTAATTTAAATGTGTGTTTAGCCCTATTCTAGAGCTAGAATCAAGAATCTAGAATCAAGATTAAATAAAAGTGAAAATACTTAGATCAACAAGAATATGTCAAGACTTTTTACACACACACAGAAAGATTGTAGAAGATACTGCAAATGGTAAATGAATCATTTTATTTCTAAATGAGCTTTTTCCCTCCACTGTTTTGAAGCAAGATAAAAAGTTAAGAAAATTAAAACATCAACCCTGTCAAAGCACTTAAAAAAACAAATAGCTTTTGGCCTTTAGCCTTAAGCTAAAGGTTTGTTGGTTTCATCAGTCTGTTGGTAAGGCCCTACCTTTTTGTTTTGTATTATATTGTATTAACCTTACTCTGAGCAGTGAGAGTTCTTGCTATGACTGCAAATCATAAATAAATAATAATAAGCAATGGACGATTTAGTTTAAATGAATAACATTGATTTGATAAGATGGTAGAGAATTGAAATCCTTATAACAGTTAGAAGAAAATAGCCATCATGTCAGGTTTCATCTGTATTATGAAAGAAAAATATCAATGTTTGCCAAATGGAAAAAAATTACATCAGAAAAGAAAAAGCTTTTTTGGACTTCTAACTGAATCTTAGGGTAAAAATGGTTAAGCACAAATGAAAAAGTTGTCATTGTTGCTCTAACCAAAAGCAAAAGATCCAGATAATGTATATTTGAAAAGAACTATACTTCATGCTGAACTGTGAAGTTTGTTTGTTTGTTTGTTTGTTTGTTTGTTTTGCTTTGTTTTGTTTTTGTTTTGGATAGGGAGTGTTTTAAATTGCATAACAGCAGAAATTTCTGCTGAACAATCCATCGGTGTCTCTTGACATCAGGACTTCGGAGATAGATTTTAAAGGGATAGTAAAACAGAAACCATTACGTAGTTATGGATAATAATTAGGAAAAAAAAAAACACTCCATACATGCATTGCTCAGATTGGTTAGCATTTAGGTGCTTACTGTTTTCCCTTTGTGCAATAGGTATACATTTTATACATAGGACTATTTTATTTTTGAAATGCATTACTCTGAATGAAACAGAGGTCTTCTGGGCCATCCTTCATACCAAATGAAATTGTCCCCTATTCACACTGATATACTCAAAACCAATAAGATTTTACATACATGTCTTAAAAGAGAAAATAAAAAGCTGAAAGGTCTACAACTGTCACTCATTTGTAAGTTTAATGCAATGATTATTTTCCATGTTGTTCTGGGATCCTTGGAGCTTCTGCTATAGTTAGAATTGATGAGAAGAACATGTCTGTTAAGGTCTACCAGGTGGAAAAATGAAACCTCCCATGAAAATATTTTCAGAGCAAAAGTGAAGTAGATCGTATTTGAATCAAGGTATTAGAGGGGTACAAAGAATAGATTCTCCTATTCATTATGCAGTTGTGAAGGCACCAAACATCACTTCACTGAACCTGAAATTAGGTGACATTTTAAGACTAAGAAACATACAAACACAAGTTCAAAAAACCACTTCCCCCCTCCACTAATCTATATTCAGAATCCAAAGAGTATAACTGCAGCCATACTTGATATTTTTCTAGACTTGCATGTCCATATGTGTTTTCCTCTACTGCAGTTAAAATGAAATATTACCTTATATTAAATTATGGCTAGAAAAGTCTAGTGAAATATTCTGGCAGCTATATGCTATCTAGAAAAGATCATAAAATTGCTCCTATGGGTGCTATGGGACAAGAAAACAAGACAAATGTTATAAATCTCTCACAAACTGAGAGATTTCATAGAATTCTTATTGTCAGTCTCTTTGGGACCAAATATTGACTCATAATCTGCATCCTTTTCAAATGCATGTTTGCAAACTGATGCAAATCACATTTTTTCTTTAATAAATACCAACGATTAATATCACCTGTTAAATTGGTACACTGATACTTAAAAAAGGAGTGACATACATGTATGAACCCAACTTCTATCAAATTTTAGGGGTCTTGATTTCCAGATTGAAGTTTTCTCTGGACACATCCATCCAGAAATCTAGATATCACATTATTTCACACTCTTTTCACTGTCCGCTTCATTTCTCCTTCTCCCATGAAAATCAGGCACTGGTTGGGTGACTGCTGTCTTGCGTCCTGAAAAACTCCTTGTCTCTAAGATTAGGGGAACAATGCCTCAGGGTATGCCACAAATACAGAATCACAGAATTGCAGGGACTGGAAAGGACCTCAGGAAATCATCGTGCCAAAGCAGGTTCCCTAGAGCAGTTGCCCAGGTAGGCATCTAGACAGGCCTTAAATATCTCCAGAGAAGGAAACTCCACAACCTCCCTGGGCAGACTGTTCCAGTGCTCCATCACCACATCAAGTTTCCACTCACATAAAGTCTCAGATACTCTGGATTATTTTGTCTCTAGTTCTGGCATTTCCAGTTTAGGTCCACTTCTCTAGTAGCATTCAATGTCAGACCAGCTTTCTTATGGCTGTGCAGGAGAATATGAATTTTGAGACAGTTATTCCATGTATCTGACAAACTTTTATAGTATCAGAGCACTTTAGACTATCTTGAGCCTGATAAACCCACATCAATTCTGTTAAAATTTTGAAAAGTTATATACCTATCCAACACAAAAAAGAAGTAACATAAACAGTATTCAAGGCCAAATGTGAAAATTTGTAAGCATCTTTGTTGAAGTATTTGACCTCTAGAATTCATAAATCTTCCATTACAAATTCAGAAACCACCATAATTTGGCCTGGAGTTTTATTATTGGATCTTCTGCCCAGATTCAACATGAGGTTTTTCTAACCTTTGAATGAAAGCCACATCCAGACTGGAATGAATCTAGGGAGAATTTGTGGTTCTGTGTCAAAATCAGGTCAGACTGAACTGTTCTGTCTAGCTTTTTCTTTTTATTTTTTGGGTTTGATGGATCATGAGACTTTAAAAAGGGTCGGAAGACTTTAAAAAGATGGTGGAACACATCTCTGTGAAATGTTTTGAGAAAGCTGGCCCAACCCCATAGGCTTGTCCAGCTTTCAGCTTAAATCAAGAAAGGGTACAATCTTTTAAAAAAATTATCCAAACTTTCCCAATAACAGCTCGGTATCTCTGATGGTTTACTTTGGTTTATTGCATGTGAATTTTGTTTATATTCTCTCATTCCAGCTTTGGTTGCCTAATCGTGCTAAAAATCATTAACCCTTAAGGCTAAGATGTTCTTTGTTTAATGCCCTCAGGTGATAAGCTTAGATTGTACAAGTATCAAAGAGACATCCTGTATCTACAAAGAGAAAACAGCATAAAGGCTTCTTGTGAACTAAACCTTACAAGAGATTTCAGTCAGATAGTTAGTCTCAATATCGTATCTTTGTTACTAAATTTCTCATAGATGTTTTACCAACAGAAAGTACTCAATGAGTTAAGGCTCTTTTCTTTTGCAAGTACATTAGATTCAAACCTCCCAGCCCTTTGTAGCTTCCCATGCTCACACAGACTCCCTGATCTCACCCTCCTTGGGTAGGATGTTTGGAGCCAAATACAGCAGCTGGTTAATCCAAGTTTTAAATGAAGCTCACTGCAAACATTTGCAACAGTAAACTCGTCAGGTTTGATCAATGAGAGCCTTTTCCTGCATAATTTTAAGTATTCTGGACAAGTGCTACGAATATTTCTGGCTCTGGGTATGGTTTCACTCAGGAATTTGGAAGGGGTGGGGTAGGCTCAGATGGACAAAGTGGAGTGTGATGAATGTTTTCCATAGAAAAAAGAATTAAAGGTTCAGTAGCATAAAGATAGGGAGCTGAAAACTTAATGTCAAAATTACTTATTAAGGGTATATCTTTGGGGAATGTACTTAATGTATTATTTTAGAAAGTTTTCCATCTTCTGAGAGGAATACAAACACACCCAAAAACAGTTCTGAAAATTTATGCAAATTAAATTTCCTCCTTGCCTCCAAGGCATTCAGTCATGTTGTTTACTTTGTAAAGTTTGGAAGACAATAACAAACACTTTTCTTGATTAGGGCTTGGTGAAGGTTTCAGGGGCCATAATTGGTTCACAGCTGTCAAGGCTTTTCTTACTACTACAGGGAACAGCTGATTATTCTCTTCACTGTCTGAGTAGTACATGAATATACACGTGTGTATAAGGCGGTGGGGTTTTGTTCATTTTATTTTCTTATTATTTTTCCTTCAATTTATTTCTCTCTTTACCTAGCCACATAATGATATATAGTAGTACCAAACAATAAAATTTCACATTCTGACATGTTACATCATTAAGAAAGAAGTTTTACAGACTATAATTGCAAAAGTCTTGATGACTATTTCAAACTCTCAAAATTCTTTACCAGCTAATTCAATCTGGAATTTGTAAGAAAACCAAACTACCAGAAAATATTATACAGTAGTTTCTGGATCCAAGTAATGTATAAATAACCTGCTGGGAAATTATTAAATTTACCTTCAACTTCTGGGAGATAAAGTAATAACAATAATAATAATTTTAAAATGTCACCTTAAATTGAACCGGTTATATAGGTACTCCTGATATGACATTATTTATAAGTGTCTGTTTACTTATTTGTCTTATTCTAGTGCCAATGTGTCAGACTAGCATCTAAATGTCTTCTCTGTTCATCTTAGATGGCTGTCTTGACCCCTTGTTTTTCATCCCCGTTACTACAAGAATGCTAGCAGAGGTTTCTATAACTTTATATGCCTTTAACTTTATATGCCTATAACTTTATATGTCCCTTTAACCTTTCTATAACCTTATAGTTGATGGAAATCAGGAACTTTTTCACTAGGAATTCAGATGGGATTTACCTCATCAAACGTTAGACGTTCACAAAAGAACCCCAGGTACTTCAACAGAATATTCCATTTTACCTTAAAACAGCCATTATATTTTAATATGGGATCTTTTTTAAACAATTTGTGTTCTACAAATATCTTTTTTCATTGACATAATGTAGTTGCCCTGACAGATATCTCAAATGCCCATCACTAGTTACTAGCATGGAAGCAATTGAACCAAATGCCTAACACTACAAATGTCAAGTTGATTTCTCCTGAAGTGAGTGGCAAGAACAGCTTAAAATGTGGAGAGGTGAAGTATGTGACAGTTAAAAAGGGTCCTACTCATTTCATTGATATTGTCTCAGTAGCAGGAACTATTTGGGTTCAGTCTGTTTTTAATTTAGATCAAAATCACAGAGTAGTAATTGTTGTACCTGACAATGTTCAGCCCTTCTTTTAAAACCTATTCTAAATATTCAATATATGAACCCTATTGATAATTTTTATTTAAGTTTTCAAAACTGATTTGAGAACTAAGTTTATAGCAGTTGTGTGGTTTTTTTCCCCCCTTAGGTCCAACAGCATAATTTAATGGGGAATTATGCTCATTATGTGGCAGATATTGAAGGCCTTACAATACAAAAATAAAAGACACACTTTGATGGCTGAGTCAATAATACTACATTGTTTCCATTTTTGGTGTATGTGAGAAATTTCTGGCTAAACTCTGGGAAAGGCTTAAAGAACATTTAAACAACATCTAGAATCATTAAAATGCAAAGCATGCAGATCTGCTGGCACACTTTTTTTTGTATTGCTAAACTCAAACTTAACTTTTATTTAAATAATATTTTTTTGGAAGCCTAAAGTAATAATAACCTATATGCCTTTTAATATTTTAAATGACTGATAAATTATGGTGGGGTCAGTAGGTATTTATTCACAAAGATGTTTATCCATTTCACTTGAGTACTAAAAATTCATACATAAAACATGCTTGTCTAAAATACTTGAGTTAAAAAAAATGCTTTAGGAAATTGACTTATAAATTTAAAATTAAAACACCATGTTTGCTTGAAATATTTTTCCTAAATTTTATGGAATATTCAGGAAGAAAAATGGGCTCATCTTGGATATGCTTTATACATGGCCTTACTTTAAGACTTTTAAAAATAAAGGAAGGCATCACAGCCTAAATCCACATTAAAATTATGTTTATTGCTGAATTCTTAAAAATGTCTGATACTGCACTATGGGATTCACTTTCAGGTACTATGTCTTTGTACATAATTCAGAACAGAAACTTTAAAATGGGTAATAAAAGAGTATCTATACTGTAGGAAGTATCTATGTTCCCTATATATTTTATCTGCTAAGATAACAATGAGGGAAAGCTATTTTCTTAAAGACAACTTTCTCCATGATTGTGGTGACTTACTTTTCATTTAAGGACATACATATGGATGAACATATGGATGGATAGTGTTTTCATATGTACTTCCATTATTATCTGTCTTGATTACAGTATGTTGTCAGTGATTCCTCTTATTTCTTAGATCACTTTAATATCTTTATCGATGATCTGGATGAGGGGATTGAGTGCACCCTCAGTAAGTTTGCAGATGACACCAAGTTAGGTGCATGTATCATTCTGCTTGAGGGTACGAAGGCTCTGCAGGAGGGTATGGATAGGCTGGACCGATGGGCTGAGGTCAACCGCATGAGGTTCAACAAGGCCATGTGCTGGGTCCTGCACCTGTGCTGGGTAGCACAACAACTCCAAGCAGTGCTACAGGCTGGGAGATGAGAGGTTAGAAAGCTGCCAGGCACAGAAGGACCTGGGAGTATTGGTTGGTAGTCGGCTGAATATGAGCCATCAGTGTGCTCAGGTGGCCAAGAAGGCCAACAACATCCTGGCTTGTATAAGAAACAGTGTGGCCAGCAGGAATAGGAAACTGATTGTCCTCACGTACTTAGCTCTGGTAAGGCCGCACCACAAGTACTGTGTTCATTTTTGAGCCCCTCACTACAAGAAGGACATTGAGGTGCTCAAGCGAGTCCAGAGAAGGGCAACAAAGCTAGTGAGGGGTATGGAGAGCAAGTCTTGTGAGGAGCGGCTGAGGGAGCTGGGCTTGTTCAGCCTGGAGAAGAGGCGGCTCAGGGGCGACCTTATCGTATTCTACAAGTACCTTAAAGGAGGTTGTAGCAAGGTGGCGGTTGGTCTGTTCTCCCACATGCCTGGTGACAGGACGAGGGGGAATGGGCTTAAGTTGCATCAGGGGAGGTTTAGGTTGGATGTTAGGAAGAACTTCTTTACCGAGAGGGTTGTTAGGCACTGGAACAGGCTGCCCAGGGAAGTGGTAGAGTCACCATCCCTGGAGGTCTTTAAAAGACATTTAGATGTAGAGCTTAGTGATATGGTTTAGTGGAGGACTTGTTAGTGTTAGGTCAGAGGTTGGACTAAGTGATCTTGGAGGTCTCTTCCAACTGTGATTCTGTAATTCTGTAAAAAAAAAAAAATAAATAAAAATAGGTGTCTCCAAGTACCTACAGGTCAATATGTGAGTGAGAGTGAGCTGACAAACATGCCACTATGTTTAACAGTTTAATAGAGAGCTTGTCAGTATCATTGGTCTAGACACCCAGATTTATTCTGCTGACCATACCATAGGTGTCAGGTTTAGGATAACCTGAATGGCCAGCTAAGCTGCTTTGGCATTATTCTTCAGACATTGGTAAACTAGAATGACAGCACAGATTTTAGTTTGCGTTTAGATGCCTATGTGTCTTAACCTGGAGTTCAATCATATATGAGGGATAAATAGCTTCACCAACTTACTTTCTTTCCAGAGAGAAGTTCTGCATACACATTGGAATAGGTTCAAGGAACACTGCAATTAGGAAAGGAAAACCTCTGTATTTATATCAACAGAAATAATTCATTTTAGATTTTCTGGTGACATATGACATTTTTCTTTTCATATAACACTGAAGGAACACAGCAATAGTTTCCTGGATATATTGACCCATCTTTGTTCAATCAGCTGAGGTTCTCTATGCATGCAGAATGGGAAACAAGCAGGAGGAGTTGGAAACCATGGTGCAATTAGACAAACTTGATCTGATTGCTATCACATGATAGCAGAAATATGATGGGATGGATCACACAACTGAAACGCTGAAATAGTGTGCTACAAGCTCTTCAGAAGAGATAGGCAGGAATGGAGGGGAGGGGGTGTTGCCCTCTATCTTAGGGAAGGGACTGATTGTGAAGAGATGTCTGAGAAACAGCCATGGACAGGTTGAGAGCTTGTGGGTGAAAGTTAAGGACCACACAAATAAAGAACACCTTGTGGTTGGAGTCTACTACAGGCCACCTGATCAAAGGGAGCCTGTGGATGATGTCTTCCTAGTACAGCTACAAGAAGTGTCACAATCACACACTCTCATCTTGATGGGGGACTTCAACCACACAGATGTCTACTGAAAAAGCTACACAGCAGGCTGTAAGCAAACCAGAAGATTCCTAGAGTGCAATGAGGATAACATCCTGGCTCAGGTATTAGACAAACCAACCAGAAGAGAAGCGTTACTGGACCTGGTGCTCACCAATACAGATAAACTCATTAAAGAGATCAAGATTGGAGGCAGCCTGGGCTGCAGTGACCACACCCTGGTTAAGTTGGTGATCTTGAGAAATATGGATCTTTTCTTTCTTTTGCATTTTTTTTTTTCAAATTGCAGCTTTTCAATACTTGAAGGGGGCTTACCAAAAAAAAAAAAAAAATGGAGAGCAACTTCTTGCTCTGGTGGACAATGACAGGACAAGGGAGAATGGCTTTAAACTACATGAGGGCAGATTAGACTGGATGTTAGGAGGAAATTTTCCCCTCAGAGGGTGGTGAAGCACTGGAACATGTTGCCCAAAGAGGTGCCTCTCCTGTGGGGATGCCCCATCCCTGGAGGTTTTCAAGACCAGTTTGGATGAGCCTGTCTTCACAAGAGAGGTTCTCTAGCCCTCTGATCATCTTTTGGCCTTCCTCTGGACTCATTCTAATGGATGTCCTTGTCCTTCTTGGGTCCCAGGAGCCCCAGGGCTGAACACAGTACTCCAGGTGGGGTCTCACAAGGGCAGAGTAGAGGGGGACAATCACCTAGATGTGGTAGTCACACTTCTTCTGTTGTAGCCCTGGGTACTGTTGGCTTTCTGGGCTGCAAGCACACATTGCTGGGTCACGATGAGCTTCTTATCAGTCAACACTCACACATCTTTCTCCTCAGGGATGTTCTCAATCCATTCAGATATATGAATAAAATCTGATTGTTGCTCAGGATACACCAGAGAACTTTGAAAAAGGTGTTCATCTACCTACAGATATAAAGTTAATAGGATGTATACATCAGATGGTATGAGACATAATAGAGTTCTGAATAAAGGAAAAAAGATTAACTTGTTTACTCAAAGATGAGAAGATTGCTGCTGGTGTGCAGTCAACTCCATATCTAAAATGAGTTAAAAAAATTGTGGCAGAAGTATACTCAGTGACTTTTCTGTCTATTACATTTTAAGTAAAAATAGCTCTCTGAAACTGCTGAGGCAAACTGTACAGATGCTTCTATATAAAATGTATGCTTTTTTATTTTTAAGGTTATTGAATGTGAACTTCATGAAGGGACCTGAACTGAAACTGAATGACTTGAAGTCAAAGTTTCTAGCTTTACTTTCTTTCATGTCTGTGCTATAACTACTGTGCACTTCCTCCACACTTTCTCTCAATGTATTTCACACTTAACTCAAAAGAACAAGAATCAAAACCAAGTGACACTTACATTTATCCTATCCTAATACATCATTACGTAACATGAAGGACATTTTTATGACAAGGCTATAAGTAGATTTTTGTTTGTTTGATTTATATTATTATTATTATTAATAATAATAATAATTATTATTATTATTTGTTTGTTTTGGTTTTGGTCCAGGATCTATGCAGTTACCTTCTTATATGCAATAAATGGTATCAGCAGTTTCTGTGCCATTCCACATGTGAGTACTAATAGTACTCACTTGTAGTACTACTCACTAATAGTACTATTGCTATCTATTAGTAGAGAAGTATATCCAAAAAGGGAACCCATAGCCTGAAATCTCCAAGAGAGAAATGAAACATGTTGTGATCTTAAATTAGGGGGTTGAGAAGACCTCTTAGAAGTGTAATTGTGTTGAAACTACAAATCCTTCCACTCCAAACACACTCTCACTGTTTTAGTGCTTGTCCCATGTTCCACCAGTAGATGGTTTTACGAGAGTTCTGTGTCATACCAGTCAAGTGCTGCTAGGATTATTAATCCTGTATGAAGTTTTTAGGACTATGTTTGTCATATGCAGACTCTAAAGTCCATCCGATGGAGACACTAAATGATCTCTATAGAGCCTGTTAGTCATGGAAAAGTGATTTTAACGTCTGAATATGGGAAAGGGCTTGTTGCAGTTCATTTTGTTTTACTTTTATCTGTGACTGACTGCTTGTGTAGATATTCACTGGGTCATATAACACTTATTTTACAACTTATAGGAGGAAATAATTACATCTTTTCAGAGAAAGGACAGAATTAGGCATTTGTGTGTAACAAACTGGTCTGGGTGGGAAGGGCATCAAACAGTGTGCACTGTTAGGCTTTCTAGGAGTATCAATGTTTCCTGTCGTCTTTTATTAAAATCATTACTTGTTCTAAAACAAACTGTTGCTGTTCACCAAAAGGCAATGGTTTTGTATGGGTAATACAATAAATAATGTTTTAAAGTTAATTATCAATCACAGTGCCTCCTCTAATAATATATATATATATTTACACTCAATAGCATATTCAGAACATAGAAGACTGTTGAAAAGCCAAGATGTGAGTTTGTCAATCAACATGAAAGGCAACTTTTCTTATGATGAAATATGTGTCTGTTATTAAAATATATTTTTTTTCTTTTTCTTGTACAAACATAATCAGCCTCAACTGAAATAACTTGCAAGGATTTTCAGTTAAAGTGTATTTCACATATAACCAGTTTGAATCTCTTTGTAGATGAACAGAGATGTTGAAATCAGCAACAGGTCACAAAGGCAAGCAAAAGATAACTTCATTTCAGTGGCACCTAAATGAAAGATAGGAAGAATGTGTTGAGAGTAATATCTGTATCTGGCAGACAAGATCTAAATAGACACTAAAGAGAAAGACATCCGTAAAATTTCTCTCCAAAGACCTCAAGGAACTTTTAAGTCTACAGCTGCCTGCATTCATGTTTTCTTGAAACTAGTGTTTAGCAGCATTGTCAGAAATAATGGTAAGTAAGACACAAAGGGAAAAAGAAAAAAGAAAGAAGAGAAAAAAAAAAGGGAAAGAAAAAAAAAAAAAAGGAAGAGAAAGAAGAAGAAGAAGAAAAGAAAAGAATAAAAAAAAAAAGAGAGAGAGAGAGAGAGAGAGAGAAGACATTTCCAGTGTTTGGATTTTAGGTTTTCAATTTTTCTGTGCTTGATGAAGCAGAACCTGTGTTCTACCCTCTTTAAGAAACATTATAAGAAACATTGATTTATATTAAAATCATCTCTTTTTTTTCTTCCCCACTAAAGTTTAGGAAGTCAAGAATCATTGAAGATAAAGAAAGGTTCAATTCTATTGATATTTCTGGCTGATAAACTAGGCGATTTTAAACAGTAAACTTAAGTGTATTCAGTCAGATATTAGATGGCAAGGGATTCTCCTGCCAGCTATGGGTATTTTAGATATATCTAGCTTGTTCGTATGCCATAATAATGGAAGGACACGTCATGGTAGAAAATGAGGTAAAAGTCATCAAGTAGTGTAATACCTTCTGTTACTTTACAATATTTAAAAGAAGAGAATGAAAATCGCTATAATAATAAAACATAAAGTAACCAAACATCCCCATCTCTGGGGAAGGTCTGAGCCTGATATAGGTGGTCAAGCTCTGAGCTTCTGATGAAATGGAATAAATTAAGGAACAGCTGTGATCGAACAGAGTTACTCTCATCCATACTGAAATCATATCCTTATTTTCTGTCTCAGAAGAGTATCTTCTTGTTACTTTCCCAAGAAGGAATGAATTTTAAAATGCATTGAGATAGAAAATAAAAGAAAGTGTAATTTATATTTTGTTTTACAGAAGTGGGATACGTGAAAGCTATATCAGCTACTGCTTTTAGAAAACAGGATTGCTGAGCTTCCTGAACACAATAGAAAGTCCCTTGAGGGTTCTCTAGTTTGTACAGTAATTACAGATTGCACAAGAACTATTCATAAGCAACTAGATGTAATTGCTAGCATTAGTGACTACAGAGAATACATCTGTTTTGATCCATATTTTGATAATTCAATGATAAACAGTATTTCAGTGCACTTCAGGCCATTTTTAGATCAACGTCTTCATGGGGGGGAAGGGGGGTTACTTATAAATGCTTTGATGCTTCACTGAGTTTTTCCCACTTTACTGACTCTCCTACAGAAAAGTATGTAATTTAATTAAGTTGATTGATTTTTTTTTTTTCTGATGAATACCTCTAAAATGTTTATCACATTAACTAAAATACATTTTTATTCCAGAGTATTCCCTATGCAGATTTGTTGTTGTTGTTGTTTTTGTTTTATTTCATTGAACTATTCGTACTGCAGTTGAATAATCCTTGGATAAGAGTTATACCAGTCAATTAGAAGTCAGATCTTTTGCTTTCAGTTTTTACTGTACAATTACAGACAATCTGTCAGTGATGTTTTTCTCTTACAGAAGTAAAATACTTCAGGGTTAGGATGTTAACAAGAGACACCCATATAGGTTTCAGTTCCTTGTCAGTCCTTCAAGTTCTTATATAAACTTGAATATTTATTTATCCTCTTTGCACTGCAGCTACATTAATTTTTTTAAACACTTTATAAATGAGCTCATCTAAGACACATAGCTCCTCAGATTACCATCCCTGTAAAATGGTGTATACTTTTTTCCCTTTTTTTTTCATGTACTGTTTGACTAAACCCAGTTTTCAAAAACTTGTGAAAAATTATGTAATTTGATGATCATAAAATGTAAAAACAACAAAAACAACAACAAAAATCCCAATATTCTAAGTCCACAAAATGTAAAGTCTTAAATATTGATAAAATGGTGTTTAATTAGTCCAAATAACCATTATCCTTTTATGTTTTTGTTTGTTTGTTTGTTTGTTTTGTTTGCTTGTTTGTTTTTTTTCTTCTTTAATTCTATATCTAATTTACCAGATTTATTTATGTAATATTCACTTCACTGGCTTCTATGGAACAGATGGTTAAGGTCACTTATGACTATTCTTTGGTGTTACGTAAGCACAATAATAAGGATATTATTCTTTCTATCCAGGCTTGCATGGATTCACCTTCATTTCATTTCCCAGTTAACTTATGTATAAATATTAGGTCTAAAATCAGTCTGAGAAAAAAAAAATATTCAGGGAAAAAAAAAAAAAAAGTAATATGATTCTTCTTTCTCATTAGAATTTTATTACTTGCGGTACTCTCGTTTGATGAAAGCTATCTGTGTTGGACCTATCTGTGTTGGACTTTGTTGTCTTGGTACACAAATTCAAGACAGTCAGTTCATTAAGGATTAATCACAGTGAGTTCTGGTATCGGCAACTTATTCATTATTAATTGCAAACATTTCTTCAGCATCAGTCTGAAGAAAAGGAAGAGACAAATACATGAAATTTGGTATAAGTTTCTGTCAAGAAGGTAAAAACTTGTATCATCACTGTTAATAGTCCTGTTTGCAGGAACCATGACAAACTGAAGGCCTCACTAATTGTTGTTAGGTATATTACAGACAAAATGAGAAAGAGCTAGGTAGCTAGAGAAGTAGAAAAACATGATATAGAAATATTATGAGACAATGCATACATATAGATAATTATTTAAAAAGAAAAAAAAATCCTCTTTGTAGATCCCAGATGATCTAGGAATGCTACACAGCCAGCCCCATAAAAATTTCTGTGGCTGATTATTGTAGCTTCTTTAAAAGTTCTGTTTAGTAGCAGTGGACAGGAAAGGTGTAACAACTGCATAGATATTCAATCCTAGAGATGATGGTAGATTGGAGCATCTCACAAAGGCAACATATGAAGAACTTCAACTTTTTCATATGTGTGTGAACATTCTGGGTCCAAAATAAATTTAATATCTTGTGCTCCATCATAAGTAAATAAATATATGAATAATTTTAATCAGGAGGCTGCTTGATGCAGGAGATCAAACATGAGACCTGGATCATGTCATATGTAAGTCAGTGCAGGTCTGGAATAGATACAAATAGCTGCCCTGGCAATCTGAAATAGACTCAAGTCAGATTCTAATAACCTAAGATTAAGAATGAAATATTTCTCTATATCTGTAGCACTCATATCCCAATGTCCAAGTACTGACTGAGATGCTGTAACAGTAAATTAAAATAAATAAATAAAGAAATCACTGACAGCAATGACAATGCATCCACTGCATCACAATCAAAGAGTGATTACACTTTTCTATTGCTCTCTATAAGTACATTAAAGGAGGTTGTAGAGAGGTGGGGGTTGGTCTATTCTCCCACATGCCTGGTGACAGGACGAGGGGGAACAGGCAAAAGTTGCACCAGGCATGTTTTAGGTTGGATATTAGGAAGAACTTCTTTACCGAGAGGATTGTTAGGCATTGGAATGGGCTGCCCAGGGAAGTGGTGGAGTCACCATCCCTGGAGGTCTTTAAAAGACATTTAGATGTAGAGCTTAGTGATATGGTTTAGTGGAGGACTTGTTAGTGTTAGGTCATAGGTTGGACTCAATGATCTTGAGGTCTCTTCCAACCTAGAAAATTCTGTGATTCTGTGATTCTACACAAAGATAGAAATTCTGTGTGATTCTGTGCGATTTGCATTCACTCTTGCTGTCTTCAGTCTTTCAAGTGGATCACCTGTCAAAGTTCTCAGTTTAGGTTTCCCTTTCTTTCACCAGAGGGTAGAAATCCTCATTGCTTTTTCTAGTTTACTAAGGACCACGCATTTTGGGGTGTCACTTGGGGATGCTCAGGGCCTGGAGCATCTTCCCTATGAGGAAAGGCTGAAAGACCTGGGTCTGTCAGCCTTGAGAAAAGAAGGCTGAGAGGGGATCTTATTAGTGTTTACAAATACCTGAAGTGTGGGAGACAGAGGGATTTGGCCAACCTCTTTTCAGTGGTTTGTGGGAACAGGACAAGGGGCAACGGCCACAAAATGGAACACAGGAAGTTCCTCAACAACATGCGAAAGAACTTCTTCATGGTGAGGGTGACAGAGCACTGGAACAGGCTGCTAGGGAGGTTGTGGAGTCTCCTTCTCTGGAGATATTTAAGGCCCATCTGGATGCCTACCTGGGCAACCTGCTCTAGGGAACTTGCTTTGGCAGGGGGGTTGGACCCGATGATCTCTTGAGGTCCCTTCCAACCCCTATAATTCTGTGATTCTGTGATTCTGTAATAGCAGTAGCATCAGCTGCCCACACTGCCCTTTGAGTTGCTAGACTGAATGATTTAATTCTCTTTTGTTACTCTAGCATTCATGTAACTTCATTTTAAAAACTAAGCAAGTTCTTCTATAGAGGATTCTGGTTTCTACCCAATTTACTTCATCTTATTCATGATTTGCTCTGCTGTTTCAGTTGGCTAGAGTAGCTTTCACTAAAGGTTGTGTGCAATTATTATTTATGCTTATAAAGAGATAGGAAATTACTGCTTCTTTTCATGATAGTAAATAATGTCATTCTTACTACTGTTTATTGTTAATATAATTTGTGCATGTTATGACAGACAAAAGTGTGCTAGGTTAAGGTTTTAAAAAATAATACTCATAATTCCTCCCATAAAGAAACTGTGCTCAGATAGATGAGAGAAACTTCTGGCTCTATACTAATATTGTTCTGAGATAAAATAAAATCTGCATCACAGAAGAGAATAAGTGAGAGAGAAAGGCACCATAACAGAGACTATTCCTTTTGCCTTGCATTAGCTGCAGTGCTGTGTCTAGCTCTAGCTCTGTGATTGACCCTCTTCTACGTGGTTTTAAATAAATCACTTGACATATCTGGGCCTCTGATTCTTGATTTGTCTTTTATAAATGCCATAACTATTGCATATGCTACTAGGAAAGATGCTACTAGGACAGTCTTATGGGATGTGATGAGACTAGAAAGTAGTTCAGTATTGTAAAAAAGTTGGAGGTGCAGTTACAGGGAAAGAGACAAGAATGAGATGTCCTTCTTGAAGCAGTAATTAATTCTTATATTTACATACATGCCTATGAAAATAAAGCCTAACTGAAGCCTGAAGTCAAGGTATTATTTTTTCCTACATGCAAAAAAGGTCTTCCCTGCATGTCACAGAGGGCTGAGGATCAAAGAGGAAGCTCATGAGGGTGATGTAAATGGTATGGCTATATTTTCTTACCTTTCTGAGAAGTCAGACCCAGGCCTCAGAACTTTTGGCAAAATCAAAGCACCTTAGCACTCACTAGGATGTAAAATAGCTTGTGATATGTTTATGAATTAATTGATCTGATATGGACAAGTATCCTTCTGTATGAGTATGTCCTTTGCTTCAATTCCAAGAAGAGAATGTTTTTGAGAGCTGTCATTCTTAGCTGCTTTAAAACACACTGCAGAGAAAACAAAGGAAATATCACTACTGTATGGAAATACAGTAGCCTTGGCTTGTAGTCTTACAAGCTCAAATGAACTCTGTATTAGAGGATATGGTCTGTCACTACAGACATGCTTTCCCTCTAAGATTTAATGAGTTTCCTCTTAATATCCCAAGCTAAACAAAAAGGTCTGTACAGTGCATGTACCTTTAGAAAGCTGTGCATTCTCTCCACTGTGCTGCACAAAAATGAGGAGAGCTATGAAAAATTCACCCCTGTAGGCAGAGCTGTCAGAGGAAGCAATGTGGAGCACTGGCAGCATTAAGAAAGCATGCTTCAGGAAACTGCAGCTGGGACAATGTGCCAACACAGGGAAATGGAAAGTCATGAAGGAGTTACCATGTTACCATGCAATCTGGAGAATATTGACAGCCTAGCACACACATACTTTAGAAATTTTGGAGAATTAGCACTCTGAACTCTACCATTCCTTAGAGGAAAGAAAATCACAGGAGGTAGTGCCGAGTTATATAGTACAAGACCACATAGGGATGGGTACAAAGCAAACAGGCTTTCATTAATCCTCTGATTCTCGAGCATGAAATGTAATTACGTAAACTTCAGATCTCGGACCAGATCTTTCCCAAAAGCATACAGTTATGATGAGAGAGATTTCTCTACCATCCTTCACCATATCATGGAAAGTTACACTGAAGGTAATAGTTCTGAGAGATGTGGTTGGTGAGTCTTTAGCACAGAACAATTGAAAACCCTTCAGGGAAGAAGGAAAGTGCTGTGGTTACTTTCAAAATTAATGAGATGAATACTCTGATGAATACACTCTGACTTACATAGTACAGTAGTTTTAAACTGGATTTGTGAAGAGATCTAGGAACTAATATTTACCTTCTTAATACTAATTGCACATAATTGTGAAATTAGATATTTATATATTCATAAATCATTCTTATATCTGATGGTTTTTACAAACATATACAGAAACATATATACTTATATATTTACTTAATGCAGATACATTGTTTGGGAGTGCTGTTTGCAAGACATCCTTATAACTGTTCTGATAATACATGATGATGTTTCAGCATCTGAAAATATTCCTTCCTAATAATTAATTGAATAGGCTAAACATACACAGTCAAGGGCTTCCCTATTATTTTTCTGTCTCTGGCTCCCTCTATACAGAAGGGACACTCTTGGACCCTCAGTATTGGTAGAGGTGCTCAAGCACCTTTCTGGGCATCATCAATCCCACAGTTAAAATCGGAGAATCTTTAAATCAGTAACAAAAGGATTTCTTATAGAAGCAATAAAGTTGTATCAGATATGGTTCAGCCAGTCCTTTTTTAAGGGACTTAAACTTGTGCCATAATAGAAAAGTAAAAGTTTGCTCCAAGGTTTTTTTAGTAGGTGCTCGGTTCTACATTACTCAATATGGATAATGACTTTTGAACACAAACTGGAGTGGAACCTGAAACACAGAGAGCAGGAGCATTGTCTCAAGATAATGCTTTGGATCATTTTTATGGAAGTTAAACTTGAGCATGTTCTCCAGTTTTGTGATATTAAACGGTGTTTTACATCATTTTTCAAACTTCATTTAAGCCCTAAATTCACTAGTGTCCTGTTTATTTTTTATACTCTTTTATAAATAGATCTGAATAATTACTGTTGTGATTTTTCAGTATTTATGCTCCATTTTGAGGGGCTCATTAAAAATAAACAGTACAGGGAAAGGCAATTATCATTAGTAAACATCAGCACAAAACCACAAATAAAAATCCGTTAAAAATTGAAAAATAATTACCTCTACTGTTCTTCCTGCCTTTTTGTCACCTACGTATATTAATATTGGCTAATTTAATTTAAGTTACTCACCTTCGTTAGAGTCCCTTCTCCTGTTAAGGGTTTATCTTCTTTATCTGTAACAGTGAAGAGGAATTGGAGGCTTCAAATATATTTTTAAAAATTCTGCCAAAATCTTAAGACCTTCTCACCAAAAGGCTAGTTTCATTTATCTTTCTTTGAGGCTTTTACATTATCTAAGAGCACCTACAGAGCTCTAAGAGATTGCACGTTGGTCTGCTTCAGGGAGGAAATAGAATGTTAATCCCCTATTGCAGATATGTTTGGCATTGTAAACACTGATATCATATTCCCCACTACCACCTCCTCCCTTGTCTAGAAAAAGCAAGAAAGATTATAAAATTAATTTTTCTTTTCAATGTTTGGAAAGGGTTTTTCAAACCAGCAATTTAGTTGTGTTTTCTTTTATTTCTGTCTTAACTGGTAAAAGCCAATGCTGCTTTCTTCTACACTGGGAGAAATCTGGGATTACAATGAAAATACAGAAAAGTAAGTGTAAAGAACATCAAAATAAATGAGAACAGAGTTTTCTCTGAAAATCTCACAGTTGCTATTTGTATGCAACTGAAAAAAAAAAAAAAAAAAAGAAATCCCAAACTTTGTATCTACCCAAAAATGCAATGAATGCTTAGATAAGCATTCTCCTTCTTTGCCATTAGTCAGAGTACTTAAATACATGCTTAAGTTTAGGCCCACTAAATGAACTTAAGTAAAAGTAAAGTACAAATATTATGATAGGCTCTGCAAATTAAGTGCAGATATATAGGTGACCAAAATTCAAACCTTTTTCTAAAAGCTCTTGCTTTTAGAATAAACAGCATAATAATTAATTTTAATACTTAAAATTATTTATGTGTATAATATGATATAATATATGTAATAGGTAATTTTAATAATAATTAGATTATAACATATTCATTGAATAATTTCTGTGGCAACTACAGTGAAGTTTTCACCAACAAGTTTGATCAGTAAGAGGAATTTTCTGTCCAAGTTTTCTCTCCTCTCTGTGAGGAATTTTTTCTCTAAGTTTAACAACTCTCCTCTAAACACATCCCAAGGACAGTCACATGCAGAAGAGCTTACTTTGTTTTAGACACTAACAGAAGTTTACTGATTTGGGTACCTTGCCTTGGAACAGCTACTTAAAAGTTTTAGTTGCTCAGATGGAGTGAATTGGCAACACCCCATTGTATGAAATGTTCTGTATTTGCAACCTGCCAATTATGATTAAATAAATAATAATAATAATAATAATAATATAGAAATAAATTAAAGGAACCCTAGGGAAAGAAGTGGTAGCTGGATTCTTATTTTTTCATTAGTGCCAGTAAAAATTATGACAACCTACAACCAAAAAACTATCAAACTATCAATTATAATACAGACCTTCTTTGAGGAAAGCACGTTTTGATCAAAACTATCACCTGACATTCTCTGGGATGATTCTGTATTGTGCTTACATAGCAAAGTTTTTGTAGGGATAGGGGAATGGGGAGGAGGCTGCAGAGGTGGTTTCTGTGAATTTAACATAGACATCACCACAGCAATTGACAAAAAAATAAAACAATGTGAGAGAAACAATGCTGCAGACACCAAGGATGAAGGAGGAAGAGGAGGTGCTATAGGCACCAGAGCAGAATTCCTCTACAGCCTGTGGAGAAGATTCAGCCTGTGGAGAAGCCAGAATAGGCTACCAGCACATGGAGAGAACATGGAGAGGAGCCTATGCAGGAGCAGGTTTTGAGGCAGGAATTGTGGCTTACAGAGTATCAATGGTAAAGCAGTTAATTCATGAAGGACCATACTCCATAGGAAGGTTCTATGCTGGAGCATGGGAAATGAGCCTCAGAAAAGCTGGAGCACGCATGTGTTTTATTTTGTCTTTTTTTCTCACCATCCAACTTTATTTTAAATTGGCAATAAATTAAATTAATTTTCCCCAAGTTGAGTCTGTTCTGCTGATGACGGCAATTGATATGAGATCTCCCTGTCTTTATCTTGACCCTCAAGCTTTTCCATCTTATTTTTCTCCCCCTGTCCCACTGAGAAGCGGGAGTGAGAAAGTGCCTGGGTGGGTGGCTGGCAGCCAGCCAAAGTCAACCTACGAGTTTCCAATGAAACCACAGAAAGAACTGTGTAGATTTATACAGCTCCAGTATTGTAACCTTCTTTAAAATGAAAATACTTGTATGTACAAAATTAGCAAGCACTGTACAATTCTGAATGTTGCCACAGATAAACATGTTTACATGGCAAGAAAAAGGGGCAAGAAAATCCCACTATCAATATTAATCCTTAGCAAAACATTTGAGAAACTGTTGCCATATTTATAGACTCAGATTCCAATATGTTTTACATTAGGCAAATTCCACTTTCTTGTCTAATTACTACTCCATTTAACTTAACTTATATTCTGCTCCTTGGTGTTGAGAAGTGATCCTCTTGGGTCTGCAAATCTAGACCAGTTCATTGTGTTAACAGCTTTTTCACTACATTAATTTTGGTACTGTATTATATACTTGGACAAACCATAAGACACTTTCATTTATAATCAGAAAACACACATCTTCCATATGAATAAATAGTGATTTGATTAGAAAACAATATTTTGAATTCCATCAGATATTCAGGTTCAGTTTTTCCCAAATCTTAAATGTAAACTTGCCTATCCCAAATGATTGGCAAATATTTAACTGTTGAAATTTTTTTTCATCTAACAAATTAAAGAAGATGGCACTGTATCATGATGAATAACTTTGATATTAGTAGTATGTAAATAAATACAGTCTTTTCAGAGAATAAACTTCTAGCTCACAGTAATCTCAGTTTTTGAAACAGGAAATATGAGCTGGTAAATCAGTTTCACTGGGATCATACTGAAATCAGTGTGTGGAAAAGAAAGAAAAAATGCTCTGGAATAATTTCAAGGCAAAATAAAATAGGTTATTTCACCTGGCTTAAAAAAAAAAAAAAAAAAAAAAAAAAAAAAAAAACCAAGAAAAACTCAAAACTAACAATCCACAACAACAACAAAAAACTCAAACCAGACACTTGGTAACTATTTAAAGGATTATTTTGTTCAATTCACATACTATTTATGTCTTGTTTGTAGATGACTTGACAAAGACAAAATTCACACAGAGCATTAACATTTCATGTCTTTCATCTGCATCTTTACATCTTTACATTCTTTACATTGCAAAGCTAATTTAATTCATCTGAGTGGGACCTTTTGAACAGGAGAGACAAAACAAAAAGATAATATGAACACCCTTGGCATTACTGAAGTACTACATCCATCTCTGTCTGTGTGGTATTAAAGGAAAAAAATATTTGTAAAATTAATATTAAAACTTCCTTACAATGTTATTTTTTAAAGAGAGTATTATTTAATCTCTGGAAACATTATTGAAGCAAAGACACACCACATGAAATAAACATGCAGAGGCCCAAAAGAACATATAACCCTACAACTCCTTTCAATGTTTCAAAATTGTTTACTGAGGATCTTTATAAAGAATAATATACATCAAAATAATGATAATTCAACTGGCAAAATAAACATATTCATCATATAATCCTTGAGAATGGAAAACTGAATTATGCAATGTAGAAATAGCTGTTCTGCTTGACAAAGCCCTCTGAATTTCTTTATGGATGAGATTTTATCTTCTTGTTTTTTAAAAATAAAATCCTTTAAAAATGTATATAGGAGAGGAGTGATGTTGTTCCGAGATGAACAGCTGGAGCTTATTTAATCAAGACTAATATATGTAGTGGAATGTTTCTTAAAAGTTTGAGGAAAAAAAAATGTATTCTTTATTCTCCATTGCAACATGATTCTCTTGCCCTATAGTTCTCGTTCCGTTTCCTCTTTTTTTTTTTTTTTTTTTTTCTCTCACCTAAATAAGTAAACATCCTGGCATATATGAAGTTTATTACTGTGCTTTTTTTTTTTTTTTTTTTTTGCTTTGACATCATTTAGTTTTGTCTCAGCACAAGGAAAATTGTGTATTTCACTGGACAAAACCAGCCTGACACTGTTTTCAAATATTCTCTGTTTTTACATTCCATTTTGTATGTGTACTGTTATGAAGCAATACAAAGAAATCCTCAGGAAATATAATAATAATAATAAAAATGAAAGATGATATTTGCAAAACAACTGTGTGTTAGTGATGTGCTGCTAATAGTATGAAAAGGAACTCTGAAATTATTCAACCCAAATTAGAAACAAAACTGAAAATCCTTTGATAAAATTTTTTCCATTCCTCCACTGTAATAAATGCCATACTTTAGAAATAAATCCCAGAGTTCACAACTTATTGTAGTTATTTTTGAATATAAAATAGGAGGCCTTAGTTTTATCATAAGGCTTGGGACAGAGTGGCTTGAAAGCTGTGCAGAGGAAAAGGATCTGGGGGTGTTGGTCAATGCTTGCCTGAACATGACCTGGCAGTGTACCCAGGTGGCCAAGAAGCCAACTGGCTTGTATCAGGAAGCCAGCAGGATCAGGGAGGTAATCGTCCCCTTGTACTCTGCTATAGTGAGGCTGCACCTTGAGTTCTGTGTTCAGTTTTGGGCCCCTCATTACTCTGAGGCCCTGGGGCATGTCCAGAAAAGGGCTATGAAGCTGGTGAAGGGCCTGGAACACAAGTCCTATGAGGAGTGGCTGAGGGAATTGGGGTTGTTCAGTCTGGAGAAGAGGAAGCTCAGGGGAGACCTTACTGCTCTCTACAACTACCTGAAAGGAAGTGTTGGGGAGCTGTAAGTCAGCTTCTTCTCTCAGATAAGTAGTGGTAGGACTAGAGGGAATGGCCTCAAGTTTCACCAGGGGAGATTCAGGTTGGAAATTAGGAGACATTTCTTCTCTGAAAGAGTAGTCAGGCACTGTAACCAGTTGTCAAGGGAGGTGGTGGAGTCACCATCCCTGGGGATGTTTAAGGAAAGGTTGGATGTGGTGCTTAGGGACATGGTTTGGTGGGTGATATTTATCATCTGGTTGGACCAGATGATCTTGGAGGTCTTTTCCAACCTTAATGATTCTATGTATCATATGCTACTGTAGAAGAAAAAAAAAGAAATAATTATTTAGAACAATGAAGACTGGAGAAGGGACAAAACCTACATGACCTGCTGAGGTCTTTTCCTGTTCAGTTTTCTGTCACACTCATACAGAACTGACTCATTCTCATGGAGTGTTTCTGTATGAGAAGTGTGAGGACTTAAGATTCCCCAAAGCTACCAGCTGCTGAAGAGTTCAGCTGCTTGATTTAGGCTTGGTTTATATTGGCTTTTCCTTGTTTACTTTTCCAGAGCCCTTCCTCCTCCCTTCCTGCTAAGAATGTTTAGATCACTTTCTTTTTTCTCTTCCTTCCTTCCTTCCTTCCTTCCTTCCTTCCTTCCTTCCTTCCTTCCTTCCTTCCTTCCTTCCTTCCTTCCTTCCTTCCTTCCTTCCTTCCTTCCTTCCTTCCTTTTCCTTATCTTCTTTTTCTTTAAATGAGTGTCGAACTTGTTGCACTAATACAAAGGAGACACAGATCTACCCTGCTCAAAGAGCCTAATTTCCTGACATTGCTGTATGAAGTATTTGCAAAGCCTCGTGCTTTTCAGCAATCACCTGCACTGGGGAGAACATCATAAGAAAGCAGGAACATGATTTCATAGATGAAGATGATTAAAACTGAGAAACCTCCCCAGTATTCTGCACCAAAATGTCTGCAGAGCTTCAGTGCAAATGTCAGGTATTTAAAGTGGGTATATATTTATTTATTTATTTATTTATTTTTCTGATGACTTGCCTTAAGTGTTTAATGCAGTTCTGGCCATTGAAGGACCTCACAGTGGATTCTGGCTCTTACCTGAGTAACATGAGAAGTAACATGAGAACTTGTTTGGGAATTTGCAAGACTGATTCAATTGAATATTACTTTATGCATTTTGATACTTAATAAAGTTTTGATAAAGATTTATTTTGTTTAACATCCCTGAAAAAGGATGGAAATAGAGTGATTGTGGTTTCTCCTATTCCCTCCCTCTGCCTGGAGAAGAAGGCAGTTACCTTCACCTAATTCCTTCACCTGGAAGAAGGGGAAAGCCTGTACAAGTGGAAATGGGATATTTCATACAAAATGAAAGATTTTCATTGGTGGGAACCAAGAGACCATAATGGATAGTTAGTTTGAAGCTAGTCTGAATTATTTCCTAATATTGAAGTTGCTCCATTTAAAATATCTTAATCTAGGCAGGGTAGGTACTGAAATGAAATTCTCCCAGTTTTCATTTGAATGTGATATTAACTATTGATCTATGCATAGAAGTGAAGGTGTTCAAACTCCACTAGCTCAAGTTGGGATTTGGAAACACTAATAGCTGTATGGTTTTTGAAGAATCATTTTGGTGGCTAAGTTGAAAAAGGAAATCAGGATTAGGTATCTTCAGAGGAGAGTCCCAGGGGCATGCCTACACCATACAATATGGCATCATTCACAACCTGGAGCACTGCAGCTGTGTAAACTGAGGAGCAGGGCTAATTAACTGACATGTTTGTACTGCTTCATAGATCCAAATGATTATCTTTCAGTGGCACATCGCTTTACTGCGTAAAACAAACTGGCTCACTCAGAGCACATTCAGTGATCCCTAGCAAAACCTTGCATTGCACTGCAGAGACATGTCTCATGTCCCTGAGACAGGAAGGAAGTAAGCCAGCATGCCTTGCCACACCACTGCTTTCTGCAGTGCCTCACTTGCTCTGCCGGCTTTTGTGACTCGCTTTTCCCATATACACGGTGCAAAAGAGGTAGGATCTCTTACTTGCTACCACCAGTTCATATTCCAGTTTCACAAGATCTGGCACTTGAAAAGGAAGCCTACAATGATTTGATGACCTCGTGTATCTAAGTTTGAAGCCACCTTGGGACTACTAGGGCTGCTGTTTTCAGAAGACAAAGGGAATGATAAAATATTTGCATATTTAGCATTTATTGCTGAATTGCATTAAGATGGTAAATAATGCATTAGCATACTCAGATATTAAATCATTATCTCTCTCAATTTTAAATATGATTTAGGTAAATTCACCCTGTGACTGTAATACATGAAACCATGGACTGTCAGATTCAAACATGTTTCTTTATGAATAATTAATTGCAGCTCTCAATGTATAGCAAAATATTGTAAGTATTTCTGATACTGGGGGCTTTTGACCTCTTGCTTGTTTTCTTCAATTATTTTCCAGCCAGCATTCCTGTAATGAAATGGATATGGATCATCTTCTCAATGAAGATGTATGCCTTTCAATACATAAATAAATACATCTGCTCAGTTGTTCAATTTGTCATTTTCATTTAAGATACCATAATATTTCCATGTTTCCATATTATGTTTCCATGTTTCCATATTATACATGTTTATATAAATGCCATAGGAAAAAGGGAATGTAAGTAGTAAATCATGGTTTTTGTCAATTATAGTGAACAAGCTTTCAAATTCAGCTAAACTTAGATATTATATGATTGGTAGGCAACAAACATCAAATGATTCCTTTTCTTAGTTCGATGTGAAACCCTCACCAGAATAAAAGTTAGTAAGTCAGCCTGTAGGGATGATATCATATTCCTAAGGAAATACATGTACAGTGATTCAAAAGGACAACTTGAAATCAGTGGAAAATTGGCATCTGAATTCTCTGTGTATATGGATAATGGTGTGCTTATCTAATGAACTAGAGATGAAAACATAATATATTCAATAATCTAGTCCTTACATTTTATATTCATTCTCTTTACCAACAAAAATGAATTAAGTAACATTTATCTAACCCAGTGCTTTACACTTGTGCTATAGAATTTTATAAGTAATGTTAAGTTGTCCAAATAGAAATTATTACATAAGGATGAAGTGCTATTTCTAGCACATTTAATTATGGCCTCTCATGGAAAATACTTATTTAATTAATTTATTGAGTGAATTTATTTAATTAATACCTTTGAGCAGGACTGGATCTGAATTGAATGTGTGTTTTTTTTCTTACTGCCTTCATTGAGCACAATGTTTAAAAAGTATATGCAAGCAAAATTAAATAGTTGAATGTACATGTAAATAACAGATAATATTAAAAGACTGATTGATTAAAACAAAACAAAACAAAACAAAACAAAATAAAACAAAACAAAAACAACACATAAATTGAAATATGGAATGCATACTTCCACAAAGAAAGCAGTACCATAAACAATAATCGAGGCTATTGAAATTAAATAGTTAGACACACAATAACAACATAATGAGCGGTAAAGAAAGACAACACATCTGCTTACAAGAAACAACAGTAACCAAATTTGTAAGAACTCTAAGAGACAGTACAATTTAAGATCAAATAAAACAATTAATTTATTTTTAATTGAAAACGATCTTTTAAATTACTATTCAAATGTTGTTTAAATGAAAGGAATTCAAAATATGATTGCAAACAATGGAAAGGATCACCTAAAAAGAGGTGTGCATTCTGTCCTTATGCTTGTGTCTTGTGTCAGCCTTAATAGTAACTTGTGTCAGACTTAATAGTAACCATGTGCACAGAAAAGAGATAAAATTGCATTTCTTTTTTTTCACATTGATTAATTCCAACACAGATCTAGAGGATACAGAGAAGCAGTGGAAGCCTTAAAGACTTTTCATTAACCTTCACTAGGAGTAAATCTGTTTCTTTACACATACAGCTGAGGAAAGTTAGACATTATTCAGAACATGATTTCTTAATCAGAAAATGATATTTAGTTTTAGAAACAGTCCCCTTTGTAACCAGGACCTCATTTTTTTTCAGAGGATATATTTCATCTTTGTAGTTAGGTGTAATGATGATAGGTAATATGTAACAAATCAGATAGTTCAAGAATGGACAGTCAGATGAAATAATTATATTTACTCCAGTTTCCAATGGGTGATTGAAAGAATTGGAAGCTGCGTACAGCACTCAATGAATTGAGCTTAATTTTCGGTTTAGGAGCAAATAATAATGTTATTATTTATTTTTGCATAATTTCTTAAATGGATGAAATCAGTATGGGAAGCAAAATCTTGTTGGGAAAACCAGATTTAGTTTGAGCTGAAACACTTCATAGTCAATTAAAATTATAATTTACTTTGATGACTTTTGGTCTTCCTAAGCAAAAATGAGCGGAAAAAAAGTGTTTAAAGAAGAGACAGTTCTGTCTAATTTTTGGAGAGTTTGTCAATTTGATTTTTTTTGTTTTTAATTTATTACATATTTAGATAAGCTTATAAAAATTATCTGTGACCAGGTAACAGTCAGAATGATGCTAGAAATGGCAATACATACCTCAAAGGCTCCATTCTAAATGGACATTCTTTAAGTCAAATTAGGCAATATAAATATGACTTACTTGAAATAAATTCTAATTTTTATAACTTAAATCATTGGATTTTGAGTTTTTTATCTGCCAGCTTTACCATGGGTGTAGAAATAAATATGGAAAGAGCTCCATTTTCAATTCCCAAGGTGAATATTATGCCTTCAACATATACAGTTGATGAACATATTTGTTGGCTAAGTATGCTTATATCCATCTGCCAAATGGCCTCATGCCTGCTAACATATTGGTCAGACACATGTCTTTGAGTGTGAGTGCCAAGAAAATTTCTAACACTTGCATGCAGTATCTTCTAAAGGAAGTAGCACAGAGACATTATCACTACATATGCCTTTTCCTTTTATCATTGCTATTAAGATGAATTCCCCAACCAGCAAAGAAGTACAAAGAAAAGGAAAGTGAGGAGTAGCTGGTGTTCGTGGCTCTTTATTGCATATGTAGCAAGTTCTTTGCGACTTTCAACATCAACATATTCAATTACACTGCTGGGTCAGTGGTGATATTGGAGCTCTCAAAGCAAGCAACTTCATCTTGGACACTTCTAAGACTGAGCTTGGTGGTGGACTGGAAAGAGCTATTTTCAGTAAGTGGCAGTATTCCTTCTTCATGCCCTCTGCTTCTCAAACTCAACTCTTCAGCCTTTCCTCCACAAAAGGAAAGTAACCTGCCGAGATGGCAGAATGCTAATAAGACAGCAAGAGCGTGTTTTACTGTTTTATGTTGAGTGAAAAACAAACAAACATACAAGCACACCTGTGAAATGTAAGATACTGCAAATGATTAAAATCATAGCTGATGGTGAAAGAAAGTAATTAAACAGGCTACATGAGTGTTTTAAACACATTCTGATATGAGATGAAACCCATCTTTATGTCTAGAGCATAGAATTTCATAGCATTTTACAGCAAAAATACATTCACATTATGAGATCACATGAGACTTCAATTTCTGAGGCATATATAATCTAAATATTTTGTGTTAGTTGTAGTTATTTTTAATTATTATTATTAGAAAGTATTTGTGTAAACACATACTTTTAACAACAAAATTATAGATTCCAAATTTTAAGAAATATCTTTTGTATTTTCTCAACTTAATATATTATTATAAAATGAAATCATTATGAATACTTACTGGCATATTAGGTTTTTAAAAAAGGAATAATTTATTCTAATAAAAAACAAGTGTGCTCAGTACCCCAAACTGATTTTTGAATCAATGGCCTAGGAAATAAATAAAACAACATTTGAATCAAAATGTTTCCTGGAAAAAAGAAAATATAATAAAAGTAAAAGTAAAAGTGAAGTAAAAGTGAATAAAAAGTGAAAAGGAAGTAAAAGTGAATAAAAAGTAAAGACTTTACAACATTTTTTGGCTAGGAATAGATTCAGAAACACCAAAAATCTCAGGAGAAAGCTTTTTTCTTCTGACACTGACAAACTGGGAAGGGGAAAAAACAAAAAAGAATAGAAAAAAAATAGAAAAAAAAAAAAAAGCTTTGAACATTTCAGTAACATGAATGGATCTCAATCAGAGTACTACCTGAGGTGTAAAAAGAAGTTATATGTCAATACATATTTATCTGAAATTGAGAAAGAAGACCTGTTTCAACATATAAAGATAGATCTGGAAACAAAAAAAAAAAATGTGGCTAGAGGTACTTAAATGACAAAATAATTACAATGATACATTTGCTATAATATTCCTATATAAACAAATGACATAAAATACGTAATTTTATGTTGGCTGTAATGTGTCAAAATACCCCATCTGAATAAACACCAAAAGCCCTAGCATCCTGTAGCTGAAACTAAATGTTATATATGGAGTGGTAATTCGTGTCGAGAAAATGGTTGAAATTAATAAAGAAGGGGGAGATTTCGGAGTGTGGCCATGGGGGTTGGAAAGCCCCGTGGTTGAGATAACATTAGACTCAACCATGAGGCCATCAGGAATGTAAAAGAGTTTAGAGGGAAAAAAGAAGGGTGATTCAGGAGACTCCATGCAGTCTCCGGTTGCTTGTTCTCCTGCTGGTTTCTTGTTCTGTTGCTGTTAAGGCAGTTTCTGAGTGTTTGCTGTTGTTGTTATATGCAAAGTTGTTTGACCAATGAAAAGTTGTTTTGAAAAGAACTGCTGTGGAGAGAAGGGTATAAGAGGGGAGCCTGCCCTCAATATTAAAAAAAAAAAAAAAAAAAAAAAAAAAGGCAACACGATTTGATTAAGTTATGTCATCAATAGAGAAGAAGAAAGAAGGAATGAAAAGGAACAAGCTAGCAGAACGGAGACCAGGACGGGAACAGGCACTTTGATTGCCTCATGAAGATGGGTTCGGCCAGACTCAGCAAACTACTCAGAGAAGCTCGTACTGAAAGTCGCTGGAAATAGGCAGCACTGGAGCTGGAAAGAAGCTCACGCTGAGAGAAGCGGACCTGTGCACACAACTGCCCCTGGTTGGTAAGCAGTTGCACATTATGGGGAATCATACGTCCTTAGAAATAAAGACTGTCCTGGTAACCTTACAGCTTATTCTCCTTCTTAACAATCGGACAGTTTATGATCCTGAAATATGGGACCAAATTGAGGTCAAGGTGTGGGACTCTGCAACTAAAAATGACAAGGTTGCGGTGGGATTGCTCAGCACCTGGCGAGCAGTCTCTGAGGCCTTAAAGAGCCCTGTGGGACCACAGTCAGAAACGTGGTTTGCCAGATAGTGAGGGAGCTGTGGGCTCCTTTACTGATCCGACTGCTACGCTATGGGCCCCTCTGCTGCTACAGCCATTGAAGGCTTTTGCTGTTATGCCCCCTGCTGACCTGGACGTGCATTTTGACCCAGGCCTTACTGGCCTTGAAAAGGAGATGGATATGCTTTTCACAGAATCACAGAATCACAGAATTTCTAGGTTGGAAGAGACCTCAAGATCATCGAGTCCAACCTCTGACCTAATGCTAGCAGTCCCCACTAAACCATATCCCTAAGCTCTACATCTAAACGTCTTTTAAAGACTTCCAGGGATGGTGACTCCACCACTTCCCTGGGCAGCCTGTTCCAGTGTCTAACAACCCTCTCAGTAAAGAAGTTCTTCCTAACATCCAACCTAAAACTCCCACGGCACAACTTTAGCCCATTCCCCCTCGTCCTGTCACCAGGCACGTGGGAGAACAGACCAACACCCACCTCGCTACAGCCTCCCTTGAGGTACCTATAGAGAGCGATAAGGTCACCCCTGAGCCTCCTTTTCTCCAGGCTGAACAAGCCCAGCTCCCTCAGCCGCTCCTCGTAGGACTTGTTCTCCAGGCCCCTCACCAGCTTCATCGCCCTTCTCTGGACTCTTTCGATCACCTCCATGTCCTTCTTGTAGCGAGGAGCCCAAAACTGAACACAGTACTCAAGGGGCGGCCTCACCAGAGCTGAGTACAGGGGGACGATCACTTCCCTAGACCTGCTGGCAACACTGCTTTTTAAGCAAGCCAGGATGCTGTTGGCCTTCTTGGCCACCTGAGCACACTGCTGGCTCATATTCAGCCGACTATCCACCAATACTCGCAAGTCCTTCTCTGCCAGGCAGCTTTCCAACCATTCCTCTCCCAGCCTGTAGCTCTGCTTGGGGTTATTGCACCCCAGGTGCAGGACCCGGCACTTGGCCTTGTTGAACTTCATACAGTTGACCTCAGCCCATCGGTGCAGCCTATCCAGATCCTCCTGCATTGCCTTCCTACCCTCGAGCAGATCGACACACGCACCTAACTTGGTGTCATCTGCGAATTTACTGAGGGTACACTTAATGCCCTCATCCAGATCATCGATGAAGATATTAAAGAGGACTGGCCCCAGCACCGGGCCCTGGGGGACGCCACTAGTGACCAGCCTCCAACTGGATTTGACTCCATTCACCACGACTCTTTGGGCCTGGCTATCCAGCCAGTTTCTAAACCAATGAAGCATACACCAGTCCAAGCCACAAGCAGCCAGTTTCTTGAGGAGAATGCTGTGGGAAACAGTGTCAAAAGCCTTGCTGAAGTCAAGGTAGACCACATCCACAGCCTTTCCCTCATCCACCAAGTGTGTCACTTTGTCATAGAAGGAGATCAGGTTCATCAAGCAGGACCTGCCTTTCAAAAACCCATGCTGACTGGGCCTGATCGCCTGCTTGCCCTGAAAGTGCTACGTGATGACTCTCAAGATAATCTGCTCCATGAGCTTCCCTGGCACTGAGGTCAAACTGACAGGCCTAAAGATCCCCAGGTTTGTCCTCCGGCCCTTCTTGTAGATGGGTGTCATGTTTGCCAGCCACCAGTCAACTGGGAACTCCCCCGATAGCAAGGACTGCTGATAAATGATGGAAAGCGGCTTGGCCAGCTCCTCTGCCAGTTCTCTCAGTATCCTCGGGTGGATTCCATCCGGCACCATTGACTTGCACACATCCAAGTGCCGTAGCAGGTCGCCAACCATTTCCTCATGGATAGTGAGGGCCACATTCTGCTCCCCATCCCCTTCCACCAGCTCAGGGTACTGGGTATCCAGAGAGCAACTGGTTTTGCCGCTAAAAACTGAGGCAAAGAAGGCATTAAGCACCTCCACCTTTTCCTCATCTTTTGTAACAAGGTTTCCCCCTGCATCCAGTAAAGGATGGAGATTCTCCTTAGTCCTCCGTTTTGCGCTGATGTATTTGTAAAAAGATTTTTTGTTGTCTTTAGTGGCAGTAGCCAGATTGATCTCCAGATGAGCTTTGGCCTTTCTAATTTTGTCCCTGCACTGCCTCTTACCTCCTTATAGTCCTCCTGAGTGGCCCACCCTCTTTTCCAAAGATTGTAAACCCTCTTTTTTCTCCTAAGCTCAAACTGCAACTCTCTGTTGAGCCAGGCCAGTCTTCTTCCACGCTGGCTCGTCTTTGGGCACATGGGGACAGACTGCTCCCGAGCCATTAAGATTTCCTTCCTGAAGAGTGCCCAGCCTTCCTGGACTCCTCTGCTCTTCAGAACCGCCTCCCAAGGGACTCGGCCAACCAGTGTCCTGAGCAGCTCAAAGTCAGCCCTCCAGAAGTCCAATACAGCAGTTTTACTGGTCCCCTTCCTGGCCTTGCCAAGAATAGAGAACTCCATCATTTCATGGTCACTCTGCCCAAGACAGCTCACGACCACCACATCTCCCACCAGTCCTTTTCTGTTTGCGAAGAGAAGGTCTAGCGGGGCACCTCCCCTAGTGGGCTCACCAACCAGCTGCATCAGGTAGCTATCTTCCACGCTCTCCAGAAATCTCTTAGACTGCTTTCTCTGGGCTGTGTTGTGCTTCCAGAATATGTCAGGGAAGTTGAAGTCCCCCATGAGTACAAGCACCGACGATTTCGCAGCTTCTGTCAGCTGCCTGTAGAACTCCTCATCCGTCTCCTCATCCTGGTTCGGCAGTCTATTACAGGCCCCGACCAGGACGCTAGCCTTGTTGGCCTTTCCGCCAATCCTAACCCAACGGGACTCAACCTTGTCATTCCCAGCCTCGAGTTCCACAACATCGAAAGATTCTGTAATATAGAGAGCCACACCACCACCCCTTCTGTACTGCCTGCCCCTTCTGAAGAGCTTATAGCCAGTCATTGCAGCACTCCAGTCATGAGAGTGGTCCCACCACATCTCCATGATGGCAACCAAGTCGTAGCCTGCCTGCTGCACGATGGCTTCCAGCTCCTCCTGTTTGTTACCCATGCTGCGTGCATTGGTGTAGATGCACTTCAGCTGGGCCAATTCCTTATCCCCCGGCATTGCCATCGTTCCCCCTGGCACAGCTCTAACAAACCTTGTTTCAGCCCCGTCCCCCTTCTCACCTAGTTTAAAGCCCTCTCAATGAGCCCTGCCAGCTCCTGGCCCAGGATACGTTTTCCCCTTAGAGATAGGGATCCATCTGCAGCCATCAGGCTGGGTGCTGCGTAAAGCTCCCCATCGTTAAAAAAAAAAACAAGATTTCTGTGCTGGCACCAGCCTCTGAGCCATGTGTTTATCGGGTGGGCTTTTCGTGTCCTGTCAGTACCCCTCCCTGCCACCATAGGGATAGACAAAAACACCACCTGTACTCCCGCTCCCTCCAGTAATCACCCCAGCCCCCTAAAGTCCCATTTGATAGCCTTGAGGCTTCTCTCTTCGATATCATCACTGCCTGCCTGGACTATCAAAAGAGGGTAATAGTCAGAGGGGCGAACCAGGTTGGGAAGCTTCCTGTCAAAGTCCCTGACCCTGGCCCCAGGGAGGCAGCAGACTTCCCTACGGGTAGGGTTAGGCCGACAAATAGGGCCCTCTGTTCCCCTGAGAAGAGAGTCTCCCACAATAATAACCCTTCTTTCTTTCTTAGTGGAGGCAGTCCTGATGCGTGGAGTCAACTTCCCTGCCCTAGGCATCCTCCTGGGTACACTTTCTGCCTTTTCCTCAGCTACTGGTCTCTCAATCTCTAGGGCCTCAAACCAGTTGCGCAGGGGCACCTGGGAAGGTGGGGCCGGTGGGGGAGGGCATCGCCTGTGAGGTCGAGCAGGGACCTGTTTCCATTCCTCCTCAACTCCCAGGTCCTCCTCTTCCTGACGGCAACAGGGCAGGGGGTCCACCCCCATTGCGGGTGTCTCATCACGGTACCTCTCCTTGAGACCCTGCAGGGAGTCGCTCCATCTGTCTATCTTCCACTCGCACTCCCTGATATCCCTCAACCTCTCCACCTCCTCCTTGAGTTCCACCACCATGCGGACCAGGTCATCCACCTGCTCGCACCTCACGCACACAGTTTCTCTGCCTCCTGCCAATGGCAGCAACAGGCTCAGACACTCCCCGCATCCGGTGACCTGAACTGCTGCATTTGTGAACAGGTATTCGGTCTGGGTTTGTACCATCTTTCTGGAGAGCGCACCGTGCCTTGTGGAGACCATTGCAGCCTAGCTAACGGCTGTCGTTACAGGAGGTGTTCGTATGGGTGGGGGAGAGCGCTCTGCCCTTCCTGCTCACCCTGCCTGTGCGAACTGCTGCACCACTCCCTTCTGACGCACCACGCCCTGTTCACCGTGCTCCTGGTCGCTCGCGCTCCCTAAGGGCAGCTTTTGAATGGCCGGAGAGGGGGCGCTGCTGGCTCCACCTACGCCTCATCAGCCTCCCTCACGAGGGCTGCTGGGTCCTGGCAGCTCCCTTAAGTAGGCTCGATGCCGGAAAAATTAGCCCTGCCTGGCCCGATCCCTCGCTCCACTGCAGAACGCATCTGCCCCGGAGCCGATAAGCTCGGCAAGTGAAATGGTCTATGATAAATTCCACTTTGGGCTACAAAGGCCCCTTTGCTTTGTCCATACATATGTATTACGTAAAACAAGCACCTCATTACACTCAGACATTTCCATAGATAAATTCAACCAAAGGACTTTTCAGAAGACAAAACAGAAATTCTTTAATCTCTGGGGCAGTATGGATTGGGGTGGTAGTAAATGGTGCTCAGCTTCTGTTTTCTACCTATTTTCATTCATCAGGAGTTTAGACAACTTTACTGTCTAGGATCTGTTCTGAATGTCCTTGTGCAAAAACTTCACGTATTCTCTCTTTCCCCGATTTTTCAGTTTTATATTATGTCATGTTATTTAGTGTTATAAATGAAGTCTCAACTCATTCTGAATTAGAAATATTTATACTTATAAAAGGTATAAAAGGCATAAAAGCTATAAAAGGTATAAAAAGCAAGTAAACAGCACTAGGTGTGTGGGGAGTCTATGCTCCACCAACATGCACACAAGAACATCAAACATTCTAAATATATAGAACATTGCTTTACATACCACACCCGAGTATGCCTATACATACGTACAATCAGAAACGGTAGCAAGCTATCCTTTAAGTTTCATAACCTACTAAAATCGAGTATTCCTATACATATGCACATTCAGAAAAGGTAACAAACAATCCTTTAAGTTCCATGACTTATCAGTCTCCATTTTCCATTCCTTTTCTTGATTACAAACAAAACTCTCCATTTTCCATTCCTATTGAACAATATGTCTCACTTTAAGTTGTCAAGCAACTTGGTCTTCAGGCCTTATGTATCCCGTTCTTCCCAGATTGGCGTCCCGCAGGGCTCGGTGCTGGGGCGGTCCTCTTTAATATCTTCATCGATGATATGGACGAGGGCATCGAGTGCACCCTCAGTAAGTTCGCAGACAACACCAAGTTAGGTGCGTGTGTCGATCTGCTCGAGGGTAGGAAAGCACTGCAGGAGGATCTGGATAGGCTGCACCGATGGGCTGAGGTCAACTGCATGAAGTTCAACAAGGCCAAGTGCCGGGTCCTGCACCTGGGGTGCAATAACCCCAAGCAGAGCTACAGGCTGGGGGATGAGTGGTTGGAGAGCTGCCAGGCAGAGAAGGACCTGGGAGTGATGGTGGATAGTCAGCTGAATATGAGCCAGCAGTGTGCTCAGGTGGCCAAGAAGACCAACGGCATCCTGGCTTGTATCAGAAACAGGGTGACCAGCAGGGCTAGGGAGGTGATTGTCCCCCTGTACTCAGCTCTGGCGAGGCCGCACCTTGAGTACTGTGTTCAGTTTTGGGCTCCTCGCTACAAGAAGGACATCGAGGTGCTTGAGCAGGTGCAGAGAAGGGCGACAAAGCTGGTGTGGGGCCTGGAGAACAGAGAAGGCAGCAATATTATCTCGAGGAAAATCTATTATATATATATATATATATAATCTATTAGATATATATATATATATTAGATTATATATCTATAATCTAATAGATAATCTAGAGGATTATCTATTATCTAGAGGACAGCAACTAATGACATCGCATGACTCTCTATTGTAAGCTAATTGCCTATGGGTGGCAGCAAAGGATTCTCCCCCTCACCCACCTGAGTTTAGTATAACTGGTTATACATCATATGGTTTTGATTTCCTTTTGTTTTCTCCCCCTCCCGAAGTCTAAAGCACCAGAGAAGTGAAAAGCTTTGCTAAAGGACAAGAATCTCAGACTTTGTTTAATTTCTTACAATAAAATCCACAATAAAAAGGGGAGGTGGTCGGTAATATAGCTCCAGATAGACTTTGATGTGGTTGAAGGACATATGCTGAGCAACTTCTCCTGAAGCAAGCCCTCTGGATCGCCTGAGTAATACAGCTCTGTAAGCAAAGCGCTTGTGGCTGCTTTCAGGTAACTCCTAAATCTGGAAGATGAACCAAGAAGAAATAAAGAGAGTGGGCCAGGTGGATATGAATTAATGACACTACCTTAACTGTGAGAAAAAAACATATCAAGACTTAAACTTTTACTTTTCCATTTCTAGTTCTGCTATCCAGTGGTACCAGATGATATTTCCATATATCAATGATATTTCAATGCTTAGGTAATTACATAAATATGTTAAAGAAAAGTACCAATTACTAAGGTGTTTGCTTTTTTTTTAATTCCATTTTCTGAAAAGAGTAAGTTATGACATCTACTTCCCCCCACCAAGCCTGTAGCTCTGGGAACAATGAACTAGTATAGCGAGCTAGTTTCTATCGATCAATTAATAGAAATATCAGTAAAGTGCACCTTCCCTGAAAAAAAGAAACTAAAAACTTCTGTAAGAGAAAATGAATTTGTTCCAGAATATCACCATCTGCTGAGTTTTTAAAATATTTTTTATTAAGGTATAACCTTATTAAGTCCTGCAGTAATACAGTATCAATTACATTTTAATTTATTGTGTTAAACTCTGTCTATCATTTAGTGGTAGGCTGAGTGCTTTAAAGTCTGTGAGAGTCAAGATTAGCAGTCTGGTGATCATATTAATAACAATAATGACGATGATGATAATAATAATATAGTTCTTATAATCTTTTTTCTTCCTTTATGCTTTGAGTTTAAACTACTTCTCTGATTCCACTGAAGCTGGTATTTCATGTTTTTCTTTGCTTCCAGCCTCTGTTTGATATTCACTGATCTTTCAGGGAAGCAATATTTTAAAAGCTGTGGCGATCTATACAGACTATTAAAATAGTCTGTATTATTAATAATTATTTCAAAGGAATTGGTTAAAAACAAAAACAAAACAAACAAAAAAAACAAACAAAAAACAAACAAACAGAAAACCCCAGGAAATTCATACATTAGTTCTGTTTTTTTCCTGCTTTACAGAGATATAGTCTTCTATGAAACTATATATATATATATATATATTTAAGGTACAGGTATGTATACCATCTCTGGCAAAAAACACCTTTGCAACTGGTGAGGTAAAATTGGTTAACCTTAGTATTGATCAAAGTTCTTGAATGGGAAAATCTTTTTATAGTACATAGCACAAAGCACTGCTATGAGGAATTAAGCAGTTACCTTCTTGAAAGGTGTATTTCTTGAAAGGTGTGTATAGATTGGCTAAGTATTTACTATAAGTAGTTACTACGCTCTGAAAAGAGTTTATCTGGGATGCAAAGATCTTAGTGTGTGAACTTAATAAGAGCAATGTCTCAACACTTTCAGAACTATTACTTAAAACAGTGTGCTATCATTAACAGGAAAAAAAAAAAAAAAAAGACTGCCCAGGCAGAGTCATAGTGTATAAACAAACATTTCAGTAATAATTATAGTAATACAAATAGTGTTAATAATAATAACAGTAAAAACTTACACACACCTGCTAGTTGTCAGAAGTGTAGGAAGGGGAAGAATATGGGAGGGGTTGAAAATAGAAACAGAAACATGTTTTCAAAAATAATCTTTAAGCAAACTGAAATCTTGTTTCTTACTTTAGACAGCCACTCTATAATTAAACACACCTCCTTGCAAATATTCTTGACATTTAATATTCTTCCTGCTAAACTACTCTGGATATCTTATTCAGCAGCTTCTCTGGATGAAAGGCTCCACAATTTACTTCTCTTTTCAGACTTATTTACTGGTTTACATTTTCCTTGGCCTTGTTTGAGTATTTTGTGTGCTTTTATTTGCATGTACCTATCCAAATGCTTTGGATTTTTACAACCCTAAATAGATTCTTATTCCCAATTTAGATTTATGATATTGCCCTTTTCGAGGCTAGACTAAACACGCCTCTGGATGTAAGTACAGAATATAGAAGAATATAAATCCCTTTGCAGGATCAACATTTCAAGAGCTATTTGTTAGTTTTCTGGTTCAACTAAAACAATCCAAATCACTGCTATTTCTGGCTATGTTCCCATTTATAAAGCTTTTAAATCTGTAAACAACAAGCAACAGGAAACAAAACTTTATTTTCATGTTGTGCTCTCATCTCTGTTCCTTGTTCCTCATTTTGGCTCCTACTCAACAGACCTTTGTTCATTTTAGTTTTAAATGAATCTGGCTTCTGAGGCTCTAGGCATAACTAGACTCAACTGTTGAACTTCCCTGAAAGTCCCGTGTTAGCTCATGGTCTGTACAATTTAGTGGCTTTCAACTGGGGGGAACTCCTCTCCTTGAAGGTGTTGAGCACATGTAAGCCAGACAGTACCTGAATAATTCCTGTATAGTAGTTTTTTTGTCTGAACTACCTCAAAGTCATCAATGATAATTAGTCTCTCAAACTCTGGACATCTGCCTGGTTTAGTGGCGTGTTATTTGAGGCACTCCATTGGTAATTGCTATTGTAAGTCTTTTATAACCTTTCAGAATGTCCCAAAGACCTGAAAAAAAACTCTAATTATGCAACTATATTCTGTATAGGATGTGTTTTCAAACTTTAGTGCTTGTACATGTAAAATGACATGTTGAATACAAAACATAAACATGGATAGAACCGTGTACACTTTAAAATATCTGTGATCAGAGTAGAAAGCAAAGAGAAACTAACAAAATTTAAATACTATTGCACATCTAGGTTTCTTTGTTCCTTTTCCCTTGAAGTCAATAGGTGACATGCATGAAATTAATGGTCCTAATTGTACTTTTTGAAAGGAGTTGAGAATTCAAATTAATCAAATTCCCATGATTATGAATCTGAACTGCCCTAATGGCTAAAGGCTTTCTTTATTTAGTCATGTGGTAAATAATCATATTCCTTTCTAGCTTTTCACAGACTTGTAGAAGCGAAAACAATCTATGTTATCTAACAATTTTGCCCTTATAGATTGTACTTCATGTGAGGTAACTTAAAGTCCTTGAAATGATAGATCATCAGTTTTCGTGGAATCATAGAATTACAGAACTGCTTGGGTTGGAAGCGACATTAAAGATCACCTAGTTCAAACACCCTCCATGGGCAGGGACACCAGCCACTAGATCAAGTTGCCCAGGGCCTCACCCAACCTTATTTTATAACATTATTAATACATCACATTATTTTGTTATTTTAAAATTTTACAGATTCAGACTTTCAAGTTCTTTATCTGGTTGTTACCAAGAGACACCTCTGTCAAGTATCTTCTTTTTCCATTAGCCCAGGTAAGTAGCCATCTGGATGAATTCCTCAGAGATCTCAGGTTCAACACAAGACTTCAACCCAAACACTTCCACCTCTGCTAAGTCAATATAAGCACCAGTCCACTGAACTGACTCACTGTATAACAAACTGCCAGTCTGCTTTTCAAGACTTGACCTTCCAAAATAGACCATGAAATTTAAAGTCTTCTTAAAAACTCAAAAAAAAAAAAAAGTGAGAGCTTTGCACTTCAGAAGGGAAATAATTATTTGGAAAAAAAATGTTGACATAGTTCTCATTCAGGAGAATCAGAAATGTTTGTTTTAGAAAGCAATCACTTTGAAAACTGTCAATGTAATATCACTTATCCATAATTTCCACTTTGTATCTTTTTTCTCCATTCTATTTTGATCTATCCTGTTCTTTAGTATTTATGACTACCTTTTCCATCTTCTCTTCCTTATTTTCTAGTTATTGTCAAGGAGGAAAAAAAAATTCCAAACTCAGGACAAATATTGAAATGGGAAAAGAAAAAAAAAAAGGAAAAACTAAGGAGAACAGATAAATCTGATTATACATCTATCCATATATAGAAAGATATAGACGACTATTCAGTTTAATATTACAATGCAACTACTTAATTTAATTATGACATGCTGATTCCTATCAATAAACTAGAGATATACCAGAACTAAAACATTTTCTGTCCCATGTCCAGTTACAATCAGTTTTAAGAATTTTAAAATGATTAGAGATTTCTTAAATATTCATACAGCTGGTACTGACAGCTGAGTAACAATAAGCATAGGACTCATAAAAAGTTCTATCTGGGACTGGCAAAACTCATAAAATGTCCATGATACATAGTATAATACTAGTATAATGTCACCGTAATACAGGTGAAAAGAAGCCCAGGCTGCTCTTGCATTCATGAAAACCCTGCTCTGACTTTTCACATTATGAAATCTCACTAGTCATTCTCAAGAGGATGAATCTTCTCCCTGTGTCTGTGTCAAGCACAGTTTATGCTGGACCAATGAGGCCAATTGTATGAAGTCCAACAAGGCCAAGTGTCGGATGCTGCACTTGGGGCACAACAACCCCAAGCAGTGCTACACTGGGAGATGGGAGGTTAGAAAGCTGCCTGGCACAGAAGGACTTGGGAGTATTGGCGGATAGTAAACTGAATATGAGCCAGCAGTGTGCTCAGGTGGCCAAGAAGGCCAACAGCATCCTGGCCTGTATAAGAACCAGTGTGGCCAGCAGGTCTAGGGAGGTGATTGTCCCCCTGTACTCAGCTCTGGTGAGGCCGCACCTCGAGTACTGTGTTCAGTACAAGAACCTCGCTACAAGAAGGACATGGAGGTGCTTGAGTGAGTCCAGAGAAGGGCAACAAAGATAGTGAGGGGTCTGGAGCACAAGTCTTATGAGGAGTGGCTGAGGGAACTGGGATTGTTCAGTCTGGAGAAAGGGAGGCTCAGGGGTGACCTTATCGTATTTTACAGGTACCTTAAAGGTTGTAGCAAGGTGGGTGTTGGTCTATTCTCCCACGTGCCTGGTGACAGGACGAGGGGGAATGGGCTAAAGCTGCACCAGGGGAGGTTTAGGTTGGATATTAGGAAAAACTTCTTTACTGAGTGGGTTTTTAGGCACTGGAATGGGCTGCCCAGGGAAGTCGTAGAGTCACCATCCCTGGAGGTCTTTAAAAGACATTTAGATGTAGAGCTTAGTGATATGGTTTAGAGGAGGACTTGTTAGTGTTAGGTCAGAGGTTGGACTAAGTGATCTTGGAGGTCTCTTCCAACCTAGATGATTCTGTGATGCTGTGATTCAACTTTCACACATTTCCCTGGAGCCATCCTCACCAGTGCAGTGGCAGTACCAGTGCCCATGCAGTATAAGGTCTGGGTTTGCAGTACTGTATGTAACATATAACGTATGGCCAACTTGGGCTTACAAACTTCTCTGTAATTATTTTAAACCGTCAGATCATATTCATGTCAAACACTATCTGCCCAGCAGGGAAATGCATTTGAGATGGCACTTGCAAAATATAAATAAATTTTGAAAGAAATAGGTATGCCACTTGCCTGTATCAAGTAGTCTGATGTATTAGAGAAAAAATAATAATTACAAAATCTGATTCTCCTCCTGAAACTATTTTAAACTGTTTAGAAAATTTTCTCTACAGCTCAGAGAGGAAAGAATAGTTGTTTCTTCAAGCAATGTATATAAAGTCAGCAGTGCATGTAAGCTTCTCTCTTCCACCACATCTCCTATCTCAGAACATTATGTACAAGTGAACATTTGGGGACCTTATGCAAATATTAGGTCATGCGGTTCTGCACACCTTGGTTAGTCCTGATGTGCCTGTGGTGTTTCCATATCTGTATGTAGAACCTGTGTGGCTAATTAGCCAATTGTATGCACAAGAACTGCACCAAAAGTGTGGGCATTAGTATGCTTAGAATGACTCATATTACTGGTTTTACAAAGCAAACATCATGACGTAAGACCAAAATCACCGAAGTAGGGAAGAGGATTTGTTTTTGCTGCCAACTTCTAAAGCTCCATTGGTGTCAGTGCAGATGTGACCAGCTATTCCAGTGGCAAATTTTGTTCACACATAAGACTAAGATTCATTTCAAGCATAGAATCCTCATATTAATGTCATTATCACAAACGAATGGTGTTGTGTTACTATCTCCTTATTGTGAAACATATGGTTTATTTTATTTTATTTTATTTTATTTTATTTTATTTTATTTTATTTTATTTTATTTTATTTTATTTTATTTTATTTTATTTTATTTTATTTTATTTTATATGCCTCAGATCTTATTGACCTTATTGATCTTTCTTCACCAATATCATGCACTTGTGAGGAATCTCCCCACAACATCTTAATAATTTCAGAGGACAATGAGTAACCCAAAGAATCTACTTTTCAGCCTCACTTCTCACTCGAATCTTCCCCAACAATACACCGCTATGGCATGTCTGTCTTCCTAAAAGAAAGGCATAGAGTCTTATGCAAATGGGAGCTCTGGAAAAGTCTTGAGAGGCTCAGAGAATTCTTTGTTATCTTTTCTCCTTCTCTTTCTCCTTCTTTCTGTTGTTAAAAATTATGAAGTCTAGTGCTCATATCATTTCATAAATCATAAGAAATACAGAAATTCTTCATCCAGACTTCCATCTCAGGCTTTTTCCTACTTCCAGAGGTCTTTCTACATGCTGCTTTATTATTTTATTTTATTTTATTTTATTTTATTTTATTTTATTTTATTTTATTTTATTTTATTTTATTTTATTTTATTTTATTTTATTTTATTTTTATTTCTACTTTCCTGTCCTCATCTTTCCTTATCTTGAAACAGTTGAAAAAGTCACTGTAGAATAAGTTATCTTCTTCATGGCACTGATCTAAAGCCAGCCCAGATGGTGTCAACTAGAAGTTGTCATTAATAAGTAGTTGTTTCTTTGTTTATATAAAATAAATGGATGTCTCAGTTGCTGATCTCAACTTCCAGGTCAGTGCATATATCATACAAAAACATGCACAGCAAAAACAGCATAAGTAGCACCTTATTGGAACTCCTACCACAGGGACCTGTGTTTGGAGCAATAAAGCATAGCCATCTTACCCCTTCCTGTGCTCCCTGTGAAATACTATTTGTTTCTGACTATTCCAACAGCCCTTCAGGACTGTGAGAAGGCAGTAACTGCATCTGGTACACCCCAGTTTGGTGAGCAATAGCACAATTCACAATTCTAGCCCCTCTCACAAGTAATTTCCTTCATAACGCTGTCAAAAGCAGAGCAGTGTCTACTTGTCTCTCCCTTTTTCACTATCAGCTGAGCAAATATCTTAAAGTTTGAAAATAGTTTATCACCCACACAGCTTAATAAACACATTGAAAGCATTTCCCTGAAGAGGCTTGGAATTAAAGAACACCCCAGTCTCCTCAGCATTCTGATAGCAAGAGAGATTAACAAGTCAACATTTCTTAAGTAGCAGAATCATGATTGTCTTGTTTCTAATCAATAGATTCAATTCAAAATCTCCTGTTGCATCTTTTCCCCTCTCTGAAAACCTTCAGAAAACCTCTTAAATTTGTTTGAATTCTTAGTGTCACAATTTTGAATTACTGCTTTTTTTTTTTTTTTTTTCAGAAATGAGCATCCTCTTAGACCTATATGCATATGAGATACATATGTTCCTTCCTGAGCTTTTAAGATAAACAGTAAGAACTTAACAGGCCTGCTAATCAAAGCTTACAGGAGGAAAATATCTTGTAATTCAGACTTAGAAACACCCCACATGGCAAAAAAGGAATGGACTGTCACACAGTAGGATTTGTAGAAAATTAACCAAAATACATATGAGTTAACCAAATAATAATTTAAAAATTTAAAATGCAAAGGAAAATTTCAACTGAAAAAAAAAATCAGAAACTGAAATGTGCTACTGAACTGGATAGCTTTAATTGGCACATAGGTGCCAAAACAAAAAACAAACAAACAAACAAACAAACAAAAATAGTGCAATGAAAATCTGCAAATATTGTAATGATCTTGAACTAGCTTAGCTTATAGGGATGATTTCTGCCATCATTAACATTTCATAGAGAAAATTTCTGCAATGCCAGTCCATTCTGAAATGAAGGTAGGAAGGTGGTATACACATAGAAATAAAAAGACAACAAGTGTATTCTTGCTCATACAACAATATGTACATGTTATATAGATTTGTGAGGGCATAAGCAGATTGATTAGTTTATACTGCCAGTAAAAAAACCATGAACTTGTATCAACTATCACAACTTTGGCTGTGTTCTTGTTGCAAGTACTTCTCTCTCTCTCATTTTATTTACTTATTTACTTATTTTCCCTTGTGAATTGTCCCTTTGGAACAAAATTAAACTTTGTTTTCCTTTTTCTTCAAGAAATTACAAGACACCATGGACTTCTGTTAGTAAGACACTGGTAATAATACCACATGCCATCTTGTCACATGTCTTAATAGTGCTGTCACTCAGCTGTCTTGCTCCATAGAAAAGATAAATGACTGAGTAAAAAAGCTCTCATAAAATCTTAACTTGACAACACAAGAAATTATTTTAATACAGAAAAAGAACATTATGACTGAATTGGCTGTTGTTCTGGTAAGACCAACATCATAGTACCAGTCTTACAAAGAAAGTTGTGGGGGAAAAAAAAAAAAAAGGTTAAGCATTTCCTTATGACAGAGAATTCTGAAACGCTTGTTTCTTATAGTTGAACTGAACAGAAAAGATAAAGAGAAAGGATGCAAACAGGACTATCCACAATATGTGTTGGTATGCAAAGAATAATCACATATGTCATGGAAACATAATGAGTCAACAGTTCCTCTCATGAAAAGATTTCTAAAATTGTATGGAAAAAATGCATACACATCCCCCAAATTAAATCTGTTATATTCCCCGATTATTTTCTAGAACAGTCGCAAATCAATGAGTAAAGACAATCTCACTGTTAGCATCTTTCCTTTGAGCTCTTCAACACAGAAGAAAGTCTGTGGCATAGTCTTCACTTGTTTTCTGAATATATATTTAAGTTTCAGATCTTCAGTAAACTAGTTGGGTTGCTTTTCCTTCTGCTGTTAACTGTGAGCTTGAATTTCTAAGAAAGGCAGAAGAAAATTTCTCTATCCATTGGACAGGAAAGATTAGCTTTTATTTTGTTTGGTACTGAAGACTAAAGCTAACCTGTGTGGATATTTCATAGTTTTTCCACAGCTGAAAGATTCCTGTTAGAAATTTCCACGAGATCACACAAACATCCTGAAACTCCTCAAAGCTGTGAAAGATATTGAATTGAGAGGTAATGGAGGTACCTTATATAAACCTGCAGTGATTTTTTTTTCCCATATGCTTCTATAGAACATGAAGATGTTTCTTTCCATCTTCAGAAACATTAGCCCTAAAAGTTTTTAAATAGCTAGATAAAAGTCCTAGTAAAGAATCATCTAAGAAAATGTTTGAACCCTTCTGTAATACACAAGTACTCCCGTATTGTCTAGCAGTGTTCAAAACACTAGATTTAGCTATTTTCTTCTCTGTAAAACTGAAAAAAAAAAAAAAATCTTAGAACTATCAAGACAAAAAGTATACCGTAGCCTAAATATGACTTGAAGTTACCTCTTCTGTGTACTGATGTGCTTTTCAAAAGTCAATTGAGTCTTAATTATTTTCTGTTATAGCTTTTTGTTATAATAGTTTTTGTTATAGAAAACCAACATTTTATTCTGAATTCAGTAGGTGATAAATGACAATTTCCCAGATAAGTATATAATACATATATATATGTTACTAGCATTTGTAATAATTCTCAGACTGAGAATTATTTATTATATATTTCTAAACGTCATTAGAGATCTTCATGTATATAAACATAAAAAAAGATGAAGTTAGATCGTCTGAAGTAAAAGGTCCCAGTGTCTTAGCTTAAAAAGTTTTCACTGAGCAAAGTTTTGCCAGTACCTGTAAGTTATGTTTTTAATATAGTTCTAACCTTAAGACCCATTGCACATTACATCATCTTTCAACATCTTGCTGTTTTAAAATATATGAATTTGACCATAAATACACAGGCAATCAGATATGAATCTAAGACCATAGGAAAAAATTGCAGAAACATGAGCTTTACAGTTTTTTTCAATAAAGCACAAAAAAGCTGTATGGGCTACTGCAGGGAAAGTTAACATCCCAGCCAGACTCAGTACACCCCTTTGAAGAGGAAAATTGCTAGAATATATAAAATTAACAACCAAAAGATGATAACAAATCCTGACCACCTCTCTTTCCCCAAGTTGATTTCTCCAAATCAGCCATTTTATTAGTTAATTTTATCTAAAAGGCAATGGGTTTCTCTACCAAACAGATTAAATATATATATATACACACCAATAGAAAATATGAGTCAGACAAGGACAAGATGTATAACTTCAGCTGGCCAGGTTAGCAATACCATAGGAGTAGCTGAGCACATGAGAGATTGGCTTTCAGCCTCACTGATTGAGCTGATAGCCCCCAAAACAAAAACTTTAATGTTGGAGAAAATTTGAAGTGCATTTAAGCAATAAGCTATTTATTTTTTTTTGTCTACAGTACTTTTACTACCCATTTAAAAAAAAAACATGAATCATTAATGTAAACAAATGTCTTCTGTTGCAGTAGTTATTTTAAGTTCTGTTATATATGCACCTGAAAAACAAAAGAAGAGGCAAACCCACTCTACTTCAGCCACTTTTCCTTAGAGTCACAAAATCCCCCAAACAAAATAGTGCTAATGCACTAATGCAAACAAAAATCTGAAACAGACTCCTGTGAACATCCTTATTCTTGCAAAAAAGAATTCTATTTTTTTTTTATGGATGCATAGAAGATGACATTCCCAGGATTATTAACAGTTCTAAACCATTATTGTTGCTAATGCAACCCCACTAAGTCCCATTTCTTCCCCAAAGATATCAGGTGTGCTTAAATTATGAAGGAATTTGAGACAGAACATCAAAAACAAAGTGGTGTTCAATGATCCTACAGCATTATTTATACTTAGCAGATGTCTTCCTGGGTTCTCTGATAAACACTGGCCGCTCCAGATATTCATTTGTTCACACTGCTCTATGGATTACGTTTTATAAATTATGACAGGCCACCAACTGAAAATCAGTCATCCAGGAAGGACATAGCCTCTTCTCACTACAGCATTCAGATTACTTTGGAAGCTTCATTACAGTCTCAGTATAATCTCACCTAAGAAAGAAAACTGGTTTTGCATTTTCAATGTCTCTGTCTTGACAGTATTTAAAATTTATGCTTGAAGTGCTAATTAAAATAAGTTAGTAAGGCCTCTGGATGATCACATGATATCAGCCATCAAAAACTAATATCATATACCTCTGTGTTTCAATGTCATTATTACTGCTATTACTTAAAGACAACAAGGAAGAACATGTACTGATCTATATGTAACTGGTGTGTGAACACCTGGACAGAGACAGAAGGATACCATTCCAGTTAAGAGTTTAATTCTTCTTCAGTGCAACCAATATGGAAAAGAAGAGGGAGAAAAACAAACAAACAAACAAGTAGATGATGCAATTTAGAGTTGAACTGGCTCAGTCTAAAGCATCAACTTTATTATTATTATTTATTATTATTTATTATTTATTATCATCATCATCTTCATCATCATCATCATCACCATCATCATCATCATTATCATTATGTTGCTGTTGTTGTTATTTCTGCCTTATTTCCTGACAAGGTGAAATGATTAGAGCGGAAAGGAATTTAAATATCCAAACTACTGTGTGTTTGTCTCCCAGTTGAGCAGCTGATAACAAAGTTCTTCAAAACAGCTGTAAATGTCAGGGAAGGGGAATGTGAAAGAGTCTGGAAGAAAACCCGAACATGTGAAAAGCTCAATCACGAACCTTATCAGAATGTGCCAGGTCTCAAGTCTAAGACATTAAGGGAAGTGTTGCTATTGCTATATGCAAGTAATTATCTCAGGCAGTTTGAGTAACAGCTGCTTTTAAAGCTGCTAAGCTTTTTTGGGCCATGTTTAATATTCTTTACCTACTTATCCATTTATTATTATTACTATTACTATTACTATTACTATTACTATTATTACTATTGTTAATTTAATTTTAAAATTTTTAATCTCCAAAGAGAATTTAAATGTTCATTGGTAAACTTTTTGGTCTTCTGTTCCCTCAATAGAAGATCTGTCCTTCTAATTAGTATATTAAACTTTAGTAATTTTTGTTACATTTTTCTTTTTTTTTTTTTTTTATGGTTGCAATATCTCTCTACATTTTTTGTTTGTCGGTTGCTTTAGAAAGTTCCACAATGAACGTGAGGCTTACAATTAAAAATAAGAAGAAAAAGAAAAGAAAATAGCAGAAACTAAGGGAAAAGTTATTTTTAAGATAAAGGGTTCTCTTACTTTGTCAGTGGGAGGACCTGCTGGTAAGATAGCAAATGTCATTGAATGTAGCAACTTATTTGGGTGTGAATCCAAAGAAAGCAAACCTAAATACAGCTGAAGGCTCAAAAAAAAAAAAAAAAAAAAAAAAAGAAAAAAAGAAAAGAAGTCCTAATAAAAGAAATTTTGTTTCAACTATTGCTTTTAACACCTACTATGCATATAGTGTTTTCTTTTTCCTTGTCTGTATTAACCAGACCCTGCCTAAATCAAACTATCTGAAATTTTCAGCGGCCACAAATGAAATCTACTCAAACAAAGATTCACAGTAGCAAGTTTGCATATGACTGATGCCAGTAGAACATTATTTCCTGTTTTAAAATCTTTGTTAGCTAATCTACATGACATGTATAAATCACGTCATTATTTTTCATGTCTGATTAAATAATAGGGTATACCCTTCCCAAGGGACTATTTGTACATTTGAATACAAAATCGTTTTCTTCAGTATTCATAGATGAAATACTAGAATCCATTTTCCTCATCATTAAAATAACTACAACTTGATTTCACAAAAGTCTGTGTAAACAAAATAGAACAGGTTAAGAAGCATGACAGCAATAAATTCAATTTTAAATTATGCACAATTTTTTTGAAAATATCACTTTTCCAGTGTGTTTGTTAGAACACATACACAATGAAGTCTGAAAAAATCATAAAAATTAAAGAAAAAACACAAAATATGACCTCCTTGACAGAACAGTTCATGCTGAATAGCAAAAGAATTTAAATCAATCAATCAAAAAAAAAAACCTCCATAATTGTTTACAAAATATTTTATAATAGAAACTGCATTTGAAGATTTCATAGTAACACATGAGAATATTTTTCCAATATAAAAATAAAATAAAATAAAATAAAATAAAATAAAATAAAATAAAATAAAATAAAATAAAATAAAATAAAATAAAATAAAATAAAATAAAATAAAATAAAATAAAATAAATCTTCTAAATTCCTTGGTTACACATCTGCTGCAATTATGTATACTTTTATTAGGTAACTTTTCTGTGTCTTATTGATGTCAGTGCAGCTACTAGAAAGATTAAATTGACAAAGTAGTCCTACTTACTTTTAAGCAAAAAAGTCCATATTTAGGTAAACATAATGCCTGCAGTCTCCCACTCAATTGTCATATAACCTTCTGAGATTCCTTCTTAGGAGTTTACATTTCCAATCATTACTATGATTAAATTACCTAAGTCTTCATAATCCTAAACAATTTAGCACCAGACTTAATAAGTTATTTGGGAAAAGACTTTTTCAAAAAATATATATTTATGATTACTAGGTTGTTTTCCTCTAACAAGCACTTCTAGGAGCTTAGCTTTGAAGATACATACGACAGGCTTTCATTGATTGACTCAAACATCCCAGGCAGAAAAAAAAGTTGTGTTTTTTTGTTTTGTTTTGTTTTGTTTTTTAATAACTAGTAGTCAAGTTGATAGAACATTTAACCAAATTAAACTAACATTTCTACTGAACATCTCTCCCATCTCTCAGAGCTGTGAGCTGATCTCCTGATTACTATCCTGAGTCATAATTCTCTTTGTTCCCCTCTTCAAATATATTATATTTTGTACCCAGTTTAAACTAAATAAAATAGACAAATAAGACAAACAGAGGGAAAAAGAAAAGTCTGGAATTCTGGGGTTTAGATCAATCATTGTACCCCTGGCTTCCAACTCCTGCTTCACCTACGAAAATCTGGCTTATACTGTTGAGGAACAACCTCAGCTAATGTTGGTAATTGATCCAGGGTGCAACAATTTATAGTTCTGACAAGCTAAGTTGATCTAATTTCCTCTCAGCTTTGCAATTTCCTCCCTTTTCCTCTTGGTTGTCACACCAACAAGGTAATTCCATAGGATGTTAAAATCTGGAAAAGTAATTGACCCAAATGGCTTCAATGTGAAACTAATGTAGCCTTTCAGTGACACAGGATCTGCAAGGAAGTCTTCTCCGTCCCTTCAGTCCTCTTCCCTAGCTCTTTAAGAACAGTTATCTCATTTTAAAAACTTTGTTTTTCTTTCAGTGAAAGGGCAGAAGTTAACTCAATTATATCACATTTTTCGTATCATTCCTAGAGCATTCTCATACAAAAACATTGTGGAACTGAAGAACCTTGACCACGGAATCATATATGCACATGGTAACGAATGCTATATATTCAGCTGGCAATTTCATGCAATTCATTGGGTGATGATTTGAATCTGCCTTGCATGCACACTGAATTCATTGTTCTCAGGAAGAAATTACACCCTAAGAAAGTTAATTTTTGAGGGAATTGCATGTGGCATGCAGCAACACCACAAGCCCTTTGTGAATGTCTCTTTTGCTTCAGCGTACAAACATTTGCTTTATACAAGGTCACTGTGGAATACCTCCTGATTCTTTCCCAACTATGAAGTTCATGTATGACAATGTTGACACTGCTAATGAGCTTACTGTAGAGGGTGTTGTAATGACCAGTGAGATAAATTAATTAGAACTGCTTGTTCAAGTCATGGTTGGTTCCTGAACCAAGCATTAAACAATTAAAGCTTGCCTACTGCAAACTGCACTCCCACTACTGCTTTCTTTTCCATTCAGACACCACTTGGCCAATGAGTAATTTCTTTTATAGTTTGCTAAATTCAGACCCTAAAATTCATACCACAGTTACCAATCCTTTTTTCCATGGTCTTACCCCAAAAACTAGTTATTAATATTGTTGTTCCTCTCTTATGTCTCCTCAGGTGGTTTTACAGGGATGAGAAAACCCCTGACAGAATGATTCACGCTCCCTGGGAATAGAAAAACAGACATAGGAAGGCAGGATTTATTAATACCTTAGAAAAGAAATAATTCCCTAGTTATATCAGCTTTCTACCCAAGAATAGCCATTTGGTTTTGACAGTGGTCTGTAGTGTCTTTGGTTTTAACTCCAGTAAGACTGCAAAGGAATTGCCGTTCTTATATTAGTCAGTAAAAAGAAAAAAAATATATATTTTTTTACATATAAGTATACATTATATATGTAAATATATGTGATCGCTAGTATAAAACACATGCATAATACTGCTGTGAAACTGATTTATATATTGGTGAAACAACTAATAAAATGAAATGCAAACCAATTTCAATTAGTCTAATTTCTGTGTTAAATTTTTGGAAACACTTTCTGCTTTATATATCATAGCTATGCAATCCTCCCTAAACAGCAAATATCGGGTTGACATTTAATTTACTCTGTAGTTATGTTGAATATAAACTTTACTTAAAATTAAAATTATAGGCCTAATAGCTTATGGGAGCTGGCCAGCTCCAAATAACCATGGGACTGAGAATGACTAGTTATTAAATTAATGAAACTTGACAAAATGAGAACTGTACAGAAAATTGTGTTAATTTGTACACAGATAACTCTTACACAGAATAACTATCAATGAAACAGAAAAATCCAGGAATGACAGGAATGACATGCCCACTGTATGATAATTTACATATGCAAATTTCCCTAAGTAGAAGTCTCTTCAGCTGCGTTTTTTTTTTTTTTTTTTATAACATGTAAAGCAGGTCTTAAAGCTATAAAGGAATATTTCAAACTCATTGTGTTAATATTAAAATAATAAAGAGACTTTTCCGTATGTTATCCTTCCCTCTTTCCAATTTTGACATTCATAAATTGGATATTAATTTACTTCAGGATACTTGTTTGTTGTTTTTTTTTGATGTTTTATTTGAACTTATATTTTGGTAGATTAAGATGTGGTAGTAACACAAGCCCTGTGTGATTCCTCTTATTAATAGATTACTCTATCTTCTTATTAATTCCTCTTATATCACCTGACTTCAGGTAGTTAAATGGATCAATAGACCAATCAATCCATATTTGAGCTAAGTGCTGAGCACCATGTTTGATACCAGTGAATCACACAGAAATTAACTAAACTTACCTATTGTTTTGAGATGAGAACAAAATCATCTCAAAATTTGCTGAAATTAGTTTAAGGTTTTAATATTTAATAGAATCTGAAATGAATTGTCTCCTTCTTGTCATTGAGATCGCCCAGTAGAATGAGGAATAAGCAAGAAGTGTTGTTTCACTTTGCCTGTTCCTTGCCTGGGTCTACCTAATTTTTCCCTTCACATGACCCCTTTGTCAGATAGAGTTCATAATATCTGCCTTTGCAGCTTTTCCTCCCAGGGTAACACAAACATGATAAGGGCTCAAGTACATCCTCTGAACACTGAGCATTCCCCTCTATAGGAGGAGAAATTCATGACCAAGGCAATTTCTTTCCCTGCTACATGAAAATGTAGGCAGCACAGGTCTGAGATTCTTGCTTATAAGGAAGCGTTCTAGAATTAAACCTCTATCATGTCCTGGAGCAGAGTCTGTGTTTTATATTTTGCTAAAAGACAGAAACCAGGTCCCACAGAACCTCTGAGTGAGCTTTCCTCTTTCCAACAAGTGCAGATGGAGGCTGGGAAGGATTACAAGCTAGATATTTTGATTAAACTCTAAGTATATAACACAAAGATGTTGTTGGAAGCTTGCACACAAACTGAGTTACAAAATGTGGGCTGTACTGAGTGTAACAGATGCATTTTCAGTTCTGTTGATCTATGACTTTAAGCAAATCACCTTCAAATCAGAACCCCTCTAGAGACATGAAGTCAGTTGAAGCAGCTGAGGTTAAACATAAGTAGTACTACTATTATAACATTGCAGGCTGACCTGCAAAGGTGAAGGGAAAAAGTGGGAAGGATTCCTTGAATTTTCTCTCTCTGGAACCCAGATGACATTCTAAAAACACTTGACTTCTGAACTTCAAACTTCAAGTATTATTAGCATCCCTTTGGCCTCCAAATAAACTGTAGTCTGAAGACTTCACGTCATTAAAAACAAGAAAGAAGTAAGCAATCACCTCCAAGCGGGAGACGCCATACCAATATGAAGAAAATAAGAGGGGAGGAAGAAATAAAGTGAAAATTGTCAGCAAAGAGCAAGAGTGGGGTTAATTCACAAGGCTGGATCAAGCTGGAATCAGGGCTGGACGTGGGTTTGCCTACAATATCTGTGGGTGTCCAGGCCATTTGACTTTCTCTGTCATACAAAAAAAATAATGTGACACAATTTTCCCACACATGAACTAAGATTAATGTAATATTCCAGTGTTGTTTGCATTGTATTGTCTCTTTAAGTTTTATACAGTTTGGGGAAAAAATAAAAAATAAAAAAATAGTAGCTTCTTCTGTGTACAAGAAATATTTCTGAGTCTTCTGGGACTTTGTACAGAAGAGTAACCATTGACATAAATTCAAATAACTTATGGACATTTCAGAAGTCAGGGTCACTGCAGATAATAAGTAAAATATATATACATATATATATATATAAACCAAAAATTTTCTGAGCTTTTTTATTCTGTATCATTAGTTTGGTGTTTTTCTGACAGGAATAGACATTCTCTTGACTCTTGGAAGCTTCCTTTTTGACAGAGAATAGAAGAAAGGGAAATTTTTTCCCACTATTTCTGAATCAATATATATTTATATATATATATTATATATATTATATATATTACATATATATAATATATATTATATATTATATATATTTTATATATTATATATATATTTTATATATAATATATATATATTTTTAATATCTCTCTATATTTTTAACTCTAGAATATTATACATTAAATATGTGTAAATATACAGACAGAATATTGTATGAATTAAAGTTATGAATCTTCAAATATTATCAAAAGATTATAGTGGTAGGTGATTCCTTACTAAATGTTTAAATCCAATTGGGATATTTCTATAGAAGATACAGTATTTGTAGAAAGTAAGAAAGGCACATGGGATATTCCCAGGACATGCTTTATGCAGGAGGACAGACTAAACATTACTTTTAAATGCTACTGCCTTTCGTTTTTCAAATCTCTGAATCACCAGTCTCACATTTTTTTAATTGACTCAGTTTATTGTGGGAGAGAATTTGGGAGTCTAGCCTATACCATCTGAATACTGACATAGTGTAGAAGCAGTCAATAATATTCGTAGTTTACAGACTGCTACTTCATTTTCCAGTCCTGATTTAATAATCTTTCAGTTGTCATGGATTCAGAGGATAAACATCCAGGGTTTTCAATATACAGACTAAAGCTATGAAATACATGTCACTGCTTGTAATACACAGAAACGAAGTTTGTTCTTTCAGTTAGACAAAAAGTAGCAGAGTCAGATCATCCCAGAAATCTAATATGTGGGCAGGTTTAATAGAAATCAAGAAAGGAATTTCTGTGGTTTATCTATCTTTGCTCATTCATAGTAGCGATCTGTTTCTAATTAAAATTTAATATGGACTGTATAGATAGCTGGAGTGTCAAACTCTAAATCACTGTCTCTAAGCAGCTAAAGAATTCAGTGCTTAGACTGCAGTTTATAAAATGGTTGTTTAATATGTTTGGAGCAGAAACTAAGGGAGGTTATGTTTAGACTGATGTGTATAATTTATTGTATCTACATATGGGTAAGTCTGCTAAGCCTTTTCTTTTTCCTTCAAATAGCACAGTGAAAGGAAGATCTCTAGTAGTTCTCAGGCAAGTACAGTACTATGTGAAATCTCATTTAGCAGAGGGTGATCAGGATAGGGAGTTACATATTTCTGAGTAGCTTATGATGAGTGTACTTCATTGCTTTTAAGGGAATATTTCTTGAAATGCCAAAGCAGGTGCCTTAAAATGCCTCGTATTTTGGGTAGTAAACTTCACTCATAAAAACCCTGCTATGCACGTTAAAACTTAATAGCTGGAATATATCATATTAATGCACCTTGGTGTTGAAGAAACATTGTGAGACTGAAACTTGCACACAGAAAAAGTCAGGGAATTTATTGTCAGTGATTTCATTTGAGCCTTACATCTTTTTGCACTGTGTCTGGGTGACATGAAAGTGTGAAATCAATTTATGATGTTGAATATTTGAAACCTGAAACCACAATGTAAAACAAATGAAGGAAAAGAAAGTATATATATCACAAACCGATTTTTAACTAGAAGAAATGTGGAGCAATTAAAATACATTCTTCTGTCAGTTATTTTACATTTATGGATGAGTATAAACTGAATGTGTTAAAAGGTTAAGGCTGCCAGGAGCAGGGAATGCATAGAAAACTACTCCTGCCGTTCTACACTTTTGATAGCTTCTAGTGAGCCAGAAAGCATAGTTGCCCAGAAGGAAAAGGTTTATTTATTTTGTTGGCATTATCTTTGTTCAAAATGGTAATATCCTGGAAAAAAAAAAGTATTAAAAAGAACCCAGTCTTTAATTGTTGGGGCTATGAGTGCTTCAGGACACAAAGGGAAGCTTTATCGCTGACTATACGAACAATTAAAACAAATACAGATATAGTGTTTTAATTCATTGAGTGAAATTAGTGAGACATAAAACTTCAGATTACATATATATAGTAATTTATTTATTTTACCCCAGGACTTCCTCCTTACCTCATTCTTCTTAACTTTTTGACTTAGGCAGAGTAAATTTCTTTACTATTCCATATACTTTGTTTTTATGGTCCACTTGCTAGTTATTCAAGAAAGACATGTACATCCAAAATGCACAGGTCTTAAGTAGAATCATAATAATCACTAATCAATAATCACATATATTACAAAAGTTTATAGAATTGAGATGCAGAAATTATATGTTCTGAACTTGGGCAGTGGTAGGGGGAGGCACAGACAAGAATAGGAAAATGCAGAGCAAACAAATACATTGTAGTCTCAGTATCAGGCACCATTTCCTACTGGTGAGATTTAGGGAGTTTCAAGTAACCTCCCTACAAAAATAGCAGAAACTCCACCCACTGAGTAATACTTAAAGATATTTGTCAAAGTTTAGAGAATGATTAGTTGAGCACTTTGTAGTAATGCAGGCAGTAATTTCCTGATCTAATTGACTCTTATTTATTATATCATATATTTTAAGAGAGCACAGCTACAAGATATCTTATCAGAAATAATTTGTCTTGGAAAGAAGGGAATAAAAAAAAGATTGAGATTCTCAAGAGGAAAGGAAGACTGTACAGCAGCTGAAGATTAGAAAGGCACTTTAACTTCACAGATATATCCTGGAAGCACAACACAGCCCAGAGAAAGCAGTCTAGGAGGTTTCTGGAGAGCGTGGAAGATAGCTACCTGATGCAGCTGGTAAGTGAGCCTACCAGGGGTGGTGCCCCGCTAGACCTTCTCTTCACAAACAGAGAAGGACTGGTGGGAGATGTGGTGGTTGGAAACTGTCTTGGGCAGAGTGACCATGAAACGGTGGAGTTCTCTATTCTTGGCAAGGCCAGGAAGGGGACCAGTAAAACTGCTGTATTGGACTTCTGGAGGGCTGACTTTGAGCTGCTCAGGACACTGGTTGGCCGAGTCCCTTGGGAGGCGGTTCTGAAGGGCAGAGGAGTCCAGGAAGGCTGGGCACTCTTCAGGAAGGAAATCTTAATGGCTCGGGAGCGGTCTGTCCCCATGTGCCCAAAAACAAGCCTGTGTGGAAGAAGACTGGCCTGGCTCAACAGAGAGTTGCAGTTTGAGCTTAGGAGAAAAAAGAGGGTGTACAACCTTTGGAAAAGAGGGTGGGCCACTCAGGAGGACTATAAGGAGGTAATGAGGCAGTGCAGGGACAAAATTAGAAAGGCCAAAGCTCATCTGGAGATCAATCTGGCTACTGCCATTAAAGACAACAAAAAATCTTTTTACAAATACATCAACGCAAAACAGAGGACTAAGGAGAATCTCCATCCTTTACTGGATGCAGGGGGAAACTTAGCTACAAAAGATGAGGAAAAGGCGGAGGTGCTTAATGCCTTCTTTGCCTCAGTTTTTAGTGGCAAAACCAGTTGCTCTCTGGATACCCAGTACCCTGAGCTGGTGGAAGGGGATGGGGAGCAGAATGTGGCCCTCACTATCCACGAGGAAATGGTTGGCGACCTGCTACGGCACTTGGATATGCGCAAGTCGATGGGGCCGGATGGGATCCACCCGAGGATACTGAGAGAACTGGCAGAGGAGCTGGCCAAGCCGCTTTCCATCATTTATCAGCAGTCCTTGCTATCGGGGGAGTTCCCAGTTGACTGGTGGCTGGCAAACATGACACCCATCTACAAGAAGGGCCGGAGGACAAACCTGGGGATCTTTAGGCCTGTCAGTTTGACCTCAGTGCCAGGGAAGCCCATGGAGCAGATTATCTTGAGAGTCATCAAGTGGCACTTTCAGGGCAAGCAGGCGATCAGGCCCAGTCAGCATGGGTTTATGAAAGGCAGGTCCTGCTTGATGAACCTGATTTCCTTCTATGACAAAGTAACGCGCTTGGTGGATGAGGGAAAGGCTGTGGATGTGGTCTACCTTGACTTCAGCAAGGCTTTTGACACTGTTTCCCACAGCATTCTCCTCAAGAAACTGGCTGCTTGTGGCTTGGACTGGTGTATGCTTCGTTGGTTTAGAAACTGGCTGGATAGCCAGGCCCAAAGAGTCGTGGTGAATGGAGTCAAATCCAGTTGGAGGCTGGTCACTAGTGGCGTCCCCCAGGGCCTGGTGCTGGGGCCGGTCCTCTTTAATATCTTCATCGATGATATCGGGCATTAAGTGCACCCTCAGTAAGTTCACAAATGACACCAAGTTAGGTGCGTGTGTCGATCTGCTCGAGGGTAGGAAAGCTCTGCAGGAGGATCTGGATAGGCTGCACCGATGGGCTGAGGTCAACTGTATGAAGTCCAACAAGGCCAAGTGCCGGGTCCTGCACCTGGGGTGCAATAACCCCAAGCAGAGCTACAGGCTGGGAGAGGAATGGTTGGAAAGCTGCCTGGGAGAGAAGGACTTGCGAGTATTGGTGGATAGTCGGCTGAATATGAGCCAGCAGTGTGCTCAGGTGGCCAAGAAGGCCAACAGCATCCTGGCTTGCATAAGAAACAGTGTGAACAGAACTATCTCAGTTCATGTCTCCAACAGGAGTTGATCATGACATTGAGAGCATTGACAGGAGTAAATTTTAACTAGAGCCTGCCAGAGGCTTTTAATCACTGACTTTTTAATCACTGACTTTTTAATCACTTTCAGAGGTACAATCAGGGATCAGCATTTTTATGTTTCTGGATTTTTTCAAGGCAATGTAGCACTGCAGGGCATGTTCTTCTTGATATCCCCTCAAATTCACTCATTTTAAAATTTTGACAGACTTTCTTTTTCCATTTTCGGTACCCTGAATTTATTCATATTTCAGTTTTTGTTCCTCAGCTTCTCCTTTTTAGAAAGGTTTTTATTTGCTGATATAGTAATCTCATATTTCTGGATCTGTACTCAATATAAAGTAACGTGTAAATGACATGAAGTTGAATTTTGAGGCTTTTCTCATTTGTTTGTTTCTTTTAAATAGTTCTTCCCACAGAAATATCTTATTGAGAATTGTTGGTTAGAGCTGAAATTAAATCCTTTAACATTTGGTTAGGAGGATTGTTTCAGCTCACCTGTTGCAGAATTGTTATCTGCAATATCATACTATCAAAATGCAGGTACTGAGGTGATATAGAAAAAGCAGTGAACTGCAGTTCTGAGTGGCCTGATTTCAGACAGTTTCAGTTGATCCTGTAAACCAATTCAAGGAGTGAATATGGAAAGATAAACTTTGAAAAGATAAACAGAAAAGATAACGTCATAAACTTCTATGCTTTATCTTCCAAGAGACTGTGTCATCTTTGTAAAATAGTTTGTTTTAGAATGTAGAAGATTATTGCAAAATCTACTAAGGCTGTCAATCTCAAAGAAAATATAGATATTTGCATATGGATCAAGGAGGAAATTTAAATAATATTTTATTTCTAGACTGTAAGCAAAATGTCTAAAGAGGTCTATGGTTAAAATCAAAATCATTAAGAAAATTTGGAAAAAAAAGGGGGTGGGGGGGAGGGCTGGGGATTGGTCATTTATATGTCCTTATACATTGATTTAAAAAAAAAAAAATCAGCCCTTGCTGAAACTGAAGAATTCTCCTCATACAAATTTTGAGTCTGGCACAAACTAAGCAGTAATTATTCTTATCAGGAAAGTATGATTATATAAAATATTATCTCCCTTCATCTGATCCAGGCGTCTGTTTATTTACAAAAATGAAGAGGTGAGGGCCAGCATGTACCTAGCTCTCTAGAAAAAATGATCTGTAGTTTATATTTAATTCTAGTTAATTCTCTGCTAGCTTTGTGGTGTTTATCTATGTCTAGCATACTTTTAGAACTCCCTGAGCAATTGAGAGAATTTGTGTTAATCAGTACAATGGAATTGGTACTACTGTGGAACTCTGCATGTGGAACTCCTTGTTCAGCCTGGAGAAGAGGAGGCTCAGGGGTGACCTTATTGCTCTCTACAGGTACCTTAAAGGAGTCTGTAGCGACGTGGGGGTTGGCCTGTTCTCCCACGTGCCTGGTGACAGGACGAGGGGGAATGGGCTTAAGTTGCACCAGGGGAGGTTTAGGTTGAATGTTAGGAAGAACTTCTTTACTGAGAGGGTTGTTAGACATTGGAACAGGCTGCCCAGGGAAGTGGTGGAGTCACCATCCCTGGAAGTCTTTAAAAGACGTTTAGATGTAGAGCTTAAGGATATGGTTTAGTGGGGACTGTTAGTGTTAGGTCAGAGGTTGGACTTGATGATGTTGAGGTCTCTTCCAACCTAGAAATTCTGTGATTCTGTGATCATGGTGGACCACCTGCCCTATAGTAGTCAGACAAAGGGAGTGAACCAAAATGATTAAGAGGAATGGAAACAGGTCCCTGCTCAGCATCACAGGTAACCCCCCTTCCTCCCTGCCTTGCCTCCCCAAGTGCCCTTACACAATAGGTTTGAGTCTCTAGAGCTTGAGGGATGGGTTGGTGAGTATGTGAGGAAAGGTCCATGCAGGAGGTTTTCTAGGGCAAGGAAGTTGACTCCACACCTCAAGACTTCCTCCTCCAAGAAGGAAAGAAGGGTAATTGTTGCAGGTGACTCCCTTCTGAAGGGAACAGAGGGCCCCATATGCCAGCTGTACCCTCCCCATAGGGAAGTCTGCTGCCTACCTGGGGCCCAGGTCAGGGACGTTACCAGGAAACTTCCTGGCCTGGTTCACCCCTCTGATTATTAACCTTTAGTGACAATTCAGTCTGTCAGCAATGAGATCACTGAGAGAACCCTGAAGGCTATCAAAAGGGACTTCAGGGGACTGGGGCAGTTAGTGGATAGAGTAGGAACATAGGTGGTGTTTTGGTGTTTTCCTTTATCCTTTCAGGGGCAGGGAGGGATACTGAATGGACCTGGAAAACCCAGCCGATAAATACATGGCTGAGAGGCTGGTGCCATCACCGGAATTTCTTGGTATTTTTTGACTGTGGGGATGTTTACTTGACACCTGGCCTAATGGCTGCAGATGGGTCCCACTTGTCTCAAAGGGGGAAATGGATCCTAGGAGCTGGCAGGGCTCGTTGAGAAGGCTTTAAACTACAAGTAGGTGTGAAGGGGGATGGGGATGAAATGAGGCTCAATAGAAATGAGTCTGAGGGAGCAATGCCAGGACTGGGGATGAGGGCAATAGTGAAGCTGAACTGCATCTACACTAATGCATGCAGCATGGGCAACAAAGAGGAGGAGCTGAAAGCCATTATGCAGCAGGCAAACCATGACCTAGTTGCCATCACTGAAATGTATTGGGGCCACTCCTACGACTGGAGTGGCCGTCAGTGAAACTGATACCTTGGGTTTCCAGGAGGCAGACTTTGAATTGTTCAGACCACTGGTATGGAGGGTCCCTTGGGGGTCCTGAGGAGCAGAGAGATCCAGGAAGGCTCCTCAGGAAGGAAGTCTTAAAGGCACAGGAGCAGGCTTTCCCCATGTACCATAAGATGAGCTGGCAGGAAAGACAGGCATGGCTGAACAGGGAACTTTTGCTGAGTATCTGGGAGAAAAATAGATTTTGTGTCCAGTGTAAGAAGGGACAGGAAACTCAGTGAGAGTACAAGGAAGTTACTTGCATATGCATATTAAAAATCAGGAAGGCTAAAGCCCAGCATGAGCTCAACCTGGCCACTATGCTTAAGGATAACAAAAATGTTTTTACAAATATATTAACGGTAAGAGGAAGGCCAAGGAGAATCTCCATCCTTTACTGGATGCAGGGGGGAACATGACTACTAAGGATAAGGAAAAGGCTGAGGTTCGTAATGCTATCTTTACATCTGTCATTACTAGCCTCCCAGACTGGAAGTCTGGGGTGAGGAGCAGAAGAAACCCCCCACAGTTCAGGTGGAAACAGATAGAGACCTATTGCTGCACCTGGACTGTCACAAGTCCATAGGGCCAGATGGGATCCACCCAAGGGTGCTGAGGGAGGTGGCAGATGTGATTGCTGGGCCATTTTCCATCATCTATCAGTGACCATGGTCATCTAGGCATCCAGAGAGGTCCTGGATGACTGGAGACTTGCTAATGCAACACCCATATATAAGAAGGGTCATAAGGAAGACCCGGAGAACTACAGAACTGTCAGCCAGGAAAGTGTGCCAGGAAAGGTGGTGGAACGCATCATCCTAACCATCTAACCCAGGAGCTGGACTTGATCCTTGAGGGTCCCGTCCAACTCATTTTCACAAGTGATTAAACTATGTGGAATTTCTTGTTTTCTGATTGCAGTTAACAACAATAAAAAATTTTAATTCACTTGTCGGGAATAAGGACAGCTTTTTTTGTGGACCTGCTGGAGAGGAGCTCTGAGGAGAAGGACCTGGGGGTCCTGGTGGATGACAGGTTGGCCATGAGCCAGCAGTGTGCCCTGGTGGACAAGAAGGCCAATGGGATCCTGGGGTGCATTAAAAGGAGTGTGGCGAAGGTCAAGGGAGGTGATCCTCCCCCTCTACTCTGCCCTGATCAGGCCTCACCTGGAGTACTGTGTCCAGTTCTGGGCTCCCCAGTACAAAAAAGACAGGGATCTCCTGGAAAGAGTCCAGTGGAGGGCCACAAAGATGATACGGGGCCTGGAGCATCTCTGCTGTGAGGAAAGGCTGAGAGACCTGGGTCTGTTCAGCCTGGAGAGAAGAAGAATGAGAGGGGATCTCATCAATGTCTATAAATACCTGAGGTGTGGGAGACAGAGGGATTGGGTCAACCTCTTTTCAGTGGTTTGCAGGGACAGGACAAGCAGTAATGGTCACTAGATAAAGCACAGGAAGTTCCTTACCAACATGGGAAAGAACTTTTGCACGGTGAGGATGATGGAGCACTGGAACAGGCTGCCCAGGGAGGTTGTGGAGTCTCTAGAGATATTCAAGACGTGTCTGGACACCTACCTGGGCAACCTGCTCTAAGGAACCTCTTTGGCAGGAGGGTTGGTCCCAATGGTCTCTCAAGGTCCCTTCCAGCCCCTACAATTCTGTGATTCTGTGACATTTTTTGTAGCTTAGCAGAAGCATTCTTTCCAAGCATATGTGTGTTTGTGTGTATGTATATATATATACATACTATATATGTATATAATATATATATAATAGTAAATATATATAATAATATATAATATATATTATATATTATATATGTAAATATATATATAATGTATATATAATTATAATATATATATATAATAGTAAATAATATATATATATATTTCCAAGTATAAAGGTAATGATCATTAAGTTATGCTCATTCTTCACTAGAAAACACATCTTAATTCAAACAAGTTTCAGAAGGAATATAACTTCCTTTAAAGCAGAAATCTTGTCTAGGAAACAAACGTACCAGGAAATAAGCATGCTTGGATGATTTTCTTGGCTAAAGCTCATAGAAGAGACAGCTCATTGAAGAATGAATTCTGATAATGAGTTTGTGTTATGAGAAAATTCATAAGAAATAATAAAGTGGGACATTTTCTGATAATTCAAACTCATTTTCAGAACTCATTCTTCATTGAACAATTTTTTTCTATAGATATCCCGAGTTACTAAATTACTATTCTGTTGTAAAACTCTAAAACTTTCAGGACCTTAATGTGGAACATGGCACAATATGAAGAATGTGTGTACCAGAAAAGAATAATAAACTTTAAAACAAAATTTCCAAAAATGGCTTGTTCAAATTTAAGATTAACAAAATTAATTAAGGGTTCAAAGCTCTCCACAACCATCAAATAAATCTCAGTGAAAGCACATAATAAAATACAGTTTATCATGAATTCTTGTAATTTAAGGAGACATCTCTTGCTTACTCATTGATTTGAACTGTTTATATTTTTGAATGTTTCTAATACTGTTTGCATACAACAGAAAATACAGTGTTGTATAGCTGGCAACAGTAATATGTTACATCAATTAAAAAAAAAAAAAGTGCTTATAAATTTAGATTTTTTCAGGGATCAGGAGAAAAATAACAGTAGCTTTTTGACCAAAAGACCTCCTACAATATAATTCTTTTTTTCAGACTTTCTTGAAAATTGTTCTCTCCATTCTGCTCCACTAGATCAAGCATCGAATGTTTGAATATTTAGCATAAGTCTTTGTCTTATTTTTGACCTCCTAAATGTTTTCAACTAACCGGTAACATTCTTTAGAAGCATTCTTCATTTATTGAAGGACAACCTGGATAATATGAAGTCTCTGCACTGAAGTAGTTCCTGATATAACATAGTGGAATAATGGAATTATTTTAGTTTGGATAATTGTTCTGGAGGTCTACAAGAACAGACCACTTTCCTTACAAGTTAAGTCTCTGCCATGTTATGATGAGAGTACTATGGGATAACTTCTTTAAAGATAAGTGGGATATTGAATTTCTAATAGGTCAAGGAATTGTTTGAGACACAGAAACGGAAAGAGAAAGGTCTATTTTAAACACTATCAACCAAGCACTATCAGTGCTTGATTTCAGCAAAATTTGGGGAAAATGTTCTTCTTAGCAAATATAAAAGAGAAAAGAAAGGCAACTAAAAACAGTAGGAAATGAACCATGCTATTAGATTTAGGGGTTTCACTATGCATTAAATTGCTGATCTATTAATAACTTATTGCATGGTTCATATTCAGTTGCCAAGGTCAAAAATACTCTTTTTAAACATTGAATTTATCTCTGCAGACTGTCCAAGTAATTCAATTTTGTTAAGAATTGATGAAAATCTATCATTTGGCAATGATGGATGTATGTGGCACTTCTTTCAGTCCAATGTATGTGCTGAGTATAGGCAGCTATGGTAATCCTTTTAAAAGTGAGGCATAGCAGTAAAATCTTTTTCTATTAAGGTTAATGTTGAAATATCAGCTTACAGAATGGCACATCCATCCAGTAAGAAATCTTAATGCATTAGCACCCTGTTCATCATTTCGATATGAAAAAGATGTTACCATCAACATCAGGTTTTATATTTATCTAGTACCTCTTATCCCTAGGACACTTACATGATCACTATCTTAGCTTCAATTGATCTTCTATGTTGACTATTGGAGGTATGAAGAGAATATACACAGTGCTGCACTCAATTTCCAACCTGCATTTCATCTAGTAGGAGAACCTAAGACAGTTTTTTTATTACCCTAAAGTATGGAACAGTTTAAACACAATACAGGAAGAGATATTAAGTATTCTCCTATTGTCAGACTTCCATCATACTGGTCAAATAAGAAAAACAACACTAATGACTCATGCTCTTTCCTTCTGATGTTGACACTCTACAAAGTACAAATATGTCTCAAAGTATAAGCATGGTGCTCAGTTTTTAGGGAGAAATGCAGAACTATTGCAAAGAGTTAACCAGCACACCTTCTCATACAGCTACATTTAAGAAAGCTATATAAGAAAATTTGAAGAATATATAAAACATTTGGTGCTGTGAAGTCTGCTTGATGTATAATGTGTTGATGAAGGTGCCAACTACCTACATTGCAGTTTTTATCGCTGCAAGGCACACTAGCTGAATTGTTAATGATCTTAGAAGTGAGGACTCAATGCCTTTTAGAAAACTAACTTATTTTCTTGCTCTTAGTTCCTTATAGTGGTCTGAGAGTTAAGATAGATCTATAAGACAACTGAAGAGTAATACAGAGGAGCATAGAAAGCACTCCATCTTCTTTTGCCCTCAGACCTCAATTTCTACCTGAACTGAAAATAGACAAGAGACAATTTATCATTTGGAACAGCCAATCTTACATTTTTTACTAATATTGCTTTTAATTTTACTTTTAAAGACATGTAAAACATTCATAAAATGTTATAATAATCCAGCACCTATTAACATTGGATTATATCAGTGCTAAGAAGATTATTTTTTTTTCATGTCTTACACATTATCTCATGGAAAACATCAGATTGCTCTTAGATTGCACAGAATAATACTTGCATTCTGTATTTTTGAATAATTATACCACACTCATTTGACATTTCATGGAGAAGGCACATTTGCATTCATGTGCTAAATTAACCAATTTCCTTAAAATAGATAAAAAGAACCCTACTGTTTTATATTTTTGCCCTCTCTCTCTCTCTCTCTTTCTCTCGTTTAGCTGTAATTTTTCAGGTCTCCTTAAAATTTTACAGTAGCTATCTGGCTGATGGGACACAGTCAGACTTCCATCATAAGAGTTCTCTTTCAACAAGGTATTTGAAATGGTGCTGAAATAAAAAGCCCACATGCTCACTTGCAAGTAGTTGCATAAGTCCCATTGCATTTGTTTTGAAGGACAGGGTAGGTTTACATGCCTTGATTGACAGGGTTGGACAGCTGAACTGAGTTGTAAAAGAAAGACAATCTTTAATTTTCATCTTCTTACTTTTCTTACACTTTTCTTTTTTATATTTCTTATATTTCAATGACACTTGGTTGTCACGGTTGTGTTTAGTATTATGTAGTATTCATGTGAATACTACATAGCCAAAAATGATAATAAGCACTGGGAAAACCTAGCTCAATCTGCTCATCACATTGGCTTGTTGCAATTCTATCAGGAAATTATTAAAACAGCCTCTTACTCTACATACATTCTGTTGTCTTACCCTACTTTCTCTGTGCAAGATACAACAGGGACACTGGGTTACTCTTCATACACTCTAACTACGTTTGGGGTTGAACGACCTCTGTATCAGCTGTGAAACCTTTTCAGTTTCTGTATGACTTTTCATCAGACTATAAAATAAAAATGTGGAGATGAAACATGGTATTTCAGATTTTCTTTATTTGACATTTGAACAGCTAATGTTCAGTGAGCCCTTTATTTCCAAGACAAGGAAAGGCATTGCTATTATCCTAGAAATTTGTACAGTATAATGTTTTGCTTTTGAGTGATGTGACACTATGGTCTTGTCCTCATTCCACTTCTTTATTTTTAAACTCTCTTAGAAACCATATTGTAGATGACTTTGAGGTTTAGGGCATGATTCATAAAGCTTTAAAGGGGAAAAAAAAAAAAAAAGGATCACTAGCCATTCATTATATGATCCTCAGATGCTGGCATTAAACTTAAATCTTCTTAGAATCTCTTCAGCAGATTATTTTTTTTTTCCACAGTTTAATATTGTGTCTTCTAACTTTTGAGCAGTAGATTGTTTATTTATTTATTTATTTATTTGGTAGTAGGAGATTCATTAGGACAGAAGCAGGTTGAAAGTGGAAACATAAAGTTTGAGTTAAAAAAATCCTCTTGACAGTTTCCCCTACTGAACCACAGATTTATCTCACCAATACCATTGGATTAAAAATAGAAAATAATTCTATGTAAACCATCAGCATAACTGAAACTAACAAGATATGAATCATGTAGCTTATATTGTCTTTATTTAAGGTACATTGATAATTTATGTTAGTATTGCTGTTAATTTCTCTCTCTTAGCCCTCTTTAAATACCATTACTTACCAAAAAAAAAAAAAAAAAAGGAATATAAAAAAGTATAGCCAGTTATTTCTCAGTTGGTTAGTTTCTTTAGTTTCTTTGTTTCTGTATACTAGTCCATAAATATTGTCAATAGATATATTTATAAACTATGCTATTTCACAGAAGGATAGACTGATGGGCCAGTCAACCAAATCTAAGATACAGGGAAAAAATAATCTCATTCTAGGGCAGAGTAGGACATTACTCAAAATGTACTCTTTAGTCAAATTACAGTTATCTGAAAGTATATAGTTACAAGTACATCACTTACATGTAGAATGCAAAGTGAAGAGAATAATTGTTTGGAAGGATCCAGTTATAGATATGATAAAATCAGAAGAAATAACTATGTGCTAAAAATTAGCTCAAATGTCATAGTCTAAGTAAGGGGAGATCTACAACATTTCACACGTGACTTTTTTTTTTTAATTTCTCTTGGATCATGGACAACACTTCAAGCTTTCATGAACAATCCATAAACAGTGCAGTGTTTATCAATAAAGGGTAGAGTAAAATTGCTATGAGGTAATTAGAATTCTGTTATAAATTTAACAAAAAAAAAAAAAAGAAAGAAAAAAGGAAAATCATGTCAGTAAAAGTAACAAGCAAACAAAAATCACACACATTTTAAGAGAAAGTATAGAAAAATATTTTCTGTTTGATTTTATAATGTTTGATCTAGTTTTTATTTAAAACTAGTAAAAAATGCTTAACTTTACAAGTGGAATGCTATAGAAAAAAAAAATAATATGAATTGTATAATTACTTTCACAAGTTTTGAAAAAAGGTAGATATTTAATTTATTTTAAGAAATTAATGTAAATTTGCATCATTCACATTTGGAGTCTTTCTTTTTCACACTTTGACATTCTCTCTTTTTTATTTACCTTTTAGAGTATCTTTTGAAAAGTTAAAGTGAAAGCACAAATAAGAAGAAACATACTTTCCCAAACATATATAAGGAAAAAAAAAAAAAGTGGAAAAGTAAATTCACTTGCCAGTGTCAATAGTTGCAGATTTTATTTTAAATTTTATAATTTATTTTTGTTTTATTTTATTATTTTATTTTATTTTTTAATAAAATTTTAGTAGAAAATGTTGAGAAAAAACATTCATGCATTAAAAGTTCTTACTACAGTCATATTTGTTCTGTAAAAATAGCGATGAGTACTTGTGATTTTGAAACAGTGCGTCTGTCTTATGGTTGAACTAATACATAGAGGACATTTCCCTCAACTTCACTGAGAATTAAACTTTGAACACAGTTCATCTGGGCCATTTAAAATTCTACCAGGTATATTATTCTGACTGAACCAGCAAGAACCATGTTCAATTTATCTCAACTGCCAAGTCTGCAATTTACGTCCAGAGAGGATTTTTTCCATACTAGAATTTATTGAAAGTCCATGAAGTTTAGTGTCTTGTAAAGAAAAGCACAAATTACTGTAATGGACCTAATCAGTTCTGCTCTACTGCACTTAGGAAGGAGGTTTACTTCATAAAGATCAGGTGACACCCTAAGACCTGACTAACTTGCATCTCACATAGCATGTATATCCATATACAACTGCTCCCCTTGAAAAAAAAATAAAAATAAAAATCAGTCCCTTTTAAAAGTTTTAGTACTTTATATATGCATATCCTATTTTCTAGTGATACATCAGAAGGGATATATCACATATGATTAACAAAGTGTACTATTCTTTTGTTGGCTGTAATTCTATGAAGAATTGTCCAGCTTCAAAAAACATTTGAACATATAAAGTTTCAAACAGCCAGATTCTTCAAAAGCATCTTTCTATGGCCCTGAACACCAGTGTTTTTTTTAACAAGACATTATTCACACACTTAAAATGCTGCTAACAACTTAGCTCTAAACATGGTCACCTAAATATCTTTGTAAGTCTGGTGTCATGTTCCCTCCCCCTCACCTCTTTGTTTTTTCAATGTTTTTATCCTTACAAGAATTTCACACCAAAAAGGAGATAACAGAGTGAAAGGAGAATCAAGAAACAAGAGAAATGATTTTATTCCCTGAATCATATCAAGACAGAACATCTTGACGTGGTATGAGCAATTTACCAAACATACATATTCAAATAATGTATGGATTCTATTTAGATTTAGCTTGAATTTATTTAGGAATAAAATCCATCCCTGCCTAGAGTTTTTCAATGAAGGTTGCATTAATCACTTAAAATGGGATTAACAGATGTAGACAGAAGTACTTATCAAACTTAATTTTAAAATACTGGTCATTATATTAGTCAACCTTAGCAAAGAGAATTACTGTCATTAATACACACCAGAAATCTTTCTCAAATTATTCCTCTTTGGTAGAAGGCTTGTTAAAAATACATATATATATATATATGGGAGGAAAGAAGTGATTACAATCTTCATTATAATTATTCTATATAATTATTTATTGCTATGCTTGTGTACAGAGTCTGGATTAAGCAGGGACTTTTTAAAACTCCATCTCTATTCTAGTGATAACCATCATTATTTACAATCTGAAACGTGGAGCTTTTAGTCAACTTGATAACTTTAGGTATATACAAACTCTAGTCTGACAGAGAGAATTAAATTTCCATCTTATAGTGATACAAGGTAAAGATGCTCACTCCAGTGAATTGGTGATGTGAGGCTTCTCTAAATGAGGCTTCTCTTGGCACTGCCAGTTTTGTCAGTTCCTACATCCACATCTCCTCTCTCCTGGTTTTCCTACTGAGTGCCTAATTTCAGGCAAGCCACCAGTGAGGGTTATAATAGCTTCAGTTTCTAAGAACTGTACTAAAAGACAGATACTAAATGCACATGCTGCAGAACAGATGTGTTCTGTGGTACACCAGCAGTGCAAGTCCATTCAGTGTGGGTGGAAACCTAGATGTACATCATTGCTTCACCTACCCTTTTTAGAAGGAAAAGTGAGCTCTGAGATATGTAAGATGTTGTGGGATGCTTTAAAAGGTCTCAGGTCTGGACACTATGAGGCCCTCAATACTGTGTCTGACTATCATAGAATCATAGAATATCCAGAGGACCCATAAGGTTCATCAAGTCCAGCTCCTGGCACAACACAGATCTACCCAAAAATTCAGGCCATATGACTGAGAGCACAGTCTGAACACTTCCTAAACTGCAACAGGCTTGGTGCTGTGACTACATCTCTGGAGAGCCTGTTTCAGTGCGCGACCACTTCCTCAGTGAAGAACCTTCTCCTGGTATTCAGCCTGAACCTCCCTGTTGCAGCTTGACACCATTCCCATGGGTCCTGTCACTGGTCACTAAAGAGAATAGTGCCTTCACTAAAGAGATCAGCGCCTTCCTATCCACTCCTCCGTGTGAGGAAGCTGTAGACCGCAATGAGGTCTCTCTTTAGCCTCCACTTTTCCAAGCTGAAAAGGCCAAGTAACCTCAGCCGCTCCTTTACATCTTCCCCTCTAGGGCCTTCAACATATTCATAGGCCTCCTCTGGACACTCTCCAACAGTTTCACATCCTTTTCCTATGGTGGTGCCCTGAACTGCTCACAGTAGTCGAGGTGAGGCCACACCAGAGCAGAGTAGAGTGGGACAATCGCTTCCCTCAACCGACTAGCAATGCTGTGCTTGATGCACCCCAGGATATGTTTGGCCCTCCTGGTTGCCAGGGCACACTGCTGGCTCATATTCAGCTTGCTATCAACCAAAACTCCCAGATCCCTCTCTGCAAGGATGCTTTCCAGTGTCTCATCGCCCAGTCTGTATGTATAGCCAGGGTTGCCCCATCCCAGGTGCAGGACCTGGCTCTTGTTAAACTTCATGTGATTGGTGATTGCCTAGCTCTCCAATCTGTCCAGATCTCTCTGTAAAGCCTTTCCACCCTCAACAGAATCCACAAGTCCTCCAAGTTTATTATCATCAACATATTTTCTCAAAACACCTTCTAGTCCTACATCCAAGTTTATTATCATCAACATATTTTCTCAAAACACCTTCTAGTCCTACATCCAAATCATTTATAAAAACATTGAACAGAACTGGTCCTAAAATGGAGCCTTGAGGGACCCCACTCATGACCAACCACCAGCCTGACGTGGACCCATTTACCACAACCCTTTGAACCCTACACAACAGCCAGTTGTTCACCCATCATGTGATGTTTTTTTCTAGCTGTATGCTGGACATTTTGTCCAGTAGGATCCTATGGGAAACTGTGTCAAAAGCTTCACTGAAATCCAAAAAGATCACATCAGCTGGTTTCTCTTGATTGACTAGATGAGTGATCTTATCCTAAAAGAAAAACAAGTTAGTCAAACAGGACCTGCCCCTCGTGAACCCATGTTGGGTGGGACCAATGACTGCATTGTCCGCCAGGTGCACTTCAATGATAATCTTCTCCATAATTTCTCACTGATGTGAGACTGACAGGCCTGTAGTTGCCAGGGTCCTCTTTTTTGCCCCTCTTGAAAATCAGTACATTTGCCAGCTTCCAGTCAACTGAGACCTCTCCAGATTCCCAAGACTGTTGAAAAATAATTGAGAGAGGTCCTGCAATGATGTCAACCAGTACTCTAAGCACCCTGGGATAACAGACTGGGACTATAATAGAAACACAACCAGAAATGTCCTTGTCCAGTACTTGAATAATTTCTGAAGAGGATAATCAGTCTCTGGAGTGCCATTTCACAGGGATGTGGCTATTGGGTCCCGCTGTTTCCCCCAGATGGCCTGAATTAGAGTGAAAGACACGTCATTGTTATCAATTTCCCTGTCAAGGGAAATAAAGGATATACAACTTACTTTATACTCTCATAGTCATTCAGCTTCCATTCTTATGTTTCCAAATCCTACATTTGCATAGTTAGCCCCCCCTCACCACTTCATTAGATGTTCTCATTCCCTGTGTGTCTGTACCATGTCCTTGGATACTATTTATACTGGGTCTGTATGGGATGTTAACTGGGATGTTAACTTTCCCTCATCTAAGGAGGGGGAGTGAGAGAGCGGTTGTGGCGTTTAGCTGCCTAGCACGGTAAAACCACCACACTATTCAGCTTTCTTTTTCATCAGGCTGGCCAGCACAGTGTATGGTGCTTAGCACCCAAATATAAAATTCAACCTTCTAGCCTCAACCCTGAAGATCTCAAGACATTTTAAAATCCTTTTAACAGCCTTAGAAACTTACCCACTTACCATGTAGGATGTGTATACAAAATTCCGTTTTAACAGATGGGGTGTATTTGAGCAAAATTCAGTTACCTACACACAGAGTTGATTGAGCTTTTCTTATGTTAGTAAAATTGTTTGCATGCAGAAAAAGAAACACAGGAAAGATACTTTTTAGAAATCAGAAAAAGCCAAAGTGGTTCCACAAGTTTTGTTGTTTTGAACCCTTAACAGAGCCTTAATTTTCTGTTTTTACTGTTCATGTTTCTGAAACAGTTCTAGATGTTCTTTGTTATCAACCACACTACAATATATATATTTTTTTTTCAGATTCTGCCTGCAAGTGCCACTTATTCTGTTTGTTCAATTACTTCAATTCCAGTTAATTACCCAGTGTGCTCAATATATTCCTTCTTGTATTACCTCTAGAATGAGATTAAGGCCTTGTAAAGCACTGCCAGGGATTGAGGGATTGCAAAGTAATCACCCAATTTCACTGCTACAGGATAAAAGAGGGCAAGATTCAGTCATGTATGTCACATACAAAGGTACCATTTCAGGACAGTCTCTTAGAAAATACAGAGCAGTAAGGACCATGAGTAAAACATCAGTGATTTTATTTTCATGTAATGTTCTTAGTAAAATGTATATATATATATATATTTACTTTTATTTTTAAAGTCCCACTAATGATTACCCCTAGGCATTCCTCTTTATAATAAAATCTTTTCTATTTCTCTTTATAATAGAATCTTTTGTTCTTGTATCAGCCCACAGTCACAATTACACACTTTCCAGTGCTTCTCTTTGCTCTAGAAGGTTTGTGTCCATCCTCTCCTGGCTATGGTCACATGCAAAATTTTAATGAGAATTTTATGCTACCATTCTATATTTCATCTACTCCCAACTAGTGATCATATGTATAGTATGTAGAGAATTGTACATCTGAAATGAATTTCACCTGATGATTTATGTGCTATTGGTTAATAGAATAGAATCAGCATTTGAAGGAAATTGCTCTTGTGGCACAAGGCCATTCAGACCACGGCTGTTGTATTTCCTAGGTCTCACCCTTTAAGGATTACTCATACCTTACATAGCAAAACAACATATGTGTAACACATTTACCCTCAACTGTATACACATACCATTGCTGTTCTTGTCTTTACTGACAACCCACAAACCCTTTATGCCCAACAGTCCCTAAACTCAGAAAAAAGAGGAGGGGCAGAATGAGCCTCAGATTGCAGAGAGAAAGGGGGAGTGGTAAATTTAGATTTACACAACTATACTCTGGTAAGAAAAAATGTGAGCCATAATTTTAAACCTTTCTTTCTTAGGCTCTCTATTCTTCTAGCTGGGTCTGAATTACATTTCAAGATGTACGCTCTTTGTATTTTAGCTATGCAATGATTTTAAGGATCAGGTCTAGAGCAACACTTTTTTTCACATGATCTGGGAACTGATTTTTCTTCAGCTTCTCCCGTTTTACTTCAGTGAAAGCAAACTCAGAATGAAATATTAGATCAATAGTTTTTCAGCATTACCAAAAATATTTATTTGACTGAAAATGAGTGGTCAAGGAAACATAAAAACTGTGAATACTCTACTAACAATACTCACCTGAGAAAAAGCAGATATCACCTTTGACATCTGCTGCCCTGACTATGCTTCTCCAGTCATTTCAGAAATCATTATAATGATTGTCACAAGTAATTTAATACTAACTGGAAGCATAATACAAGTCTGAGGAAGAAAAATGTGAGTGGGAGCTAAACAGTGACACAGTACATGACAGAAAGATGAGTTTTGTTGTTGTTGCTGCTGTTTTTTTGTTTGTTTGTTTTTTGTTTGTTTGTTTGTTTTGTTTTTTTTTGTTTTGTTGTTTGTTTTATTTTGTTTTTGTTTGTTTGTTTGTTTGTTTTGTTGTTGTTGTTTTAGGAGAAACTTCTTAAGCCTGAAGGAAACTGAAGGTAACTGCATCTCACTTGTCCTCTAAGTGAATGCTCTCAGGACCATTCAGGAGATGCTTGGCCAGATCCAGCCTTTCTTGTCCCTGATTGTGTCAAGCTGCTATGTACTGCTAAAATAGTTCCATGCAGGTATGGCTTACCATTTCTCCATTTTTTGTTTTAGTGGGTGAAAGAATATGAGACCAAGATGAATAACAAGCTGTTTTTTTTTGTTGTTGTTGTTGTTTTTCTTTCAAATTCTCACAGCTTGCATAAAAAGTTCACTTCACTCCTTTTTATTTTTATTTTTATTTTTATTTTTATTTTTATTTTTATTTTTATTTTTATTTTTATTTTTATTTTTATTTTTATTTTTATTTTTATTTTTATTTTTATTTTTATTTTATCTCCACTCCAGAAATACAAATATTGAACCTTGAAACTTATTGGTTCAGGTGTCCTTAACTCTCATGTTTTTTTTTGTTTTGTTTGTTTGTTTGTTTTTTGTTTTTTTTGTAATAGACAATTAGCCCCTTTAGTCAGAAGAAATCCCCTTTGCTATATTTACACACTAGTTATTTTAAATAACTTCCCTCACCTATTCCTTTGAGACCATGTTAAACTTGCTCAGCAATCAACCTCCCAGGCATGCACCCATAAAGCCCTAAGTCATAACAAAATGATTGGGATAGGTATGTTCTGTTTTGTGTCTGGCACCTGAACAGAAACTTAGGAAAATTATCTGTATTGTCATACCACATGAAAAGGAGCCTCCCTTCTGACTAACCAACATGTTTTTGCATCTCTGCAGACAGCCAAGATTAATAAAACTTTAACCACTAAATTTTCAACAATGAGTCTATTCATTAGAAGGGGGAAGGTAGGAATAACTTCGCCACAAAAGACTGTGTTGCACTAAAGCTAATAAAACAGAGGTATCAGTTTACAAGAAACAGGCAGAGATTGGTTGAAAAAACAGGTACGTTTTTATGCCACAGGGCTGGAAATACTTTTCAAAGAAGAAAATTTGTCAGTGACTGACAAGTAGCACAGGTATAATTAATATGAACAAGGAGATCTGAGCTCTATTGTTTCTTCCTAACTATTGCTGAAAACAGACTTGTGTTTCCAATGAAATCTGTAACAACAACAACAACAACAAAAGTAACGTGTCCTTTCTTTGTAAGCAGTGATAGCTGTATTTGGATTTATAGTCTACTATACTAATAATAGAATTAAAATAGAAATAAAATAGTATTAGAAATAGAAATAAATAATAATTAATATATATTATTATTAATATTATAAATAAATAAATAAATAAATAATAGAAATAAAATTAGTGTTCTATTACTAATACTAGTAATTCTATTACTAGTAATTCTATTACTAGTATTAGTAATAGAATACTAATTTTGCATGTGTGTGTGATGACTTCTCTCTGCCCACCCCCAAAACTAATGCAGAAGAGGACAGTCAATTATAATATAAAAACAAGAAAGAATTCCAGTTCAGTGGGTTCGCAGACAGAGGTGAAAGTCAAGATTTCAGCATTTTAGGCCTGTTACCTGAAGTTTATATACATCTCTGTATTTTTAGCTGTGCAAGTATATTTCTGAGTTGCTGGTTCTATCTGGTTGGATGAAGCCTTTTAAGTTTCCTGTAGATAGGCTTTCTATTGTGCTTCTAATGGGAGAATGTGGGGAAATTTCTAACCATTTGTCTGTAAGAGATATCAAGTATCCCAAACAATTTCACAAGTGCAAACTGCAGATGCTAATGAAAAACTGTGCAGGACAATCCTGGAATGAATATACCCTGGCACAGTTTCCATTTTCTTGAAACAATCACTGTATTACTCTGTGATTGCTTCAACTTCTGAACAATGTGGGCAACATAAATTTGTATATGAGTCTGAAGGAACAAAGGAAAAATACATTGTCTTGAATGCTTCAGTGAGTTAAATGTACTGACCTAAGTGTTGAAATTTTACAAATACTTTGAAATATGCACTTTTGAAAGTATATGTTTTAGTGGAAAGAGATGACAGCCTCTTTACACTAGCTTGGGAGTTGACATTTTTCCCCCACTCATGTTCTTTCCTTACATAGCAGTATAAGCAAAAATTTTGATATTCCCAAAAAATGGGAGTATAGTTTTTATAATTATTTTGCTGCTTTATGTGAAAACGGGGGAATTAGGGGACTGGAGTGGGGAATAAATAAATAAATAAATAAATAAATAAATAAATAAATAAATAAATAAATAAAATAATGGTTAATAGTTTAAAGAATAAATCTGTAGCTTCCTCACCAGTTTTAAAAAGAAACTGGTAGTCTTTGAACTGTGTTGTATATCATTTTTTCTATTGACCTCTTTGCAATCTTGCTTATGTTACGGGCTGGGTTAGAAAAGACAGCATTCTTATTAACACATTTTTCTGTAGTGGCATCTTATGGAGAAGGAATGTCCATCCTCATTCTTGAGGGTTTATGTCAGTATGTCTCTTGCGGCATTGTGGTTTCCAGTCCTAGCAGTTCACGTGACTACACATATGTATAACACTCTTTCAAGCACCTTTGCTTGCACTCCACAATACCACTAGGGCTAATGCTATGTTGTTTTTAAATACAGAGACTCTTCTTCCCCCTAAAAAAAATTTACATTGTTACCTATTTGTGAAAATCTGTCTTTGTGTGCATCTGTACTTGACAGTTCTGAGAATAAGAACATGAAGACTATTGTATCCAGTTTAAGGTCCCCTCTAAGAAGTCAATAAAATAAAGCAAGTTCAGCAGAGTCTACTAAGATGATTGGGGGCTGGGGCACTTTTCCTCTGAGGAGAAGTCAAGAGGCTAAGGATTGTTCATGCTGAAGAGAGAAGAGGTGGCTTTGGGGGGACCTAAGTCCAACACAGATGTTATTGAGAAGAAGCCAGATTCTTCACAGTGGTGTGTAAGAGGAAACTGAAAGGCTATAAAGACAAACTGGATACAAGAACAAACTTTTTTAACACAGGAATGTTCATGTTTTTTAAGAGGTAGAGCAGAGAAGTTCAAAAGTTTTTATCCTTAGAAGTCCTTGAGATTAAATTGGATACAAGTGCTGATTTCATATTTGCTGCTTTGGAGAGAGCCTTGGATCTCCTGAGTTCCCTTTCAACCTGATTTATCCTAAGATCCTGTGATCTCTTGTGAGTTGTTGATATTTCAAGTTTATGTTAATAAATAAGACAAAAGAGTTTTGATCTCTTAATTTTAGGTAAACCTTTATTATTTTCAGTGCTTTACATACAAAACAAAAGAGAGTGAGAACCTGAATAGTTGAAGTTTATTGTCAGAGTCATTCTTAACTGCAGTGAAAACAAACACATTTAGTCAAATTCTAGCATGCTTCCTTTCGCCCTTCAGCATTTTGGGACAGATATACCAACAGTCAAGCTTTTTATTCTGTGAGACATTTTTGGATATTATCTTGAGAATGTTTGATTGATTTAATGTTTATTGTAATTCTAATATTGTTTTCTTACTTAGTTGAAATGAAGTACTGAATTAAATATTAACTCTTCTATTCAACATGCACAGAAGTCTGCCCTTCTCCAATAAATATTCTCCTGTGTTTTGTGTAACTCTTATTCTTTTCTTTTCCTAGCAACAATAAATTTTATGCTTCATAAGTAAAGGAATGTTATAACTGTGGTTTGGCTAACATCTGATGTTCAATTTGAAAGAAAATCCTGAAATTTTAATAATGTATTTACTAAATCTGAAACAGAACAAAGGAAGATAAAAATAATAAAGTCCCATAATATTATACTGTAAAGAAAAAAAAAAAAAAATCAGATTAAATTTGCTCTTTCTGCATTGATATTTATGCTTCTTATATTCTACATTAAACCAAAACAAAACAAAAGACTATTTTTGCTGTAAAGACCTTTAAAAAAGTGTTTGATTATTTCTAGTCTAATCACCTTGGCACAAATTCGTCAACATCATTGACATGTTTTGCAAGTGAAATTCTGACATTTGGAACCAGAAGTGAAGCAAACATTTAATTTTACTCGATACAATTACACTTACCTGAAAAGGGGGCACTGAGAATCATGTGGTTTATTGGCAAGGAATTATCAGCAGCTTACAATAGCAAAAATTTGTTGCCCTGTGTAACTTTTCCCACTTGTTCTTAAGACACTTATAATGCTTCCAAAAAGTGATCATTCATGGCAAATTCAGATTAGGATCATGATACATTTAATGAAAAAAATAGTTGAACCTTTCAGACATCTTACCGGGATGGAGTGATTTTTTTATGCCATAAAGTAAAGTGGTTTCAACACTGTTGTTTTTTAGCCCTGGCAGGCAGCTAATGGCTTGCTCACTCACACAGCCACTTTCTTAGTCACCTCAGGTGGGATGAGAGAGAGAGAATCAGAAAGGTAAAAAGGCAAGGACTCATGAGCTGAGATAAAGACCATTTACTAGTTAAAGCAAAAGTGATACGCACAAGCAAAGAAAAACAGGGAATTAAATTGCCCATCAACAGGCAGGTGTTCAGTCACTCCCAGGAAAGCAGGGCTCATCATGTCTAACAGTTTCTTTGGCAGACAAATGCCATCACTCCAAACATCACCCCTACTTCCCCCATCTGCATTCCAGCTTTTATTGCTGAACGTGACACCATACGATATGGGATATCTCTTTGGCCAGTTTGGTTCGCCTGTCCTGGCAGTGTCACTTCCCAACTTTTTGTGTACCCTCAGCCTCCTCACTAGTAGGGCAGCAGGAGAGGCAGAAAAGTCCTTGGCTCTGTGTAAACACTGCTCTGCAACAACTAAAACTTTGGTGTATTATAACTGCTTTGTTATAATACAAAAATCCAAAACACAGCAGCATACAAGCCACTATGAAGAAAATTAACTCTATCCTAACCAAAAGCATGACAAATAATTACAGTGAAGTTAGGGCTTAGTTTTCTCTTTAAAATATTTAGAAATCATGGTTTTCATTCTGGATCACTGTGAAATTAATTGTCCTATAGTCTGTTAGTTATTGGGTTAAGATTTAAATGCCCTATTGGGGCCTTAAAATCTACTGATTTGGAAAGAAAATATAGACAATTTGGATACTAGAAGTGCAAATTTGTTCTGAATAACCAACCATCTGAACTCCTCTAGTCTCTACAGTAGGGTAAGTATGTGGCTCTTTTATTCAAAGTACACCTGCAAATATACACCTATTATTTCCTGTCTTACAAATAATTTGGTGCTCGTATTACTTTTTAAACCGTTTCCAATTCTCTATGCAGTTCTCCTGTTCTGAATAAGGAAAATACTATTTGTAAACTGTAGCCTAACAAAGAGTTAATAATACAAATCTGAAAAGTGACTCTTTAATAGCTCCTATTTAGGAAGAAAAAACAAAGTGATATAATCCTGCTATTCATGACCTGTTCATGAATAGCCAATGAGGGTGATTGTAGGAGAAACTGTAAGCTGATGGCTCGTGGCTGGGGCTCATCATAAGTAAATAAATATATAGTGTATGTGACTCTCACACACTTTCTCCTTCATGAGTTGGGACTGTAGTACATTTTATTCTTTCTTAATCCTCAGTGACTTAAAAACAACAACCACACATGCATAGAACAGCAATTCATAGTAATTGCAGGTGATGGGTGTGAGCCAGGTTTGTATAATGTCATTGATTCTGATATTAGGATAGCAGTAATATAAAACTTAAGAGCTTACATTCTGCCATACATCTGCAAGTAAAGCTGCACACTTCTGTTTCTATTGAGTCAATAGGAACGGGGGGAAGGAAAAGTTGTCTTAAAGCTAGCTGATACAAAAGAATAAATCATTTTGGAATATTTACATGGTTGTTTGGGAGTTTTACCTTTTCCTGTTTCTACTTTCAGGTATTTATATTTTCATTTATGTAATCTTCATTTTAAACACAGAGTTTCCTACAATAGTTTAATGGGTTGGATACATAGAGAACACTTCTTAAGTCTCTTAAATGACCGAACAAACTCTAAAATCCATTCTTCCTTCATTATTTTCCCAATTATTCATTGGGTCTTAATTTAATTAAAGAAACACAAAAATACAGATCCTTTACTTACAGGGAACTGGTTTAGAAAAAAGTTTAAAGCTCAAAGAGCCACCAGGCACTGGAATGCATGCCATCTGTTTTCTTCCATCCCCTGTGTTTGTATAGCCAGCTTTCCCAATGTAATCAACTTTTTCCTTTTCACTAGGAAAATAAACTGTGATATCTATCTGCCAATTCAATTTAGCCATCTGTCTACCTGTCCATCAGAAGGCCTTAAAAGTGTAAGATGTTTTTGAATAATTTTGAACACACAGAAATCTAATGGAAACATTTATTGTTTTCATTATATACATATATATATTTATATTTACCCTCTTAAAAAATCTTCAATAAAACTTTCCAAGTATTTTATGAAATAGAAAAAGAAAATATACATAACTTAAAAATAAATATATATTGAAACTTAAACATAAAAGACTTGAGCCAGTATTTATATATGTTTTTATCATCTCTTGATGCCAGCTAGCTTGAATAGAGAAAGGTGGATTTGGTCTATTGCATCCTAAAATAAATGTGTGTAAGCTAAGAATTAAAGTCTGAACCACATGATTAGTTCTTAAGATTTCTTTGGAATGATTCTTGTGTAAAATTAGGCAGTTGATTTACTGCAAAGACAAAAATCAAATGCCTAACCTTAATCCAACATATATTATGGAATTGCTTATTGCCCGTCAACAAATCCAATTGCAAAAGAATTTCAGTAAAACTTCATGCATAGGATAATGTAAGACACCAGACTGGATGACTTACATTGAACAACTTATTAGTGTTACCCACAAGCATGCACACATACCGACTGTATAATTTTGGTTTTACTATCGCTTTAATGAAATAGAAAGAACCACAGTCTCATAACATGAATGTAGTTAATTTACTGTGCAATTAAAAAAAAAAAAAAGTATACAGAGAAGTCAGAAATATTCATTTTTATTTTTATTTTTTTTTTTTTTTAATTATTATTATCTGAGAATAGTAGTGGCTCTGCTGAACAATATTAAATCTTAAAGCACAGGACTGAAAAGATAAAGTTATTTCAAAGCTAAATACTTGATTATGAAATCTGCAGATCCTTCCACCTGTCATGTTATTTCATGTTGCTATTGACTGAGTGTATACTCTATGATATTATATCAACTTTTTGCTCCTCACAGCAGACACACACAGCCCTCTAAAACACTTCTTAAGAACACTTTCTAGCCTTGCCTTATTTCAGCACACTTTCCTAATTTTAGCAAACCACATCACAGATCCTTTAGATTAAAATCTAAAGCAAAATATATTATAAGATTGATGATATTTAATTCTTATACATCCCTCTGTATTTAGTAATTGCCTAGCTAGTAGCTAGACTTCAGTTCTTTACTTTTGCCTTCATGTTAAGGATGATTTGCAAGTACCTGATGAAGGGAACATGGAAATACTACCCTAGCAGCCTTTGAAAATCATCTCCTGTCCGTAGTTCCAGGAAATCCACATCTGGCAAATGCCATTTTCTCTCTGATTATGCTAATACATTTTGTAAACTATATTCCTTGTTAATAATAGATACAAAGGAAGACCTCTTGCTTATTTACATACTGTTGCAGTTGTATGAGACCAAAAGGAACATGAACCTAAACCCCAGAAGAAAACAAACAAGAATTTAAGGCCAGATTGCATGACATATGGCATGATTACATGGCAGTCACTGTAGATAGCAGTATAGACTCAACAGCATAGATATCAGCATTGACTAAACATCTGAATATTTTTTCATTTTTCCAGACAGATTTTATAGCCTGACTGTGCTCTGTGCTGCTACAACTACTACCCGATCTATTAGTTCACATATGCCTGAAGTAGACTTTGGTGACTTTGGGAAACACAACCAGTAACTTAGCTAACATGTAAAACTTTATCTTTGTAGTCATATCTACATAGTCATATATTTTATTGCCACTTTGAGGATATAGAGTTTTGATCCAGTTGCCAGCATTAATGGCATTTTGGGGATCCCAGTGTAGGCAGTCAAGCTTAAAAATACTGGATGTGCAGAAACAGATAAAGAAAAAAATGTCAGAGGAGAACTTAATAAAGTTACATCATGCATTATTTCATCTCTGATGTTTATAACAGTGAGATTTAAAGGTGTGATAATATATCCAGTTCTCATGGCAAACTACAGGAGATTGTTCTCTGAAATTAATGTTGATGTAAACAAATAATGCCTCAGATATTAAAAATTCCTATAAGAGATTAAATTCCTATAATTCCATGTAATGCTTTCCTCCTGATCATTTTAATGATGAAGGAAACATCCTAAAAATGCCAGATGTTTACATTAAAAAACCTTCTCAACAATCAAGACATATGCTTAGCCAGTGATAATAATGAACATACTGAGTAATCCTAAATATTAGATTTTTTGACTATCAGATAACATCTTTGACTGTGTCATAACTAATAAAATATTTGGCCCAAGCAACTTTTCTGAATACCTTGTGTCTGGCATACTCCAAACAGAAAACTTTTCCTCAGGCAAAACTGACTTGTTCTAGTGTGACTGTTGAATAACAAAAGACTCCACAAGGAGTTTAGGAGTTCAGATCTGTGATACGGAAGGTGGGATTGAAAATATAACCACTTGAACCCATCTACCCTCAAATTAACTTCTGGGTCATATTAACTCAGTCCTAATTGATTTATTCTTATCATTCAGGGAGAAAGAAAAAAAAAAAAAAAAAAAAAAGAATGGAGATAATGGAATGTGCTGTTTCCTTCCAGGGAGAAGAAGGAACATTTTTGTTACCATATATGTTCATTATGATACAGATAAAGATTTGTTGAGCAAAAATATATCTAGCTAGCCTCTCAACAGCTATTTTAATGGAAGATTATTAAAAGGCACTAATTAGCGTTGCTGACAAGCAAAGGTTATGAAATTCAAAATTTACACTTTCCTCTCCAAGAAAAATTAATTTTAATGATTTATTCCTTTTTGCACAAGTTCTTTACTTATTGCAACTATATGATTATCTAATTAAGTCATTAGATATCAAGGCAATTATCATGGCAGAATTACTTCCTGGGAATACATACTTCCTAGCACATGCCTTAAATATTACTAGCACAAAGATGTCTTTGTTGCATGTCAGGGAAGAAGGAGAAGGTAAATGAACTTAAAAAAAAAAAAAAAAAAAAAAAAAAAAAAAAGCAAGAAAGTTACAACAGAGAAAATGCAAGTTTAAGTGAGTCTAACTCTGGAATATTTTATTGAACTATTACAAAATTCTCCTTTGCTTGAGCAGTTGCCAACCCTGATAGTTATTTACAGAACTCCAGGTCTAAAAAGTATCAAACAGAATGCAGAGCAGCTGTTTCAAAGTCACAGTACTACTACTTAGTATTTCCTAATTAAAGTTACTTAATTGCATGGATTTTCCCCACTTACTTCAACTGGACTAATAAAAATACATGTTATGTGTTATATTAAAATATCACAACTTGACATACAGGACTCTGTTAGGATGGACTGCCTCCATCCTAAAACAAGTGAAAAATCCTAATACAGGAGGAAGTAAATACATGGTATTACTTCCTGGAAACTGCAAAAAATGTGAATCTGGTCTGTCACAGATGCACACATATATTTTCAGGTAAGTTTTAAATAGTATCTGTAAATGTTTTTCAAATAAGGTATGATTTGCTTTATATTCTATACAAGTGAAAGACTGTCCCTGTCTTATACTTTGCAATCAGAAATGACTCAAGTCAATGGAATTTATTCTGTGAGATAATACTGATTGCACAAGCAAGGATAGAAACTCTGCTTAGTTACATCTCTTTTATTTTTGTTTTCCTTTTCCATTTTTATTTTTGTGATTTATAACCCAAGATGAATCTTATGATTCTCATTATCATTAATTTTTTTGTTTGTTTGTTTGTTTTTGAGAAAGAACCTTTCAAGCACAACTTAACTTTCTCCAGACATTATATGGAGATAATGTCTCCACAGCAATTTATCCCTAATTCTCTTCTGTTTTTCCTTTTCCTTCACAGAAATTGATCAGATATTTTATTCCCATAGAAATAAAAAATTGAAAACAAAACAGAAATCCCTGACTGAACCTTAAATAAACAACTGTCTTATCCTGTGAGTACTGTGTACTCCTTTTCTGGCCTATATATGTGTCAACGCCAGAAAGAGATCACAGACAGGAAGGAAAATTGGTATTGATCTAAAACACTAAGTTCTCTCATATTCATATTTATATTTAATTGCCTTACTGTCCAGCTCATGTGGTGAAATTTATCCTTTTTTTTTTTTTTTTTTGCCTGTTGTGCTCATTTTCCACATATAAATATTATTCAGTGTGCACAAATTCTATTGCAACTGCACAGGGGACTCTTTTGAAAAATCATTATTGACTTATAAAATATTCTAAGTGCAAACTATGAAGACCAGACAAAATCACAGTCTCTTCGCCAATATTATTATAGTAGAAGAATGATCCAGTCAGTTGTTTTGGTGGCACTTGCCAAGCTTTGTTCATTTGTCTTACACAGTATTCAATTCATTTTTGAAAAGTATGAAAATCAGTTACAATCCAAACAGAAACTCCATTCCTTACTCGCATTTAGGAAAGTGTTAGATGTACATAAAAGCATAAAAAGTAAAGGCTTACACAACTCTTTTTGTCAAGGTAAATGCTATTCACCAATCTAACGTGTCAAACAAGGGTGTGTACAGCCAGGATATACATGCTGCAGCTATTAACGCTAATAGCCACTTTATGCCTTAAAGGATGGAAAATGTGATACATGACAGATTACTGGAGATGTACAAGGAAGGATAATGGGTATTGGAATATGTTCTCACCAATTCCCTCCTGCTTTTTCTTAAGAAAAAGGGATGGGAGGGGAAATCAGCAAAGTAAGGTGACGTAATTAGCTATTTTTGTAGGCTGCATTTTTATTAGTGATAGTGCTATATTTTTGTTAATATAAATGAATTACTCTTGAATTGCACCAGAAGAAAAGAATGAGTATTTGGACCAACATCCATAATTTCATACTAAGCCTCATCTTGTAATTAAAATGAGAAATTTTTTCTCATTTGATCTGTTTAAGAAAAAAGAAATCATTTTCAATCTTGTATTTTAAAACCCATTAAAAAAAAAAAAAAAAACATAGAAGAGAAAGTTATTTCAAGGGGACAGGAGAAAACATAAAGTACAAGGTTGAAAATGTGATATTAATTCATGTGCTTGCAATTTCTAAAAATGCAGTGTGACTGTAGAGCTTCATGAAGACAAAACAATTCCTGTGCAATCTATACACAGGCAGATCCACAAATTCTAGAGAGGAAAAAAGAAGCCCATCCCTTCCTACCCACACCCAAAGCCACATAACTGTAATTTGGATTTTAAACTTATGTCCCTTGAAGGTAGAGTAAAGTCTTACCTTCAAAGGGACTTCAAAGTTTCAGAAATTTCAGAGCCCTCAAGTCCTTGAATGAGGCTTGATCTACTTTGAACACTGTTGCAGAATTGATTCATAGGTGATTTTACATTGATAGAATCTTATTATAATGACAAGCTTTCCCTGTGCTTTTCCTGGGGATTTTGTTTGTTTGTTTGTTTGTTTGTTTGTTTGTTTTTTCCTGTCCCAGTGCTCCTTCTGGGAAAGATGTAGAAATAATGGTTGCACACTGGAACAGGCTCCCCAGGGAAGTGGTCACTGCACCGAGCCTGTCTGAATTTAAGAAGAGATTGGACTGTGAACTTAGGCACATGGTCTGAACTTTTGGGTAGACCTGTGCGGTGTCAAGAGTTGGACTTGATGATCCTTAAGGGTCCCTTCCAACTCAGGATATTCTATGATTCTATGATTCTATGATTCTATGAAACCTTTATTAAATACATGTTTTCATATTTCCCTTAGTGAAGAATTGACAACCATTATTTGCTTACAGTTATAAGTAGAACTGTGTTGACTGTTGTAAACCTAAAAGTCATAACAGCCATTACCTAGCCTATAACCTTTATGACCTTTCCTTCTCTCTCTCTTTTTTTTTTTTTCTTTTTTTTTTTTTTTTTTTTTATGACAATTAAGCCATCAGAACTCTTTAAATGACTTGCACAATGATACTATGAGATCTAAAATATCCCTGCTTAATGCTGCCAGGCTGAGTCTATTTTAAAGACCAAAATAAAATACAATATTCAAAATGGAAAGAAGACGGTTAATGCAGTATTTCTAAGTGTTAATTTTCTTTGAATCCCCATATAAATTTGCATTGTTTCTCATGTTAACAATGCGGTGCAATAAACAGGATAAAGACAGGGAATACGTCAAACAGAAAAATCTGTGTTTATAGAGAGCAAACATATTGCTTTTTAAAGAAGCACATGTTTATGAATTACTTGGTGATGTAGTCCCTTTTGCTCCGTTAGTGAACATGTTGTCTCTCATTTGTAACACAGGTAGAAAGGCTGATTAAAGATAAGGGATTCAGGTTATGTGACCTGTAGCAATGTAAATAACTCAGTGTAGAGGGGTCAGGAAGTACAGCTCAGTCTAGGAGGGAAATGGAGATAAAAACTTAATCCATTATTCTGCAAGTAGAGCAGGTACCACTGACGGGTGTACAAAGTGTTTAAGACTCTCTATTTCTAATCCTGTTTCAGAAGCAATCTGTTTGGACTGATGTTTAAATAATATGCCAAATATTTGGAAAATAGTACTTCCACTTACTTTCATCCTCTTTTCAAACCCCATAACCAAAAGATGGAACAGCATATGCAAAACAGAATACGTAAAGATTTTTATGAGGGGAGACAGGTGCAAGACTGTGTGTAAATGAAGGATATCGGCAGAATAGAGTGTGTCCAATTTCAAGTTGTTAAAAGCTCTCTTTTGCTCTCACATTATTATACCTTCACGCTAGCAAGGCTCAAAAAAGAACACATTAGAAAACACTTCATTATCATTTCCTTTACATAATCCTACGCTGCCACGCTACCCACAGTTTGGAACCAAGACCCAGGGAAACATATTTTTCTACTAGTTACAAAACTAGTTGCGATTTTATGCCATTGAGTTGCATGCATTACAGAAACTTATGCATTCACTCTATCTCCAACCTCATAAGACCTCCCATGAAGGAATATTTAACCATACCTTCTAAACATTGCCAAAGATCTCTTAATGTATTCCAATCATTATGAGGTTTCCCAGTATGGAAATTGTCTTGAATATTTAGGAAATGTCCAAAACATTGAGACAGATGCTAAACAAGGGAATACCAATAATGATAAGTTTACATTAGGTATCCTTACTCAACCTATGAAATGTTTGCTTTAGTCCTATACCTAGCAGAGGATTGTGACTATCACACAGAGAACAATTGATTTGTGCCTTACCCATCTCCTATTAAATCACTGAGCAATTACTTGCACTTGTCTCACAGCAAGTTATGGTCACCTGGAGAACAATTGATTTGTGCCTTACCCATCTTCCATTAAAATCCTAAGCAATTACTTGCACTGAGCAATCACTTGCACTTGCCTCACAGCAAGTTATGGTCATCTGGTCTAATTCTATAAAATCAACACCCTTGAACTTAAACAGACAGTTGTCTCAAAAGCTAAAATAACCCTCTTCTGAAAAAGAACTGAAATACAAAGCCCACAAATTAAGAATGATCAGTTATATCATGCCTGAAAAGTACATTTTGCTTTGGATTTGTTTGCTCCTTTGGCTTTAAGGAGTGAATGTTAACACATGGAGACTAGTTATTATTTGAGCAGCCCTGGAAACCCACAAATATTTCTAGATATAACTCTACTTTCAGCCACATTCATACAGCAGTAAATCTAGAGGTACTCCAGATTTATAGGGATATAAGAATAAATAGAATTTTATGTTATCTTATTTTTTTCTCATTACCGATTCTGTTGCTTTGGCAGTAGAATGGGCCAGAGAGAGCTAACTAATCCACAAAATGAAGAAATGAAAAAGTTCTTTGCTTTCATCCACATTGGGTAGAAAATGTCATTCAATAGTCACACTTGCAGGGGAAAGGAGAACAGATGTACAAGAGACATGTTATATCTTTGTTGCTCTGAAAGCTATAGTGATGACAATTACATATCTTTATCCCCAATACTTATAACTGTGATTCACTCCAACTTTCCAACTGTTCAGGCATGTGTGTATTTGTTACGGTAATGGAAGCCCATTGCCACTCAGACTTAAGCCACACATTTCTTTTTTATTTCTTTTCTGGCTAAAAGCCCAATTGCACACAACAGGTGCTGTCTCAGGAATGTCACCATCTAACAAAAGTACCATAACATAACACAGTGCCAATAAAAATTTTTCTTTACATAGACTTTCTTTTTCCTGACAGACTGACTTCCTAACAAGACAATGTCTACAAAATCTAAGGAAGATGAAAATATAAGCTTTATCGTTATATGGATATTTTTTCTCTCTTGTTTAGGCAATGATCTTGAATATCAGATGACAGAAGATGTACAAAATTTGTACAAACCTTCTTCTGTCAGCAAAACAGCCAGGGAGATGGGGAGACCTGGCATTGTGTGTTGTTTTCATTATTTCTTGGCCAGAACTATGTCTCTGTTGTAGGTTGGATAAAGGATTGAATTAAAGGAAGTACAATTAAAACAAGAGAATTGGGAAAATCAACAACTGTTGGGTAAAACATTTAAGATCAGTTTTGTCCATAAGATCACAGAATCACAGAATCAGAATCACAGAATCGCAGAATTGAAGGGGATGGAAGGGACCTCGAAAGATCATCTGGTCCAACCCCCCTGCCAAAGCAGGTTCCTTAGAGCAGGTTGCCCAGGTAGGCATCCAGACGGGTCTTGAATATCTCCAGAGAAGGAGACTCCACAACCTCCCTGGGCAGCCTGTTCCAGTGCTCTGTCACCCTCACCGTAAAAAAGTTCTTTCACTTGTTGGTACGGAACTTCCTGTGCTCTATCTTGTGACCATTACTCATTGTTCTTTCCCCGCAAACCACTGAAAAGAGGTTGGCCCAATCCCTTTGTCTCCCACACCTCAGGTATTTATAGACGTTGATGAGATCCCCTCTCATTCTTCTTTTCTCCAGGCTGAACAGACGCCATTCCTCACAGCAGAGATGCTTCAGGCCCCATATAATCTTTGTGGCCCTCGACTGGACTCTTTCCAGGAGATCCCTGTCTTTTTTGTACTGGGGAGCCCAGAACTGGACACAGTACTCCAGGTGAGGCCTGATCAGGGCAGAGTAGAGGGGGAGGATCACCTCCCTTGACCTGCTGGCCACACTACTTTTAATGCACTTATGGAAGTAAGTCTCAAAACTTGTATTTGTTAGGATGCTGATTTTATTTATTTATTTATTTTAATTCAGAGCAATTCCAGGCAGATTTAGTCTGAGATTTATGATTTAAACACACGGTACTTCATAAATTCCATATAGACAAAACTAATTAACAGTTCAAGCAAAAGAAAGATTTCAGTTTTCAGCAATATTTTAGAAGCACTGAATCTGGGAGGAAACATCATTAGACATCACAGTAAAATGCTGAAGTGCAGACTCAACAATATTTTCAAGCTGGATGCACAGAGAGCACCAGTATATGCCTAATGATTGTTTACTTCAGCTGTAGCTGTTATTCTAATTGTCTTTTTTATTTTTTAAAAGACATTCAAAGGTTCAAGCGGTAGAGTATGTTTAAGGAGTCAAACAGAATAAGATGCATAAGATAAATACATCTGTTTGTTCTCCTTTTAAATTTTTTTCTAACCACCTTGCTCACAAAGTCTCATTACTCATTCATGAATACAATCTCTTTTCTGTTCTGACTGTGCAAGACTTCTAAAAAATGTCACAAGGTCAAAATATTGATTATTAGTGCGCAGAGATAAGTAATCACTAATCACTTAACAAGAAGTGTAGTTTTCATAACAGGCCATATGTATGCGAATACATGTAGTAAAAGTTTGAAAACTTGTAACAGAACTTTCTATGCCCAACACATGAAAATGGTTCTTTTCTCTGTGAAATGATTCTTTTCTCTGTGAAATCACTTAGCTTATGAATTACACATTACAATTGCATTTCAAAATTTGCTCTAAGATGTCAAACTACCTTATTAACAGAAATTATATTTTCAGAATGTGTTGATAGAATAAAAATAACCATACCCAATATATGAAATACTACAATAGAGTAAATTATTATAGGGAAGCACCCTTGTTCAAGACAGCAATCTAAACAGGAATATATAGTTCTGGAAATAAGCAGGACAAAAATTATATGAATATACATATCTTTTTTCCTTAATCAGGGCAAAACCAATTAAGAAACTTCCCCAAATTTCCAGTGACCCAAAAAAACTATCAGTGTTTTTTTTTTTTTTCCTAACTGCTGGATGATATTGCCTCTTATAATGACAATCTGATGATCTAGCCATGCAGGGTAAGAAAAACAATAATTCTAGGGTGTCTTAATTAAAGTTAGGTGGTCTTAATTAAAATAGTAACTGTCTTTGAAAGTTATTACTTATCTACCACGGCCTTAAGTACTGATCTTAAATATGTCAGAAAATATTAAATTGAAGATCACATAAAATATATAGTTGCATCAGCACTAAGCAGTTTTATTTTTAGTTGGAAATGAAGAGCTCTTAGTTTTAGTCTGCAGTTGCTGATTAATTCTGTTTTTCTTTTAAGTGTGTGTTTTCACTTGTGTATAGCTCTGAAATTCACAGGATTTTCCTGACACACAGGATGCTTAATGGGACACCTCCTTTTTCTTTTCTTTTCTTTTCTTTTCTTTTCTTTTCTTTTCTTTTCTTTTCTTTTCTTTTCTTTTCTTTTCTTTTCTTTTCTTTTCTTTTCTTTTCTTTTCTTTTCTTTTCTTTTCTTTTCTTTTCTTTTCTTTTCTTTTCTTTTCTTTTCTTGGCAAAAGAAAGCAGTGTAAAAAGGAAACATAAGTAACCTCAAAAGAAGTGGAAACTGCTAAGACACTTCCGATTTTTTCGTCTTTTTCTCACCTTTTTTTTTTTTTTTTTTTTTTTTCATCTTTACTTAGACAACAAAGAGCTTTTTCTGTGCTACCTTTAATTGATGGAGACAGTTCAGTGGGGAAGAGAATGCCTAAAGGGAAGGGTTTACTTTCCAGTAAGAACTTTGCATTACAAGTAGCTGACAAAGAATTTTATTTTTTTTCCAGTGGTACTGGCAAATGAAATAAACTTTAACCCTAGAATCTTTCTATTTAATGAAAAGTTTTCTGAATATGTGAAAAACAGAATTAATTATTGTCCTAAATTTGCATATAGGCTAAAAAGTCATTATTGTAACATTATTATTTATAATATGGTAGTGTCTAGGGAGTTCAGTAAAATATCAGACTCTCATTGTGTAAGTTGTGTTAGTTCTGTATATTCATAAAACAAAATGTGCTCCTCCTGGTAATTAATTTTTTTAATACAGAATCATTGGAAAGAACTAGGTAAAAAAAAATCAGATAATATAGCAGCAAACCTGTTCCCTATATAATGGAATTTCATGGTTCTTAATATTATCCATTTTATTAAAAAAAAATAATCTGTTTTATTAAAACACACTTTGCAAAGTTAGGGTTATTTACTGCAGTTAGGGTTATTTACTGATTATATGTCCACCAAATTAGTTTAATTCTGGCCTCTGCTTATACAAGTAGACTGATTTCAGCTCCAAAATTATGAACTTGCCAAGTGAAGCAGATGGGCAGAGGGTTGTTCATAACTTCCTAGACATGTAAGAACTTAACGTTGTCTTTTAGTCAAATATTAATGTACAAGTATATTTATATACTACTCAATATCAAACCATCTGAGCATTCCATAATGCACACTGTGCTGTTACATCTCTTCTGTGAGAGAGGGAATTGTCATTTATCTTTTACAAATGAAATGATAAAGAAAAGAAGCTTAGCAAATCCTAACTGAATAAAATTCCTATAAGACTGAACCATCTTCCCACCTACACTCTTCATATAGTTAGAATCATAGAATCAATGGTAATGTTCAAATGGGTTTTCACTGATCATATATATATATATATATATATATATATACACACACATATATATTAATGGGCATACTTATACTTCTGAGAGTTTTCCTTTTGATTTATAAACAAATGGGAGTTGGAACTAAACTGGAACAAGTAGAAAGAAATCAGATTGGAAGAAATATAGATTGTTAATAATATATATATATATATATGATCATGGTATATTTATAAAAAAAGGGGCAGGGCAGGGCAGGGCAGGGCAGGGCAGGGCAGGGCAGGGCAGGGCAGGGCAGGGCAGGGCAGGGCAGGGCAGGGAAGGGAAGGGAAGGGAAGGGAAGGGAAGGGAAGGGAAGGGAAGGGAAGGGAAGGGAAGGGAAGGGAAGGGAAGGGAAGGGAAGGGAAGGGAAGGGAAGGGAAGGGAAGGGAAGGGAAGGGAAGGGAAGGGAAGGGAAGGGAAGGGAAGGGAAGGGAAGGGAAGGGAAGGGAAGGGAAGGGAAAGGGCCTTACATGTATTTTGAATTGCCACAGTAGATTAGGTTATAACTTCTGATTTTTCAATATTTTGCTACAGAAATCTGAAATATAATTGTCAAATATATGTACAGAACAACTGTGATCATTTAAATTGGTTGCCCATTTGGTTCTCTTTTCCTAATTCCCAGATTTAGGGTTATGTATAAACAAAATGATTATCCTCCAGCAGTTCAGAAACATACCCATCATTTTTCTCTCTTTTGGGGAGTTGGGTATGTTTGTGGAATTTTACAAGCTACAAGGTGGGACTGTGGTGGTACATGGCTATTTTTCCATCTGTTCTGCTGTGATTTACCAAAATTCTATGCAGATAAAGAAGAGCTGTTACATCTGACAGACTTCTCTTTGCTGCACTATAAACAGCAGGAATGACCACCTGCTACACAGAAACTTATGTTACACCAAAGCAGCAAAGATGGCCCAATCCCAATCCAATGGCAGCAGAACTCCTAACTGAAGCATTTGCCTTGTGACTTAGAAAAAAAATAAAAATGAACTGGAGACTAGACATAAAAACACTTTGAAGGATTGTACATAGAAGTGTAAATATTTTGCATAAACTAAAATAAATTTAGAATTTGTCTTGCTTGCTGCTAATCATTTATGTAAGTATTTCCCCAGATTTCTTTCAGTTATATATTATTACTTCACCAACCACTATTTACATGAATTAAAGACCAGACACTCACAGACCACTGGGACATGAGGCAACTCGCTACCATTACTTATCTTACATCTTTCAATATAAGAAAATATCCTTACCAAAAATATATGTACATATATACAAAGTCTTGATAACAAACAGAAAATCAGCCTTTCTTTATACAAGGTCTTCTGCCCTGAAATCACTCTCTGCTTTTAGGCAGAGAGCTAGCTGGAATAATGGTTAGATATAATAAAATTTAGTTCTGAAAGTAACTGAAGATAGTAAGTTAAAATATTTGGAAAACAACCTCTTTTGTAATCTATCGTTGAAATAACGTTTAAGAGATCATCTCTACAAATTCCTTATTGTATCTCAAAACTGGACCACTGAAGAGAAAAGAAATCAGTCTATATTTTATTTTATTTATTTATTTTTATTTTTTTACTATTCATCCCATTAGCTATAAATGTCAAGGTAAAGTTCAGAAATTTTGTGTGTTAGACACTTAAGAATGAGACTACAACTACATAGGTATATCCCGTGAGCTATGGAAGAATCTTTAGAGCATAACAACTCAAGAGCTGCTGTATATAGGACTAGGCTGGATTCAAATCAATGACTTAGAGGTGAAAAACTCCGTATGCTCTTACTAATCCCATGAGTAACCAAATCCCTCATATTTCACACCTGGACTGTTTAATGAATTGTTACAATAATGGCAGGTCTGGGGGAATTGTGTTCTAATTATTATAAAGTTGCATGATCTTAACCAGCTGTGTTTGAAATGAACAAAAACAAAATTGTACTCAGATTTGTTTTAAGAAAGGAATCACAATTATAAGATTTTCTATTTTTTTCAACATTATTATATTTTTTAATTATAATTTCCTCTGGAAGTGATTCTCTAATAACTGAAGCATGGACCCTCTGAGGTTGAATTTTCTTGGAACAGAACCTTTTAAAGGAGGATGAGGTAAAATCAAAAGCTGATTTCAGCATAAAAAGAGATAGACAAAGTAAGAATTTTGCAGTCAAAGTTTGGCACTACATTCAAATAAACTTTGATAGGCAGAGAAAAGATGAAACCATCGTTGCCATAGCGTGCAAAGGTTTGTCCATCCATTCTTACAAATTAAAAGTACTGTACAATAGAATTGACATCACAAACCTTAACTGCTTGGTATCACCTTTAAAGGAAATGGGGAAATTTTAAAAATGGGGAATGCTGAGAAAAGACTGAGAGAGACCGTCGAACTCTCCTCAAGAATTCTCATGAGTTTTGTCATTTTGTCATGTTCATAGATTTACACTCAGTGCAGGGTGTTCAGAAATGAGTAAGCCCAACTTACTGACATGTGCATTCACACTCAAAGCCATCCTTCTGAAATTGTGTCATTCCACAAACTAAGATGACTTTCTCTTTCAAATAAAAGTCATTTTTAATCTCATAAAATCTGTATGAAATTTATATACTTTTTTTTTTTTTTTTTTTCTTCCCTATTAATTATCTGCCAGCAGAAGTTTTAGCAGTAGTTTGTAATTGAAACACATTGATCCAGACTCTCAGCTGGGGCTGAGAAAACCATTTTGAGGGGACTCATTGTAGATCCTGTTGCTGTTTTGTGCCAAACCTATCCCTCAGAAACCAGGCCATCTCTTTTAACATAATATAGTCTCAACTTAAACATGCAATCTGAACTCTCACGATCTACAGGAAAATGTAGATTCCAGGAGATTTTTTTGTTGTTGTTGAAATAGCCTTCTAGGCCAAACTGAAATTTTATGTACAAACACCATCAGATTTCTAAGTCTGAATTCGCATTTGAAGTAAGTCTTATTTTTTGAATGCCAAGAAGTGTCAGGAGAGCTGGAATCAATATATGGCTGTGCCACAATATTGCCACAATATTCCCTTGTGAGAGGAGAGGAGAGGAGAGGAGAGGAGAGGAGAGGAGAGGAGAGGAGAGGAGAGGAGAGGAGAGGAGAGGAGAGGAGAGGAGAGGAGAGGAGAGGAGAGGAGAGGAGAGGAGAGGAGAGGAGAGGAGAGGAGAGGAGAGGAGAGGAGAGGAGAGGAGATGATGCTTAAATTTTTTTATGGAAGATTCATGATTGAGATTAGTCATGATTTGGGAAAAGAAGCTATGAGTCACTTTTTTATTATTGTTTTTATTTATTTTTTTATTAATGCATATCAAATTATATCCTGGAATCTGTTATACACACATCCCTCAAATCTTATTAGAATGCACTAACAAACCTACTTAATATATATATGTATAAGCTATCAGTCACTCTCTTCTAAAAAAAAAATAAAAATGTTTTGTTTCATCCTAAATATGCAAATGTTCCCTCAAATGAAATCACAAACACCAGTGTCCAGAATATTTCCCTTAAATGTCACACTATTTTGGTGCTTTTATGTTTCCTCTGATCTAATACAAAGTAGAAAAACATCAAAAGAAAAAAATGAGAAATACATCACCCTAAGAGCAGATGGCAAGAGGATTAGTAAACCTTTCTGAAAAGGTGAGAAGTGTATTTTTTGAGGCCTCAGAGTTAGATGAGAGCACCAGACTGACTCCTAGGGTCTCCTCTTTATAATGGTAAGTGGACCACTAACAATGTCTTTTGTGTTGCTGTTTTTGTGTACTAGTCATCAGGGCAGAAAATCCAGTTTTCAAATGCTTAGAATTTGTGTTTAGATATGTTCTGTCTAGCTGAATCAATATGTTAAGTAGATATAATTTACTCTGTTGCTTTAAATATGATCAAAAATTGTGATGCATTAATTTTGAATGAGCAGGGTTTGTGCCAAGCAATGTAACTGCTGTCCTTCTGTGGCTGGCATAATGCCAGCATAAAAATCTCCAGAGCATGTATTCTGATTAATTCATCAGTAATATAATTGTCTGATTTGGATCAAATTGTGGGATTATGAAGTGGATTTACAGATAGTGAAACCAAGCCTAAATTCAGGTCATTGTTCTCATTGCTCTGATTTGTTTAAAATGCCCTAATAGAATATAAAGAAGCTTTTCTTTTTATAAGTATTTTTTTAAAATGCATATTTAACTTTATCCAAGACATTCTCTCAATTTCAGTTTTGGTCATAGATATTAAACTAAATCAAAACCATTATTAGTTTTTCAGGACAAAGCATCAAATAAATAGCTTTTGCATAGACTGCTGAGATGTCAAAATGGTATTTAGGGATTAAAATATCCAGATGACACCAACTTTCTTTAGGATTCTTTCCCTAAACAATTAAGGTATCTCTAGTATTTAACATCTTTTACATACATAGACTTTAAAAATATAAAATAAATAAATGAAAATCATTGTCTGAAACAACAAAAGATTACTCAGACTAATTCTTCCCTTACAGTGAATCTGTAAAACCAAATTGGCTACTTCATTCAGAACATTCTCTGAAGGTGTTTACGCTTTTTTTTTGTTTTGTTTTGGTTTTCATTTAATAGTATACTATAGCTATCAGACTGATTTATACTTAATACAAACTAAACTATGGAGTCTTTTAAAATGTCTCTATTAAAGACATTTGTCAATGTATAATGGTATAATGTATACTTGCATTGGCACTGTAGTTCTAATTAGAGATGATAAAATATATGTTGCAGAGCATGACTTGAAAAGATACAAACTGAAAGTACTTAAGTGAGTATCAAGGAGGTTCAGAATATGGGGAATAGAGAAACAGGTCTTCCCCTGTGTGATCACGATTTGTTAGAGTAAACTCTATTTCCTTGTAAATGAAATAGTCTTGGGTTCTCTGAGCTCAGACCACATGTGATTTGCAACATTTGGCACAGCTCTGGAAATGCCTAACAAATGAGCTAGGATTTCATAAGGTTGTTGCCCCTCCCAAGGAAGAAAGTGAGGAAACCCAAGACCTAACTTTCTGTTTTTTCACACATGTATAAATTAGGAATATCATTTAAATCATGCTAGTTTCTAGGTATCTCTGTTACCCTCCAAGATAATAACCTACATATTTTACATTATGGTTTCAGGGAGCTTCATGCTATAGAAGAACATTATTTTGGGATGAGTTATGAAACATCCCAACTGCTTGCATTTTTTCAAGATAGCATAATGTGTTTCAGAAGAGCTGAAGTTGTTAACTTCAGTGGCATGGCCAAATTCCACTGCATATACTTATAATCTCTTCTATAATACCAATGAACAGAACAGAGCACTTGTGGTAGGTTCAATGACATTGCTCTATGTTTACTTTGGAAAGCACCTTGTGGCACCTCATAAATATCTGGTTAACATACACAGAGATTTACACCATTCTCTACAAAGCCAGTGGTGGAGGCAGGCATGCTTTCATTGCAGACTTTTTATATCAAGATAGCCTAGATACAGTGCCTTGATTGTGAAGATTGATTTAGTATGCAGGCAGAAGGGTTACTGAATGCGTTAAGTTTTTCTATCTGATGGCCTTTGGCACTCAAACTTTAGAGTTTTCTCATGCATCTGAAGACTTCATACGTTCTATCATGCAGATTAGATCCCTTGTTACACAAACTCTGTTCACACTGATCTAATCTCTGACAAAGACAAAAAGAAGCAACCTATACAATTTACAGATATGTGTAAATGTATATGTATATATAGAATCACCTGTGGTTCAGTGTTAATTGCTCATGTGATTGATGTCTGTAGGGAAGAGTTCATACATGGCAGATAAGTAGACACCTTTACAATTACCCTGAGACGTATAATTTAAGAGACACTTACTATGATGTGTAACAAAATCTTTCCCCTCTGTCTTCAATAATAAGACTTTGCATCTGCATCTTTGATATTCCTTAGTGGGTAAAGATCATTTTCTGCATGATCTTCACAGTAGTTATATATATAATTTAGGTGTATATGTCAATTAGATGAAAAATGAGCAATGTTACATGGAGTACTTTTTCTTAAAAAAAAAAAAAAAGTACTCACTTCCCATTAGTCTTTAAGTACTTTAACTGATAGTGATTAATGCTAGCAGACAGTATTGCATATGATCATTGATATTACTTGATGGTTAAATTTTAAACAATAAAATATGTTACTTGAAATATTTATTTTCAGATACCAAATAGACCAGTGAAGTCCCTGAGTATTCATTCAATGGACTGTATGAGTACGGACAGTGAATAGAAATGCTTTCTATATAAAATACTCTAAAATAGTTACATTTTAGAGTTTTAAAGAATTCAGACTCACCTTGAATGTGAGGAATGTGCTTTTATTTATAATAGTGTTCTTGATAGCATTAACACTAGAAGCTGTAGCCTAATTTTAAAATAAAGCTGATGGCTGAGTTGCTGATTCTCCTTATAGAGATTTTATTGATGCATATTTACATATAAACAGAGTAATTGGTAAAATGCATTCGCTCTTACTATGCAATAAATTCTGTTTGGGCAATATTATTTTACCAATAGAAGGCATGTTTTTTTTTACTTTTGCACTTTGAGAATGATATACTGGGGGAGGGTGAAGGACAAGTGGAGAGCTTGTGGGTAAGAATTAAGGGGTGGGCTGGTATGGGAGACACGGTGGTGGGGGTCTACTACAGGTCTCCAGATCAGGAGGAGAAAGTCGATGAGGCCTTCTACGAGCAGCTGCTAGTAGCCTCATGATCAAGAGCTCTGGTCCTCATGGGGGACTTCAATTACCCAGATATCTGCTGGGTAAGCAACTCAGCCAGGCACAAGCAGTCCAAATGGTTCCTACAATGCATTGAGGACAATTTTCTGATGCATGTGGTGGAGGAGCCGATGAGGAGGGGGGTGCTCCTGGACCTTGTTCTTACCAACAGGGATGGCCTTGTTGTAGGGATGTGAAGGTTGGGGGCAGCTTGGGATGCAGCGAACAAGAGAGGGTGGAGTTCCAGGTGGAACTAGGCAAAGGAAGTAAGGCTAAAAGTAGGATTGCTACCCTGGACTTCGAAGAGCCAAATTTGACCTCTTCTGGGACCTGCTTGGGAGTGTCTAATGGGATAGGTTGCTAGAAGGCAAGGGTACATGTGAGAGCTGGGCTACATTTAAGCAGCACTTCTTCCATGCTCAGGATCAGTGCATCCCAAAGAATAGGAAATCAGGGAAGGGGGGCAGGAAACCCATGTGGATGAGCAAGGAGCTCATCAATAAGATCAAAAGGAAGAGGAAGGTCTATGAAATGTGGAAAAAGGGCCTGTCCTCTTGGGAGGAGTATAGATGTGTTGTCAGGGCCTGCAGGGACGTGACAAGGAAGGCTAAAGCCCACCTAGAGATGAGGCTTGAAAAAGAGATAAAGGTTAATAAGAAAGGTTTTTTCAAGTATGTAAACACCAAGAGGAAGACTAGGGATAATGTGGGTCCCTTGCTGAATGAGGGGGGTGTCCTGGTCACGGGAGACGCTGAGAAGGCAGAGATACTGAATGCTTTCTTTGCTTCAGTCTTTGCTTCAAGGGCTCCCCCGGGACTCCTCACCCCTGGCAATAGGACAAAGGGTCTGGGAAATGGAGGGCTCCGCCCTGGTGGATGTGAGAGTGGTTCGTGAGCGTCTGAGTGGGCTCAACGTACACAATCCATGGGTCCCGTTGGGATGCATCCGCATTTGCTAAGGGAGCTGGCAGATGTGATCGCCGAACCGCTCTCTATCATCTTTGAAAGGTCCTGGAGAATGGGTCTCCCATGACATCCTACTAGCAAAGCTGAGCAAGTGTGGGATAGAGGAGTGGACAGTAAGGTGGCTTGAGAACTGGCTGACTGGACAAGCTCAGAAGGTGGTGATTGGTGGTGCAGAGTCTGGCTGGAGACCTGTGATTAGTGGTGTTTCCCAGGGGTCGGTGCTGGGTCCAGTCTTGTTCAACATCTTGATTGACAACCTTGATGAGGGAATAGTGTCTGCCCACAGCAAGTATGCTGATAACACAAAGCTGGAAGGAGTGGCTGACACACCAGAAGGCTGTGCTGCCATTCAGCCAGACCTGGACTGGCTGGAGAGATGGGCAGGAAGAAACCAAATGAGGTTTAATAAGAGCAAGTGTAGAGTCCTGCACCTGGGAAGGAACAACCCAAAGTATCAGTACATGCTGGGGGACGACCTGCTGGAGAGGAGCTCTGTGGAGAAGGACCTGAGGGTCCTGGTGGACGACAGGTTGACCATGAGCCAGCAGTGTGCCCTTGTGACAAGAGGGCTAATAAGATCCTGGAGTGCATTAAAAGGAGGATGGCCAGCAGGTCAAGGGAGGTGATCCTCCCCTTCTACTCTGCCCTGGTCAGGCCTCACCTGGAGTACTGTGTCCAGTTCTATGCTCCCCGGTACAAGAAACACAGGGATCTCCTAGAAAGAGTCCAGTAGAGGGCCACAAAGATGATACGGGGCCTGGAGCATCTTCCCTATGAAGAAAGGCTGAGAGACCTGGGTCTGTTCAGCCTGGAGAAAAGAAGACTGAATCACAGAATTTCTAGGTTGGAAGAGACCTCAAGATCATTGAGTCCAACCTCTGATGTAACACTAACAAGTCCTCCACTAAACCACATCACAAAGCTCTACATCTAACCGTCTTTTAAAGACCTCCAGGGATAGTGACTCAACCACTTCCCTGGGCAGCCCGTTCCAATGCCTAACAACCCTTTTGGTAAAAAAGTTCTTCCTAACATCCAACCTAAAACTGCCATGGCACAACTTTAGCCCATTCCCCCTCATCCTGTCACCAGGCACGTGGGAGAATACACCTCACTACACTCATCTCACCTCACTACAGCCTTCTTTAAAGTACTTATAAAGAGCAATAATGTCGCCCCTGAGCCTACTCTTCTCCAGGCTGAAAAAGCCCAGCTCCCTCAGCCACTCCTCGTAGGACTTGTTTTCCAGACCCTTCATCAGCTTCATTGCCCTTCTCTGGACTCACTCAAGCACCTCCATGTCCTTCTTGTAGAGAGGGGCCCAAAACTGAACACAGTACTCGAGGTGGAGGTGTGGCCTCACCAGAGCCGAGTACAGGGTGACAATCACTTCCCTAGACCTACTGGCAACACTGCTTCTTATACAGGCCAGGATGCTGTTGGCCTTCTTGGCCACCTGAGCACACTGCTGGCTCATATTCAGCCGACTATCCACCAATACTCGCAAGTCCTTCTCTCCCAGGCAGCTTTCCAACCATTCCTCTCCCAGCCTGTAGCTCTGCTTGGGGTTATTGCACCCCAGGTGCAGGACCCGGCACTTGGCCTTGTTGAACTTCATACAGTTGACCTCAGCCCATCGGTGCAGCCTATCCAGATCCTCCTGCAGAGCTTTCCTACCCTCGAGCAGATCGACACACACACCTAACTTGGTGTCATCTGCGAATTTACTGAGGGTACACTTAATGCCCTCATCCAGATCATCAATGAAGATATTAAAGAGGACTGGCCCCAGCACCGGGCCCTGGGGGACGCCACTAGTGACCAGCCTCCAACTGGATTTGACTCCATTCACCACGACTCTTTGGGCCTGGCTATCCAGCCAGTTTCTAACCCAATGAAGCGTACGCCAGTCCAAGCCACGAGCAGCCAGTTTCTTGAGGAGAATGCTGTGGGAAACAGTGTCAAAAGCCTTGCTGAAGTCAAGGTAGACCACATCCACAGCCTTTCCCTCATCCACCAAATGCGTCACTTTGTCATAGAAGGAGATCAGGTTCATCAAGCAGGACCTGCCTTTCATAAACCCATGCTGACTGGGCCTGATCGCCTGCTTGCCCTGCAAGTGCCACGTGATGACTCTCAAGATAATCTGCTCCATGAGCTTCCCTGGCACTGAGGTCAAACTGACAGGCCTATAGATCCCCAGGTTTGTCCTCCAGCCCTTCTTGTAGATGGGTGTCACGTTTGCTAGCCACCAGTCAACTGGGAACTCCCCCAGTAACCAGGACTGCTGATAAATGATGGAAAGCGGCTTGGCCAGCTCCTCTGCCAGTTCTCTCAGTATCCTCGGGTGGATCCCATCCGGCCCCATCGACTTGCGCATATCCAAGTGCCGTAGCAGGTCGCCAACCATTTCCTCGTGGATAGTGAGGGCCACATTCTGCTCCCCATCCCCTTCCACCAGCTCAGGGTACTGGGTATCCAGAGAACATCCGGTATTGCCACTAAAGACTGAGGCAAAGAAGGCATTAAGCACCTCCGCCTTTTCCTCATCTTTTGTAGCTAAGTTTCCCCCTGCATCCAGTAAAGGATGGAGATTCTCCTTAGTCCTCTGTTTTGCGTTGATGTATTTGTAAAAAGATTTTTTGTTGTCTTTAGTAGCAGTAGCCAGATTGATCTCCAGATGAGCTTTGGCCTTTCTAATTTTGTCCCTGCACTGCCTCGTTACCTCTTTATAGTCCTCCTCAGTGGCCCACCCTTTTTTCCAAAGATTATAAACCCTCTTTTTTCTCCTAAGCTCAAGCTGTAACTCTCTGTTGAGCCAGGCCGGTCTTCTTCCACGCTGGCTCGTCTTTGGGCATGTGGGGACAGACTGCTCCCGAGCCATTAAGATTTCCTTCTTGAAGAGTGCCCAGCTTTCCTGATCTCCTCTGCCCTTCAGAACCGCCTCCCAAGGGACTCGGCCAACCAGTGTCCCGAGCAGCTCAAAGTCAGCCCTCCAGAAGTCCAATACAGCAGTTTTACTGGTCCCCTTCTTGGCTTCTCCAAGAATAGAGAACTCCACCATTTCATGGTCACTCTGCCCAAGACAGCTTCCAACCACCACATCTCCCACCAGTCCTTTTCTGTTTGTGAATAGAAGGTCTTGCGGGGCACCACCCCTGGTAGGCTCACTAACCAGCTGCGTCAGGAAGGTATCTTCCACGCTCTCCAGAAACCTCCTAGACTGCTTTCTCTCAGCTGTGTTGTGCTTCCAGGATATGTCAGGGAAGTTGACATTTCGCAACTTCTGTCAGCTGCCTGTAGAATTCCTCATCCATCTCCTCATCCTGGTTTGGCGGTCTATAACAGACCCCGACCAGGACGCTAGCCTTGTTGGCCTTCCTGCCGATCCTAACCCAAAGGGACTCAACCTTGTCATTCCCAGCCTCAAGTTCCACAACATCGAAAGATTCTGTAATATAGAGAGCCACACCACCACCCTTTCTGTGTTGCCTGTCCCTTCTGAAGAGCTTATAGCCAGTCATTGCAGCACTCCAGTCATGAGAGTGGTCCCACCACGTCTCCGTGATGGCAACCAAGTCGTAGCCTGCCTGCTGCACGATGGCTTCCAGCTCCTCCTGTTTGTTACCTATGCTGCGTGCATTGGTGTAGACGCACTTCAGCTGGGCCAATTCCTTATCCCCTGGCCTTGCCATTGTTCCCCCTGGCACAGCTCTAACAAACCTTGTTTCAGCCCCGTCCCCCTTCTCACCTAGTTTAAAGCCCTCTCAATGAGCCCTGCCAGCTCCTGGCCCAGGATACGTTTTCCCCTTAGAGATAGGGATCCGTCTGCAGCCATCAGGCCGGGTGCTGAGTAAAGCGCCCCATGGTCAAAAAAAACAAGATTTCTGTGCTGGCACCAGCCTCTGAGCCATGTGTTTATCAGGTGGGCTTTTCGTGTCCTGTCAGTACCCCTCCCTGCCACCATAGGGAGAGACGAAAACACCACCTGTACTCCCACTCCCTCCAGTAATCGCCCCAGCTCCCTTAAGTCCCATTTGATAGCTTTGAGGCTTCTCTCTTCAATGTCATCACTGCCCGCCTAGACTATCAAAAGAGGATAATAGTCAGAGGGTCGAACAAGGTTGGGAAGGAGATTTCCTCAGTGTATATAAAGGGGATCTCCTCAATGTATATAAATATCTGAGGGGTAAGGGGTGAGGGATAGAAGGATGTAGCCAACCTCTTCTCAGTGGTTTGTGGGAATAGGACAAGGGGCAATGGCTGCAAGTTAGAGCACAGGAAGTTCCGCACCAACATGCAAAAGAACTTCTTCACGGTGAGGGTGATGGAGCACTGGAACAGGCTGCCTAGGGAGGTTGTGGAGTCTCCTTCTCTGGAGATATTCAAGGCCTGTCTGGATGCCTACCTGGGCAGCCTGTTCTGAGGAACCTGCTTTGGCAGGGGGGTTGGACCTGATGATCTTTCGAGGTCCCTTCCAACCCCTACAATTCTGTGATTCTGTGATATTTCTTTTTGATAAAGATTAAAATCCTTGAATTTGAAAATTTGGTCTGAATTGTGTTCTTTTCCATACTTATAGATTGTCCTCACAGATTTGAAAATCAGTAGTCCTGAAAAGAAATAGACCAATATTGTATTACAAATAGATCTCTAGGCTTCAGCTGGAAAGCAATGTAGATACTTTGTTTAGTTTAGAAATTATCCCAAACCTTCATCTAAGAGTTTACACTGATGTGAACCAAAAGGCAGAGGTGATTAGATATAAATCCCAATCAGAATTTTGGGATCCGGATTACCTGAACATCATCAGAGTTCAGATGTAAATGTGATTTTCATTTACTAAAAGTGTTGCCATCTGGTTTTATTTTATCTGTCCTCTTGCATCACAATCTTATCTTACAAAGAAAATAAAAGTTTCCATTCTGAATGACTTTTTTTCCCACAGATTCTGCTGGAACAGTGGTAAATATGGCACAGTAACAAGGGTATGCTCTTTCCTTTAGGGTCTGCTTCACTTTTTTTTCTCATTTACCCGATGCTCATAGCAGGACAAATGCATGTTTGTTCACTTTATTTTTTTAATTATTATTTTTTAAAGCAATACTCTTATAATGATAGATGTGTAATATATGTGATATATAATCCTTAATGTGATATATAATCCTTAATTAATATCTATTGTAACCAGTTGTTCGTTACTGAATGTTTTACAGAGAGTGCTTCAGAAACACTTTCCAAGTACCTTAAACTGAACACATGTAGACATGGTTAGCATAGACAATTAAAAATATATTTTTTTGGAGGCATAAAATTTTAATAGTATTATAAAGTCTTAGACTCTGATACTGAAAAAAAAAAAAAAAATCCAGACAACTTTACATATTTGAGTAATAAAATACAATTTGAATCAATATTTGTATTCAATTCATCAGGCATATAAGGCAAATCACTAGCTGGAAATTTTCAAGGTTACACCATTAGTTAAGACATTCAGAAATTTTACTCTTTTGATTCCTGTTTTCCATTGCAGTTAATACCTTTTCTAAGGCTAGAGCATAACACATCACTGAAGGACCATTTCACTGAAATACACAGCTCTGACAGACATAAATATAAACTTTAGCTAATTCAGATTTTGATTACTATTATTTATCCCAAATTAAAATGAAAAAAAAAAAAAAAAAGTTAAAGTTCTAGCAATTGGCAAAGCTAAACATTTTTCTTAACATTCTGCTGCTTGCCCTACCATTAAGTACAATATGTTCTTATGTGTGTTTTGTAACATCAAAACAGACCATGTTGCATAAACATTTAAGCAAATTATGTTATCAAAACTCTTCATGGTTTATGTACATATTAATATATTCAATTGTACATTGGCTAAATGAACTATGTCTACAGGGCTAAACAGTAAGTCATTGACAGGCATGGAACACAGTATTAAATGTTGAGTTGTCTAGTTGTGTTAGTCTGTTGATTCCTTTCGATAAAATATTAGATCTATTTGTTGCATGACTGGTAGAAGACAGTATGGTTAAGTGCCAGTGAACAAGAGCCTTTCTCTTCTGTTACTTTTGCCATGTCAGAAAGAAAAAATATATTTCTTCGCATCAGTGAACTGTTCAATACTGTTAACAACACCAGCGACCCATTTCCTCCAAGCCCTGGGAACTGTTATAAAGGAAGATTGTTAAGAATGTCATATTCCTTTGCTTTATACTTAAAAAGAAAAATTCACTGAGTTCAATACCATAATCAAAAAGTTCACGGTTTGGTGCCCCAGCTACAAAACCAAAGTAAAGGTTCTCTGTAAGAAGAAATGTAGAGAAAAAGTAACAGATAAATTTTCCTAATTATTTGAAACCCTTATTTATGCCCATAAACACAAGAGGGAAAATGGTAACTATGAAATGCATGCATATAAAATAATTTGTTATGTGAATAATCTAGTAAGTTATTTGCACATAAAAATTACTAACTTCATGGGTAACTAAGAAATCTGCTAGTTTGTGGGAGTGCACAACTTTGAAAATCAAGCCGTGAATTCTTATAATGAATCCATTTGGAAGAAGTACGTACTGGAGATATTCTCAGATAGTCAGTGATTCTGATCATATCACAGCATCATTCCATTTTAATGTAGGTAGCATTTTTTAAACTAACAAGCTCCTAAATTAGCTTAATTTATGTTACAGAATGCTTCTATTCATGATGAATAAATTAAATCAATTTTATGGGCTGATATCTATAAGGGATACATTTCATATAGTTTCTACTTGTTGTTGTTTTTTCTGTTTTTCAAAGAGGTTGATTTAGTCTTAGAGGCATGCACTAAGCCTATGTCAAATCTGGTAGTAGGATCAGAATGTTTTGATATGAACTCTCGTAGTCTGAATAATATTGTATTAGTATGTCAGTAAAAAGAAAGAGAAGCTAAAACTCACACACCTGAAAGATGAGAGCATTTCATATGATTTTATGAGTTAATGAGCCAACAAATTACAGGAAAGCTGCTCCAAAACAGAAGTAGAGGAGGATTTTGCCCTAAGTGTGGCAGCACAATTTGGTGCAAAAGAGAGCTAGTCGTGAGCAAAAACATCAGGATGAGAAGAGAGAAATAAGATCTCATCTATCAAGAATTAAATAAAACAAACTCAACAGCATGTTGTTAAATTTCCTGGATGTTTAGGTTTTTCCACTGAACAAATTGTAGATTTCAGTATCTCTGAACATTAAGATATTTTTTAAGTAATTATAAGAGTAATGTATTATTATAATAATGTTATTATGAAATATATGGTAAATTGTATGCAATATATAAAACATTATAATCATCATATAACCTCATCATATACACTATATATTATGTATTACATTTTGCATACGTTGTATTATCACTATTAAATTACTATTACTAAGTTATTATAACCACCTTTCTTTATAAAATAGTATTTTAAAAACAATTCATACTATTTAAAATTATTTTTATATTTTATCTTAATATATTAAATCACCTTGGGATGCAGCCTGTTTTGGATCTGTGACCAGTGCCTCCAGTTCCTCACTGTAGTTTCACTCTTTTATCTTTGATTCACTCCTTGCCATAAACACACTTTATACATTTCTGCTTCAGTTAACAGTGCTCCTAGCTACAGAGTTTTATATCTTTTTGTTATTAAGAAAGGCAAAATTATAACAGTTATGGCCTGGGAGAATGAATAAGCTAGATCATCTCTCAAAATCCTTTGCAAGTCTGATCTTTAATTTATTCTCATGTTTCTATTACTGTACTGTCAATTTGTTCAGATACAGGATATAGAAATATTTTCCTTCTTTTAAAAAATAGTAATTAAAGCTCATTTTCCAGCTTACACAATTAATGAAATGTTGTCTTTCCCCTTTGATCTCCTATGGATATCCTGATGTCAATACCTATATGGTACTGCACATTGTACTTTTCTGTTTGAAAAAAAAAAAAATATATATATATATATATATTTCAAATATGGAAAGTTGGTCTGTCATTCTTGACTTATTTGGAGAATGACTGCAGCCTCCAAGTACTGCACCTGAGACTGAATCCAAATCTGAATTCCAGTTTCTGTAGTTGCTGAAGTGGTATACAAACCAATTGTGTCTTGTAACTTCTCAGCTGTAAGGAACAGAGGTCTCCAGGTGCTGCTATGTAATAATCTGACATCCTTTGTGATGTGCTATATGAAGTGAATGACTTTTGAAAAGGCTTCAGGAAGGGTTTGGGGAACTCAGTGATCCTAGGTCTGGTCATGCAACTTTGAGGAGATTGAAAATACAGTTTACAGATTAAAGTAAAAAGTTATCAGAAATCCAAAATTACTAAACCCCATGCTTAATTCAGGTGATATACCAGTTCCAGGTGTAGAATTGTACCTTATACTCTAATATGCTCTTTAAAAGAAAGCATTAACTTGCATACCTTGCCAAACTAAGTAGCCTTAGTGATACTGCTGAATTTCTGATTGTGAAACAGTCCCTCCGGCTACACTACCACATCTGTACAGTTCATGCATGTTGTTGGTTTATACATACACTTAGCTGTCAAATACTTAGCTTGAAGGAGTAAAAGTTTCAAATACACTCAAAACAGTGCTGTTTTTAAAAGGTCTGCTTTAACTATCTAGGCCTACGCAGTGCAAATCACAATTTTCTTTTTATTGTCAATGTCTGTGACTTAGTTAAAGTTAATCATGTGTTCTTTTTATGCTAGCCATTCATAACATCAACAGCAGTGGTGAGAATTACCTAACCTAGGATCATAAAACCTAGCAGTCCCATGCAGGAGTTACAGTGTTAGCTGTAAGTTACCATGCACCTGCGATTTCGAATCAGAAACAGAGAAAAGTTGAGGAGAACTGCCAAATGAATAGCATATAACCATTTGGTCAGAAATAAGAAAAGTAGTGTTGTATTGTATTAATGACAAGCTGATTGCACATTTTCCAGTTGTTCAAAATTTTTGTGGCTAACAGGGGTTAGAGTATTGCTGTAAAAGCAGACATTTTCATGCTTAACATGCCTGTTCCACTCTGTATACCATGTCTACAATCATGCTCAGTCAAAGTGCTATGGGTATGTCAGATGGGTTGTTTCAAGGTTCAGATTCTTTAAACAGTGTTTTGTATATCATGTTAAGTCAAATAACAGACAGGTAAAGAAATATATAAGAAATATATAAAGAAATATATAAGAAATATATAAAGAAAACAAAAGACAAAAAGCTTTTATGGCAGGCAGATAACTCATCAACGCACTATATTTCTGGTTAACATTTTTCACACCGTTTTAAAGGTATGCCTTTAATGGTAGGTTAGGTTTTCCATTCTGTCATTAGTGTCTCCTATTAGTGATCGGGGGTGGAGGATTGTCACCTGCAAAATTACTAGGGCTGACTGAAGTTGTGAAATGGGAAGTTACTCAGCTATATAGGTAAAACAGAACTACATGGCATACCAGAGTCCTTATGTCTCCTCTTTGTCCATATTCCTTCATGGGTATATCAGCCAGCTATGATAGTCAGTGGTAGTCAATACAGCTCTGCCTGTATTGCTATATAGTCATATACTCTGTTCTGCCCTGTTTCATCAACATGATAAATTCGTCATATACATTTTTTTTCCAGTTACATTCTTCAGAATAAAAACATTGTAGAAATATCTAGAGTGCTCTAGTTGTAGGCAGACACAGTAATTACAGTCATTGATGTCCCAAAAGCCTCAAAAATGATGGCTGCACTTTTTGTTATAATAAATTTAATTTTTCATTATAAATAAATTTGTTATAGGTAAAAATAAAGAGAAAAATCTGAGATGAAGTTTTTTTTTTATCCTTTCTTTCTTTATTTTTTTTTCTAAACCAAAATATAAATTTTGGTTTAATTATGTGTATGAGATGCGGCTTCTCATTTTCTTTGAATATAAAACTGAGATAGTTTTATCATTATAAACATTCAAAGTAGCTGTATTTCACCTCCAATATTCACTGAGATAAATGTATATGTATTTATCATATTTGAGCTCTCAAGTGCAGGTTAACTTCTTCAGGGACTGTGTCTGGGAACAGAAGCAATACAGAATCCAGCATTGCCCTGTAGAGCATAACTAAGGACAAGTGAATTTCAGTTCTAGCAGATGCTTCTTTTTGTAGGATTCACTCAAGTGCACAGACAGGAAGAAGATATTGGGGCAGAACTAAGGGAGTATTGGTTACTTGTGTACAACTTTCAGAGGATAACAAGGAAAGGCAGTCATACTTCAAAAAGCATGGTAAAAAAGCTGGAAACAGTCAATTAAAATGTAGATAGTTGAACTGAAAGAGGTTGTATGCAATACACTTGGTAGAATTTTGCCACTTCTAGAAAGGATGAAGTCTCTTTTGGACTAGAGATAAATATAAATGAGAAGGAAGAATATAAACTGTGTAATATAATAACCACTTACTAAGCAACATTCCTGAGATCCTAAAATTCAGTTTACCATACAATAAGAATGTATGCTTTTTACAGATACATATATATATCTATAATTGAATTCATCATCTAAGATAGAAAAGGCACTGAAGGTCTACTAGATTTTTAAATCTTAAGGAAAGTAAAATAAAGTCATCACGCAGGTGAAGGTTTGAATTGTTTGCAGAATGATTTAGAAGGAAACAAAGAAGGTCATGTAGGTCCGTAATCCTAAATGAATATACTGTTTTCTGTTTTACATACATACAGAATAATTTTCTAAACACTTCTCTAAACCTAGATATTCAACTAAATCTCTGAGGAAGAAAAAACAGTCATCTTCAACAGTGGTGAAATGCATATATTCAAAAACAAAACAAAACAAACCTTGAAGATGGCCTGGACCAAATTAAAATAGGGAAATCTAGCTAGTATAGTTTTTGCAGTTACATCTGATATTTTAAAATAAGCCAAGTTCCACTTTTAGCAGTAGAATTATTTCATGTGTCTTCTCTGAGAGTTCAGAGAAGTCTCTATCACCAAGACTCAAATTCATGAGCTGTTAAATTTGTTCTTGTTGTTGACAAAGACCCTACAAAAACCACATGATACACCTGGCAGACCTGAACACTTTTTAACTTAAATTTGATAGGAATTCAATGCCTAAAACAATAATTCTCAACATTTTCTGTTTACAAAGCCCTATTTTTTTATACTGATGGCCCAATCATTTACCATTTTACATTTTCAGACTACTATACAGGTTACATTACATTCTTAGGTAAGCCTTAAGAAGTAGCCAAGGAAACCTGAGATTTATGCCATCCCAGGTCAGTTCTCAGATAATACCTGAATAAGGACCTAAAACTAAAGAAAGAGCCTAAAGTCATTACCCAGTAGGAAGGGAAAGTGTTTAGAGCGTTTGGTTCTCCCTTGATATATGTATGCATTTGTGCATTGAATTCATCATTCTCTCCCAGAAGAATCCATTTATCATCATTTCTCAATTTGTCATGTCTGAGATGTGAGTGGGATGATGCCTACCTCCTTCCTTTTTTTTTTTTTTTTTTTTTTTTTTTTGTTTGTTTGTTCTTGGGTGTTAAGAACTAGCTTCCTTAGTTTCCTTAATCAACACCTCCATGGGATATCAAAACATTATCTCTTCACCTTTTCCAATAGGTAGCACAACAACAGCAGCAAAGGGTAATCATTTGCTGACATGATGTAAACAGCCCTCTTATTGAAGAATGAGAAATGAATGGCTTGATGAATGCTTCCTTTCCCTTAACTGCACTGGAGTTGCAAGCACTAGTGACTGGTATTACAGATTCCATCTGCTAACAAGATGTGGCAGAAGTGTTTAGATGCTTTGCTACCCCTTCTTTACAATTTGTTTCCATTTCAAGGCTGCTAGACTCATTTTCTTGTGCAACCTATTTCAGTGTCAGAAGGAAAACTTGAGAGGTGAATAATTTATGCTGCCAGGAAGAACTAAATTTGCAGTCACCTTGAATGGGAAAGCACTGTATTGTTCTGGATTGCAACTTAAATTCTTGCTATGCCTATCAGAAAGAGAGGCAGAAGAAATAGACACAGAATAGTGTAGTGGGTTTACGTGGCAAGGTTTTGGTAGCAGGGGGCTATAGGGGTGGTTTCTGTGAGAAAGATCTAGAAGCTGCCCCATGTTTGGGAAGGGCCCCATTGTTTTCCAGATCTGAGCCAATAAGCGATGTTGTTTGCGCCTCTGTGAGAGCATATTTAAGACAGGGAAAAAAACGCTGCGCCAGACAGCAGCCGGGAGAGTCAAGGGAGTGAGAAACAGCCTGCAGGTGCCAAGGTCAGTGTAGAGGGAGGGGGAGAGGTGCTCCAGGCGCCAGAGCAGAAGTCCCCTGTGGCCTGTGGTGAGGACCATGGTGAAGCAGGATGTCCCCCTGCAGCCCATGGAGTACCACGGTGGAGCAGGGTTCCACGCTGCAGCCCGTGGAGGAGACCACGGTGGAGCAGGTGGCCCTGCACCGACGGAGGCTGCCGCCTGTGGAAGACCCCTGCCGGAGCAGATTCTGGGCCGGACCTGTAGCCCGTGGAGAGGAGACCACGCAGGAGCAGGTGACCCGGCAGGAGCTGCTGCCCGTAGGGGAGCCAGGTTGGAGCAGTTTTCTCCTGAGGGATGGACCCCATGGTACAGACCCATATCTGGAGCAGTTCTGAAAGAGCTGCTGCCTGTGGGAAGCCCATGCCGGATCAGTTCATCAAGGACTGCATCCCGTGGGTGGGACCCCACAGCACAGGGAACGAGAGTGACCGAGAAGGAGCGGCAGAGAAGAAGTGCTGTAGACTGACCATAACCCCCATTCCCCCGTTCCCCTGCGCCGCTCGGGGGGAGGAGGTGGAAGAGGGTGGATGGGGGGGAAGGCGCTTTTGGTTTCCTTTTTCCTTTGTTTTCTCACTTCTCTCGCTTGTTAGTTGTAGGCAATAAATCTTACTATCTCCTTATGCCGAGTCTGTTTTGCCCGTTACAATAATTATTGCGTGATTTTCTCGTCCTTATCTCAATCCTTGAGCCCTTTTCACATATTTTCTCCCCATTCCTCTTTGAGGAGGGGGAGTGAGAGAGCGGCTGTGGTGGAGCTCGGCTGCCCACTCGAGCGGAACCATGACAAATAGTCATACTGATATTTCCTTATTTTACTTTTCTTATTTTATTTTTCTTATTACTACTGCTTTCCTTTAACATAAGACTTGCTAAATACTATTGACCTTAACGATGTGTAAGGATGTAATTAATGCCACTCACATAAGTGGCTTCTCAGGCATTAGTATCCATTGAGAGTGACAATGCAACATTTAAGATGACAATGATAATCATAACTGGAATACAAATATTGAACAAACAGTTAAAAGATAAAGCACTAGGATGTCACCATACATTACTAATGCAACAAATAGAAAACTAGAAAAAGCAGGGATAGTACAGATAAAAGATCACTTGCTTGGGGAAAATAATATTTTTTATCTCTTTATGGTAAAAGAGATGCTGCGTGAATCATAAAATCATAGAATCATAGAATGGCTTGGGTAGGAAGGGATGTCAAAGATCACCTCTTCTCCAGACCTAGCACAGAGTTATATGACATCTTTGCAGATGTCCTAATCCTTTTTCATTGTCTGTGAGAGTAACAGTACCAGTCACTTTGACAACCATATCCCTGTAGTGTAAAACCATCTGGTTCTATCTATGGGCATCCTCAGTGCTCAGCCACAAACTCCATTATCACACCTCAAGGAAAAAAAAAAAAAAAAAAAAAAAAAAAAAAAAAGAATAACAGGGGAACCATAAGTGATTGGTATTTTAAAATCACCCTGAAAAGATAGCCATGAATTTATTCAGCTTTTGCTGCTGTTTTTTGTTGTTGTTGTTTTGTTTTGTTTTGTTTTCATGTTTCTGTTGTTGGTGCTGTTATTTACTATTCATCAACTCCATGATCACCTACATGTCCACGGCCAGCAACGGTAAAACTTCAATACATGGAACTACTACTCAGTAAATGGACAGTTTGTATATACTTACACTACTACATACACCTTTAAAATGTTCATTATTTAAGTAACTATCCATGTAAGTTTGAAGAGTTTTGTAAAGTTCCAAACGAGTATACATAGATATTTGTTTTTCCTTTCTACCTCCTTGTTATATATACGTAGTGATTCAGATTATCTTTCCATTTAAGGTATTCTGCACATGAAACAACTAAAGAGAAATAAGCAAATATTTGAAAAGATTTATTTAAGGACATACAAAAAAGTATATGAGGAAACTGTCACCAAATTAATTCCCTGATTGCTTAATTCTGTTTGCTTGCTTGCTTATTTAGACCCGTAAACAAAGTGGTAATAGCTATGCAAAATGATTCATTTGATTGCTTTAAAAGTGTGTCCTAGTTTTGGCTAGGATAGAGTTAATTTTCCTCCTAGTAGCTGTTATGTTGTTGTGTTTTGGATTTAGGATGAGAATAATGTTGATAACACACTGATGTTTTAATTGTTGCAGAGCAGTGCTTACACTAAGCCAAGAACTTTCCAGCTTCTCACACTGTCCTGCCAGTGAGCAGACTGGGGGTGTGACATGACCTGGGAGGGGAAAGACCCAGGACAGCTGACCCAAACTGGCCAAAGGGATATTCCATACCATCTGACATCATGGTGAACAATTAATGTGGGGGGGTGTGGGGGACCGCTGCTCAGGGATGGGATGGGTATCAGTCAGTGGGTGGCAAGTAATTGCATTGTGCATCACTTGTTTTGTACACATTATTAGTGGTAGTACTATTATCATTATTATTATTATTACTTTCCTTTATTTTCTGTCCTAATAAACTGTCTTTACCTCAACTCACAAGCTTTCACTTTTTTTTTTCTTCAGTTCTCTCCCCCATCCCACAGAGTGGGGAGGCAGGGGCGGGGAGGGGGGGGAGGGAAGGGGGAGTGGTGCTCACCTGCCAGCTGGGTTAAACCACAACAAAGTGAAGCTTTCAGTTTCTGAACCTTAATGGAAGGATTTTTGAAGCTCCTCACAGGAGGTGGATTTTAGGTGGCAGTAATATTCAATCCAAACAACAGTGAAAAGAGCAGTGTTATGAGCACATGTAGACATGCCCAAAAGTATGCTTGACAATATTATTTCTCAGGAACAACATATTACTCTACATGTGTGACATTTACATAACTTATCATTTTGAAGTTTATCATTTTGGTTTATTTTTGTTCCCTCATCACAAGGCTGTCGCAGAAGTGAAGCAGCTCAGACATGAGCTGAAAAAATAACTCACAAGCAGGTGTTTTCAAGAGTTCAGAATTGCTTTGGACTTCAGGAGATGTAATTCCACTGAAGCTGAGGAGATCTGGGGAATGTGCACCCTCCTAGAGTTTGCCCTTTGCAACAGGCTCTTTTCATCTAATTGCCTACATGTTGTAGAAAGCAGAGCTTAGGCTCATAATGTGTGAAATAGGCCTATATTCCTTAGAATATCCAGGTTGCAGTAGTTGTTTAAATTGAATAACATTGTACAACTGTTTCCATTATGCCCTTTTAATTAATATGCTCAGTTTTCTTGAACATTATCTGAAATAAATTATTTATAAAGTACAAAATCCTGAAAAGCAATGCTTTTCTCTTGAGATAGAAGAAATATAGATTAAGGGGTAATGTAGCTACAGGGCAGGTCAGTCCAGACATTCCCTTTCAAGGAAAAATTTTAAACTGTTCAGACCTAAATAATACATACCACCCTATGTACTAGAACTGAACATTGTAAGATAAAATAAAAATATAAGCTCAAAACAAAACAAAAAACAACCAATCAACCAACCAAAACAAAAAAAACAAACAAAACAACAACAACAACAAAAACCACTTCAGACAAAACAATCCTTTTAAGAAAAGCAGTGCTTTCCCAAGGGAAAAAATAAAAAATAATAAAAAAAAGAAAAAAGAAAAAAAAAGAAAATCAGATCCAAAACTACCACTCCACAAATGTGTGTGGCAAGCAGTCCACACAGAAACATATTTAAAAAAGAACAAAAAAAGTCTCTGATTTCTTGATATGATTGATATGTTGTGTTTTCTGTATTTTCAGTTATCATTCTTCTGATATTAGTCTCCCTCAGCTTTATGACAGCTGTTTAATGTTGTTTTTAAGTCCTACCTTGAATTATGCTCTGCAGAAATCCACAACTTTAAATACACACAAATACATTAACCTGATGCAATTAATTTTATACTGAATTTCTATGCAATCTTCCTGATTTACATTCTTTGTATTTATTTATTCTGACAGACAATTTAAAAATAACAATACAATGCATATGACACATAATCTACAGTTTGACTGAAGGTAAATAATAGATCTAAAGGTAAAAAATAGATCTAAATCTGGAAGGTTGTTGTTAGTATAGATCAGCCACATTTCTTTTTTATGAAAATTTTAGTTTTGTGGACATGGGGAATGAATTGAAACCTGCTGTCACACTTAGTTTGTTCTTTTTTTTCTTGGATTTTTATGAATGCCAACGTTTTTTGGTTAGATACCAAACTAATTTATCAATGACATTCTTTTTGCAACAAGAAACTGTTGTGCCACTGAAGATCTGAGTAATATCTAACTAAAGATGAGGATTAAACAAATTTCTCTTTGGGATAGCATTGCTCTTCTAAGTATTTGGATTCCTGTATAGGAATACACTGGGACATGTTCTCACTGGAACAAAACAGTAGTATCTGCTATTACAGCCCAAGTTCTCTGTCCATTCTTCAAAATAGATGGAAGTTTAGAAAATAATCTCAATTCACTATCCCTTGTCCAGATGTAGCATCATGTAATCACAGAATGGTTTAGATTGGATGAAACCTTAAAGATCATCTAATTCCAACCCTCTGCCATTGGCAGGTACACCTCCCACTAGACCAGGTTGCTCAAAGACCCATCCAACCCAGCACTTCCAGGGATAGGGCATCCACGGCTTCTCTGGTCAACCTCTTCCAGTGCCTCACAACCTTCTGAGTAAAGAAATTCTTCACAATATCTAATCTAAATCTACCCTCTTTTAGTTTAAAACATTTACTCATTGTCCTATCACTGACAAAGAGTTTATCCCCAGATCCTGTAGGCCCTTTTTGGAAGGCCAATACAACGTGGAGCCTTCTCTTCTCCAGGTCGAACAACCCCCAACTCTCTCAGCCTGTCTTCATAGGAAAGGTGCTCCAGCCCTCTGATCATCTTCATGTGCACTCATTCTAATAAGTCCATGTCCTTCTTGTGCTGGAGCCCCCAGAGCTGAACACAGTACTCCAGGTGGGGTCTCACAATAACAGAGTAGAGTGGGAGAATCACCTCCCTTGACCTGATGGACGTGCTTCTTCTGATACAGCCCAGGATATGGTTGGCTTTCTGAGCCACAAGTGCACATTGCTAGGTCATGATGAGCTTCTCATCCTCCAGCCCTCGGGTCCTTCTCCTCAGAGCTGTTTTCAATACATTCTCTGCCCAGCCTACATTTGTGCTTGGGATTGCCCCAGACCAGATGCAGCACCTTGCACTTGGCCTTGTTGAGCTTCATGAAGTTCACACCGGCCCACCTCTCAAGCCCGTCAAGATCTCTTGGCTGGCATCCCTTCCCTCCAGTGTGTCAACCACACTACAGAGCTTGGTGTCATCAGCAACTTTGAACTCACTGTGACTGAGAGACATGAGGCAGAGGAGAGTAGAGCAGAGCAGAATTGAATCCCAAACAGATGAGAAGAGAAGGGATGTCAACACCATCAGAAAAGCAGGTTTATCATCGTAGTACCTAACAACCTAACATCGTAGTACATAACAACCCTAGAGGAGTTTTCCTTTCCAAGCACAGTTTGTATGTGTGCTTGTGTGTTTTATCCTTCAAAATGAAAGATAGCATGTCAACAGCATAGAAGGAAGTAAAACATTATGTGTTATTTTGTTACTTGGTGCTGTTTTCATGATAAACATAGAATGTGATGCACAACAAAATATTATTTTCAGAGGTATAGAATTACCTTTAGGGATTTCAATTGGCTTCAGTGCCAGCCTTTATATTAAGAGCTCACAAGTGAATAATTTTCATTGATGTATTGTCACATGTATAAACATTATTACAAAGAGTGGGTTTATTATATTTAGTTACCATGTATTGCAATAATGTATACCATGCTGCTAAAGCTCCTGTTTTTCATTTCTTAAAGAAAAAAAAAAATTATTTTAAAATCTTGGGGCACAAAAAGGAACAGCCAAAAATAGACAGTTACATAAAGGTTTTATTTACCAACTTGATCTCAGAGACTGTTTATGTTAAGCAGGATACCTTGACAGAAATTAAAAGGAAATGCTCAAAAATGTACATGAATCAATATAAAATCAACCTATTGATTTTATATTTGTTGTTGAAATCAACAACAACAGAGATTTATATTTCTGACCTTGTTAATGTAACTGTTATATGTGTTAATGTAAAATATAAGAAAAGCTTTTTTAATTATTTTTTTTCTGTCAGAATTTCTGTGAGGTATCTTGACTGAAACCACTCAACAAACAGATATACTTAATTTCAAAATTAAATATAATTTTGAAAAATATATTTAATTATGCATGACCGTACACCAATAGATTTAAGCTTATTCTTCCAAAGAACATTAGAATATATTGATTTTAAACAGGAAATGAAAGTCAGAAAGCTTTCTACATACAAGCTGAATGTAGATGTCTCTGCATGTATTACAATATTTAATTTAATTAATAAATATTTAATTCTTTATAGTTTTTGAGTCATAGAGTCAAATCATTATAATGTTGGCTGTTTTAATTATTTACTTCTACTACTCCTAGCTTTGCTGTTATTTTCCCCAGCTATATCATCTGTCTTATATATATATATATTTATATCTTTTTCAATTCTTTTCTCTAATAACCTTGAATGTTCAGAAACAAGAAAGTAAAGTGGAAAGAAATGTGAAAATAAATAGATAGAATTTATTTTACACTACATGATGTTTAATCTAATCTCATGATTTCTGGCTCAGTTTTTGATAGCAATGTTGAAACTGCCAAAAATAGATTGAATTCTATTTGAAAGTTAAGGGAGATAGGTTGTATCTTACTATCATTTTAGTACCATCTTATAAAATATGCAGAACACTAATCCTCTGATGATTTCATTATATGTAGTCATTTACAGTGTCATTCAGTGAGCTTTAGTAAGTATAAAATTTGGCACATTTAAATAGAAATATCCCTGACTATATTGTTTTAAGAAAGATCAGAATAATGTGTATTTTATAATCTTTACCTTATCCAGCTTCTTTGGTAGGTCAACAGTCTGCATAATATCTTTTATTTAATGGAATAAATTGATTGCATAAATAGTGCTAGTGGAGCTTGTTAACTTGCTCTGTTACATTTTTATCTATATTGTGTAGACAGTATCGTACAAGAAATTATTATATATGAGCACAGAATCATCGACATGATAAAGATATACTAACAGTTCAATGTTGCTTTCAGTAGCGATGATCTTGCAAGGATCCTGATCTGCATTACCTGTGTAAAATAATCAACCATCAAATGATTTACTGGACTAATGGAAAGCTGAATGACACCTGCATTTAGCAAATTGAATTACAGACAACATGGGAGGAAAGGACTAATGAGGTTTAAAAGGTTAGGAAAGACCAGGGGATACTGACACAAATCTTCAACTAAAGCTGAATTTTGCCCTGAAGACAGGGTGGGAAGACAATCTTTTACTTTGAAATCCCAAAGCATAAGGAAGTCCTCCAAAGAAGTTGATCAAAAATTACAGCTTTTTTGATAACTTTTTTGATTAGCTTTTCTGGTAACTCAGCACACTGTTAGTAAAGATCAGAATCTTTACTTTGATTTCATTACTTTTTTAAAGTAAAAAGCAAAAATTTTTGAAACTGTCCTTTTTTGTCTGTTCAGGTCACCTTTAAAATCCATAAAGTATAATGAGTAACAACCATCTATTACCATCAGTCTTGGAAAATGCATGGCTTACACATAGGTTTTTCTTATATCTTACTACCTTCCTTCCGCAGTGCAGTGCTTCATGAAATTATTACTACATTAAGAACAGTTGATTGGTTGCTGTGCTCTTTTCGTATCTTTAATCAGAAAGTTGATTTCAGGAGCATGAAGGTACATACCATAATATATTCATCTGCCAGAAGTTGTCATAACATCATCTAATAAATGATTTTATGCTGACGGTTGTTACAGCCCCACTGCTTGAGTACTGGAAGATGAGGGACTGGAGCACCAGGAGATAAAATTGATTTTTTACCCTTTCTGCTAGATAATAATGCCTAACATCCATCTTAACTTTTAAGATCAAGGCTAGAAGCTAAGATACAGCTGAAGGAAAAAAAAATCCTTCAGATCAATATCATACATTATAATCCACCTGCATGCAATTGGCATCAGAACTAGTACTGTGGGTGCAGTACAAAACTCGTAACATCAATTTAACACTACTCTTCTGGGAGTTAACATGAGAATATCCCACTGCAGATGGCCAAGTTATCCTTTTACTGAATGCTTGAAATTTTAGTCAAATCACACAGCTCAAGAGAGCATTTGCTGGGATGTGGGTTCACATGCTTGCATAAAACTTCTGGTAAAAATTATGTCTGCAAATCTGTGTACCTGTTCCTAGTCAATGTTTAAAACATACAAATTTGCTTCCAAAGTGCTCTGTGCTGTCATTAGAAGGGTCATCTAAAACCAGGCACAGGTCTATATACCACATCTATTAATTTTAAGAGTTTCTCATTTCTAAAACATATTTATTTTAGCATAAACTCTTTTTATGGAGGACCATTGAATTATCTTGGTATAGTACAACAACAAACTGATAATATTATAGCATGGTGATGTCAAGTTGAAGGTCTTTCTCTGCAAAAGTTAGTGTGTCATATTCACATGTCCTTTGGGTTGATCATTCTGATGCAATGTACCGTCAGCTATTTTCCTTTCCACCATGTTCATATGTCAGGCTGGGCTGCATGTCTTGTTAAAGGGAGATGACAACAACCAGCACGCAGAGTCAACAACCTTCGTGCATCTGTGCCTACAATTGTTTAATACTTTTATCCCATTGTCACACTTTCTGTGTTTATATAAGGTTTAATGACAGGTAAAGGTTGCTGAAATACAAGTTATAACAAAGCCCTTGCATCTTCCCAGGCAAGAATCTGAGATGCTTACCCAAAGCCCTTGATTTCTGCTTAGAGAGTTCACCAGCTGTCACAAATCACTGAGGGCCCAACTGTGGCCTCAGGCCTCCTCTGAGTCAAATAGGAACCACACGTACATGTATGCACCCAAAACAGAATTAGCTCTGTTTATTCTGCAGCTAGCAAGCTCCCTCCATGATTCCTTTCTTTAAAAATAATAAAAAATACATAAATCACTGAATGAATTAACAACTGAATGAAGTGTCCTTTATGATAGGAAAGATATGAAGTATTTTTATACTGTTATGATTTTTCACCTTCCTTATTTTAGCTGACTTGCCCTCTAACTCAGGACTTGGCTCTGACTAAAGTATTCTAAAGCCACTGCTTAGTCTTTGAGTTCAGCTGAATTTCCTGCTGTGCATGGCAGTAGCAAGAGTTGCAAAATCAAGAAACAAAACCAAACCAAATAAGCACACAATCTGATAAGAAGACTTTGATTTTCAGGGGTTATATTTTGTCAGTCTTTTAAACAAACGTAAAAAATAAAAATAAAATAAATAAAATAAAATAAAATAAAATAAAATAAAATAAAATAAAATAAATAAAATAAAATAAAATAAAATAAAATAAAATAAAATAAAATAAAGCTATCTGCTAACATAAATTGTATATGTGAGTAGGGTATTTTGATTTATTTGGCCTATAGCTGTAAGCATATCAAATTGAAAAATAACATATGTTATTTATGTGTATCTAGGAAAAGTATGTTTGTCTCTGCTGGTGATATATTAACTAGAACAGATCCGAAGTGTTGTGACAATATATTTTCAATGAGAAGTGATGATTTATAAAAAGCAAAACCTTGCAAGACAGTGTCTATTAAGGAGGTAGAGATTTGAGTAATTAATATAGGTTGATAACCCTTAACAAACATGTTTTAAATTAAGAAAACTGAGGCAGAAGAATGTCAAGTGACTTTACCAAGTACCTCAGAGCAAGACTTTATAATAAAGGTTAGAAGTTCCTTTTCCACTTGATGAAAGCAACAACTGAAGGTATAGGGTAACGATCAAACAATTATTTAACAAGTGACATAAAACTAGGGCTATAAAAAAGTAAAATCGAATCTAATTTTCCAATGAAAATATTAAATTAAAAAACCTGTCTTTTTTATGAAATCAAAACATAATATTACCGAGCCTTTACTTGATGACAAGGGTAATAAATTTCTAAACTCACTGAGAAAACTCACTAAACTTCATCTAAATTTCCAACATATTATTTCTTTCCATGGTATCCCAGACAGTAAGAGGAAAAATTTAAGAAATAGTCAGGATGACTTAATGTTTCATGTTTCATTGATAAAGATTATATAGTCTATGTTATATATGGAGTGGTAATTCGTGTCGAGAAAATGGTTGATATTAATAAAGAAAGGGGAGATTTGGGAATGTGGCCATGGGGGTTGGAAAGCCCCGTGGCCGAGACAACATTAGACTCTTAACGATGAGGCCATCAGGAACGTAAAAAAGTTTAGAGAGAACAAAGAAGGGTGATTCAGGAGACTCCATGCAGTCTCCGGTTTCTTGTTCTCCAGATGGGTTGCTTGTTCTCCAGCCGTTAAGGCATGGAAGTTTCTGGGTGTTTGCTGTTGTTGTTACATTCAAAGTTGTTTGACCGATGAAAAGTTGTTTTGAAAAGAACTGCTGTGGAGAGAAGGGTATAAGAGGGGAGCCTGCCCTCAAGAAAGGAGAAGGAAAAAAAAAAAAAAAAAAAAAAAAAAAGCAAAAGGAAGGCAACACGATGTGATGAAGTTATGATCAATAAAGAAGCAGGAAAAAGGAGTGAGGAGGAACAAGCTAGCAGAACGGAGACCAGGACGGGAACAGGCACTTTGATTGCCTCATGAAGATGGGTTCAGCCAAATTCGGCAAACTACTCAGAGAAGCTCGTACTGAAAGTCGCTGGAAATAGGCAGCACTGGAGCTGGAAAGAAGCTCAAGCTGAGAGAAGCGGACCTGTGCACACAACTGCCCCTGGTTGGTAAGCAGTTGTGCGTTATGGGGAATCATACGTCCTTAGAAACAAAGACTGTCCTGGTAACCTTATAGCTTATTCTCCTTCTTAACAATCGGACAGTTTATGATCCTGAAATATGGGACCAAATTGAGGTCAAGGTGTGGGACTCTGCAACTAAAAATGACAAGGTTGCGGTGGGATTGCTCGGCACCTGGCGAGCAGTCTCTGAGAACTTAAAAGAGCCCTGTGGGACCACAGTCAGAAACGTGTGGTTTGCCAGACAGTGAGGGAGCTGCGGGCTCCTTTACTGATCCGACTGCTACGCCATGGGCCCCTCTGCTGCTACAGCCATCGAAGGCTTTTGCTGTTACGCCCCCTGCTGACCTGGACGTGCCTTTTGACCCAGGCCTTACTGGCCTTGAAAAGGAGGTGGATATGCTTTTCTTCAATCTGGGAAGAACGGGATACATAAGGCCCGAAGACCGAGTTGCTTGACAACTTAAAGCGAGACATATTGTTCAAAAGGAATGGAAAATGGAGAGTGTTGTTTGTAATCAAGAAAAGGAATGGAAAATGGAGACTGTTAAGTCATGGAACTTAAAGGATTGTTTGTTACCTTTTCTGATCGTGAATATGTATAGGCGTACTCGGGTTTAGTATGTAAAGCAATGTTCTATACATTTAGAATGTTTGATGTTCGTGTGTGCGTGTTGGTGGAGCATAGACTCCCCACACACCCAGCACTGTTTACTTGTCTTTTATACTTTTTATAGCTTTTATAGCTTTTATACCTTTTAGAAATATTTGTTTTATAAATATTACAAAATTCAGATTGAGACCTCATTTATAACAGTCTACAATAAATAAGTAAATGGTATTAATTTACATCTGAAGAATCTCAGCAACCTGCCTATAACATAACCCACACCTAGTTAATGACAAAGATAAAGCTTCAAATATTTCATTCTCAGACTGCTGTCTTACTGCTGCACCACTGCCAAATAATGCAATATAAGCTGCCATTTAGCATGAAATGGAAACACATTTAGCCTTTGTTTCTTTCCTTAAATACTTATCTCTCACAACTTTCCAATTATTTGTTATGAGCCTTTCATTTTCCAGTATCTGGCATTTAACCCTTACTTTACCAAGTTGATTTTGCAAGGTTTGCTGGAGAAGTGGTTATGTCCTGTTTGGTGTGACCAGGTACTTGCCCTAGAAGTGAGTTTTAGCATTGTGCCACTTGAGTTAGACAAGTCCTTCCTTGCCCCTTCTATGTTCCATGCAGCTGAAGGGCTGGGGACTCACAAGGTGATCTGAGTACAATTGCTGTCTTTCCTTTCATTTGTTTTTTTGAAGTGGTTTCCCTTTTGAGTTGTTAACATTCTTTCAACTTCCTGATCTTTAAACTACAGCTTAGCAAGAGGGAGAGAGAAAGAATCACCTCAATACAACTATCCACCATTGTCCTTCAGAAACTGTGGCTTCTTTTTCTGCATTGCTGAGGGTTACTCACATAGAACTGTAAAGGCATCAGAAAGATATAATGAAAAAACTCGTAAGGAAACAATTACCTACTCTTACAATGGTGTAGAAAACATTTTCCTATTAAAGATTAGGGCATTAACCAGCTGCCTGGAAAAAAAAAAAAAAGTTGAGAAGAGTTCATTACTCTTTTCTCAGTATATAATTCTCATGAAGAGCCTTGCAGACTGTTGCAAGTGGCTTAAGTACAGTATTATAATCAGTTTCAATTACTTCATTATTATTTCCACCAAAGCAGCTACAAATCCTCTCCTCTGTAGTGGCATCTAACGTGGTTGAGGAGGTGTCTAAACTAATGCATGTTCTCACAAATGATGTTCTACTAAAAGAAAAAGAAAAAAGATTGAGTACATGACAAGCAGACAAGTCACTACATTTTTTTTTTTTTTGAGAGCAAGATAGCACAAGGAACAGATTTCTGTGGCAAGATCACAGGTGGAGACAATATTCCTGTGACAACTAGTCTGTTCAGTCAGTTGCACTACATTTTCTACTAATTGGAGACAAATTAGTACTGTCTGGAGACAACACTAAGAACATTGAGCTCTACTCTCCATGTCATACATACTCTCCTACTAGAATATGTCATATGTATTTTGTAGGAGGTTTTTAACATTTCCATGTACGGCTATTATTTTTTCTTAGCATCTGATTATTTCATTTTGCCTCTGGGGCTCCACTTTTAGTCAGACATTAGTCCTATTTGCAAATCTTGAACTGCTTGAATAAATTAAGTACGTTAATTACTGTACAGGTAATATCACTTTTGATAACTGCAGGGTTGTGTTTTGGAAGCTTATTAGAATCATTTTATCACTTCTTGTTGTCTTTGTTGGATGTCTAGTTTAAGAGAAGTGTTTGATCTACATATATCTCATAAGCTTGATATTTTGTAAATAGCCTGTCTGGCTCTCAACACATTTTAATTCAAATTTTTGTGTGGGTGGGTAGAAGATATTTGCATAAAACTCTACAATTCTATTGTGCAAAGTCCTATTCAATATGAGATTGAGAAATAATTAAGATAAAATCCAGTAACATTCTTATGCAATGTGATCATGTGGGTGTAACTGCGTGTCATAGCATTATCATGAAGGTATTTGAGGCATAAAGTCAAATGCCTCCCTTAGCTTTAGTAAAGTCTTAATATTTTTATCCTTAGAGTTCTGTATCCTAAATAGAAGTGGTGTGAAAGATGTTGGATAGGAGATAGGAAATATTTTTAATTAATATACTAATGCAACCACTGCTTTATAAGTATGTTCATTATAGTGTAGTATAGTCTCTATACTAGAGACTTTTTGTCTGTAAGACTATCCTTTGTGGAATTACACCTTTTTTGCCAGATTTGAGCTCTCTGACAGGAGCAGGCAAGGACAGTGTTATTGGTATAACCATGCCAAGATCAGGTCTTTTGCCAGTTTAGCTATGTATTATTTATGTATGGATTACTTAATTATTATTATCATTTTATTTTTTTTTTCATTCTTTTCAGGGCTTTTTTGCATCTGTGTTTTTTGTTGAATTGTCACAGTTCTCACAAAATGTAGCTAATGTATTGACAAACGTCCTCTGTTTGGATTTGGACTGCATTTTAGGACATTCTTGGTTCTTTTAGGCAAAATCTTACCTAAGACTGTGTCTATTGAGGTTGACAGCAGACGTGTAAGTATTATTATCTTTCTGTTGCTTTTTAATTTTCTTTTGCCTTGGAGACAATATCTCTTTAAGAACAGAGCTGAAATCAACATTTTTTTTGTTGTTGTTGTTCTGATATTTTATTGTTATGGTTTGTGGAGACATTTGCTTAAATTTTGCAAAGAAATATACCCGATTCTTTATTATGCTAAGGGAAACAGACAAAAATGAAACATTTCCTTTTCATTTCTTAATTTTGGATTCTTAACTTCAGACGATCTAGGCAGAAGGAGATCCAAAAAGAGAAACTTGAAAAATAAGAAACTTGAAAAATAAGTTATTCATAAAAGTGTTCTCAATGTACATTCAATACAATTCACAATGTTATTTTGTTGTCATGATATAATTTCCAAAATAGACACTTAAATCTACACTAATTATACACTTAATTATGTGTCTTCTGGCATTCATTTTTGTTTTACACCTGTGTGATCATTACAGACATCTTCAGACAAAATGTCTGGATGCTGGAAAGCTTATTCAAAAAGCTGAAATATACTTGTAATTTACTATCCAACCATGTAAAATCTCAACTTAGACAGCTACATTGATATTAATATATCAGTACATTACAGGGAGAGTTAATACAATAAAACTCCACTGCAAAGGTCTGCTTTTCAAACCTGGGGCCAAGTTCATAAGTAGACACTATTCCTTTGGTATCAATAAGAAGTTTCATTAGTAAAAACCAGAAAATATCTGCTTTTAGACACGTACTTGAAACATTGGCTCAGTTAAAGCTTTGACTTCAGCCATTCGATGTTACACATCAAAGATTATTGTTGTCAAAGATTTTATCTTTCCAGCATAAGGCCCAGGTTTATCCTTCTCAACAAATTGCTAAAATCCTATATGAAAATCCTGTTAGAAAGTCACTGTTTTGTTTTGTTTATTAAGAGAAAGAAAAAAAAAAAAAGATAAACAAACAAAAACACTACAGTTGTGGATTCCATCTGAACATTCTGCTTGAAAAATTTGGTCAAAATTATACGTATACACCCCAAACTTTCAGTTATGTTTCCTTTCTTTGCTACATACAGGAATTTGCCACAAGTGTCTTAATTCAGACAGCAATGAATTCCTTGCTAAGATTTGCTAGAAAATTTGAAGTGAATGCCTCTTTTGAAAACAGAATTATAAGTAGTGACAGAAGTCTTAATTAATGGACTTCTAAATGGTGAAAGACTGTGGAACTGTAAAAATGCTATATAATTATATGATGAATTATATGATGAATTTTAAAAGGCTACAACTTCCATGCAATTGTATAGCTAGCCCAAAGTTTTTCCTGTGGCTTGTTTTTTTTTTTTCCTGACTTGAAAAGACAACTCCTAGGAAGTGAATGATCAAAATAATTGCTTTGAATATATCTCTTTTTTTTTTTTTCTTACAGTCTTCTTCATACTGGTGTGGGGAGCAGCTTTGAGCCTCTTGTTTCCTGACTCCTGTACCACATACCTCTGGTGAAACCAATGAGTCTCATGCTGTTGAGTGCCAGGTTTTCAAACATTTTGTGTTTTCTTTCCCACGAGTTTTGTGACCGGTGTTATGTTTACTCATATGCTGCCCAGACAGCAAGGGAGCTCCTTTGATAGACACAGCTTCTTTCTGAGAGTGCGGGGGTGGATCCTCCGTGATGCCTTCCCTCCACACATTTTTATATCCCTCTTAGTGTCTTCCCCTGAGCTAATCAGGTCTGTCAGAGAAAAGAAGCTGTTAGAAGTTCACAATAATTTAAACAACACAGTGAAAATAGGTTTTATTTCTTTCCCTGGCAATCTTTTCTTGCACCATCTAGTATATTATTGCGGTCAAACTCTGATAAGCATGTATTTGCCACAGACAATTTTTGAGAAAAGATCCCTTTAAAGAGCATTATAAAGATAATCAAAACTATTTACCTTTAAGTTAGAAAGTATGTTATTTTTAGACATAGAAATTGTGTGCTTTCTGCTTTTTTGTACTCGTGCTACTATTAGCATTGGTCAAAACTGCAGTTAGCAAAATATTAAATGTTAATATTAAATACTGATAAATAGAAACAATAAAATATTAATAATACTTTTCATTTTATGTGGCGTAATGTTGCTTCTAAGTGTTACTTTTAATTCACAAGGACTGCTCTATGGAGGGAAAAAAAAAAAAAAGTACAGGAAATTTCTCATAGTAAATTAGTCCAGGAAGATTTGAAATGTAATTAGAATCTCAGGAGGCTGAGATTTGTTGAAAAGGGGAATTTAGTTGAAAAGGGGAATTTAGCTGTGCTGATCCAACATCATACCAGCACAGCTATTTCCACAGCAGGAGTAATATAGATCATCGCAACTTAAAAAGCCTTAATACTAAATGTAAAAGATTTATTTATTTTCCACCTTATGTGAGGATAGTAATTTCCACCTTTATGTGAAAAAAAGTAATGGCTACTTTTTTGTTTTGCATTTTGTGAGAAAGAGATCCTGTCTAGGTGAGTTAAGAGTAAGTCTTACAATGACTTGCTCTAGACTTCTGAAAATATCCTACACATGACCATCAGGAAACAAAAGGAGACAAAAGCTGACACTAGATAAGAAACTCTTTTGATATTTTCAGCAACAAGGGCTCTTAAAACTTAACTGCAGCAAGGAATTATAAGTTTCACAAAAAATTCACAGTTTTATTAAAAATAAATAAATAATTAATGAAGAATGAAGGAGAGTAAATAATAATTATAATAATTTGAAGAATTAAAATGGAATTATATAAGAAGATTTTTATTTCCATTCCCTGTCCAAAATTCTCAAAACATTCTTTTCCATACCTCATAGAAGTATTAACCAAAATGAAATACAGGTTTTATCTGGCCTCCAGGAAAGCTCTAAGGTACTTGTTTTTCTAGACTATGGGTGCAATAGCCTTCTTTAACAACTAAACCTGAAATGCAGCAGAATTGGATATGAAGTTAAAATCTTTCTTGAAGTGAAAAATGCTTGATCTCTTCACAGTATAACTCTACAACGGTACAGCTAACCTATAGATATAGCTTCTTCTGTGTGTACAAGAAGAAATGCCATGTGATTCTCACTCACTATATATGGGATCAGTACAAAACTGAAACGGAAATCTCATAATGGGAAATACGTTCACACAGTAGACAAAATTAGGTTTGCTACTTTTTAAAGTTATTTAGATTTAATTCAGATTTTAAATATACAGTTTAATCTGTGGATTTCTGTATGAAAGCAAAGAATATAGTTTCATTCTTGACCTAAGTGTGTATTTTCTAGTGTGTATTATATATTTTTATTATTATTATTTTATTTTTTTCTGCAGTCTGTAATTTTTTAATGTATCATCTCATTTGCACTCTGCTCCAGAAATTTGACTCCAGGTTTTGTTTCATTTCTTCACCCTATCAGTTTTCATTGTGAAGGAAAAGTGTTTTAACTTTCTTCTTTTTTTTTTTGAATTAGACTTATAATAGAAAATTTTTAATCTATCAGTTATGGGAAGATGAACTTCTGATGACAATGATAAACAGATGTGTTAAAAATGATATGCGGAACTGGTTAGACTTCCTAGCTTTTAAGTTTTCTGACATTTCCAATAATAATACGGTCTTTTCACTTCCTTGTAGCTTTAAATATTTGTGTTTAAGACACTGATTTCTCTACTTTTCTCTCTCTCTCTTTTTTTTTTTTTTTCCCCTCTCGAATGGCACTAAAAATAGAATAAGTCTTTTAGAATATGGACCTATTGAATAAGGTTTCCAAAGCAATAATTCTGATATTCTTAAGGTTTTAAGATTTAATCTATTTTTTTTTTTTCAATGAACTTTCAATTTAGCTCTTCTTTAAACAACACAGCTTTCACCTTTGACCACTTTGCCTTGCACTATTTTGCTAGATCGCAGCTTTCATGTGCTTGGTAGATATGTTGTTGCACGAGCTACTTTCCACCCTGCTGAAGATTGGTTTCTTGGAAATCACATCTCTGTGTCTGATCTATAGAAAAATAAGAACATGGGGAAATTTCTGTTTTGGATGGCCGTCTAGCCCTGACCTGTAAGGCAAAGCCCTATGACATAATAGTCATCTGCTCTAACGGCGTCAGTTGTGCTTGGAATTTGTGAGAAAAATTGAACCAAATGGGAGGAAAAGAGAGCCAACGATCCACTGCACCCTCAGTTCCTCCCCTTTGTATATTATGATAAAAACCATTCATTCATTCATTCATTCATTCATTCATTCATTCATTCTCGTGCTGAGCATGAGAATGCTCTTGCTTTTGCTCTGACCTCATTCATGTTACAGCATTTTGTGTCATGGGCCTCTCCCCATCACATGCTGGTTGCAACCTCGCTGGTCTTGACTGGTCAGTCAGGCTGGCCAGCCACCAACCTGATGGACACATGAGCTGGACAAGGCAGGAAGGAAGGTTTAGCCAGCATAAAAAGTCTAGTAACAAGTTTGCAGAAATGTTGAGCACAGATGCACCTATTCTATGTTGGGAAAAAAATGAACAGAACAATAACAGAAAATGCTCTGGAACTAATCAGTACCCGAGCATCCAGAATGAGCAGATACTATTCCTTGGCTCCCTGTCACTGTTCACCATTGCTAATATGAGGGTGATTATCCTCTCTGATCATCTTGAATGTTTCAATGATAATGTGAAATAAATTCATCAATATTAGCTAAATACTGGCACTCAGTTAGTAAAAAATAGGTACTCAATTTTCCTCTAAAATAAAAGAATACAAATAAAGGAACTTTGTCATAATTATTCTACAGTAATTCATTTATATTGGTAAGAATTTAAATAAAAAAGAAACCAAATAATTGGTTCTTATAGTACCTCATCCATCCTTGGCAGTGACTAAGACATTATGGGATCATGAAATCCAAAACTGCATAGTGGATGTGCCTAAGCAGCTAGAATGAAAACTTTTTCTTATTTTTGACTCCTTGACTTTGCAACACTTTTGCAATCACTTTTTAACAGTGTGAATATGGAAATGTACTCGTGTACACCTGTGTTATAGACTATGCTGTACCTCTGTCAATATTAGTAATGAAAGTTGTTAATGATTGCACCCAAACTTAATTATTGAAAATGGGTTATTAGAGAAAGTAATTAGACGCTGGCTTCATTAAGGAGTGTGCACCAAAGGATGAGTTTGTTCTGTTCAGTGCAAAACATTTCAGCTTCTCTAAACATTGTTAAAGTGTTATCTTTATTTTGTGAGAAAGGCTGGCATCACACAGTCTCTGCAAAGACTCTGTTTGCAGATACACGCTTTCTGTAATGGTAATTACAGAAATGCAATTTCTTTATCCTATTCCCTTCTTTGTCTGTCATTCTTTACTTCTTTCATAAACAAGAAAACATATATCTTAACTTGTTCCAGCTTTTAAAAGCACTCCAACTGTGGGATTTGGCATTAGTTCATATGAGTACATGATTCCCAGTTTTAAAGCGAAAGAGCTAGCCCCACCAGAAGGAAGGAAAATAAATAAATAAATAAATAAATAAATAATAAGAGATGATTGGCTGATTTCTTGGATTCCCTGAGCAGAGGTGAGACGAAAATCTCCAGTGACTAGATGATATATGGAAACATGCATTTATGGAACTGATACCTGAACGCAATGATGATAAATGAGATCCCTAGCACAATGGGTATTTAAAATACTTTCAGTTAGTCTGAAAGCAGAAGTTTCCTTTGTTATGTCTTCAGCACAAATACAGACTATTCTGATGGGATGAGGCAACATTCCAGAGCAGATTAGCATGTACTGCAGTACTTCTAGTACTGCTAGGTCTGCAGTACTTCATGATCTTGACTTATCATGAACTCTGTGAACTCAAATTGTGTTAACACTAGCACAGAATCACAATGAAGAACACAGCTCAACAACCAGAAGCTTACCATGGTTTTAAATACTGTTCATTTTAATGGATTTGGTAGTGGGATATTCCATATATTTTATGCATGGTGAACCTATTGAGTTGGCAGGGTTGCCATTGTGGTTAGGTAGTAAGGAATTATTTTCTTTTTAAAATACTGTGATTTGTGTGTATGTGGGTGGGTAGAAGGGTGAGTGTGAGCAGTTGTGGAGGACTGCATGCATATGTAGACACAACAATGCGGTAGCCAAAGCCAAGGCAATTTAACGTCTTTTTTTGTTGTTGTTTTTTCTTCTATCCTTAGGATTTTTATTAACTTTGGAGTCAAACGATATTGCCCAAACCAAAAGAGAAAAAAAGCATAAACCCACACCTACATTAGTTAGTTATTATCTATAGCAGATTCTTCAGGGTGCGTATTATGTATGCTTTTCAATTTGTATAGTGACTGGAAAAAGATGTTGCTATTTCTGGAAGCAATGATAAAAATATATAAAAGATATAATCATCTTAATAATATTTAGCAGACACATTAGTGTTGTGATCTTAGAATCAAACAAAGAGCCTCTACTCTAGCATAGAAATGGTTGGGTATCCCTGATGGGGCACATAGGCAAGGCAGCATGCAAGGCAGCAAGGCTGTGAGAAGTATTCTATGTCTGTCTCCCTACACACTGCCAAAACACCAATTTGTCTTAGTAAACAAGTCACAAAATGTATAAAAACTTTAAACTCTATTTGAAATGGTTTTATGGGATTTATTATGAAAAGCAAGATTTCTCTCCATGTTCACATTTGTATAAGGTCTTATAAATTAGCCTAGATTATCTTCAGACACATTTAAATCCTATTGTTAATAATAACAATAATAAAGATTATCATCATTGAACATAATTATCAGAAATACAAATAAATATGACAGATTTATTAATTATAATGTTAGTAACAGTTACATTAACAGCTGATATGTTTTAGTGTGCTCATCTCTTAAAAATAATTCAGAACTCCACCCACAAATCAGAAATCCAAAGTCTGCTTCATTTTAAGATGTTTTGAATTTGTAGCTAGTAATTATAAGACTCAAAAAACAAAACAGAATCCTTTGACATAACATTTATGGTCATGGAACTTCTAAGAGAAAAATAAAGTCTTCTGAAGCTAAGCCAAATCTAGCTAGGATTATCAGAAAACATAAGGAAAACATGCAACTGTTCCCTATACCCTGGGGCACTCCGGAAAACTTTAGTTTAAGACACCTCAAAGTGGATAACACCACTTTAATAACTTTTATAACAACATCTTAAAGATATATATTAAAAAAAAAAAAAAAAAAAGTATGCACTGTCACTTTCTATTGAACTTTGACAAACCTGGAAGTTTAGTTTGTTGTTGGATATTTATTCATATCGCTCAGCTATCTAGATAGTGAACTGAACTAGAAATATATGATGAAATCACTTTTCTGAGACTTCATGGATCTTTTCTAAAATCTAAATCTAGCAGTCTTAAGGACATGAAAACCAAAACCAACTGCAACCAACCCATTAAACAAACCTGAAGCCCAGAAATACATTTTGGTTTCAATGATTTACTTTATTATAAGGGGAAACTATATATGGAAGTAAGAACAAAGATAATGTTTCTATTAGAGAGTATAGTGCATGCTTATCTGCAACATGCTCAATAGAGTCTGGCTCACAAAATCCCTTCAGACAGTAACACAAAACAATGTACATAGAAAGGAAAATGTAGCTCTGCCATCTCATCTACTATTTCATAGCTATGTACAGCTCAAGAAGATTATATTATAACCCAGACATGTTTGTTCATGGGTTTGTTCATGGTTATGTTCAGCTCATATTTGTTCATGGGTTTTTCTTCATCAAGTTCACTCCTGCCAGGGTTTTATTTTATGTGAACCGTCTTCATCACAATATTTTCCAATACTTATAATTCTATTAGAAACATGTCTTTTTCACTTTAAAAAAAAAGAATCTAAGAATCCTACTTTGACTTGTTGGAAGTCTTCTCGATCCAGACTTGTTACATTCTTGTGACTGTGCCATTTGCTTCTAGTACAGAAGTGCAAGCCAATCAAATCATCAGCAGAAAAACAGAAATATTGTTTGCTATGTTGAAACTATGCTATAAAAGCAAACCAGCAAGTATTAAGGGCTTTTAAAGATGGCTTGTTGTTTAAAAAGGACTGGCTCAGTATAAGCTCTATCCAAAGTTCTTGAAAGATAAATTAAATATTTTAGGCAACATTTCTAAAGAAAGACAAATCTTGAAGGTCTTAAACATTTAGTTTATTGCTGGCATTGTATAAATAATAACAAGCACTGAAGTAAAATTATTCAAATAGCTCTAACTAGTTCAGCAGATGACACAGATGAAGAAAATTATTTTGACTAACACAATCTTTGTTTAAAATGATTTAATAAGAAACAAATCAAGAATGCAAAACAAAAATATTTATGTCATTTTCAAATGTATTTGGTGGAACACATTTCAGCCCATGCAATAGGTTTTGTATGTATTATGAATAAGAAATATGTTACATCTATTTTGCTATTAGTGTTACTCCCCCTGTAGTATTCTGTGAAGTCGCAGAGACATTCATGTGAATAAGTATTTGTAGCTCTTTTTCTTTCTTCAAGTACTTTTATTAGGAACAAAAACCTAATGCCATGAACATTAAGGGACATGTCCTTATGTCACTGGAAAATTTTATTCAGCTTGTAGAGAATCACAGAAATCAAGGTTTCAGTATGAAACGAAGGTTTCAGTATGGTACAAGTAACACCAAATAAGATCTCCAGGACTCAGTGAAAGGGAAAACAAAATCCTATAATTTGTCTTAGCTGCTGGTATTTCCTGGTGATACATGAAGTAAGTTCTAGATACTTTTCTCCACATTGATCTCTCCAGTTTTACTGATGTCAAAGAGATCATCTCCTTGATGAAATATTGAGAGAAAATAAAATCTAGTGTTCATTCTCTGGAATGAACTCATTTTTAAACTTTTAAAAACAAGGATTTTTGTTCTTCTGTCTTTGGCAGAAGAACTTTCTCCCTTACCCATTCTTATACAGGCATATTTGATGTTGGTTGGTTTTCAGCAGAGCTTTGTACATTCTACATTTTTTAAGGCTCTTCAGAATCTTCTCAGATGAAAATCATTAGAGAAAAAGCAAGATACTGTTAGCGCATTCCAAAACAGTTTAATCCTGCAGGCTTTACATATGTACGTGTGTGTGCATATAGCTTATCTTGAGAAGCTCTCTGAAAAAAACATCTATTCTGAATATTTTTGTCCTTGATGTTTTTATTTATTTTTTTATCTATGATTGTGTTTAAAAGAATGAAAACAGATTTCCAAACCGAAAATGAGATGAAGCAGAGTAATGTTAGATAACTCTTTCTTTATCGAACTTCGTGCTTGAGGCTTTGAGCTAATCATGATTTATAAGTCTCAGTTTCCTCATATATGTTTTATTCCAGAGACAGTGACTTTTAGCTCTCTTTCAATGATGTCACACAGATTGGTTTGTCTCTCTGGAGCATGTAGAGAATGTATCTACACAAGAAGTAGTCACAAAATGGCAAAAGCCAGGCAGCTGTCAGAATGACTCTGCTACTTTGGTAGAATCCCATACATCTCTCTTGAATTAAATGCCACTACTATTAGTCTCTCTTATACAAAATTGCTTTCTCCCATCACCTTCCAAATGGATTTTCCAACTTCTGCACATCTTTTTATTGAGAGAATGTCACACTGAGCACTTGCAATTTAAAAGGGAACATTTGTTTGCAATACAAGGCCAGGAGCTCAAAACCAGTGTGTATTATATGGTGATTATATGTGTATATTATATGCTGATCTCCGCAATGCTAATATGTCAGTAAGGTCAGAAAAGAATTGCTGCAGTAAGTGAATCACGTTCAGTGGAACACCTGAATAACAATCTCAGGGAGCTGGTTAAAAAAAGGGGAGTTTTCCTTCAGAAGCACATTTGATTCTGTGTTAATGCAGAATCTCGCTGAACTCCACCAACTTGCTACTGTATGCATTTGCAAATCTCTCTACTTTCTATTTCTTCATTTAAATCATGGTATTCAGTATATTCTCACCCTTACATGATACATATCATGATACAGAAATATCATGAATCAAAGCACACTTAAAAGCCAGTTAAGCTGAAATGAGAAGAAAATAAATAAATAAATAAATAAAAATGAATGAGCTTGTAGTGGTAGATGCTTTCTTATACTTAATGTATATGAGAATTTTTCCTTTTTCCTAATTACCTGAGCTAAAGAATAAGCGCTGCTATTTTAAGCAGAGGTTCATGTGCAATTAAAAATGTACCTGTGGTCAAGGCATTTTTGGTCTTCAGACCTTGGGATCTTTGATCTTTACCACTTGCATGAGGGTAACTGTATTTTAGTCAACCAGTTCATAAGGAAAGTGTGAATTTTTGAATGCACTTGTGGATTTCCTTTCAGGTTGTGTGAGAGATTTGATAGAAATTTCGACAATAACACATCCATGTGTCTAATAATAATGAACTTTTAATCCTGAAGATACAAGACTGATAACAAAAAATGCCATTGGGATAGGAAAACATTAACCTTTAAATCCTCCATCCATTCCTCCCCCCAGTCATCAGATCAGCAATAACAGATGCAAAATGGAGCTTCCCAACTAGTTCAACCTTTGTGATTTAGTACATACCTGTTTGGCTATCACTCCAGAGATAATGCTTTCTTTACCATGGATTTCCATCTCTCCTCTGAGTACATTGAAGGACACTAATGCAATTAGAGTGGGGAAGTTCATAGTTTGATTGACAAGTCAGAATTCCAGATCCAATAGTAATTAATTTAATTATGCTATCTAGAGGCTATGCTAACCTATACCTAACAAAAACCTACAACAGTTGTTTGTGTGTGTTTGGGTTTTTTTTGAATGAATTACCTCACATGATCTCCCACTGTTAGGGCTGTAGAGAGGAAGTGTTGGATCCTTAGAGAACAAGTTTCCACATATAAAAAGAAAATAGTGATTTTCTGCTTGTACACATCTTTTTTTACATAAATAATGGACTTTAAGTTTACAGCTGAAAAGTTCAGCACTTTTTAATCAGCTGGAAAGTTCATTTAAAAAAAAAAAAGTATAAACATGAGATGTTAATAAATAATTATAATGAAAATAGCCCATAGTCTATCTGCTCACTGTGTAATGACCATAAAAGATCAATAATACTTTAATTGGATTGCTGAATTCTCTCTTCTATTAAGGACAGTAGTGTTTGCTTCACAAATGGAAAACCGAAACTTACTTTTTTGTTTGTTTGTTTGTTTTCTCACTTTATTTCTTTGAAAACATGTCACATGAATTTAAAACACACATAACACTATATTTTACAACATAATAGTGAAAAAATTGCTAAGCCCCTTTTCACTAAAGGTTTGTTGCAGGTGTTATAATTTCGCTCTTGTAAAATAGCAGGTGGGAGGTATAGAACAATACCAAAGGCTCATTCCAAAGCCTTAGGGAAGGGAAAAACAGGAATGAAACTGGGAACCAAGTAAAGTCAGATTCAACAGTGGGATTTTTGTGCTATTCATTTGAAGTGTGTACACAACTTGATGTTTACTCTGTGCTCATCATCCTTGATACATGTATTTTCTGAGCAGCTATCAGAACCAATTTTAGTAAATTTTTTACCCCATTTTAGTAAAGGGAAAGTAATGAATACACCAGACAGTGAGGAAACCTGGATTTTATTGACAGATTTAGCACTGATGGGTAGAGGGAGAGGAAGGGAAGGAAAGAATTCTCTAGATCTGTTTCCAGTTTTATTATTTATGAAGTACGTAAGCTCTTAAAACAAGAACCTCCTTGTTTTTCAAGAACTGATTGAAGGAGCACACAGTATACCTTGCTGGACACTTAGAACTTTAGTGGTAAAACTGTAAAGAACCTGTTGCAAATCATATATTACAAATCCCACTGTGTAAAATACATACAATTAGATACTTTGAATTTCTGAATTGTTAAGTTACATGTCCATGTCTGTGCAAACATTTATTAAGGTACCAAATAGTGGCCAGCATACATGCTTTTAACCAATTATATTTTCATTTTTATTTCTTGTTTTATTAGTTCTAAGTGGAATTGATGGTACTAAATGGCCATAATCAGTGAGATGGATATTAAGTAATAAAAATATCCTTCAATATTAAACTACATACATTATATTAATACTTATAAAACATAAACACAAAATACAATTACAATGTAAAGAACAAAAATAATATAAAATACAGCAAATGCATACAGTAAATCTGGTGGTTCACTATGTCAACAGATGACACCTTTAGGCCCACACATAGGCATGAGTTGGTTGCCTGCTTATCCTATTCCATAACATTTCTTGAAAAGGCCAGATAAGGCCACAGCACACAGTGTAAACTGAATAAAAGGAATTATTCAGGTTAACAATATATAAACAAAATTAAATCAGAGGTCAGAACAATAAAATGAACAGCATTTCATATTTTCTCATATCTGCCTACAATTTTGGACCCAGAAGGTTACTTAACATATATGAGTAAAATTGATAGCTTTTCAATATTGTTCCTTGAAAAATGTGTCACCAAATGACATGGCCTTCACCTTTAAATCTGAGGTGAAAATATAGAGGTCTGTTTTTCATTAATCTTGCAAATGTATTTTGGAAATGTTGCTGTTTTGGCTGGCTGAAGTTCCCTAAATTCCAAGAGGAAAGCTCCCTTTCCTGTCTTCTGCCATAAATAACATCTTTTTCTTAATGTATTCGTCTATTCAGAACAGTTTCTAAGCCTGTTCAACAAAGCTGTCAGGGCAAATGAATTGCTCTCCCCTGATGTTTGTCATTAACAGATTGTATACTGATAGGATAATAACCTCTTTCTTCATACATGAAAGGCATTCTTGTGAGCTGGATTACAACTTGAGATATAAAAGACGTGCTCTGTGGATAACTTCCAGGCTACTTTGCACCACATTGCTCTCTCATAATTTTGTGTTTGTTATCTTGAACGAGTGACAGTAACCACCCATCAGAAACTGAAATTTATGTGAAATGAGTACCACATGTACGATGTTTACTTCAGTCTGGGCAAAGCAGTGACGGATCATTATAGCCCATGGAGCTGTGTGTTTTAGACTGTGTGCAATTTAATATCAAGTACCATAACTTGAATATACAATCACAAAAAAAGAGACGGGTATGAAAAATAAACCACTTGTCATATCATGCATCAGTTTCCAGCAAGTTTTTGGGGTGGTTATGTCAAACAAGGACTTATTTGTTTGTTTTAGTATGTTAAAGCAATCATTTTTCTTCTAGGGTGGATAGCTGTACATGTTTTTAATATATGTAAGCTATTGCTACTTGTTTAAAGGTTTGAAGGAGAGTGGCAAAGGTTTTGCTAATAAAAAAATAAACTCCCTAAGTTCATTAGAAAGTACAAGTGAGGATGTAAATGACAAATAGCTTCAGATAAAAGCAAGGCATTTCAGTATCAAAATACATTTCATAAAAGCTGGAAAAGACCAGTGCTCAGAGTTCATTTGTGATTCTGCTACAACACTGAAAAGTGAAGTATAAGCCAGCATGTATCCCCTCATTCATATACACCAGTAGCATTTTGTTGAGATTTAAGAAGCCTTGCTTTGAGTATCTAAAAGAGACACTTAAATTAGTAATTTACTAAATCTATATTCCTCTTGTAGTCGGCAGAAAATAATAAACAATTCGTCTTGAACCTGATTTACAAATTTAGAGTGTCCATCTCTCTCCATTAACTATAATGGAAACACGGGGAAACTCAGTTAAAGCGACTGAAGTTGTGTGTCAGTCCAGTTCTGAGCTGTGTAGGTGTCACTTCAGTTAGATAAAAGAGATTTGAATCAAAATTTCAGGCAGAAGTGGGGTGGGCAGGGGAATGTTAAAGTCTTCTTTTTTTCTGTCAGATCGTTTCTTGCAGTGAGTATTGATGACTAACTGAGAAAGTTTTTCAAATACCTGGGGCTTATGGATCTATTTTATTTTATGGATTAAGATGTTAATGATTATTTTATGTGTGCATGTCCGTTCTGTGAATGCTCCCACACTGGAATATTTCAATTTAAAGCAGAAATATTTAGAAATATGTGGTCCCAGCGCCTAGTGAGAATTGTAATATAACTGTTTGTGTCTCTGTTGCACTCTATGTTTTGAATAAAATCTTTTCTGTGATTTATTGCTTGTTCTTTCCAGTATATAATACAGAATATACTGAAAGCAAAGACATTTTCCTATAACATATTTTTGACACTCGTACAAAGTTCACTGTAAGAAAGCTGTAGGTCTAGCTATATAGATGAAGTTGTATATATGGAGGATATAAATAAATATTTAAAGGCAAATTCTTAAGAATCCTAACAGGAGATCCAGTTAAGTCTTTCTGTGTAAGTCCTCTTTGAAGCTCGGCATGGACAGCATCAGAGATTTTATTTCTTTTTAGCATATTGATGTGTTTCTTATGCTATGTGGATGCAAACTTGAGGGATTTCTGCTTCATACTCCATTACTAAATGAGAACATCTCCAGGCTGTTTCTCTCTGAACTTCAGCTTTTACTCACAAAATGTTTAAATTATAAATTCAACATTTCTGGGAAAGCAATGAAGTTTAACTTTTGCATGTATGTTGTTCTGCAAGTGTAAATCTGGACAGAGAATATACATTCTGATCGATTCCAGTTCAGCACCTTTTCTTACATTAACCTTGATGTAAGTCGAATACATGAGTAAGCATCTTCCTGAATGCAGAAATATGTCTGAAAGGTTGTTTTAATGAATTGTACAGACTAGGTTCTCATCTGATATGTTGTAATACAGTTTCTTTAACATCAATGATAATTTTCAGACACTGAGCATTCTTCTCTTAGTTTTCTTTTATGATTATTTTCTCATTTCATGTAAATGCATACAGTGATACACCATATATGTGTATATATAATTTTGTATATACTTATGGATGTCTGAATATATATATTCATATATAAAATATTTTGTATGAAATAATGAAAAATAATGCATAGTTTCTCTTTCATTTAGCTCTCAGAATATGATTTTATATGAGCTACAAATTGAAAGTCATCATCTGTTTTGACCAGCATATTAATAAAGTTTAATAAACTCTTTGTTCGGTAACCTTAACATTTCTATGAGCAGTTTTAAAACCTTATAGGTGTAAAAAAAAAAAAAAGATTCTATGTTAAAAAAATAAACAACAACAACAACAAAGTTTAAGCTGTTCTTCCATCAGTAAACAAAATTATCAACCACCAAAGAACATGCTTCAAATTTCCAAACTTACTCTTTTCAAAATTATTCCCAGAAGATTAGAGGCTAATGTACAAAACTATTCTGCTTTCTTCTGAGGTCTCAAGAATTATGACCAATTTTTTCATCCAAAACTATGCTAATGGCTCTTTACTGATTTGATGGGGCGTTTGGAAACCAATTTTATTGTCTATTCGTAGGTAACAGATACCATTACCATAATTATTTTTTCCACAAGTTTTTAAAACTTTGTTCTGAGAAAGATTTTGGTGGGTAGCCAGTTTCAGTTTCTCTGTTATATAGACCATCAACAGCTTCCTTCTTGAAAAAAGATGTTACTAATATGATCAAAGAATAAGATGTGCATTTTGTTACTGTGTTGGTTGATAATGAAATCAGTGACATCACTTTGAAGGGACGGATGGATGAATGCATCTGAAAAGAGAGATTTAGTTCTGTTTTCAAATCGTGCAGAAATTGCATATGATTATATACAAAGTTGAAAAGGTATGTTAGGACAACAAAGTTGAGAAGAAGAGTTGAGTGCTCTTTAATAGAAGAGTGCTCTTTAATAAAGACCAGCTCTCTCACTCCTTCTCCTTATACTTAGAGGTACAGCAGAGATTTTGATGATGATGATGAAGTTAATATCCATCCAAACAGTTCTTTTGCTTTAACTTAAGTCTCATACTCATATGAGGAGGCTTACTAGGTGCGTATCTTGGCATTAGAAAAAGGAGTTTGAGTGCTGTGAAGAATGTTTGTACTACTGGAGGCATCCACTATACCTGTGACTTGATAAAGGTCATCAACATTACGAAAACTATTACTATTGCCAACAGCATTCACATGAATACCTAGTCTCTAATTTAAGGGAAGGAATTAGTATGCCACTACACATAACGTATTTACACAAATTGGTATACCATGTTTTCCTAAATATATTCCAGACTTGTACATCTAAAAAATGACTGCCTGTTATAGATGGACAACATTTGAACTCTCAGAGGATAAAGAGCTACTTTGTCACACCAGCAATTACAGCAAATTATAAATCAGACAATTCTGACAAGCTTTCCAGCATGGGGTTTAGATAGAGTTGAACAATGCAAGGAAATAAGGCAACTCTACACAGAATTTACTCTGGATTACCCTGGATTATTTACCCTAAAGGTATCACAACACAGAACACACTGCTTCAAGCAACAACTAAAATGCTTATTAAGTTTGAGTCATGCATATAATAACTTACTCATAAGGGCTTGACAATAACATTTGCACATAGAGGCCAAAGAGTTGGTGTCACGCCCCAGTTTCCTGTTCTGGTTGCTCTTCTGGGCAGAGAAAACGCATGTCTGCTTACAATCTTGGTTGCTCTAAAGGCGAGGCTTATTTTGGTAAAAATAATTCTCGCAAATGTCATGACAGTTTCTGTGTGCCTAGGGGACAAGTGCATATGTAATTATGTGGCTTACGTTCATACACAGTGATTGCTGCACATTGAATTCCAAGTGAGTGCAGCTCTGAGCACTTATTCTTAAAAATCAAGATTAATTTGGGACAGTGAATAACCCACCTTAAAATGTACAGATTTTACAGGCAGACAGGAATTTTAGGTAATCTATCTGGTATGTCTTCTTTGGTAACTCGGGATTCATAATTTAATTTCTTTTTTTCTTCATAAATGAAGTATTTTCTATCATGAATGGAAAAAGGAGTTAAAAGGATTTATTATTTAGTATCATATATGAGTTAAATGCAGATTAAGCAGAAACTGAAGTATGATTGCTGAAAGGGTTAGTTGCTTAAAGAAAAAAAAAAAAAGTATTAAAACAAAACTTGAGTGCTTTCCTTATTCCTAACTCTGTGCTTGTTACACATAACTGACTGTCATAATTGCCTAAAGAAACATAGATAGCATCATAGTTCATATTGATAAATTATGATTTGTAAACAGATGTGCATACCTTCTTTCAATCTCATCTCTCCTCAGACTGTGAAAAACTGCCTCCTCATTAAAAAGTAATTGTTTAAAATCAGTCTGGTTTTGGATGGGGTTCACACCAAAAGTGAGAATTTGTTTCAGAACATGAAAGTTTTTCCTCTTTTATCTGATAGATTCACAACAGATATATATGGATTTTCTTCCAAAAATAGAAGAAAAAAAAAAAAAAAGAGACATCTCAAACCAGACTCTAGAATCTGCACTAAAAATGTCACCTCAATTAATTTCATTTTTCATTTTCACCCTGCAACTCTGAAGAAAAAAGTGGAAATAATGAGTGGAAAAAGTGGAATAAAAAGTGGAAAAAATAAGAATCCCAATTTTACCCCTATGAGACTCCCAATACTATCAGTGGAGTTCTGCTATGCACAGGGACTAGGAGTTCAGCCCAGCACATCTCCATCTGAACACTGTTATGGATCAGAAGAACCATCCCCTAAATAATTTTTAATTTTTCTAGAACTGAGCTTCAGTGAAGATTTTATACTTTGAGTTTCTGTAACCCTTGGCCACAGTATGCTAACCTCTCCCTCAGGCTAGTCCATTTTTTCTCTTGTCCCTCCCTACATCTTCATGCTTTTCTGGCTGAGGTCCCAGGCACATGGTAATACTCTGCCAAATCCAAGTTCAGAGCAAGGACATATCTCACTTCCAAAAGAAGAAGAACATTTCAAAAGAGGAGAGAATCTTATACCAGGAACCTCATCCTCACAGAAAGCAAAGACAGTTGCATGAGTAGCGTCACAGGAAAAATAGTCTTTCCACTCTAAAACACCTGCTCTTCAGGATTCATACAAAACATTTCTAAATTGCAATACCCCTTCAAGTCTTCAGGGGATTAAAAAAAATAATAATAATTAAAAAAAAAAAAAAGAGTAAAATTGTGTTTTTGCTGTAACTCCACAATGAAGAAACTGTACAAGAACATCTAATGAAGTAAAATATTGTGATTTTACAGGTAAATATTTTAAAATAATAAAATACAAATAGAATCTACCTCCAAATCAGTATTAAAACTCTCCCTGCCCACTCTTTGATTTAACCATCTAGATTTGCCAGAGATATGTCACTTAGACATAGTATTAGTAATGTTTGGTGTGGTGCATTTTCTTCAGCCAAGTCATCTTTTCGCTCATGTTTCTTTATAAGGTTCAGTTCCTTTTGTTCAAACAAATGCTAAATTATACAAGCACAGTATAATGATGTTTTATTGCAGAGAATATCACTGTTATTTAGCTATAAACATTCTTCCTTCATGTTTAACAGAAACCAATTAATCAGAAATAGGGCAAAGCAACAATCATATTTTATGTTCTTGTCAATATCGAGAACTTATCACAGAATCACAGAATCACAGAATTTTCTAGGTTGGAAGAGACCTCAAGGTCATCGAGTCCAACCTCCAACCTAACGCTAACAGCCCTCCACTAAACCATATCCCTAAGCTCTACATCTAAGCGTATGCTGATAATGCATCTGTGGCTAGTTGCAGGATGCACTTACATCTGTTCTGGCCTGCCCAAAATGTACCACTGCTGAGAGGCTAAAGATAGAGTCATGCTGAGCTGCAAAGTATGATGTGCTGGAGCAGGTGGAAACCAGGATTAGAAGGCTTTCGGCAGCCCTGGGAAAGGCCCAGCTCTGAGGCATGTCCAGGCAATAGATGCAAAAGAGGACTTTATTTCCCTTCACTTCAGAGAAGCCACAGAAAACCCTACTGCTGCTTCTGGATTTGCCAGGGTCAACACAAAGTTTTTGAAGTGTGAATCAGCATGTTGTGGCCTCCACTTGCTTGCTTTCCTCTGCTTCTTTTGAGCATTCCCCTATTGACAGTCTAAGTATCCTAACAGAAGTGAAAACTCTCTTCAGAGTCTCAGCATGAACTAGAATTAGAGAATCCAGAGAGATCAGTTATCCTGAGCATTGTTCACACTCTGGCCTTATCCCAAACTCCAGCATCACAGAATCACAGAATTGTCTAGGTTGGAAGAGACCTCAAGATCATCGAGTCCAACCTCTGACCTAACACTTACCAGTCCTCCACTAAACCATATCACTAAGGTCTACATCTAAATGTCTTTTAAAGACCTCCAGGGATGGTGACTCAACCACTTCCATGGGCAGCCCATTCCAATGCCTAATTACCCTTTTGGTAAAGTTTTTCCTAATATCCAACCTAAACTTCCCCTGGTACAACTTTAGCCCATTCCCCCTCATCCTGTCGCCAGGCACATGGGAGAATAGACCAATCCCCACCTCGCTACAGCCTCCTTTAATGTACCTATGGAGAGCCCCCTTCCCTTGTGCTCTTGCTGCTGGCCTGTTTTGGAAAATGTATGATTAGTTTGCCTTGTGGATGATGATATGATGTGAATACATCAGATCTGGTGGTTATTTATTTAAAAAAAAAAAAAAATCTTCTGCCTAACGCTAGCCTGAACTGGATTCTTTCTCTGTCCATTAAGTCATTGCAAACAAGTTGACGTCCAACTACTTCAAGGAGTGTTTAGTGTATTGAATAAAGTCCCTCACTGGTCTTTAGACCTCACTAATGGAAAGGCAGCTGCATGATGCAGATGTTTATTTGAACTTTTTAAATGCATTGCCTTATTTGGCAACATTATTCTTAGCTGCTGTTTAGACTGAGTACAAGATCAGAGAGAGAGCTAAGAGCTGCCACACCTAGTGCTTCAGAATGAGTGAGCAGTTATCTGTCTGCATCCTTCTGAAGAGATATACATTGAATTCTCCCTGTGTCATTTCTCTGTTGAGTCATTCCCTTATTGCTGAAACAGTTTCTTTTGCCTTTTGAACTGCATAGACCATATTTCTTCTTGATAGATGTGGTGTACAAAGTGCAAAAGAGGAAATAAACTACTACAATGTCTTTGCATGCACAAGGTAATAAGGCACATGCTGATCAATGCACTATTTGCTTACAATAGAGTGGTGACAGCCATTTGAGGGTTAGATGAGGGCATACTTACGTATATCCTGAGCATTCTTAATTGCTGCTATTAGGTCATAAAAGAAAAGGCAGTCTGGAGTTCTGAAGTTTTTCTACAAGAACCAAGAGTCTAGAGTCTGATGTGCTAGTCAAAATTCCCAGCTACTTAACACTCAAGTAATGGATGTTTCAAGGAATATCAATAGCCTGAGAATCCACATGGATTCATCAGAGGAGTGCAATAATGTTTATTTCAGTGTCAGAAGGGATCTTCTTTCTCTTTACTTCTTCAAGAATACTAGGACTTTTTACCTTATAAATCTGATTACAGCGCTTTTTCCTATCTTTTTTTTTTTTTTTTTAGGACAGAAATATTCCGTTGTTCAACTTTTGAGACATTTTTGGGAACAAAGAGGGACACAGAGGGTAGAAAAAGTGCAGAACAATATTGCATGTAGCATATGACTCCACAGGGTAGACACTAGGGCTGTCATCAGAAAATGCCATTTCCTTCAGCATGCTAGAAATGGAATCAGTAATTTTCAGATGAAACACTTTCTGTATCCAAAAGCATAATTTGAGGGCATTCTATTGAATGTCTGAATTCTATTGAAGTGTTTTGGTCCATAAAACCTGCTGTCAAACCATGACGGCATATGCCCATGTTCTTTTGCAGTGGGAAAGTGAGAGGCTAGAGCTCCCAGCTGCTGTGTCTTGGTGCACTCTCACGATGTAAATTGCATTGCAGGGGAAACCTCTAGCCTGACAGCACTAGGAGTTCAAACTAAGGGACATCCATTGTCTTTCAAGTTTCAGCTTTGACAAAATGAATCTTGGAGTCATGGGAATACCAGTTCAAGTCAAGACTTACAATAGTCTTCGTGGTTTAACACAGCTCTGATTTTCAAAAAAGCCAGAACTATTCCTTTTTTTTTTTTTTTTTTTTTCTTTTTCCTCTCCATCCTTTTCCCTTCTCCCACTTACTTTTAAAGAGAAACCAAGCAAAGGAAGAATTCCCACAGTAGCCTGTATATTGATGCAGAAGGGAAGAAGGGATCCAAAAACAGGAAATATACCATTAGTGCTAGATTGATAGACATGCATCCTAGAAACCCATTAACTTCCTGACCTTTAAATGCTACAATGCTGACCTTGACTCAAGGCTCAGTGTGACTATCTCCCTCTGTCTTAATACAGCAACCATACCTTCCATGAGATATGTATGGATAACTGAGGAGGAAACTGAAGTGCAGGGCAAGATATACACAACTTGCCTGAACAGAGAAAAGGTGAGAATCACAGAGCAGCATTTCAACCTATAGCTTCAGTTTCCAGGTTTTACCTTCTAGGCTTGCCCTTACTATTTTTTGCCTTTTTCAGAGACAAAAGTGAGAAAGATTATTTTATAACAAGACCATTGTTTAGGATGCTATAGGAAAATAGTAAATCTTTTTCCCCTTCTAGATATCTAGAAGGGCAAATATTTGGTTTACAAATCAGTTTTGTCAGTCATTTTTGTTTAGTCTATTGAGAGTGCATCATTTAAATCAAGTGAGAGGTCAGTACTTGAATACAGTGGGATTTTCCGACCAGACTTGCAAAGAAATGCAAGAGCTTCTGTCAGACTTGCAGTATAAACACATTAAAACTTTTCTGAACACCCCTGAGGCAAATGATAGTATTTTTTAATATCTAATCTTTATTATCATTGTCTGTGACCAAGCTAATCTTCACTCTTTCCAGATTAAAATTATTATAACTAGATATATCCTTTTGTTTCTGGTATAACAAATTTGCAAGTTTAATTTTTAAAAATTAATTCCAGCAATTCTATTTCAGACTGTGCATTATGGACAATTTGTAATCAGTTGCAAAAGATTAGACCCTGGGCACACTTAATGGGGATGTTTTAATAGTGCAGATGGCAAAACAGCCTGTGGAAGCAGGTCTGGTGGGCATTCTGCAAAAGCTAATTCAGTCAAAATTTATCCAAGATGACATAATGTACAATTGCTACACTGGGAAACTCTATTAAAATTTCACACATTTAAATCTCTCCCTTCTCTTTTAATTAGAATTTTCCAAGAGAAAGTAGAGGCCATGTGTACCTTTCTGAACCCAACAGGAAAGGTCAAGGATAAACAGCATGATGCATGAAGTTCCTTTGTGCTCAACATGTTCAGGTTAGGAGGAATGTGTTAAAACGATTGCATAGAAGAGACATGTCTGGGAATGAATTTTCATTGTGAACCAGCAGTGGCACTGGGATGTTCTGCCTGCACATGTACACCCACCCACGCTGCCTGTTACATTATTCAGTGTTTGTATGCAGCTCTCCTAGGCACTGCAAGGAAAGTGAATTACTCTCATTCTTAGGCTTAAATTCTAATTCTCCAAAAGACCTCAAAGTTTTTATCTTATTCACTATTGAATTTTACAGGAACTGCAAATGAAATTGCTGAAAAGGAGAGTAGAAAAGGGTTACGTATTTTACACAGAACTTGTATAGAAAAGGGCAGAAGTAATCTACCTTTATTCTGATATAGAGATTAATTTCCCATCTCTTTACTTCTGGCCTGACTTTTCTTCTGACTTTTGTATTCCTTACCACACAATGGACTAGCTTGGGCAAGAGATGTGGAAGGTGTGTCCAGAAAACTCTTTTGAAAACCACTCTTGAAGAAAATGTGGTGACTGAATTGGAAAATATGGGTCTGAGCTTGCTAAGAGTGAGAATGGAACCCCAGTTTAGTACTTCTCACACTAGTTCCCCAGTCATGAGGTCATTATCAAAAGTTTTTGATTGTTTCCTCCCTCTTATTTATGGACAGTGATTTTTGAATGTATTTTCTGTACTTGCAAATTCTTCCTGGATGAGGATACTACCTTTATGAACAAACATATCTATGCATCTCAAGACTCCCAAGCAATTAAACAAGATTCTTAAAACATTATTGGAGCAGAGCTTGTAAGTGATGTCTGTTGCTTACAGTTTTTAGAGAAAAGTGGGGTTTTAAGTACCATGCATATGATTACCTACTAAAACTACTGTTTTCATGCCTCAAGATTTCACAGAATCATGACAAGAAAACAGTTATTTAAGATAGGACCCACTTCTTCATTTCTGTTCATTAAAAAAAAATAAAAAATCCTTTAGGAGCTCTGTGTAAGTGAAATTACCTGATTAATAATCCAGCCCATAAAAGGTGAAGAATATGCCATAACTGTTCTTTAGGGAATTAGACTAGATTTTTATTTATTTATTTATTTATTTATTTATTAACCCTTGGTAGGTACTTAGCACACTGTAGCACACCAAAAATAAAGGCAAAACATCTGATTTCATGTACAGTGTCAAATCTTATTGGGATGGCTTCAGAGCCAAACAAAAATCCTGAAGGGCAAATATTTTATGCTGCTTCTTTGCTTAAAATCTTCATTGCAATATCCAGCTGAAACATAGTGCACGTCTATAAATCTAGCTTCTCCTATCCAAATAAAAGGACTGTAAAATTTCTGTTTACAATAATCCACTTGATAGGCATTACTTAATCAAAGTAATGCTGTGCTGTGCTGTTTCAAAAGGAGCAGCTACATATTTAAGTAAGATGACAGACTTATTTTCTGTCTTTTTGAAGACTATGTTCCATTTATTAATATTTACATTTACTAAGCTGTTAAACTGCCAGCAAAGAAGCTGCTGTTAGGTAAAGGAAAGTAATTTACGGTAAATGTAAAAAAGAACTATTTGTAAATTCATCAGGTTAAACTTGAATGAGATTGTTATTCCTGTGAATTCATTAGAAAAAAAAAATAATAATAAATAAATAATAATAATAATAATAAACATATCTAAAACTTCAGAAATATTATAATTCACACATGAAGGAAGCCTGGATAGGTCAGTTCCAAAGCATGTTATTTCAGAAAAATTTTATGCCCCACAGCATATTTCATCACACTAATTTAATCACTGGAAGTTTGCTCTGTATTGCAATAAAAATGATGACCCATTTCCTAGGACTGCTTGCTTATATTGGGAAATGTTTTACTTCATCAGGGGAAAAAACAAAAAAAATTGACTTGTCCTGAACTTTTATGCACAGCTTCCATAAAAGTGAGGCCAAAGTAGTTCAGCTGATTACTACTCTATTAACTGAGAATGTAATTTCCATTTCTTTCCTCACCCAGTTGCTCCTGTTGGGTGGTATCCTCTAATTTGATGCTTGAAGGAAAACCTGAGATTTTTCTGCAGGCTGGCATTCATTGCTTTGCATATACTTACAGAAAAAGCCATAGAATGTGTAACACACAAAGGATAACAAAGAGTGCAGAATATCCTGTTTTTTATGGGCATGTTCTACCCATCAATCTGTCAGTCTGAATCATTTCTACAGCTGTGTGAATAATTCACAAGTGAATCATTCTGCAGTGATCTAATTTTTCTGCTTATGAGAGATTTCTGACCATTACTGATATTTTTATTAGGAACATATTTTAAATTATCCAGTTAATTATTACTCCCTAATTTTTACAGCTTGGTCATGAAAACCTCCTGTCTGTACAAACTGTGGATTAGCCTTCAGTACCCTCTCTTATGCTGAATGGCAGCTTTCTGGGGAATCAAAAGTGTAGCACACAAAAGGACTATTCAAACACATCAAACTGTCCGATGTTATATTTGCTATTTAAACTTGTTAGATGTGATTGGTCAATAGATTTGTACAAAATTGCTACAAATATCTGATTGGGCTTCTGTGTTGACATTGCCAGTAGTAAATGTTCATTATGTATAAATGTTAAATGCAGGTTTCACAGACAGTCTAGCCAGCTAAACCTATTCACACAAAGTGCTTCAGAGAATGAGCACTTACAGGAAACAAAGGGGACGTAAGCTTGATTCATGTGAACCGATACATAAAAAGGAAAAAATATCTGAAAAGATATCATTGTCCCTCTGTCACTGTCAAAATGTTAAACGTGTAAAGTTATAATGCTCATTTACTGATATGTCTTCAAAAACATATGTAATCAATTACTTAAACGCATAACATCCTTGATAATGTAGTACAGCTTTCCTATATTTAGGCAACATTAAACATAGAAAAAATGAAGTGGTTCATATTGGTCAAGGTCACATAAAGTCACTGAAAAATTAAGAAATTAAATCCATGGGGAGCAGGTGCAGATTCCTTATAAATCTAAAGACTGAACGTATTTTCTCAATATGCTCTACAAGTATCAAAACCTCATCCAAGTTTCATATGCCAGGAATGGATGCAGATGAAAACTGGCAGAATGATCAAATTTTTTGTCTGAATCTTTAAGTTCAGTCAACCTTGAAGCTCAAAATAGTTTTGGTGAAGGAGCTACTTTTTTTTTTTTTTTTGATAATGATGATAAAACTGTTCCAATAACTCTTACTTAAAAACCAAACAGTTCATTGCAAATCTACATAATTAAAGTTACTCTTAAGCACACCACTAACCATAAGAAATTAATACCACTTTATACTGTTTTGAGAACATTTTAACCTTTAAGAAACTTATGTGGAAGTGGGCTAGCAAACTAAAATACAACCATAGAAATAAAAATGATACCTTTCTGATATAATCTAACTTCCTTGGACTTACCACTCTGAATAGGGATCTTGAAGAATGAAACCTTCCTTCCTTATTCATTTCTGTTAGTTAACATCCTCATTCATTTCTGTTAGTTAACATTCTTCACGGGTCCTCCTATTTCAGCACAGGCTTTCTTCCAGGCAAAAGTACCTGTGATCAAAATCATACGTTAGAATGTTCTAAAAGCTCTTGAAGTAATAGTGAATACACACACACACAACACACACACAAGCCAAGTTCTAAAACTAGATGTCACAGGCACGGGTTCACTGGGAATTTGTTTCTTGAAACAGGATTCGATATACCAAAGTCTCCTGGAATATATGTGTATTATCTGGTTATAAAGCAGCTGTCACTTAAGCACTAGCTTGTTCCACAGGCTGCAATACAAGGGGAGAGAAGGAAAGGGATGAACACTCGGTGATTTGGTAGGTCTGGTGTCAATTAAATTGAGAATGCTTTATTGAATAACATTTATTTCTATAATGCAACTTTTTGCTTTTATTGTTATATTATCCTAGAATCATAGAATATCCTGAGTTGGAAGGGACCGAAGAAGGATCTTAAAATAAAAGAATGGTTTGGGGGGGGGGGGCGGGGAAGGGACTTTAAAGATCATTTAGTTCCAGCCTCCATCATGAAGTCCAACTTCTGACTCCACAGAGAACCACCCAAAAATGAAACCATGTGTCTGAGAGCATTATCAAAATGTCTCTTGAACTCCAGCAGGCTTGCTGCTGTGACCGCTTCCCTGGGGAGCCTGTTCCAGTGCCCAACCACTGGCATCCAGTTTATATTTATGTAAAACAAAATAGTGTCCTGTCATTAGAATCTGAGTGGCTTTTTTTTTTTTTTAATTTTTCTAAGGGTTTAACTATAACTATCTAGAGTTTAATTATAATCTATCCATAAATTGAAATTTAGCGTAGCTATTAGAATAGAAACACAGTTAAATTCTGTAAAAGTTAGCTGTCATCTGGTCGTGCATGGACACAGAGGTCTACAAAAACAGGTTCTAGTAAAGCACACATTAATATACACATATTTTATTTATATATATGTTATTTACGTGTATATATAATATATGCAAAAGGAACAAAAGCATTTTGAGAGTTTGAGTGGCCTCAGCTGAAAACACTAAGACCACAGGTCAGTAATTTTAATCTCAAGATTTCCAAGCTCAAGTTCAGTTGTATTCCTAGACCATGTCCCAGCCCAGTCCTGGGATGAGATCAGTTTGAGATCACAACTGGTCCCCTTGTGATCTGCACAGTTTTCCACAGAAAGGAAATCTTGGCATTTAAAGTGGCTGGAGTTTCCATAAGTCAGTGATATAAGCGAACGAAGAACAAGCAGGAGATATATATACACACTGTATCAACCCACATGCTGATCTGTTACTTGTCTTCTCACAAGAAATAGTTTACAGAGGTAACAGTCTATGCTTGTTTAGGTTAGTGGTGAGAGAAGTGTCACAAAATTTGCTGCTACCAGACAAGACTGGTCACCTTTGGTTCAAGTAGGGATTATCTTTATCAGAACGGTAAAATAGACCATGACTAATGGTTTATGAAATCCACCACAACAGTTGTGGTTTCTTTTCTTCTTAACACAGGTGTATTTGTCTTATCACTGTAGTAATTAATAAATAGCTTCCATAGCCATTTTCTGAGCAAGAATAATTTTTTGTTGTTGTTTTGTGTGTGTTTTTTTTTTGTTTGTTTGTTTTTACGGATTTTCCCACAGCAAGGAATTCAACAGGTGAGATTCATGTTGCTTTGTCTTTTAGCTTTAAAAATGGTATTCCCATAAGTCCCTAGCGTTTCATTTGAGATAGGTATTATGAAAAGACCCCAAGTAGTCATCTCTATGCACATAGATTATATATATACATTTTTTCCAAATTCAACTATCTCAATCTGCTGTGCCTTGTAAAATACCTCTCTTCCTTGTGTCTCCCAAGTACATTTGCAGTCAGTTTGTGCTCAATGCTTCATGGACTTCTCCTGACCCTCATGAGACACGGTAGCATAACTATTGATCACAGAACAACCTAATTTAAATTAATTATATTTCAGAGTAATTACCAGGAGTGTTTAAGAACTATGAATTCTTGATAACGGTAAAATGAAAAGCTCTTTAAATTTCCAATAAATATACTACTTATATTTAGTGGAAAAAGACTTACATGTTAAATCTGTATCATACAGTTGTTAAAAGCACATTTCCTGAGAAAAATAAGTGTTTGATTTATTATATTAATATCAAAAACAAATTGCATGACATGTCCCATATGTCAAAGGCAACAAGCTATTTCAGATCCTGGGGCATGACCAGAGAAGGGATTCTCTGTAAATACAGGGATAAGTCCTACTCCCCTGTACTGGGTAAAATCACCACATCCCCTGAAGTCAGTGAGAGTTTTTATAGTCCTCACAGAGAGCCAGAATTCACTCCAATATGTAAAAACTCTTCTTTTCAACTAGACTAATTTCTATTATATTCTTCCCATTTTGTTCCTGCTGCTATTCAGTCCTGAGGTGCAGGTGAATCTCAAAGTATATATTTCAGAAACCTACTGAAAATCCTAAACCTCTAAAATCCCATGGAAAGCAATAGAGAGGATAGGCTGAGAGTGTCAACCTTAGCAAACCTAGGGTTAGGGCATGGAAATTGACTGCCCAAGGACAGTGGAAAATGGAAGAGGGTGGATTCCTTTTATTTACAGAAAGTCACTTGGAGAACCCACAGAGGCATTGGGCAAAAGCTGAAGCAATGAAGGTGTTGCCAAGAAGCTCCTGGTCAAGCCAGGCCCCAGTGCCACAAATAAGAAGAGTCAAGTATGAGTGGTCGGAGATTATGAGACAGTGCATGACTAGAAGATCAAAGGAAGTGAGTGTTCCCCTCTGTTAGGTAATTCTAAGATCACGTTTACTTTGTCCCCCAATACAAAATAAATATTGACTAATCGGAGAAGGTCCAATGGGGGGGATAGAGAATGCATGATCCATAAGGAGGGAGTGGGGTTTGCTTGATTAAGGGGGATCTAACTGAAGTCTTCAACCACCTAGGAAGGGGATTCTAGGGAAGACTGAGGCAGACATTTCTGGCTATAAGTCATATGTTGCAACAAGAAGCATTTGGACTATGTTCTCAGTCATATGGTCTGAATTCTAATTTTTGGGTAGACCTGCGTGGAGCCAGAAGCTGGATTAGATGATCCTTGTGGGTCCCTTCCAACTCCGGATATTCTATGATTCTATGCAAAACTCTGATCAGATACAAGGAAAATAATAATAATAATAATAATATATAAACATGGATATGCAGTAGAAAAGTTTTCCTGGAAATGCAGATTCTCCAACACTGGATATATTCAAAACTCAGTAACACCTGGCATAATCTGATCTAACTTTGAAGTTATTCCAAATCCCTGTTTGGGGTTAGGCCTAGAGACCCCCAGAGATCACTACCAACCTAAATTTTTATGTGGTTCTGCATTTCTGTAATACTACTTTGACCAGGATTTTCTTTATACCACCTCTCTGAAAGCAGCTTGGAAAATAACAAAATTAATAGACAAAACAAACAAATAAGAAACACTTGTTTGAATCTACTGACTCATAAATATGCTTTATTATTATAATAAGCAAAAGAAAGATTGAATCTGTGCTTTAGAGAGTCAATAAATACTTCCACACTTCCTTTTTGTGCATACCTGACATTTTACAGTAACTATAGTTATATCCACTGAACAGAAAGGTCATTAGCCATGTTTATTGTTTGGTAGTTGAATGTAAACAGACAGCTATTTTTAAAATAATCAGATTTATATATATTTTTAAGGCATATTAGAGGTATATTCTGAAATTGCTGTTTGAAAAACTGATGCATATTTACAGGGAATAATTTTATGAAATGTTGCTATCTGCCCTCCAATTTGCCAGACTTAGCACTGTAAAATGCTTTCTTTTGCATACTCATTTAAAAGCCCTTAGGGGATTCACAGAAAGCTGAAAGGAAGGAGAGGGCATATTATGCACAAGAAGTTTGGAGCGTTAAATCACGATGAGTGAAGAGCCAACTCATTCAGACCCTGAAATTCAATTGAACATTCACCTAAAGTCTATGGTATGGTGGTTTTACCCTGCTGGGCAGCTGAATTCCACCACACCCACTCTTTCATTCCCCCTCCTCAAAGGGAAAGGGGGAGAAAATACGATAAGAAAGGCTCAAGGTCTGACATAATGACAGAGTAAGATCACTCAACAATTATGATCATGAGTAAATTAGACTCAGCATATGGAGATTAATATACTTTATTATACAATTTATTACCTATTACTAACAAGCCAGAGTACTGAGAAACTAAAAACAAACTAAAAACACCATCCTCCCAGTCCACTCTCTTCTACCTCCTCCCCTCAAGTGGTGCAGGGGAATGAAGAATGGGGGCTGTGGTCAGTCCCTAACACTTTGTTTCTGCAGCTTCTTCACAGTCACTCTCTGCCCCTGCTCCACGTGGGGTCCCTCCCACGGGATGCCGTGCTTCCAAACTGATCCTGCCCACAGGCAGCAGCTCTTCAAAAACTGCTCCCAGATGGCTATGTACCACGGGGTCCATCTGTCAGGAGCAAACTGCTCCAGCACAGGTCCCCCACTGGGGGCAGCTCCCCCCCAAACCCCCTGCTCCTGCAGGGGCTCTCCATGGGCTGCAGCCTCCTCCAGACCACATCCACCTGCTCCCAGGGACTCCTCCATGGGCCGCAGGGTGGAGATCTGCTCCATGTGGGACCCATGGGCTGCAGGGGTACTTCTGCTGCATGCCTGGAGCACCTGATGCCCTCCTTCTGCACTGACCTTGGGGTCTTCAGGGCTGATTCTCTCACATTTTGTCACTCCTCTCTCCCAGCTGCAGTTGTACAGCAGTTTTTTGTACCCCTGCCCCAAATCTGCCCTCATAGAGGCACAACCAGTAATGCTCACTGGCTAGGGTGTGGGCAGCGGTGGGTCCCTTTGGAGCTGGCTGAAACTGGCCCTTATAACACAGGGCAGCTGCTGCGCTCTTCTTACAGAGGCTGCCCCTGCAGCCTTTTGCTATGAGGCCCTTCCCCCATAAACCTAATAAATTAGGGAAAGTGAAAACTTGGATAAAACTGTGTAATATGTAAACTATAGAGTATCACAACCTTTAATAAATATAGTATACCATTCAGTGAAAATTATTTTCAATAAACTTGGAAATTAGGGGTCCTTAAAATTTGGGGGTTTAGCAAATGATCCTGCATGCAGACTCCTGCTTTTGAAAATTTTGATCAAAGGAAAAAAAAAAAAAGTAATAATTTCCCTTTGAAATTAAACCATTTTTCATTAAAACAAAAATAAATGCAGAAAAACTCTACCTTTCTGTCAGAATTAGCTTTATTTTTCTTTAACATTTTTTTTCCAAACTGTTGAAGTTGAAGAAATGAAACTACTTAATTCTAGTTTCCCTGCTCTTTTCAGATGCCAAAATATTGATAGGATGCCAGTGAAAAGTTAGTCTATTTTATTTTACGGGCTATCAACTCTGTCCATTTTATAGACATAGAGAGTCAAGGAAGAGCAAACTTTTAACTTCAAGCTTGAGCAAATAAAATAAATTTTCAATCAAGCACTATAAACTTCACTTGTCCTAATAGAGCAGTTAACAGAAAGAATGTGAATCAAAGATATAAGGTTAAAAAATTATTTCTGCCACTTTCCTTCACTCGGAAGCACTGGTGTGTGAAGCCAAGCTTTGGATATTGGCTGTGTGCATTGAATTGGCTAATGAATGAAGTAACCCAAAAAGAAGATTGACCTGATTTTGACTAGTGTGTGAGACCTCTGCTTTAAAACTGTCATTTATTTGGCAACTGTTGGCATTTATTTTAACTAAGGACATCATAAATAATTACAATGAATGATTATGAGTTATGGATCTTAAAAGTATATTAGAAACTTCAGTATAGCATTACTCTATTCAATGTCATATCTTTTATATATGTTTTAGAAAGATATTTTTCAAAGACAAAAATATCTAATAATAGCTAATTGTCACAGGATGAAAATTACTGTGCAACATAACTTCTATTTATACCCTTGAAACCATTCCTTTAAAATACTACTTTTAAATGCCTGTAAAACATGGTGTCAGTCTTAAATCTCAGTCCCATGGTGTCACTTCATGATGTGTCAGTCTTAGATCTAATTTCAGTATAATTCTGCTTTGCTCAAAATAGTCTTTATATATATACATATATTACAATCCTCAAAAGTATATCAATATTATTATTTATATTACAGTACTGCCTAGAACATGAGCCAAGAACTGGGCCTCAGTGTATTAGATTCTTTACAAATTACCAATAAACAGATAGTTCCTTTGCCAGAAACTTATACAGATAAGAGAGAGAAATGTTGACAAGAAAGGTATTATTATCGTCATCATCGAAGGAAAATTCAGGCATAGGCAGATTACAAGTTCATACTTAGGATCACACCAGGAGTGTGAAATACAGATCTTCAAAGTCTTGTATGCCATGCAAGCTTTCCCAATCATTCCAGAGAAATATTTCATTACCTCTAAATTTAAAGCTGACCATATGGCAGAATTTTTAGCTTTCTTGTTATCCTCAAACCCAGGGGAACACACTTGTGTTAGTACAAATAGCTATGTGATTACTCATGGAAAGTAAGGATAGGGCACCCACATTAGGCATTTTTGGAAGCTTGCCATGTTCAGTCTAAAATAACAGCAGACGCTCTTCACTGAACACTCTGCTTCCTCTCTGTAGTTGTCCACATGATTTTTGAACCTGAATGAGCTACTACCCTCCATCTCTCTGGCACTGCATGAGTCAACAGTGGGTGTACATAAAGAATGCACATACCTGAATCAAAACACGCAGGACCTCTCTTTGAGTGTGCCTCACAGGCCTAATCTTGAAGGCAGCTCCCAAGCCACCTTCAGAAGATATGCCTAGTGGTTTACTGTCGATAGAAACCTGTAATTGGTACATACAGAAGTAGGTGCATGACCACTGTAAAAGAAATGGCTGTTTCCCCCATGAGCTGAAGGGATCGTGTTGTGCCTCCAGAGTCACCTGGACAGCATTGTCTCTGCAGACCAGTTTTAGCATTGTCCCATCTTCCTGTGGCACAGAACTGGTAGCACCACCACCAGATCTATCTTTTCCAAGGGGTTGTGGCCAGCTCTGTCTCTGAAACACACTACCTTGCTTCACCTTACTTCCAGTATCCACATAACCAAGGAAATTTGAATGAGTTTTTAAACGCTTCAAGTGATTTTATTTTTATACCATTCCAAATTTCCTTTCCTCTCCACTAGGTAAATATTTCATGCACAACAGAAAACACTTACTTGTATCAACATAAGTCTGATACCATGCCAGGACTCACTATGTGATGGCCACTCCTTCACTGAACTCCCAAAACAATTCAAAGAAGATATAAGGAAAGTTTTCTTCCTCTTATTTTCCACCCCGTCAAAGTCACTATATATAATTAGAGTTCCCTGCTGCAAGGTAGAGCATAGCCTCTCAGAACCTAGCAAAAAATATGTTTAGAAACTGCAGAGCTGGCCAGCCATGAACACACTATGAAGGAAGGTTAAAAAAAGTAACTGTTACTAGCTGTAGGATACACATCTGTAACAGGTCCTATACATAGTTGCTGCATATGAGAGGTTGGCCCATATGGGCCAACTGGAAGAAACTGCATTTATAGATAGACCAACTAAAAAGAGCTGTTATACAGTCAGAGGGCTTCAAGGACCCTTATTATTAAAGATAACAGTAAACTGTACATTAAGAAATTTCAGCTCTTTCAAAGTTCAAGACAAAGGTTTTGGGGGCAGTTCTTATTGCCTATATATGTACACAGGAGCTCCTGCAGACAAACCTCACTATAGCCAGAGACTTGGAGAAATGAACCTATCTTATAAAAAATAAAAATCACAAAGAGTGCTTTTCTTCTAAAAAGAAAAATAAGTGTTTGAAGTATTTTTGTCCTTGAGACTTTTTTTTTTTTTTTTAAACCCTTTGGGGTGATTGGCATCATATTCTAAGTTGCAGCCTTTGAAGATTTTGTCTTTATTTTACCTTGCCTGAGTTATGAACTACCACTTTTATTACAGAAATCTTGTCAGTCACATATCTCCAGCAGCATTTGCTGTTTTCTAATGGAGTATTCTGTACACCACTTTCAGCTGGCTAATATTTTCTCTTAAACAGAGCTGTTTAGCTAAGAAGACTAGAAAGCTACTAGTTCTTAAATGCTCTAAAGATCAGTCTAAGAGAAAATCAAAACATCTCAAAACCTGTTCAGCAGTAAGGCACATACATGCACCTAAGAAGTAAGCACATATTAAACTTATCTTTGTAGTACCGGTCCCAAATTCTTGTTATTTTTTAGTAACAAGAAGGTGATAAAAAAGTTCAGGATATCTCCTGCACAGCTGGGGGAAAAGTGGGAGGGAAGGGAGGTTTACATGAGGTCCTTTCACACAAGTGGGTGTTGCTTCAAAATGAAGATTGATTTTACATTACATTAGCTGCTGTAGGATAATGGAGTCAATTTAATCAAGGTCATCTGAGGACAAGAAAGTTAATTATAGAATATTAGACAATCTCAAATTCACATGGTATAGTAAGAATTGATAGGGATCAGGAGGAGGACCGTTGATGCAGCATGGTAGTATGCTTCATTCTCATGAGAAACAGATTATTTATACTACCATAAGACCAAAGAGAATTATGATATCAGTATTTTTTATTATTATTATTTATTTATTTATTTACTGTTTGGACAAATCTGATTCCAAAGTCTCCAACCAGAAGCTGCACCACCAGCAAGACAGAAGAGTCACAGCTCTTCTTTTGTTAGACCTCACTCCTTTTCTTGGCTGCCCACTGGCTGTCCATATGAACTCCAGAAAGATATTCCAGAGAGTGAGATGGGAATCCTCCCACTTTAAAGTTAATTTTTGGTGATAAAATTAACTGAGGTGCTTCTCATCCCTCCTCGATGAGAAGGAGGGATGAGAGGCATTTCAACTTAATCCTTTCTACTGCTTAGCAAGGACTATAACATTTTGACCAATATGTGCCATAGTTTATAAAGATGAAAATAGACATTTTAAAATGATATTTAGGGTTTTTAGACAAGTGGCCTCAATTTTTTTTTTCTTCTTTTCCCAGAAAACACAGTATGTATCAGGGATTTACATTTACCTCTTTATTTTCAAATCACCCATAATTTAAGACACTGCTTTAAGACACTAAATCACTAGTGAAAGAATACAGCATTCATCTGCATTTATTCACATACAGGGAATTCAATTTGCTCTCTTGGACAGCACTTCCACTTGTTTTATATCCCTTTAATTAGGACTGTCGTTGCTGGGATTTTTTTTTTTTTTTTTTTTTTTTTTTATCTGCCAGGTTTTTGTGTAAGGTAAATATTCATGCTTTTAAAGAGAAGAAAATAAAGAGAGAGAGAGAAAGAGAGAGAGAGGGAGAGAGAGAAAGAGAGAGAGGCCCATCACTTACATTTAATCACACTAAACAAGCTCTTTAGACAATTTGTTCTGAAATTCCTCTAATTAGAGCTTGCCCTCCAGGTAATGCTCTGATCTGATTTACCAGTGAGTATAAATTAGGGACATTACGTAATTAGCCCTAAGACCACAAATGGAAGTAACAGCTGGGTGGCTCAGAGGGGAAGCAAATAAACAGCTCCCATAAGATTTCTTAATAAAAAATAATAATAATAATAAAAGTCCCTTCTTCTAGGTATAGTCTTTAGTGACAGCTTTTGTAGCCCACTGTAAGAAAAGATTCCGTATTTGAACTTGTTTTGAAAGACAGCAGTTGGCATTGAGCATTAGCCTGGCACCTCTTCATATGTTGACGTTCTGAAGGGCAGCTGTGGATTCATATCACACAGAAGCCATCTTTTTTAGGCGATATTAATACTTTAAGTAACTGGCAAGAATATCTTCACTGATTAGCAGCGATGGTATCACACATTTCCCATGAGTAATACATAAAGCTGCTTCCTGACTCGTCCGAAGTTTCTGCCTTCATTTTAGTTCCTGCTACGTCTAACCTGAAGTATTGTCATCCCACCTCAGACAAAGCTTTAAAAAACAACCAAATTACTTTTAATGTATAACAAAATATAGTGCCTTGAAGCCTTGAAAATATTTTAATGTCTTAACAGTTTCTTGACAGTAACAATAGCAACTCACAAAAGCTCCACTCATGCATTGTCTTGTGTGACATTATCTCTCATTATATTATTAAAGTGACATTATCTCTCATTTTCTTCTGAAATAATCAAAGTTCAAAAGCACTTGACCATCTCCACTTTAATACAGGTATGTATGTATATTTCAGCTTGCAAGTACTGGCTGCTTCACTGTTATGTATATAGTAGATTTTAGTCTTAATACATGTATCACAGTTTCCAGAACTGGTTGCTAGACGATCTAAGCTAGGAGGTAACAGTTCCCCATTTCTTTTATTATCAAATAAAAAAAGGATTTTGAATCAAAGGGAGAGTAAACTGTGATCTGAAAAAGGTAAGGGTGACCACTTTGGTAAACTGGCTGATACAACCTCAGCATAAGTTTTTCAGGTCTTGCTTCTTACTGCTTGTCATTTGATCTTCAATAACGATCACAAAGACAGAACTGCACCTTTGTACTACTCAGCTGTGAATGGCTCTAGGTCTGTCCTGACACACCAAATCATCCCCAAATTGAGTAGCTTTCCCAGATAATGATCTTCAAAGGTTATTATCCCTGTGGGTGGAAGATCAGCGATTATGTCAAAGTATGGCTTTCTTACAACTGCTCTTCTGCACATAGTGATGATCAGAAGCAAAGGTCACAAAGAAGGGAAACCTGAAGTTTGCATATATAAATACACATGTGTGTAGTGGTTTTACGTGGCAAGGTTTTGGTAGCAGGGAGCCATAGGGGTGGTTTCTGTGAGAAAGATCTAGAAGCTGCCCCATGTTTGGGAAGGGCCCCATTGTTTTCCAGATCCGAGCCAATAAGCGATGTTGTTTTGCGCCTCTGTGAGAGCATATTTAAGACAGGGAAAAAACGCTGCGCCGCACAGCAGCCGGGAGAGTCAAGGGAGTGAAAGAACAGCCTTGCACCAAGGTCAGTGTAGAAGGAGGGGGAGAGGTGCTCCAGGCGCCGGAGCAGAAGTCCCCTGTGGCCTGTGGTGAGGACCATGGTGAAGCAGGATGTCCCTCTGCAGCCCATGGAGTACCACGGTGGAGCAGGGTTCCACGCTGCAGCCCGTGGAGGAGACCACGGTGGAGCAGGTGGCCCTGCACCGACGGAGGCTGCCGCCTGTGGAAGACCCCTGCCGGAGCAGATTCTGGGCCGGACCTGTAGCCCGTGGAGAGGAGACCACGCAGGAGCAGGTGACCCGGCAGGAGCTGCTGCCCGTAGGGGAGCCAGGTTGGAGCAGTTTTCTCCTGAGGGATGGACCCCGTGGTACGGACCCATATCTGGAGCAGTTCTGGAAGAGCTGCTGCCTGTGGGAAGCCCATGCCGGATCAGTTCATCAAGGACTGCATCCCGTGGGTGGGACCCCACAGCACAGGGGATGAGAGTGACCGAGAAGGAGCGGCAGAGAAGAAGTGCTGTAGACTGACCATAACCCCCATTCCCCGTTCCCCTGCGCCGCTCGGGGGAGGAGGTGGAAGAGGGTGGATGGGGGGGTGAAGGTGCTTTTTTTTTTTTTTCCTTTGTTTTCTCACTTCTCTCGCTTGTTAGTTGTAGGCAATAAATCTTACTATCTCCTTATGCTGAGTCTGTTTTGCCCGTTACAATAATTATTGCGTGATTTTCTCATCCTTATCTCAATCCTTGAGCCCTTTTCACATATTTTCTCCCCATTCCTCTTTGAGGAGGGGGAGTGAGAGAGCGGCTGTGGTGGAGCTCGGCTGCCCACTCGAGTGGAACCACGACAATGTGTGAGAGAGAGTATGGGTATGTATATTATACTTAGAAAACTAAAGCTTTATGTACACAGATTATACTATAATATACTTAAAAAAAACAATTCATAAATCATGCCACCAAAATGCTTGTGCACTGTCTTTCTCAGCTTGTTATACAACCATAACTATCCCCAGTGCCTCTCTGATCCCCAGACACATCAGCATACTATGGAAGGCACCGACAAACTTATAGCCCCTAAACTGTCCATCTAGACAAGTGGTAAAGTAATCCTTACACAGCATCTCACCCATCACAACTTAAAATTAGGCATGAGGATTTACCCACTTGCTAAGTAAATACAATGATACAACAAATGCAATGAGCTATGGGAAGACAGGCAGTGATGTGAGTGACAAGGTCCTCTGCTTTTATCTGTCTCTAAGTATTCCTGACTACTGAATTAGATCACAGACATCTGAAAGGCATAACTATTTATCTTCTTACTGCTGTATATTTCTCTCCCTAAGAAAAAAGACAAGATGTGTATGAAGGAAATGGGGAGAGCTCCTCTCTCATACATTATACACTGCAGCTTACTCAGGTCACTAAACATTGTGATTTGCCATTACTATTAAACAGTCTCCAGTAATTCCTTATGCTACCCATAAGCTGCTTTAGTTTATGCATGATTTGTCCTCAAACTTCCAGTCCCCAGAAAAATTTTCTCTCATAGCAGTGCCATACAGGACAGAAATCTTCTAAACTTCACCATATTATTTCAATAGGTATAGTATTTAGCTACTTTTTTTTTTTTTTTTTTTTTTTTTTACTGATACTATCAGCATTTATGCCATATTTTGTAATAACATTGGCTCTCATAAGAACCTACTAAGAAAGTCACAAATTTCAGTGGTACATCTTATCACACACCATCATAACACTGACACCACATATCATGCTCTAAATGTTTGATTCTGCAGCAAATGTCAACAATAGCACACTGGCTATGTATGTTTATTACACTAAGAATTTAGATCTGATAACTGAATAAAGTTGTACTGTGTTTTTTATATATATAAATATGCATCCATATTTACACACACCTCCCTAAAGCTCTTCACTGACTCCTCAAACTACTCTAGGATTTGAATGAGATTCTGACTTCTTTTCCAGTTAGGAGAAAAACCACATGGCTGCTTTTATTATTATTATTTATAATACTTCATGTTATTGTATTTACTTTCTACTGAACTAATTAAAACTAATCAGAAAGTAAGGTAGGTACATGTCTTCTGTAAATACTCTTTTGCTGGAATAGAGGTTGAAACGCTACCTATCTTACTCAGTTCAAATTTCAAGCTTTATCAAAATAGCTCTTAGTCAATAACTCCCCAGTACAAGTCATCAAACCTTACCTTTCTGTCATTTCAATCCTGGTTTTGTGTTTTGTTTTTTTGTTTGTTTGTTTTGTTTTTCCCTGTACCACTGCTTATATACTTTAAAAGCATAATATTTTCAAATTTAAAATACTTTATAAACCTGCATGAATAAATTATGTGTATTCAAAAGAATCTTTGCACTTCAAAGTATTCTTCTAATTACTGCAGAATAAGTATAAAACAGCAACACACTGATCTGGAAAGAGGCAGGGAGGGAGGGAGGAAGGAAGGCAGGCAGGCAGGCAGGCAGGAAGAGAAATAATCTCTACTGAGGACCACAAAGGCAAACAAGGGCTGTTTTCTCCACAAAAACCATGCATCTTTGAGCTATCATAGTAAACCTCCTTCTGTGCTTCAGATGTCATATAGACTGCCTAGTACTATATTATAAGTTGACAAACTGCCGTATTATTCCTTTGTTTCACTTTTTAAATTATTATTTCTTATACATTGTCAGGCTCTTACTTATTAGACTGTTAAAACAAACTACCTGCTGAAAAATATTTTTTTAATGTAATGATGATTGCTTAATGAAATATAAATGATTGTTTAGTGATATCACAGAATCACAGAATTGTAGGGAATTGGAAGGGACCTCCAGAGATCGTCGGGTCCAACCCCCCTGCCAAAGCAGGTTCCCTAGAGCAGGTTGCCCAGGTAGGCATCCAGACAGGTCTTGAGTCTCCAGAGAAGGAGACTTCACAACCTGGGCAGCCTCTTTCAGTGCTCCGTCACCCTCGCTGTGAAGAAGTTCTTACACATATTGGTGTGGAACTTCCCGTGCTCTGTATTTAGTTATAAAGTGTGTATATAGATAAAAAAAACTTGAAGTTTCAAAAAAGTAGAAGTGACTTCTACCTTTAATGTGACTAAGTTCCTCAAACTGTGGCTAAGATTCACATTCTGACTAAATGCATAGGTTTCATAATAGAAAAAAAAATCAGTGAACATTAAGAAACTTTAACATTATTCCAAAGACCTGAAATTTGTGGTCAAAAAAAGCCTGAATTGAGGTATCATTTTGTGTTTGATCCAAAATAAATATTAAATTCTTTTCCATGCTGGGAATCCTCAATGGAAACTGTTGAGATGTTCATCACATAATACCTCTCAGATGTGTTCTTCTCCCAGTCTCTGCTCATGTCTGGGATTGCCCTGACCCAGGTACTGCACCTCACACTTCAACTTGATGAACCTCATTAGGTTCATGTGGGCCCAATTCTCGAGCTTTTCCATCTCCCTTTGGATGGCATTCCTTTCTTCTGTTGTATCAACTGTACTACTCAGCTTGATGTCATAGAATCATAGAATATCCCAAGTTGGAAGGGACTCATAAGGATCATCAAGTCCAACTCTTAAGTCATCTGCAAAGTTGCTGAGGGTACTCTCAATCCCACTGTCTATGTCATTGATAAACATATTAAACAATACTGGTCCCAGGACAGGCCCCTGAGAGACACCACTCATCACTGGCCTCCACCTGGACATAAAGCCATGAACCACCACTCTCTGGGTGTGACCTTCAAGCCCATTCCTGGCTTGAATGGTCCATTCAAGGGTCCACCTATCAAATCCTTCTTTCTCAGTTTTGGAGACCAGGATGTAATTTGGAACTGTGTCTAAGGCCTTACAAAAGTCCAGGTAGATGACAACAGTCAGTCTTCCCCTGTCCTTGTCAGCTGATGCAGTTACTCCATCATAGAAGGCCACTAGATTGGTCAGTCACAATTTGCCCTCTGTAAAGCCATGCTGGCTGTCTTAGATCACCTCCTTGTCTGGCACATGCTTTGACATTGCTTTCAGGAAGATCTTTTCCATGATCTCACCAGGCACAGAGGTGAGGTTCACCGGTCTAGAGTTCTCCAAGTCCTCCTTTCTTCCCTTTTTAGAAATGGGAGTGATGTTTCCCTTTTTCCAGTCACCAGGGACTTCACCTGACTGCCAAGACTTTTAAAATATGATGGGGAGTGGCTTCGCAAATACATCAGCCAGTTCCCTCAGGACCCTGGGATGCAAGTTATCAGGCCCCATAGACTTGTACTTGTTTAGTTTAATCAGATGGTCTCATATCTGCTTTTCACTTACAGTGGGAGGAACTTTTTTGCCTCAGCCTCCATGTACAGGTTAAGGGAAATAGAAGCCTTGGGAAGCCTAACTGGCAGGGAAGACTGAGGCAAAGAATACTAATAATACCAAAAAAAAAATATATCTGTTTATGTGAAGGTTAATGTCTCTCCAACAAGTTGGATAGAGCTTTTCTCAAGGTGTGTTTTTCAGAAAATATATTAAAGGACTCTCAAGATAATCTTTTTTCCCTCTGTAGAAACTTTATTTTCTGCTCCTACAAAATATTGAGATATGCACTCAATGCACTCATAAAACTTCTGCAGGCACATGGTAGACTTTTCTTATCCTAAACCAGCCAGAGTGAACATTATGACTGGTAAAGTCATAATTAGGTGGGGAGGAGGACTGGTTATTGAAAAAATATATGTATTTTGGAACAGCTCATATGTGACCAGTTATGGGGGTCTGTGGGCCCACGGTAACTTTCTTTGTGCCTTCCACAAGGCACTTCCATCTTTCATGTAGATACACACAAAAAGAATTGAAATCTAGTACCCGCTGTTGCCATATGTTCTGTTCATCTAATAAAACTTTCAGTTTGTGTAAATAGATATTCAATACATCAATACAATATGAACCCTATTAATTAAAGTGTGAACTTCTAATATAAAAAGAATACATAGCAGCTTGTTAACATGATGAATATAAAGCTGAGAACCCTTTTTCATTGATGTAGTCAGATCCCTAAATATTTTTTATTGTATATAAAAAAACCTTTTTAGTGGGTGTTAATGTTGCTTTTCAAATAAAGAAGTGTGTATGTACTATCATTTGACTAATATGATGGATAAAATCCAAAAATATGTTCTCATTGTGTTACCAATCCAAATATTTACAACTATAAACAACAAAAATATATATTTTCACCAAGTCCCCTGACAATGCTGTCTCAGTGAATGAATCTTCCCGCAGTCACTCCCAATAACATATATCAAAAGCAACATAAAATGGAGGGAAATGGCAGTAACACAGAACTATGCTTGACTTATCCCTCATTTTGTGTGTGCAATACTTACAGTGAGTTCAATTATATAGAAATATTACAAAGAGAAACTTGATGTCCATTCCTGGAAATGCATCCTTGAATTTGACTCTATGAGCTTTTTTCCATAAACACCCTGAACACAAAATGTGTTGCATAAACTAGAGGATTTACTTTACAGCTAAAAAGGCTGTGTTACTCTCTAGTTAACTACTAAAGATGATGACAGAAAAACCACATAAGGTCATTGGTTTTGTAATGTAAATATCAAAGCGTTAACAGAAAAAACCTCCATTCATAAACAAATAAAACTAGTGTTCAGCTAAATATCAGAGAAATCTTTAGAAGACAGAAACAAATAAGCAAGAAACACTGCAGGAATCGAATATCTTGCTCTTAGGAATTTTAGAATAGCTCAGCAGTCACATTTTAACTTAAAAAAAATATATATATATTTGAGATCTAGTAAAAAAAAACTTGAAGGTGAAAAAAAAAAAGAAAAAAGCAGCAATTACAAATAACCTCATATCACATATGCTCTGCAGTGAATCTTCAAAGCCAATGAAAACTGTTTGAGAAATAGGTATTTTCCACATTTATTTGATTTCTTAGAATGACCACCATAACACCTACCTTGTTCTGACAGGGAAAAAAAGAAAAAGAGGTGACATTTACTTAAGACTGAAATTCATTGTGTACCATCCAATACCTACCTCTTTTCATTGCCCCTTACTACTTACCATTGTCTTTCCCAGACAGTTTGGCATGTAACAGTCTAAAAAAACCCTCATATTTAATCTAGCCAAGCTTCCTTCTGGTTCACAAAGAACATACCAATGCTCTAATCAAAGTTAAATTTTATCATATTTTCATCTTGGAATTTTACCTCTATGTTAACAGAGCTGCACATAGATAAAACAGGAGTTCACTGCCTGTTAAGGACTGGCACGTACCCATTGTCATTGCACAGCATCTATAGTGAAATATCTCAGTCCATCCCAGATGTGCAGCAGGGATCAGTCAATTCTTTTTGCTTTAATTCAGTTAAGCACACAGTTTGGCTAAACTTAGCTTTACAGCATATGATGTCAGAACATAAATTTAGAAAGTTCTTATGCTATAAATGCATTATATCTATACCTAAGAACATATGAATAATGGTACTTATTAGCTTCTTAATAATAAAGATAATTTTAAAATCACAGCAAAGAGCCTCAGATTAGAAAAATATTCAGAAATACAAAAAAAAAATCATGAATGCCTCAGGGGTTGAGACAGAAGTAAAATAAGGCCATAGTAGTTTTGCTTGTCATTTAAACTTAACTTGACCAAGGCAAAGTTCTTCAAAACACTAAAAGTAAAATGCCTCTCTTCTGACATCTCTACATCTGCAATCATTTAAAGAGAAAATTAGAAATCTATATTGGATTCTATTATGTAAAGGAAAGAAAATATAGGTAAGTAACATTTCCAATTCATATAAAGCAGCAAAATTCTCCATAACGTGTGTTCTGGTATTATGTTGGTTGCTTCCAAAAATGTCACCAAAAAGAATGAATGGTCAATTAAAATAACAAAAGAGTAGATGTATGCAACTCCCTTTTAATGCCGTTTAATATACTACTTCAAATCTTTCAATTCACCTCCCATTTCTAAAGACACATTACTACACCAGGAATGAGAGTGTTATTTAAATTGGACAGAATCCCTTTCTGATTTCTATTGCCAATAAGCTCATGCCATGACTCATGTATTTTTGTCTATTATAAAGACAAAAGCATTTTTAAAAAAAGTGCTGGTGCAGAGCCCCCCAGAGCAATCTTGTAGTCCTGCCTGAATAATCAAAGACAGACAATAGATAACCTTATGGGCTCACTGTAAAGGTTTAAACTCCACAGGCTTCATAAGACTTGCCTCCAGAGATGTTTTGAAAATAACTTTTTTCTGCTGATAACCTAACTTTTGATATTTTTTTTGTCACCAGCTTGCTGATAATGTTAGCCATGATATTACTTTATTTGCATAATTTCATCTCGCTAAGAAATTGAAAAAATACTTTATTTACACAGACAATTAAGAGACCCGTATTTAGCCATGGATGTTAATTTTCTTTTTACCTGTCAATGAGAGAACTTCAGGAATGCTTCTGATTGGAAAATATTGGCAGGCTTTCATTTAAAGTTTGATTTGTGAAAGCTTGTATAAGCTTGTAACCTACAGAGGTGTGAAAAGTCTATAACCGATGTAATGGCTATAGATTGACATTTTCTTTAGATTTGTGCTTGTGAAAGAAACAGTGCTGACTACAAAAATGTTCTGAACAGATGTTTGTAACTCAACTGACATTGGTATTACTACAGTTTAAAATACAGTACGTCTTTGAACATTTTCAAATAAGTATATTATTCAGGAGCCAGAATTTATAGACAATATTTATGACAAACTTACAATGAGGGCATTTATAGTACTGCATGTTTCAGTATAGCTCAGTGAGTTCATAGTTCAGTAAGGCATGGATAAACCTGCTTTTCTGAACTGAATGAATTCTCTGTTTGCCTTTTAATAATTTCTTCCTAGTTAAATAAGCAGAACAAACTGTGAATGAATAATAAAGAGATAGGACTGTCTTTAGTAAAGGAGCTGCAATTTGCCCTCAACCAAAAACAATATTTAGAATCAATTTTCTATTTTTCTTCATGTTGCGAACATTCATACAAACCTTCAAATAAACCATTTAGTTCTTCAAGGGGTATTCAGAAAAAACTTTGGAAGTAACTGCAACAGTCATTCCCAATTTCACTGTCTAAACAAGAATTGCAGTCTATATGTTCCTGAGGCAGAGGTCCTTTACTAAAAATCTACTGTGGAACAAGAGAGGAAATGTGATCTAATGGGTGTATTTTGGACACCCACGTTCAGAGTCATGCTCCTTTACAGCCCCTCTCTGTGACACTGCAATGTGACTCCATCCCAGTTTCAGGAAGATACTGTACAAGATTAGTGGGTATATTCCCAACTTTCAATTTCCAAACTACTTCGGTTTACAAACCCATTGGTATCTACAAATAACAGATCAAACGTTTAGATACCAAGCAAAATAAGGATGGTATTCTGAAGCATTCAAGTGAAGTTAACAATTGCCATCATATTAATCAGGGGAGAAAGCAGTGAGAAACACTGATGATGATGAGATGAGACAAACTAAGGAGATGAGAATTTGAGATCTTATATTTTTCCTAGATCTGGGTTCTCATTGACTAACACAAATTGCACACCTTGGATACTTGATATACTTGGATACTTGAATACCTGGATTCACAGCCTGGATTTAGCCAAACCTGTCAGGAGATGCCCACATAAGGATAAGTGTCAGACTTAATGCTGGAGTTCCCCATAGCCTGTTCTTGTGAACCCTACTACAGAACATACCAAAGAGAACCAACAGACCAGTAGTGTTGATCTTTAATAGTTTAAGCAGATATGCGTGCTTTCTTGCTTTTTTATTTTTTCAGCAAATTTTTACACGGACTCAGTGCAAATGATGCATATGACACACGTTTTCAGAAATGACCATGGAGGGAATAAAAAACAAATGTTATTTCAAATACATATGTTTGATATGAAATAGAAATAGGTTTGAAATATAAGTCAAAAATCTGAAGCCATTAAAGACTTGGAAATATAGTCAATTTCTAATTTGATTTTAAGAGCATTAGGTTAACATCTCCCACTTTAAGATGGGTTAAGCCCTATAGATAGATTGTCAAGAAACACGTTTATCATCTTTAAAAGTAAAGAGACACATAAAGTGACTTCCATCATTCATTTGAGGCTTCGTACAGTCTATAATATTTTTTCATAAATACATTGTGAGCTGTCACTATTCCAAAATGATTGTGGCCCCACCCCCCCCCCTTGTGAATGTCCCTGCAATCACAACTACAGACAGTATAGTCAAGGATATATCAACATACATTTCCAAGAGAGAAGTGGAACCTTGAAAACAAGAAAGCAAATCACAGCTTTCTTAAGAGTTTTTCAAATTGTGTTTGTAACATTTCCCAAGTCTTCAGTGCCTTGAAGCCCAATCCAAGGTCCAATGAACTCAACATAGGAAGTGAAATTGATTTTTACAAGGCTTTGGATCAGACTCCAGCTACATCTCTTCTTAGTTGTTCTTTTTAACGAATGCCTATTCATAGCTTCATAAAAGGTACTGATTTGACCTCATGGCTTAGCAGAAGCTAAAAGCTGGATAAAAAAAATAATATCATTCTTCTATGCATGCAATGAAGTATCTAAATATATAATAAAAGTGTAAACTTACCTGTAGTGCATCTTCCTTCAATATAGTGCAATATTGTACAACTGCTATTAAATTGCCATCTAGCTATTTTCCCCGTGACATTCTATTACAGATTTGCCTATAACCCTAGACGTGTAAAATTTGGGATTATTGAGATCTTATACTGTATGGTATTTGCTACTTTTATCTGAATTGTCCTTCTCAGGTAGCCATATAGCAGATAAACAATTCATTGCTCCTTCTAGCAAATAACTAGATGTTCTCACACTTTTTGTATACCCTGGACCATATTAAGATCTTCACCAATAATCTTATGAGTCTGTAGCATAACAGCCTACAAAGGCTCAAATCAGAAAAGAAACAAAAACAGGCTGATGAACAGATTTACCAGACATATTAGACCTCAGTCCAAGTTCAGATCTAGTGTGTAAATGCATTTAAAGCAGAATAAAGTGATGTGAATTACGTAATCTCTCACTCTCTCAACTAATAAATTACTACCCCATTAAAACTTTAGAACTGGTAAGGAAATGTTACCTACATCCTCCCCTTTTGGATCCTTGCTTATCACATTTATTTTAAAACACAGCAAATAAAGTGAGATAAAATGACATGGAAACAAGTTTACATATAATTCTACTCTAACCCTACCCTTTCTTTTGAAACTCAGCTTCGTTTTATTCTTTGAAAGCATTGCACACTGTAAAACTTGTGTTAACAATTGTAACGGTTACATAATTCTCATGGTTCCCAGTCAGTTTCCAACGAGAACATATATTATGATTTCAGAGTTAAGATTTTTTTTCACTGTTCAGGAAAAATGATAAGCATTGTAAAGAAAGCAAATATTTTAACACTATGAGCTACCTCTAAGTAAAAGCTAAGTCAATAATTCAGTTTCCCACCTCCCCCACCCCATAAACTCTTTCACTTTATTACTCCAAAAAATATAAATACCAACTTCCAATGAAACATTCATAGCTCTGTACTTTAGTTTGTGCACACAAATAAAACCTCTTATCATTTTATTTCAAGGGTGATTTATCAGACTATGTCTATACTACAAGAACTTTGCCAGTATAGACAAGTAGAACTTTATCCCATGCCAGCAAAAACTTATGTGGGAGCTGCATAATATGACCCACCTTAAGTTTTCTCCACTCCTCTCTGAAACTACTTATGTTGACAAAACAACTTTTAATCTGCATATCTAAGTTAATTAGTGATTACAATTGTTCATAACCTCTAGCAAAATATACTTGCTGAAGTCTGTAACATGGGTGTGTTTCAGCTTTTACAGCATAGCTATAGCATTTATGTTGTGTTCCTCTTCAAAACTAGAAAAGAAAGGCAGCCTCACACCTGCGCCGAAACACAGCAAAGTCTTGCCAACAATCAGTCTGGAGCTTGTACAACTAGCATCAGGTTAATGGGTGACTGATCCTTAGCTCCTGCTCAAATAGTTGTCTGTAGTATGTATCAAAAGTTAGTTGAGTGAGTGTCAAAATAAAAATATCAGTTCCTTGCATCTTATAAAGCTCTAACTTTAGAAAGCATTATCTTACCCATGAAAGCCTCATGAAGGCAGAGAAGAATTAATAAACCTTCACCTGAGTGACCTGTGCTGATACTCTTCTGTTAGAAAGGTAGAACTCCAGCTCAGAGCTAACAGCTTATATGAGTTTTGTAGACTCTGTAGCCTTGAGAACCAAGAATTGCTCATCGCCTGGCTCTCCTTTTAGGTCTGTAAAATATGAAAGTGCAGACAAAATATCAGATAACGAAGACCTTCCCTCATAAGTAAAGCTGAAATAGCAACCATCTGTAACCAACATGACACACAAAATGGATGCCAGTCCTAACCCCAGTGTTTCTATTGGTTATGCTTTGATCAATACCAATGTTCACATAAAAAAAAAAAAAGTTAAGTGTTACAAGCACTGCTGGAATAGTTGCAATAACTGGGGGGGCAATTTTAGAAAAAAATATAAGTGGAAAAACAAGATCTGTGGTAAAACTGATTCAGCTTTTGTTCAGTGGTAAAACCAAAACATTTTAGTTCAGTTTGGTCTGTTTAACATTTACAGCCATTTTAAAAGATAATGCTATCAGAACTGACTTCAAGTCTAGAAAACAAAATATTTACTGTGAAAGTATTGAAATTAGATCTTTTAAATTTCTCAGATTCTTCTGAATAAACAATATGTTGAAACTAACAAATCCAAAACGTGTTTGAGTCTGAGTCACTAACTGAATTTTCCACCCCAAAAAAAATAAATCAGTACTTTGGCCAAGATGTTTCAATTCAGTCGATTTACAAGTTTTATCTTCCTGAAAACTCAACTCAAACTCAAAAAAGCTCAGCTATCAGATCATACATCTCTACAAAATATCTTTTCCATGATAAGTCCTATACACGTTCAGATTTTTTTTTTTTCCTGAATAGTCTTATAATCTTAATGCTCGAATGCTTCTGTGACCTTCTACCTGAGTCACTAGATCAGAAGTGCTGAATATTCACAGGAATACAGGGTATTCCAGCAAAAATTCAACCTACTGGTTCCTCCCTTTTCCTTAGGCACATATTTTAGAAGCTTTAAGGCGCAGTTGCCATTAGAAGCCATTGTTATACTTGGTTAGTTTCTAGCATCCTGGTCAGTTTTGCTATGGTGTATTTTTATCCAGCCAGCAAATCCATGACTCATTACAGTAATAATGCTTCCTATTTTAAGATTGAAGAAAAGAATACTAATAAAGTTCAACTGTTGTTCAATTATATTTATTTTAATTATTTTCTGAAACAAAAATAAGTACTTCAAAGCCACACATTTCACTTGCAATTATGATGTCTCATTTAAATAACAGAAAGTAGTTCAATTTTAAAGGTTTTTGCTCTAAGACATGAAGTAATTTAACTACCATTTCCCAGGCTTATTACTGCCCTGACATTTAGGGCCTTTTCTACCCACTCTACTTGTTGCTGACTATGCTGCTCTATTTGTATTCTTTTGCAACTGGTAGTAATGCTTCAAGAAGGATGAGGAATACAGCCCTCCCCTGATTAGTGCAGGCAGAAACGTGCTTGAGGAATTCCTGGATTCTAGTATGAATCCCAAAGTATTAAGGAAAGCCAAAAATTAGTTATTGAATTATTACCACTACCTGTGTATCAGCAGTAACTCTCATGCTGCAGGAAAAAGACTAAATACTGAAAGCAACTTCAAAAAGGTTATAAGGATGTTTTTGTTGTGGTGGTGTTTTGTTTTAATAATTCTGGCTATTTACTGTGTCAAAAGGAGAGACAAGAAGAAGTTTAAAAAGTATGTCTATCAGACTGAGTCTTAGCACCACCAAAAAGAATTTGAGGTGTGTTAGCATCTGGATGTCAACAAAGCTAAGACAAACTTTGGAACTTAATATATAGCTTTACAGGAATTAAATAGATTTGCACACACAAAAAAAATAATTTTAAAATTTAGTGCTCTTTTATTTATCAGAGTCAGGTGTTTTGGGATCATAGTTTTGAATAAAGATCACATAATCTCTCTCAAGGCATGTAATACTTCATCTATGTTAACCCTGAGACCTCCTGTGCTGAAATTGAATCAGCTTCATGCACTCCTGCAACCCAACTTCACTTATCCACACTGTGACCAGTACCAACCATGGACACTCATGGGGACCACCCATCAAAGCCTACCTCAAAGCAATCAAAATTTGCTCATGGTCCTGATATTGATAATACAAAAGTATTATCTATAGGTGCTAACATAATAATCTGACCTAGATCAAGAAGCCTTAAGGCCAGTGGATTTGACACTGAGATATTTATTTAGATGTGGTTTTAAAGTAGCACAAGCCATTTCTTGGTCTGTCATATCATCAGTTTAATTCCAGATTTTATGAATATAGAACAGATTCTAAATGACAAAATCTTAGCTGAAGCATAGCTGAGTTTTTCCTCAATGAAAATTGAGTAAGACTGAGCATTGTGAGCAGAAACAACTGGCACAGGAAATAAGATATGCCATAATAAATTAGATCACCAGTCTTTCTGATCTATTCTTCAGTACTATGAGTAGAGAAATGCCCAGATGTATTAGAAGTCTGAAGGGATTCTCTCCTTGAAGGGATCCAAGCCCACTGTACATGAATGAAAGCTATGTATAGTTTCTTGTCTCTGTAGGCAGTCTTCCTGTATCCTAGAACATGATTAACTTCTATCCGACTCTATCGTCAGATCCTTTAATGATGCTCCAGAAATACTGGAAAACAGTCAAGAAGCTATATAAAGCAGAGACAGGAAGAGAATAATTTTAATTATATTTATTTTCATTATTGTACAATTTTTTTCCCTTAGATGAGAAGATATTGCTTGGTCAACCATGTCTGAAGTAGATTAGCTCTTTGATTACACAGAAGCATGATAGGATTAAAATTAGGATTAGTATATTATTATTCACAAAGCATACAATCCCTCCTATCACTACAGTTTGGAAAAAAAAAAAAAAAAAAGCTTGCATTCCCTGTTAATGTCTGTGTTCTTTTGTGCATTTTCCTAAAGTAGAATTTGGACATCAGGAAACAATGGTTTTAAGAAGCGTATAGATTTTGCGTTATTCTCTCCCCCCTCTCACCTCTTTTTGAGCAAATAAAGCATAAGCGATAACCTACAGAATGAACAAGCAATTCAAAGTGAAGATACAGTTGAAACGAAGAAACAAGTTGGTTCCTTAGATGTCCATCTTTAGCTGTACTCAGCATATGCTATTCTGAAACCAAAGAAATCAAGTGCTCTTCTGAGGTTTTCCAAAAGAACTAGAAAATTTTACAAAAATTTGTTAGAGTAACTTAAATCTGAACTACTTTGTTATTCATTCTATAAACTCTATCCTTAAATTAGGATTAGGACTGAAGCAGACTAAGGATAAAGTAGAATGCTGATGATTTTTCCTCTTATGGGAATAAGCTAATTAAGCATAGTGAGAAAAACTGACATCAGTAGATGAAGCCAATTTTGTGTTTCAATGCCATATCAGGACAGTGCAATGTGCACTTCGGGTCATTTGCTAACTTCGAAGAAGAGACAATTTGTTTAGGCCCTTGTCTAACATCTGGAAAGTGAGCTTTTAGTGGTTTGTTGACAATGAACCAGTCAGGAAAGTTAAGGCAAATCCATTAAAGCTTAAATCAATTTGCATAACTTAAAGTGTTAACAGTCCTTGCATTTGTTCTCATTTAGGATCAAAGTGAGATTTACTCCTACAGAGATCTTTTGATTACTGAATGAAAGTGTAAGGTAATTATGTAGATTTATCTTACACTACAAAATCTTCCTAAATATCTTCATGTAGACAAGACTACATTTATCTTATGCGTATGGCTACCCTTCCCATAATGCAATAGGATTCTAACTGAAATAGCATTTCAAAACTTAACCAAAACTAAAAAGCATTTACTAATTAAATTGATTATAATAGTGAAGATCCGGAGACTGATTTTTCTTGTTTTGTGTTTTTTTTTTTTTTTTTTTTTTTTAGTACTTTCTGTACAACACCTCGTATTCTTGTTCTTAGGTAGAACTACCATTACTTTCAAGTTCTGAAGGAACTTTCAGACAAAAAAAATCACCAGTGTAGCACTAGCAAGCCATTGGATTTCTGCAGGCATTAAGTGATTGGGCCTATTTACATACAAGATATTTAGAAAGGAATCAGAAATTTAAAGTTAGTTATTTAACCTTAATATTTCTTGACTTTTCCCCTCCATCATTTACAATCATACTACTTTTTATATATAATTAAATATTCTAAAAAAAAAGATCTTCATTACCATATCTCACAAGACTGAAATAGACAGCCACCACATTCAGCTGAAACTGACTTCTCAGGATATACATAAGACATTTTAACTAATTTAACTTTCAATAGAAACAAATTTCCAAATCCTGATTTTGATTACAAACATCTTGCCAACATTTTAGACATAGTTAGCTTCTTTATTTGCATATGCTACTAGTTTTATATTTTTCTATTCTCCCTTTCCCTGTGTTTTAAGATCTTCAGGACAAAGAACTATTTTTTATTCAGGGCTGTTAGTACAGATGCCTTCAACCTTGATTGAAGGAGCAGACGGAACACGATGAAGGCATCTGCCACAAAATGTGGCACACGGAACCAGCACTAGGTCACACAGAACTTGTAAGGCTGTGAAAACAGCCTGAGGTGTATTTTGACATTTCCTGGTTATACAGCAGCAACAGAGCTTTTCTTCTGCTACAGAAGCCTGTATACCCCATATAGAGTTTGTTAACATGATGATCAACTACATCTGGAAGTGTGACTGAAACTTGAGAGAAACAAGTTAATTAACTAAGCTAATTTAATCCCTTTGAGAAATCTTTAATATCTAACCTAGTTTGGGTCCAAGGTGAGAGAACCTGAGAGATCCAAGGAAGTGTAATGCAAGCAAAGTAGCAGTAAGATACCTGTTAATAGTACTAAAAAAAAAAAAAATACATTGCATATTTCCAACCCTCTCAAAACATACTGTTATACCTACAAATACACAGTATGAGAATGTGTTAGCTTCTCTCCCTTCTCAACAATGTAGGTGGTTGTTATGTTCAAACACTTTTGTCTGGAAGTGCTAAATAATCTGAGTCATCCAAATCCCAATTCTACTCTGATTCCCTAAAACTTCATTTCTTTCTATGTCACCTTCAGTTGTCTCCTAGATCAGGAGAAAACAAATGACAATAATGTGATGTTCAAAATAAAAGAGGACTTAGAGTTTTTGAAAAGTCTATTTGAAACATTTATTTACTAGATGTCTTTTCTAGACTTTGAGATAGGAAAAATGGATCATAAAGTGTGATTAAGGTATGTGAAGAGAAAGGATCATCTAGGAGCAGACTTAATGGTAGTCACTATGTGTGGAACAGACTTTTTCCTTCCCTCCATCTCAAGACACCTTCACTATACAGTGTTTTGCAAATGTTTTTGGCAGCAGACTTCTGACACAGCTGGTCATGTTGAGATGAAGATGCTGGGTTTTCTTTGTTCTTCTAAATTCCTATAGGCAAACGAGTTTTGTTTATTTTTTTTTAAACATTGTCATCAGTTACAGCTGACTCCCCCTTCTCCCTCCACATCTAGATTTTCTTATTCTTTTGCTGATTTGTGAACAGCAAAGATTTTAATCAGAGTAGGATGAAGCTAGCTTACATGTAACCCCGTGGGCAAAGAATCAGGTGTCTACAAAGGACTGCATACCAGTATGATACAGAAGATATTCCAGACCGTTCATCTGAACCATGCAATGAGAGCATTTGATCCTCAGATGTTGCTTTACTGCCTAAATTAGTAATAAAACCCTAGTTTATTATGTGCAGTTTGTTAATGCCATAGTTCAAGACCTACCTCTTCGTATTAGCTTTCAGTACATAAAAAAAATAATGAATAGTTCTGTTCATTTAAAAAACAAAGAACAAAAAAAAAAAAAAAACACACTGAAGGATATTGACTTAATGTTATATAACCATGGTGACAAGAATATAAGAAAATGAAATGTACTCTTAATTAAAAAAACATTTTTAGCTAAGGAAAGATCATACTGAGACTCAGGATAAAATTTGTAATTTTATTGAGCTACCTTAGAAGTTTGGTATGCTGATAGTCTGCATAAGTACTGACTGTCATGCACATGAAGTAGAATGACATGTGCGGTGGTTATGTGCTATCTAGGAATTAGTCTTTCAATAGTGAAAGAACCTATAGATCAGTTAAATCACCTGGAGATGTGTACTTCAAATACAGTTTATTAAGACTGTTTTAAATGTTTAAATGCACCTGTGTCATAATTTAAGTCAGTAATCAAAAATGGATACCATCATAATTATACAAATCAATGTTCTAGATCAAGTTTTTAAACAATTCTAGAATTGTTATCATTTTCCTCAGTCAGTATGATTGATCTTCACATGAAAATAATCAGATCATAAGTATTACTTGCTTCATTTTAATGCAACGGGAAAGTACCCCAGTGATAGTAATGTCTTCCAATTTCTAGAGAAGTACAGAACCACTTTTCTTTAGGCACATTAAAGAAGTATATCCAGTCACAGCACAATGTACTTGCACACAATAAAACAAGCAGAGAATACAAGTAACACAGTAGATCATTTCCATCCTATATGAGACAATTAATCCCTTTGCCTGTATTCCCTGAAAGCACACCACCCACACAACCCAGTACAGCAAAGCCATCCCTAACTTTTTTTTTTTTTTTAAAGACTTTATTGGAGAAAAAGATGAAAACTAGTGCATCTAGTTCCCTGTCACTTCCTCCTTTGGTGTCAGCACTGCCATCTCATTTCTCCTTGCCCCTACTCCTGCTGCCTCCTGTCTCCCACTTCAGAGACCCAGCTGCACTGGCTGATCTACTTTTGGACTGAACCTGTCCAGCCTCCTCTTTGGTCTTTGTTCAGGTAATACTTATCTGTTCAACAGTGCCTCACCAAGGAAGCACACATCTTCCCTTGAAAATCAGCACTATTCCCCATTGACATTCTACCACTACAACAATCACACATATCAGAAGCTGTTCTACCCCTGGTAGAACAGTGTTGTGTATCAGCCTAGATCTTTAAGTGCCTTTTAATTCTAGAGTTAAATATGTTCTATGGATATGCAGCTAGTAGCTGGAGGAACCATAATTAGAAAGTAGGTAGCATGATTCCTGACTAACTATTGTATGTTTTTACAACAGCCTGGAATTCTTTTCCATCAGATAAGATGTCTCCTCATGTCTGTAGCATGCAAGCTGTGATGTCTCGTGTCCCCTAGACAAATGGCAGAAACAGCAACACATGATTAAACAGTGTATACAGCCTAGATAAAATAAGCAGACAAAGCTGAGAAAAGTAAGCTGCTATCTTTGTACTGATGTGAAAAACCCTTAAGTCTTAGGAAGTGCTCAGGTAGGATTAATCTTTCTAAGTTTCTAGTCAACATAGATTTCATAAAATATGGGTAATTCAAGTAACAGTGCCCTACAATCTAGCCTCAAATCCAGATGTAAACTCCCTTCTAGATATTAATATATTTTGACTAAAAGATCAGATTAACCAAGATTTGAGAGAACCAAAACCTTTCTGACAAGGATATATTTTCTTCCTAGGAATTTTGACTTTATTCTACACCGTTTAATACATCACTATTTTTACATCACCTTATAAGGTTAATGCTGAAATCTACCAATGTTAGATCCACAGAGCTTTGTCATTTCATCATGTTTATGTTCTTTTAAAAATGTGTCTAAGTCCTTTTATTAAATCATTTCCAATTAATATATGAACACATCTAATCTTATTTTTCTAAGCGTCTGGAAGCCTAGACTCAGTCTGGCCTTCAGATCTGAAGTTTGGACTGATGTTTAATATCATGAGGTTAACTGAATGCACTGGCCATATCTTTTAGAAATTTGGAAATGTCCAATACAACTACTTTCTGAAAATTAATGCCCCATTTTTCTTATATGGCTTTCAGCAAACAATTTCAGCTAAAGCTGCTGACTCATATAATTTGTGAAAAAGTCAGCATCACATGTCCCTAAAGTACAAGAGGGATGTAGAACTTCTCGAAAGGTTCCAGCATAGAGCCACAAAGATGATTAAGGGATTGGAGCATCTGTCTTATGAGGAAAGACTAAGTGAGCTAGGTCTATTTAGCCAAGAGAAGAGGAAACTGAGATGGGATCTTACCAACCTCTACAAATACCTAAGGGGACAATGTAGGGAGGATGGGGCCAAACTCTTCTTAGTGGCGGCCAGCGACTGAACAACGGATAATGGGTATAATCTGAAACACAGGAGGTTTCATTGCCATATGAGGAAGAACTTCTTTACAGTTCAGGTGACAGAGCACTGGAACAGGCTTCCCAGAGAGGTTGTGGAGTCTCCTTCATTGGAGACATTCAAAACATGCCTGAATGCCTGTGTAACATGCTGTAGGTGACCCTTTTTGAGCAGGGGTTTGGACTAGATGATCTCTGCATGTCCCTTCCAACCTCAACCATTCTGTAATTCCAGGATAGCAAAGCCATACCAAATGCAAGTTTCACATTTCCAAGGCTTATCCTAACCAGAGGTATTCTACATAGTTTTTGAGAAATTAAGCAATTTGTTCTATCACAACCTTTTTTTAATCTGATAAATATTTAACCTAAATGATATTGATCTGTGAGATCAAATTATGAGACATTGCACAATTTCACTGAGTCACAAAAAAAGAATTGGTGATAGGGATGTAGATATGTTCTAGTCATATTTGGTATTTCCTTTTCTGACTGCCAATATTTAATCATTTACTATGTCTTTCCACTAAATTCCTGCCCCTTGTCTTCAAGTTCTATAGAAGAATGCAAGATACATGAAGAATTGGTAGATTATACACACAGAGCATGGGGGAAATAGATGGATGCTCTCAGCTACCAACATCTTCCAGAAGTGTTTGATATATGCAAACTTATGCACCTGTAACATGCAGCAACAAAAACTGATTCTAGCCCAGCATTTCTAATATTTCTACTTCCTAATGAGTTCACCTGGATTGCTGAAAGTATACAGAGTATAAAAGTTATAGACTTTGGACATTATATATTAGACATTTTTATATATAATGTCTATATATAGATATACACGTGCATCTATATATACACATATTTTGACATATATATTATAGACATTGACAGAATACAATGACAACATGCAAACCTGAGATTTTGGGGGTAGAGGGAATTTTCTTCCAGGATAAAAGGTTTTGTTCAACCTCAACTTGATTATTTATGCAGGTTTTCAAGATAGATGTTAAGCACCATAGATGTTAAAAATTCCTTATTTAATGCATCAAGTTAATGCTAGTAATTTTGGCAGAAGTTCTGTTCAAGCAAAGACTGCAAACCTGAACCTTAAATACAGGATCATTAAAAAACTAACCTGGATATCTCCCAGCAGGTGACTACACTCAGAACACAAAATTCTTCCACGGTTACTTGTTAAAAGTTATAATTCAGGTAATTCACTTCAAGCTGGGACATTGCCACTGTCCTCTACTTGAATTCCATAGTCCCAGTTAAGTAAAACTATCACTCATACACATGGGGCCTGACCCTGAAGTCTGTAATCTGTCAGAAGCATCTCAGAAAAGTCCTGTTTATCCTGTAGCAGAGCTGAGCACTATACCTTTTTTATTTATCAATCAAATTAGAGAGACAACCCATATGACATTATAACACACATTTCACATTTTACATTTTAATAGATCAGTTCCTTAAAGTAGTATTAGTGATCTGTTAGTGCAGAACAAATTTTCTGCTAAAATAGTTTTTTTTTTTTTTTTTTTTTTTTTTTAAATCTTAAGATTTTAGTATGGCCACTCAGGAAAAGGCATATTTACAGTCTGCACTGCAAGGTTGGTATCATATCATGAGAACGCTTATGGTGAGACCTGATGGGCTAACCTGCCAAAAAATAGTTTTGTTTTGGTTTTTTTTTTTTCTTCTTCTTCTTCCTTCCTCCATTTTTCAACACACCCCCAACCCCATGCTCTTTAAAGTCTATATTTAAAGAGAGAGCAAATCACACATTTTTGACAAGCAGCAACTGGGGTCAAGAACAACCCCCATCTCCTTCCCAGCTTTCAACTGCCTCAAGTAACATAACTTGTTTCATCTTATCCCTAGAAAATAAGCCAAATTGAACATGCATTTGGTAAGAGCTGCCTCTGATCTGAAGTGCTTGTCTCCTTTTCTGAAGGAGACTCCTTCCCTCTCTCTAACTCAAAATGCATTTCTGTGAAGTTTTCAGAGGAAATAATAATTTTAAAACTGTAAAACTCCATTAAATATCTTTTTTCCTTCATTAAAAGGACAAGAATTTAAACTCTGAAACGATTAAATAGTAGAAAAAATTATTTCCTCTGGACCATGAAGAGGTCATACCTGCATTGCTAATATGAAATGGGCAATTTCATTAGAAGTGTGCTAGTGCTATGAACTGAATTACGCTAAGCCTCAAAAACAGCTAAGTGATTCATAAAGAAGTCAAAATAGCAAGCCCAATTTATCTTTGCAGTTTTTTTTTTTTTTTTTTTTTACAAGTTTAAATAACTTTTCTGTCTTCATAAAAATGCAAAAGAAAACAACAGCAGCACCCCATCCATATATTTCTGCAGCATATATATAACCCTTGTCAGTTACACGTTGTACTGACTGTATCATTTCAGAAGTGTAGTAAATTTGAGGATCTTCCACCTCTATCAAGGATTCAGTACTACTCATAGAAGCTAAGTAAAGGTGATTTAAACCTCACTGTCTACTAATATCACTGAAAACTACCTTGTTGCCTCCAGGCAAAATATTGCTCTAAATGAAGACATGCAAACAACACATTCTTGTGACAGCAGGATAGAGCTTCCTGTCTGATAATTTGTTGTTTTCAAATCAAGTGTAAATTAGGTCTACAGATCTTGGCTGCTGTAAACACACCTCAGTCTGTGTGTGCAAAACATTTAGGAAAAAGATATTTCCTGTCCAAGATCTTCACATCTATTCTGAACAGGTGTTTCTATTGCACCTTATGCACTACCTTTTACGCCAATGGAAAATAGCTGCATTTCCAGGGATGTAAGATTCACAGCAACCACTAACAGTTATGCAGGAAGTTCTCATGTGCAGTGCAGCCCTTGAATCTTAGTCACAAGGGAAACTGCTGTTGAACTGATGTTTTAAGATTATTACACCCAAATAAGTTTATATACACCCAAAGTTCTCAGATGCTTCCAATTTAGAATTGGAAAATCATATAATATAGTCTGATGCAAGATAGACATTATGCTCACTTAATTCAAATGTGCAATGACAGCAGTAATAAAAAGCTCCTTAAAGTGTGTTCTGTTAAATACGTTAACAAGAACCTTCTACAGGGAACACCCACATATAGGCTGGATAGAAGATGCCATAAGAAAATAGACATAAGACATCCTCTACAACTTCCATATATCTGTAGATTATTAAGCTAAAGGTCTAGATCCTTAAAGAACTGTTTAGCTAATAAGCCTATTTAGACTTATTATATATTATTAGGCTTATTACTATAGGGTAAGACTTTAGTCTACCCTATTTACCACAGTAAGGTCTGTAAAACAAACAGTGATAGGACAACTAAGGAAAAAAGTATGTCACAGTCCCTTCTACTAGAATGTGGAAGTTAAGAAGTATCTACGCACTGAGGTTTAAAAGTAGACCAGGAGAAATATAGCATTCTGCATAGAAAAATAATATTCTTTACAAAAGATAGTTTCTTTGATTCCAGTACAGCTTAGTAAGTAATTGGAAAAAAAGTATGAGAAAAAAAATGTTTTGAATAATGTAACTGGGGAAAAAAACACCATTAAAGTTTGTCATCTTTGTTACAGCTCCAATTAGCAAAAATATACTTTAGGAAAGCATTTATATTTAAATTTAAACATATGCTAAGGTAGAGGAATTTTTGCTTTAGAGTTTTTGCTTAGTTTCCTGCATTCAGATGCAATTGTGACATATTGTTGCCCACAGGCCACGATGAACTATGCTTCACAAGAAAGCAAAATTTTGTCATTCCGGTTCACATGACTATCAAGAAAAGGTAACTAAAGCATTGACTTTGATAGAGGTATGATTCTTATGGATCAAATTCATTCATGTACCAGATGCTTATGAACCCATTAACCCTGAGACAAGAGATACAATGTTCCTGTGCTGGCACTTCCTAGTGCCATCATATTGCTTGAGATCATTTACCAAGGAAAGTGGTGGTCTTCAGGCACTTTCCCTATGCAGTGTGTATACAGAGAAGCCAGTGTTGGAAATATCTCAAAGAGGGACAATAAGACTTTGCTATCACTTCTAGCAACATTGATTCACGTCAGTTTCATCGCCCAGTCTTCAAGACTGTAATAAGTTGAAATTTCTACCCAGGATTAAAATTAAAATAGGTACAGACATATATTGAAAACACATGCATAAAAACAGCTTTTTCCAGCATCTAATAGACCTGTACTACAATTTTCTCAAGCATCTAATTAGTGCACAGTAACACTAACGTATAACAAGTTATTTTCAGACACATCAAGAGAAATGGGAACTGCAGTATGAGAAGTATCACTAATTTGCTATTAGTAATTTTTTCCATTTTCCTTAGGAAACAGATCCCTTAAAAATCCTTAAGTGAAGTTCCTTAAGGGAACAAATTTTGTTTAAGGAACAGGTTCCTTAAACAGGATAGTCTTTTACAGATAGCAGGTAATTTCAAAGCATTAAGGGAACATTCAGCACTTTAGGCAGTGTTATTGGTTAGTTTTAATTCAAGCACAGCATATTTTTGCTTGATTCATCAATTCAAGGACAACTTGGTAAATGTATATAGCTTTCTAATAGGGATTATCAGAGTAGATGCTTCAGTGATTTTACCTGGTTTTCACCTTCCAGTTCTACCTTCTCAACATGGTTGGCTATATGGTTAGTCTTCTCATCTTGGACTGAGAGAGCAGTTAAACACTTGATGCTCATTCAGGTTTTATTTTCTACTGCTGTAATCAGCAGCTATGTCAAATACGGCCTGCTGTAGCTGTTCTTTTAACTGATTTATTCACTAAAACATACAGATTAACAATTAATTCACAGGGACCACAGAAGAATCATTTGCTAGCAATGACTTGCAATAATAAAGTTCAATATATACAAACATAAACTAGAAAAGATTGTATAAGTCATTACTAATTCTGAGTCACCTAGTCAGTTCTCCATCGAGTCTTAGATAATATCTTGTAGCTGAACTCAGAACTGCTAACACAAAGTTATAGCAACTTCTCACCTAACAATTACTCATCCCCACTCTGTTGGGTGTAAATTTGATATGAAACATTCCTTGGTAGTTTCTTCCCCCACGCAGCCCACAGAACTTCTGTTCTGAGCAAACACTTAACTTCTTGAAGATTTCTGTAGCTTTTTGAGGGAATAAACTTATTCAGATGAGCAGGGCAAAAAGTCTCATGCTTGTCCCAGTTCTTACTTGCCTTGAACCTTAAGCACTCATCCATACAAATAGGGAAACAAAAAAGCTGTCTGAGCTGCAAGTGTGCACTGTTGGCTCATGTCAAGCTTTTCATCCACCAGAACCCCAAAGTCCTTCCCTGGAGGGCTGCTCTCAATGAGTTCTTCTCCCAGCTTTTCCTCATGTCTGGGATTGCCCTGACCCAGGTGCAGCACCTTGAACTTGGACTTGTTAAACCTCATTAGGATGGGCCCACTTTTCTAGCTTGTCCCGGTCCCTTTGGATTTCTTCACTTCCTTCTGTTGTATGAACCTCACCACTCTGCTTGGTGTTGTCTGCAAAGTTGCTGAGGGTATACTTGATCCTACTATTACCTTTGATAAAGATATTAAGCAGCACTGGCCCCAAGACAGACCCCTGAAAGATAGCACTAGTCACCAGCCTCCACTTAGACATGTAGCAGTTGACCACCACCTCTATATATGTGGTAATCCAGCCAATTCCTTATCCATTGAAGAGTTCACCCTTCAAATCCATCTCTCTAATTTAGAGATACAGATGTTATGTGAGACAATGTCAAAGGCCTTACAGAAGTCCACATATCTGTCATTGGTTAGTTTTTCCTTTTCAAAGGAGGTATCATAGAAGGCCACCAGATCGGTCAGCTACAATTTGCCCTTGGTGAAGCCATGCTGGCTGTCTTAGATCACCTTGTCTGGCATGTGCCTTGGCATTTCTTCCAGGAGAATCTGTTCCTGGATTTTTCCAGGCACAGAGGTGGGGCTCATTAGTTTGTAGATTAGATCCCTGGGTCCTTCTTTCTACCCTTTTTTAAAATGGGAGTGATGTTTCCCTTTTTCCAGTCACCAGGGACTTCACCTGACTACCAAGACTTCTAAAATATGATGGAGAGTGGCTTTGCAACTACATCAGCCAGTTCCCTCAGGACCCTGGGATGCAAATTATAAGGCCCTTTAGATTTGTACCTGTTAAGTTTTATTAGGTGGTCTCTAAGGTGGCCTCTAACCAGCCTTTCATTTGCAGTGAGAGGGACTTTGCTCTGCCCAGCCCCTTTCTAGAGGTTCAGAGACTCAAGAGACATAGCCTGACAGACAGTGAAGAACAGCAGAGAACATCCCTTCTCCTGAGGGATGGACCCCGTGGTACAGACCCATATCTGGAGCAGTTCTGCTGCCTGTGGGAAGCCCACGCTGGATCAGTTCATCAAGGACTGCATCCCGTGGGTGGGACCCCACAGCACAGGGGACGAGAGTGACCGAGAAGGAGCGGCAGAGAAGAAGTGCTGTAGACTGACCATAACCCCCATTCCCCGTTCCCCTGCGCCGCTCGGGGGAGGAGGTGGAGGAGGGAAGGTGTTCTTGGTTTCTTTCCTTTGTTTCTCACTTCTCTAGCTTGTTAGTGATGAGCAATAAATCTTACTATCTCCTTATGCTTAGTCTGCTTTGCCCATTACAATAATTGTGTGATTTTCTCGTCCTTATCTCAACCTTTGACCCCTTTTCACATATTTTCTCCCCATTCCTCTTTGAGGAGGGGGAGTGAGAGAGTGGCTGTGGTGGAGCTCAGCTGCCCACTCAAGCGGAACCACGACAGTTACCAGTTCTTTTAATTTATCAGAGGGTACACTCTCCTTGGCCTTTCCTTTCTGGCCAAAGTAACTATAGAAACCCATGTTATTCTTTGCATCCCTTGCCAAACTGTTCTATGTCATGACTTTCCTGATCCCACACCTACACATTCAGACTGCTTCCCTGTACTTTTCCCAGGCCACATGTCCTGTCCATGTCCACTGCCTGTGCATTTCCTTCTTACACCTCAGTTAGACCAGTCAGCACACTATAAAATTGTCTATAAAGAGCAATCCAAGATTCAAGTTCAAAGCTCATATTATAATACAGATAAATGACTTATTTTTAGAAATATCAAACACCATATTAGTCAGTGAAAGGTAATTTATGAAATCTAAACTGATGCCTTGATTTTGGAAGTGCCATACATATCTAAAAAAGAGAAAAGGGAAAACCTGAACTTCAGCTCCTCATTTATCACAGCTATTAACAGTCTACAGGTTCTCTTTGTCTACTGTGTCCACCACCACTCTTCCACATTTTTTGAAGGGAACAGTACTGTTTTTTTTTGGGGGGGATGAGATTTTGTGGCTCTGTCACATTGCAGTTTTCAGAAGCAAAGGGAGCTTCCTTTTACCTGTCAAAACAGACTGTTGCACATACTCATTTTTGTGAGCTCATTAGCTTTCTTAAACATGGTTTGTGATTATGTCCACAAACTAAAAAATAAAGCTTGTCAGCAGGTAGCTTATTTTGTTTCTGTTACACTATGCAATATGCAAAAATATTTAAAGTCAGATTTAAAGTCACTCCTACAATAGGTTTCTCTCTTCATATGTTAGCATTACTTTCATGATTAAGTAGGGTTGACTTAACTATAGTATTTACTGATCTTTATAGCCAAGTAATAACAAGCTTGCTTTAGAGCCAGTCTCAGTCATGGCCAGCCTGCAGGGGTCTCACGTTCTAAGCCTCCAAGTCTGATCTTAATATGTCGCTTCATTTTGATCTGTATCATCAGCTCTGGCACAAAACTCTCCACGATGAAGGTGTATAGAAAGAAATTTCCTCTTCTATTTATAATCCAGGCCCTTTCTGAGGTGATGAAGCTTCAAAGACCACTGCTTTAAAATTTGTCAGGTTTTTCCAATAACGTATTTTGATCCATCTCTGGGTGTTTGGGGGATGATATCAGATATCCTGCAGTGTTACAAGAAATTGCCATAACAAGTCTTTTGCATTCTACACAGACTTGAAACATTATTTCCCATGAGCTCTCTCTGTTCTGAAAATATAAACCATTTACTTTGTTCCTACAAAAAAGAGGATACATTTGACAACTATTTTTTCCTATATCCCAGCTACCAGTAGATCAAGTCTGTAACACTGATGTATTTCTTTTACTACAACCACTTTACTATTTATAACTCCATATGTTTTTGTGTTCTCTTCACCAGCTAGGATTAAACTTTATTTTCTAATTCAGTGAAAAAAAACAACATTAAATAGCTCAGGGCTAACACCCTCTCAATCATATTCAGAAGGTCATAACAATCAGCATAGCTTCATTATCCCCATTTATATTTGTCTAAAATCAATTAAATATTTTATTATGTGCCATTGCTGACTTCGTTCTTCTGGTTTATCATGAAGTACTGTGAAAGTAAGTCAAACTTAAAACAACGCAAAAACAGACTGTATACTGAAAGGCACAGCTACATGTGAAGTGTACCTAAGATATAAACTAAATCCATAAAATGGCAGAGGGAGATGATAGCTGGGAATATGAGAAGTGAAAGACAGCTATATATACACAATGTGTGCATATAAAGCTAATTATATAGTCAAACACATGCATCAATATATATAATGATGCCTGCATTGATTCTAGATAAATACATTGGTTATGACACTGAAATAGCCTTATGGATGAGTTTATGATCAAGACACCCATAGGACAAGACATATGAAAGAACGATCACCAGCACCAGCTTAGGCCATTTAAAAAGTTTTCAGTCAAAGCTTGAGAACCTAATGAGGTTCAATGAGTCGAAGTGCAAAGTGCATCACTGGGGTCAAGGCAATCCCAGACATGAACACACACTGGGAGAAGAACACATTTGAGAGCAACCCTGCAGAAAAAGACTTGGGGGTTCTGGTGGATGAAAAGCTCAACATGAGCCAGCAGTGCATACTTGTAGTCCAGCAGATGAGCTGCATCCTGGGCTACATCAGAAGAGGAGTGGCCAGCAGGTCAAGGGAGGTGATCATCCCCCTCTACTCTACCCTCGTGAGGCCCTACTTGGAGTGCTGTGTCCAGTCTGGGGCCCCTAGCACGAGAAGGATTTTGATCTGTTAGAATGGGTCCAGAGGAGGGCCACAAAGATGATTGGGGGCTGGAGCACCTCTCTTATGAACAAAGGCTGAGAGAGCTGGGGCTGTTCGGCCTGAAGAAGAAAAGGCTCTGGAGTGCCCTTATTGCAGCTTTTCAGTTCTTAAAGGGGACTTATAAAAAAAGACTGAGAGTGACTCTTTGCTCAGTCAGATAATGACAGGACAAGTGGGGAATGGTTTTAAAGTAAAAGAGTAGAGATTTAGATTAAAGGCTAGGAGAAAATTCTCCAGAGGGTGGTGAGGATGGCCTGAGGTGGAACAGGATGCCCAAAGGAGCTATGGATGCCCCATTTCTGGAGGTGTTCAAGACCAGGTTGGATGAGGCCTTGGGCAACCTGATCTAGTGGTTGGCATCCCTGCCCATGGCAGGGAGATTGGAACTGGAAGATCTATGAGGTCCCTTCCAACCCAAACAATTCTATGATTCTATGAAAAAAAAAAAATCTTACTTAAGACTTGAGCTCAAGCATTTTATCTCACTGCTTAGACAGGCAATTGGTTTTGTTTTTGTTCTTCTTTCTTCCTGCCTTAATTTTTTAATAGTTTGGAGTAAATATACATGTAGTTGTATACAAGAATTTCAAAAACCTCAAGCAATGCTCTATGTGATGGGAGAAAAAAGACAGAACGATTAAAAAAATCTGCTCTACACCACTACCTACTTAGATCAAATAGGCCTCAAAAAAGTCAGTTTTTACATAATCTCAAAATGGTTGAGGATAGAAGTGAACTCCAGAGGTTATCTTGTCCAACCACCCTGATTAAGAAGGGACACCTACAGCCCATTGCCCAGGACCATGTTCTTTTGAGCATCTCTAAGGAAGGAGACACGACAGCCTGGCAACTTAATACAATGCTCAGAACAGATCACAGATCACAGAATTTCTAGGTTGGAAGAGACCTCAACATCATCGAGTCCAACCTCTGACCTAACGCTAACAGTCCCCACTAAACCATATCCCTAAGCTCTACATCTAAACGTCTTTTGAAGACTTCCAGGGATGGTGACTGCACCACTTCCCTGGGCAGCCTGTACCAATGCCTAACAACCCTTTCAGTGAAGAAGTTCTTCCTAACATCTAACCTAAAACTCCCCTGGCTCAACTTAAGCCCATTCCCCCTCGTCCTGTCACCAGGCACGTGGGAGAATAGACCAACCCCCACCTCGCCACAGCCTCCCTTGAGGTACCTGTAGAGAGCAATAAGGTCGCCCCTGAGCCTCCTCTTCTCCAGGCTGAACAAGCCCAGCTCCCTCAGCCGCTCCTCGTAGGACTTGTTCTCCAGGCCCCTCACCAGCTTCGTTGCCCTTCTCTGGACTCACTCAAGCACCTCGATGTCCTTCTTGTAGTGAGGGGCCCAAAACTGAACACAGTACTCAAGGTGCGGCCTCACCAGAGCCGAGTACAGGGGGACGATCACCTCCCTAGCCCTGCTGGTCACACTGTTTCTTATGCAAGCCAGGATGCCGTTGGCCTTCTTGGCCACCTGAGCACACTGCTGGCTCATATTCAGCTGACTATCCACCATCACTCCCAGGTCCTTCTCTGCCTGGCAGCTCTCCAACCATTCCTCTCCCAGCCTGTAGCTCTGCTTGGGGTTATTGTGCCCCAAGTGCAGGACCCGGCACTTGGCCTTGTTGAACTTCATGCAGTTGACCTCAGCCCATCGGTCCAGCCTATCCAGATCCTCCTGCAGAGCTTTCCTACCCTCAAGCAGATTGACACACGCACCTAACTTGGTGTCATCTGCAAACTTACTGAGGGTGCATTCAATGCCCTCATCCAGATCATCGATGAAGATATTAAAGAGAACCAGCCCCAGCACCAAGCCCTGGGGGACGCCACTAGTGACTGGCCTCCAACTGGACTTGGCTCCATTCACCACGACTCTTTGGGCCCGGCTATCCAGCCAGTTTGAACCTTTCCTTAAGCACCTCCATGACTCCACCACCTCCCTGGGCAACCCGTTCCAAAGCCTGACTGCTCCTTCTGAGAAGAAATGTCTCCTAATTTCTAACCAAAACCTTGCTTGGTGCAACTTGAGGCCATTCCCTCTAGTCCTATCACTAGTTATCTGTGAGAAGAGGCCAACCCCCAGTTCCCTGCAACTCCCTTTCAGGTAGTTGTAGAGAGTGACAAGGTCCCCCCGAGCCTCCTCTTCTCCAGACTAAACAACACCAGGTCCCTCATCTGCTCCTCATAGGACTTGTGTTCCAGGCCCTTCACCATCTTAGTAGTCAGCTTCTCTGAACTTGCTCCATGGCCTCAATATCCTTGTAGTGAAGGGCCCAAAGCTGAACACAGTACGCAAGGTGCAACCTCACCAGAGCTGAGTACAGGGTGATGATCACCTCCCTGGTCCTGGTGGCTACACTATTCCTGACACAAGACTAAAAAAAAAAAAAGACTTAAATAAAATGAATTAAAGACTGACTGTAAGCCCTAAATGTGTTGATAAAAAACATTTTAGTGGGTATCAAGCAATATTCCCAGTAACAAAACAGAAGGCACTGAGATCTCTAAAATACTTGATGTGTTCTAATCACCAGTATTCAGTAAGATTCATTCAAAATTAATTCAGCTGATTGTGAGAACAAAAAGAGAAGTTGTACAGAAAATTGAAAGATTTTGTCTTCCTCCAAAGAGTTTCCTTGGTGGTCTAGGGAAAAGTCTACTTATACCACACAGTTGGTAAATGTGGCACATGTGCCACATATACCAAATGAATTAAGCACCATAGAGCATTAAGATTTTTTTTAGTAAAATATTAAGCTGCTGGAGAAACCAGTCATTTAGACAAAAATCTATTACCTGACTAGTAATAGATACTAGTTACTTTTCTAATGGGCAAAAGAACTTCTGCATCTTATGTTCTTTATCCAACTATTTCTTCCATAATATCACTTTAGTGGAGAACAAAAAAGGAGTTAATTTTTTTCTACAAACCAATCAAATTTAATATTAAGATACAGATGGTATACAATAGTATGGGATTAGGTTTAATGAACTACAAGGACTCATTGATTCTTACTTTCTTAAATTGAAGGGGCCAAGAAACTCACCAGTTGTATAAGTAATACTTGCCCATTCACTGGGAATGTAGTTAATTGAAAGTTAACAATTAATTCCCTATGTAGTAGGCATTTAACTACCACTGCATATGACAGTAAAAGGACAGGCTAGACATCAAGCCACTTGCCAGCAGTGTATCCCACATACTATTAGAAATCCCACGGGCTATTTTGTAGCCCATTATCAGTCTCTTAATTCCCATTGGGAACTCCTAAAGCTTCCCAAGAGCTGCACATAATCATAAGTAGAGTGATTAGCAACTCAACATTGCATTTTTCCTCGCTAAATTGTTTGACTCCTTTTTAATGTCACAGCTTAAATATCTTCAAGATGTTTGTGGTTCAACATCAATTATATCTGTTCTCATTTATTGAACCAGGGCATATATAAAACTTTCATAACTGGCACAAATACGGTGATATATCTTGCACTTTCCAGTCTCTTCTGTACTTAAATTCTTACTGAAATCTCTTATAACAGTAGATCCCATTTCATATTTTGAGAGCAGAGGCATATTTGATTGTTTTGATCTCATCTAAGCAGCAAAATAAATGAAGTTCAGAAAGGTTCATCTGTGAAGAAAGAAATAGTGATTTGGCTTCCCCTTCAAGAAAAATTCTATCACTAACTGTGGCACAAACCCTTCCCTCTCCCTCTCTTCTGCCCACCCCATAAGCGTTGAGCACACCCACTAAGATCATCACAAAGCTTAACTGGAACCTGATTCAAGGAGAAGTTTGTATACAACATAATGCAGAATCACATACCTGAAACTTCTGTAGAATTCATTTTGCAAATGAAGCAATCTCTTGATTCAAACTTGGAAAAACCTATTGTTCCACCTATTTTGGAAGCTAGAGCTTAAATACTGGTTTAAAATGAAATTATTCTTGAATTACATATAAAAACATTATATACAAAACCCTATATTGCTTTTCAGTAATACATTGTGTTGTATATCTCTATGGAGCTATCTATGGGGAGTCCATAAAAATGAATTCTTGTATGATTTGTCCTTTAAACTTGTTCTGGGACACAAACCTTTTTTGAACATCTTCGTATACAATCCAGATGATCATAGCAAAAGGGTTTTAAAGTGTACAAAATAAAACAACTCAAATACTTTAATACAACATATTACTTCTGGAAATGTTACCATACAAGAAAGACAGGATATTTTCTCATGACAACTGCACCAGAAAAATAGAAGTTTCACCTGGACAACCGGTGTAAAGTCTCAGAATTTGCTCAGAGGATGGGGAAAAATAAAAAAAATAAAAAAATAAGATTGAGGTGGAAGTTCTAGATGTTTTAAAAAAACATGTTTTTAAAAATGTTTTAAAAAACACATTTAGATTATTTAACGTTTATATTTTTAAGGATCATCATGATATTACAAGCTTCAGCTTTGACACTTCAGTGAAAAGACCATAGCATTTATTTTGAAAGTTCTCTACAATATATAGCTTGCTTCTAAGTCCAGCTATGCAGGGGAGTTGATAGCACTAATGAAAATAGACAGTGGAATAATAGACTAGAGTTATGACTACTACATGTAGGATTTTATGACTAAGCTACACCTACTAGTTAGTCAGTCTGTTTCTTTTAATGTCTCTGAAACATACAGACAGACACCTGAATCTTAAACACTTGTACATGCCTCCTGAAATACTTTTAGCTCCAGGGAGATTTCTGTAATATACTGTGTGCATATCAATTGTTTAATAGCAATGAACAGAATTGCAATGCCTAGTTTTCTCCCTTGTATAAAAATACTAAAAGAAAATGAGTCAGCTTCAATGCATAATACTAGATTGGACTGGAAACAAAGGCAAAATGGTTGTTTACAGAAACCTATAGAAATTATGATTTTTCACCTATATAAAAAAAAAAAAAAAAAAAAACAACAACATTTTAAAATACAGAAAAGGCTCAAATAGAAAGTTACTTAACTTGTAATTTTTTTCCTCTCCAAGATTGCAGATTTAGAAACCAGCTAAGGCTTACTAAACATTATTTACATTACAGCAGCATTCATAAGCACAGTTAAATTCTGTGTCCCAACTCAACTGAGCACTCTACATCAAGTTCCTTATGGCATGATTCTTCTGCTTGCCACCCAGCTGTCTATACAAGATGTGGACAAGATTCTCAAATCATCATTATGCCATAGGAAAAAAAAAAAAAAAAAAAAGATAATGAAGTTCTGGAAAATGCAAGCATTGCAACAGCAAGGAAGACTTAAGATTACTCTTCACCTCCCCACACCCCATTAAGGAATTAGTAAGATTGATATCAAACTACAAGATTTACTACTTACACAGGATTTTGAGGAAAACACAGAAAAGACTGAAATATGATTCAAGCAGTGCCTACAGTGAGAGTAACAGTAGAGAAGTCTGTTTTGTTTATCAAAAAAAGCTTATACAACCATAGAATATCCTGAGTTGGAAGGGACCTGCAAGGATCATCAAGTCCAACTCCTGGCTCCCCACAGGACAACCCAGAAGTTAAACTACATGTCGGAGAAATGTTCAAACATTTATTGAACTCCAATACTCTTACTGCTGTGACCACTTCCCTGGGGAGCCTGTTCCCATGTCCAAACACCCTCTGGGTAAAGAACCCTTTCCCAGATAAAGAACCCTTTCCCTGCACCTTCCTCGTTACCGCTTCATGCTGTTGCCTTAAGTCCTATCACTGTCAGAGAGAAGACATCAACATCTCCCCCTCTGTTCTACCTCATAAGGAAGCTGTTGACCACCATGAAGTTGTCCATCAGTCAAATTGTTTGCTTGCCCCTCAGGCTTGAGCTTCAAAACCAAATGACTTCAGCTGCTCCTCATACATTATGTCCCTTAGACCTTAACCATATTCAGATTTCCTTTGAAAGCTAATAGTTTTATGTCCTCCTTTTATTGTGGTGCCCCAAACTGCACACATTACTCAAGGTGAAGCCACATCACTGTGGAGTAGAGTTGGACAATCACTTCCCTAGACCAGCTAGCAACATCATTGAAATGAAGCTGTCATATCACATGTACAAGGACCTCAAGAATAAAATATTAAAATGACTGAACAGAAAACAGAAAAGCACAAGTTACTGGTTGAAAGTTGCATAGTCCCACTGAAAACAGAAAAATAAGAGTTTTATTTACTTGTTTGGCAGGTAGCTATTTTAAAATATAAATTCAAGTAAAATTTAAGTTATGGAATCACTATTTATCATATTTCCAGGACTTGCCAGTAGATTTTTTTTTTTAACCCAACAGCTATGAACCTCTTCTAGTTCTTCAGAATATTAGCCATAGGGTGATTTTCTTACAGCAATTGAAGCAAAAATCTCAGCAAGAGTAACAGATAAAGCAGTCTTTTAGACACCAAAATAGACTGAAAGAAAAAGCATTCTTCTATTTAGTAGATTTGAGGGAACTAAAACCTGGAAAATATGATGATACTGTAAAGTAATGATAGGAGTTTCCACTGAACTGAGTTATCAGGATAAATCACAGCTTCTAAACCTAGGACCAGAATCATCTAGTATTGTTATGCAGTAGATGGAGGATCACATAGTCCTTTGCTAGTATGGGAAGTCATAAAAAGGCCAAAAAGGATAGAGCAATAAAAAAAGTCTAGTTTGGTGTCATGGGAAAGACACCAGAAACTCAGCTCACTGTAATTACCTTATTTTAAATAGAGGGAAGATGCTTTACTAGCCATCAGAAAAAGTAGTCAGGCACTCCCAAATTCTCCTATTATGCACACAAGGCACCCACAACAACACAAATATTGGTTATCTGATTTATGCCCTTGTAGCATAAGCAGTAGCAAATGACTCTTATCCAGGTGCATGTGTCAGGGCAACAGCATGGGACTAAATGAGACAGCAGAGAGAAGGTGACCACATTTATCTGCACCAAGAGTGGCTTGTTTGACAATTTCAAGAACAGAAGAAGAATTCCCTAAACACTGAACCAGGATCCCAATCAAGCTATTCCATCAGGACACAACAAAGCAAAGTCTAAACTTAATTAATTACAGCCACATCTTTGACAAAGTCCTACCTCATTGGGTCACCAACAGAAGAAGAGGCTTGTTCTGGAGTAAAATTTGTCAATGAACAGCAGGAGTAACATCTGACAACAAAGTCCTACTAATGGGTGGGAATTAACCAGCTGGAAGTATTTACTTGCCAAACAGACTCAGCTGCAGTGTCAGAGTGTCATGAGACCAGCAGAGATGGCCAGGATGGACAAGAACCCATATAAGACTTCTTAAATGAGATACAGCAACTGTACAAACTATCTAAATTATAAGATTTCCCATGTTTATGATATTTCTGCATCCAATATTTATGATAGATCTATTTTTCTCTAAGCTCCAAAATCTCTCGAGTACTCTAACAACATGATTTGTCCAGCCTTAAGAGAAAATTTATCTCAGTCTTGGTATCTTTGAGAAGCAGAATAAACTGAAGTCCTACACAAGAAGTTGTGGTAGGTGCTGTATTTGTTAGTAATTGCTCATAGTCTCTTCTACTTCATTTTCCCTAATTGGTGATGTACCACAAAATATATTTGCTTCACAAAACCATTTGTGACCAAACTTAAAGCAGTAAAACTACAAATAAGCCTCAACCACAGACATAATACGTAATTAACCTGTGAAATTCACTGTCATATAGCATAACTGGGGTGTACTTTCAATGCATTCTTGAAATATATACATTTACTGATGAAAATCAACTTCAACATATACAAAGATTACCAATAGGTGTCCTCTAAAGCATGAAAAGGGGGCAGAAGAAAATATTTGACCACGATGAAATACTGGAGCTAGGCTGAGTGGAAGGGAGCATGTTAAGCTTTTGACTTCTACCATTACCCATAGCAGAAGACAGACCTAGGATTGATAGCTCCACTAAGGCAATTTTTATATACTTAAAAAAAATATTTATAGAAATCATTCTGGCAACTCTGGCCAAGAGATAGGCCATGATCATTCCTAATGTGCTAGAATAAAACAAGGTGAATTCATGGTTAGAAAGTCTTAATAATTCAGTATTATAGGTTCTTTTGCAGACTTCCTAATTTAGCTCTAATTTTATGCTGAATGAAATTAATATGACATGAAATATTAAGTTAGCTTCATAACCAAAATCATTTTATAGTCATCATAAAAGGGATACTATAATTCTGAACATGAATGACATTCTGACAAATGAGATATTCTGCAGTGGTATCTTAGCCATTTGTGATTTTCTCACACACAGCTCCTCAGTCTATATCCTGTATGTCATCACTTCACACTTAATTAGGAATTTCAAGTAGGAAAAAACGTTGTTATTAATTTCACATATTTCATAAGGATTCTTGGGTTCTTGGATTTTTTTTTTTTGGTTGGAAATACTCCATTTTTTGTTAGCATGCTTATGTGACCTGTGATAAGAACTGCGTATTAACAGGAAATACCAAACTACCATATTGCTTTAATAGGAAATACCAAACTTCTCCCTAACTTTAGTTTCATTGATTCCTTTCATCTCCAAGAATATCCAGTAACTTTAATAGCCTCATCTGTCTATGTTTAAGACTGCCAGTGACCAGGCATTTATCTGTTGAAGTTACATCAGACTATGACCAAAGTAAATACTTTTCTAGTTAATTTATATTGAATAAAAATTTGTTTACAAACAATTTCTAATGCATTATTCTACATAATGAAGCATCTGTCATGGATAGATTAAGTCAAAAGTCATAGTTATACGGTACTTTTAATATACTATTTATAATTATTCTGGTCAATATGCAGTATATAAATATAAAAAATGCATAAGTAAAAAAAAAAGGATTGTATATGAAGAACTAGGCTTCTAGTATTGGTGTCTTTTTGTTTGTCTGTTTTTTTAATTTGGAGTTTTTCTGATGTGAACAGAACAAAGCAGTACAACAGGAGCTTCATCACAGCTCCAAACCTCTTCAGACCAGAACTTATCTCAAAAGCCTTTTCCTTCTTCCTATGAGTTCAGCTCTAGACAGAACTGAATTTTAATTCTCTGAATTTGAGTACTTTATTTCCTCAGACAAATGTATTCACCTCACAGAACACCACCTTTCAAAACCCCCATATCAGTTTCCATTTCCCTGGAGATTCTCATGTTGCTGATTTTAGTAGTGGACTGAAAAGTCCTCTAATGGAATTTCTTTGTGCAGGTTAGGCACATCATTTCTTACTGTTTACATGGTCAGTGAAACAGCAGATTACATCCTCCTTTTCAGCAGCTTTTTGACTTAAACTTAGCATATTTTTCTTGACCTTCTGTAGCATAAAACTCTGCTGTTTCATTCAAGTTCTATAGATGAGCTCCCGAATCACTTCATTAGCTCTCCTCAATTGGGCTAGTAGCAATCGTTCAAGCAATGAGATTAAAAGGACTCATGTTTGAAAGCCCAATCCTTACACTTTATCCTTGTGCCTTCCAAACCATAGTTTTGCTCATATGCCCAATTTGATGTTTGCCTGTTTACTAACAGTAAACATGTTGACTCAGTTCATGATCTGTACTTTCTATATCTTTTCCTGCAGATTCTGCAAATGCCCAAAGGTTTTCAGATCCTATATTTATCAGCTGATTGTTTATGCCTAGACTCTTGCCTGTTGAAGTGTTTTACATGTTTCAGACATTCTCAAAGAAAACGCTACTTCTAGTAAAAATCTGTATTTTCCTTTGGAAAACTGGAAATTACCATTTTCTGATAAGTTTTAAAGCTTAGTCCATCATTTAGTCTGACAAGCAGTAATTACTTAATTTACTGAGGAAAGAACAAGTATTAAGGGGAAATAAGAGCAAGGCAATATGGTTTATCCAACAGAACTGAACAAACACCAATCTGCATAACAATTTCTTAATTAGAACCTAGTCTTGGCCACCATGGAGATAGATACCATATTGAACACCTAAAGTATCCTTTCTTCTTTGGTCAGTGGAAGTACCATAGCAATGTCAATGTCTACATATCTTTATACCAAGCCACTTTCAGGAGTAAGGAATAGTATTAGTTGTTACATAGTTATTGTCCAGTTAGTTTTTCTCTACCTCCCTAACATAAAATCACAATTTGCATGAAATATCCCATGGGCCTGTTCTGGCCTAGAGAATGCCTTTAGGACTATGCTGTGATGATGAGCTAGATTTTAATCTTAATTGTAGCCCTCAAATTCAAAACAATCCCATGAGATTTCAGGGATGTCAGCAGATTCACAACAGCAACAGAATAAAAACCAAACCACCCCTCCCCTCCCACAGGAGCAATCTGGCTATGGTTCTCTCAATTCTATTATCACCTCTATTCTTGCCAAAAAAATGCCACAAAAATCTTTAAAAAATACAGACATTAATTCTCTGATGCTTCCAGATGGAGTTTTGGCTAAGGAGATGAAATATTTGTTAGCTCACCAACAATATTCCCTTGCAAGACAAACTTTTTTTTTTTGATTGTAAAATCAAGTACAATCAATCAAGAAGTTTGATTTTCTAAATTTGGGATTAATGCTATGTCTTTTCACAGACTAATGGAGCTGACAAGGTTTTAAATCAGTCATCCTTGTAAATTTTTCTTAGCCTGAAGATATATTTATTAGTACAGCTAAAGTATAAAACACATTGCCGTTAATTTCTTATCCAAGCAGTCAATTAAGGTTCAATAGGCATATTACTTAGGTGATACATTGCAAACCCTAGAAGAAGCTGTGTTTAATGGTAGTTGTAGTAGAACAGAATGTACTTCCATAGCAATATAATGCTCCCTAGCACTTTTAGGTTTGCAGCATCAGGAAGGTGAGAAATAATCCAATCAGTTTTCACAGGGTGCTTGTTGCATATGCAGATTCCGCTTTCCTAATCCTGTCCTACAGGCTGATCTTGATCTAATCTCAACAGCCACGGGAGCCAGATTCCAGGTTTGTACAGCCACACAGACACCATCATCCCCAGCTGGCTGAATCAGCATGGTGACACCAGTTTCCACGTGTACACCACAGTGGTTGAGAATGAAAGATCCTCTATCTCTAAAGCTAAGGATGCTCTGCAATAGACTTGTCAGGCAAATTGAAAACCAATCAGAATGTAGTTCTGTTGACTTCTTTCCCAGAAGAAAATCTACTGCCTGCTGATGGCTCTGGAGATATTTTATTCTATTACCAAACAAGTTCATCCTTGCTTATAAATGAATTAATTACAGCAAGAAGAGCGACAAAGCCAAATTATGGAAATAGTGGTGCTGTGTAAAGACAGTAACTATTCAGAAAAAACTGTTTGAAACAATGTCCTGGTGTCCCACCTGTTCTTTCTCAATCATGATCACATCTCTTCCTCTCTCATCTCAGAAGAATGCAACCAGAAAAGAGGATTTTTAATAGCAGAAACTATTAAGAGGTGATAAAGCTCTCAGAAAGATAATTTTTGGGATTCAGCATGCTAACCAATTTTCAGATGCAAATTCCTCTGTAGACAAAGTCTAGTACCCATATTTTTGTCATCCAACACAATAATCTGTATGACATTCTAGCATTTTCCTTCAAAATCTGATCACTCTTATCCCTGATTAACCAGAGGTCTATAAAAGTTGCTAAACTACGAATGAATACTTGGTTTCATGTTGACCTTGAGAATCACGGAAATTTAAAATTAATTTCATTGGGGCTTTGAAAACTATGGTAAAAACACAACTCTAATCTAAGAAATGTAGTTGAGAATATTAAAAACAAAAATTAAACTTTAGACATAAGAAAGATTGTGAATAGCCCAATTAAATGGAAAAAGTCTGAATTCTGCAGATATGGCACGGCAAACAACTATGAATTAAACCATACTTAAGAGAGGAATTCTTGCTGAAGAAACTTTTTTGTTTGTTTTGTTTAAGAAAAGGGGAAAACACACTACCGAAAGTTTTGCAAGTAAACAGAAACTAGAAAAATCAGCCTCTGGAAAAGGAGGTTTTAATCCTGCAAATGATCCCCTAATGACATTAGATTATCCTTTAAATTTATGCCTAATAATCAATAAGACATGGATAATTTACATCACTGAATTCCAAAACTGACATAATTTCATTTATACCCCTTAGTGAACCAACAAAGACTCTCATCTTTGACTGCCTTTAATGCATATTGATCTGCTGGTATAAAGCATATAAATCTGTCCTTCATTTGAGAAAAGGAAGTGAAGCAATGCATACAAGTAAAAAGACAAACCTGAGTAGTTTAACTTAATCTACCTAATCAAATATCAGTCACACTTTCTGAAAAACTGTTGAAGCTTCTCCTGAATTTCATGCATAAACAGAACTCACCCAAAAAGCTCTGAAGAGATAGATCTAATGTTCAAACTGTGTTACAAAGTTACAAAGGATAATAGGATAAAAGGATATTTACAATAAAATAAATGCAACTATATAATCAAAGTGTTCACGTTAAAACAGGATGAAAGTATAAGAAAGTATTTTCACATAAAAAATAAAAATGAACAAGTAACAATACCTTGTGTAGCAGAGAAATATATGAAGAATACCATTAATGCTTCTTTTCTGATCCAAGCTGATAGTGACAGAAGATTATTATCCTGTGAACGGTTGGCAGTTTAACAAAAAACTCAGCGGAAAAAAAAAACATTGAGTTTCGCCTAGATCTTACCCTCTCTGTCTACATAAGACTCCACTGCCTTGCTGTCCATCTCAGAGCTGTAATCAATAAATTAAAGGGCAGGGAAAGTAAATTCAATTTTGTTAAAAAAAAAAAAAAAAAAAAAAAAAGCTTATGGTCAAAAACTACGTAGACAGTTTTGCTACCTAACATGTTTGTTCTGTTATCAACAAGGTACGTCTTATAGAGGCTTTTCATCTACATTCAGAAAAGCCTGCTTGAAAGGAAGGGATATGTTCCGTACATTTTCTTTTAAACTATGCAGCTACTAAGATGGAGTACACACAGAAAGAGTATATCCAATAAATGTTTGTGTCAGTTGTGAACTAAGTTATTCACAAATGATTCTTGACTCTATACAAATAGTTCTAAGTCTCAATCTTACCAATAATGACAAAGACTGGGAAGGACTTAATTTTTAACTGTCATGATCCATTACTACAACATGCTTCTTTTTAACATGTTTAAGACTATGAACGTCTTCTCTACTACAGCTGTTCTGATCTTGATTTCAACCATTGGATATTTACTGGAATACATATTACTAGTTAACAACACCAAGAACGACTTCAGGTTCTTTCTATAAAGCACTAAGTAACAAAATGAAAAACAACTGATTTGAACAAAAAGGGGTTTGAATTCGCTTTCACGGAAAGTCATAACCTCAAAACAAAAGCCAACTAAAATGCCTTTAAGAAACATCTCTATATAGAGAGAAACAGTAAATAATTTAAATATTTGTTAGCTTGAAGGTTATATGTTCTCCAAAATGCTTGGAATTTAACAGCAAACACACAGCTTTTATTGGGAGCTATCTCCAGGCATCCTTGGCTTTCTGGTTTCTTATCCTCTATGTGCTTAGGTGCACAAGTTTTCAGATAAATTTCATGCTACTGCCTAGACATAGCATATGCTTTCATATGCTTAATTTTCCCATAGTCTTCTCTACTAGTAAATAAAATAGCAACTTCTTAAAAACCCTTGTATATCTATAAACCTGGGCAATCATCTACTCCAGTCACAACAGCTACTAGTTCTTTTTGTTACATGGTCAGGTCCATTGGAGAAGCAAGGCCAAACCACAACAAGGTCAGTTTTTACTTAAAATTTGCAACCTGTCACATAAACCAGCTTCAAGTATTTTGTAAAGAGTGACTCATTTTTGTGCCCCATCCAGTGTCAGAAGGAGTGGGCTTTCCAGTGACACTGTGTCCACAGATTTTTGAGTCATTACCAGGAAGGCTAGAAGTAGAGGCCTCCACAAGTTTCTGAACTCATCTGGTATCTGCTCACACAAAGCCTTCAGTGTTCTGAGATAAATCAGCCCCTGGAATGTTTTTGTTTTTGGAACAGTGTTGTGAAAGGCAATGTTTACCACACATCTGGAAAGAGTGTGCATAGGTTAAGGATGGAAAATGGGAAAACACTGAGAAAATAAGACATGAAAAGAAGCAGACTGGGTGGGAAAACTGGTACAGAGTAAGTGAGGGGGTGAAAGGGAACTATCTTACAAGGAGGATGTCTTGCAGAGAAACTTACAAAGATAGCTTTTTCTCCTGGGGCTTGGAGATGCTTCACTTGACACACATCACTCCCCAACAGAGTGGGAGGACAGCTAGATTGAGATTTCATATGAAAGTGAAATCTTTAAGATATAAATACATAGACGGGTTCATAGAAATTCTTAGGGCTTTTTTTTTTTTTTTTTTTGTTAATATAAAGACATCCATTATCGCTACAGAAATCGTATACTACACTTTGGCTGTAGAACATAGTGGGTGAGAAAACAGAAAGAAGTCACAGGAGTTAAGTGCTTTTAAGCCTGCTTTTTTGTCTGGTGCATTCATGACTGTCCACAACAGAAAACTGGACATCTGAACAGACAGTATGCAAGGTGTGCTATAGTATAAACCATTCCCAGAATCCCTACGCTGCCTGTTATAGCCCTATTTCCAGTCTATCACCTGACATCAAGCCTGTACCTGATATACTGCTGATAGTTGTGGATGTACCTCTACAGTTCTTGTGGTCCTTTGCACCAGTGATCAAATACCATTTACTACCAGTGAAGCTGGAGCTCAACTCTACTCAACATGCTAAGATCATTGCTTTAAAAAAAAAAAAAAAAAAAAAAAAAAAAAGTATCTCACTTAGCTTTCTGATATGTCCTTACAGCTGATATCAGATCATCAGACCCTACACACATCCCTCTGTCATTTCAGCACATACGGAACAGTGAAACAAAGCAGGAAGCCAGCATTTATATAAGCTTGCTTTATCATGAAATGGGAAAGAAAAAGCACAACAATAATATACAAATATGAAAACTAAGTAGTCTGGTAGGCCAATAATTAGCAGCCAGTATGCTTAAGGAACTATGTTTACTATTTTCTAGGTTGTAGATATTATTGTAAGAAAAATATCTTCTAAATAAAACACACTGAAATGAAATAAAAGTGAATATTTATCTGAAAAAGTCTTGTATATGCAAGACAAATTATCAATACATAAAAAGGTCTCCACACCCAATAGTAAATCTCAAAGAATTTCAGTTCTCTGAAATGATGAATTACACAACTAAGAAAATAATTTAAGGCATGTAGCAATACAACATATATAGTAAGAGGAATGAATATTAAAGGTGATTTGCTACCAAGCACACTAGCAAGGATTAGCAGTTGACTTACAAGTTACATGCCCTTGGTAACAGATTTTAAGGCCAAAGATAAGCAGTAGATTGTCTATATGCTGTAAGGAATTTTAGTCAACAACTTCTGACAGAGAGCCAAATACTTTACGTCACCTAAAACATGATGTCAGAAAAACATCCATTTGATTTGAAACCAAGATGACTCTACTGTTCTCCTAAACACCTCGGCCATTTGCCGAGGCGATCGGCTCCGGGGCAGGCGCGTTCTGCAGCGGAGCGGGGGATCGGGCCAGGCAGGGCTAATTTTGTCCGGCATCGAGCCTACTAGAGGGAGCCGCCAGGACCCGGCAGCCCTCGTGAGGGAGGCTGACGAGGCGAAGGCGGAGCCAGCAGCGCCCCCTCCCCAGCCCTTCAAAAGCAGCCCCTAGGGAGCGCGGCGACCAGGGCGTGGCGCGTCAGTTCGCGCAGGCAGGGCGAGCAGGAAGGGCAGAGCGCTCCCCCTACACACAAACAACACCTCGTTAACAACAGCCGTAACTAGGCGATAATGGTCGCCACCAGGCACGGCGCGCTCTCCAGAAAGTCGGTACACACGCAGACCGACTACCCGTTAAAAAATGCCGCAGTTCAGGTCACCGGATGCAAGGAGTGTCTGAGCCTGTTGCTGCCATCGGCGGGAGGCAGAGAAACTGCGTGCGTGAGGTGCGAGCAGGTGGATGACCTGGTCCGCATGGTGGCGGAGCTCAAGGAGGAGGTTGAGAGGTTGAGGGCCATCAGGGAGTGTGAGCGGGAGATAGACTTCTGGAGTAACTCCCTGCAGGGCCTCAAGGGGAGGTGCCGAGGTGAGACTCCCCAAATGGGGGCGGACCCCCTGCCCTGTCCCCGTCGGGCAGAGGGAGGGGATCTGGGAGCTGAGGAGGAATGGAAACAGGTCCCTGCTCGACATCGCAGGCGATGCTCTCCCCTTCCGGCCCCACCTTCCCAGGTGCCCTTACACAACAGGTTTGAGGCCCTAGAGATTGAGAGGCCGGTGTGTGAGGAAGAGGTAGCAAATGTTCCCAGGAGGATGCCTAGGGCGAAGAGGTCGACTCCGCGCCTCAGGACTGCCTCCACCAAAAAAGACAGGAGGGTTATTGTTGTTGGTGACTCGATTCTTAGGGGAACAGAGGGCCCTATTTGTCGGCCGGACCCTACCCATAGGGAAGTCTGCTGTCTCCCTGGGGCCAGGGTCAGGGACGTTGCCAGGAAGCTTCCTAACCTGGTACGCCCCTCTGACTATTACCCCCTTTTGATAGTCCAGGCGGGCAGTGATAACATCGAAGAGAGAAGCCTCAAGGCTATCAAAAGGGACTTTAGGGGGCTGGGTCGGTTAGTGGATGGAGTGGGAGTGCAGGTGGTGTTTTCGTCCATCCCTATGGTGGCAGGGAGGGGTTCAGAGAGGACACGGAAAGCCCACCTGTTAAACACGTGGCTCCGGGGCTGGTGCCAACGCAGAAATCTTGGGTTTTTTGATCATGGGGCACTTTACTCAGCACCTGGCCTGATGGCCGCAGACGGGTCCCTATCTTTTAGGGGAAAAAGGATCCTGGGCCAGGAACTGGCAGGGCTCATTGAGAGGGCTTTAAACTAGGTAGGAAGGGGGATGGGGCTGAGGCTAGGATTGTTGGGGCTGTGCCAGGGGGAACAATGGCAAGGCCGGAGGATAAGGCAATGGCCCAGCTGAAGTGCATCTACACCAATGCACGCAGCATGGGTAACAAACAGGAGGAGCTGGAAGCCATCGTGCAGCAGGCAGGCTACGACTTGGTTGCCATCACGGAGACGTGGTGGGACCAGTCTCATGACTGGAGTGCTGCAATGCCTGGCTATAAGCTCTATAGAAGGGACAGGCAGCATAGAAGGGGTGGTGGTGTGGCTCTCTATATTAGAGAGTCTTTCGAGGTTGTAGAACTCGAGGTTGGGAATGACAAGGTCGAGTCCCTTTGGGTTAGGATCGGCAGGGACAACAAGGCTAGTGTCCTGGTCGGGGTCTGCTATAGACCGCCGAACCAGGATGAGGAGACGGATGAGGAATTCTACAGGCAGCTGACAGAGGTTGCAAAATCATCAGCTCTTGTACTCGTGGGGGACTTCAACTTCCCTGACATATCCTGGAAGCACAACACAGCCCTGAGAAAGCAGTCTAGGAGGTTTCTGGAGAGCGTGGAAGATAGCTTCCTGACGCAGCTGGTTAGTGAGCCTACCAGGGGAGGTGCCCCGCTAGACCTTCTCTTCACAAACAGAGAAGGACTGGTGGAGGACGTGATCGTCGGGAGCTGTCTAGGGCAGAGTGACCACGCAATGGTGGAGTTCACTATTCTTGGCGAGGCCAGGAAGGGGACCAGTAAAACCGCTGTATTGGACTTTCGGAGGGCTGACTTTGAGCTGCTCAGGACACTGGTTGGTGGAGTCCCTTGGGAGGCGGTTCTGAAGGGCAGAGGGGTCCAGGAAGGCTGGGCGCTCTTCAAGAGGGAAGTCTTAATGGCGCAGGAACGGTCTGTTCCCACGTGCCCAAAGACGAGCTGGCGGGGAAGAAGACCGGCCTGGCTCAACAGAGAATTGTGGCTTGATCTTAGGAGGAAAAAGAGGGTTTATAAGCTTTGGAAAAGTGGGCAGGCCACTAAGGAGGACTTTAAAGAAGTAGCGAGGCTGTGCAGGGACAAAATTAGGAAGGACAAAGCTCATCTGGAGCTCAATCTGGCTACTGCCGTTAAAGATAACAAAAAACGTTTCTATAAATACATCAACACAAAAAGGAGGACTAAGGAGAATCTCCATCCTTTACTGGATGCGGGGGGAAACTTAGTTACAAGAGATGAGGAAAAGGCGGAGGTGCTCAATGCCTTCTTTGCCTCAGTCTTTAGCGGCAATACCGGATGTTCTCTGGATACCCAGTACCCTGAGCTGGTGGAAGGGGATGGGGAGCAGGATGTGGCCCTCATTATCCATGAAGAACTGGTTGGTGACCTCCTACGGCACTTAGATGTGCACAAGTCGATGGGGCCAGATGGGATCCACCCAAGGGTACTGAGGGAACTGGCAGAGGAGCTGGCCAAGCCACTGTCCATCATTTATCAACAGTCCTGGCTATCGGGGGAGGTCCCAATCGACTGGCAGCTAGCAAATGTGACGCCCATCTACAAGAAGGGCCGGAGGGCTGACCCAGGAAACTACAGGCCTGTCAGTTTGACCTCAGTGCCAGGAAAGCTCATGGAGCAGATCCTCCTGAGAGTCATCATGCAGCACTTGAAGGGGAAGCAGGCGATCAGGCCCAGTCAGCATGGCTTTATGAAAGGCAGGTCATGCCTGACGAACCTGATCTCCTTCTATGACAGAGTGACGCGCTGGGTGGATGAGGGAAAGGCTGTGGATGTGGTCTACCTTGACTTCAGCAAGGCTTTTGACACCGTCTCCCACAGCATTCTCCTCAAGAAACTGGCTGCTCTTGGCTTGGACTGGCGCACGCTTCGTTGGGTTAGAAACTGGCTGGATAGCCGGGCCCAAAGAGTCGTGGTGAATGGAGCCAAGTCCAGTTGGAGGCCAGTCACTAGTGGCGTCCCCCAGGGCTCGGTGCTGGGGCCGGTCCTCTTTAATATCTTCATCGATGATCTGGACGAGGGCATCGAGTGCACCCTCAGTAAGTTCGCAGATGACACCAAGTTAGGTGCGTGTGTCGATCTGCTTGAGGGTAGGAAAGCTCTGCAGGAGGATCTGGATAGGCTGGACCGATGGGCTGAGGTCAACTGCATGAAGTTTAACAAGGCCAAGTGCCGGGTCCTCCACCTGGGGCGCAATAACCCCAAGCAGAGCTACAGGCTGGGAGAGGAATGGTTGGAAAGCTGCCAGGCAGAGAAGGACCTGGGAGTGATGGTGGACAGTCGGCTGAATATGAGCCAGCAGTGTCCTCAGGTGGCCAAGAAGGCCAACGGCATCCTGGCTTGTATTAGGAACAGCGTGACCAGCAGGGCTAGGGAGGTGATCGTCCCCCTGTACTCAGCTCTGGTGAGGCCGCACCTCGAGTACTGTGTTCAGTTTTGGGCCCCTCGCTACAAGAAGGACATCGAGGTGCTTGAGCGGGTGCAGAGAAGGGCGACGAAGCTGGTGAGGGGCCTGGAGAACAAGTCCTACGAGGAGCGGCTGAGGGAGCAGGGCTTGTTCAGCCTGGAGAAGAGGAGGCTCAGGGGCGACCTTATCGCTCTTTTTAGGTACCTCAAGGGAGGCTGTAGCGAGGTGGGGGTTGGCCTGTTCTCCCACGTGCCTGGTGACAGGACGAGGGGGAATGGGTTTAAGTTGAGCCAGGGGAGTTTTAGGCTAGATGTTAGGAAGAACTTCTTCACTGAAAGGGTTGTGAGGCATTGGAACAGGCTGCCCAGGGAAGTGGTGGAGTCACCATCCTTGGAAGTCTTCAAAAGACGTTTAGATGTAGAGCTTAGGGATATGGTTTAGTGGAGGGCTGTTAGCGTTAGGTTGGAGGTTGGACTCGATGACCTTGAGGTCTCTTCCAACCTAGAAAATTCTGTGATTCTGTAAACATTATTCTCTTTGGAGATAGGAAAGTGCCGATTTGAATGTGCATAGACCATCAAGAACTTGGAATCTATGATTTCAGCATTTCAGACACACCAGCTTACTATAATAGTCAAAACATATAAGGAAGAGTATCACTGTCCCACATCTCTAGCACCATTTTAAAGGAAAAGACTGAATAAAAATGTCTGGGAAGGTGGCAGCCTCAAACTACAGCATCTTACTGTTTTTCTTGTTGACTGTCTTAGGTGCCTAACTTATCTTCTCTCATGATTCCTCTTTATAGTTCTGGCTGTTGTGAAGTTCAGTCCTGGTGCATATCTTCCCTACAAACTGTGCAAGAATCCTGGGTGTAAAAGGGCTAAAAGAGAGGCAATTGCCATGTAAAGAGAGGCACGGCAACACAGATTCATCCATTTTTATGAACCCTCACATCCAGCATCTTAGTTTAATTTCTACCTTCACAGAAAGCAGAAAATTCTCTATCAGTATGTCACACAGTGGCTGGTAATCCATCTAATCCTGTCATTAATCAATACATACTAACACTTGAAAAGCCTCTGTTAATGAACGTGATTTCAGGAACAACAATATGTGACAGATATCTCCAGACTATTCGATTATATGCACATTATATGCTCATCAAATCAAGTCTTTGTTCTCTTAAATACTTCCTGAAACTCAGACAAGAACATGCCAGAACAATAAATTTTCTGAAAATTTCTTAAGTCTTATATGTCCTCTTTACATCACTGTTCACACTGCTTTTTCATCTAGTTATGTATGTACCCAAAAGCTTCCCCTAAGTTTACCACACTTTGTGTAATTGCATTGATTAACCTGATATAAACATTTAAAATATAATCTGTTCCTGAATCAAAAGAACATTTTTAAAAAATCCAACCAAAACCATGACAGAACTACACACAGCTTAGTAAGGAAGAGAGTGATGCATAACATAAATGAAGAGGTGAAGGGTGAAAAGCAAGTTCACATTAGTTTAGTCTCCAGCCACGTGTGCCAACCTCAACTTGTTAGAAATCAAGGAGCATTGAGCTGCTGCTGTTTATGTTATAGGTCCATAAAACCTCATGGAGACATGAAAGAGACTGTCAATATGGTAGTTTAAAGCCCCTTTCCCTACCCATAGCCAATAGGAAAATAGCATCTAAGCTCAGCTAGGAAGGATGGTGGTATAAGCTATTCTGCTTTAAAAAGTACATTCCATATGTGTTTCCCTTTGTGGCCTAGATTGGCTGCAGAGTGAGTGGAATCTTCTCCAGCATTGTATATAAGCACATTTCACAGGAGAAAAGAAAAAAAAAAAAAAAAAAAAAAAAAAAAAGCCATCAGGATTTTACATTTGTTTATGCTTCAGAGAACAGCATTGGACGCATGCAAATCTACAGTTTCATAGAGGTTCCTTCATATATATAATTCTTACAGTGCTTAGCAAGGGAAATGCAATTGATATTAAGTTCAGAGGAAAGTTCTGTTTGGGTCAACCTCCTCACACCTACCCCTCCTATTTATCTCAGGGTCCTAGTCAAAACCTGGACTGACGATGGAGACCACACATGAAAGACTGCCTTTTAAACACGATTGAGCATCAGCTGTCAACCCAGAGAAAAACACAATTTCCTCAGGTCTAGTTCTTAGCTGAATAAATGCTTCAATGGGAAATAGAGAAATTACTTCTTCCACACGTACAATAGGTTCTGGATAACACTAGTTAAAAAAGCACGTTAGTGCTTTTAAATCATATGCTTCACACATATGTTTCAGAATCCACATTCCTTACTTTCTTTTTGCTTGTAAAATGACCATCAGATAACGACCTTTTAATCTGGGCCTAATACATAATCATCAAACATTGTCCTTAGCTATATCAGACTAAGATAACATTTTTTACTTCAAATACATGTCAAGTAGATAAGTTAAACCTCCTTCTTCTGCTACCAGAATGAACCTAAGAAGGACTTAAAACCACTCATGAGTTCTATGTATGCAATACGATGTAACATACTAGTGACTGTTTCAAATTCAGTCTCACTATTGGAAGCTTAGGTACAACAGAACTTACATGGGAGAGACTAACCTGTTTTGAAGCATGCATATTCACTCTACAACTTTTTTATGACTATGAAGGCACAAATCATATCAAAGACAGTCTATCCTGGTCCTCCAGGAAAAATTTTCCTTCCATGGATAGGATACATATTGATACCATGGATACATATGTACCTCTTCACCATCTGTTTCTAGGCCCCATTACAAGAAGTTAAGAAAGGCTTGATTACACTGTTCTGTGGTTACCTCCAAAAGGCACAGAACACTTTGCAGAACAAACCAAAACAAAAAAGTAGATTTATTAAAATTTATTCTAAGGTGTAGACCAGGCCCTTAACATGTAGGGATAGATGTGGTCCCATGTACAAACAGAAAGCCCTGCTGGGGGCAAAACCACCTGAAGAAAGAGAATTGAAGAATAAGGGCTATGTACCTACATGATACAGTCCATCCAGGATGCAGGATTGATAGAGAGAGAAATAAATCAGTTTCAGAAAGGACTAAAATCCCAAACTAGTGCTTAAATGGAGCTCTTGGGCCATTTGCAGGAGGTGGATCTCTCAGGTGTGACAGGTCAGGGTCATTAAAGCCTATTAGTGCTCTCAGGACCCTAGCATTGCCAAATATTATTGGAGCCCTCTTATTGCAGTAAGCAGGCAAGGTTATGGGGAAAAAAAAAAAAAAAAAAAAAAAAAAAAAGTTCTGCCTGTTTCTTATGTTTTTGTGCTGTCCATCTTCTCTGTGCTGAGAACACAAGGTCTACAGCTCTTCTTAGAGAAATTAAAAGAAAAACACAGACTTATTCTTTTAAGAAAGAAAGGCTCAAGTGCAAATAGTCCAGAAGGTCATCTCCCTAATGCCTAATTTATTTGAACAGCTGTGTATCATACCTAGCAGAATTAGGTGTCTCCTTTTGTTAGCTGTGAGCTATTTTAAAGGAAAGTCTGAAAATGTCATAACATTTCATGCTTAATCTATGCAAACGCAGACTCAACAGGATGTATGGGGAAAATATCTCTTTTGTAATGTTTTTAATCTCTCTCCATTTACAATGAATAATTGCACTCACAGTGGCTTTTTCTATACTTGGATTTTTTGGACAATTAATTCCCAGTGGGTACAGTTTAACTGGTGATAACATCAATAGAAATGGCATTGTTGCCAGTGTTTCAGGAGCTTACAGTTTCATTTCATGTCTGTGTGCATATGAGTGTTCTCAGGTTACAGTTTAACTGTAGTTATGGCCTATAGAGCTGCGCTTTCTTAGATAAATCCTGTCATAGATCATTAGTGATAATTTTTCCCAACACCATCATTGTCACAGGTGTGACTGCCTGGAAGAAGTACAGCATAAAACATGGACAGCTACCCGTGATTACATTGCAGAGGGCACAAATATTATCATGGGTGTTAAGATCTAAAAGAACTTGCCAGCTGTGTTTTGATTTTGATGTGCTCTCCACTCCTGATGTTGCATTTACTTCCCAAATCAGATGAGAAAGAACTGACCATGTTCACAATCAAAGAAGCAAATACAATGATCATTTATTTTACAGAAGTGAGGGATTTTAATGTAGTGTCATATTACCCAGTGAGTTGGTAGACAAATATGCTTAAAAGGAAGGAGGTCTGAATGAAATAAGGCAAAGACATACTTGATTCTGGAATGAACCAACAGTAAGGAATTTGTCTTGCTATGGAGATCATCTTCACAGCATTCCTCATTTTGTTTTACATACTGTATTCATACTACATTTATGCCAGTCACAGGAAGTGATAAACTGGTTTTATTGGTCTTCAGAGGTACCATTGTGTCCAATTAGCTTGGTGATACAGTTTTCTCTAATTAGCTGGGAAATACACATCATAGCTAATCATACTGTACACCATTTGAGAGGCTGGAAATAATTAAATATGTTTTCATTATTCAACTGGCCTAGATAAAGCAAACATACTTCAAAGATTTATCTTGAAATGTTCTTTCTGATACTGGCAGCCAGTTACATAAAATCTTTTTTAAAAAAAAATATGAATACGTTGTCAGAAATATACAACAACAGTCAAAACAGTAATCAGTGTGTATCCATGAAATATTATTTCCTTCAAGGAAGAAAGTGTATACCTCTATGGAAAACAAAGCAAAACAAAAACACAGAGTGACTGTGTGAACAAAATAAATGCAATAATAATGAAGAATGCTTAGCATAAACAACAGTATATAAACACTGATATTAATAGAAACTAAAAATGTACATAACTTTGGAAACCAAGCCATCAACATTTTCTTCTTCAGGTTTTCCAAGTCATTAAAATTCAGCAAGAAGTTTCACTGCAAAATAACATACTGTGATATTGGAAAAATAGAAGATCTTTGTTAAACAACTTCATTGTAGATAACTATCTCAGATATCCTCAAATTTAGCTGCTGTTTTATTTTCAATAAAGGCCATAGCCTACAAAGGACTTAGGTGACTAAAAACATGTAGGCACAGAAACTCCTGCACTAAATGAACAAGCTCCCCTCAGAGGCATACCTCTCAGAGCAGCCAGTGAAAAGGCATCCTGGGAGATGGAGTGACTCGATGTCCCCCCAGCTCACCAATCACAGTATGTGAATTATCCAACAGGGACACTCTGTGGTCAGGAACACATCAGAAGCATCACCTCAGGTCCCAGCACCATGAGCCATTCCTGATCTCCATCTCTGAGCATCCTCTTGGAGGGAGATCCTGTGTTTGTTCCTTTCCTGACGTTGTCATGGACAGACTTCACATTTTCCTTTAAAAATAACCCACAGGCCCAGGTCCTTGTTGTGGAGATGTACCCCTTTCATTTTTGACAGACAAGTTTGTCCCCAGTTGACTGAGACGTATTTCTGTGACCTCCTGCATTGGTCTGCTCATCTCTGTTGGAGGCACACCAAGAAAGTAACACTTTGAAAGAGAAGAAAGGAAAGAAGAGAGAAGAAGAGAGAAAGAGAGAGAGAGAGAGAAAGAGAGAGAGAGAGAGAGAAAGAAAGAAAGAAAGAGAGAGAGAGAGAAAGAAAGAAAGAAAGAGAGAGAGAGGAAGGAAGGAAGGAAGGAAGGAAGGAAGGAAGGAAGGAAGGAAGGAAGGAAGGAAGGAAGGAAGGAAGGAAGGAAGGAAGGAAGGAAGGAAGGAAGGAAGGAAGGAGCTCTTAGAGCTGTGCAGGAGCTATAAGTCATGTTTTTTGAAGAATTTCCAATTTACAACAAACAGCTCAAATGCCAAACCCCTCAGGAAGGAAACTTTTTGCCAAGGTGCCTTAAGGGAGGGAAAATTACTATAGCTGATTAAATTTTTAAGGTGTTGTAATTTTATGAAGTGAGATAAAACACATGAGAAATAGAAAGTAAAATGAAAGTGTTAACATTAAAAGCAGAAAATCTTTGTTCTGAAAATGGTAACATGAGATGTTTTAATATTGTTGTGATTTTTTTTTTTTCCCAAAATGAGTCTTTGCAAATTATACACATTATAAGAAACTTAAATTTACATTTCAACAGAATTTCCTCAATATTTCTTTGTCCAGTACTATCTCTTAACACTTTCAAGTGATTCATTCTGAATACAGACAAAAATCATATTTAAGCCTGCTTGTTGTCAGAGCATTTAGAAAAGTAAGAAGATGAAAGAGACATGAAAAAAAAGCTCTTTCTTCATGAAGTATTTCAAATTGTTTTTTAGAACCTAATATCTCTGATGGTTTGTGAAATGTGGGGATGTGTTTACAATGAACAAGGGCAGGAAATTGCTTGCTTCAGCATGCCTTTACAAATGAAGCAAATCAGATACAAAATTGGTTGCTAGTGACTTTGCAAATTTGAAATAACCCATTCTTCTTTGAAGCTAAGACAAATGAAATTTAACTGCCTTGTAAAATATTTTTTTCTATTTAAAATTGTCATTTGTATGATCTGACTTTTTTCATGATTTGACAGTTACACTAAAACAAAAAGAAATTTAAACTTGAAACAAATACACCACCACGGTTGTAATTTGAACTTCAACCAGTAATAAAATCCAATGTCAGCAATTAAATTTGTTCAACCTAAAACAATATTAAGATGAAAAGAGGCATTTTCTTCTATTCATTCTGTTCATTTGAACTTATAAACATGATTATTCCAAATTATTGATTTATCCAAATTGAAAATGGTATCTTAACATAATTGAAACCATCCATGAACCACCAAACTCTTTGGTAAAATTATGTGAGGCAAAAAAAGTGGCTTAAAACATTTTATTCTTGTTTTACTGAAATGAGAGTGAAGCTGAGTAAAAGCTTTCTGAACAAAACCAATACAGTTTAGCTTAGTAAGTGAAAACAAAACAGTCATGTCTTGATGCATTTTGCTGTAAATACTTTTATCTACTATTGCAGCTAAAGTTTACATCTCCGGTAGTACCAATACTTATACCCAGGATCTAACTGAAAGCCCACTGAAGTCAGAAAAGCTCACTTAAGTCACTAAAATTATTTTAATTGACTTCAAAGGTAAATGTAGGCTTATGACCTATGTGTTGATGTGCAACTATGTTTGTTTTTACATGTAAAATACCATCTGTACATTATCAGCTAAAACAATATACAACAGAATGTATATAAGCATCTTTATTTTTAAATACAAAGTATATCACCTACATACAGACTCATATATATTTTATGGGTATATATTGGCTATTAGTATTCTGTCCATTCATGTATAGAAGAGACATTCGAAAATTAATAGAAAAAAATATAGAGCCTTGCATAATTGTGCAGAGTTTTCTATCTATGGCATTCTAATTTACCATACTGGAACCATAAATGGGTAATTTGGTGCCTTGCTGTTAAAATATACTTTAACCTGACATAGCAATAACATAGCAAATATATAAGTTCAGTGTAATAAAAATCATCCCATCGTATTTCTTGCTGTTGTTTAATATTTAATATGAGCTTGTGAGTGACAAGAATAAATAAAAGATCAGAAGATCCTAAGTGTTTTGCAGGTTATTACACAAAATTTCAGATTGCGTGACCTAGTCCAGTAATGTCAAGCAGATAGCAGATCATTAATTTTACTGAACAGTCATGTTTCCCTTAGTAGAAAGAAAATTAATTCAAGCTGAATGTCACATTACTGAACTGTAGTCCAACAATGCATACAATTTGACTATGCAAAATCAAAAACTCCAAGAAGAGGACATTCAGACTTTGACTCTGGACTATAGGTTAGGGTTTCGTACACACCTGGGAGTCCAAAGAGAATCCATGAAGCAAAGCAGCTTTCTTACACAAAGCCCTGGGTAAGCAAAACAGCTTTAAAAGAGTATTTCTCAACCCTTGTTTTCTTCTTAAATGCAAAGTGGACTGGTAATGATCACATGAGCTCCCATATCACCTAGTCCTAAGTGAGATTTAGGCTAACAGTTTTTTAGCTTGGAGGATGAAGGGCTGCTGAACTCTGCAACAGCAAAACATGGGGTTGTGACACATAATACAGTAGCAGCAACTTAATGAAGCATTTCTTTCTGTACATTAGTTAAAAATTAATTTTAAACACAGGAGCCTGATTTCAATAAAATCAATGTTTAAACACCCACTGAATTGTACAAAAGAGAGAGATAAACTTCTAAATTATTGACCACTGCTGCTTATGTCATATGTTTGCAGTTCAGGGGTCTGATTTCTTAAGGAATTGTAAAAAGATTTTAAGTCTTTCCTTATCTCAGACACTGAGCAAACTCAAACACACTCAGACATTATCTATACTGCAGAAGGACCAGTCTGATGAACCACAGTTATAGATCACTCCCATGATGCTCTGGATTTTTCTAACAAAGTTTTTCTAACACTAAATCACACATGCTTCACCTTTGCTCTTCCAGCTGTTCAGAGCAAGCAGATCCAGTTCTGACTTTGCCAGATCATCACTTCCTCTTCATACCAGTTACAGAAGGGTATCTATTCCTAAACAAACAGTGGCAGCTCTGACCTCTTCTTAATCATCTTTCAGTCTGCTGATCCTTCAGGATCTCTTTTGTTTTAATATTGTCATCATAGACAGGACTGCTCAAGGCTAGGGAAGACGCAAGTTTTGTAGGAAGAGGAAATATTTGTCATTAAAAGAAGTGATATAACTAAAAGAAATAATCTGTTTTTCTGGCACAGAAAAGAAAATACTTATTTTTCAGGCCCAAATAAAGGTTTTCTTGTAAAAAAAGGTTTGTCTGTAAAAGCTTGTCTGTTTTTTACAGTTTTTTACTTTGTTTAGTTTCAGTTAGCTTAACCAAAAAAAAAAAAAAACAAAAAAAACACAAAACAAACAAACAAAAAAACCTATGCAATATCAGAATTCCCTGAATTAAAATGCTAATCATAGTATAAATCTGATAAATGCTAAGACTTTCCAGATGTAATGATGTGAAAGCTAACTTGTATACTCAGTACACTATATATATATAGGGGTGATAAAGTCAGTTTTATTACTAAAATTTTACAGGTTTGTTCTTTTTAGTTTGTCTTCTTATTCAATTTGTTTTTGACACATTTTGTTAGGATTAGGTGTGCCATATTTGTGTAAATCAGGGTAGTTCTTTACCAACCCCCAGAAATGGCAGATTTATGTTTATAAAGAATTTTGGAGGAGATTGTATAATTAGCTGCAAAGCAAGAGAAGAAGACATCATGTCATTGCAGAGCAGAGAATAATAAAAAGTCACTTTGTTCTGTTAAAATATAGGTCTTATAAATTGCTTTTTTAGAGGACTAGATGGTGAAAATTAGGCAAACAGAATGAGGCAAGCAAGGCAGCAAAATAATTCCAAGGCAAAACATCTCAAAAACAATAAGAAGGGATTCTTTAATGTCTTCATTGGAGATGGTCCAAAGATAATAATAAAATTTTGTTTTAAACATAGTCCAGTGTAAAGTAAGTTTTACTTTCATATTGTTTGAGTCTGCCTGCTTTACTATTTTACTATCTGTATCTTTAATGTAATTATATTTTTAAGTAACCTTCCCAGAAATATACTCTTATCAGTAATGACTGTGAGTATATATGAATAGGTGCAGAAAGAAAAGAAGATTTCCTGTCCTTTAAATATATAGTTCACTTTTTTGTTAAATCATGAAAATATGGCAAATATTTTTCTGACTATCAAAATATATAGTTTTGCTACATTTTGGATGTTCTGTTCAGATATTTTGATCTCTGGGGGGTGGGGGGGGTGGGGTGGGGGGGAGAGTATATAAGCATGGCAAATTTTATTAAAACCATGCTTTCCTAGTATGCTCTATGAGCTTCCTCTGATCAGAAGTTCAAGGTGTTCCTGAATGACAGGTTGTATCTTATGTTTATTAGTCTTTGATAGCTTACTCTTCTCTGACTCTGCTTAATAAGTTTTGAAATTTATGTAAATTCTTGGCGTTGACAACACTGTAGCAACAAGTTGTGCTGATTAATATTTTGTTGTGTTGAAAAAAAAAAAAAACATTTTCTTTGGTTTGAATCTATTGTATCAAAATTTAATCTGATTACCATTGCTTCATATATTCAGGGAAGCAGTGAATACTCATTCCATATAATCATGCTTTCTCCAGGCAAATAATGCCTCTTTAGATCTTTCTATTTTTCCTTACATTTGTGTCTTTTCTGTCTTGTCTTAGTCTACATATATGTTCTTAATATAGAAGTAATTTGTTTCTTTAAGCAGCCTTTTCTTGCTTTGCTGGGCCTTATATTGTTTTATTGCATCTCATTTTAGGATAAGAAGATCAGAAATGCATGCAATGTTGCAGCATTCCACCAATATATGTGGTAACAATAACTTTGGATTGCTTTTTTTTTTCCCTTAAAAAAAAGAAAAAAAAAAAAAAAAGAGTATTTCAATATCATAAACTGATAGAAAGAAATATTTCAACATTTTCAAGTGGCTTCTTTTGCTTTCTGGAAAGGAGTGAAGAAGTTTGCCATTCCAATTTAAACCTATAAGATCTTAAGCTAAAAAAAGTGATTTTGTCAAATTGGAGTATCACTCTACACAAGGTGACTTAAGTGAATAACAACAACAACAACAGCAACAAAGATGTAGGTAATATTTTTTAATTTCTTAAAAATGGCCCAAAAGAAACCCACCATGTAAAATCCACCTCCTTCAAACATGCATTTTCAGACTGTTTTTTCCTACCGTCTTCATAATTGTATGTATTTTCAGCATCTGTGCTGTCTTTGCTATTCTAACCAAACATATAAGCCTTCAGTTCTCAAAAGAAGCTACAACAACAAAAAAAGCCCACTCCTGTCATGTTCTGAATGCCTCCTGTACTTTTCGATCTCCTGTTTTGGAGACTGGAGCTGAGCAAATTATTAGCTCATGCAGGCATTCCTGTACCTTTGCTGGGAAGGAACTATCTACTTCCCTATCTTACTCTCTCAAGAGCTTGTTTGGCTCCTGGTCCACCCTTCCCCGCTGTGGAATTTGCTCCACAGGCCTCCTCACCACGGAGCAGTGCTGAGATTGCCAAGGCTGTGCATATCACTCAACCTGCCTGGCCATTTGCCTTTGGTGTCTGTTCATCACTCCATAGCTGAAATTAAAAAGGAAGGATTGGCCTTCTTGACTAATAGCAAACATGATTCCTATTTTGGAAATAACTGGGAATTTCTCTTTCACAGTCTTCTTCTGAACACTATAACTTTGTGAAAGCTAGTTTCATGATAGATGTTTGAATATAACTATAAATGGCCTTTCCAATTTTATTTGAACCATACAAATAGATGAAAGGAATGAAAAAATATCTTCGATTTAAAAGAAAGAGAAATTGGTTAGGTGACACTTAGGAGTTTTATCAGGCCTTCACTGATCTGTAGAAAGTTAAATATTTGTTTTGCAAAGCAAATTCCACAGCACATTCATCACCACTGTACAGCTCTGTGAGATAGGACTTGGCTGTGGGAGCACAAGACAGAAGTCAGGGCTCCTGCACTCCATCGCAAATACAGACACCAATTCTCCTTCATACTCCAGAAACTTTTGAGTCCTTAACCCACCAAATTTAAATAGGCTACTATTATTTTATGTGTATCAAAACGAGCTTGTGAAAATCATGTTTTACCTGGCTATTATGAGGGTGTGCAATGGGAATGGAGATATACTATCTTTTTCTCTCAGCCTCAGGATGTTTAGTCACACTGGTGTGTAGGGCCAACAAACATGATAAGTGCTCACTGTACTCAATCCTCTTAATCTGCCAATGATTATTACCTTTGCAACGGGGAAAATGGAGCACATTGTAATGCAAGATGAAAAGGGAAGTGTATTTTTGTTTTTTACATATTAGAATAGGCTGAAACCACCTGCTGTTCAGATGCTGACCTCCAAACAGATGGCTGCTCCCCTGTGCCTGCCACAAATTATAGTCAGAATCCAACAAATGAGCCAGATATACCTTCTTTACCATCACCTCCTTGAAGAAGGTCTCTTTGCACCTGAGATTGTAGTTGCTGGCCACAAGCAAGGTACAAGGAGCAAGTAAGCTTGTAATTGCATGTGCACATACAGGCCTGGCTGATAAAGGCAAGATATACGTGTCCGAGTCCTGGGGAAACTGAAGGAATTATTTCCCTTGTGCAGTCAGGGTTATCCTGTTGTTTTGCCATCATGATCACCTTTTTTGAGAGGAGGATTTCTAAAGCTGCCTAAATTAAGGCCTTGATGGCACAAGCGGCTGCTTAGTTTGTATTTACACTGAAGCCTCAGCACAATGTTCCAGCAGCATAGAAGAGTCTAAAGTTCAAATAAATTATGTTTACAGCTATGGTAAGGACTCTTTACAGTGTGCAAGTGGCAGAAATGTGAAGCAGGCCTGTCTGCAAAGTACTCTGAACGGAATCTTGTTTTATAAGTTGGAAACCGTTCTAATCTTTCAGCTCGCTGTCTACTGAAGGCTTCTTCAGCTTTTCCTCTTTTTGTTGTGAGGAAAGGTATGGCTGCACTCACTTTAAACTGTTGGCTGACAGGAGTATATGCTGCTGCCATCCATGCCACTATCCCTACTGACCTTGTGAGTATGCCAAGGAGACTCACTCTGGATGCTTCATCGCTCCAAAGGCTGTCAAACCTGTTGTCACTCACATATTTTCAATTGTGTCAGCTCCATCAAGAGGAAAAGCCAAAAGGTACAAGAAATTTTAATAAATTAGGAAAAAACAAAACAAAACAAAACAAAAACATATAATGGATATGTAAGGAATTTCTTATGGTACTGTGCAATTAATTACATAACAATGATCTGTAAAGAGTGTTAAAATTCGCTAGTAGATGGATTTGAAATGTTATTGTAATGGTAATGAACAGTTCTGCTTCAAGCATATCTTTAACTTCCTTGGGCCAGATCTAAAATTCCTTATTCTGTCATTAGTGCAGGTCTTGAAACTGACACTTTTTTTTTTTTTTTTTTTTTTTTTTAACTCCAGATAAAGAATTGTAAATTTGGCCTTTTGTGTCTGTATGATTCATTCCTGCAGTGTCACTGAAGTCTTTAATGTTTGGGTTTGATAACCTATTGTATACAAGCAATTTATCAAAAGTGTTATTAAGTTAAAGGCTAGCTGATTAGAAAAGATTTTTCTCCATGATTTACCAAAAGTGACAGTAACCAAACACACATACCATGCTGTCTGTGATTCAGCTATATGACGCTTTTATCTCAAGAAACGGAACAAAAAAAAGTGATAAATAGGTCAGATACAGTGAGTTCTACTTTCCCATTGAAAGTTACACCAATGTTGCATACGGAACACAGAGCTGCTCATGCAAATCTCCAGCACGAAAGACCTGAATCTCTTCTCGCTGAAATCACTACAAATTAGAAGGTAGCCTAGCGAAGCCAGTACACCAGTATCAAAGAACACAGAAGAAAGCCACTCCCAGAGTCCTAGTTATGTAAAAAGGAAGGCAATGGTATTTAGAAACCTCATCCTTAAAGGAAATCTGATATGCATAATTTCATTTTCTTAAGAGAAATGCACCTTGATAATTCCATCAAGGAAGGCTGTAAATCTCAGTGTTGGAAACAGGAAGCAAGTCATGTTCAGTCATGTACCATGACTGAAACACCATGGTACAATGCTTCATGCTTTCTGTTTAACTGGACATATTTTACATTGTTTACACAATGATATGCAGCACCTGAAAGATTACATGGCTGCAAACTGTTAGAAAGGCTATGCAATAAACTATAGAGGGAGCCGAGAAGCCTTAATTTACTGAATCACTAAGGTCCTAAGACTGTACTTATAGCTTTGATATTCTTGCTAAAAATCAGTCATGAATTCTCATTAATAACCAATGGAACCGAATGCACCAAAGCATTAGATTTCCGTTGTCAGCGACATAGTTATTTTTGCAGTAATTCTGCTGTCCCAACTTTTAAAAGGTCGTGATATATTTTCTTTACAGAGCCTTGAAAGGAGAAAGGAGCAAAGTTGAGTCAGATGAGTGAACAAACATTTCCTCAAAGTTATATTAAGATTTTATGTTTTGAAATAAAATCCCTCCAAAAGATACAACAGGCATGATCTTGCTGTTGTTGTTATCATTGTCTATAATCCACTGGAATAGAATTACACTATAAAATGCCTGTAACCTTATCCTGCTGTCCTGCCAGTTTTGTACTAGAATTTCTTTAAGGTATAATCTTTATTTCTGACTATATTTAGTTAAGAATAAGACTATAGTTAAGATTTTGTCTATTAGTGGTGAAACCTAGCAGTATTTGTCCACTAATTCATTAGTAAGTTAACCCAAGTGAGAGAGCCTTAAGGTAAAAGTAGAGAAAACTCATTTTAGACAACTGCTCAATGAAAAAACTGTCCTGAGTCTAAACTGACGTGAATTGCAAGTGGGTCAGAATTTCTTGTCTTGTAGGAGAGAAGATGTGTAGCACGAGATCACACAATCTTCTCCGTGAGGAACAGGGATTTTCTTTGGAAATCCCATCTCACTGTAAGGATGGAACAACAGTGAAGTAGCATAATAACTTTCATAAGTCAACCTTTTAAATAACTGCTAAATCTTTTTCTACTGTATTTTTCTAAGCCACAATTCACCACACTTTTGCAGTCAAAATTATGAAATTACGGTGTTATAGTGACTAAATATCTGAGCTTATGTTGAATGTATGTTAGCACAGTTCTTCAGGGTGATTCCTAGAAGACACTTTCTGATAGATAAGAGTAACCAGAGCTATTTAAGAGACAGGGAAACTAAAGAAAGGAGGGGAAATTATTTATATAAATGTGTTGTATATAGGTATCTCTCCCTCTCCTGAGGACTCTGATAAGCTGATATTTGCCAGTTATCTCTCTTTATATGTGTTTTTGTGCCAAAAGGAGCAACATTAGTGTCTTACAGCAATATCCTCAAAGATACTTAAAGATACTTAAAGCAATATCCTCAAAGATACTTAAGCATTTTTCTTGTCTTCCACCCTTTAGGTTATAGCCACGGATATGCAGATATGTAGAGAGACTGATTCCTAAGCTTTTTTTTAAAGAATTATTCAGATCCTATCTGTTTACTCACAGACACAAAATGGAAGGTTTCAGACATTGCAGAGATGACTCTCTGGATATTGCTTATTGCTTAGGAGTTCAGCAGCAGCAAGAGGAGCATTATCTCTACAGGATGAGAAGTTCAGAGCAAAGTTCAAGATACAGCTTTTGCTACAGTGAAATTCTTAGCCGCTTTCATTCTTCCAGTATTTATTCACTGTTACAAGAACTTAATATGATAGCAGGGCCATTGGTTGTGAACATTGGCTGTGAACAGTGACTGGAATCACTTCTTTCATCTATCTGTAACTTACGAATCTTATAACTGCTCCCCCTTTTAACTGACCCTAAGCACAGGAACTGATAATGTTCTGAACATAATTACTGCATCGTGCTACAAGAATTGCTCAAAGACACACTGACAAAAGACAAATTTGGATTCACAGCCTCAGTTTATTTAACCAGATCACAAACATGTACTCAGGAGGCAGAAATAACAACATAAAAAATGCACTTGACACAGAGATGAACCTTTTAGATTTATATATATGTGTCAACTTTTCAATATTCACTTATAGATTTTTTGTAGACCAATTCTAGTGAATACATTTATAAATGTATATCTAACTTCTTTCCTGGAATTTATGCTTTTTTTTTTTTTTTTTTTTTTTTCCTGAAAATTTCCCAGATGCAAACACTAGTGAAAGGACTAGTTCTGTTCAGTGTTTAAAATTCAATTGGAAGAATCATTGCTGCAACAGTGGGGTTAGCTCTTTAGCCTTCATCCTTCCCTCTCTGAGTTACTTCTTATTAGCTCCATCCCAGAGAAGACTTAGTGCAGCTGTTCCTGCCGCAGCATGTGGCTTGTGCTAGCTGTCTTGTGCTTCTGTCCTTGGCAGGAGAGTTTTAAACTAATCCTTTCATCTTTTTGAGACAGCCCATAAATTACCAAGAGGCAGTAATCAGAGTTCAAATCCAAGTCAATCCAAGCTCTGAACTAATTGATATCCAAGGTAAACGAAAATAAAAACAAAAGATGATGAAAGATGTCATCACTGTTGTTCAGTTCAGCCCATTTAAGTCTAAACAGTCAAGGAGGGGAAAAAAGAAGCCATTTGTCACCTCTTAAGCAGGATGTCCAGGATACACTCTGAAAGTGTGACAAAGCCTGTCCTTTGAGGCACAACAATAGAAAGAATGTGATTTCTGAAGCTCTGAAGCTTGAGATCTAATTCACTTGTCTAACTCACCAGTCGTCTCTAAAGAGAATCCCAAGGATAAGGAGCTGAGGATAATGGTGCAATATAAAGCAGTTTGTGTTTGTGTTTTGCAGATTGATATTACTTACTGACTAATTCAGTTATTGGCTTATCTTAAGGAAGTTGTTCTTGACTACAGTTTAATTTTATTTATTTATTTATTTATTTTTCCAGTAAAAACAGTTGCAAACTTCAGTCCTAAGCCCAGCAACCTGGACCTAAGAAGATGAAAATATTTTAGAATCATTCAGTAATTTAGGATAGAAAGGTTATCCAGAGACCATTACTCTGACTCCCACTCAATGCAGGACCAACATCTAAGTTAGACTCAGTTTAGAAATTAGACTGAATCCTACCCTGTTTCATCCAGTACAGACTCTAGCTAAAGAGCACATACTCCTCACTGAGGAAAGATCCAACCACCAGCATTCACTGCTTGCTGTGAAACCAATGCTCTGGTAGGGAATCGCGGGATTTGTTAGTGACTACACTTGTGCCTGGATCTTTTGCCAAAAGTGCTTTGATGGAGCTTGATTATTTCTTTTCATTCTGTTCAATAAAACAATGCAAATGGAGCACCCAAATAATGAAAAATTGCTCTTGTGCATGCCCAAGTGAAAAATACTTCACTGAGATTATAATGGGCTTTCTAAATAGAATGTGTCTTTTCTACACACTGTCTGATGGTGTGTGTCACCACCACATCTTTCAAGCAGATATGAAAGGTGAAAGGAAAAACAAATGGGAGGGCGCTCTGGGAATGTGTCCAGGAGCTATCCTCTTTTTAATAGTACCTATCCTTCTTTTGTTGCTTGACATATCAGAGATAAGAAAAAAGGAATTTTGAACACGATCACGAGTGGCCTGAGTTCAAGCCCAAGGCATAGGCATCAACATCTTAAAAAGGAGGAAACTGAGGATATGATGGATTAGCTATTTCACTTCCATTGAAACACAGACTCTTCCTGCCTTCTATTAAAAATCTCAATGAGGATTTCTACATCAAGAAATGTTCATAAGCATTCGCTATGTGTGAGAGCGTTGATCACTCCGCAATGGGTTTATAGCAGACCTTACAAAGACTTCTCTTCTTGACTTGTTGTAAATCTGATCCAGACATTCCCTATGCCATTACTTCAACATACACCTCTTTTTATAATGCCAACAGCTACCTTTGCAGGTGAAGCTGAAATACAGGTAGTGAGATGTAGCATTAACACTACTCCTGAGGATTGATTTTTCTCATTCTGTAATATCAAATGGGAATTTGTTTGAAGAACACAGTTGCAAAAACATGGCCCAACAGAGCTACCTGTCTGTGGTCAGGGAATGTGCTGTTTTCAACACAGGTAGCATCAGAAAATCAGGAATAGCTGTGTTTACTATAAAGATCCAGAGGACATAAACTATTCATGAATCAATCAGTTGTTCACTGATTCATTCATATGCCATTTGCATCTGATTTTGCTTTGCATTAGATAACTTTATCCACTATTCTTTATTTTTCTTGGTTGAAAAAAAAAAAAAAAGCAGCTCAATCAAATGTCATATGCTTCCAATGCCAAATATAGATATGAATCACTTTCGATTTTAGACATATGTATGGTGTTAAAATTCACAGACATGCATGCTAGGGAAAGATCCTGTTCTCATTTCACACTTCTGACAATCTGGAGCCCCTATTTCTACTTCAGTGAAAATACAATCATTCAGTCATGATAGAATATGAATCCTTGACTTCAGTGTGGCTATGTGATATTAAAAGTGTATTTTTTCTTCACCCCCAAAATAGCCATTCTATAAACAAAAAACATTGCACAACAATCTGCCCTCCAGAGTAGAAGACCACAGATAGTAATTGGGATTATGTCAATGTATAAACCTCATGGATCAAATTTTATAAAATTCCAACTCCTAAATATGTAATGCTAACTTAGAAATGTGAGGTTCCTTTGAAAATGCCTCTAGCTACCTACCTGCTTTTTAAGACAATATAGCTTTGAAAAAGTATCCCTGAACATACATAATAAGCAACTACACAATAAACAGCTTGGTTTGAACAAGCAGATTAATTTGGATAATTTGCACATTTTACACATGTATACAAACTGCTTACATACACTGTATAGGAACTGCTCAGATATAAGGCTAATGCTTGATGAAAATGCCTCATTTACTCATGCAAAGCCTATTAAGACTTCTACAAAGCAGAAAATGAATTATTTCATTTTAATTTCATTTCATTTTATTTCAAAATATTGTTGTCCTTAAATACCATAGCATTGTTAACTGCTTAAGGGAAGTTATGCAGGTTTACTTTTCGTTCCATGCCTGACATGAATGGCAGTGAATTTGGTGAAAAAAATGTTGAATATGTGAGGAGATGAAAGTGCAGGCAAATAGCTGCTAATTTTAGTCAATGAATTCTGCTGTCAGATTAAACTGTCCAAAGTCTGCAAAACAGAAATGGAAAAAAAAAAAAAAAAAAGTAATTTAATCAAATTGTCCCAAGTAAACTGATTAAATTCAACAGGAGAAAGACCAAGAATTACTGCATCTAGGTAGTAAATTATCTATGAAGTACTTCTGGGGCTTCACCTCAAAAGAATTCACAGTCCAAATGCACTTCCTAAACTCCTATCTCAGTGTGTGCCAAGGCAAACTTATGTCTGAAGTGACTGTATTAAAAATAATAATAATAAATGATCTATATCTTGATTTACTTTTTGTTTATTTGTCGTGTTAATTGTGAATCTTAATAATTTGGTGCCCCCCAACAGCTTATAAAAAGGAAAAATGCAGAAAAGACAAGGAAATATGAAAGTGTGTACACTCATCTGATCCATGGCAAGAGAAGTATTGTGCCACTGTTGACACCCGAACTTTACAGATGACACCAAAACAGTGCACTATGATATTATATAAATATCATAGATGACTATATTCTGCTTAGTTAATTCCAGTACATTTGTGCATGAGACCAGGACCATAATCAGGCTTTTCAAATGCCAAAGTGATGCTGGTAAACCAAAACTTCCATGCATGTGATGACTACACTCTGATGGACTCCCTACTGTAGCCAGGGCGATCCAGCAGTAGCCTTGCTGATTTCTAAACTGCATTTAAACATCCACACTCTTTCTAATGTCTTACTGGTTCATAGAGAATTGTTTTACTGACATTTGTTCCTAACTTTTGGTTTTGCTGAGTCAGTTTTCCTTAAAATAAAGATTTGATCACGTGAACATCAGCAGTTTCTCCAAGTAACCTAATATTGGTTATCCTCTTTGGGGATGTTCAAGGTAAGCTAGCAAGCATATTTCCTTTTTATTCTAAATTTACTAGTTCCTTTTACTTTCATCTTTTTTTTTTCTTTTTTTTTTTTTTTTTTTAAATCAAAGAGCAACATGAAAGATCCCTATTGTCAGTTACGCTACAATATTTCCCAAACTTTCCTTTTCACTTCTTGTCTTAGAATCAGACATTTTGTTAAAATCAGACAATTTGTTAAAATTCTTTGATGGCATCATGTCGTTACTGAAGGAAGGACTTTATAAATGAAATGTGTGATTTTAACATACAACATTTTAAAATTAATTATTTATGGGAAAAAATGGTTGTCTAAATTCAAGGGTGATTCTAAAATTTCAGCATGAAAAAAGAAAAAAGGGTATATATATATATATTTTTTTTTTTTTCTAGCAGGAATTAATTAGCACCTTCAGGTACTCTAATCAAGACAAAGCTAGTTCTAGAGAAAATGGGTTAATATGGGGGAATACAATCATTCTAATTATAATATGTAAAAAAAAGCAACTTGCCTCATCTTGACTACAATTTCATACAACCTTATTTGGACTTAGCCCTACATAGAAAAAGCTTTTGGCTACACTGGATAAACTTCTTAGTATAAACTAAGATTTGAATGAAAACTGAAATACCAATTTAATCTCAGAGTAGGTTTTCTTATTATGTCTTAGCTAACTGTTTCCAGTTTAATGTGGAAAATTTTAGGAAGGAAGGAAGGAAGGAAGGAAGGAAGGAAGGAAGGAAGGAAGGAAGGAAGGAAGGAAGGAAGGAAGGAAGGAAGGAAGGAAGGAAAAGATATTTCATAGGGAAAAGGAAAGGGAAAAGGAAAATGAGTTCATATGAAAGCTTAACTCTTTCTGTATATATAATTGCAATTGTATACCACAGTAATATACGTAGTAAAAATTAGACATATGTCACATCTGAGTATCTGTATTGTCCTGTATACTAAAATAGATAATTACATCACTATAATTAAATGGTAAGGTCTTTCTAAAAAAGTAGCATAAAAATAAAAATAAATAAATAAATAAATAAATAAATAAATGCCAGTGTTAGTCCTTTGAGCAAAACGAAGTAGCTAAAGCATTTTTTTGGCCAGAACAAGTTTGCCTGATTTTGACAGAATAGCAAAAGCTGGATAGATTGTTCTGTTTTGTTTTTCACACTTTACCTGACATATGCTGCAAAACTTTCCAGAGGAGTCCAGGCCAAAGACTTCACAGTCTTAACTAGAATATTTTACATCTCCTCTACCCTTCTTCCTTCTCTTTTCCGTCTACATATGTTCATTATGCTTAAGATCTATTTTAAACTAGAACATTTTATGTGTGTAATCATGATCTTAGAGTAAGTCTTAAGATCAAGAATTATTTTTTCTAAAAAAGAATTACATTGGTGTATTATCAATAGAGTTTTTCAAGGAGATAGAATTTAAGATTAATAGACTTATGGATCTTTATCATGGAGGAATTGCCTTGATAGTACTGTAACAGATGTGTTTCAAGTGGTACAATGCTGGGACTTGACAAGGCTTTACATAGCTCACTTGGCAAAAGAGCAACTTAACCACAGGGTAAGTTAGAGTGTGAAATTACAGCAATGTGGTAGCCAGCTACATGTTCTTATCCCAGAGAAAACATGATGGAGCTTACCTCTTACCTGCCAGCTTGTCAAACAAGTCACCAGAGCACAATGTACAATGTGTATTCAATGCAAAAAATATTCCCAATAGAAGTCAGACCAAGCATCTCACATGAGAAATTTTTCAGTCATTACAGGTAACTGCAAAACTGCTGTTTTTGCAGCTAACTACAAAGGGGAATGTGAAGCAGAGCCTTTACTTATTTATAAACCTCATACTCCTCAGCATACAACTTCTATCACACTTCCTACATATCATCAATGACTTTGGCACGAAAATTCTCACTGAATGCACAGTAGCTAAGTAGGCAAATGCAAACCTGTTTACTCAGAGGGAGAGGTGTATCAAGAAAACCAGCTGAATATTAGAAAGTGCTCATAAAAAGTCTATTCCCTCCTATAAGTAATATCTTCTCACTCTTCCAGCTCCTCCACATGTAATTCACATCCATTTACACTCCATTTCACTGACTTATACTCTAGTAAGTGAGTGTAAGTAGGTCTTAGCGTGTCCAACTGAGCATAAAAGACTCTAAATTACACAGTTTATGCATCACCTCTGAACTTAGCTCATAGGTTTTAAACAAAAGCAGAGTAATAAATCGACAGTTTGGAGGGGAAAGGATGTGAAATGTATGCCCATTTTTGTTTCTTGGGGTTATTACTGTGTTTCATCAAAACTAATATAAAGCTCACGCCTTTTTACTTGAAAGATTATTAAACTCAAGTTGAGATATGAACAAAATTATTTAAACATTAAAAAAAAAAAAAAAGAAAAAATTCAAAGACACTAAATTAGTGGTTTTTTTTGTTTTGTTTTGTTTTGTTTGTTTTTTTTTTTCTGTATCAGTTTTGATCTATCACTGAAAAGAACAGAGTTTCAGAGAAATGTATTTTATTTTCTGGTTTGGGTGATGTGCTGAAATCTCTATTGTTAAATGTCATTCTGATTCACTGTCAATTTTACAATGGAACATGCATTTAATACATTGTTGATGAGGTTTGTGGCAAAGCTACCAGGCTATGAATAGCTTTCCAGAGTGAAAAAGCTACTATTTAGAAACAGTGGAATCTATTTATTACCAGATGACTTACTCCTGAGGTCAATTATTGCTACAAACATGTAATTAAATGGTGATGTAAATTTGATGAGCCTACTCAGTAAAAGTGAGGCCTGTTTTGCACTTTGAAAAGGTGAATGACAGAACTGTCCCTCCATCATTCCAGTTAAAATTAATTGGTCTCTTGGAAGTCTAGTTATAGAAAATATGCAAGCTCCCTGTTTCGTCTTCCTCAGAATATTACCTCCATCAACTTAACAGCACAAAACATCAACTTAACAAAAGCACAAAGAAAGAGATCAAAGCAGAATAAAGGAACAATATGATTCAATTCAATAATGGAAAAAAAATCAGGGTTATATTTTGCTTAGGAGTTTTAATTTTTAATTTTTATTTTTTCCTAAGCTTGGGGGAGGGTTTTTTTAAGGTGTGATGTGGAGCTGAAAGGGAAATAGTATTTAAGCTGAGAAACCTGTTATTATTAGTGCTCTGCCTCCACAGTTTTAAAAACAAATTCTGGTACTTATGGGGAATTGCATTGCACTGTGTCTTCCTCCCTTATAACAAATTAATTAGATGCCAAGTGCTAAATGCTGAATTCAATGCATTCAAAAGGACACTTATGAAAACAAAAGAGTTTGGCATCTGAATAGTATGCGTTTGCTTCTGGAAATGTTTATTTTAAGGCTTCAAAATAATGACAATCCTTAGAATGTAGCACTCACATTTTAGAGCTCATATTTTCTCATAGAGATCTTTTATTTCAACTTTAATAGAATTCATTCTTAGAAATGATTATACACCAAGCTCACCATGCCAGCACTACACTCTACAGCTATGGAAATCAAAAGGCCTGCTTTTATGCATTTGCTGAACTAGAGATTTTCTTGAAATCCTTTTGTTGAAAACCTGCCCTATATTATGAACCACATACTGGACAGAATCTTTGAGCCTTCATTCATGCAATATTTTCAGTGCAGTAAAAACATCTTCTGGTGTTACAATACAGCCCATCAATTTGCCCTTGGTCCAAATCTATTTAACTGGTCAGAATTAAGAACAGCTATGGGAGAGACTGGGGGGTTCAGAAGCAGGAAGACTCAATGAACTACTTGAATTCTTGAAGCACAGATGTTGCATATGTATCTGTCCTTTTTAACATCTCTACCAATAACCTGAATGAGGTAATAAAGTGCTCTTTCTTCAACTTTGCAGATGACACCAAGTGTGTGGAGGGAACCAGATGATATATTGATGGCAGAGTTGTCAGGACTCAGAGCTGCAGGAAGAATAGGGTGAAGAGGAACCTTGTCAAATTCCACAAAGACTAATGTAAGATTCTGCAAAAACAAATGCAAAGATCTGCAAAGACGATGTAAAGTTCTACCCATGGAAAGCAGAACCTCTAGTAATGTTACAGGCTGGGAATGGACTGGTTGAAGGCAGCTCTGTGGAAAAGGTCTTGGGAGTCATCATAGGCAGTAAACTGAGCATAAGTCAGCAACGTACACTGGCAAGAACCAACAACATCCTGCATTAAATAAGCAGGCACAAAATACATCCAGAAGATTGAGGAAAGTGTTTATTCCCTTTTATATGGCACTCATTAGATCACTACAAGATTATTCTGTTCCATTTTGGCCCACTTCATGTCACAAAGGCATTGATAAACAGGAGCAAGTTCAGCAGAGGCAATCATAACAGTGGATATGGCTGAAACATTTTTCCAGTGAGGAGAAGCTGATGGACCAGGGCTTGTTCAACCTGGAAAAGGAGATGGCTTTGAGGGACCTAACACCTACATGGAAGGTATTAAGACAGAGCTAACCACTTCACAGTAGTGTGTAGTGAAAGGATGAGAGACAACAGACATAAACTGAAACAAGAAGTGTTTGGATGATACAAGGAAAAACTTTCTCCCTGTGAGAACAGCCAAGATGAAGCAGGCTGCCCAGGGGCTGTACAGACTCCATCCTTGGATGTATTCAAGGATAAGACCTTGAGAAATGTCATCTGACAATCAGTAGACCCGGCTTACAGCACTGTGTTGGACTAAAGCAGTACACTGGAAAGGAAGCCCCTGGAAGAAAAGAAATGTTCTGGGTGTCAGGTTGTCTCATTAAGGATTTTGCTCTGAATTCCCAGATACCCCTCTAGTGCTCTAAGTAAAGCGCTACTAAAGTTGTTATGCATTACTCTGAATAAACTCTACTCTTCCTCTTCTAGTTCATGGTAATTTCCCACCAAGGAAAATAAATTATTTCAGTCAGAGCACATTTTGGAATGATTATGTCAAAGACATTTGTGCCAGCCAAGCCAAATATAACGGATCATACATATCTTAATACCTCTGCCCATCAGAACTATATTTCACAAATCTTTAGATCTCTGGCTCACTGAGTTTCCTTTTAATATACCTCTCTCTCTTTGGGTTTGCTGCATTTTGTTTTTGAAGTGTGAATGACTTTAAAATTTTGTTTATCTTTAATTAAGTAACCAAATTAAATTAAAGCCTTGCTTATGACTTTTCAGCCTATTCCTTTTCCAGCAGAACTAAAAAGTACATTATTTAGGAGGTTAAATAATAATTGCTGAAAATTCCTCTCAAACAGCATGAGTCTCTCAGGTAAATATATACAGGGAACTCATTTAAACAGCCTCAGTAGTAATTAGCTCATTTCCCCCATATTACTGTGAAAGTATTATTGGAATGCTTTAAGAAATGCATTTTTTTTTTCACTCAATAGGCCAGAAGAGCCATTATTCTTCATTGTGTAAGTACATATCCTGTCACATCATGATATTCCTCTATTTGCAAATATTATATACTTTACACTTCTGCATTTTTGTTTTAATTCTATTTACTCTTCAGCTGCAAGTCAAACATACTTATGAAAAATAATGCTGAACCTGAATATTATTACAAACCTCCAGAAATGTATGAAAATTGTAGATGCACAATTAAACAGAATGTTACTGGATCTTCTGAGATCACAGCAGCAACTTTTAGATAACACAATTTTGCACTTACCAGTTCCAAAAATATACATATGCTGCACTCATCTGTATGTTTTTATGAGATCAAAAAAATACACAGTTACTATCAATGTTAGCCTTTTCTTACTTGCAACTTACTTGCTTTAATCCAAACACACATTGATTACACTAGGATAATGTGGGAAGACAAATTGTATGAATGTTGAATTTGGCTTAAAGATTGTTCCAATATAGGTAGACTCCTTGCTATACGGATACATTTATTTGTGTATACATACATACATTGTATATGTACGTATGTATATTATATATATATTGTGTGTATATTATATATATATGTGTATACATTTGTGTACAGTATACATAGGTGTGGATGAAAATGCCTGCCTATGCTTTAAAGGAATAATGAAACAATTTTCACAAAATACTACATTACAAAAGGAAATAAAGCAAACACCTTGACTTATACTTAACAGTGAAAACAGATTAGTTTGTCCTGTTTCATGGTTTGAAAAATATATTCAATGGGGAGAAGGAAAATACAGTCTACTGGTCAACAGCACACTGATTCACAATGAATATGAAATAGCTTTCAGACTGTCCACTGCTCCCAAACTTCCCTGTGTACCTACCTCACACTTTTTACTTTTCATGTCTTTAATTTTCTCAGTCTTCTTCTCATACTTCCACTGAAGGTTGCACAAATAGTTTATCTCACAGCTGTTTTCTGCATCTTTTTCTTTAAGGGGATTTATTCTGCTAATAGCTTTTAAATTAGCTGTGGTGCCATCAGCCATACTGTCATTCTTTCACCCTGAAGGGAGGAGCTGATAAGGAGGGAGAAGGCACAAACATATGCAGAAAATACACAAGCTAGATGACCTGTTTAGGTGAAGACAGTGAGGCCTACCCGCTTTTAAAAGTTCCTCTCTGTACACTAAGCACAAGCACAAAATATCTCCAATAGAGTCCAAAAATGTATAACAGATCACATGTTAATTTTATCCTTGAAATTCCTTTGTGTTACAGTGAATGACCAGAAGGTATCTATTTAAAGTTTCAGTCACAACATAGGCTTACTGTTTTCAGGAAGGACTTGGGAAGTGTGGCCAAAAATGCTGCAGGGCCTGTTCCAGTCAAGGGTTCTTCCCCTGATTTGGTGAATATAGCCACATTCTGCCTCCAACTCAATCTCTCTTTAGCATACAGCTGTCGCAGGCCCAGGCCTGGTCCTCTCATAAACTTCCCTCACAGGAGTGTAGCAGGAAGAGGAGAGGCCAAAACACGTGGCATTTACTGTTATGTGTAGAGGCTGTAGAAATAACACATCAAGCAAATAGTTGCTCTAAACTGTGCTGTCAGCTAAATAAGCTGGAATGGGTCTTTTGCTTTCACCTCCCATTACTAAACAGAACTGAGTGTGCTGTGGTAGGCCCTAGTATGCCACGTGCTGCATTTATATACAACAAAGCCCTGGTTGTAACACAGGGAGAGCAACTTCTAATGGAAAACATAGTTTGTGGGAAAAACACACACACAAGCATGCAAGAATATGTAATTTCTGTAAAACATGCATGTCTGCTCGGCTTCACCATTCCTTGTTTTCCACTTCAATCTCGCTTTGCCTATGGGCAAGATGGGGCAAAGTTAAAGGTTGCTGTCATTTGCTATCTGTTCTGCAGGGGTGAAAATGACTGTAATACAAGGGCAGAGATTAAGTGGGGTATTTTCCCTGGCGTCTTTCATTTTCTTTTATAACAGAACAGTCATTTGTGCTTATTACATTACTCTTAGTGATTGGGGTTTGAGATTACGGGGCTAAGATAAGGAGAAGTTAACAAAGGAAAGAGTAGAAGAAATAAGGAAAAGGAGTACAAGAGAAAAGCAGGTAGCATGGCAAGAGTTAAGTCCTTTGAATGAATAAATAAATCAAAATTAAGAACTAATAGTAAGAAAGAGTTAATCCACAGCATACCACAGCATAGAATAAAATAACACAGCATGAATAACAACCTCAATTATGCAAGTGGCAGCAATGGAGCAGTCAATCCATTGGCAGAAAGGAGGTAAAAGCTAGCAAAGGTAATTAAATGGCAGTAAAAAAAAAAAAAAAAAAGTCAGTCAAAATCCTTGAATGTGCTATTACATTGGGAAGGCTAATTAAATGGCAGGAAGAAGCAGGCTATGAAATGGCTGGATGAAAAACTGACAGTTTGCCAGAGAACAGGAGAGAAGCTAAGGACCTGTGAAGTCAGAGATACAGTCCTGTCTGTAGCCCACAGGGACAGAATAAAGGAGCTCTTTCTGACTGCTGAAGTTGGACATTATCTTTTTTTGCAGGCTACCTAGGCAATACCACAAACTTGTTCTATCCCCATTGTGTGACTAGCTGTTTCTAGTGAAAGTTCAGAAGTTTCTCCAAAGTCATATCATAGTATACGCAGATGAAGCTCAGGAAGTAGAATATGAGTAGAATTCCTTAATCCTTCAAACATGGATAGCTGCCAATAATCTTGGATAAGTACCCTTTTCTCGATCATTTCTTGAGAATGAATGCCAGTATTGATAACAGGTGATGCATTCCACTGCTTTGGATGCAAAATGAAACAGTGGCAGCTGGGATGCGTGGGTGGGTGATGCTACATGTATAGTTGACAAGGAACTGGTAACCAACAAAAGAGTGTTGAAGAAAAAAGAAAGTATTTCATTAGTTAAGTGAGTTAAGGAGATTAATTCATTTCACCAGTGAAAAGAAGGTTAATATGTCATTTGATCATCATTTGTAAGTAGGTGCATGAAAATAAATAAATAAATAAATATGTATGTATGTATATGTATTTATTCAGATCATTAGTAGGGTCCAGAAAAGAAAATAAAAGAGAAAAGAGAAACTCATGCACAGTCATGTTTTCCTTTTGTATAAATCATCATGGTTTCACTGATTCTGTTTAAGTTACATCAGAGAAGATCAGTCAATAATCTGAAAAATGAAGCATATACTCTTTTATATTTCTGCAGGAACCTTCTGTCTAATAACCTTCATGAATCTGATAACTCATGGGAATGATTTCCTTGTGAAGGAAATGATATTCATTTGTCCCATTTTACAGATAAGGAATACAGTATCTGTATAGCCCACAATTAATGTTTTTGACATTTATTTCCTTCAAAGCAAATCTTTAAAATTCATATTCTTCTTCTAAGTAGCAAATTGCCTTTTGGGACTTAGCTTTGTCAGGTATTATGCATGTATAAAAAGACAGTCTTGCTGATAACATGAACTATATATATATTGAAGATATAATGAATGATGAAACAGGTATCTAGGAGGACAAAGATCTCAAAGAAAAGCATAAGAAGTTACATGCAAAATAGAGAGTAAGAGAATCACTTACATTAAAACAAAATATGTTATATAATAAAAAGTATGAAAATCATCAGCAACAGTCCTTACCTCCTCATGGCCACCAACCTAGTCATTATCTGCTGCTGATTTTACATCACAAAAGAAATCACTTACAGCAAGGAATTTAGAATGCTTTTGAGTTTTATGCTATGTCAGAGACAGTGTCCAAAGCGTAAAAGACTAGGAAAAAATGTGTAGACAGTTGTGGGACATGGCTGATCCCTAGTCCCAAGATCCTTCCCTTGTTTTGGCACGTTGGTCTCATAGATAAACATTACTGTTAAGGGTATAAACACTATGTTTTAATACACTTGCTAAATGTCGGAAAGATTATTATTATTATTATTATTATTATTATTATTATTATTATTATTATTATTATTATTATTATTATTATTATTATTATTATTATTAATAATAATAATAATAGAACACCACTACTGATATATCTGGATTGTAACTGCCAGAAGGTTACAAACACAATTGATAATAAATAAATAAATAAAAGCAGAAATCAGAAAGCAGTTAGTAATCAGTAGTGGATGGTCAAAGAGAAATAAATAATGAGAAAGAATGCAGACAAGTGCAGAAAGACATACAGAGCATTCAAAATGCTAACAGATGACAGACAGTTCAATGCAGATGAATGAAATGTAATTATGACTTTGACGAGCCTTCATGGCACAACTCTTCTCTTTGTTCACGATAAAATATGAGGAATATAGATGAAAACAGATGAAAAAACTGGGAGACAAGTCATTGTGAATCATTAATTACTGATAAGAAACAGAAAGAAGAAAGACAAATCAATGCATTTGATGAGTCTTAATCATCCAATTGTGTATGTCTGTGAATTAGTATGCACATGCTTCATAAAAGATCAGAATTTAGAAAAATAATGAGAAACAAAAGAGAGTTTCTTCATGTACTGTTAAATACAAGGTGTCTTTCTGAGCACTCAACTAGAAAAAGATCATCAGTTTCCCTGACTTGTGATTCTTCATCCATAACTTTTTAATCAAGATATGTAACTTGAATAATTGGCCAGGTGGTTTATGGATTTCTTTTTTCCACATTTCTCTAAAGTGTCAAAAAATGGCATGGCCAGAAGTAGCAGGGTGTTGGCACAGCTGTATCAATTCTTTGATTCATTATATCAAAAGTTGTGCAGCTGGTGTGATCTGATTCAGCTGACTTGATAGAGTTTTCACTGCAGAAACAGGAGACTTTTCTACCCACTTGTATCTCAGAGGTATAGATTTGTATAAGTAATCAATCCATATGTAATCCAATCCATAGGAAGAAACTTCACGACCTCACTTTTAGGATGGCTATAGAGGAGATATTACCAAAGGAACTACTCCCATGTCTCCAAGGGCAGATTTTTTAGGAGCTGATAAATTGTTTAATATTATCCCCTCTCAATCTAGAAAAAACCTAGCTAAGTCAAATCAATTCTATCAGAGCTCAAGGTAAGTGACTGTAGACCAGGTCCTGAGGGTATGGGTAATAAAGAGTGCTCAATATACTTTTTAGTTTAGATATCATATGACATAAACATAGTCCAGTATTTCTGGCCAGCTTAGTACATGGAAAACAAGCAAACAAACAAATGAAACAGAAGTGTAAATACAACCTTAGCAGTAAAAAGAAGAGAGGTGAAACTTTAACTGCTAGCTCCAATCCTTTCTCGCTCACGCACTTGAAAATCATGATAATGAAACACTTCATTTCTAGTGCAAAGTTGTGATGGCAATCTAAAACGTGATGTGGAATCTAAAACAATATTGATTAGGATTTTTTTTTTTCCAGTAATTATCTTATTTACTTTGTATGGGTTGGTAGATTGGTTGGCTTTGTTAGTGTTTGTTTGAAGACTTGCAGTGGCAGATCAAGAAGGGCTGATGAAGTTGCTACCTTCCTCACCAGTCCACTGTTCTTTTTTTCTCATTTCCCTCAACAGGAAGAGCTCTCAAACCGGTAGGAACTCCTGATGGTTACCAGTTTACAGCTTAACCCAGAAAACAAAGTTGAAAATTGACTCTGGTCAGTGTTAGTATGGCTTTTGCTGTCAACTTGCAGAGGTTCAAAACGATGTCTGAGTGACACCTGCTGAACACCTGCTGGGCTAAAAGTATATGAGTATGACAAAGAGTTTTTAGCAATATTTGGTTAAACCACCTCAATTTAGGTTACATAGATGAATTATATCTTTTAAATATTTACAGTAATAGACTATCCATTTTGGATAGGTAAAATCATCTAGTGTCTGAGAAGAGAGATGAAACTTGTTTGTGAGTTTATAAAATGGTCCTTCAGAGAGCTGATGTTGTATGTAGGTCTAATGAAGTGGATATAATATGTGTTAGTAATTCAGGTATGCAGTTGCAGGCACTTAATATCATAAGCGTCTTGGAGGCATACATAGGCCCTGACTAGATTCATCTTCCCCAGGGAGCTCCCACACAGGAAGGAAGCTCCCTCTCCTACTGGAGAGGCTTCGTGTCAGCTCAAGGCTGGCACCCAGACCTGACCTGAGCACTGCTAGTGATGTGCAAGTCCCTAGTCCTGTCTTCTGAATATACCCTGGGTATACATGATAGCCTGTCTCCAGTCCTGTCTGCAGTCCTGTGTCCAGAGCCTGACTGACGACCGTGCTCCATCTGGGACTGGTAATAGACCCTGTCCCAGGCATCCTGCTCTGCCCTCCCTACCTCTCACTGCATGATCAGGTGAGGTGAGGGCACTGCCTCTGCCTGGGGTTGCCAGTCATCTCAATAAGCCAGTAATCATGAGGACACCAAGACAGGTCATAACAATATTGAATAGCCAACAGCAAGTCCAGAGAAATCCAAGACTGATGACAACATAAGTACATAGTTAGCCCATTTATTCAACAGTGGTTGAGTCACTGTGTCATAAAATAAAATAAATAAAATGCGTGAAGCAAACTCCAAAGATGTTCCTATAGTGAAAACCCAGCTTGGCTCTGAGCTTGTAGAAATCTTTCCCTCTGCTGAATGAATGCTGACAACTATGCATATGCTTCAGAAATAAAATGGAGGAGTCGCTTCCCGAAAACTCTTCTCTCTCTAGCTCATTTTGTTTGGACTCGCTAAATGTCAACAATACACTGTTACACACTCAGGCTGCTTGATGCTCTTCAGGGAGAATTTCATTGCCTTCTCTAACCCTTCCAAAAGAATAGTTTAACTTCTTAGCATTATATTTGCCTGAGGCACAGAAAGGAAGATCATTTTATGATGCAAGAAAAAAGTTCAATTTATCCTGGGGGTATACTCCTGACTGTACCTAGCACATTGTATGTGTAGACTATTTAATTAAATAGGTCCGTGATTTATTTCAAGTGAAATTTGTCACCATTAGGTAAGCAACATTAACTGAAGAGAAAACTTGTTGAGTCAAAAGTGACAAATAAGCATATATATATATACATGCTACATATATATATATACATGCTACATACATGCTACATACACATATATATATGTATATATATACATATATATATATATATATATATGATCTACAAACACCCTCCCCCATGCCATCTTTGCATACAGCTGTTTTCTTTTTACAATATGACTAGCACTGTCTCACAGGCCAAATGAATACAGCACGTATGAAGCTGATAAACACCATTCTCCAGGGACAGTTCGAGATCTTGGGAACTGCAAAGACTACAAGATGAAAAAAGTAAGTCCTGACTGTTTGTCCTAACAACCAACACTACCTGATTTAAACTCACCCTAAGCTTGCAATCCTGGTGCAATTTTTAATTATTATTATTATATATATATTTTTCTCACTAGACAGGTTCTTTCAGTGTCCCACCAGTGAAATAAATCTACATGGTTTTCCTACAGAATGGGTACCAAAGAAAGAAATCATTTGGTAACAGCAACTAAATATTCTTCATAGCATCAATTTAGTAAGTAGCCTCATGCCTATCACCAGTGAATTTCTGCTGTATTCCACATAGTGTGAACCCCTCATTAAAGTATATCCATTTTATTTGTTTGCCAGCAGGCAATGATTACCTAGACTGCTGCTAAGTCTTTCACTGGTTCACTAGATCTCATCAGCAATCCTCTTGCTTCTACCAATGCTTCCCTGAAAATAAAGGATATACCTTCCTGTTTACGAAGAGATCTAATGATGTGGCATAAGCTTGACTTTCACTAACATTAAGAATAAGATTAGGATTAAAAAAAAAAAGTTGGTGTCCTATGTTTTGAAACTGATGAAGAGTTGTTGACTGCTGTGACACCCTTTCTATTCACATTAGTCCACAAATCTGTGTTGTAGGTGCTTTATACTGCTGAAGAGCAAAACAAATAGTTTCACAAGATATTTTTGCTGCCTCAGAATCCTCTCAAAGACCTGACTGTTTACTGCCAATTTATCAGGATTCAAAACAGATACCATCTGCCTAGTCCTTCTGCAGGTATTATTATTTTTTTCCCCCACTTCCCTTTCAGGTGTTCAGTCTGTACATGGTGACGTGTTTCTCAGCCCTCAAGTAATAGCCCTTGGAAAGTGGACCTTCTGGTGGAGCAGCATACAGAGATCCTTGCTCATTCATTTCTGAGTTTAGAGGTGTAATCCCCTAATTCCTGATCCTTGATGGTCAGGATAATGGCTTTATACATTCTTCTTTAGGCAATTGAAACTAATTTTCTATTTCATCTATCACTTTTACAGTGATATGTTCTAAAATAAACAGGAAGAATTAGAAAAGGCTTCACAAAATGGCATTATGTCTTCATCATAATCAAGGGATTAATTCAGAAAAAACAAATGTCAATAAATTGTAATAGAAAGTCCACATTCGTCTTTGTAACCTATCACAAATAGTTTATACTAGAATGGAAAGACAGTTAACATTTAGCAGATAGAGTAGTATTTTTGAAATATCATAATAAAAAGTTTGCTAATCTTTTGTGAGGTGCTCCATGGAAATTGATGAAAACAGCTATAAGAGTTGTGCGATGAGGCCTGGGTCTGTAGACCTAATTGAGGTCTGTATTATAAATTTTAGCATTTTTTTTCATGCTTTCTCTTTAAATTATATTGAAAGACTTTGACTGGGCTAATTATTCTAAAATTAATTTTCTCCCGTCCAACTTCAATAAATCCTCATAATTCTAAAAACCATCCTGTCGTGTTTATTGAGCTGAAGGAAAAATGGATCCTCTTAGATCATTAGAGAGACCCTTCCATAATTGCAACAGACCCCTTGAAAATACAGAAAGTTACAGAAATGGTCTTGACAGAGATGGAAGGGAAAGAATGATTTTAGATTGCTGAACCTGTGGATAAGAAAGTACAAGCAAATCTTTTTTTTTTTTTTTTTTATCCCCCCCTTTTTTTTTTTTTTAATCAGAAAAATATTATAATGTGTGAGCTCTTGAGGTCTGTTGGGAGATAGAGCAGATGGCCTTGTGATCAGAAAGTGATTCTTTTTTCTAGAGTAGATTGATAGTCTGCCTTCTAGCCTTCTCCACTTTAAATGAAAGAAGAGGGATGAATGCATAACATGAAACTTAATGAATGCAGTGCCACTGAGGTGGTTTTTCAGTTCTATATAGTGCAGCTAGAATACCTCTAATACTATAATCAGTTTTTTTTTTTTTTTTCCAAAAAGGCAAAGGATCAGTCATAAAACCAGAGATTAAAACAAACAAACAAACACACATTATTTTAAAAGCTGGCTATGTCAATGTAAAGGACCTTAATGATTTTGCTTACAATCTCTTAAAGAAACAATTTATGTGGACCACTTTTATACTATTTGCAAGATTTTACTTATGCTTTCTACTCCCACCAGTCTAGTAAGTTGATAGGCCCCTTATAAATAAACTGTTTTGTTTGTTTCTTTGTTACTATAGTGTTGATTTCAGACAATTGCTTTTCTTGCCTTTCTATTTTTCCCTTGTAATTTGCATATATTAAATAAATAAATAAAAACAATGCATTACAATGTTAAATGAGAGCCAGGTTGTTATGACCAGTATGATTTAGCCATCTGAATGACCTCAATTTCATCAGATGCAATTACTTGTTGGTTGGATTCATCTATACTTTTGCAACTGTTTTCAGCATGAAAAATAAGATTATTTATTTATCACCAATTTATATGTAAAATTTTATCTCCTTTAAAGACTTCTAACTTAAAATTGAGATGGCATAATATGCAATTTGATCTGACATGACTTTCCTTGGTCACCAAATGTGGTCAGAAAAATACAGGTTTTTTTTTTTTTTTTTCAAATATAATAAAATGTTATAATCAAGTCTTTCTGTCTTTCCTAATTACCTATTTCTAATGTGTCTGCCATGAGATGGCATCTTGGTGGATCTATTTTGAACAAAATTTGACATGAGTCACTAAGGTGTTCAGAAGCAAAAGAAAAAAAAAAGAGATTTTCAGCTTATTTTGACCATCTTGTTTTCTTGTTTTATTGGAAATCAACTTGACAAGAGGCAAGAAATAGAAAATCTTAAATCATCCTCTACAAGACTCCCAATTCCTGTGTCACCTGGGACAAGGCAGAGAAGGATGGCCAAAGGCAATCCTTAGAAATAATTTTTCATGATATTGTCAAAAGCTAAATGCAGAAATCTCTTGGAGTGAAGAAGGGAAAGCCTCTGCTAGGTCACAGCTATGAAGTGTGACATCCCAAGGCATTATGCATACTTTTACAAAGTTCAATTTTAGTTTGACATGAAATCCAGTCCCTGCATGTAGAAATTTACTATTTGAGTTACATCACAAAATCTGCCAAAGCCTGCTTAAGAACCAGTATGATATATTAATTTTAAGCTCACCATAGAAGTGAGAGCTCAGAGAAAATACAAGTTGGGTGTGTTTTTTCTCCAGTTTAATGTAGTTCTAATCAAAGTGTTTAATTTTTTTCATTAAGATGGAAAAGAATACATTCAGCCTTTCAACTTGTTTAGAATTCCAGATAGAATATAATAATATCTCAATAGCTCATTGGTCTACCATTCTAAAGGCTTTTTCCTTCCCTTCCCTTCCCTTCCCTTCCCTTCCCTTCCCTTCCCTTCCCTTCCCTTCCCTTCCCTTCCCTTCCCTTCCCTTCCCTTCCCTTCCCTTCCCTTCCCTTCCCTTCCCTTCCCTTCCCTTCCCTTCCCTTCCCGTTCTTTCTTTCTTTCCTCTTTCCTCCATTTCCCCAAGTATTTTTTAAATAAGAAACTGATTTTGCAAAAAGTTGATGAAGAATTCATGTTGTATTTTTTTCTCTCTGTTGGCTGCATGAATTTAAGGCCTGATATAAAATTTTCCGTTATTGACAAAAATTGAAAAATAGTTTATTTTAGACCGACCTCCCAGTTACAGAACTACTCCCAGCTCCTTTTACCCTCTCTTGCAAGCAGCAGCAATCATTCTAACAATATGACTAAAAAAAAAAAAAAAAGTCACTTACAAAAAAGACACTTTTAGTTTCTTAATATTTTTTATGTTATCCTATTTCACATCCTCTTTAAAATAATTGAGGTTGTATTATGGATCAGTGGACCATCACTCCAGGGTAACCATCTTGTATAATCAGAGATAATTTAAAAAGAATAATTTCTATGTTCCCCTTTCAGTTTACAGCCTTTCAACCGTGCAAAGCAGTTCGGTAATAAATAAATAAATAAATAAAACTTTCACATAGTTATAGTAGGGAAAAAAAATATGTTTGAAGTCCAAGTAATCAGAGTTATAACTAAGATTAATAATTGCGCGGTGGAGGTGGGGGAAGCAGTCTAAACGGAGGGCGCTGAAGGGAGAAAATGGGGGAAGTTTCTGCCGCGGCGGCTGCCGAGCGCTGTGCTCTGCTGCCACCTTGGCCGCGCCGAGGGACGTGCAGGCGGCGCTCCTGCCTGCGGGACTGCGGACGGGCGTGTCTTACTAGCCTGTCCCCTCATGTCACCCATTGTTAGGAATGGGATGACTACAGCCAACCTGTAAATGGTCCGCTTTTTTTTTTTTTTTTTAAAGTATTTTTTTTTTTATTATGTTTTGGGGGTGGGATGTTCTACTGAGGAGGTTTATTCGCCTGTCACGCTTTAATTCGAAGCTCAGAAATGTGGGAGGGAGAGCAATCAGTTTTTTTTTTTTTTTTTTTTTTTTTTTTTTTTCCCTACCCCTTTGCTTATTACAGGATTTTTCATCCTTGGCCAGTCTTAACACCTTCAATAAAGATAGAACTCAGATCCTCCTCCACACGTACCAAGTCTGCCTCTGTGTCCTGGCACACTGTATGTCCAGGGGGACTCTGGTAGGAGCTCTCAGCGCTCCATCCCACCTCCAGGCTCTCAGTGTCGTTCAGCTGCAGTTAGAGCATCTTCCCCTCTTTTTTTTTTTTTTTTTTTTTTTTTGAGGGGGCCGTGGGGGGAGAAGGCATGGAAGCGTGACAGTCATCATGACTTACTTTACTGAAACGATATATACATGAATAATAGAAAGCCAATGGAGTTCGCTGATTTCCTTTTGTCCTCTCTACTACTTCGCGTTACAGCCCTACAGCGTTGTCTTGACATCAGGCTCTGAGCTGGTAGTACTGAGTTTGGAAAGCTTTCGTGCACTTCATTTCATCTTTGAATTACACTTTTTATTTTTTATTTTATTTTTTTTTTTTTCTCCTCATTTTAAGGCTTTCTTCTGCTTTGGAGGAAACATGTTCTGACATGCTGGAGTTTGCTGGTGGTAAATATTTCCTTTGACTACAAAGTGCGTGTGTGAAAAATACTTTTTTTTTTTTTCTTTCCCCGTGGAAATACGTTGCTTGTTCTTTTCTCTACTGTTATTAATAACCTGTAAACGAGATGAATCCGAGGGTCTGAGTGAAATAGCACTTTCAGATATGTACTTTTAGCCACGTCAAGCTGAGGAAAGTGCAGCAGCTCTGTATACGCTCATGTGAGAGGTTTCCATACGCCGCATGTGACAGTTTCCACACCCGAGTCGGTGACAAAGTAGGGACGGCAGGTGAGTCCCCACGAGATCTGCTTTGCCGAGGGGATTTTTTCCAGTCCCTAACCACAGAGGAGCAGTATTCAGCTCTCCAACTGCTCCCCAGAGTTGGCGGTTCTGATCTGTTTCAATTGAAAATCATCGAGAATCGAAAACGACACGTAATAAAACGTCCCCAGCCCCGCGGCCGCCTGTGCTGCGGCTGCTCGCGAGTACGCACACCCCCGTGCGCTGAGGTCCCGGTGCCCGTGCGACAGAAGGGGCTGCAAAGGGTTAAGCCGCCAGCTTGCTTGCTAGGCAAAGTTTGAGGAAGAATATGTCTGAGGCTGGGCACGCCGCAGCCCCGCGCTTGAAATCTGTCACCCTCACTTAGGAGCTCAGCATCTCTGGTTGTCACCGGTGAATAATGATCACACGGCGATAAGATCGCTCGGTGGCGTTGCGCCGGAGCCGCCGGGGGACAAAGAAAGGAAACTACGAGGCATTTAACCGCTGCAGCGGGGTGTTCCTCGGAGTCATCGGTGGGTGTCAGGGTCAAGTGACCGCCTGGACAGCTGCTTGGAAAGTAAATTTCCTTCCTCCTTTCCTTGAGAGAAACCTTGGGTGCTGGTGATCATTGGCAGCTATGGAAAGCAGAGACCTTGGTGGTGATCCTTAAAACAATACCATGCCGGAGCCCAGCTGTTCTGCCACTTTCTCCCCTTTCAACCTGCCGAACCCGGTGGGCTTTGGGTGATCGACCGAGGAGGAGCCACCTCCGCGGGAGCAGGTAAAGGCTCGCTGAGTCTCTGTGGATTGTCAGGGTCTCGCTTTGACCGAAGTGTGCCCTGAATACCTTTCTTTCCCTAATTTGAAGTGTGGGCTGGATGAGGGGCAGAGGCGGGGGGGGGGAAGTGGGGGGGGAGAACAGGCGCAATTCCGCCGAACCTCTGGGAGCCCGTGGGGCAGAAGTTTTTCGTATTTCCACTTTCCTCCGTGACGGGGGGGGGGGGGGGGGCGAAAAGGTGGTAGAAATGCCTGTGGTCAACAAAGATCTGCTTTACCTTATGTGTTACCGACAGGTTGGTAATATCGAGGACGCAGAGAAGGGATGGGTGGAGAGAGGATGAGGAAGACTTAGAGGAAATTTTCAGGAGAAAATGCACCGGCTTTCCATCAGCTTCAGGAAAGAGCTATAAATCATGTGTAAATAAGTGCTTTGAAAAGTATGTAAAGCTTTAATAAAAGAAGAGAGAAAAAAAAAAAAAAAAAGAAAAGAAAGACAGGTCTTGAAAAAGTCAAAAAGGACCCAGAACAACCTTGAAAAAGGTTGTTCATTCAGCTTTGAACCCTACGGGGCTTCTGCTCCTTTCATCCCTCGGGACCAGCTGGGAGCTGCAGGCAGAGATTCGAACTGAGAACAGCCCCGGCTCTTTGACAGGAGCAGCAGAGGCTGGCCCCGCGGCTCTGCACCGCACCAGATCCGCTCTCCCCTAGCAGCCCAGCCCCTCGGAGCTGCCGAGAACCCGGGGGCTCCATCCCTAGGGGAGGCTGGAGCAGACCCCGGCCCCGAGGCAGCAATGCCGCCGGGGGGGGGGGGGGGAGAGGGGAGCGAGGTCTCCTCCTCAGCTCCTCGACCCTCGCCGGGCTACCTGCACTCCCCCTTCCGAGCCCCCCATCACGCCCCGCATCCGCGTAGGTGAGGGCACGGAGGGGCTCGGCTCGAGGCTACGGACCGCGGGTGCTCCGCCAGACGCCCCCCCCAGGGCCCGGGGCGGGTTCGGGGACCGGCAGCAGCGCGCCTGGGACTGCCCCACTACCGGGCTCCTCGGCAGGTCTCGTCGAGCTTTGGAGGCGTGAATAATTCAGCCCTCCCCAAGCGAAGGGCGAAGGAGGTGCGGAGACAATGGCGAGTGATTCAGCTCTCGAGGTAGGGCTGAGCTGCATATGCAAGCCAGTACACAGCCAGGGGTGAGGGGAAAGCAAACCCCGAGGCATTTCAATTGCCTTTTCTGTTTCCTCGACACATGGCATTGATCAGCTCGCCTCTTCTCTCCTCCATCCCTCCCCAGCCCCTCTCTTAAAGTAACTCGCAGTCAAAGGCGTATCGCGCATTTTCTTTACTAATGGAGGAGTTTGAGGCAAATTCTCATCTCTTCGCACACCCCACGTCCTACCTTGCTGGCCGCATCCTATCGCTCAGATGTTTCTCGGCATTAAATAATCTCGCTTTTAGCTGGGCTTGTCAGGACAAGGCAGCAGTTTACTAGGGACCTGGGCGGCGTGGGAAGGGTTACCCTGAAACAAGCGTAGATAACCCGGGATGGATGCACACACAAACACACACACACATACTGCAAGTGCTGCAGAAGGGATTAGTACGGGGGCGTTGTTAGCGCTTTGGGGCAAAAGGTGGTTTCTCCAGTGGTTTTAAAGTCTTTCTGACTGATCATGGAAATCAGACGGAATGCTGAAGGAGGTCCGTCTCTTCCCTGAGGGCTGGACTTTTATTCTGTGTTCTATTTATTCTGTGGTGCTATTACCCACCTAAAAGTTAGCGGGGGGAAGGAGAGGGACAGAAGGGGAGGGAGGAGAGGCGGGTTTGGCGGCGGCTGCACATGAAATATCGCCATGTTGGAGCAGAGCACGGCTGTAACTATCGCTAGCGAGGGCATCTCCCGGTTAGGACCGCAGCTGGGGGAGTTTCTCTGCTCGTTCCCCCCCTTCCCTTCCCATACCCCCACGGACCCCTCGGGCAGCGGGGCTCGGTCAGCCCCTCCCGCACCTTCCTTGCGGGCAGCCCCGACATGCAGGGTGTCCGGGTGCTGCGCACCCGCCGGGCAGCACCCCCCGCTGACTTCTGCTCCCCGCTTGTGGAGTAGGGGGGAGATGCTGAAGGGCCGGAGCTCGCTACACTGCCGTCAGCAAGCAATGGGTTAAGAGTGGGAGGAAAAGAAAAAAAAAGGAAAGGAAAAGAGAAAACCTAGCCTGACTTTGCCTCTTGGAAAGCTTTAGGTTGCAGCCCTGCCTTCCAAGCATTCTTTAAACTAGAAATGTGGGAGGGACTCCAGGAAAGAGAGAGAGAGAGAGAGAGATGGCTATCAACTGAATTCATTACTGTAAACATCTCCCTGGGGTGTCAGGCAGGGAGGAAAAAAAGGCACGACTTACATTAGCAGGGAATAGTCAGATCTGAGGCATCATTACTGCAAAGATCAGCCTGCAATCCCGGCTGAAGGCTGGCGCAGGACTAGGAGAGAGCCAGCCACACGCACTCACACATATACTCACATATGTGTCCGATGCCTCCTCCGACTTCCAAGGGTCCTGGGTCTCCGTGCCAGCTCCTCATGTGATCCTGTGATCCTCTCACCATTTCCAGAGGACAGAGAGAAAAAAAGAGAAAGAAAGCAACCCCAAGACCGGGCGTACTTGCGTCCCTTCATTTTTTTGTGTCTTTTTTTTTTTTTTTTTTTTTTTCCGGAGAAGGAGGAGCGGCGGGGAAAAGAGGAGCGAACCGAGGCGAGAAAGTGCGTTGGGGATGCCAGAGCCGCGGGCTGCGCGCCGGAGGAGGAGGTGGCAGAGAAGGGGGGAGGACGATGCCGCTGCCTCGTAAGGGCGGAGGAAGGCGCGGGAGGCGCGGGGGCCGCTCCGGTGCGGCGGCGGCGGCCGGCGGGGAGCGGGGCCCTTGGGGCCGGCCGGGAGCGGCGCTGGGCGGCCGCGGCGGGCGGCGGCCACCGGCCAGGAGCGGCGGCAAAGTTTTGGTGTGGGGGGCCAGAGGCGCGCAGGGGGATTATGATCGGTGCCGGCGAGGGATTCCCAGACATTGCCAGGTACAGTTGGGATTTCATTTCTCTTTTCCTTCCCGGTAATTCTAGCCCCGGGCGGTTTAAAGACCTGGTGCCCTTTGCCTTCTCGAAGTTGAGGAGCTGGGGTCAGGTCGTGTGGCAGAAATGCCGCCTCGATACAGCCCCGTCCGTGCCCGCGAGAGTGCGGCATCAGGCACAGGCACTCACAAATTTATGAATGGCAAGTGCTCGCAGGGGCCGCGGGTGATTCTACGCCAGCGGGCGCGTTAGGAGTGGGTCTCGGAGCTCGCAGCCGCAGCGGGGTCCCGAGTCCCCGGCCCCATTTCAGCGCCGAGGGTAAACTGCCCAAAGCAGCCCGCAGCCCGCTGCCCCCCAGATGGGAGAGCCGAGCACTCCTCCTGCTGCAGGAGAACCGGCACAGCGCGTGTACGAGCACGATTGTTGACACGATTTGGGAGGTGGTTGTGAGAAACGGGAACTTTAAAAAACGAAGCTTACTCGGAGAAGGCAGTCGGCTCAGCTAGCAAGTGTGAAGAGATGGAAAGAACGGGGAGAGCAGGGAGCTGCGCCCGGCGGGAGGATTCAGCAGCAGTAGCGGCCTCCGGAGCAGGGGCTGGTGGTGAGAGGGTGGGGGCGAGATGGCTCGGGACTGCAAAGTACAAAGGAGTCCCTCGCAGACCTGCCGAGTTGGACGGGGATCTTTGGCAAAGCAACAGCAAATATTGCGGGGGAGATGGGCAGGGGGAGGGGAAGAGCGAACAGAAAAACAGATCGCCAAAAGAAGTCAAACAGCTGAAAAGACCTCTGTCTTGAGAGCATGAGATGAAATCCCATGAAAGATAAAGAAATCAGCAGCAAAGTATGAGAGTAAGGCTCTCCACCCTCTTTTCGTAGTGGGAATCAGTCAACAGGAGCTTTTAATTAATTTTAATGGATGAAATCTGTTTTAAGGCTTACAATAAGCTAATAAATCCAAGGCACAAATCCGTGTAAATTCCTGTACCGTGTGTGGAAGGTACTGATTAGATTTCTTCAGATGCTTTTTTTTTTTTTTTTCCTTTCAATGCGGAGCTCAGCAGAATAGAAAGGGAGAGGTTCCTTGCATGAGAAGCAGGAAAAGACACTAAAGCAAGTCAGACCTCTGTCTCACATACAGACGTGTGCGCGCACACACATGCACACACGTGCACACACACACAGGCGCACAGAAAGAGGGTGTGCATCAAAGAGAGGTTTATTTACTGCATCATACTTCAGTGCTTGCAGGGAAATTAAACCAGTTTAAAGGTTGAGATTGATCACTATGTGGGTTAAAACAAAACACAAACTTCCATAGGCTGCAATAATTGACATTGACATTGTCTTTCTCCAAGAGCACCTTTATACAATTGTATTTGCAGAGGCAATTCGTGAATTGGTTTCAGAAATATAAGGTTTTTGGAAGGGGGGAAAAATTACCCTTTTTTTTTTTTTTAAAAAAAAAAAACATTTTAAAGATACTGTACCTATACCCCTACCCACTTTTTTCTTCCTTTAAAGAGTCAATGTATGCAGTATTATCACTGGGACTTAATCTTTACATAATCAAAATGATACAACAGGTGCTATTCAAAAGTCAACATTTCTAAGTGACAAAAGTGATGTTAAAATGTAAATATTGATCTTGTTTCTGAAAATGATGTAAGACACAAGATTTCAAGCATCATTATCATTTGTAGGAGATTTACTATTTAAAGTGCTGTGCTCTATCCTTATAAGATGGCTAGGCAGTTAAAAGTAAGAGAATGCAGGCCTGGAGTACCATAGGTGAAACAAATCAGTACTGTGTAAATACAGCATCCATAAAACTACCTGTGACTAGAACAGTCATCAGTGTTTTCCCAAAGTTCCAGGTTATAGCAAGAAGTAGTGCTGGAATGCACCCAGCGTTCTTAAAAGATTCACTCCATACACACACATACACCCTATATTTTGTGTAAGATGTTATCTGTGTTTGGCTTTGAGAGTCTGGATCTGATTTGAGCCACTGTTACAAGTCACATTTATATCCTGGCCTGCTCGATAGTTTGATTTAGGATGTAGACATATCTCCTTTGCGGAATCCTACACCCTCCCAGTTGGAATCTGCATTACATAGGCTATGGTTTTCTCCAAGAATCAAGAATGTGCTTGCCTTTATCTGTTTAAAATAGCAACATCCAAAATGTAAGATGTCATTAGGGCTGACTTTCCTACCCTTCCAGCAGAAAAGAAGGAGAAATAGTTTTAGCAAGTGAAGAAAACAAAAAGGAATTCAAACAAACATCTCTATCAGGCTTTTCCTGTACTGCACTTTCTATTTAAAGGTCTAGAAAGGAGGCACACTTAGGATAATACTGTTTCCAGGAAGGTGAGAACTTTATTTCTGAATAATTTCTGCTGCCTCTTTAATCTCAAAATGAGTTCATTTTTCACTAGATTACTTTCATATAACTTTCAGGCTTTTACCAGACTGATTCAAATCCAGTCCATTAGTGACCTCTATCTGTGAGAAGTGTATAGTCAGCGGTGTTTTTTTCCTTTTTCTTCTCCACTGTGGGTTGGAAACACAGGGTATGAATCATTTTAGTCTTTTATACCTGCATCTAGCTTGTCAGGTTGTCAATGTCATATCTGTTATTAACTGTGATTTCCTACTAATTTAATAAGGAAAACAAGAAAAACAAACTCTAGTTCCAAATGTGCATCAAGAATTTGAAAACAACCTAAATTCCAGACAGCTATTCCAGTATTAATGAACATTTGCTAAAAGTCAGAAAAATTAAAAGAATACAGTGCTATTGAACAGCAATAATAAAGGAAGTGCATTTATGTTAGTCTGATGGTTTAATACTTACTTTAAAGCCGGCTGACTGTATGTGAAATTTTATTGCCCCTGAGTGCTTACATAATAACTGAAACTTGAGACAAACGCTCTGACCAGATATTCTATAAGTAGACTTTATAGTAGCAGGGTGTTTAAAAAATGTGGAAAAAAAATCCAGCTGTGTCTATGTTAAGAATACATGTCAGAGATCAAGGAAAAGGGGGTCTTTATAAACAGATGGTCTCTTTTAGGGGATTATTAAACCCAGCTTCCCAATACTAATTTGTCTCTTGTTTATATCCATAGCTATATTCCATGTTTTAGTTAGTGATTGTAAATGGCAGTTGAGGACTTGACCGGCAATATCTCTGGGTAGGTGAATACCATTGTTTGACATTTCCCAGGTTGTGGTTGATTACCTCAGTGCTTGGTAATATGATGGTTTTAGGTGTTTCCTTTCCTCCCCCTTGGGCAGTCTTTTCAGGAGTTTCTCTGCCAATGCTTTTTATTTATTTCCTCAAGAAACCAAAAGAATTGGAACTTGCCCTAAAGGCATAAAAACTGCATTAAAAAAAAATGGTAAAACAAATATATATATATATTGTCTTTTAGTAAAAATATGTATAGTTATATACATATAGTTAAAGAAGGCTAATTTAACATACACTAAAGATATGAGCTTTAGTCACCCTGAAGCTATAAGTAACCTGCACCTTTCAAGTAACCAACTTCTTTTAAAGGAAAAGCAACCACAAAAAATCATCATTAAAATATTTGTCTTGACAGGAATGTTTTATTCATGTATTTAAAGTAAACCCAAACTTTAATCCATAGGCAATACTCAGGAAAGAAGCATTTGAAATGAAAACTGCTTAAGATGTTATATATCTGCTTAAGATACTATATTTTAGTCACAACAAACAATATCTCCTACAAATAGTAAAATTTAATATTTTCAGCCAGTGGTGAAAGCTGTTTGGACCTTTAGATACCTTCCTTTTTTTACTGGTGATTTACATGGCTAACAGTTTTGTTCTGGATAGTTTTCATTTTTGTTTTCTCTTTTTTAACTCCTTCTTCTGACATGTCCCTTTAAGCAGAATCAAAACTAAATACTAGGAACATTCTAAAACAAATCCATCATGCTCTCTTCAGCATTCCTGAAAACTTAATGATGCTTGAAGAGGTCCATAAAACATCCCTTCTAAAAGGAAATCTTGTGCTATCAGTGCTACCTAGAAGCAATCTCCTGCACATTCTACTTCGAGCTGCAACTGTTTTATCTATTTATTTATTGTTAAACACACATTTTCTATGCTAGTATAATGCAAGGTTGTTTACAAATGCATGCAGCACAAAGAATTGTTGGTCATTCAAAGGTCATTGAAACTGATCCCTCAGTCCTTGCAGGCAAAATTTAATAGACTTCTGGTGTGACAAAATGTAGTGAATGTCAGGGATCTTGATGGAGAATTACAAGATTAAGGCAAAAGATTTTGGAATTTCATCTCCCTAATTCATTAGCTGTTTACTATCATGCATAGTAACTTGAGATCTGGCCAGGCTGACACTCATTGTACTGTGTACTGTACAGAAATACTCCATGACCCATTAAGAGCAGGAAAGGTCAGAGCCCTGAATGAAAAGCCTCATCAGCACCTTCTTAGAACTGAAATAAGTGTGCAGCAGGGTTGCTACCAGTTCCTGCTGGTAGCCTTTGCCATTCGCTCATTAAAACCAACAGGGAAAATTAAACTAAAGAGAAAAGCTTTTCTCAGCAGTAGTTCTGTCCCTGTACCATAACTGGGTGACTGTATGAGTAACTGTTATCTTTCTGAGCTGTTTCATAAGAATTAGCCAAGATTCATCATGTGGGAGAGGGCTGCCTTTGTGGGGAGAGGATGCAGTACGCCCTCAGCATCCTAGCACTGCCGCGATTCTTTGGTGATGCTCAATCTTCACACAACCTGTAGAGGATCAAACAGGTCAAACTGCAGTCATAGGGCCATCAGCCCTAGGCCTGTAAGTTCAGAGTTAAAAATATTTATTTTCTTCCGCATGCTTTTGCTACAAAGAAAAAGAAATGCAGTATTTGAACTGTTTTAAGATGGGTGTGACATTCCCAGTATGACTGCAAGAAGAAACAAGTATTATTTTAGACCAACAACACCTTTACAAGACATTTCATACACAGTTCTGAAGAAATGTCATCTATATATAATTAATATATGTGCTACATATATCGGTAACCATGACTTTGTCTGTAATCACTAAGGACTCCCTCAAACCCTTCAAAGCATATAATTAATTTTAATTCAAAAATAATTTTTTTTTGGTTAACTGAAAATTAAACAAGAAAAAAATATTTTTCCTCCAGTGTTTTGGTAATTTCTAAATTAGATTAAAAATACTGAGTTGCTCTCAAGATGGATTGTTCCCAAGGTCAATGGAAAGCAAACCTAGCTGTGCTTATGAAACAGAACTTCACAGCTGAAAGACTGCTTTTTAAATTAATTTATTTGATTCCAGACTCGATCCTTTTTCCTTTCACTAGCAAGTTAATTTCACAGACACTCTTCTTATGATTAGGGATTACTCATGTGAGTAATAATTTGAATACCCCAAAGTGATGTCATTTAGCTGTAATTGAAGATGATACAAACCCATCAGCGTGTCTCTGGTTGTGCTAATGTGTATATGCTTTCATTAGTAGTTTCTTCATGTGTGTATGTGGAAACAAGTATGTAGGTAGAAGTGATTTAAATGACTAGAATTACATCCATATTAGGATTGTAGCAGTATCCGTGTCGTGGATGCAACCTACATTGTATTGTTACATAAGCTACCTGTAGACAAGGCATTGGGTGTACATATTATTTAACGAATGATGATTTTGGTAAGTGAGGTGGTTTTAGTGAGCCTATTTCATGCCTGAAATGCTAGTTGAAACCATGCGAGGTGTTTCTAAATGAAGGAATGTTTCCTAGTAGTGTGTTTGTGTTACCTTTTAATTTCATTTGTGATCTAGGAAGTTTTTCCTAGGTGGTGCTTCTTGTGTCACTGAAAGATTTGCATCAAGCTAAATGAACCCCATTTAGCAATCTTGTTTGTCTTGTTTCACAGGCCACCTCACTGACTGATCTAGGTTTACCTTAGTCTTATCTTTAACCAGTTAGCTCTGGAGTTTGTTGCAAACACTCCTAGACTAAACATACTCTTTATATACTCTTTAGCTGTATCAGTTGAAAACTTGCTGTCATTTCATAATGACCTGTAAGTATCTAAAAAAATCTGAAGTTTTATCACATTAAAACCTGAATTGTTATGAACCTGGATTGGGTGGTTGAAGGATTCCAATTTAATATGCTAAATATGTACATGCATATTGCATCTTTTTCTAGTGATCCATTATTGTAGGACCACATGTTAGTCATTGAACTGGAGAATTTGGAAGTGGAAAAAGCTATCCAATAGCTCACACTCATAAAGTTTGCATCCTTGCTTTAAGTGATTTACAAGATTCATCTGAGACATTTTATCATTTGAGCTGCCCATAAAAAAAAAAAAAAGAATTTCCAAAACAAAATAAGTAAATGAAAAAATATTTATTATCCAACTTGATATATTTTCAGTCTTTTAAAACAAATTTAGCAGTCTAAAAACAAATTTCCTCATGCCGAAGATGAGTATACGGTTAGAGCATGTTAAAATTTAACAGGACATGAAAACAGACACACATACACAGAGTCGTTCCCAAATGTATTGCTAAATCTTGTGTATCAAATTGGTATATGCCCAACAGTGATTTTTGAAATAGCTCGTTCTGGCCCTGTGCCATGCTGCTCAGTGAAGAACTTCTTGCAGCAGTTCAGCAGTAAATTGTAAAATGCATCTTGCCAGTAGAAGTCTTTTTTTTTTCTTCTTTTTATTTGAGAGATTACTTTTACTCTTTGACTAAATTAATTTTAGAACCTTATTCTTGTGCAGTGCAGTGCAACAGTTTTTACCTAGAGAGAAAAGCATCTACCAGTATAGCTTTGAAAATACTTAGGCAAGAAAGAATCACAACGGACGTCTCTCTGTCTTTTTTTCATGTGTACTTTGAATGCCATTGATAGAGCCAAGTCCTTTATCATTGCCCAGAGAGGTCAGAGCCTCCGTGTCAGAGCATCTGACAGTAAGGTTACCCTAATTGCTTTGTCCATGTTTTGCCCTATCAAAATCTCTATGCATTTGGTATTGTATATTCAGAATGATAAACGTGCACATACAGGCATGCAGGGACAGACACACAAAGTATTAATAAAAATCTTTCTGAGACAATTTGAATGGCAAAGGATCATTTAGCAAATCTATTTCCTTCTGGTATTTAGTTGGCATCTTCCTTTTTTATTATTATTTAATTAGATGGCAGGGCAACCGGTGATACTGTAGAATATTGAAATGGAAACTGTGTATGAGCTTTCCCTGCCTGTCTTTCTTCCCTAGTTCTTCTCCCTCATAGTTAATAGAGTACTGTTTCCACAAGTAACACTCTGTTTAATAGTTTTAAAAAGAATGATGCAATTGGGTTTCGATTTTTGTTTTGAATGATGGTTACAGGGCGCTGAATCCCTACCTCCACACCAGTGCTTTAGTTTTTAGTTACGTATAATTCCATTAAAATACAGTAATTTAAAAATAAATAATATTAATAAAATAATAATAATAAAAAAACAGCCCAGGAACTATGAAAATCTCAATGCTAACAAAATGTTTGTTTTCTGTCCCACACTGTATAATCTTATCAGTATCTAGTTAACTTAATATTTAGTACCAAATACAGGTTTCAACTAGATAGTCTGTTATCACAGAAGTCAAACATTCAGCTCTATCCTCAGATCAGCACAGTGGATCTTTATAAATCTGGAATAAATGAGATGTTAGAGTTGCTGCCAGCAGCTCTGGCAACAGAACTGTTGATCTGCCCAGATTCTTTTTCCTGCAAAAATTTCTTATCAGCAGATCCACACATCCTACATGTTGTGACTGTGGATTTACAGATAAGAGGACAGAATGACAGAAACTGGATGGATGGCATAAGCATAAATAGGTTATGAGTTACCAGCTGAAGAACTTTCTATTAAGCACTGGGAGGGGGGATTATAAATCTCAACCCCCCCCCTAATAATAAGGAGTTCTCTAGGTAGAAGGGCTTGGCTTTAATTATTTGCCCTTCATTTGTCCAAAGTTGGAAGTGCATAAATCAGTCTGTATGGGCAGGGATGACTCTGGAATTCATAACCACTCATGTCTGTGACATTGATGGAAACTCAATTGGATCAAATGCATAGGTATTCTAATTATGAACCTCTGATATTCAGAACTTCCCTTAGGCCATCAATATCTCATATGCAATCATATTTTACAAGCTACTGAATTATTGTCTTGTTATACATGTGCTGACCAAGAGAATACATCTTAAAGTCTAGCCAACTAGCTGCAAAAAGATGATCCTCTTTCTTTAATCACTAAGAGAATAAACACCTTTAGATTTCAGATAACATCCATTCACAATCTACTTAGTTCTTGTGAAGAAATATTTGGGGAACTTGGGAAGGGGTGTTTTACAGCCCTGTATATTGTCTTGTGTTGAATGATAACCACGTTTGGCGGAAAGGCATTCATTTTAACTCCTTCAATGCTATGCTAAAAGACTACCTCCTACATACTAGAAGAGAAAAAAAGAAAAAAAAAACAACAATCATCTTGCTATGACGTTTACACTCCCTCTCACCCTCAGGGCTACTTTTATTGACATATATTTATATTTATATTCTAGTAGCACCACAATTTTCTCCTGCCTCTTTCTCTCTCTTTATTTTTTAAATCCACATGCCAGCACAGGCCTGATCAAAATTTCCAGTTAGTTAGTTAGTTAAGAAAGACTTTTAAGGCTGGAGCTCATTCTGTTATGTCTGTCATGTCAGGAACATTGAGGATGCAATGTATCCTAAAGATGCTATCAAAACTAAAATAAACAATGATTCTCATGGAAGCTTTTATTTTCATTTAAATATGTGGCATTGTGCAGAGGTGGCATAAAAGCAGGAAAGGAAAAGTGGCCAGAAAATAACTGGTCAAAAAACAGGATGACAATGAGTAATCAAAATTGTCTAGCCTGAATGAAGCACAGAGATAAACAATCAACTTTCAGTGCAACAGGAAATTGGAATTTCCTAATGATCACAGTTTTAACCATCTAAGCTGTTATTCCACGGAGAGGAGAGGTAGGGCAACGTACAATGTAAGAGGAGTTGGGAGGGGAGGAAAAGGTTTATTCTCCTAGTTCTTTCTGTTGTGGAAAAAGCACATGGGAATTATCAGGCAAAGTTAGTGCTGTCTCAGACTGTATTATCTCTACAGCAGAACCCTGGCTGGCTTGGTGAGGCAGGTCTTATAAGCTTGTATTACCCTTAATGTTATTCCATGTCTTCATTTTTTGTGACCTCAGACACTCTGCATGTTCACTTTAAGAAAAAAAAAAAAAAAAAAAAAAAAAAAAAAAGAGTAAAGATGGTATGGAAAAAGTAATTAGTGAGTAAGAAGTCTCAGATTTTCCTCTCAGGCATAAGTGTATACTCAGAGTGCCTGCTTTACAGAGATAAATCAAAGGGGAATAATAAATATTTGTAATTTAAAATATGCAATATAGGTCCTGTCAGCTTTTATATCGCTTAGATTTCTCTTGCCATTCGAACTCTCATCTGAAAGAGCCTGGAATTCCATTATGTAACAAAACACTGAATCAGGGTGAAACTGGGGACAGTACAGTGGGAACAAATGACTGAAGTGGGTCTTTATTACTATTCTTGCTTAAAAGAAGGTGAAGGAAATTATCATCATGCACTGCAACACATGGAGTTGTGATGCTGCTTCTGCATCGTTAGTGCATCCATGCTGTCCTGTTGATTAAATCACTGGGTAGGTCATGCATTGATTGAGCTCTTCATTGTGGTCTGAGTTTGGGTATGCTTTTTTTTTTTTTTTTTCCTTGCAGCTAAAAGTGAGGCAGAATTCGACACCAAATTTTAAAAACAGTGAGGTGACAAAGAATGGTGCCCACTGGGGACTGAACTGGCAGCAGTCACAGAAACTCCCTGTATGTGTGTGCATATGGGAGGACTGGCATTTCTCTTCCTCTAGGCACTGTAAATGCCCACAATCATCAGCACTACAAAGTCCATGCACTTAAAATGAAGGAAACAAGTAATTTATGGGGAATGTTATAGTAGAGATATATGCCCTTGCTTTGTTAGAGAGGGTGTGAAGTCTTTCTATGATTTCTCCACATTCTCCACAAATGTTCTGGTAGGAATAATATTTGGGACAGTACGTAACGCTACTAAACTTGCATCCTTGTAATCTTACAGAAACTCCAGCAAAGAACCTGACCAGGATGTAGTTACTGTAACTGAAAAAGGAAAGAGAAAACTCCGTAGGAAGATGGCACTGCATGAGTTAACAAGTTAGCCCCTTCACTCTTTCAAATCAAACTTCCTGTGTGTAATAAAATACAAGTTGGATGAATTTGGCTGGTCTCAGGCAAGCCTCTCATGGATAGCTGCCCACATGGGAATAACAACCGCATAGATTAGCTCTGTGAATAGCTCCAGGACAGGTGTGGGCCTGAACTGCATTGGCAGAACTGTTCTGGGGACTGGTGTGCGATGCTTTACCAATGAATGAAACACTTCACTCTTCCTTTTTCACAAGCACTAAAATTCACATAAACACATTTATTGTAAAAAAGTAATTGGCTTTAAGGAGTTGGAGAAAACTCATGTTTTGTCAGATTTGCAAGCCTTCTATTAGACGTTTCAAAGAAATTGGGTACAAGCAAAAATTAAAGCATGCTGAATTATTTCTTACTAGTTATCTTTTTTTCTTTTTTTTTTTTTTTCTTCTGTTCTCAAGAACAAGATTATGGGTTCTGACCCATCTTTCCTAGCAGTCTAGGACAAATAACAAGAGAGAGCAATATTTTTAGAGCTTAAGAAGGGGCAAGATGACACAGGGTTTCTCCTACTGAATACAAAATCTTTCTGTTTCTATTTGAAATCCAGACACAGTCTGCAGTGATCTTTTTGAAATGAAAGGTGGTGGACTCAGGTAACCCACCACCATTATCTGAGCCTCATTTTTTCCATTCCCTGTCAGCAGTGGAAAGATTTATTAGGTAAGGAGGATGAACCATTCTTTTACCTCCACGTCCTCTTCTTCCTCTGTTCTTCCAAAGGAGTCACACTGTACAGGTCCTTGTAAAAAGCACATAGTTAGAAAATAACTCTGCACTATTCTTCCTGAGGTGAAACGAGGTACCACAAATGAAAGACAGAAGGAAGAGTTAATAGCAACATCTGATCAAAGGAATGCTGATCCACAAGCAGAATCATTAAATGTATAGTGCTTGTGTAAGTCAGGGCTGAACTGATTTACAAAAGCTGAATATTCACAACATAAGGAAGAAAACTATTAAGCTCCTTGCAAGAGCAATGACAGTAGGCCAGTTTTCTTTCTTTAGCAGTACGAGGGAAGGGTTCAGTCTGGGAGATGATACTGAACTGTTTGTGCCCCGGTTGGCTCTGAATCAATGGAGAACCCTACACTTCAAATCTCTCACAAGAAGTAAATATTTTATTCATTTTTACTTGATTTAATAGGTGATTTAAGGAGATGTTTGGGCACAAGATTTTCTGTGGTCATGTTTACAGCACTGCTGTAGTTACTTGCTGCATAGTTTGAGTTTCAGATGCGTAAGTGGATGTGGTTATATAATTTACTGTGGCACCTATTTATACATCAGTTCATGTTTCTTATCTCTGTCTCATAATAATTGCTATACTCTTTGCGACTGACATATTTTCCATGACATTTTTTAGGCTTTCCACCATTGCTATATCTAATGAAGCTTGATTTTCATATGCATGTGACTAGCATGAACATATAATACGGCTCTAAAAAATTTACCAGCCTAACCTTCATCTCATTGTGCCAGCGGACTGCAGGCATAATGGTTTTATCAGTGCAGCTCTAGACATTTGGCACTTGCATTAAATTTTAACTGATAATTTGTAGTGAATTATATAATTTCTCTTGCTACAGGAACTCTGTAGTGCAGGAGTGGGGAGAAAAATGACAGATGTCCTCCATCAATTTGCCACTTTTTTAGTTCAATTCAGCCTATACTTGTGCATGCGCTGATGATGGTGGTGTCTAAGGAAGATAAGAACTGTGTTAGGAAATTGCTTTAATGTTACTGGAGATAATTGAGGACTGCTGCTTTGCAGGGGAATATTTACTTCTGGAACCTATAGTGAGACTTTATGCTGCTGTCTCCAAACAGAGATGGAAAACAAAGTGCATAAAGCTGTGCTATCTGGTAACTAGTGATGTGTTGTAATAAATGATTTAGTGGGCTTTTCACAGTACAAATTTCAGTAGTACTACAGAGGCAGTTAGTGTCTAAGAATAAATGTATATATTTTGTTAGTCATTGTTTTATTTGTGAAACCAAGTACAGTGTTTTGCAACCAGTTACAAACCACTCTGAGTGACAATGGCCAAGTTATGTTGTTCTGTTCTGATCTTACATTCTGCCCATCATTGTAGTAGCCTAACACCAACCTATAAAGCATTACTGCAAGATATCCTTACAAAATAATTTTGTAGTGTTTAATAATATCAAATGACTTTATTTCATGTAAACAATTACTGATATTTGTAACATGAGACCTGGTCAGTCAGAATTACAAAGCTTTAAATTCCATTCTGGACATGAAATTCAGGGCAGTGGTGTATACCCACAATTATTTATGAGTGTATGGATCACGTTTATAACTTCACTGACTTCATATACATGAACAATCTAGATAGTTAGTTAGTAAAATTACATGAATTGTGCTTGTATTCCAACTGCAAATAACACTGTTGCAAAAATGACTCCCAATAGACAGATTGGGGTAGATTTCTTGCATAAATATAATATACAGGCTCTCGCCCTTGCTTTTGTTTTCTTTCTAACTACTATCTTAACATCCAATGCTTAAAAGCCTGGATATATTGAAACCTAGGTCCTCCCACCAAGACTAAAGGACTGTACTTGCATAGACCTATGATTCTATCAATTTTAACATCTCCTATCTGAGACAGCAACTTTAGGAAGGACTCTATAGGGTCACTAACAGATAGAAGTACAAAGCAGTCTTTTTAGACTGTGTGGAAATGAGATTAGAGCTGATCTAACAAGAAGCAAATCTCTTTTTCCCGTCAGTCTTGTTCCTTGCTTCTAGGTAATTATACAAGTTGAATTAATCAGCACAGTATATTGCTTGGTTTTCAGGCAATTTCCTGTAGGAAGACTCTCCTTGGTATAAATAAGTACGTGTGCTGTATACTTGCTGGTAATCATAAGGGGGTCCTTACTTTTTTCCCTCGTGTGCACTGAAATGCTGAAAATAAAATCATGTGATCTAAATATCTGCATATCCCATATTACTGGATTGAAATGAATGAGGGTCTTTCTGACAATTTTCCACTATTTGAATCTTCTCACAAAATACCATATCCAATAAAGGTAGTGAAATTATCTGAAAAAGCAAAAAAGTAATGTGCGACTGGTCATTCTTCCAGCAAGGATTTTCTCTAGTTTATAAATCAGATTTATTCATATAAAATCTGGAATTACTTTACATAACCAGTAATTAAGAGACATATTTCTTGTTCCAAATCTTCATCCATGGGTTAAAGCAGAAATATGAGTATCCTTACAGTAGACCTATTGAAGGTTTCACTACAAAATGTATTTATGACTGTAAATAATCAGAAATGTCGTGCATTTGCAGAACTGTATGAAAAGCCTGAAGTGAGTTAGAGGGTGCTGATGGTTTATGAATCAATGCATAAATGTCAATGAATTAACAAAACAAATTGGTAACTACAGTGAGCCTATTGGTATACCCCTCCACACTCACAATAGAGGTCAAAAAGTAATTGCAAAAAATCCACATTTTTGATAACTGAATTGAAATGAGAACATTTAGTCAAAAGGCAATGTCCAAAAATTCATTTTTGTGTGTGTGCTATTTTCATAAAGAATAATACAGAAATAAATATGAACTCTCCAGTTTTTAATAACAAATGTGAAAATGAATTGACATTCTGTAAACAGCAAAAATTATCACATTGTTTGAGCTAAGTTTCTTGATTTATCTTGGTGGCTAACATGCCATCCTGTAGAGAAACTCATGCATGTATTTCATATGTCTGAGTGTGTGGCCCCAGAAGAATAATAAAAGTAAATCCAGCAAAACAACTATCTACTTCTAGCCCAAGTGCAAGAACTAAAACTGTTACAATAATTATATAATTCTTAATGAAGCTTCAGCTTCACAATATTGGATTTTTCCATTTACAAAACAAAATCTGGAGTACATAGCGGTAGGAAGTTGTGAAGCTCTTCAGAAAGTACAGCAGAACTCTGAAGAATATTGTAATGAAGTGATTATTACTATTAGTATTACAAGTTATTTATGTATTGCTCATTACAGAGAGAGCTATAGGCAGCCATGGTTGGTTTTAAAGCATTTTGTTTTCTATTGTAGCAATATAAATCAGGCACGTTTTCTCATGAGCATTTCAGTACATATAGACTATTGTTCCTAAGCAGAATGTACTCCACATGACTTGGGTTTAACAATAGCTAAGATTTTTATTTTTATTTTCCCTAAAGCTTAAGAATGATTCAGTTGTACTCATGGAATGTACTCATTCCATGCCAAAGCAATAGAAGTTCTTTTGATTTCTCCCTACCTGATCCTGGTTGTGACTAAGGTATTATTCCTATGTAATGCAAACCACTATTTTTAAATATATATGATATTGGTTCCTTCCACATCCATTTCAAATAAATAAATAAATAAATAAATAAATTGTAAACAGACTCTTTCCACAGCTGAGGCCAAATTCTGTGAAATTCTGTATACTTTAAATTCCAAAGTCAAATCAATAGGTTTTGAACATGGTAACTGTTTTGCAGGGTCTCCACATATATTTAAACTGACAGAAATGGCTTGCAGCTATCTTCATTCAAAGGAGCAAGAACCATCACCCATTATATTGTTAGGTTTTTGAGTGAGAAAGATTTTATTTCAAAATATAGTATGACCTAAAATATAAACCTGAGATGGTTTGAAATAAAACCCTTACCGAAGATCAAATTTTCTAATGCTGTCCTTTTTGTTTAGTTGTAGCAGTATTACCTGCATAGTCCACAACACAACAGCAACAAGTAATAAAAGTCATTAGAATGGACAGCAACTTGGCTGGTTGTATGAATGAGAAACTCCCTCGGTAAATGTTGATATGAATTATTAAATGAAACAGTGGCAAAATATAGTCCGTCAAAAGCAGTTTCCTTCTAGAGTCACAGGAGGAATTAAAATTTATTTCAAAGGAAGGGTTTTCTCCGCATGTCTTCAACATCTCGCTTTGCTTGAGTTACATATGTTGTCTGTACTAAAACTTCACAAATCAATTTCCCAAATAAAGAATGCTTATTGGAATAGTTTTCATAATCTGAGGGTCATCTCAACATTTTTTCCTATATATCTGAAATTTCCCTTTTTAAATGGTTCCTGGAGAGAAGATACTGTAATATTACAGTGAGTGTGATTCTAGTGGGCTGTATGTATGGCATCCAGTTACTGATTTGACGTTTAGAATATTTGTCAATGCTACAATCTATGCTCTGTAATTTGAACACATGGGTCTGCACTTCAGTTGGTTTGTACTGACACAACTTCCCTGGCTTTAATTAACTCATCATCGGATGAGTTATACTAGTATAGGATGTAGACCACAGAATGAACAGTCAAGTATTTATCTGATTTCTAGATTAGCTTTCCAGAGTAGTAAAGATTAAAGAGAATGACAGATATTAAGGATGAAACCATTCTGCTTAGATTTAATGCAAAGTCATTAATTTTATCATTGATGTTATGTTCAGAATTGGTTGAAAAAATTGGAAAAAAATAAAAAATTTTGATTTGATGAAGAGGGACATCTAAAGTGATACAGAATTATTTAGTTGTTTCCCCACGTTTTTTGATTGGAGTCAAAGCCGGTGACTGAATACCAGCCCATTGCTATATGCAACTGATAACTAATGCATGGCTAACAGCAGTGAAATAGATGAGAACAACCAAGTGAGTCTCTACTTAATATATATGACTAAAGTTGCTGGAGTCAAAGGCCTAGGTGATGCTTTGGCCCTCAGCAAAATCAATAGAATAATTTCCACTGACATCAAAGGAGTAGGGATACTTCTTCTGATTACCCTTTCCATATTCCTTATGGTTAATTAGGACTTCATTCAAGCACATCACCGGGCACTTACTAACTTTTAAATATGATTATGAGCTCTCTACGTTTCCTCTTTTATGAAAAAGAGCATTCATCCCATCAAACACCACATATAAATACTTAACTTGTGATCTGATTGCTATTTTTAACAGCAAAGTCCTACAAGATTCCTAGAAAGAGATCTATCCTTTCCTCCTGCTCAGTGCACTGATGGAAAATACCTACTGAGAAGCATAACACTCCAAAGCCTATCTATATCCAAAATCTATAAATGCTATAGATATATGGAATCTAAGCTAATATATATGAGTTATGTGTATAATTTAGACTCAGTACTGCATGTTGCCTTATATCAGTGGAAAAACAAACAAAGAGAAATAAACAAACAAAAAATCCCCATGTGTAATAATAGCTTTGAACTGAAATGATCTAAAAGCAACCTTTGATCTTTGAGCAACCTGATCTAGTGGGAGGTGTCCCTGTCAGTGGCAATGGGGTCAGAATTAGACATTCTTTAAGGTCGCTTCCAACCCAAACCATTTTATTATTCTTTGAAAAGTTTGTATAACCATGTGCAATTTTATATGTGGCCATTTTGCTACATGGATTTAAAGGACCATTCAGACTTGAATTCCTCACAGACTGTAATACATACTTAAAAGTGATTGTACTTTGACAATCATATAAATATCAGTTAGAAACACTGAATATTCTTTGAGATATTTGTCTCACTAGCTGGAATGTGATACTTACTTTTTTACTCTTTATTTCAAATAAGCAGAAAATCAGAACATTTTTTCTAAGATCAAAACATATTACAGTCTTCACAAAATTATGGAGGTCTCATTTTTAGGCAAAAATAAAAATAGCTTTGACAAAGTGCTAATGTATTAATTTTAAAAATAAGCCTGCAGTGATGGGGCTGGTACAGCTGGCATAAGGAAACTTTTCTGTCACTGAAATTAAGTTAATTAACCAAGTTGGGTCATTTGGCATAGCAAAAGGAACGGCTAGGGTTGAGTCTTAATGTAGGGTTCATATCTTCACCTTTGACAAAGAATGCAAAGACTGCAACATCATTGTCTTCAATTGGAGCTGTGGGTGAAGAGATAGTGGGAACACACAGCATTGAAATAGAAGCAGTAGTCTATTTAACACTGACAGAATTAATGTCCAGGCACTTATTCATAAAACTTATTATATATATCCTAGATCTAATAGCCATAGGCCCAATTAGCTAAACCCTTACAAAAGTCCAAATTTCCATTCACTTCAGGAAACTACATTCACACGAGAGATACATATGCTGTAGCCAACAGTTTAAATCACTGTAGAAATGATACCATGATAGCTTATGGTATTGAATGCTACTTGCATCTAGTTCTTCCTTTCCCTTTTTCTCTCTTACTCCTGTTGCACACTTCCTCAAGCTCTTCCTTCCTTATAGGCCTAAACGCAGTAAATAATTTAAAAATAAAACTTATTGCTAAGGAATTAATGCCTTGCTGACATAAACTGCTGCTCTGCACACAAGTTAGGGAGGTATATTTTATATTTACATGGTTTAGGTGGCATTAATAACATCAATATTTATATTGCCATAAGCTTAGCTTGCACCAGAGTGTCATTTATATAGTGTTATGTTTTCTCCAAGTACTCTTCTTGTCAAATTCCTTTCTTGCTTTTTGAAGGTAAACACACAGCACTACAAAAACTTATGCATGTCATTTCCAGTATTTTTAATGCTATATCTATAAAAATAATGACCTTTATGCAGCCATCTGTGGCTCTGTGTAGTGCCTTCAAACTCAGAGGTTCTTTGAGATTATTAATAGCAATAACATTATCTTAGTAATGTGAGAACTGTAGCTGTCCATATTGAATGTCACTGGTAAAACTGCACTGGAAAATATGCCCATCTGCATTGGTTAAAAATATAAGTATTAAATCAAAGCACTGCTTCTATTTCAGATACTTCTCAAACATTTTGAGCAAAATTCTGGAGAGTTGTGATAATCAGAAAGTTATTAGGGTTATAAAGAAAATATTGAAGATGTCCAAGTTAGGCTTCCACTGATTTTTAAGTGTTGTCGCAAAAACATTAAGAGATTTGGTGCTTGCAAATTTTTGTGATAAGCTTATCAAGTATAGTAAGAATAAATAAGCAAGAATAACAGGAAGTTATTTTAAGCAAATACCTGAAAGGCTTTGTTGCTTTCAAAATAAGATTTAAATCTGCTGGAGGATTTGAGTTTCTCCAGACTGAACACAAATACAATAGTTTCATTTCATTGACTTTGTTTCCCAGTTTACAAGGATTTAGGACAGAGAATGTTATCATCGTTTATTAGTATGAGCCCCTTACAAATAAACAAATGTTGTTAAAACATTTCCAGATCAGCTACATAAATAGTGTACATTATCATCATGCTCTTTGGTGCAAATAGCCTGAAATGAGATCTGACTTTCTACACAAATTTTATTTAGAGTTTGCTTGATTCAATTTTGATATTATACTGTCATTTTCATTCTCAGTAATACGTTAATGCTATGCTGAAGCTATTTAAAAGGATTATAGTGTCAATAAATTTTAAATCATGCTACTTGCCTAAGCTTATGTTATTGAAATAATGCATGATGAGCACTTTTGTGAAATCATGTGAAATCAAGTACCATACTGGGCAAAAACTATCACCAGCAACACTGACAAAACAGCCTTTAAAAGTTTAGTAACTGAAGAGCTATTTAGCTCAATGATGCTTTAGTGATTAGAGAATGGAGAAGTGTATTGCAGAAGCTGCTTTAGAATTCTGTTTCTGCAAAACATCATTGGGAACTTCATATTGGCTTCAAACAGCTCAGTCAGCTCCTGGGTCTTATTCCTTCTGGCTCTGCCTCTGACTTACTGAGCCTATGTGGTCAAGTAATTTAACCTTTGGTCCTCTTTGGTTAAGAATATTGACCTATTCCATAAGGTTTCTTCAAAGCTCTGTTGATGAATTATCTACAGTCTGCAAAACACTTACAGATGCTGCTGTGAAAAATGATCTTTGTATGAAATGTCAAATAGAATTAGACACTTTGAATTCTTCAAAATTTAAGTCAACAGAAAAAAAAAAGTCCATATGCAAGGACTTGAAACACATTTTAAGAAAAGTATTTAAGAACATAGATATCAATGGGATAGAGTGAAATCTTCATTAGTGAAATATGGAGGGAGGAGTCATGCTAGGGTAGCCTGAGGGACGTTTAACAATATAACTGTTCTTCTAGAAGAAAATTACAGTAGACCTTTGCTACCTGGACTTCAAGAGAACATCTGATATGGAGAAATTATTTAGCCTCAGAAAGAGATTTACAGACTTAGGAGACTTAGAACTAATTAGTTTTCTAAGTCTAAGACAGCTAAAAGGAAGAGAAATGAAATAGATCATTCCAACCAAAACCATTATTCTATGATTCTATGATTTGTCTTCAGAGATATTATTAGCAGAATTCCTCTTGAGGAATATACCTTTGAGTATATTATGTAAAATACCTTTGGGGCTGATGACTGTTAGTGTGTTCATTCAGGAATTTAGTTTATTAGGAATAAAATCAACCAATGGCAAAAATTTAAGAGAAATTCTAGTTAGAGAAGGCATAGTAGTGATAAATGAGAACTCCTTGACAGTTATGACATAAATAACAGATTTATGATGAAATGCAACAAAACAAATTGATATGTTTGGTATTGGTACATTCATATTGCTAATTAAACAAAAAGTGTAACTTGCAGGCTAGGAAAACAGCAGATGGAACAGAAGACTTGGATATGTGCGTCAGTCACAGAAGACTTGTGTGACTTGGCCATGTTGGAGAGAGACCAGAAAGAAGAGAAGGAGAGAGAAAGGGAATGAAAGAAGGAAATCATACTATGTATGAAACACAGTTTTGCTTGTATTTAATGAAACCTCACTGGTTAATAGTAGAAACCTTGTAGTGGGTATTAAAAAAGATATTTGAACACAGAAGGTAGAAACCATCTTCTTTCATAATTAGGGGAATGAAGAACCTGTTTTACATGAGGGGACTGAAAGAGCTGGACTGAGGCAAGCAAAATAATAGCTGAGTAAATGTGAGATTGCTTTCTATAAATAAATGGGAAGCAGGAGGATGATGAGCTATTTTTGTTAAGGGACAAGGTTACACAAGAACAAATGAATATAAACTAGCTATGAATGCATTTATTCCGCAAATTCATAAAAAGGGTTTTAAGATGGAGCTCAAATTAGATGAATGGGATTATATGACATGATTACTTATGATAGCAGGGAATTGGATTCACTGACCCAGGATGTCTCCTCTAGTTCTACAGCATGTGCTCATACAAATTGCAGTTCTGTGCTTGAACCAGTAGATCACCTGTTTCTGTGATTAGTTGCTTCCTCTGTTGAGATCTTTGTTCAACATTGCCTAAAGTCTATAAGTCTATTCAAGTTTCACTTCCAGTAGTGATGCAGTTAGGCAGACAAGTTCTTGCATTTTTTTTCCTCCCTCCCTCTTTTATCCGTAAGGAAAATAAAGTTATGCTTCTGCATCTTCCGCTGAATTTTCAAGTTTTGCTTCTTTTTTTTTTTTTTTTCTTTTTTGGCAGAAAAACAGGTCAAGGTGAGTGAAAGCAACAAAGTATAGGAAAAGTAGGTGGTAAACATTATGACCACAAATTATGTACATGTATGAGTAGGTATCAGCAGCAACCAGTTTTACAGCTACTGTAGCATTACTTCAAATATGAACAGTAATGTATATGTGCATGATACATTTTAATTGGTGTAAATGACATTAACAGCTACTTTGATTTAACTTTAAGTAAGTATTTCATTTTTACAGATGTCTAGGAAATTCAAATGCAAAGATACAAATATTTATCTGTACTTTTTTTTTTTTTTTTTGTCTAAGTTCCACTGATTCCACAAAATTTTCTTGCTTTCCCAGCTCACTAAGCTGGTGCTGTGTGTGACCTGGTGACTTGGAGAGCTGTGTTGGCTCTGATGACCTAACTAGCTCTAGTGAGCAGCATGATCAAGGTGCATCTGCTCATCTTTGTGACTCAGATTTCTTTCTTGATAAATGGTGTAGACAGAATTATCTTCTCAGTTACATCCATTGTTGATAATTTGCTTAGTGTGTAAGCTACAAACAACTATGTAAAACTGTCCATTAGGCTGAAGAATTAGCTGTATATTCCTTGGGCACAATGTTGCAAGAACTCATTAGTCAAATTAAAATTATCTGCAATTGATCAAATGCTGTAAGTAAACATTTCTTTACCAAATTGAAAGTTTCTCTTTGGGGTCTGAAAAAAAATTAATATATATATATATATATGAAACATAGGTGAGTGATTTGGAAAAGCAATATCAGAAAGAAAGGAAATTCTGTGAAGAGTTAAACAACTATTAAGTCTTATTTATCCACTGTGAATTGTCAAGGCTACTAGTCAGACGTAATGGCAAGCCACTGATAAAAAAAATTCATCTCTATCTTCCAGCAGCTGAGCATGTGCTAGATTTGACTGGTATTGTCTGGCATGTTAGAAGAATACAAGAGAAGCAATGCAGAAAAATTCAAACTTGCGTGTTGCATTATGCCCTGTCAATCACATAGAATATGGTCTAACACAGCATGGTATTCGTACCCAGCTGGTCTCAAGGGCTTAAAATTCTTAAAAGGAAAATTTCTACTGAGCTAAGTTATTAAGAGTTTCATATGAATAAGGAGTGAGGGATGTGGCCCTTTGGAAACAATGGTGTGCCAAGAGATTCCTGTGTCTTTGTCAATTTAAAATGATGGCAAGCAGTAACAGCATATTTATTGTATAGTAGTAACTATATTAATAGCCACCACATAACAGCTGAAAAACAGCTTTTCTATCTGGTCACATAGTCTCAGTACATTAGCAAAGGTTTGAGAACAGAAGATGACAGGCTTTCATTGAGAATCATGCTGTTATAATAACACTCTCTCCTGTGCCATAGCTTCTGGCACTAGAACCCACCATCCCATTATAAATTGCTGAGATCAGTTGTGGTATAGCATTAATACTATATCTTTAACCCTTTTGATAACGTTCTTCTGGATAAGCTTGTAGCAAAAAGGGAAAGAAAAACTCAGGAAAATATATGCATTTGTATACATACACATGCATGCACACATGCACTCTTTCTTGTTCACAAATTTCAGAAGAGAGATTTCAGATTTTCCTTTGAACCCTCATCACTTTTTCATAATGATGATATTAATGCTGATAGTTCTTTACTTTTCCTTTATTAGTCAAAGAGAGATTAGATTTTGTATATTTAAAATGAAGGTCATCCTTTAGCATTTCCTGGTTAAGTCTTTTTGCATCAAGGTATTGATTTCAATAATAACATAGTTTAATGGGGAAGAGGGAAAACTGCTTTTAATCTGTTCCAAGAGAGTTTTCTCATATATTGGTTACTGTGGCCTTTCCCCATATCAATCCTAAATCACACTTCTTCTCCGTTTAACTCTATGTGGCTTTAAGTTGTATCTGTTACTTTGAAACACACTGTCATTTTCATAGTCATTTGAGTCTTGATTCTTGATTCATAAAGTAATCCATCTAATTATAGATATGACTGAATGCAAAGTAAGGAAGACACATGCAGAACGGAAGCCAAGGTTTTTTGGGTTGTAAGAGGGCCAAGCTGTTTGAAATATCAATTTACAAGTTACAGATAAACTTCTGAACTTCACTACCAGGTGAAACAGGAGTGAAAAGCAACGTGTGGTTAGTGAATTTAATATTGACCAAATCTGATTTTATTAACCTAGAATCATAAATATAGTCACAACTTAGAGAGATTTTTTTTTTTTTTATGTTAAATGAATGCTTGATTTTAATTCTTTCTGTTCTACTCCGTAAGAAACTCAGCTTTTTCTAGAGAACCTGGCAAATGAAAACTTTCATTCATTTCATCTTCTCCTTGCATATGTACCCTGCTCTGCAGCACAATTCTGCCTGGTGTACAGAATTAGTTCTCACACCATATACTGAAGATCCCCAGCCACACTGACTCTCACTATTTCTGCAGCCCCCTCTAGCATGGAAATGATGCCTTCTGATATTTATGTGTCTAAAGTTAAATTCAAAGGTGATAAAATAATAATACAAGTTGACTAGATTTTCTGCTCCTATCACCCGGTTCACCAGGAGAAATTCTGTTATATGTAGCTTGGCTCAAATATATTCTAGGCATAATTCTGTTAAATCCTGCTTATTGTTTACATCAAATTGTACTCTTTTGTAGGGGGTCTGATTTGATATGGGATTTAACTTGCAAGATTTTGGATAAGAGGATAGAAGTTATAAGATACATTGGTTTAAATTGCCAAGACTGACATATTCACCCCTGAACGCGTCTTATTTTCTTTCAGTACACATACAATGTGAAGAGATTAAAACTGAAAGACACAAACTTTTTTTTTTTTCTTTTTTTTTTCTCCCTGTGAAATTGTATTTAATGTACAGCAAGCTACAACCAGGGCTCATCTGGATTACAATATTATTTTTATGTTTGCTTGGAAAAACATCGAGTTGTGCATACATATCTTCTTCCATGTTCTCTTTGTTCTAACAAGAACAGATAAAATTAATTCCAAGAAGCCAATTATCTGCTAAAAGCACACAGTATACAAACAAAAATCACAGAATCACAGAATCACAGAAGTATCACTTTGATTCATCTCCAGAAAATAATACAGTATCTTCCATCCTACACCATCATGGAGGTGTATGCCACTATTCCTGGAGGTGATGATAGGCTACCAGGCTTCCTAAGCTGCTTGGACTTCCGTCACTCCTTTTCACACCAGCTCTATTTTTACCTTTTGAGAACTCTGCTGGAATTCAAGAATCCCATTCCTTTGCAAACTGCAAAATTCTGCAGCGTTTTTGCTATCCCCTATTGCAATTCCAGTTCCTGTTTGATTTCTGCTGATTTTTTTAATTATTATTATTTTTTTTCATGTTCATTAGATCTCACTTCCCCATCTTTTCAGTTTTTTTTTGTAAATTAGAAAGGGTATATGTCCACTGCAGGGCTTGGGGATTTAGCTAGAGCGCTCCCATTAATGTTAATGGAGATAATAGGTAAATCTGTGAGCAGCACACTGAAATCTCCCCTGATCCCCCCATTCTCTCCTCCCCCCTTTTTTTTTCTTCTGAATAGTGATGTAAGTGTGATTATTTTTTCTCTGATACTATATTAAGAAGGATAAGAACAAAGATGTTTAAATGGCTTCCAGTTTTAATACAGATTAAAAAAATATACTAAGATGTCTATACATTGCTCTGTATTTACCCACCTTGACATTTTAGTGAGTAGAAAAGATTTGTTTTCACCTTTTTTCAGTGATTAACTATTGTATTGCTGATTTATCAGACTGAAGGCCTAGAACAATGGAAGTGTCACAGAGGAAATGCAGCATAAGCACTGTAGAAATATGAGTGATGTTTTTATCCTCCTTTCCCACATACATATTGTCTTTATCCCTTAACATAGCCCAGAGCGATTTCTCTGTGAATAAGTAGATAATTTCATCTCCTTATGTTTATTTGCTTTTTTTGGCTTTACAAGGGGACAGGTCTTACAAATTGGAACTGTGATTTTTACTGCACACACCTGTCCAGTGATTACTCTGTTGGAATCTTCTTACTTATTTCATACAGAACTGCCATCAGCTGGCAATGATAGCTGGATCCAGCTGAGATGGATCTGAAATAATATGTCCAAGTTTCAGGGGTCTTTTATTCTATTTCCAAGCCTTTCACCCAAATAATTTCTCATAATTACATTAATCTAATACCACATCTACAATCTGTATTCTTTTTCTGGCTAGTATTTTCAATTTCAGCTCTTATAGGCTGAATCTAGGAGTACATCATGCAGAAACTATTATAGATCTGTCTGACTTTAATGTAGAAACTAGGACTCACCCCTACATTTCACCCCTACTGCTTTAGGGCAAATCTGCACTGCCATAGCTCTAAATCCTGGTTATTTTCTTTTTGTTCCTCAAAAAATCTGTGACAATGAGAACTATGTTAAACATCTTAATTAAAAAAATATACATATATTTTCTTCAATGCTGATTACAAATAGAACTGAGATTTTCCAAGGCATCTCATTTTAGCATTAATAGAATATATACAAATAAATTCAGATTTATTATTTAGTTAGAAGTAGTTTTTCTGTCAGTGCTAGCTATGAGACCTGGACCTGGCTATATGAACATGGCCATGACACTGTGTTGCCAGAAATCATGCCCAGAAAGAAGACTGAATTCAAATCGGTAAGCTTTCAGGTCCTTTCTTCCTGCCTGGTCCTGGATAGCAATGGGGGCTGGGGAGGGTGGGGGGGGCGCTGTGAGCAGCTGGCCAAGAGGAGGTTCAATAGCTGATTACCTGCTGCCTGTGAGAAAAGTGTGAGATGGGATCAACTCTCAAACCCATCTAGTCCCAGATCAGGAATAGGAACATTATGGTTTGTATTAGCAATGAAAGTATCAGCCATGTTGGAATGTTTTTAGAATTTGATTTCCAATGAAAAAGCTAACGATTAGTCGTACAGTATAAACATGTTCGACATTGTTGATTCAGGATTTTCCACCAGAAAATACAGAAAATATGCACTGCTGGAAAATAAATACTTACCTAGTAAGAAGCATCTAGAATCATATTAGAAATCGAGCTATATGTGGCTGCTCAGAATCTCCAAAATACAGTTCTTCGGTTTTCCATTTGACTTAGTTTGTCTATAATATTTATCTATTTATCTACCCCTTAGTGTGTGTTTTTTTTTTTTGACTCAATGTGTTTTTAAACTTAAAAAGACATAAATCAAATGTTGTGGCAATGCATGCACTGCTAACAGATACTAGGATGAAAAACCTATTGATCTCACTCAAGGTTTAGCAGCCATACCTCTAAGCTAACTTTGGAGTTCCTGAGATAAAAATAATTTTTCTTTTCTTTTTCGTTACAATTTCTAAGTGATCGCAATAATATTTTGGCATTTAGAAAACACTAGGATGCTAACATTACTATGGTTATATGACTGAAATCAGGGAACTTTATTAAAATGCATAAAAAGATTTTTTGGAATGTAGTCATAGCATTGGTTGCCTCTAACTTTGTATTAAATAGCATTAGACAATTTTCTTCTTCATACTTGCTATTCCCACCTGGCTTTTGACTCAATATTGTAGTGAAAGCTACTTTTAAGTTTTGTGTTTAGGTTGGTAGTTCCTTTACAAAGGATCACAGTAAGTATGTCTTTCAGAAACTTTCACATCTCCATTATGTATAGCAGGTACCTGACATTAGTCATAAGAGAGCCCTAAGTCCTTGTCCCAAACAATTCAATTTCTGATTTGCTTGTTACACAAAGTGTTAAACATTTTCATTTCTGATCTCTTGTTTCTGAGCCTGTAATCAGTATTCTCAGAAAAAGTACAGGATACACCTTTTCCCATTTATTAGAAGCAGCTAGTAATGTTCTGAGAACATCCCTTATTTCTCAGTGGCCAGAATAGTTGGGGTGGAGGACAGTCTTCACATGTTATGGGTCTTTCCTGCCCGTTAGTCCAAGAGGATTCAGGTGTGCTCAGTGCCCCATCACTAAAACTGGGGACAACCTTGAGCCTAAAACCACATCTGATATAGGGCTTTGTTTTGTTCTGCTGATACTGTCAATGAAGCAAGTAAGATTGGAGCTTAAAAGTTTGGAAGAAGAAATCTATCTATCATTCATTGGGGGGGAAGGTCTGTATGGTCATCAAGATTGTTTTTTAGGTAACTACGTATGTAGCAGTCTTTGAGCAGTTCTTTATATGTGAAGCATTAAGTACTTCTATAATTTTTAATGTATATATTGTTTACCTTATAGAGTAACGTTCAGGATTTGACTTGCTATCCAGCTTCGTTCTGGCAGAACAAAGTAGTAGAATAAGCAGTACTATTTATTCCCAGCCTGGCCACAAGAAAAAAAAAAAAAAAAGGCTTTTCGTGGGGTTCAGATGGGCTTGAGCCAACCATTTACCAGAGGCAACCACTTGGAATCTGCTTACAATTGGTCTCAGATGGCAAATGGCTGTGTAGAGGCTGCTACCAGCCAGAAGGGTTTAAAGCAATCTGAAGTGCATCTAAATTTTGTAAGTACCAGAGCTACAGTAAAGCAACAGAGCAGGCATTATCATAGAACAGAGATCATATGTGCATAGATCATCTGATAACCTGAGATTTGCAAGCCTTTTGTGGCAGCATTGGATGTCTGGTATGTTCTATTGAAATGTGAGGAGAATACTGATTCTGCACTGTTATCCTTAGTATTGGTAGGAAAGTATTGGAAGAAGCCTCACAATCATTAAATATTTGGTTCACATTATTTGCTCTACCTACTATCATACAGGCAAGAAAATGCTGTTTAAGACTAAAAGTCAAAACAATTTGGGCAGTAGAAATAACATAGGATTCATGAGTAAGAGCAATCTCTATAAAAGTGGTGAATTTATTACAGGGAACTCCTATGGGAAAGGGAAACAGAATGCTACCCACACCAGGTAGGATGACAGTGCAAGTGTTTCTCTCCAAAAACAACTGTGATTGGGAAAACATTTGCTTTTAAACCCATACATGATGATGAGTTTAACTCAAAGCATGTTTTTCAGCTATAGCAAGTATGCACTTGAGAGACTATGCTGCTGCAAGGAACACAACAGTGCCAGGGAAAAGAAGACAAGGTACATCCACTTCCTCTCCCCTTTGCAAGTGTGCAATAGGGATAAAAAATGTCCCAAGCCCTAAATTATTTGTCAAGGAGGGGGGACAAATATATTTTCATTTCTTACATAAAAGCCCGGAAACACAGAGTGTAATCAAACTATTTATTTATAGAACCTCTGGAGGTAGTAACCTACCAGCTAATGTAAGGCTCTCATCACAAGCTTATATGCTATTTATATCCAGAATTTGTCTATACTGGTTAGAGGCCTTATTTATGTTTGTTTTCTCTGTTTTACATATTGGATGTATTTACGTATTGGTCCCAGTCATGGTTGTGTGAGGAATTCTACTTGCAGGCATTTTACTTTTAAACATGGGAGATGTTTGATGGTATGCTCTTTCTGTACTTTTTCAGTCCTTGACCACTTCTTCATTCCTGATTCCTGACATCCATTTCTGCAGTCTTTTGTGATAGACTGCACAAAAGTTATTGGTAAGTTAACACTTACCAATATCTAATAGCCACTCTCATAATTTCTTTGTTCAACTTATTATACACAAATATATACAGTTACGTGCTGCCTACTTTCTGGGTATCCAGTATTCCTTCTTTGATACCTAGCATCCCCAAACCTAGACATTTAATTAAAAAGAAGCATTTTAAACAAGTGCTTTATTAAAATCATTAGGTCGAGAGATTCTTGGCGCATTTGGCTCTCAGCAGGGGGAACGTCTGCTGGATATTATAACAGATAGAGCAGAAATCAAGCTTAAGTGAACCTAATGAGCTGGCCTGGTTGTGTGTCTGTGTTTTTTTTCAGGTTTGCTAATGTTCATTGTTTTCTTAATTATCCATTTGCTGTTTTATTTATTTATTTATTATTATTAATCTGGCAATTTATTACTTAATGTTTCTACTGTATTTGAGAGATGAAAAACCCTGTATGTTTACTGTAAATGTTAAACATTCTCATTATCTCCTATGGGCATTCTTAAATCCATTTAATTAGTTCAGAAGTCCACTTGCAAAAAGAATTGATTTATTTTCTGTGATCTTCTCACTGGTGCCATTCTGGAAAAATATCAGCACAGTAAAGGAAACAAAAAGTTCAGTCAAAAAAATCTAAGGGGAACTTAGAGCTGCTGGACACTCAATTACTTTGACATTTAAGAGAAAGGAGGGAAAAAAAAAAAAGGAAACACAAAACCTTAGAAATTCTGTTTTGAGCCATTGAGAATCAAGGAAGTATTCAGTTTCCAACCAAATGCAGTGGTTTCAGAAATCTAGATACTATTTAGATTGTATCAGTCATGGAAGGGAGAGAGTAGCAGTCAGAAGCCAGTTCACCCTCTCTGAAATCCACAAAAATCTCTTGGACTGGACTGTGCTTCATGCTGGGGACTGAGGATAGAGGGAAAAAGAATAAAAGAATACAGAACAAACACCCAGAAGAGAAAGAAATCAAGAAATATCAAGAAATATAGCTACATGTGTGTGAGGGGACAAGGTGGCTTTTTACAGAACAGAGAATATTTGACACATTGTTCCAGTTGGGTGCTTCCTCACCACTTCACTGTTAGCAATGTTCCCCCCCCCTTTTTTTTTTTTTTTTTTTTTTTTAAAAAAAAGGAGGGAAAAAAAAAAGCACATTAGAAAATTTGAGAGCAAACAAAATGATATTGATCTTGTGGAAAGATGTGAGGATAAAAGTGGGAAAAAAAAACACCCCTTAGTTAAAATTTTGGCTGAGAAACATTAGCAAAGCTGCTGTAACATGCAGCCTTGTTTTTATTTTTACTTCAAATTAAATAAAACCATAGCTGTTAGATTTTACACAGTGCATGGTGATGTATTGCATCATCAGATGAGACTTTGGGCTATATTTTCATTTTGATAAGTGAATCAGACACCTAAATATGAAACTGATGGGGTTCATTATCTTGTTTCCTATTCAGGACTTGAAAAAAATCCCTTTGCAGCAATAGTTACATGTCAGAATCAGTTGACTTTGTGGAAATGAAAGTTTCAGATATTTTCTTCAAAATACTGTTCTCGAGCCTATTATGTTAATGTCATTCAGGAAAAATAAAAATAAAAATTGGAGAAACAAGCCTTTTTTTTTTCTTTGACATCATTTTCTTAATGTACCAAAAGTACTGTTGCAATTTTATCTCCTTGCTATTCCACAAAGCATTAATTGTTTTTAGTGAGCTGCCATTGTTAGCACTGTAACTGTTGCATAAGTTGCAGAGATGTATATCCTGAGTTATAAAGTGGAATGGAGAAATCAAGTGTTGTGATTGCCATTCCATGCAGTTAACAGGTACTGTAAGAGGTGATGTTGGGTCCAGCCTTCCAGGCTCATTGACTTCAGTAATTCTGTCTACTCATGTGCATAAAAATTCTTTCAAGATCACACCCAAGGTTAAATCATGGGAACTTGGAAATGGGAAACTTTGAAAAGTACTTCTGAAAATAAAACAAAGGGCCAGCTGAAACTAATGGGAAATTTTCCATTGACTTCAAAGGCAGTAGAACAGAATCAGAGCCATAGAGAAAGGAATCCATGGCCATGATTTTCTACCAGTTTCTCAAAACTATAGTTTTATTACAGAGCACCTTCTGTTAACAGTTTTAGGCATTTATTTCTTGAAATAAAGCTCATTGTTTTGCAGCCTAGCAAAAATATATTCATCTCCATCCTATTAATAAATATCAAAAGTATTACGGACCCTGATTATTTAAAATTAAGTAATAGAATACCTATAATTCACAATAAATCTGTTTTATACTATTCTACTAACAACAAAAATAAAAATTTTGCTGAGAAAGCATACAGGACTAGATGTTACTCTAACGTACTAACATACAACATACATGTAGAAATGAAAATCAGAATAGTGGTTTTTTGTTTGATTGTTGGTTTTGTTTGTTTGTTTTGTTTGTTCGTTTGTTTTTGCTTGTTTTTTAAGAGGAATAATGTCTACATTCTCAAACTTCATTACCAGATTGTAGCATCGATTTCAAAAGGTGAATATTTCTTCACAAATCTTAGATAACTTTAGAACTGAGCTTGAAAGAAACATTTTTAAGGTGCTAAAAATTGTACAGTTCCTTTGTTCCCTCTTAAAATATCCATATAAGCCATTAGTCAGGCTTTGGTTTGAAATGTCAAAATATCGTACAGTGTGTTCTCTGCTGGACAAGCACAATAAAATGGCTTGTTTTCATCAAAAGAGAATTTGGCCCTGGAAGCAGAAATTCCTGAAAAATGGAGAGATGCATTTGCATTCCTTTTTTTTTTTTTTTTCTCGGTGTTTTGGTTTTAGAGTGCTTTGAAAAGTGAATTGAAAGTTGTTCAGTTAAATTAATCTTAAATCTTTTTCTATGAACACTTACAACAGAAAATTGATCTTGGGAATTATGAGCTTTGAACATTAGGGCATAAGCTCTCCATAGAAATTATATGACCAGTTGCAAATATTAAGGATATGTTCAACTACTTCTGTAATTTAAAGAACATTGCATTGTATAATTGCAAATAAGTAAAGTATTTTAGAAAATCAGGATGTCTGCATCAAGAACAGTCTAGGAACAGAATTCTAAGAGGTGATATTTTTTCAGTAAACTATTCTAAATTTATTTTTTGGTCTCAGATTGAAGATTAAGATGCCTAATTCAATTTTATGACCATAGAAGTTTAAGAAGTGGTGAAAGACACAAAAACTTTATTTCTGGCACAAAATTGTCTGTGTGATTGTTGTATCAGAAGACTAGCATAATCTTTCTATGTGGAATATCCTGGCATTATCAATGTGAGGCATATTTTTGGTGGTGAAGTAAAACAGCTGCCATGAGTTCTACCATCTCATGTCAGGCTACATTAAAACCTGGATACCATAAAATCTAGACATATATGGTGTATATGTGGGTCTCCATATTTCAGGTTTATATTTGCTTTCTGCTGAGCATAATTGACACAGTATGTGGAACTTCCCTTTCTGGCTTTGGCTTCACAGTGTCATTCAAAAACCACAGAGACAAATTCCCTCTGCAATTCAGAAAAGGCAGACTTGCAACTTTTCAGCATTTAAAATTATTTTTGTCATCCACTGTCAGAGGATACAAGGTAAAACCAGCATGGTCACTTTAATAGTTAGTACTTAAAACAAAGATGGATTTTAAGAGTTGCTGTGGCTTTCAGTAGTGTGTGTGCACTGTTCTGTCACACAGCACAATAGTTTCCAAACTGTCTTAACTGCAGCATCAGGGGAAGCTGCATACTTGTTTCCTTGTAACCTTGTAAATCATACTGTCCATTTACACACTTCCAATAAACAAAATAATTTTTGTATGTGCTTTCCTTAAACTCCCCACTGTGACACCAGTCTTCTTCCCTATACTTGCATTGAATGACTCTGTCTGAGGTTGGTAGTAAAGGCTGAAAGGAAAAAAGAAAAACAAAACAAAAAAAAAGGTCTGTGTCTTCAAAGCTGGATATCTAAGCAGAAGAATATGTGGTTTCATTGATTGAATGCGGACTAGGAGACAGGAACATGCACCTTTTAATTTTTCTTGTGCTCCCATCTCTCTTTGCAGTCCTTAAGCAACTTATTTTAACGCTGAGAAAGATCTAACACTTCCTTTTTTTAGAGTCACAACACCAATCCCAAAACCATGGGAGGTTTAAGACACACTGAGTTGTCCTTGTTCTAGGCTACTCTAAGGGCATGGAAAGGCCTCCTGAAGGAAGCTTAGAATAACCTCCCAGTCTAGCATGCTTATGTAAGTTCCTAAAGTGCTTGGCCTTACCTCCTTATATCCTATATAGTGTGTCTTATCCTGAGTTTCTTAGAAAAGTCCAAGCTGCTCCTGGCATTGTCTGTGCCAGAGCAGTTCTGTCTAAGGAAACTAAAGGGATTTGGTAGATTCTGTATTCTGCCACAGTACTATATGCAGTCAACAGCTGAACCCAGAATACATAGCCAAAGTGTCTCATCTTCTCAACCTGAACTGAAAAAATAAAAGCACTTTTTGAGTTCCAGAAGGAGTTCAATAAAGCTTGTCATGTTGAGATTTTTCAAGGGATTGTTAGCTATCCCTAGGAGCAAAAGCAGCTGAATCCCAGGACCTTAACTCCCAGGGGAAAATGGAAAGGGCCATGAAAGGATTCACAGCAGGAAGAACAAGCTATACATCAGCTTCTAGCTGATGTATTACCTCTTAGCACCACAGCTGCCTGTGATAGCAAGGGCCTGGATTCACTAACCCAGGAGGTCAGTCCCAGTCCTGCATTCCAATCACACACAAATAAACTGGGGACTTAGCCCATCACCTGTTGGCAGCCATCTGGCCATCAACATGGTCAGTGTTGCAGCTCCAGTGCAGAGCTCTCAAGTCTCAGCCTTACACGTGCAACTGAAAGCTGGGGCAAATATAATTTACTGTGTCTTGTGTTGTCCAGAAGTACCTTCACAAAGTCACCACGTGAACCTATGAGGTCTCGCCTTTTGGCTCCTTATTTTGAGGAATCCAAAATCTGAAAAGTGGTTTTTGTTGTTGTTGTTGTAGTCGTTGTTTTATTTTTATTTTTTATTTTTTTAAATATACATTAGAAATTTAAAATTGCCTTTATTTCTAACCTGACGCTAGCCCAATAAAGCCTGTGGTACTGCCACAAACCAGGTTCTTTGTGTTTGAACACAAACTGTCAGAGGACACTTTACACTGTTTCTTTTCAGCCTACCCACATAGCATAATGGAGAATGCAGTTTTTAGGTGCTTGGCTTCATTTTCGTTTCTATTGTGCTTAGGAGAAATAGAGTTATCATAAATATTCAAGTGGGAAGGCAAGTGGGATAATTGGATTAATCAGTCATATTTACTTAGCGCTCACATTGAGTTTAAGAAATACATTCACTGGTTATATACCTGACTGTAGGTTCTGATATGCAACTGGCTTTGCTAGTCCTGATTTTGTTGTGAATCTCAGGATACTTGGCATTTCTTGTATGGCTCCTTCTCCTGGAATCTTGTCGGTTCAGAAGAGCCTAAGCTTTCCCACCATAAGATTCAAGAGTTTGTGATTACAGGGTTGTGAATAGTGCTTGCAAATGTCAATGCTGAAGGCTGTCTGTCCAGGCCACTACAGCATTTCTCAGAAAAATAAATAAATTGAGAAGTTAAACAACATCATTTTGAACTTCTCTGGGTGTGGGGATATTCTACTTGTCTTACTTTTGGAGGATGGTCTCACTTTCAGTTCTGTCTTCATCTGCTTCTGGCAGTAAGATGCTTTTCACCCAAAGAATTTGTCATGGAAAAAATATCTAGAGAGAGCCTGAAGAATAGTTTGTTTGTTTGTTTTCTGTCAGTGTTATGACACTTGTCTCTCCAAGCACACCCTTTATAGGTCTGCCGTGCTGCTCCTGGCTTAGTTTGATTGATTAATCAGAGTTTCGATTCTGGTGTCAGGAAGGAGAAGTATGACTGTTTTAGACACACCTGACACACCTGCCTCCTTTTCACACCATTTCAGACTACTCCCACTAAGGAATAGCCTTTAGTTAATACTTCAAACATAGTAAATACAGCATGGAAAGGAAATTGACATTTGTGATTACAAATTTGTAACTGCATTTTTTAAGGAAGGAGAAAGTAAGCAAACATTGTTTGCTGTTAGCAAGCATTTACTGACTGCCAGTGCCATCTCTGGAATTTATTTTATGTAGTTCAGTGTATTCAAACAGCAAAAAAGTAGTGATTGATTAGAAAAATAGACCTTAACATTTGTGATTGTTATAATTTAGACTAACAATGGCAGACAGGAGTAGAAGGTTTTGAAGTGCCTATCCACCAGAAAGGGAGAGGGATTGATGAAGGTGGATCCTGAGGTATCACTAGCAGTGTTAGTGTGAAATTGAAGGTGAGATCAAAAGAAGCAAAGTTATGAATTTTCTTTGCTTTTGTTTCTTCTTATCACTCTATTTATTCTGTTTTGTTTGGTTTTAGTCAAATGTATAAAATTTAGGAAGAGCTATCATTTTTGCTAAACTTACTTTACATTGAAGCACAACCAAAGTTGTGGATTCTATAAGTTAGTGAAAGATGAAGATCTTTCAAGATGCCATATCTCAGAGGAGATGAAGTGAGCTAGTGAGCAAGACCTTCCTACAAAGGGTTATGTTTGACAATCTTCCCAGAAGTCAAAAAGGAAAAGATACAGCCTAGAAAGATCACAGACTTTATATAGACTTTATATAGCAGCTGGTCCAATGACCTCTTTCACCAAAGTTTAGTCAGGAGACCAAAAAGAAAGATCCCATCTGTATCATTTGAAGAATACAAATAGGAAAAAAAAAAAAAAAAAAAGTAATGATGTTTCTGCAAAGCCTAGAGAAATAAAAATTACAGATATGTTCAAACTGAAACCCTAGATTTAAACCATTTTGAACTTCAAGACAGTGCAATTCTATATACAGACATTGTGGCTTGGGTTATTCTCTACAGGAAAGGTTCAAAGGTCATTGAAAAGAAGAGTCCAAAACATGATGATATGTTTCATTTCCTTCTGTGGTCAACACTGCACTATATAAAGTTTCCAGTCCACTAAAGCAGGACATTGCTATTTAGGGAACTAGAGCTTACGGTAGCACTGGCAGCCTATTTTTGCATCATTTCAGTTCTCACTTTAAAAACTCGGCTTAAAACTCATGGCTTAAAAATGGTTTAAGAACACTTAATACCAGATTAGAACACTGCATTCTTCATTTTCTTTTTTGTTGCATTTGGAATGCTCATAAGGAAATAACAATTGCTTTAGATGATATTATTGATCATTTTTGATTTAATATTTTATTTGATTTTATTTATGGTTATTATCAGCCATCCAGAATTTCAAAATGCAGAATCTTAGCTGTGTTGATGAATTTTACTCTATCAGATACCTTACAGAATGGCACTGTATTCAATTTCTGACTTGAATACTTTGCAAGTGTAATGACCATGTCCATTCATGCTAAATTTCCCCTGTTGCACTCAGTCCCTCGTTCTGACTATAAAGTGTGACTCACTAAAATATGAAATTCCCAAACTGAGACAGACCAGCTCAGTACTTTGTCCCCAGCAATGACAAGAGATTATTGGAGCTGCTTTTTTGCCATCCTTTCCCCCAGCAGTGTCCAACACTTGGAACACAGTATGTCAGAGGATGCATTCTCACCTCTTCTCTTTAAGGGAACCTGATAAAGACCAGATTGATGTCCATGAAATTGCTGAATTCATTTCTGAACCTGCTAAAACTGTCTGCCTCCCTAGACTCACGTGGAACCAAATTTCAGTTTGCCATCTGCTGTTTAAGGAAGTGCTTTGGTTTATCTATTTTAAGCAGATTTAATTGCAATGAATTTCAGTGGTTCTTGGTATTAAAAACATGCTTTTCATAAAGGATTTTTCCTAATTCAGTGCTTGTTGGACAGTGCAAGTCAGGTGCCCCCTCAGTGAAGATTGGTGCCTGCTAATTTACAGTTAAATTGCTACAGGTGCCTATGCAAATCATCTTAAATTTTCTTTTATCACAACATAGCTCAATGATTTGTGGGACATGAACTCTGTGACTAAAACAGCTGCAATGAACGTGTTTAAATATTGAATGCTTAGTCAGTCCTTATCTGTGCTTTAAAATTATTCTATTATTAGTAATAATAATGAACATTATCACTTTAGCAAGTCTTCCCTCTCTGTATAAGCCCCACAAAACAGAAGATTTGAGTAAAGTACATATTGGGGGTTGGGGGTGGAGAATAATGCTTAAAATATTTGTAGAGAATGTGGAAACAAAACTTTTACCCCCTTGGATACAAGATGGTTTTCTGCTTCACTGGAACAGAGGAGGGCAGTATCTCCCAAGACGCTCAAAAGCCTTGAAGTTAATTGCTGCCAGGGTGGGTTAGTTTAAGCTGGTGTTTGGATAGAGCACGTGACACTGTCTCTCAGGGTGAATGGTATTAGGCAACACAGTTCATTTTGAACTAGCAAGGAAAGGATTTCTAAAATAATATTACACAGTAAACAAACTCCATTGCTCTGGGCTAAGTTCACTCAAGCTCTTAGGAGTCAGTTAGTTTGTTATCCTCTGGAATAGCTGTAACTGTTTCATTTTTTGTCCTTTATTATTTCAGACCACTTAAAGATAGCTATTTACTGTAATGAGTCAGAGAGGTCTAGGTAAGTCTGGAGTGAAATGTCTGACAAATTCCTGCCAAATCCAAACTGAAGGGGTGTGTGGGGTGTGTGTGGTTGCAGTGTTGTTTTTTTTTATTTGTTCCCTTTATCTTGTTTATTTTCCTTTATCGTTTAGCCCTTTATGCAAAAGGGTTGTATAGAGGTCAGAACAGACTGGCAGAGGTAAAACTGATGAAAATAACATATATTGGATTTAGAGTTAATGCTGGTTTTATAATCCATTTCACTGGGTTACAACAAATGTATGCCTTATTGGCAAAAGTAAAGAACCTTTGCCTTTAGTATATAAAGTTTTGATGTAGACATAGGTCAAGATCCTAGATGCATGAGAAGATATGCGTAATTAGCACCTAATTCAGTTTTTAGTCCAAGAAAATAACACATCAGCAAACTCCCAAATCCCCCAGAACATCTTCATATGAGGTCCAATTAAAGTATCCAGAGGTCTACTCAGCAAACATGGACTGTCTTCTCATTTGATTCATACAGTGACCTGAATAGATAGACTGCTCTGCAGACAGAAGAAAACAATAATTGCATTTCCGAGCAGGTGTATTTTGCTGCCTGTGGAACAGTTTAAAACTCTACCTCACATTTTTTTTTCATATTTGTCCTTCAGGCCCTCTCTTTGGTTTTATTCTGCATTGCCTCTCAGCCTTCCTGGACTCATTCAAGATATGTAGTTTTGTACAAGCACAAAAAGCTGATATGAATACTGTTGTGATACCTTGCAGTAACGACTATGCTGAAAAGTAGCACAAGGAGACATATTGATAAGGAGTATGTTTGCCTGAAATGCTTTGGCACATGTCAGACGGAATTTGCTTTTGGGCCAAAGGCCAACTCCAGGCTTCTGAACCTCTTAGGAGCCACTTAAAATCTATTAAGAGAGTTTAAGTGGTGCACAAGTCTCTTCGTGGATGTCTGCACAATGCTAATGATCACCCACTGTGAACCATTAATGGGAGAGGACATTTTTTTTTTTTTTTTCTCTACTGCTGGTAGGTGTCATTTGTGAGTCTGCTGGCAACTTTGATCTCACGGATGCAACCACACACAGACCTCAAAGGCAATGGAGAGAAGTGGAAAAACAAAGCTGAGTTGCTTTCTGTGCTCTCTTCTACCTTTGTCAGGATTCATTCTACATGACAACTTTATGCTTTCTAAGTGAAATAAGCCTAGGAGAGCTCTTCAAGAAATATATTTACAGCAGTTATTGGGAAAATATAATGACAGAAAGTTTTGAATGGTATATCAGGGGTTTATTCTGCTCTGAGTTGCTTCTTCATAAACACTTGTAGATGGCAGACTCTTTCCTGTCACTTAGTACGTTGTGGAGAATATTAGATGCTTACTTATTGCCTTTACTCTATCCTGTTTGTTCTATTCATGGTCAGATGATTTGTGATGCTATATGGCATGTAAAACTATTCACACAGAATATTCTGTCCCACAGCTATCAGTGTGAAGCAGAAAAACAAACAAACAAAACAAAACAAACAAACAAACAAAACTAGTTGAAACCACGTTTCCAGCTTCTAGAATTGAAATGCTTGTGTGGTTCTCTTTTGTCTTTGTGCATACCCTGTGTAGGCAGTATCTCTGCTCCTTCAAAGTAGAATGGGATAAATATGGAGAAGTGACTTTAATCACAGCTTCAGATGTAAACACCATGTCTTCTTCTGCTTTGCCTTTTCTTCCCAGGGGAACTGAGCTGCTGCCAGAAATTAAAGACATCCGAGTTCCTTGGATGATGTAAACTGCTGCAGCCAGTGTTTAAACATGTAATCTGTACTCCTTCATCCTGCAGGAGCAGTGCTCCTGACGTTGCCTTTATTTATTACTTTGGCCTTAAGGCCTCTCATGATCTTGCGCTTTTAATTCCAAGGCTGGGAATCATTGGGTCAGAAATGTCTATTTACTGTTTCTAGCTTGTCCTTACTTATATTTGTACCTAGAGCTGTAACTTCCTAGTGTTGGAATCTGTGCAGTCCAATTCAGCCTCCCTTTCTCAATTAGCTTTGATGTTAAATGGGAAATCTGAATGACTGTCTCAGAAATGTAGTGTTATAACCTTTCACCAAAGGAGAACCAAAGTAGAGTTAAGTGCCAAAAAAGTCTGTTCTTTGTCAGAAACAAGACTTGTATTCACAGCCCCACTATACCAAACAAATTATTTTATCCAACCACCTATCATATGTTCCTCTGTCCTCTTATTCCTCAGATGTATACCTTCTTAGGATATGTGCTTGGTCATCAATACTGAAAACAGAGAGTATGATACAGAGTTACTGGAAACCTGAATGGAAATAAGGAAAAAAAACACAACCAAACAAACAAACAAACAAAAGGCAAGACCACACAAAATTAAGAGAAAAAGAGAAAAAAATGAATAATTTTAAAATGATCTGTACCCTGTTTTGTCCTGATGCATCTAGTCCTTCTTTCTCTCTGTACTCTAAAGTAAATCACTAAAATCTAGTGATTTACTGGTGCCCATATAAACAGTAGATTTTAAGACAATGCATACACATGCTGGATGCTTGTTTTTTACTGCTATAAAATAGCTACTACTACACCTCTACTGATTTGTACTGCTGAATTTATTATTATTATTAGCAGTAGTATTAGTACAATATGTTTCCTATATGAAGTACTATAGTGCTGTTCTTGGAGTAGTGAGAATATAGCACTTCCTCTACCTTTGCATGCAGATCAGATCGACAGGAAAAGATAACAAATCCTGATCCCCATACTCTTGTCAGGCTCTACTGATGTTAAGACACTGTGCAGTTGATGAATATTACAGCTATTTAGTTGAGTAGGAATTTTAGAGGCTTATCTTTATATTATTTATCCATTGTTTTAATATCTTTCCTCTTTCCTATTAACTAGATATCTGATGGCAATGATTTAAAAATCTGTTTAATAACCTTCTGTTTGCCTGTTACAGGGGCTGTGTCATGTGAGCAAGATTTGTTCTCTAGCTGGGGAACATCTTTTTTTCAGTGGTACCATAAATGACTACACTGTACATGACAGGTTCTCTTCAATATTCAGAGGCAATTAGTGTGCAAGCAACTTTATTAATCTTTTTTAATAGCTGCTTATCAGTGATTATGGAGTTCTTAGTACTGTGAAGAAGCAGCATGCAAAGCAATATTAAAAGGTGAAATCTCTGGTTTTGTTGGAAAAATGTACATATGATACTTAGAACTTTATTTATATTAAGGTACCTACGTGGCTGGGGAACAGCTAGTGCCATATTTTCTCCCTGGGCCATATGCCACAAATAGGGAACATAAGAATATGGCAGCCCACACTCATTTTCCTAAGACCCTAAATGAATGATACCCCACAAAGTAATGTGACACCATAGACAATCTTATCAATGATGTAGCACTGTGCAACACATTTAAAATGTGTCAAGATGTTGTCTCCACAGAAACAATGTTTAGTCACTTAGGTCACTAAAAGCAGCTTTTTCAAATTATCCACAGACATTTTGCCAGACTGCCCACATATCTCTAGATAAAAACAAACTGTTTGCTTCACAGGGTAGAATAATTTATAGGTAGAGACCAATTTGCTTGCAAAGAAACAGCAGGTTACCTTCAGTTTTTTCTTAGTACAAAATGCATTATGCTAAACACAGTACAGAACATTTGATTTCCAAACAAGGGAATTATTATAAATTAGTTTTGTATTATTAGTTGTTTTTGTTTGTTTGTTTTTGTTTGTTTGTTTGTTTTTACAGACATGTCCAGTTTTTGTCACAGAAAGCTGTAAGCCCTCTGGAAAAGGATCAAGAAAGAAAACAAATTTTTGTTTTCACTTTACTTTGTTAAGTAGAGCTGTCCAGAGGCAAATAATTCAACTATGTTCTTGATTTTAGAATATGCAACATAAACACTATTTTGTGAATGTTTTCATTAAATGAAATTGTGTTAAAATTTTTTTTTGGGGGGTACAAAAAGGTCAATTTTTTACTCTTCCTCTCTCCTTTTTCTCTCTGTCCTTCTAGTCATAAATGATCAGAAAACACTATGTTTCAAACACATTTCTTATTGAAAATGTAATCAAAACTGACAAATCTCCATAAAACATTTTTAGCTTCAGTGAAATCATATATTTTATGAAATTTTGTTGAAATGTTCCAGATAGTTCTTCATGTAAATTTCTTTTAATTTGCCATTTTTGACTTTCTCCATCCGGATTTACATCATCACTTAGTACATTGCTGAGTATGGAGTACTAGATGAGATCCATCGAAACTATTTCACCTAAGTTATGAGATCAGTTCTTTGGGGATGAAAGACTAAAGAATTAATTCACAACCATACTAAATCAATTGTTCTTACTTTTTGTCAAATTTGTCAAGTTTTGAACAGTACAGCATTAGACAAGTGAAAAATTAGACAAGGCCTTGGGGGAAGGTTAATAAAGACACCAATAGCACTTAGCTAGTAGGTGCAAGATTCCATTTAATATGACTCCTGGAGGTGATCATCTGTTCCTCTTTGCCCACTGGAGTGAAAATATCATGATGGTTACCATCTGGAGTAAATTTTCAACAATCAGCATTTTTATAATGAAAGCATAAATGTTTCTTTCTAAACAGATGCTTGGGCTATCATTGACTTTTGAACTACCTTGAAGTCCTAGACAACTCAAAAATTCAAGTGCAGTTCTGCACGTTTCCTTCTTCCTCACGATTCCTACATTAGAATTCAGGACTACAGAGGCAGGAAGTCCTTAGTGGCAGTTTTTTATTTCTAGAATGCCCTTGTGGTTCTACCAGAAGCTGAAACAATCAATAGCAAAGGTCTATGCAAGAGTAATCCATGCAGACAGACATTCAGATTGGAATAGTTGGTACAACAAACTAAAAAAATAAATTTGTGTGGGTAGCACAGCAGTGTCCACTAATACAGCTTGCAATCAGAAATGCACTCTTTCTTTGAGAGTTGCCAATAGGTATTCTGTGGCATTTCATTTCTGAATCTGAAAGAGATTTTGTAGAATTTATTTATTTTTATTTCTAAAAGTAGTCATATTCCCTGACTGTATTGACAATTAAAAAAAAATTGTAATGAGCTATCGGGCATCTGTGCACATGAGCAGGGATGATTTTTTTTGCCACAAAATGGAAAGACAGACATTTCTGGGCTTGGAGGTTGCAGTAGCTATTATTTAATTATTTATCACAGGCAAAACAATCTTCAAGAACTTATGCAACATCAGGTTTTGTGAATAAAGACCTTCTGTCAAAAATAAATAACTGGTGAAGTAAACAGTAAGAAAGATTCATTAGTCTAGGTAGGTTGCATTCTACACATCTGAACTTCTGCACTTCAGCACATGCTTATGCACAGGTCTACAAAACTGAGTTGGATGTGTGGCACAGCACACTGCTCAATGGGATGAATGGAAACCTTGAATTTGTGGCTTCACTTGAGTCACTGTTCTTGTAGCTACCTCAGCCCTGCTTCCTGGAGTACAATGATCACTCTAATGTGATCATTGATCTAGTGATCACTCTAATGTCCTGTAGCTCGCTCTGTTTTGACCTCCTCATATCTATACAGTAATTGCACTCTGTATTATCCATGGGCAAAGAATGAGCTTGAACCACAAAACAAATAAAATTCAAACTCACTATTAGCATATTGAAACATTAATTTTCCCAGAAACTAAGTATTATACAGCTCAAATTATTTGTCAGGCATGCAGCAGAAAGGCTGTAAAGCCAGCAATCACTGGTGATCCCAGACTCCTGTTAGCAAAGAGAAATTGCTTTATGTAGGTTGGGGACGGACAATGTTAGCAGAAAACAATTCTCACATTCTAACTTTTGTTGTTGTTGTAGGGGTAGAGTTTCTTGCTATCTCAGCTCCCCCTCCTGGATGTCAGATGTCTGTTTACTGGCAAGAACTAGTACACGACACAAGTTTCCAAAGACAAAACTTTAGTTGAATATAGCATCACACTTCTAAAAAAAAAATGATTTCCTGAAGCCTGCATCATTCTGGGAAATATGTCTGCTTAATAGTTTGCAGGAATGTAGCTAGAAAGACATAAGAAAGACTTGGAGGAGCAGAAGATTACTGAGGAACAAGGAGGAGAAGGATGGTGAATGACATCTTTACACCTATTGCTGCAAAATGTACCACTTTCTAAACTTTCTCCTGTCTCCACCAAGTCAGATCCAAATCCATTTCACTTTCCTTCAGCAGTCTGGTTGATCTGAGATTTCAAGAGTAGTTGTAAGTGCAAACTGGGAGGCAAGATCAAATATGTCGTGATCAGGGCAGAGAAGAATGTGAGGGAAGAGCTCACTGGGTACATATATTTGCTGAATCATTTTACTAACAATATTGCAAAGGCAATCATAACTTCCTCTGCAAAAGTCTGTCCCTATGGACTTCAGTGCACTTTCAACAATGTGCAGAGACATTTTAAGGTTTCCTTACAGTACTGGCTATTGATCATTATTCTAACATCAATATTTACTTCAGGAGGAGAGCACCAAGAAAGGTTTCTCCTCTTGTTCTTCACCTCTTTTTCTTCTTCCTCATCTCTTCTTCTTGACATAATACACACTCAGAAATATGAAGCAGTCACAGCAGCAAGCATGCAAAAATGCTTTTTGTAAAAGCACTTCGGTTCCTCAAGAACTAGTGTCATTTTCTCCGTGCTTTTGATGCAGAGATTATAGCCTCATACTAAGGGTTTCAACACTAAGTTCAAAACCAAGTAACTTGTAGAGAAACATACACAGTAAACTATCACCTTCAGCTCCTAATCAGTAAACAAAACATAACGTTCATTCATGTGTAGACATGAACTCTACATATACAAAAAAAAAAAAAAGGGATTTGTCAAGTATTACTCCACAGTTATTTTTGTTACCAGTTGATAGAAATACAGGAACATTTTCCTTAAGTGCTACGAACTCTACTAGGTTCCAGAGAAATGGAATTAGATTTGTTTTCTTGTTGTCATTCAGTTCCAGACATAATAGCCTTGTACTTGCTCATACGATAATTATGCAGAGTAAGAATATGACTTGATTATGACCTTGGTCTTCAGTAAAGCCAAGAAAATTTATTCTAAATGGTTTTGTGCTAAATAGGATTCACTGTCTGGTAGTAGTGAAAAGGCTGGATGTGGCTATTTGATTTTGGTTTTGCTTGCCTTCTGATTTATGTTGCATGGCAGTCAGGTTCAGATAAATGCTGTGTGGTTAGAATAACGGGTGGGGGGGGTGGGGGGGTGGGCAGGGGGAGGAGGGAATCAAGATTCCTAGGAACTGCTTTTGATTATTTTAAGGATTCCTTGAAAGATGGAATAGTCAATATTGTTATTCTTATTCTCTTAAAAATAATAGTGTCAAGCATGAGAATATTAATGAAGATAGGCAGCCTGGCTTCAGGAACACAACATTATTCCTGTGTTTATAACACAAGGCTGTTTATTCGTATGCATTCATATGTAGGCTGTGCTCTGTAAACTATTCTTCTCCCTTGATTCCCATGCTTGCATTCCCTCCCCTGAACTTCATCAGGTTTTCAGGCAGCCACTGGGACCTTGACCACTGCACATGGGACTACATGTTTGGAGGGGTGCAGCATGGAATGTGCTGAAGATGGCCCTCTGGCCCTTTGGAGCTACTTTAGGCACAGCAGACCAAGTCATTGAAACAATATTGGTCACTGAGATAGGAAAGAGGTTAATAAACTAGCTGCTATTAGGTTGTTAGTATTTTATTTTATTTTTTTCTTAGATAACACAAATTTAGGACTCAGTAGCATTTTCAGTAGTATATTAATTATTGAAACATGATTATTTATTGAATCTAAATTATTTCATGGCCTGTGCAAAGCAGGATGACTAAAGCTTGAAGTTGTGTGCATAATTCTGAGCAGTGAGGGAGAAACTAATAAAACCTTCACTTTCTCAACTTGTAGCCAGATGTTTCAACCTTTTAATACCTTCAATCAAAATATGTGAAAAGAACAGTTCAGTTACAGTCTTAAAAGCAAATTTGAAGTTTTTATCCAGCACACAAAGGCAGAATTGTTCATCTCCATCTAGTATTAGTCATTCCAAAAGACATTTTAAATAAGGTAGGTTTAAAAAATAAAAAATTAATAAGACAGTGAGATAAAAATGTTCATCAGAAATTCCTCCAAAGATAAACATTTTCACTGGTGTCAGAAACTCAGGCCACTAAGGCTGAATTTTCAGATGTGGCCACCTAGAACATGTGGATTTGTTCTCGTCTATTACAATATGCTTCTCTCAACTTTTATAGATATCATTCCTCAGATCCTAACAAGATTTAATATCCTGGTTGGAGTAAGACAGGAAATGTCCTAGACACTTGGAAGACGTGGTTTGTGCTCCACAGAAGATATGGTGAGAAAAAATAGATATCAAGTGTATAGGCTAAAGAAATAGAAGCAAAAAGTGATGATCAAGGTGATGATGAACAGATGTGTTATTGCTAACATATTTGCATGTTGATTTAAAAAAAATAAAAATAAATAAGTGAACCACAACATACTCTCTTACCCTCTTCTTTGCATCCCAGATTGTTTTTTAGAACTTTCTGGTTTCACACCAAGTAAGCCACTAACAATCTACAGTTTGTAAGTCAATTCCCAAGATTTGAAGTCATGAAAGACAGGGATATTGAGTGCCCTTTATTCTTCCACTGCCAAAATTCTCCCTCTGCAAATGATCAGTTCATTTACAGAAAGACTCAGTTCAATTCTTATAAGAATATTGAAAATAGAGATTTTTCTTTAGGAAGCCAACAGGGATTCCAGGGATGCGTGAGAAACCACAATTACCTGCCCTCAGTGTTGGTGATTAGCTACAGACTGAACCATTTCAGCTTTTCCAGGTAGCATGGGGGAGAAAGCATGTAGTAGGAAAGTTTTAAAAATGCAAAATCCACCTAACCATAAAAAAAGAGAGAAACTCTGGAGTGCCACCTTCCAAAGTGCTGCTGTGCTTAAGTGACCATCCAGCCAAAGGTCTTTTACTTGTAATATATAATGAGAAGCACTGTGCATTTTGACCCAATTTACTAGAATCTTTACTTTGATCTTTTACAGAGATGCCACATTTACCTAGCCAAGAGGTACCCTGGCCAGACTCCTAGAATAAGGTGAATGTATAAGCCTATTTTAATAGATATTACTGCCTCAGGAGGTTCCTGGCATACCAGGAGCTTCAGCTGCCTGTGGCTGCGTGTCCTTAGCTGGTTTTTCTATTACAGCTGGGTGTCAAATAAAACCCCTTTGGCAATTGGATTTACAATTAAAACAGAACTAAGTACAGGGTATTGGCCCTGTTGGGAGGGGCAGACTCTTTCTGATGCTAGAAAGGGAATGAGAACCACTTTATTATGTGTGGTTCCACGGTTCTCAGAAGAGGTTCTGCACATCCTTTCTTATTTCAAAGACAATGTCATGACAGATCAGAGCAATATGATCTAGACAGGAGCCAGGACATATTACACGTGGATAAACTGTTACACTTACGATCATGTGAGGATGTAATCCTGTTAGAGTTTCTTTACAGAATCAGGTCAACTTACAAAATTGTCAAGGAACCACTCTTGACTGAAATATGCCTGCAAGAGAGAAAGCCTTGAATACCGGACTAGTTAATCTTACTACCTGCTGTCCCAGGAAAGGACAGCATGTAATATAGGCATATGGTGTATTTGCCATTTGAAGGCATAATGATAAACTAGAGGTCTTTTCTAGGACTTGCTTTTTATCTCCAACTGTTCCAGACTTGATGCTGATACCTGATGATGTTCCAAATAAATACAGTAATCTACAAGTACAAAGTTGCTGGGTTATAACATATTGACTCCTAAAGAGACTTTCTGTACTTCCAGTCCCATGCCGCATTTGGGACATGTTACAACCTGTGCAGTTGTAACAGGAATAAACAAAAAACACTAAAAACGAACAAACAAACAAACAAAAACACACTTTTATGTACTTCTAAGATATATCTCTTGTGCTTCTGGAAAGGATGGGTGGTGCTTACATGGTTTAAATAAAGAAAAAAAGAATTTTAAAGATGTTTTTCTGTTCACTGGAATTCTGTTTTACTGAAATCACAGACAGGGAATTGTGAGCTGAGTCAAAAAAATCTGGAAAAATACTGTGCTTAGGTAACTACAGTTGAACACACTGAGGTCTACAGATGCTTGGTACTTGTTTATGTACTTCAGTTTTAGTTCAAGTATGTAAAATGTGTCCTGTTCTCTTTTTAGTCTGAAACAACATATAAGACAAGATAGCATCAAGCAATACAGTATCTTCTATTGTATGATTTAGAGTTGAATTGTTTGGTTATAGATCTGAATAACAAATAGTATCTTGGAAGGTTAAAGTTGAAAAGTATGCTTAAAAGCTGAGAGCTCATCTACACTAGAATTAACAAATTTGTGTATGAAGCCATTCAGACTACACTTTAGCAAAGTTAAAAGTATCTAAACTTTATGGTTTGAGAGAAAATTCTTTCCAGAAAAAACTGCTGTAGTCTGAGCTGATATCCTAAAACAATAAAGTAGCAGATGTAAGCCAGTTTCATTTAGTGGAATGCTAGTTCTGAAGTCTGTTGACAGCACAGTTCACATTAGAAGCAATATCAAGATGATAGTTTTAGCAAATATATGTCTTACAGCAGTGTATATTGCACTTGTAGATTACCATAATTTATTAAAAGACTCCCCTCATATGTAGCTAGCTTACTGTAGTGAGCTGCAATAATCTTGCAGTGTGCAAGACTGGAGGTGAATACACAAGATGGCTTTATGCAAATAGGGCCAGAACATTCCAGAGTCTGGTAGGAAATGAAAAAAAAAAAACAACCACAGTGTGCAATTAAATAGGACAGTCTGGAGTCTAGTCTGTCAGGCATCAGTGAATGCAGCTCATTGGAGTTAGTGGTTCTGTGAAAGAAAAAAAAAAAATTGTTAAGCAAAAATTTCCAGTAAAATGTTTAAGTTTTAGGAGTTGAAACACTGTGAGAAGACAGAGATTGGAGATACAATATTCAAACAGAGCTGATAGATCTAGCCTTCACTTAAGTTCCTGAAAGTCCTTCAATCACTGCAATGACTTTGCATCAAATCTATTTCAAGATTATTTAATAGTAATATTAAGCTAGTGTTTAATATTAATGCCTTTTTTTTTTTTTTTTTTTTCCAGAAAGTCATAAAGAGCACAGCTGCACAGCTTTAGAATAGTCTTCCAATGGGCTTGGTCTTCCCTATTAAAAAATTCATGGTATTCAACTTTTTCTTTTTTCTTTTCTTTAACAGGAAGACCAGATCCAGAAGATAGCGGATATGAGAACTTTGCTGACTTCAGAAAGCTGAGTGTAACACCAACAGACTTCAGTCAAAGGAAATATTATCCTTCCAAGCAACTCATACTTAGATAACTTCTGGTAGCTTTAAATTAACTGGTTGTTCACCTGGAAAGATACTGCTGTTGTTTCTTTCAGCACACATGGAGGAAGGTTACAACAAACTTTGTAATCCTGGCTAATAAGACTGTGGCTTTCTTATTAAAAGTAGGAGGTGGGCCAACTGTAAAAGGAATATTTTTTACTTAGCCTGCAGGACTTTATCTCCACCTGAACACTGGACATAAACCGGAGTCAATTTTAATGACCTGAGATTTTGCTACCTGTGCTTTATTATTGTTATCAGTTCTTTAACGCTTTGGTACTTTATTTCTTTAAATTAGAAATGGGTTTCTGGACTAGAATGTGGCCCACAGACTGGGCTGTTCTCATAAAATCATGGCTTATCTTTTCCCTGGGGCTGTACATGCAGGTCTCTAAAACTGTGGCTTGTCCAAAAGTGTGCCGCTGTGACCGAAACTTTGTCTACTGTAATGAGCGAAGCTTGACCTCAGTGCCTCTTGGGATACCAGAGGGTGTAACCGTCCTCTACCTCCACAATAACCAAATTAATAATGCTGGATTTCCTGCAGAGTTGCACAATGTTCAGTCTGTGCACACGGTCTACCTGTATGGCAACCAGTTGGATGAATTCCCCATGAACCTGCCCAAGAATGTCAGGGTTCTCCACCTGCAGGAAAACAACATTCAGACCATTTCTCGGGCTGCCCTTGCTCAGCTATTGAAGCTGGAAGAACTGCACCTGGATGACAACTCCATCTCCACTGTTGGGGTCGAGGATGGGGCATTCCGGGAAGCCATCAGCCTCAAGCTTCTGTTCTTGTCCAAGAATCACTTAAGCAGCGTACCAGTAGGCCTTCCAGTGGACTTACAAGAACTTCGAGTAGATGAAAACCGCATTGCTGTCATTTCAGACCTGGCCTTCCAGAATCTTACAAGTTTGGAGCGTCTGATTGTGGATGGCAATCTCCTTACTAATAAAGGCATAGCTGAAGGCACCTTCAGCCACCTCTCCAAGCTCAAGGAATTCTCAATAGTGCGGAATTCACTGACCTACCCTCCTCCTGATCTTCCAGGTACACATCTACTAAGGCTCTACTTGCAGGACAACCAGATAACCCATATACCACTTACAGCCTTTTCAAAACTTCATAAACTGGAACGTCTTGATATTTCCAACAATCAGCTTCGGATGTTGGTAAAGGGGGTATTTGATAATCTCCACAACCTGAGACAACTCACTGTAAGGAATAATCCCTGGTTGTGTGACTGCAGTATAAAGTGGGTCACTGAATGGCTCAAATTTATTCCTTCTTCCATCAATGTACGGGGTTTTATGTGCCAGCGACCAGAACAGGTCCGAGGTATGGCAGTCAGGGAACTCAATATGAATATGTTGTCATGCCCCACCACCACTCCTGGTCTGCCACTTATCATCACCCCAGTCCCAGCTACAGCCAAGCCAACTGCATTAGTTTCCCCCTCATCCGTTCCTTCCCCAAGTAGCAGGTATAATCCTCTGACTCCCACCATAGTCACACTCCCCACTGTGCCTGACAGGGAGGACAGAGAAAGGGTGACACCTCCTATATCTGAACGGATTCAACTCTCTATCCATTTTGTGAATGACACTTGCATCCAGGTTAACTGGATATCTCTTTTTACCGTGATGGCATATAAACTCACATGGGTTAAAATGGGCCATAGTCTGGTAGGAGGAATTGTTCAGGAGCGTATAGTTAGTGGTGAGAAGCAACACTTGAGTCTGGTAAATCTGGAGCCCAAATCCACCTATCGGATTTGCTTGGTTCCACTGGATGCTTATAATAATTACCGAACAGGAGAAGACACTGTCTGTTCAGAAGCCACAACCAAGGCTTCCTTTTTGAACAATGGCAGCAACATCCCCTCCAGCCATGAGCAGACAACTTCTCAGAACCTGGGCTCTCCATTTCTGCTGGCAGGGTTGATTGGGGGTGCAGTGATATTTGTCCTCGTGGTCCTGCTCAGCATTTTTTGCTGGCACATGCACAAAAAGGGGCGTTACACCTCCCAGAAGTGGAAATATAACCGGGGCCGTCGGAAAGATGACTACTGTGAGGCAGGGACCAAGAAGGACAACTCCATCCTGGAGATGACGGAAACCAGCTTCCAGATTGTCTCCTTAAATAACGATCAGCTCCTTAAAGGAGATTTCAGACTGCAGCCCATATATACCCCAAATGGGGGCATTAACTACACAGACTGCCACATCCCCAACAACATGCGATACTGCAACAGCAATGTCTCAGACCTGGAGCACTGTCATACGTGATAGTGTGGGTAGATGGGGGTGTCTAGGACAAACAGAAAAAACTCTGAAAAAGTAACATGCCCCCCAACAACAATGAAAAAATTACATTTGATAAATGTTACGCAGATGCATTTATGCATTTGAATACTCTGTAATTTATACGGTGTACTATATAATAGGATTTAAAAAAATGCTATCTTTTCTATTTCAAGTTAATTGCAAATGGTTTTGTAACTCTTTGCTTTTTAAATCTTTAAAAAATATTGCTAAGTACTGTACAGGGTTGTACAATAAGAACCCAATGTCACGGCAAAGGAAAGATTGACTCATTCTTCAAACATTAACCACTTTGCTGTCGAAGCTGTCTGAAAGATGTTAAGTTCCTAGGTGTCCTGTAGTACAGGAAAATAAGTGCATATTAAAACAGGGTCACTAGGAACGGCCAAAAGCAATTCAGATAAAATGGGTACAACCCTTTTGACTCAAATCCAGCAGTTGCTGTTCAACTTCAAACAATTTAAAGTATTTCTGTTCCCTTTTGTCAATTCTGTATTTCCTACCTCCAACTGAAAGCTGGAGTTCTGACTGCTACCAAAAAAGGCTACTTCTTGTATGATTGTTTTCCCCAATATGCTTGGAATAGGAAAGGTAGACAGAACTCGGTGTCAAACTCAAAGTGACCTTGAATCCTATTTGCAAAAGCTATTCTGAAAATGTCCCCCGGTATCATATACTTTTATGTTAGAAACTGTTCCTGGTTTTCATTATGATTAAGAGGCTTTAGGCATTCTTTGACCCGTCTCAGTGGGAGATGAAAGTTATCAGTATGTAACAGATCGCTGTCATTAGGTTGCACCTCTCTTTAATAAAGCAGCATTTGTTGACACAGAATGTTCAGGTGAAACCTGAAAGAGAGAAATTCTAAGCACTCCCAACTCTGAAGTATTCATGTAGAATTTGCAGTCTAGAAGTGTAAATTTTGAAAACACGTTGCAAAATATAATGCCAATGGAAAGGTTGCCATTGACTTCTATGTTTCAAGCTCTGTTTGATTTAGAGGTCTGAGTTATGCTCAGCATGAAGTAAGAAAAACAGACAAACAAAGATAAATGAGAAATATATATATTTTTAATTTTTAATCTTAATTTATTACTGGAAAGGCCATCAGGCCTATTGTGAACTGAACTACATTCAGCAGGGAAAATCATGTATAAATTAGTGTTTTTTTTTTTTGTTTGTTTGTTTGTTTTCTTTCTGTTCAAGTGAACAGAGATGGACACTAACTAAGGACTTTTTAGAACATAAATACACTCTGTCACTCCAAATTACCCTTCTTTTATGTTAAGCTTTTTGGAAGTTTTCCACAATGATATGGGCTTTAAAATCAGTAGGTGGGCTTAGAATTTTATTCCCTCAAATTCTATAGCTGGAATCGCTTCTAAGTGATGTACTATGTGAAACAACATGGTTGTATTAAAACCATGATGCTGATCTCAAAATTATACAATCTTCAAGAAACTTCATTAAATCTGTGACTGCTAAGAACTCTGACTTTCTTGCCAGCTCAGTGATGGAATTAAAATCTTTTTTTTTTTTTTGTTTCCCCACCATTTTTTTTTTTTAGCTTACTTTCTCCTGAACTTAGGGGCAGGGAAAAGTTCACAAAAAAAAAAAAAAATAATAAAGAGGAAAAAATAAAGTTGATTTTTTTTTTTTTTTAAGGGAGTAGGGAACCAAAGAGAAAACTTTATACAGTGACCAACTAGAGATGAGAATTTGTTAGAGGTGGATTGACAGTAAAAGCTGGAGCACTTTCACATTGCAATGCTTAGACTTTTTACTTTATGAGGCTGCTTATGTTGGGAGAGAGGGTTTTAATCCTTTCCTTTGCTCATTTCCTTAACTCATTCTTGAAATCCAGCAGTCTGTGAGTGTGCGGTTTCTCAAATTCAAATTGTGTAACACTCATTTTCTGCAAAAACACAATAAATCTAGTTATGGTCAATGGCAAAGTACAGTCACTATACAAAGAACTGCATCCTCCCCCCAGCACCTTTTAGAATCACAATTTGAATTTTCAGTCTATATTCTGTATATTTGCTATTTTCTTCGGCTATAACAGGTATTTTAGGCAACCTGGGTGGCTACTGTTATAGTAAAGTCACTGAAATTTTGCTGAATAAAAAGCTGCCATATGATTTCCAACGGTGTAATTCTAGGTAGAGATGTCTATGCAAAGTCTTTTATCTGTGACCTATTTGCTCTAGATTATGATGGGAAGGTTGATACTTTATTTTGTTCATTCAATGTGTTTTAGCTGCCAAAGCCCACAAGACAAGCAGCAGATAGTTGTGCTTCTGCACGCTTCCATTGCATGCTGGATCCATAAAAGCTTTTGTGAGATTAAGTAGAGACAGAGAGTCCTGTTGGGTGTGGATGTAGCATTTAATTTCACTGAAATAACTAGCTATATGTTTGATTTCAAAGGCATCCTTTGAATGTATGTACATACTAACATTTCATATTTCAGTGACTGATGCTGGAGGAATCTTTACACTCCTTTGAACATCTGTTCTAGGCCTCAGGATACCATGGAGTTAGGCGCCTTATTTGTAGCAAAACTCTTATTCAGGGAGTTCAGCTGTACTCTAAGTGAAAGATCCACAAGCCCAAACTGAAGACAACAAATGTGGTTATTATTCTAATAGGGTAAAAACAGAAGACATTCACAAACTCTTTGGGTTAATCTCAGATGACAAAATGTATATATATATATATATATGTGTGTGTATATGTGTATATATATGTATATATGTTTGGAGTATTACTGACTTACCTAGATAAAAAAGCAAAATGATATTAAAGACAGCATAGTTTATGCTTCTTTTTGGTATGAAGAAAAAGATATATTTTTATGTGATATTGACAAAATTTCTTTTCAATAAGTACACTTCTGAAAAAAAAAAAAAAAAAAAAAAAAAGTAAAAGGCCACTTACACCAAAATTCCTGAATAGAGCTGGGAGTATTATTTAAACAAATTCACAGCTGTAGTCAATGAAAAGGTCATATGTTGCATTTGAAGAATGTTTCTTCCAATTCTAATTGCTACCCATCTGCAGAAGATTTCATTTATTTCAACCTACAGCAGAGTTTGGGATGTTTCGAAGTGTCAGTCATACAGACAACTGTGGCTTGGTTTCAAAACACATCTAGACAAATACATAATGAGCAGTTTTCACCAGATAACTTTTTTTTTTTTTTTTTTTTTTTTTGGGGGGGGGGAAGAAGTTAAAAATGGACAATGATCTTTTGGTGATATAAATTTTAATAATCGGTAGCTTTTTCCTTGTGCTTATAAACATCTTCACTTAGTACCAATGTCTGACCACAAATAACTGAAGAGAACTATAGAGCAGTAGTCCTCAATGAATGCATATACAACTCATTAGAAACCCCAAAACTCTAGGTCCTGATTTGCAAGGGTTCATTGAACCTGGGTACAAATGAATGGTTTACATGCAACATCTCATCTGTCATCCAATGTACGCTGCTAATAGCTGACATAAATGCTAATAGCTGATAAGATTGGTGAGTGGAAAAAAATGAGAGTATAAGAGAAATTGTGTTAAACTGGTATCAAAACACTGCTTTGTCCAGTGCTATGGTTCCGTCTGAAGACTTACTTATTTACAACCTGGACCTTGTTTTCACAGACTCTGTCACTTCCTTGCATGTAGCTTGTTAGCAGAAACAAACACCTAATGGATGCATGAACTTTTGGTTTTTACTGGAGACACTGTTATTGAATTTATTCATATGAATATTTAGGCATAGAGTTACTTTTGAATGAAAATATATTAGCATTTTTTTTCTGTAAGCCAATAAAGAAATACAATGGATGCGATGATAAAAGAAAAATGCAATAGCTTATGCTATTTGCTACTAGAATAGATCAACTATATTTCTCTCTCAATCATTTTCTCTTTTAGTGAGAAAAAAAATTCTCCCTCTAAGAAAAGTATTGATTTAATTTTGCAAGCAAAAGTACTTATGCATATTGTATTGTTGTTACAATTTCAAGGGTCTACATAAGGCACTTTATTGATGACATTGAAATGAAAGTTCAGGCTCAGCTTTTGACAGTGAAGTGGTTAACTCCCATTAAATTCTCCATTTATAGTACTTTTTCAACTTAAATTATAACATGGAAATATTAAAGCTTTTTATTTTTTTTTTCTTTCTTTTTCCTTTAAAGCATGAGAATAATGGTTTTAGTCATAATTTATCTTTCTAGCTCAGTGGAAAAACAAACAACAACAACAAAAGAATGTGCCAAAACCAAATGTTACTGGCTCTAAGCCTCATCAAATACTGCCTGATGATCTCTTCTAAATACAAAGATAATCCAATGAAGGTGATGAACACTCCTTCCCTGAACTCTGCTGAACAAGGCAGTTTGTATCCTACATGATACTACAGGCATTATTGAAGCATTTGGCATTAAATTTTGTACAGCATAGAATGTATTGATTTTTAAAAGGACACTGGCTAGTGGTCCATCTGGAAAACTAGTCCAAAAGGGATCTCGCTGGGGCTCTGTGGAAGTGTGCCTCATGAGAGCTGAGTTCTGATCCTCTCAGAAACGTAAGCTACTAAATTTGTTGTGTCACTTGGTCCCAAATATCTGAAGATCTTTCATAAAACTGATTTTAACTGAAACATGCACACTTGATTCTGTTTTGTGTTTGGTATATTTTCTATCTTTAACATGGAAAAATAGATTATTTGAAGTCTGCATTATCTGTTTTCTGCAATCTGCCATGTTGCACGCATTGTTAACTTCGAAATCTCACTATACACTATATATTATCTTGTTGACATATTCAGTAAAGAGTTATTTAAAAAATACAACAATCCTACTGTATTTATATGAACAAGTTAATTAAAACAAGGATGTGAATATCTGAGAAGGAAAACAGAAAAAGAAAAATATCAACTTCTGTACTTTCAGTCCTGGAAATATTTTCAAATGTTTTACTGTATGTCCACCTTCTCTTCAGATTTGAAAGGACAAATATTTTCATTTTATATACGTCAAAGAGTTAAACCATTTGTTAATTCAATTGCTCAGACTTAATCTTATGTTTATAAGATATTTATTTTGATATGCATATAGGAAAGCACTGTTAAACAAGAACAGATTGTAATCCAGTGTTTGAAGTTAGTAGATACACTTAAGCAACTACACAAATCTATAACAAATATATATATGGAAGCTGTGACCCATTATATGCATAGTCATTCAAAAAATGCATTTGACATTCATCTTTGACAATCTTAAACTGTCATTTTACCTATTTAGACTTTCCTTGAAATGAAATGTGATTTTTTTTTTTCCCAATTCTCCCTTCAAAATTGTTCTTGACTTTTCAGAATGCACAACATTAAGACATAAGCCTTAATAATTTTTTGTATATCTTATACCTAGCATATATGGTAATATATACAGTATGTATGAAATGATGCTATAGGTACTTGGGAATGAAAATTCTCCTTAATCTAGTTACATATACAGGAACTATTTTTTGGCATTGACAGAACCTGAAATACTGAATGTTACAAGCTGTGTCATTTTAAAGTTTAGAACTGTAATACTGCTGAGTGTCAAAATTCCTCTGTAAATTGTCTCATTCTCTGTCTTAACCCTGAATGCCATGGAAAACTACAATAGCTGCTGTGCAATACATCCACATCTACACCACTCTCTCCTCCCCTTACCATGCTTCCCTGAATTTGGAGACATATTAGACCCTGGTACCTAAGTTAACTTCTTGTTTTACCATGGGAAAGTGGAGAATAGATGTAATAGAAATATAAACATTGTTGACTATTTTGGTATTCTGGCAAAAAATAATTGCATCATCATTTTCAAGCGATGGTTTTGTTTTCTTTGTCTCAAAAAAACTGACAAACACAGACACAGATAATCTGATAATATCCCTCAGTGATTTATCTTAGTAGAGACCAATATTTACATTTATTTAGTTGTAATATTAGTTTTCTGTAGCTGTACACATACATGTGTGTGTATATAAGTTCCTGGGGCTTTCTACAGAGGAACTGTCAAATCAACCATATGGAAGAGTATATTTCAACAGTTTTCAGTCAACGTTTTTCACTATCTCATTTTAAATAGGATGCTTCTATATAAGAAAAGTTATGGTGCCATAAGGAGAGACTACATTCAGTCATTAAAGTATGAAACAAATATTTTAATTCTGTTTGAAGTACCAATGTCAAAAAGGCTCAAAAAGAACCACTAAAAATTCTATTACACAGGTAGATGATATTTTAACTGTAATTTATGTTCTTAAAACAAATTAGTACAGTGTTATGTACTCCTTGCCCCACTAATTTCAAATATAAATCATAATATTTATAGGAATATGTCAGAAGGATTATTGAAAAAATCCAGTATGCTATATTGTATAACGTCACATTATTTCACACCGTATCCTCATGCGAAATACATTTTCCAAGCAAGACAGAAGGCCTATGCATTGCATTATAAGCTTGCTATCTCTTTTGAAAAGGTAGGGGTGGAGTGAAATACAAATACTTCATAGAAAATGAGACAAGAGAGAAATATATACAACACAACATTGTCCAGTCCAAAGCCACACAAAATGTAGAATTTAAAATCCCCAAATAGGCCACTGAGCATAGCAAGAATGTTCTTTTACATACAGACACATTTTCTGTTTAAATCTCCATATGCTAGCTAACATGTGACTATAAAAATGCATGTGCGAGTTTATATTAGAGTTACACTTTTGTGGGGGCATCTCATATAGAATAAGTACAATCTTGTCTCTCTGAAATTGGTCCATTACTTACTTTATTCATACATAGAAGTGACGAAGTCAAAAGTCATGCTCATTACACTATCCTGTTTTTCCAAGCATAGAATGCCTTGAAGAATGAAGACATATAAAATATTATGGAAAATCCAACTCATATGAACTGTTGTGCTTACAACTTGGATATGCTCTGTGCAAAAGCAAGACATCTCTGAATAATAATCAATGTGTTAAGGTGAACGACTAGTCTTGAAAAGCACAATTGCCAGAAAGATTTCATTAAAATGCTGTATTTCTCAAGTGAAATCAATATTTCAACTTCTAGAAACTTTGAACTGGTGATCTCACAGATAAATAAAATTCTTTGTGATGAGGACTGGAAAAAATGTACCTAAAGAATGGAATAACCTAATTTTTATACTTTGAAACAGACTACCGATGAAGGAAAAGGAAATTTCGTCCAGTGAAGATGAAATATAGTAGTAATGATGGACAGAATACAGAGATACTCCTCTTTATTTTTATAGTTATAAGTTTGTAACATAACTTTATTTTTCCTTTTTTTATTATTATTTTTTTTAAATTTCCTTTGCAATTTTCAGATCACTTAGGCCCACTTCTAAAACATATACAATATTCCAAAACAAAGAAATTCTCAGAAATACCTGTGATACCTTTCAATGAATAGAATTAAGAAAATGCAATAAATTTATTATTTACAAGAAATGCACAATACAAAAAAAAAAAAAAAAAAGTGGAGAAAAGGATGACTGGCAAACTAGAATATCTGTCTGTTTCTAGTTATTATAAGTCCTTCCAAATTTCTAACCCACTCGAATTTCAAACTTTGACTTGACCTGAAAGTCAAATGATTTAAATGAGTCTTACAGGCCTGACCTCATATATCTTCACAAACTGGTTTGTGTATTCACAGTTCAGGAACTAGCATGTAATTCATTGCTCTCTGACTTACAATGCAAATGTTAAGAATTTTTCCCCATTAAAGAAACATGTTAAGAAAATTTGAAAGCTGTTGTGAAATCAAGTACTGCAGTATATGCTAATGTGAACATAATTTATTCAAGTAGAGCATTAATATGTCTTTGTAAATAAGGACTGCAGAAGCAATTGATAAACATTAACTCAATGTTTTTTTGTTTTTTTTTTTTTTGCAAAAAATCCTTCCTCACCAGTACTAGATACTACTACTAACTGCTGAAAAGCATGTGTGACTTTCCACACATATATGACTTTAAATAAATGGAAATGGAAATCTGAGAAGGGAGAGATATTCCAAATTATTGCAGTTATTCTAATAATGTGCAGCTGAATACTTCAAAACAAAAAAAAAAAAACAAAACAAAAAAAAAAAAAGAAAAGAAAAAAGTATTGAAGCTTTACTTATTAAATGTCTTACTAAGTACGCATTCTGCTTGTAATGAGTCTAGGCAGCTTTTCACTTTCACTAGGTGTTCTAGTCTTGAAGTCATTCGTTTATTTTTGCCTGATTACAGGGAGTAGCATTAGGTTCATGGTCTCAGATCTAGTTGGCCATGATGTTCATGTTCATGCATGAGGTCTCTCATATAATGTCATATGTGAAAAGTTTGAGAGGTAATCTACTTTCTCTGTGAGATACCTGCTCTCATGACAAACTTATAGTTAACTATATTTCTATATCTTCCTGTATTGGTTTTGGGTTTCCTCTTTATAATTTAAGATTAAGAACAAATGGAAAATGGAATTGAGTTATTAGAGCCAATTTAAATTTGTTTCTGTTAATATTATAACAACGGCCAGACTGTCCTTCTTTTTCACAGAAGACTTAAAATGTAAGAAGACTGTATTAAGAAAAATATATATATATATTCAAGGATTTCACTATTTATTTTAGGTTAAATTCATTATTTTTCAACATTTAATTACAGCAGTCATGTTTGAAAGTTTTGCTGGGAAGATTGGATAATCTTAGATCTGTGGTTATAAGAACTTCATGTTTATAGTTTAAGTTATTACAGATTATTACCAGTATCTGTACAAAGAGAAGGGGACAAATATTTCTTCTTCACTCAGATACAACAGACTGTATCTGATCTGTGTTCTGTAGTGATCAAGAAGGAGGTCAGCTACTTCACAGAGATGTCTCAGAGAACTAATTGTCCAGAACAGAAGAGAAATAACTGGAGTCACGGCATTTCTATTTGATGACTTAGGAAAGCTGGCAGAATTGGAGTTGGAGCTTTTCAGGAGGGAACAGAGAGTGCAGGTCCTGTTCTGGACTTCTGGTTTGTACAGGACCCCGTGAAGGTACCTTTATTACATCTTATTGGAGGTCTGCAACAAAATGCCTATCAAATCAGGGAAGGATATGAGTTTTATTTTATTTTGTGGGCTTTTAATTACCATTTCCTGTAAGTTCTGGAGTTTCGGGTACAGCACTACGTTGAAAGAAGAGTATGTAACAAGGCAAGCTTGAAAGGTCACATGTGTGATGACTACCCTTTTATCAATGCAAACATTAGTAGCTCCTTGTCAAATGAAATTACAAGCCACAGCAGATGTGCTTGGCAGGTTAGAAGTCAGACTGGACACTCCTGTTTTCAGTTTAGATGTCTATTACTACTCTCTACCATTCCTTGTCTAATTATTTTTTTCTTAATGTTTGAAACTAAGCAGTTAGTACTATTGTTTAGTTGTCACAATATAAGGTGAAAAAAAAAAAAAAAGAAAAAAAAAAAAGAAAAAAAAAGTTATAATAGAGCTGCAAACACTAGTGAAAATTAACCAGCAAAGCTAAGCTGCAGAAATTCTGGAAGTACAGTGAACACGAGGTAACAAACTGTATTTACTGTGATTTCAACTCTCTTCATACCCAGACAAAAATCCAGAGGTACTTATCCTACAATTCCCCTTGCATTTACATGATTTCTACCATGCCATGTCAACTTTTTTTCTAGCATGATTAGCTTAGAGAACACATTTTCGCTTGTTGCCTCACAAGGTACTGTCTTTAAAAGTGTTTTTATTTAAGATTAAGACAAGACAAGAAATGTTCTTTCCTTAACTGCCTGCAATTTGGGGCTGCTGCAGAAGCAATTTGCTCTGTATCTTTCTACTGCACCATTTGTCTCTCACCGTTTTTGCACCCATGTTAAGACATGCACGTACACACACAAGCACACTGTATTTATAACTATTATATATATATTTAGATACTCAGACATACACATAATATATATGCTATATGTATATGTAACATATACATGTATATATAACACATATGCTATGCCTGTGTGTATAAATTGTTCAGCCCTATACAGATCTTTTGCTCTAGATTTATGCATCATTTCTGTTCGACTTATACTCCACAGAGAGAGAAAAGATATAGAATATCATATTTTATTTTTTATTTTTTAAGAACTTTGTTGCCAGTATTGGTGAGAGCATATTTTCAATAATGTGTGTTCTTTGACAGCCTGTGTGCTAGAATACAAAGATTAACATAACTCCTGGAAGTGGATACAATGCAGTGAAATATAATTTCAAGTGCACAAAGCACAGCTGAGGAATCATTTTATAGCAGGACTGAGTGGTTGCTGAACTGCAGACAGAGGAGGATGTGGGAAAAGTCTGTATATAACAAAAACTATATAATTGTAGTAAATATGCAAAAGATCTGTATCTGAGCAACGTCTTCTATCTGTGGGATTTAATTACAGTAACTGATTATTTTAAAGGTCTGTATTAATAGACCACTGGCAATTTTCTGTCTGGGTTGAGAAGAACAAATATTTGATAGGTACATTTTTCCAGCTATATATCTATATGTTTTCTAAATTAGAATCACTTTTTTTTTTTTTTTTTTCATTCTCCCAATGATACCAAACAGAGCAACAAATGTAGCAAACAGAGTTTAATCAGGAGACAATATTTATCAGTGTTTTAAAAGCTGCTCTTAATATGAAATTGTAGAGTTATTGTTGAATTGTTACATTGATTGTAAAGGGTGATATGCACTTGTGGATGTAGCTTTTGACAGCTGTTGAAGAATGAGATTGAAATAACCATAGAAAATAGAAAAGTTATGAGTAAAGCACAAACATCATTATTACCCTGTTGGGTACAGAGTATTATATAACTGAAATAACAAGAACTTCCTTATGTTAGAATTTACTGCTTGCTCTAAAGTGCAGCTGCATTTTCTAATGAACATTACGACCTTCACAATTTTCTTCAGATAATATTTCCCATAATTGTTTAAAACTTGTGTTTCAGAAACCATTGACTTTAGAAGGGTTTATTAGTCATATTAAATTCCAGTCCTTTGGTTTATTAATCTGCTCCCAGACCTGACAGTTCTTTGGTTATTCTCTCTTGGATTTGCTCACATGTTTTTTCCTTTTGTTTTTCCTGCTTGAGTGGAGCAGATCATGGGGAGTATATGTTGTATTTTTCCATTTGCAGGTTCTTCTCAGGGCAAGAGGGAGAGAGAAAAAATATGATATGTCCTTTCAGTTCTCTTCTGATGATTCCAGAACAGTTTGCAGGCAGCCCCATGTGCACATCTGAACAGTAAAGCAGGTGCTGTGAAAGGGGGGGATTACAACAGCATAATGGACCATCACCATGCCTCTCGGTGTCACACTACTTTCCACATGTATGTCCAACTTCCAATCTGACGTGTATCAGCAAAAGGATCAGTGTTGATAAACACAACTCTAGTGTGTTTATGAGCCCTTTATAACAGGCAACATGAATAACATAGAGGAGTTTTAAACCTGGTTTTTGAATTTAGCTACATATTCTTTGGTTCCTGTTCACTAACTATATGCACTCTATACTTCAAAACAGTCTAGGACTATAAACTGACAAAAGTTGAAGCTTTTGGAACTTACAAAGGAATCAGAGTTAATGCTAAAGTCTTCAGCTTGTACATATTATATAATAGTTTATATCATATTTTTAATAAGAAATCCATATCCATTCAGAATACTTGAATGTATCTCCTTTTAATAAATATATTAGCAAAATCTGGATTGCACAGGAACTTAAAAGGGCTGGAATGGTCTGCGGATCACATTACTGACTTCTTGAGAGAGAATTATTCTAACAGAGTCAACAAGCTCTGGACTGAATCCTGAATGCAGAAATATATCTTTAGCCAACAACATGTTAACTCCACTGTCAAATTAGAATAATTTATGTGGAAAGTCATTGAGGTCGGTTATGTTTTTTTTTTTTTTCTTTTTTTTTTTTTTTCCTGTAAATCCATCTATAAAATTCTAACCTTCAGTGTCATCTAGTGCATAGAAAATAGAAATTTGGGCATGAAAGTGCTTATGGTCCTAAGTCTTCATGTAGCCTGATTGTGCTTATAAGGGAATAAGGTCCTTTACTGGCCTTAGTTGACTAGTTGACATCACATCCAAATTTACTACCTATTTTATAGGTCAATTTTGATATCCCTGAAAACATTTTTTGTCCATGTTTGCATTTCTTTAACTGACCATTGATGAATTATTTATTGACACAGTTTCTCTAGTGCCAGCCTGTGACATATCTTTTACCATCCCATGCCTTTATTCCCCTATACTGTATCCTGTGCCTCTTCTTTATTATTTTGCCATATATAGCTAGGCTGGAAGATCTGCCCTATGAACAGAGACTAAGGACAATGGGGTTGTCTAGCCTGGAGAAAAGATAACTAAGAAGAGATCTCACTGCTCTCTATAACAGGAACAGGCTCCCCAGGGAAGTGGTCACTGCACCGAGCCTGTCTGAATTTAAGAAGAGATTGGACTGTGAACTTAGGCACATGGTCTGAACTTTTGGGTAGACCTGTGCGGTGTCAAGAGTTGGACTTGATGATCCTTAAGGGTCCCTTCCAACTCAGGATATTCTATGATTCTATGATTCTATGATAACTTTCTGAGGTGGTGAGATGGTTACCTATGACAGGATGCATGGGAATGGCAAAAATCTGCACGAACAGAGCAAAATTCTTTACTGTGAGGGTAGTCAAACACTGGAACAGGCTTCCTAGTGAGGTGGCAGATGCTCTATCATTGTCAGTGTTCAAGAGACATTTGGAGAATGCCCTCAGTAATATTCTTTAACTTTTTTTGGGGGCAGAAGAGGTTAGTCAGTTGGACTAGATAAACTTTGAAGGTCCCTTAGAACTGAACTATTTTCTTCTTTTCTTAAGCCTTCTGTTATCATACAAGGGATGTATTTCTCTGCATTTCTCCATTACATTAGAGGCACGATCATCTCATTCCATACAGAATAACTACTTATTATAATTATATCTATAATTATATCTATAAAGCTATGGTTATAACATAAGAAGATAAAGGGTATTAAACCTAACCAGGCATTGTCATCTGATCATGAGAGAAAAATATTGTTACAGCTAAATCAAGTCAAAGAAAAACTCCAGGAAGACTGAGGCAAGATCAGACAAAATAAGCCTGACAAGCTGCAGTACTGAGGCTTTATAAACTCAGAACATATCCTGTCATCAATTACTAGCAATGGAAATACTGTATTACTGGGCTATGGGATAAAACAGATAGCATGTGTATTAAAAATGCTACAATACAGTCCCTGTATATCCTAGTTTAGAGTATCTTGAATATTATCAAAAAGAATCAATTTAAGAATCAAAAGCGTAATCTTAGTTGTTATAAAATGGCCTAAAGTGTTTAAAGACATAATTAAATCTATGCTTTGTTGTTATAGTTGTTTTGTTTTTTAGTTAGTTTTCGACTACCACTTCTCTACAATTAAAGGTAGTCTAAATTTAGTCTAAATAAAGCATCCTGAAAGAAAAAGTACTGCGGAAATCCATGCCAAAATAGGTAATAGAGCCTGCAGTGATTCAGCGATCTTAGATAGTGAAAATCTATTTCTGAGAAATCTTTACAACCTGCCAATTCCACTTTAGAAGACACTATCCTTCTCAGTGTGATGGTTGGCTTCCCTAATGGGATTATGTTTCTCACAGGACTTTCCTAAAGTCTTATTCTTATGTTCTATTTATTTTTTCTTTCTTTTTTTTTCTTTTTTTCTTTTCTTTTCTTTTTTTTTTTTCTGAACAGATTTTGAAAGTATAACTATATCGACATTTGAAGTAAACAATTAAGTCTTGCACTGAGATATTGTTCTCTAAGTGAAAAACTTGGTGAATCATTTTATCTTGAATTTTCAAATAGCTAACATAATTGAAGGCATATTTGTATGGCAGCTCTAAAATTCTTTATATTGAAAATTTTTGCTTTCATTCCTCCAATGATCAAATGAAACAATTTGAAGTTGTTTGCAAAACAGTCTTTTAATATAGTAAAAACAAACTCCAGAACATGCTGCTTTGCTTCTGATCATTGCTCAGCTGTTTGTCTTCCATATGCCTTTTATCCTTTATTCTTGAAAGTGACTTGTGTTTCCAGCTCATATATGATACAAAAATATATATTTTTTAAAGCTTGGGGAATTATGTTTTAACTAGGGAAAGGTGCATTCTAGTCACACATCTGTGACCTCCCCATCCCTATACGTATGCCTATAAACCACATTAAATCATTTGTCTATTTATTTATAGTTTATTTTCCAAAGCTTTGCACAGCTTAGACTTAAATATTTCTCAGCCATGCTACTACATCTAAATGTTTTCTATTTTAACTGCTTTACTTTCTTTAAATAAAAAAAAAAAAATATTAGCAGCTTCTCCTTTTGATACTTCAATAATTTCCCTTCTGCTTAGTTTATATGTGGAAGTCTGCACAGTTTATATGTGGAAGATGTGGTATTCCACGTATAAAGAAATACTATAAGCCTGCATCCGTTTCTCTTCATATATTTTTTTTATAACTCTTTCTTGTTGTTTCCTTTTATTAACTTCAGTTCTGTAGAATATTTAACTGGCCATATCACAGAATTCCTCCCCAAAATGTACTGCAAGCTGCTGAAGTGTCTGAGATCCCAGCCAGAGTTCTCCCTCCACAATAAAACAGTTTCATAAGCAAGCAATAAAGCTGAACTGCTATGATTTTTTCTCATATGTGCTGTATTCTTCTCCATTCTTCTCTCCCCTCTTTTTTTCCCCTCCCATTTCCACTGTGTCCCTTCTTTTGGCTTACTGCCCACTTCTAGTACCTACAGAAAGGTGCCTTTCTGTACCTTCCACATTACCTACCGTCTATTAAATGTCGATGTAGTTGGAGAACAGGCAAAAGATGCTGTAGGTGACTGAGAGAAAGCAGTGATGCAGTGCCTGCACAGTCCCAGTGCAGGGCTGTGGATTATCTAGTAGGCTGTAGCTTTCTCTTAGAAGGGGAATTTATAGTCTTTGCAACCTATCCAGTAATCAATTTTCACACATTTTTGAGCATCTGACTGTCTCTTTGAGAACTTTTATTCTCCCACTTGTTTAAAAACAATGAACAAATACGTTAAAAATAAAAATAAAATTGCAAATACAACTGACAACCTGACGGGCAGATGCAAGACACTGCTTTAGAAAGAAAGCAATCCAAAAATGATGAAGTGGTGCTGCAATACAATCATCTAAGGAATAATACTAGATGAAGCTGAATACCGAAAAACAGAGTAAGCAAAGACAAAAGACAAAGAATATCAAAAAGGTTGTGTTCTGAGTTGCATTAACAGCAGTGGCACATATATGAAAGAGAGAGAGAGAAAGAGAGAGAGAGAGATAAAGAGAGAGAGAGAGAGAGAGAAAGAAAGAAAGAAAGAAAGAAAGAAAGAAAGAAAGAAAGAAAGAAAGAAAGAAAGAAAGAAAGAAAGAAAGAAAGAAAGAAAGAAAAAATTAAAATTACATAAGGCTTGTTGAGGAATGAAATCTGACAAATTTAAAACCAAAAAGAATAAGAATAAAAGGCAGAAATAATAGCGGAGAATGTAATTCAACCAAAACATCACCTTTTTGTCTTGTTCAAACATTAAGAGATGGATAATATAATATTTATGAAAAACTCTCTGCATTTAGAAAGATGTTTTTGTGAAGAAACTTTATAGCCTGTAGTTTGATGTTAAGCTAAGCAAAATAGATGTGACCATGATAGTAAGGTTTTAATGTAGGTTTTAATTAACTCATATTTTGAGGGACCTCTCAGAAGAAGGTTTGATCTGAGCCTTTGTTTGAAAGCTATGCAGTAACCTATGTTGTGTTATACAGCCTTGAATTCAAGGCCATTTTCAGTACTTCAGAATGTTTACATTTTTATCTTTTAATTTACTTACACATAACACTGATAACAGCACTTCTAGAGAAATGCATACAGCCTTTGTTTGTATATTTAAATGATTTTAAAATTTCACTTATTTCTTAAGGAACAAAATACAGTTTATATGCGTCCTATTTCACCAGGAGGTTGGGAACATCTTGATCTCAGATGGAATGAGTTGTTTCAATGAAAAGTTACAAAAAAGTTACAAAATCCATTCATTGCAAAAGCCATGAATCAATCTATCCAATATACAAATTAAGTATAAAAATAATTAAAAGTTAAAAAAAAATATTTTACCAGGTTTTTGTTTTATTTTTGTTACTGAATATTTGGCAATCACACAATATCAAACTTATTTGCACAAATAATTTTAAATTTAGGGAGAAAATAGAGTTGATTTTATTTTTTACTTGATTCTAATTTTTAAAAGATGACAAAACACCATAACTATGAGTTCTGACACTAGTGATAAAATCAAATAATTTCTAAAAGAGAATACCACATTGTTTTGTATATTTGTTAATCAGAAATCATTCTAATTTATGAAGGCCTAGAAACGTGGAGAAAAAACCAAATTCTGTTCTCCAAGGACATAGTTGAATTCCAATATTTTGCTGCAACTTAAATGAAGATAAGATACTGAAACTTTCATTTTCTTTTCCAGCAATTCACACAATAACTAAAATTGGGAAAAAAAAAAAAAAAAAAAAAGTAAAAATAATGTTGCCTTTACTTCAGTGGCCTGCTTTCACAGCTTCATTCACTACAATTAGGTAAGGTGAATTCCACATTTTTTTTTGCCAAAAATACTACTGAAAATAATTTTCCATGAAAATGGGGTAACAAAAATAGTTTCCTATTTCATGCCTCCATGATTCTTGCTCTTCACCGTGGTTCCACAATCAAAAGAATTTTCTTAATTACTGAGTTTTGGTTTTTAGTAATCTAATCCACTGTGGCTTTCACCAATTCCCTCCTCAAGCTACTCAAGACAAGTATTAACTGTAAATAATTTGTCTGTTCTTCTAATAACCAGGATCCAGTTTTTCAAAGACAACTCCAACCTGCTGTGAGTGTTCTTTGCAGCTACTTCTGTTAATGATTGCCACCAAAATAATCATCGGCAAAATAATGCAGTCCTGGTAACTCTTGTTTGATTATTTTCTGGAGTTTAAATTCTGCTGTTCAGTCCTGGAGGTTCTATCTTGATCTCCAATTTATGAAAGCAGATTTGAACAGTTTGAGCAGAATCAGATAATATAAATGGATCAAACCCAATAGAAAGTTGATGGAGATGGCTGAATGTTTGAGGTTCTGCTAAAGTATTTACCTTGAAAAAATGAAATAAATCAAATACTGTCATAGGGCTGGGCCTATGTAAACTCATATGGAAACTACTTTTTCAAAACGTTATTGTATCACAAGGGCTACTTAATTTTCCCTCAAGCCTTAGTGTTCAAACCTTCCACATCTCATCTTCCTGACATTGCCTGGCTTTTCCTGACCTGCTCATTTACTTAAAGGCTTTCCTCCCAATAATTTTGCTTCTTAAAGTAGTTTCCAAGGATTAGGGCTAACATTAAGTCTTCCACTTCAAAAGACTTCTTGCAACAATTCCAGTTGTACCACTTTGTCCAAGTCCTTTGGCCTTTGATCACAATTCATTACAACAAATGCAGTGCGGAATTTAAACAACCACACAATGCTCTGAATATATGAAGTTCCTCCTTCAAACTAATGCTGCTTCACAGAATATCTCCATGGAGATCTGAAGCCTTCTGTTTTAATTGTCTCTATATATGTGTCTAAACTTAAGAACTGCACATATTCATTGTGGTAGCCAGAGAGTAAATGGGGTAATACTATACCGCCATTGTAATCATTTGGGTTACATATATTTTCAATTTAATTTTACGTATTTTATTGAAAATAGCTATTTAACTTTTTTTTTTTTCCTTCCTGGATAATTGGAGGCAAATTTCATATTTTTATATCTTTACATATTAAGGACATAAAAGCTGTTCCTGCATCTGAGAAGATAAAACATTTGCTTTAAGATATTAGTGCCAGGCTTAAAGGTAAGGTATTCTTTTTCCATCTAGCCTGAGCCATAAGTGTATATGTGAAAACCATTCAGAATGGCTGCTTGGCCATCCAAGAGAGGAAGTGAATGGGTCTCTCCTGGAAGCAGTTTCTTTTTAGTTTTTGAGGTATGGTCCCAGGATCTGGCAGCAGACCCTACTTCATTCTGCCTGCTAGTACCCGAGTACCTCAGACATACCAGTCTTTCTAGTAATCCCCCTCATCTTTGAGGTAATTCTCTGCATAAACATAATTTTACATGAGGAATTTATTTTGTATTTTAAACCTGCAATGGCACATTAAGATAAGATCTTTCACATAAATAATAATAATAATAATATTTTTATGGCATATAAAATTGTCTTGTGATGAGAATAGTGTTATTTAGCAGGCTGATCCCCACCCCATGTCTCCCCTGAATTCCCAGTATTTCTGCCAGTGATTGGATCTTAAATCCTTAGCTACTGCTGGCTTACTGAGGATGGCAACTCTATGCTGTCATCCACTTCTACATTTATCATGGCAGAAGAGTCACTATTTCAGGCAGTGTGCCTGCAAGTAGTACAGAATTTCCACTAGAGATAGGTCCCTTACACCTTCCCTCTCAAGGATTAATTCCTGCTCTTCCCAGCAGATTCCTCCAAGATTATTGTATTAACACTATATTCTTTATGATGTTTTCCAACTCTGGCTGTATCTCTTTCTCTTGGGTTAAGCAGTCCTTAGTCAGGCAAAGATTTTTTTTATTCTGAAAATTCTCTGTGTTATTTTTTATTTTTCAGCAGAAACCAACTCCTTGAACCTTACTCTTTTTCTCTTATCTATTCAGTTAAGTGAACCCCTCTCTTTGATGGTACTTTCAAAACACTTATTCTTGCATGTTTTTAGACCATGATTCATGTGGCTTGGCTGTTGGAACATAAACTGCCTTGGCTACAGCATTTGAACAATCCCTTCAGGATCTTCAAGTTTCAGTTGTCCTGCTCACTATAGTGACAGTTACTATTGCAAAACCTTTATTTCTGTCTTATGATACGGTTTCCTAACCATGCAGTTTACATGGAAGAATAGATGTGCATATTTATGTATATATACGTATATATTTACCTTATGAATTTTGTGCATCAATATTTATGGAAGCTGAGAACTTGATAGGAACACAGCTTTAAGGCTTACCACATCTGTTGATGTAGAATGACTTGACTATGTGCATTTTAATGGCCATATTAGGTTATGGTAAAATGTAAATATAATATATTTAAACCTCTACAATATACAACATTATAGATGTTTATAAAGGACAGGTGACAAAAGGACATTGCACTGGACTGAATTACACTAACCTTCAGATTTGATGTTTATTGTCTGTATTTAGCAGGAGACTTGTTCACATCAAAATGGATCTCTGTCTTACTGCATAACTGCTTTCTGAGGGCCTCCTCCTGGACGATCAAATATGCTTTCTAAGCCACTGTTGTAGAAGTAGACTTACACAACTCATGTAGCAGCAATTAAGGATTTATTATATACCTTTATAGCAGATAACAAAGTTATATTGCATGATTTTAACAGCGCTTAATCAGTATCTAAACATTATTCATTTAACACAGTGGTCTAAAGGAATTTGCGACAATAGAAACAGTGACTTAGTTAAAGATTTGTGAATGGTAAGGTTCACTCAAGAATTACTGCAGGGTCCCTGGGGAAAGGGGTGAGGGGGAATGTAGAGGGATGTTTCCAAATCCAGTTGCATGCTTGTAAAACGCACACTAGTGAATTACTCACTCTACTTCCTCATCAGTGTTTGTGGACGAGCTTGTTCCTCAAGGATTCAGCCATTAGATGCATTTCCCTGGAGGGGTATCCTGAGAGGTGTTTCAGTTCAGGGGGTGATTGAGAATGCAGCCTGATGCAGTCCTTGGAGAGCTGAAAGAGTTCTTGCTTGGGACAGCCATTTATAGGATTGTGAGACCATTGTCTTTTGGTCGGTAATTTTCCATAATTCAGATGCTTGTCAATTTGTTTAGGAATCAGGCTGTGCAGTCCCCCCCCTGTGCAGCACTTAGTTGTATTCTTGTCAGTTAGTACCACTTACAGAGGGGATGGGATCCAAGGCCTGTATCATATAAACAGGTGTTAAAGGGAGCAAGGCAAGAAGTCAGGCTTCACTGCACTCCGTAGATAACAGAGGAACGGTGTCAAGATGACTTTTCCTTTGATTATGGAGAGGAAAGAGATGCAGTGCCATATTTATTTGATAAAGTGATTGCTTTGTATTCAAGTCCGGATGCCTTCACATTGAGGCCTGCTCTATTTCACAAGGCTGAGCAAGACTTACACCAAGTACAGGAGCAAAGCACACCTATCCCACTGTATCACTGTATAGGAGTGGAATGTTACCTGCCACAGCTATTCTGAGGTTCGCTTGTTTGCCTTTTTTTTTTTTTTTTTTTTTTTTTTTTAGTGGAGTGGGGCAGGGTGTTCCAAATCTTTCACTAGTAACTCTTCAAGCTAACCAGTTCTTGGGACCCTCTAGGGCTTCCCTACTGAAACAATTTTCTCTTCCCTAAACCTTGTTCATCTGTAAGGATCTAGGAGATAGTTTTGACATTATTCCTATTAAATTATAGACTGGTTTTTGATTCTTTGGAAATGCAAACACACCTGTTCTAAAACTGCCTATTAACATCTCTTGATCTCTTTTACTAGTCAGGTGCTCTTTTCCCCATTTGATGACTAAACATGTACATTCCAATGTAAAGTGTCTCTATGTACAAAACCTTACATTTTATATCAGCTTGTAAAAGGGGAAAACATACTTAATTCAGCCTTACAGATGGAAAAAATGCCTGCCATTCATTACCAACTCTTAACTGAGACCTGACATTACGTTAATCAACACTTTGGAATGATAATGGCCTAGGATAAATGCTGACCAGACTAGCCTTTGAGGAATACTGTAGCAATTCCCAAGAAGCATTGAAATGGCATTTTCCAATGAGAAAACAAACAAAGATCTTTTCATGGAAATGCTATAATTAGAGCCACAACTGAACTGCTGTACAACTATTGAGATTAGGTGCTTAGATTAAAATTCTTGAAACAGAACTTCAAACATATAGATATAATTATTGAATCATAGGAAATTAGCCTGGAGAGGATGTTCTAAGCCCTTTAATCCTTCTCTCTCTCCTGTGTTGTAAGCATTCCAGATAGATGTCTGTTCAATGAATTACATTTATTGATAAATGCCATGTACTGGATAATCACATATAGACTTCAGTTAAATTTTCTCAACACCTCATCTAAATCTTTGTTGAAACTTTAATCCATTATTCCTTAGCCTACTAATCCTGGATATGGAGAACAAAGCAACGTTTATTATTGTTATTATTATATATAGGGTTGTCTGAGGGCTCCTCAGAGAAGGTGATGATCCCGATACCCTGTCTGGAATTTTATTCTTCTTGCATTCCTCCAGGGGCAACTGTTCCTGCTGCTTCCCTAATGTGCCTGTATACCAATGCACGGAGTATGGGAATTAAACAGGATGAGCTTGAGATCTGTGTTTGGTTGCAGGGCCATGATCTCATTGCAATCACAGAGACATGGTGGGACAGCTCGCACGACTGGAATGCTGTCATAGAAGGCTATGTCCTTTTTAGGAAAGACAGGCTGGAGAAGCGACGGGGTGGGGTTGCCCTTTATGTGAGGGAGCAATTAGAGTGCACCCAGCTCCACCTGGGGGAGGGTGATGGACAAGTGGAGATCTTGTGGGTGAGAATTAAGGGGTGGGTTGCTATGGGGGTCACTGTTGTGGGGGTATGCTACAGGTTACCAGATCAGGAGGAGGAGGTCAATGAGGCCTTCTACAAGCAGCTGGTAGTAGCCTCAGGATCACGGGCACTGGTTCTCATGGGGGACTTCAATTTTCTGGACATCTGTTGGGTAAGCAAATCAGCACGCGCAGTCCAAATGGTTCCTACAATGCGTTGCAGACAATTTTCTGATGCAGGTGGTGGAGGAGCCGACGAGGAGGGGGGTCCTCCTGGATCCTGTCCTTACCAACAGGGGTGGGCTTGTTAGGGATGTGAAGGTCGGGGGCAGCTTGGGATGCAGCAACCATGAGATGCAGTTCAAGATGGAACTTGGTGGAAGAAGTAAGGCTAAAAGCAGGATTGCAACCCTGGACTTTTGGAGAGCCAACTTCAACCTCTTCCGGGACCTGCTTGGGAGTATCTCATGGGCTAGGTTGCTAGAAGGCAAGGGTGCATGTGAGAGCTGGACTACATTTAAGCAGCACTTCTTCCAAGCTCAGGATCGGTGCATCCCTAAGAGTAGGAAATTGGGGAAGGGGGACAGGAAACCTGTGTGGATGAGCAAGGAGCTCGTCGATAAGATCAAAAGGAAGAGGAAGGTTTATGAAATGTGGAAAGAGGGCCTGTCCTCTTGAGAGGAGTATAGAAATGTTGTAAGGGCCTGCAGGGGTGTGACAAGGAAGGCTAAAGCCCACCTAGAGATGAAGCTAGCAAAAGAGATAAAAGATAATAAAAAGTTTTTTTTTTTTTTTTTTTTTTTTTTTAAGTATGTAAACAGTAAAAGGAAGACTAGGTATAATGTGGGTCCCTTGCTGAATGAGGGGGGTGTCCTGGTAATGGGAGATGCTGAGAAGGTGGAGATACCGAATGTTTTCTTTGCTTCAGTCTTTGATTCAAGGACTCCCCCCTGGGACTCCTCGACCCTGGAGGGGGGAGAAAGAGTCTGGGAAGTGGAGATCTTGTTGACAAGGGAGTGGTTTGGGAGCATCTGAGTGGGCTCAAAGTACACAAATCCATGGGTCCCGAGGGGATGCATCCACATGTCCTAAGGGAGTTGGCAGAGATGGTTGCCGAACCACTCTCTATCATCTTCAAAAGATCCTGGAGAACAGGAGAGGTGCCTGAAGATTGGAAGATAGCCAGTGTCACTCCGGTCTTCAAGAAGGGCAAGAAGGAGGATCCAGGAAACTACAGGTCAGTCTCACCTCTGTCCCTGGAAAGGTGTTGGAACAGCTTGTTCTGGAATCCATCTCCAAGCAATTGGAAGAGAAGGTTATGAGGAATAGTCAGCATGGATTCATGTCCTGGTTTCAGTTAGGACAGAGTTAATTTTCTTCCTAGTAACTGGTAGAATCCTATGTTTTGGCTTAGGATGAGAAGAGTGCTGATAACACCCCGATGTTTTAATTGTTGCAGAGCAATGCTTACACCAAACCAAGGACGTCTTGGCTTCTTGCTTTGTCCTGCCAACGGGCAGGCTGGGGGTGCAGCAAGAGCTGGGAGGGGACAGACCCAGGACAGGTGACCCAAACTAGCCAAAGGGGTATTCCATACCGTCTGACGTCCTGCTAAACAATATATAGGGGTGGCTAGCCGGGGGAGGAGGGCCAGACTGCTCGGGGTTAGGCTGGGTATTGGTCAGCGGGTGGTGAGCAATTGCATTGTGCATCACTTGTTTGTACACATTATTAGTAGTAGTACTATTATCATCATTGTTGTTATTATTATTATTGTTATTATTACTTTTGTTATTATTATTTTCCTGTCTTAATAAACTGTCTTTATCTCAACTCATGGGCTTCACTTTCCCATTTCTCTCCCCCATCCCAGAGAGGGAGGGGGAAGGGTGAGCGAATGGCTGTGTGGTGTTTAGCTGCTGGCCAAGTTAAACCACTACAATTCACCAAGGGGAAGTTGTGTTCGACCAACCTCATTGCCTTATATGATGGCATCACCACCTGGGTAGATGAGGGGAGAGCAATGGGTGTCATCTTGCGTTGGGTCCGTCTGAGCTGGAATCACCTTTTCCCTGCAGCAGCCCACACAGTGCTGTGCTCTGCACTTGTAGCTGGAACAACACTGATATCACTCAAGTGTTGTGTCTATTGCTGCATAGTGCTGGCACAGCATCAGGACTCCTTCCAAGCCCCCAAGAGCCAGCAGGCTGGGGGTGGGCAAGTGATGGGGAGGGGACATTGCCGGGGCAGCTGACCTAAACCAACCAAAGGGATATTCCATAACACCTGATGTCACACTCAGCAATAAAAAGGGGGGCTCTCGTGGGGGAGGGGGCTGTTCCTCCTGAACAACCACTACGCATTTTGAGGCCCAGGACGTGGCCAAACATCACTTGTTGATGGGAAGTAGAGAATAATTTTTTTTCCCTCTCTCTGTGCTTCCGCGCGGACTGATTGTTTCTTTTTTTTTCTCCCCATTCCCTTTCCCTTTAATTAAACCTTTCTCATCTCAAACCTTGAGTTCTCTGTGTTGTATTTTCTCCCCCTTCCTCTTTGAGGAGAGAGGGAGTGAGAGAGCGGTTGTGGTGGAGCTCGGCTGCCCACCTGAGTAAAACCACCACACATCAACCTTGACTTTAGCAAGGCTTTCGATACTGTCTCCCATGACATCTTGATAGCAAAGCTGAGAAAGTGTGGGATAGAGGAGTGGAATCTAAGGTGGGTTGAGAACTGGCTGACTGGCTGAGCTCAGAGGGTGGTGATTGGTGGCGCAGAGTCTGGCTGGAGACCTGTGACTAGTGGTGTTCCCCGGGTGTCGGTGCTGGGTCCAGTCTTGTTCAACATCTTGATTGACGACCTTGATGAGGGAATAGTGTCTGCCCACAGCAAGTATGCTGATGACACAAAGCTGGGAGGAGTGGCTGACACGCCAGAAGGCTGTGCTGCCATTCAGCCAGACCTGGACTGGCTGGAGAGATGGGCAGGAAGAAACCAAATGAGGTTTAATAAGAGCAAGTGTAGAGTCCTGCACCTGGGAAGGAACAACCACGTGTATCAATACAGGCTGGGGGATGACCTGCTGGAGAGGAGCTCTGTAGAGAAGGACCTGGGGGTCCTGGTGGATGACAGGTTGACCATGAGCCAGCAGTGTGTCCTGGTGGCCAAGAGGGCCAATGGGATCCAGGGGTTCATTAAAAGGAACGTGGCCAGCAGGTCAAAGGAGGTGATCCTCCCCCTCTACTCTGCCCTGGTCACGCCTCACCTAGAGTACTGTGTCCAGTTCTGGGCTCCCCAGTACAAAAAAGACAGGGATCTCCTAGAAAGAGTCCAGCAGAGGACCACAAAGATGATATAGGGCCTGGAGCATCTTCCTTATGAGGAAAGGCTTAGAGACCTGGGTCTGTTCAGCCTGGAGAATAGAAGACTGAGAGGGGATCTCCTCAATATATATAAATACCTGAGGTGTGGGAGACAGAGGGATTTGGCCAACCTCTTTTCAGTGGTTTGAAGGGACAGGACAAGGAATAATGGTCACAAGATAGAGCACAGGAAGTTCCACACTGACATGCAAAAGAAATTCTTCACGGTTAGGGTGATGGAGCATTGGAACAAGATGTCCAGGGAGGTTGTGGAGTCTCCTCTGGAGATTCACAGCCTGTCTGGACGCTTACCTGGGCAGCCTGCTCTAAGGAACCTGCTTTGTCAGGGGGGTTGGACCTGAAGTTCTTTTGAGGTCCCTTCCAACTCCTTCGATTCTGTGATTATTTGACTTTGCAGAGCTTTTTGGATTAAAAAAACAAACAACAACAACAAACAAACTAAAAAACACTATTACTGTTTTTAACCTTTGTCATTTACTTCTTGACTAAGCAAGACCAGATCCTGTAATCATTTATTACATTTCATGCTTCTAAGATCTATTTTCTCAGTTTTCCTTTTTGATGACTCTGTCCAAACATTTTTCTTTTTCTTTTTCTTTTTCTTTTTCTTTTTCTTTTTCTTTTTCTTTTTCTTTTTCTTTTTCTTTTTCTTTTTCTTTTTCTTTTTCTTTTTCTTTTTCTTTTTCTTTTTCTTTTTCTTTTTCTTTTTCTTTTTTTCTTTTTCTTTTTCTTTTTCTTTTTCTTTTTCTTTTTCTTTTTCTTTTTCTTTTTCTTTTTCTTTTTCTTTTTCTTTTTCTTTTTCTTTTTCTTTTTCTTTTTCTCTTCCTCTTCCTCTTCCTCTTTCCCCTTCTCTTTCCCTTTCCCCTTCTCTTTCCCCTTCTCTTTTCCTTTCCCTTTCCCTTTCCCTTTCCCTTTCCCTTTCCCTTTCCCTTTCCCTTTCCCTTTCCCTTTCCCTTTCCCTTTCCCTTTCCCTTTCCCTTTCCCTTTCCCTTTCCCTTTCCCTTTCCCTTTCTCTTCCTTTTCCTCCAAGTGTATCGAAACAAACTATATCCAATATTGCAATACTATCAGTGCTAATAAAATATAAACAAATACATAACACTTACAGCTGTTGCATTTTGCTATTTTCCTTTGTACAACAGTATTCATACTGTTGACACCAGCTCACCTTGTGAAAACATTCTCTGCTCATAGAACAGATCTATTTTATTCACATATTTATTGCTCTTTGGAAGACCTTGGGTAGCTCTGTGAGACCCCAAACTCCATTTTCAGTAATTATACTTCATTAGTTCTATTTTTTTACATATACCTTGTTTTCTGGTATGGATATCAGACATGTTGGTCTTTAGCTTCAGTCCCTAATAGATGCTTGTAAAACAATTTGCATTCATTTTTATGAAACATATTTTTAAATGATTAGATTTATTACTGCATTTCAGGAATTTCATTTCTGAATCCCTGTAGAACACATAAGTTAATATTGCATCATTTGGCTATTTGTTAATATTCATTTAACGTGTTTATCCTATGTTCATTTTGAAAAAGTTTTACAGCCTGTAAAAAGCTTCTGAACTCAAATGTCCTGAACCTTCTGAACCATCTTGGAGTTGTCTGCATGTCATTAAGATGAATATGAAGAATATAAAGCATCACTACATTTATGACAGTTCCCATTCTGGCACTTCATCTCACTTTGCACAATGTGAGCTGCAGATAACACTTCTCTGGAACCAGTTTTGCATCTTTCTCGAAATTGTATTATATTATTTCCCTAATTTGTGGATGAAAATGTCACTTGAGACATAAGCTTCACAGAAAACAAATTATGTGACTTGTACTGCTTCTCCATCTGCATCGACAGCTACAACATAGACAGAAATTAGATTGCCTTGTCAAAGTTTGTGCTTGATGGTCAAAGTTGACCAATATTCAACATCATGTTTTCCCAAGTGCTTACACATAGCTGATTTGATTGCTGACAATATTTGAGTTAATTGAAGTTAAACTGATTGTTCTGATATCCTCAATTCTCCTTTTCTACTGTGTAGTTTCAAGATGTGTTTCATATGGAATCAGTTTAATAATATCTGTTACTCATACAAAATATATATAACAACAAGAGGATTTTTCATTAAATTTTCCTACAGTAATGTCATGTCACAGATACCTGAGTGTCATGACATTTTAAATGATTGTAAGTATTTTAAAAACTGTAAGTATTTCAATGTCTGTGGCCTTTAGTTTTAGAATTCATATGAATATTGGGAGCTTAACCAGAACACTGCTTATAGACATCTGCAAGAAACATGGTAGTCACACTCATTCCCAAGAGAGATTAGTTTATTCCAGGGCTGGAAACAAATTGGTGAAGATTTTGGAATCATGGATTTGGATGTCAGTATCTCTTAGGAAGAAAGTAGACCAATTAAGTTATTTTGTAGATTTCTTTAAAGTATGCTAATTTAATTTTATTCTTCTGTCTTAAAGAATAATTATTTTTAAGAAAAATTACATGATCAAAAAAATGCATTCTTAATACTAATATATTGGGAAAAAAAGTTCCTTCATTAGATAAATTATTAAATATCAAAAGCTGATTTTGTACTGCATATTTTCATTAAAAGTATATTTCTATTAAATGCAGATGCTAAAGTTTTACATTGTAGAATTAAGTCAGTAACGGCTAGAACTATGTTAGTTTTGTCTTTCTTAAGATTATATTGGGGACAGTCTAGCATATGTCTGCATTACAATTTATTACTAACAGGAGCAATGCACAATTTGAAGAGATGTCTTTAAGATTCATTTTTGGATAAAACTCAACAAACAGAACAGAAGCACTAAGCAAATCCAATAAATAAAAAAGAAGATAAATTGGATCCAAGTGCCCATATGCTGTGTACAAATCAGGTCTATTATCTTTGCTTACCTTATGGCAGAGATATCGTTTATAAACCATCTTCATTGCTAAGCAGAGATAAAAACTGTATGCTAAAAATACATTATAGCTTATCTCTCACAAACAGGTGAGGAATCAGCTCTTTCTTTTGGAAAACAAAACAATGGAAAACTAGGTGTGTGTTTTTACTGTGTTTATTTAATTGCAACACACTGCAAACACAACTAACAAAAAATACCAGCTTCTTCTTCCCATACACAATGTAGTCCATCTGCTCAGACTGAACAACATCAGCTCAGCATCAGTCATCTCTTTCCAGACACCTGAATATCAGAATTCAATAATACTGCAAAATTATTAAATCACAAGGCCAAAAGGGTCAAAATTAATACCCATTGTGGCTGAAAAATATCCAGGCCAGTTCAACAGCTGGTGGTTTGAAGTACATTTTAATGATTAGGAGGAAGGTGGGTTGTTTTTTTTTCATTTCATGTATGTTTTATATGACTGCTAAAGACTTCATATTTTCAGATATGTTGCTGGATACAGGAAATGATCCTGCTCATACATATAGGAAAACCAAATTCACCTCAGCTTTTCTGATGGTATTTCAATCTGATCCTACTCTCCCCCTCATCCTTGTTATTTAAAGTCTAACAGGGTTGGTGACAGAGTGATGTATACTGGGGAATTAAACTTTTAATTTTTTTCATTAACAGAGGCAGACTCTATCATTAGAAACAACATAAAAAATAATAATGATAACAAAGATTGAATATAAGCTTGTTATTTTTACAGATTTCATGTGTTTCTTTAGTCAAGTAACTCAAGCTTCTACTGTAATATAAAATCCAAAATAAGTGTATATGATAATGTATATATGTGATAATATGTCATGATCTTTATGTTCGTCTTTGATTGGTTAACTTATCTGTAAAATATGGCCAAGACAGTAACAGGAAGGGTAAAAGAGCTACAAAACTAATTCTATTAACATCTAAATTTTTTGATAGACCAATTAAATTGTAATTATTCTATGAAGGGCAATGAAGAATATACCTTTGTTACATTGGTTGTCTGTATATACCCTACCAGGTACATCGTCCTGCCATCTGCTTCTTGCAGCAAAATGCAGCAATAACCCTGTAAGATAACCATTCTGGTTTGGATTAATATATCTTTTTCATGAGGAGTTTTGGAAACAATCACAGCTTAATTTAAGCATACCAGCACACTGGAAAGCTAGCAATAATGTTTACCAACTATACCTTACATTCAGCAAACACAGAAGTGGTGAAAAGTATCCGGTTTATTTGTTCTTCTCCTGCAGTACATTATATACATTATGTTTCATTAAATACATAAATAAATTAAAAAAGTGGCTAAACAGCAGGGAATAAGAGTACTTCTTTAACTACTCCTTGTTATTAAATTTTGGATCCCTTTTGGAGATCGAGAGTGAGATGATTGTGCTTGCCTAGGAACAGCAGTGCCCATGGAAGTAAGGGGTGCCACAGGGTGTGAGGAGTCAACAGGGACTGAGAGAAGGAGCAAGCTGCAAACATCCAGTAGAAACAGAGATGAGGAGAGTAATAGGAAGCAAATACATAGCCAAGTCAAACACACACAGAGTGAGGGTTGCATGGAGTGTGCTACAGCTCAGAGGCCCTGGAAATTGCTGGAGTGAGAGAAAGAAAAGAGGAAAATACACCCTACAAAAATATGTGGGAGAGGTGAGTTTTTAAATCTTTTAATTTGCTTCTACTTTGTGTGTTGTATCTTCTTCATATTCTAAAATACCTTTGCATTTATCAGTTAGAGTTACTTGGTATAAACATTAAAAAACAAACAAACAAACAAAACACTTTTTTTTTTTTTTCTTTTTTTTTCCTGTGAGAGTCGTTTAATGTTGGTACAGATTGTCCAGAGAGGCTGTGGATTCTCCTTCCTTTGAGGTACTCAAAACCCAACTGGATACAGATCTGTGCAACCTGCTGCAGCTGATCCGGCTCAGAGCAGGGGGTTGGACTAGACCACCTACTGAAGTCCCTTCCAATCTTAACCATTGGGAGAGGTTGTCTGGGGAAAGGGGAAGTTGCTATGGTTATTTAAATTAAAAATAGTTTTTTTTTTTGATGCGTTTATTTAAGGAAAAAAGTGTAGTCAAATCTAGCTTCAATCTCTGGCTCGCTGGCACTTCTGCAACAGAAAGCATCTAGCTTTCTGTTACTGTATCTGGCATCTCTGTAAATATGCTGCTGAATCGAAAGATGCAGGTGACTTCCACAAATTGAAGATGCAGAGGCACAGAAGGCAGTAAAGGCCACTAGAGGTCACACAAACTATCTAAAAGTATCTGAATCAACTCATTTATTCTCCAGTTGTAAGTCTTTTCCCCTTCTTTCTGCTCCCCTTGTTTGGTTGTCTCAGGTCATCTCCTTTCCTGATACAAGGCTGTGGTCAGGGATGTTTAGCTGTTTTTCTTCCTGAGCCTGATTCTCAGTTCTGGTTTAGTCATGTGGAGATGATATCACTTTATGGAGAAAATTCCACTGTGACCACAGACCATGGAAATGTCAAATGCTAGCAAAAATACTCTGCTAGCTGAGAAATGTTTTTTCCTATGTTCCAACTATGGACTTGGTGAGTGAGCAAGACAGAGTGGGAAAGAGTGAGAGTGAGCAGCAGTAAATACAGAGCTCATTTTTCCCAAACAAATTCAGCAATCAGCTTTACAGTTTCCAAGATCCAGTTCAGTGGATTTTATATAAGGAGCTGAGACGAGAGGGAAATGAGACTGTCCCACCCAAAGCTTTATTAGTCTCTCTCTACTCTAATATCCAGTCTCCCGACTTTCAAATTTGCAGCTTATTTTCTCACTATTGTTACTTTTTAACATTTTCTTTATTACCTGTCACACACACATACAAAGAAATCAGGTTTCAAATCATCTTGTATTTAGGTTGTTTTTCTGTTTATTTTATTGTCCCCACACCCCTTTCCTTACTGATCTATTTTGCTTAGATTTGGTATGTTGATTTTTGTTTGTTTGTTTATTTGTTTGATTTAGTATATTAAATTGCTTCCTTCAAACAGGTTAAAGAAATATATCTTTAGGGGAAAGAAGACTGTTCAATCCTTGCATTTAGTATACAAAATAGATAACAATTCTGTTTAGAAACAAATAAATAACCAGAAAGGATTATCTTCCTCTTCTATTTTGTTTTATCCAGAACTATTACTTGTCAAGAATATCCCTGAAGATTAGTTCTCCAAATTCAAGATGATTCCTGTTCCTTCCTAAACAATTTTAGGTAAGGTACATGAGTTATACCCATGTCTATTATGCTAAATACAATATTTCCTTAACTCAGTCTGATAATAATGATGACTCTGTGATGATACTGATGGAGAAAACCCCTACCACTTTTTATTTGCTCTGCTTTCAGAAGAACAGGAAGAAAGAAAGAAAAAAAAACAAACACCAAAAAAAAAAACAGATGACAGTTACCATAAGACAATGGCTGGTAACCAGAAGGAAACCTAAGTCACTTTTGTGGTCTTAATTGAAGCTAGAAGCAGAACTTCCTGCTGTCCTTTAACCAAGGCGAAAAGTTACCAGGCCCTTTTTATATTAGCTTATATTTATATTAGTTCCTCTCTAGCTTCTCAGCTTAAACTTCCTTGCCTTGGATTTTGTAGAGGCACAGATTAATTTGGATATAAAAACATCCGTGTCATATCCCTTAATATATTTTGTACTTACCAGTGACTACAGCAAAATATGTTTCTTGCTGAAGCCTACTGTAAGAAACCCAATGATTGATTAAAATATCTCTGCTTTAATGCATGCTCTGTGTCGCACCATAGAAATTCTCAGAGGAGGGTGAAAGAAGCATAGGATTTAAACTTTTACATAGTGAGGAACAATGGGACACAGATTAATTTCCTTTCCCCTAATAATTTCCCCTAATAACAAAGGTCTTTTGGATATTATAATGACAAGGAACTTGCAATGAAAATCTAAAGAATGAGATGATTGCATATGGCAGGTTACCAGATGTTTCTTAGTTAAATAGTTAATTAAGGGAAAAGGAACTATATAAGTTATGAGTTACAAATTTGTAGTTTCTTTTATAAGCAAAATAAACAGGCCATGAGAATATATAGCTGGATGCAACTTCTTCCTTAATATCTTATAATAATCGCTTAACACACGAGTTTGCTGAGTATGTAGGACCCTGCAGTTTCCTGTACTTTACAGAATATACTTTGTTTACAAGTTTGCCAGATACTCTTCTGTACCATTCTTTTCTCTTATTCATTCTCCTTTTTTCTACTTTTCTAATTATAATTTTCTTTTTCCTTTTCCTTTTCCTTTTCTTTTTCTTTTTCTTTTTCTTTTTCTTTTTCTTTTTCTTTTTCTTTTTCTTTTTCTTTTTCTTTTTCTTTTTCTTTTTCTTTTTCTTTTTCTTTTTCTTTTTCTTTTTCGTTTTCTTTTTCTTTTTTCTTTCTCTTTCTCTTTCTCTTTCTCTTTCTCTTTCTCTTTCTCTTTCTCTTTCTCTTTCTCTTTCTCTTTCCATTTCCTTTTTTTCTCTTTCTCTTTCTCTTTCTCTTTCTCTTTCTCTTTCTCTTTCTCTTTCTCTTTCTCTTTCTCTTTCTCTTTCTCTTTCTCTTTCTCTTTCTCTTTCTCTTTCTCTTTCTCTTTCTCTTTCTCTTTCTCTTTCCTTTTTTGTTTCCTTTCTCCCTTCCACCCTTCCTCCCCCCTCCTCTTGTTCCTTTACTCCCTCACTTTCTCCTTTCCATTCTTTCTTGTCTTCTTCCCCTTCTTTTATTTCTTCTCCAAAATTGTATTTTGGATTATTTTTCAGAAAAAAAAAAAAAAAAAAAAGAAAAAAAAAGGAAGAAAAGAAGAAAAAAAAAAGTACTTAAAATGTCAGGAAATAATTTGGGAAATCTAGTCTGCTTAGAGACATTGTTTTGTTGATTTGTTGTGACTTGTTAAGGAGTTTGACTACACTTTAATTGGTTAGTAGAAAAGAAGAAATTAACTCTTTCAAAGGTAAGAGCTGGGCATTGACACAATGATTGTTTCTGACTTTTCCCCTGAGTAGACATTCAGGCTGAACAGTTTATGCAGGGCCATGAATTTTCAAAAATCCCTGCTGATTCTGAATCTTGCTTAGCTTTGTGCAGGTGTATGAGTTTTAAGATAGGGAGGCTGTGGGAAGTGACCCTGCATGATCTGTAATATCAGTCAGAATTGTGTGAAGCAGGCTAAATGTCATTGCTGTAGAGGCAGAGTGATGAGGGGATGAATGTTATTTGTGTGAGGGATGGCTTCAGATGGTCTCATTAATCTTTCATTTTATGGACACCGATTTCAAAGGTAGACAGAAGTGACTCAGAATGTACAAAAGACATAAAGGCTAGTCTCTGGCCACTCACGGTACATGCAAGCATATTACAGAATTTGCTTAAATGTCACATTGAGTTGTTATCCCTGATTCTGAAGAGCTTTGTAGCTCTAAGATTCATAAATAAAAAGCAAGATGCTCACATTAAAGTCCAGGTGAGAAATATTTAGATGCTCCATTAAAATGTATTATTAGGATTCCTGTGTTATCTGAGGATGTGCACAGATGCATTGCCACCTGAGACACTCCACCACCAAAAGTCTGGGAGAGGTATGAAGTGGACCTTTATGCATTTGTGGCATCATTCTGCTTCTGACATTCAATTATTCTGCATATAAAACACATAATAATTTGAAACATTTTCATATTCTTCTCTTATACTTCTGCTCTTTTGCTGGTGATGAGGCCTTTAATTTTACCTTTTTTTTTTTTTTTTTTTTTTTTTAAGACCCTCTGCTTTTTTAAACCAGTACCATCAAGGACTTACTGGCTCAAGGCATCTCTACAGACAGAATAACCACTCATAACAGTCTGCTTTGCTGCAACTGAAAGCTCACCTCAGTGAAACCCTGACTTTCATGAAAAGCGATAAAAGTTTCTCAATCACGTGTCCAGTAAACACCCCATTCTCTTGAGAAAATGATTTAAATGATCCACAAGTTTTCTTGTATGATTTTAGCTACCTTTACCTTAGACCCTCTTTGCAAAGCAACACATCTCCCTCTTCTGCAAGGCAGGACTTCAGACAAGTTTCACTGTATACCCAAGTCAGCATTGCTACATATATAGTTCAAAAAGGACTATGTAAATCCACCAGGAGTTCACCATTTAAAAATATATATTCAGGGACTGGTGAAGCATGTATTCAGGTACAGATTAAAGGAACAATGATCCTCTTCTTTGCCCCTACTTACGTTCATTACTGTCCAAAGATAGAGTGAAATTTGTCATGGTATATGTCAGGTTAAACTTCTCTGTGCTCACCTGCTCTGGACACCTTGGGAGCCCCAGTGAGTGCTTTGCATGATACACTTTCTGTGCCCACACTTGCCTAAAAGTTCACATTTTTAGAAAGAAAATGTGCTTTCTCTATTTACTTCAGTCTCTCAACAATTTCTTCTGACTCTGTACCTGGTACTTGAAAATTAAAGCAATCTCTAAGATTTAGTGTCCCAAATGTAGAACAGAACAGAACAGAATAGAATAGAGTAGAATACAATACAATATAATACAATACTTCGTTGGAAGGGACCTTCAAAGACCATCTAGTCCAGCTGCCTAACCTCTTCAGGGCTAACCAGAATTTAAAGTTATTAGTGAGGACATTGCCAAAACATCTCTTGAAGGCTGACTGGCATGGGGCATCAGACACCTAGCTAGGAAACATGTTCCAGGGTTTGACTGCACTCATGGTAAAGAAATTTTTTTTTGATGTCCAGTATGAATGTCTCAATGGTTATCCCATCTTTACTTCTAGGATTGTTGTACTAAACAATGGTTTTGTTATAATTTTTCCAGTTGTTACATAGAACTGACATTTTAAAAATTTGAGCTGCAGTTGCCAGAGAAAATCCAGCATATTGCAGACCTCAGTGAGAATTGTATTTTCTTTGTATTGCTTTCACTTTAGCATTACGAAACTGTGATAGGCAATTATTTTCTTTATAGCTGTAATTTTACTTCAAGGAAAGATACTTTCTTCACAGTAGCACTCCCAAAATATTTTAGTTGGAAGTTTTTCACTCACAGTAGAAGATCAGCCTCTGTATTCAGACAGGTGTGGAGTGTATGTACTACACCACTAAGGAAAAATATCCTATTTACAGTGTCAGAGCACCAGATCTGCAGTATTTTTTTTTTTTTTTTTCCTGGTAGGTGCATAGAACAAAAAGTAATTTTAATTTTTTATTTTTATTTTATTTTTTTTTTTTTTTTTACTTCCCTATTCCTCCAAACACAATATTTACCTGCAGCCAGAGAGTGTCAGTTCTTTGTGTGGGCATAAAGCTTGGGAGGAGCACACAGGGAATTCATTTTACTTTTTTAAAGCTTCACAGAATCACTGAATGGTTGAGGTTGGGACCTCTGAAGATCATCTAGTCCAACCCCCTCTGCTGAGAAGGATCATCTAGATAGAGCACATTGTGCAGGATGGCATCCAGGTGGGTTTTGAATATCTCCAGAGAAGGAGACTCCACAACTTCTCTGGCCAACCTGTCCTGGTGCTCAGTCACCTCACAGTAAAGAAATGCCCTCTCAGATTCAGCTGGAACCTCCTGTGTTTCAGTTTGTGCCCATTGCCTCTCATCCTGTTGTTGAGCACAACTGAAAAGAGACTCCATTCTCCATTCCAAAGAGGCTCCATTCTCTTGACACCTTTCCTTCAGATATTTATGCACATTCATGAGGTCTCCTCTCAGTCTTCTCTTTTCCAGGCTAAACAGGCCCAGCCCTCTCAGCCTGTCCTCGTACAACAAGTGCTCCAATCCCCTAATCATCTTTGTAGCCGTCCTCTGGACTCCCTTCAGTAGACACTCATATAAGAAGACATTGTTGAAAAATGTGCTAAAAGCAACATGATCGACTTGTTTTGTCCCTCTGAGTGTATCAAACAGTGGAAAGTTGCAGTGGGCAGTTACATGGGTTCAGAATTAATTAGCAGACAGAGCTGTGTAACTGATTACAACAAGCCTTTTTTAACATGTCTAGAGAATGCAGTCCTGCCTCCTGTGCACATCCATAGGCTTAAGTCGGATTACATGTGCAGATATTGTGCATGTTACCTGTGACTTTCTCATCTGGTTGACTCTCAGGTAGGAAAACGAATATGTAAACAAAAAGGGCTTAGCTATTTCTGTATATGCATACAGAAATCAGTCCCACCTTCCCCAAAGCACCATATGCAACATCATTTATATAAGCTTAATAAAGTAGATATGCTTCTTGTACAACTAAAAAAGTAGAAGTATAATTACACCCTAAACTCACTCCAACCCAAAAACATCTTCACAGAATACATTTTTTTCCCCTGAGAGACACAGATGATGGAGTTTTATTTTAATATATAGAAATGATAAGAATTTGAGTCTTCCACTGTCATTGCAATGTACTTTTATCACAGGGATGCCATGGAAAGCCCATTAATGGCAACTGCTTTGACAACACAGGGCCTTTCACACTAGAAGTGTTGGCATCTGCCTCTTTGCCATCAGTTGCACTCCTGTAGGGTTATCAAGACACACAGCCTTTATAGACTTAATGTCCAAGCAACCATTTCAGGCAGCAGCAGCTACAGGTGTATAAACACACATACATAGGATTATGACTACTGCTTATTCAGGGCCTTATGATTTTCAGAAAATGGTCATTGTTCTGAAAATCTGTAAAGTGAAAATAAGAAGAATGAAATGTGGTAAAGAAGATAACACACAGATAATCATACAAATTCATAGATTTTTTTTTTTTTGGTATTGCATTCACTGAGTTATAAAATATATGTTGCTCTGAAAGCAACTGTTGGTGGTGGTGGTGGCATTCCTGTTTTTCACTGGTATAAAAAGTGAAAAAAATTAAATAAGTGCTTTGTAGATGTTTATAAAATAAGTCCCCATGACAATAGTAGTGGCTTAGAGTAGTGCTTTTTTCTGTCAGAATGATGTCAGTATGCTTTATGTGCTACACAGAGGCTTTGTATTTTTACTGAGAAGATGCTTTTTTGCTGTGCCAATGGATTTTATTGCCAAGCAGACAACCTGCAGAGAAGCTTGTGTGCCCAATTAACCCCTTTTAACTCTATGCAATTACTGTTCACATCCATTACACTTTTGATGAAGAACAAGCATTAACAATCACACCATGAGCCAGTACAAAATTAAAACTTTAACAGCAGTAGTGCAACAGCTGTGAGGATATATGAAAATAGTAAGAATATGATATTGAGTCATCACACAACCCAGCACTGAATTTTCCCAAAGTGAATGAGGTTACGCACCCCTAGACTGATTGTTTGGGCAAGTGAAGAGGGGATACTCAATTGAGTTTCAGTCTGTAGCTCAGCACTGACTAGATTGCTTGCTTATATAAATTCAGATGTATTAAATCTAATTTCTATCTTATATTCACGTACTGTTAGTTAAGTAGTGCATTGTCCTTATCAGAATCCAGAATAGAAAATGCCCCTTGGACATGTGTTCTTGGTTAATGACTCTGTGTGACAAATTAAGAATGGGTATATTAGAAGAGCACCCTAACTAATCTATGTCTTGTTTATTTTCAGCATGCTTCTCAGTTTCTGAGGAGTTTCTAACCAAAATCCTATGTTTATTTGAAAGCCATGTAAGCTTATAAAAGCTTGATGAAAGCAAAGGAGTAACAAGGACATAGAAGTTTAGCTATTATTTTATAGTAAAGAATAGTAAATATATGAGTATAAATATCCAGACATATGACCTGAAAATGGGAGTCCAAATGCCTTCTACCTGGAGAATCCAGGCTAGCAATTTTAGGGTTTTTAATTTAGACTTGTTGGACTGAAATCTTGAGTGCTGCACACATGGATAGAAAAGAACAAGGTGGAAAGTGTGGCCAACAGAAGGCCATTTCCTCTGCAGACAACATGTTCAATGTACTTTGTACTGGCAAGGTAGGTCAAGAAGAGCAGCTTCTGGCACTTATACTGTGCTGTAAGGAAATCTTCCCCCTCCCTCCCCCACCCCAAAAAAAAAAAAAAAAAAAAAAAAGTACCAGGTATTACAAAACTTTTGAAAGTCCTGAAAAAAATCAAAGTCAATGGTGAGAATATGTTGCTCCTTGAAATTAACAGAAGCATTCCTTTTGGAGATATATCAAATCAGCTCACTAGACCAATTTGCCCTGTAGCTGCATGATCATCAGTTCTAACAAACAGGGAAACAGAAGTATTTTATGCTTAGAAACTTGGACGACTGTGAGATTTCTTTTAGCAAATCTTCATTAGATATAGTATCAAACTACAGAAAAAAGTCTTCTTAAAAGTAAACAAAAAATCATCAGGTGAGGAGACTTCACATAGCAGTCTACAAACAATATTCTGCAAAGCAGAAAGTATTCAGCAATTCTACAAAAATAAAACAAGTAAATAGGTGATGACATCAAGTTTGTTGAAGTAAAACTCCAATTGAATCCAGAGAACTGATATCAGCTAAGCAGAATTATGCATAAAATAAAATAATGAAATGAAATGAAATGAAATAACGAAACAAAATGAAACAAAACAAAATAAAACAAAATAAAATAAAATACAAAATAAAATTGTTTTCATGTTATTCTCTGTTTATTGGAGAAGGAACTGCTACATATATGACTGCACAGAAGCTGAAAGCTACAACTGATCACACATTCCAGAGAGCATGCTGGCAAACCACAGCTTCTGTTCAGCTAAAGCAGTATCTTTGAGTTAGAAAGACTTTAAGAAAACAAAAAATGCAAGAGTAATAAAAGTCTGGAATTACTTATCTCACTTATCTCACACAAATTTACAGAAAACAGCAATAAAAAATAAAAGCAAAAGAGAAACAATCTTGGAAGAAAAGATAAAAAAAAACTACGCATTTTAAATTAAGAAAAAAAAAAAAGTATGAAGTGAAGGTTGTTGTCTTGTTCCAAATCAATTTCTGATGCCTTTTGGAAGGTAGATTGCAAATTGGCTTACACTGAAGAAAGAAAATGAAGGGTCTCAGTGAAAGTGCATCCAGAGAACCAGGAATAAAATACCTTATTTCACAGCTGTACCAAAGAAAGGCATTATTTAAAGCCTGTTCAAAATTCTATATAATTGTAGCTTTAGGATAGTTATGCCTTTGGATAATCTTTCTGTGTACAGACCTAAGTATTTAACAGCATGGTACGCTTGAAATTTGTTGATAAAACCTAGCTAACTCATCTTATCTCAAGTGGTCCACCCCTCTGAGAAGTCAAACCAAGACAACAGTTAAAATATGATTTATATATATATATATATATATATAAACTTATATAAAAATATATTTTATATTTATATATAATATATATTATATTTATATATATTTATATATTTCTAACTATAAGATTAATTATTTTTATTTATAATCTCTTTTTTATATAAATTTTATTTTGAAGGCACTGGAGATACTATCTTTCAGATGAAATAAATTTCTTACCATATAATTACTATAAAAACAAATAAATTGGGCAAAATCTTATTAGTTGATGCATATAAGTAACCATTTTATACTATACTAAACTAAAATTTTAAAGCCTGCATATGCATTCTCAAGTAAGTTTTATTTGATCACCTCTTTCATAATTGTGTCTTAATTAGATTGTAGACACCTCAGGGACCATGCTATTTTTTAATAAGCTTATAAAACCTGGTCCACATACTAGAGATATCCTTGGCACAGTACTGTAATGAGCATATTAGCAAGTGACATTAACTATTATAGTAAATGGAAGCCTTTCTCCAATTATATTTAAGAATCTCACAAGCCTGAAGAAAATCAGACAGATCAAGATAGAATTGGTGACTTATTTTGGCTGAGATAGAATTAATTTTCTTTGTAGAGGCTCATATGATGGTATGTTTTGGACTTTTGGTGAAAACAGTGGTTATAACATACCAATGTTTTTAGCTGTTGCAAAGCAGTGCTTACACAGAGCCAAAGATTTTTCTGCTTCTCATTCTGCCCTGCCAGCGAGGAGGCTGGGGGTGCACCAGGAGCTGGGACACAGCCAGTACATCTGGCCCAAACTTATCAGAGGGATATCCCATACCATATGTCACCATGATCAGCAATAAAAGCTGGGATAAAGGAGGATGTTCAGAGTGATGGCATTTATCTTCCCAAGAAACCATTCCATGTGGTGAGCCCTGCTTTTCTGAGGCACATGGTTAAACACCTGCCTGCTGATGGGAAGTAGGGAATGAATTCCTTGGTTTGCTTTGCCTACTCATTAAGCTTTTGCTTTACTTAATACAAGGTTCTTATCTCAACCCATGAGTTCTCACACTTTTACCTTTAAGATTTTCTCCGCCGTACCTCCTGGGGAGTGTAAGCGAGCGGCTGTGTGGTGCTGAGCTGCCTGCTGGGGATGATCCACAACAGTGATGTGGGAATGTATACACTTCTGCTTCCACTGAAATAAAACTATTTCTGCAGATAGGACTACACATTCCTTAAAATTTACCAGGATGTAATCATAGTCTAATACCACTCCCTTTTTCCTAGATATCCTCTTTATCTGAATGCTTTGACAAAAAGGTTATTCTGACAGGTCAAGATCACTGGAGTATTTCCAATTCCCAGATAAGCTAGTATTCAGAGAGCTTGTGATTCACAATGCCAGGACAAAATTACTTTGACAGCCACAAGAATCAGACTTTCCTTAGGGTAAGTAAATCACAGTTAAGTGAGGAGACTCTCCATCTTCCTCAGTGACATGGACAACAAATAGGTTGTGCAGAGCAAAGTGTGAGTCCTTTGATGGCTTCATTATCTTGCAACTGCCCTCCCAACTGCAAGGGTGACATGTGCTAAACGTTATGGTCTCAGCTTCCTTGCAGCTGTGGTTCCATTTCTATACATAATTTGGCACTAGAAAAACTTTATAATTAATGAAGTGTTGCTTTCAAAGTTTCAGACACCAAGAATTCTTTATTTTATTCTATTTTTTTTTTAATCCTGTTTGGCAAAGGTGGCTTTAATTTGACTTTCACAAGAGCCAAAACTTACCCTCCCCCGCCCTCCCTCAGAAGTTGGTCAAACTATTAATTTTATAGCAAACACAACAGAGTACAGTAAAAGCTTTTCACAAAGCCAAACAGCTTAACCTAATTAAATGGCTGTTTTGACAGGTGGTTTAAAGTGGAATGAATGCTATTGAGAATGGCTATAGAGTTGTATATGATGAGTGTCCGTGTGTTTATGTGTGCAGGTGAAAATGTGACTGTTCAGGGGGTGACAATAGATCTGTGTCCATAAAACATATTTTCTTTTTCCCCAAAAAAAGTTTCAGCTGTTCAACATTTCCAGATTTATTTCAATTAATTGTGTTACATATATTGACTCAGGTGAACAACCACACCTGGAGTATAGTAAAAGAAAGATGTTTATGAAGGTCTCTGATGTCATTCATCAGGGAAAATTAGATGTGCATTTTACAAGGGGAAAAGAACCTTGTAGGAAATATATAAACATTGTCACAAGGGACCTGATTTCTAGTCCTGGTCAGTATCATGACAGATCTTTGCCTCAGTAAAACAATGCATTTATAATAGGAGGTAATGAGTGTTCAGCTCTTCAAAGGCATGCTGAAAGGACTCCAGATCTGTCTGCAGTATGGATTCCCAGGCCCTCCTTTCTGCAAATGCTACCTAGGTATGCAAGTCTGGCTTGTAGAGAGATAGACAGATACAATCGCCAAAACAGAGAGACTTCAGAACTTTTGTTTAGTTCAGATAATACCTTTGTTCATTTAGCTTAACTTGTACAGATTTGCATTTTTAAGTATTTTCATACTCTCTTCATTGTCCTTTAATGACAGGGAAGAATTTTGCTCTACTATAATCTCTGTATGTTTTCAAGGAATATTGTCTGTTGTCATAAAGGGGCGACATTCAATTTTAGTATCAGAACAAATACACACTAAACAAGATAAACTGTGGTATGGTTTGGGCTGAATTCATCTGCTGCGATAAGTAAGCTTCCTTCTAGAAAGTTAAAGCTGTTATACTAATTACTTTTGGCCTTTGAAGAAGATTTTTTTGTTTTTGTTTTTGATTTTGTGGGTTTTGTTTATTTTATGCATCCAATGCATGCAGTCCTGTGAATACAGTACAATATGTCTTTCTTTAAGCTCTATTTTTGAATATCAGACTAGAAAATTACTGGTGACAATCAGTGTTGAACAAGTTGGCTGTTGAACAAATAGACTGTTCAAATACTTTTGAGTAAATAGGTTGATTTGTGTTCACATTTAGTTTTCAGTACTCTGATTCTCACTTTGCTGATATTTCCAGGTTTCCATCTCCCTCTCTCTATTAGGTGTGGCATCTATTATGTCACTGAAACAGAAGTCTTTTATCACCTTAGCATTGCTCTGATAGGTCTTCTGATTATTTCTCTTTCCCTGTGTGAAGGTCATGGGAAAGTTCTGCAATGTGGCCTGATGGATTGGAAACAAGTACACATTCTGCAGACCAGACCATCTCTGTGTGTGCACCTATCCTCCTGGGTGACCTTGGGTCAACCTTTACTGTTCACATTTCAGCTACCTTCTTTCATCCTTTCTCCCAACTTGCTCTTTATATTTATTATATATATATATATTATATTAATTTAAATATTTATATATATTATATATTTATATGTATATTTATATTTTATAAAATATGGATTCAAAAATCTACTTCAGCATTTATAACTCACTAGAAAATATTTTCTACCATGATGCCTACAAGAGTCTAAATCTCAGGCTACGACTCTCAGTGGAAACCACCCATCACATCAACAATAGTCTCACCCTTTCTTCATGCCCTTTAGTCTGGTTGTATCTACTAGTTGTCTACATGGTTGTGTGTCTTGGTTGTGCTCTGGGAAGTGTTTAGCACAATAGTGTGTCAATGAGCAGATTTCTGTGTTTTCAAGGGATGAAGACAGCAGTGAATTACCTTATGTGTGAACCAATAATGCAAAAATAGGAATAATACAATATAATTCAGAAAACCATTCTGAAATGCACTGAAAAAAGTGGGGTAACTCAGGGAAATTTTGGTCAATAGTGAAAATCCTGTTCGCAACCATCAGTCAAAATTGTTATGTACATAGACCCAACTTATGTAATATTTAATATTAGACAAATGTTTTTCTGTTTTTACAGGCTCTGGCTGGGATGGAGTTAACTTTCCCTGCAGTAGCCCTTATAGTGCTGTGCTCTGCACTTGTAGCTAGAATAGCATTGGTATCACACCAGTGTTTTGTCTATTGTTGACCAGTGCTGGCACAGCACCAAAACTCCCTCCAACCCCTGCAAAGCCAGTAGGATGGGAGAGGGCAAGAAGTGGGGGAGGGACCATCACCAGGGCATCTGACTTAAACCAACCAAAGGGATATTCTATGACATATGGTGTCACACTCATCAATAAAAGGTGGGAAAAGGAAAGGAGAGAGGGGACCCTCATTATGAAGATGTCTGTCCTCCCAAACAATCACTACAAGTATTGAGGCCCACTTCCCAAGCAGTGCTCAAACTTTGTTTATTAATGGAAAGTAGAGAATAATTTTAAAATCAGGACAATCTGCTTCTAGGAAGAGAACAGTACCAGCTTATTTAAAAACTTTCACTAAGTTTCAGAAACTTTGCAAAACATGTTAAAGCAATATGGGAAACCGTGGTCCTCAGGGAAAATTGCAGTGGTGGATATGGCTCGTTAAGTTTTGGCCATTCAAAACATCTGAGATCTATTCAATCATATACAAGTTTATGTGAACTTAAATGACTTCTACTGTATAGTGGTTTTGAATCAACTTGGTAATTAAAATAGAAGTTCAAGAAGACTACCCTAAAGTCATTTAAAGTCCTTTATGTTTGGCATTTAAGAAATGCATACTGTACATAAACTATCATAAATAAGACAATTTGAAATACAGACATAAATTTGTTTGAAAGTAAACAATTTGCAAGTCTAACTGGAAATATATTGGAAACTGGCTAACTAAATACTCCATATTGAATGAAATAATGTCCAATCATATCTATATGCTTCTTGGAGAATTAAACACCACTAGTGATAGTAGCAGTTACTGATATGCAGGCATATTTGGTATCCTAGTCCTTAAATATAATCAGATAGGAAATTTAAAAAGCAATAAAGAAAAGTATTTTTTTATAAATTATCAAAGGGGGACAGAAAAAAAAAAGTATATTAGTAAAATTTCCATATGATACAGGAAGAAGATTCTACACATTAAATATTCCTGATTTACATGTACACATAAAGCCAACTTTCCTTTCCTTTCCTTTCCTTTCCTTTCCTTTCCTTTCCTTTCCTTTCCTTTCCTTTCCTTTCCTTTCCTTTCCTTTCCTTTCCTTTCCTTTCCTTTCCTTTCCTTTCCTTTCCTTTCCTTTCCTTTCCTTTCCTTTCCTTTCCTTTCCTTTCCTTTCCTTTCCTTTCCTTTCCTTTCCTTTCTTTTTTCTTTTCTTTTCTTTTCCTTTCTTTTCTTTTCTTAATAAAAATCTGAATATTATGTTCTTGGTCTGACTATTAATCATTCTCCTTTACCTCACATTACCATTTGGCTTTCCACCAAGACATTTAAGATTATTATTATTTTTTTTTTTTCTGTGAGACTCTGTCTGTGAAGATAAAACACATTTGTTTTAAGAGGAAAAGTTTCAACATGCTTTTCATGATAGTTGGCAGCATCTATTTTTCACTCAGTGTTATGAGATCTCTAATAATATCAGAAGAAAATTCAAGTAGGATTGTTGGATTAAGAATCTAAACTTTACTTCACCCTTTGCTGGTTAAGCAGACAAGCACAAGCCACTAACAGGTTAAACAAGCCAGGTACTCACTTTCATTATACCTGAATCCAAGAAACTATGTTGCCCACTTTAGTGACTGCAGAAAACTTTCCTTTCTTTCAAATTTATCTGAGAGTCCTGGGCAGTTAGTTGTTCCAAAAGAGTCCTTGCAAGAACAGGGAGTCTGTTAGTCTGTTAGTACTGGCTATAGGAGTAATGGATGACTGGGGATAAGAAAAAGTTAAGACATGAAGAGTGAAATAAAAAAAAAATATAATAAAAAAAAAAAAAAAAGAAGAGAGAGGGCAGAGACAGTATTTTGTTTTATTTCCAACAGGGGTACAAACCAAAGTTACTAACAGGATCCACTACTTCACTGCCTTGGGGAGCTGACTGGAATAATCTCAAAGTATGAAAACTCTGCCAAGGAAAGCTTAGAAAACTTTTCGTTCCTATAGGTTGAAGATAATAACAGGCAAATTTCAAAATGTCACAGACTTGGAACAGAAGACTTGTGACATTTAGTCACAAATTAAGTCAGAAAAATATAAATATGTTTCCTAAAGAGATAAGCCATCTTCTGTTTTCTGTGGCTTCAGGTTCCAATGGGAATGAAATCAAGTGTGCTTTACTGCAGAAGGTGAAGCTGGAATCCATTGGAATCTTGGTATAAAAATAAGGAAAAAGAAATTTTAAATGAAGCAAGGCCAAGGCCTAGAAATGCAGGTAGGAGAAAGCCTAGAGAAAGGATTTTCAAAGCAGATAATACAAGTCCTTGAATGAAGGCTATGTGCAACTTGCCCAGAAACTGAACTGTAGTCAAACAGTCAAACAGTCATCATTTTTATCTGCAGTTACCTGTAAGGGACAGAGGCACTACAGTGCAATTCACTGGACCTTTCTGTCCTACAAGCATATCTTATCAGAGCAAATAAAAAACAAAAACAAAAACAAAAACAAAACAAAACAAAACAAAAAAACAAATCACAAAGCACTTAAACATTTGCCTCCATAATGCATTTTCTTCAAAAGAAATGAACTTTCAAAAGAAATGACATAACATAACTTATATAACTTATATATAACTTAACATAACTTATTCCATGTTTTTCATTTTTCATTGTGAAATGTCTATAGCTGCTTTACAGTTAGGACTGGTCACAAGCTTGGTTTTCTGCCAGCCATGTTTCAGTTGACCCTTTTTCTTCCCCTTCCAAAATCATTCTTCCTCTCTGATATTTAGCATGCCCTATCACAGCTTCTCAGAATACAGAAAGAAAAATCAAGTGTGATATTTTTAATTGATTGCATTTCATAAAATGTACATATCTTTTATTACATTTAAAAGAGGATAAACTTAAATTTTCTTCTCTATTTTAACTCCATTTTTTTTTTTTTTTTTTTTCTGGCTTTTAAACCCTAGATTTGTGCTGTTGGCATTGTTTAATAATTTTTTGGAAAGGATAGAGTAGGAGTTACAAAGATATAAATAAATGTTTTTTCATATATACATTGCAACAGCTGAAAGAAAAAAACAAAAACAAAACCACAAAAATTCAACATAATGGACCTGATTTTCATTTACACTGTTCTGGCAACATAAAGAGCCTTAGAGTGGTCATAAATTATATTTAAATACACTTTATTCTTTTTGCTGCCTGAATGTGTAAAGGGGCCTTTATGTAAATAAGAATCAGGGCCAATGTATTTTGGGACTATATTTCTTTGGAAATCTTTACTATACCTTAACTCCTTATGTTTTGACTTCTTGGACTACTTGTAGTGTAAGTGTACAAGATTCTTACCCTGAATCAACAATAAATGAAATCAGGCGTATACATCCAGCAACTTATTTCCATTAAGGAGTAAAAGAAAGTGTGGAAGATTGTGTCATTAGAACTGAGGTTTTCAAGACACTGTGAAAATAAGAAGATTAATTTTACCAAAGATTTTGATTGGGAATAATTAGCAATTCTGAATTCTTTCTTAATAGACAAGTTGGGTACTAATTATGTTTCTACCATTTCTTGTGATATTATCATATTAATATCCTCTAGTGACACTTTCATGACGATAAGGGGGAAAAAAGAGATATGGAAAGAACTGAAAAGTTTTCCTAAACTCATAATTATTTCTGGGAATAAAAGAAGCATCATAATAACCCTGGAAAAATTGGTTATTTTGATGAAACATTGAAGGATACTTGATGAGCAACTACAATGACTAAAATTTATGAAGCTTCTTTTCTCTAACACCTCATAATTCAAACAGTGAGGTAACCACATAAAGTTCTGAAGGTTTCTTCTCTGTCACAGACGACAAGGAATCTGCTGTATCTTTCAGATTAATAGCATTATACTTGCATTTTAGAATAGTGGTTTTAAGAACGTCTGAAAGTGTCACTAATGATTTTCTTTGTGAGCTTAATAATATACACGTTTATTTTTATTAATAGTGACCTTTCAAGTGTAGAGTTAATTATATTTTCATAAAATCTTCTTTCCAGTTATGTCTTGGTAATAAAATGAGCAGGTGTCCTCCACAATAGCAAAACTAAACTATCCAGTCAGAGTTTAATATCGCAATGGTTAAATGAGTCATGTTTAATAGCTAGTGTAAGAACATACTAAGTTTTTGTAAGGAAAAATTCTGTCAAGATTTTAAATAATTATAAAATGAAAGATAAAAATACTCGAAGGAAGGAAGGAAGGAAGGAAGGAAGGAAGGAAGGAAGGAAGGAAGGAAGGAAGGAAGGAAGGAAGGAAGGAAGGAAGGAAGGAAAAAAGGAATTTCTTTCACATTGCCTTATAAAGAATATTGCCTTATAAATAATTTCACATTGCCTTATAAAGAATATTTCACATTCTTTCACATTGCCTTATAAAGGAGACATCAGCTCCAGCATTTCATAAAAAATATAAAGAATAATCTCATTTTATTACACAATTAATGCATTGTAGCTTTGGTAATGGTGTGTTTTACCTAGGGGAGGTCTGCTATAATGGAAGTACTTTCCACCCTGGTTGATATTCTTCAAGAATCTGATGGACATGAAAAATGAAACAAAATAGTATAAAAAGCTGAATGTATACAGGATACAGAAATATATAGAATGCCATTCAGAAAGCTGTAGAACAGTGATGAGTACTTTCTACCATTCCAGGCAATATAATTACTGATAGCAAATAGATTTATCTGTAGTGGCTAAAACTTGTACCACATTCAGCTCTCTGATGGAAATAAACACATTCACATTTTGCTGCTAGGAAAGGAAAGGAAAGGAAAGGAAAGGAAAGGAAAGGAAAGGAAAGGAAAGGAAAGGAAAGGAAAGGAAAGGAAAGGAAAGGAAAGGAAAGGAAAGGAAAGGAAAGGAAAGGAAAGGAAAGGAAAGGAGAAGAGAAAAGAGAAGAGAAGAGAAGAGAAGAGAAGAGAAGAGAAGAGAAGAGAAGAGAAGAGAAGAGAAGAGAAGAGAAGAGAAGAGAAGAGAAGAGAAGAGAAGAGAAGAGAAGAGAAGAGAAAAAAGCAAAGCAAAGATAGTCTATTGTTCTGAAATGCATATGATCTAAAGAAGCACAAGGCTTCACTAAGGTTAGCCTACTTTTTTTTTTTTTTTTTTTTTTTTTCTGAAATCTTGTGTCTGAGAACTATTCTGGTGCAGAATAGTAGAGGAGCTTTAAAAGAGAAATTGAACTTACCCATTTAAGTACCATTTTGTTGTTATTTTTTAAGATCATGATAGTACATAGCAAAGAATTACAGTGCATATCAATATTAATTCATTTTGATTCCTCAAGTCTCAATTTGGTTGGTAACTATACATATTTGACAATAAACAGGCACATACAATGAATGCAATGGACATGAAAGTACAGCTCAAATGAGCATATGCACATAGATTCTATGTGATAGAACATCCAAGATTAAAATTCAGAAATAATACTTTCTAAAATAGTTATCAAACTTTTAAAAAATAAGTATACACACATATATTTTAATTATCTAGCCTATAATTAATCTATAACCTGCTATAGATTACATAGCCAGACAAGAGATGGAGTTGTCATATTTTTGTTATTTTTTGCTCTGTACAAAGAGGACTGGCTGATATTTTTGGTTCCTTTCCAATCATGCAAATTTTATTCCTCCTTCAATTTTCCCATATTTTTATTTGTTCCCCTCAAACTTTATGAATAGCACAAATAACTGATCTCTACCTGATGATATCACCCATAACTATAAATTAAGAGTTTTCACATTATTCTCATAAACAGAGAAGATGCCAAAGGTAACTAGTTTTTACATGTAGACTTTAACTGTATATGTGTATGGTACTTGTAATACATCAAAGTGAAAAATTATTTTAATCAAGCTACATTATAGTACCTGTAGGGCACCAAGTATTGGGATACACTGGCCACTCCAATGACCTGTAGATATAATTTTTTCTGTGATAGCTTTTTAATATGTAATTTGAAAATACATAATTTCTGCAAAATCTTTTTCTTCAGTGCTGCTGGATGCTGAAATAATTACTGTCAGATGGGCCAAGAAAAGACTAAATTGCTTATGCATGTAGCAGAGGTAGATTAGATTCTCTCAATAGTCTCAGCCTCAGGAATATGTATATCCCAAAAAGGATGCCTTATTATGTTTCTTCACAGTTTCATCTCAGAACAGGAACTACAGGCAATGGTGTGGACTTGTGCTTCTTTCTGCTCACACTTAAGAGATTTAAACAGATACATCAGTAACACTCAGAAAAATGCTGTGAGTGAAACAAGCATTATTAAACCTGTTTCACACTGAGGTATGCAATATTTAAATGCATAGTCAAAGGTTAAATTCATTGACAAACCTCAGAGCATAATCCAGTGCCCTGGATGCAAGCCCTTTGCTTCAACTGTAGAAAACATTTCTGCAATAATTTATATCCAATCCATATTGACATTGAAGGAAAAGAAGACAAAAATATTTTCACTGAAAACAGGCCAAGAGATGATTGTATGTCTATTTCAGGAGACTCGTTTTTGTCATATCTGTCCAGAACAGGTCCAAGAGACTAGGAAGCCTCATAGCATGTACTTGAAGTGATAAAAGAAGGAATGCAATTAACTTGTCAGAGATCAGAGAAACCCAAGGTTATTTCCCTTTGCTGATAGACAGGAAAAGGAAAAGAAAGAATGCTCTTTTCATCTCTTCAGTTCTTAAGCAAATACTTCATTCTGAGGAGCAAATGATATCTATTTTATATTGAAAATGTAACCACTAGAGGGTATCTCTGTTCAAAGTCACTACACACGATTTCCAGGGCTTTGAACAAAGTTAAATGATAACAGATAAATCTGGTATTCATATACATTAGGTTAGATGATGAGGGTGAATAATAAATTGCCATTGCCTTGAGTGGTTATCCTCTGCTTATATGCTTCTGTAGATTCTTGTCTGTCTTACAAAAAAAAGAAATTGTTCCTGTTAGAAGAAAAATAAATGATTTCACTATAAAAATGCACTATAATATATTGATATATATTGACTTTTGTATACTGTATTATTTGACATCACAGTGAAGAACTTATACCATTTACAACATTTCTAAGTTAACCCTTTATAACCCACAACTATAACCAGTCAAGGCATATTACTACTGCCTTGAAGTTTAATCTATTGAAATGGACAGAGTTATCACCGACGTTAAATAAATACACAAGTAGAATTAATTTTGTAGATGCTTTCTGCTTCTTGCATACACTTTTAAATTCTGATTTTGAAACCTTGTTTTCATTCACATACAGCAAACAAGGTAGAGGCTGTATATGATGGAAAAAATACTATTTTCATGGTGATTTTAAACCAGTTTCCTCAGCTAAAAAAATAGATGATAAGGTTATTTTGCTAGTCTTCACAATGGTATTGTAGAGTGACAGCTAATATACCTTCACTCCTTTGAAGATTCTGGTTACAGTGATGAATATGGCCAAAGTTTATCTGTGTCTAGAAAATATATGTGTGTTTCTCTGACCAACAGTACCCAAGGGAGTGATGTAACATTCTTCATTTTCTGACCACATTTGGCTTCCCAGACCAAATAACACAAAATATATTTATATATGAACAAACTGGACACAGCTTGTAATGCAAGTGTAGATCAATGCAAACAGAAATTCTTAAAAGACTGGGTGTTAAAATGAGAAAAGTCACCTGAACTGCAATACAATTTGATAAATACTGTGTCAAAATGTTACACAAGATTCTATAATAGTTATTTCTCTTATTTTCAGAAAAGAATAAATAGGTAAATAGTGATAATTTACAGTGAGTTTCTCTCTAACAAATATACTAACTTGGAGAATCTGTCCTGAAAATTTTGGCCAAACATTATTCTGAAGAGTCTGGATCTGTAAACAGGTTTCTTGTGGTAATTTTCCTCAGCTCAACCCTGTTTAGCTTTTGTACTCTCCAGAGAAGATTTAGCAGAACGCAGCTCTCAAGTTCTTTGTCTCTGGGATCATGGTGCACTTTGATTCCAGCTTCAGGAAAGCCACTGTCATTCCTTGTAACTACTTACTGACATTTATGTCAAGAACTTGCTGTGCTTTGTTGCAGTCTTACATCACATTAAATATTTGATTTAGGCTGAACTAGTTGAACCCAAGCTGTTTCATGACCCATACTAGTCCAAGGATTTGGTACTATTGCATAAAGCTCTTTTGCTATGGCTTAAGGAACAGCGCCTGGAATAATGTATTGACAGATCAACTCAAAGTTCACAGTAAGCAGTGACTAAAATTTAGCAGACTTTCAAGTGTTTTATTTCTTTTAACCTAAAGGCAACTGCCTCTGCTTCCTAAGTTACTACATTATAATTAGCTATAACTGATTTTTAAAAAGAAATATTTTGCAAGTAATCATGCATATGAAATGAAATATGCCAGGATCTGGTTCCAGTCTTATCAAATTCCTTTATTTGATTATTATTATTAATAGTAATAATAATAATAATAATAATTGGAAGCATGTGCAGCCTGAGATGGGTTCCATATTTATTATCTCTCAATGCTTGCTTTTGGGTGACTGATACAAATACTAATTTTAGACATGGTGAGTGTTAAGGAAAGAGTTGGTGTGGTGGTTTACTCAGGTGGACAGCCAAGCTCAAGGGTTGAGATAAGGACAAGGAGATCACTCAGCAACTATTGCGGTGGGCAAAACAGACTCAGAGTAGGGAGATAGTAGTAAGATTTATTGTCTATTATTAACAAGCTAGAGAAGTGAGAAACAAAGGAAAGAAACCAAAAACGCTTTCCCCCCATCCTCCCTCTTTCACCTCCTTCCCCCGAGTGGTGCAGGGAACAAGGGAATGCAATGCTGGGGGATGGCAGTTAGTCTATAGCACTTCATCTCTGTCGCTCCTTCTTGGTCACGCTTTTCCCCTGCACAGTAGGGTCCCTTCCAAAGGATGCAGTCCTTCCCGAACTGATCCTGCGTGGGCTTCCATAGGCAGCAGCTCTTCAAGAACTGCTCCAACATGGATCCGTACCACAGGGTCCATCCACCAAGAGCAAACTGCTCCAACCTGGGCCCCCCATGGGCAGCAGCTCCTGCCAGGTCACCTGCTCCTGTGTGGGCTCCTATCCACAGGTCTGGCCCAGAGTCTGTCCTGGCAGGGGTCCTCCACAGGCCGCAGCCTCCTCCAGGCCACATCCACCTGCCCCACCAGGGTCTCCTCCACGGGTTGCAGTGTGGAACCCAGCTCCACCGTGGTACTCCATGGGCTGCAGTGGGACAGCCTGCTTTATCATGGTACTACCACAGGCTGCAGGGGACTTCTGCTGCATGCCTGGAGTATCTCTCCCCCTCCTTCTTCACCGACCTTGGTGCAAGGCTGTTTCTCACTCCTTTCACTCTCGCAGTTGCTGTGTGCAGCAGCATTTTTTTTTTCCCTTTCCTATATAAGTTCATATAATGCATACATGAGATTAGAGCACTTTTGAAAATTGACCTCAAATTGACCTTGGACTATTTTCCTGCTTGGCGAACTTGATCTCCTTCTATGACAAAGTGACGCACTTGGTGGATGAGGGAAAGGCTGTGGATGTGGTCTACCTTGACTTCTGTAAGGCCTTTGACACTGTTTCCCACAGAATTCTCCTCAAGAAACTGGCAGCTCGTGGCTTGGACTGGCATATGCTTCATTGGGTTAAAAACTGGCTGGATAGCCGGGCCCAAAGAGTCGTGGTGAATGGAGTCAAATCCAGCTGGAGGCCGGTCACTAGTGGTGTTCCCCAGGGCTCGGTAATGGGGCTGGTCCTCTTTAATATCTTCATCAATGATCTGGACGAGGGCATCGAGTGCACCCTCAGTAAGTTCGCAGATGACACCAAGTTAGGTGCATGTGTCGATCTGCTTGAGGATAGGAAAGCTCTGCAGGAGGATCTGGATAGGCTGCAACAATGGTCTGAGGTCAACTGTATGAAGTTCAACAAGGCCAAGTGCCAGGTCCTCCACCTGGGGTGCAATAACCCCAAGCAGAGCTACAGGCTGGGGGATGAGTGGTTGGAAAGCTGCCTGGCACAGAAGGACCTGGGAGTATTGGTGGATAGTCAGCTGAATATGAGCCAGCAGTGTACTCAGGTGGCCAAGAAGGCCAACGGCATCCTGTCTTGCATAAGAAGCAATGTGGCCAGCAGGGCTAGGGAAGTGATTGTCCCCCTGTACTTGGCTCTGGTGAAGCCGCACCTCAAGTACTGTTTTCAGTTTTGGGCCCCTCGCTACAAGAAGGACATCGAGGTGCTTCAGCAGGTCCAGAGAAGGGCAATGAAGCTGGTGAGGGGTCTGAAGAACAAGTCCTACGAGGAGCGGCTGAGGGAGCTGGGCTTGTTCAGCCTGGAGAAGAGGAGGCTCAGGGGCGACATTATCGCTCTTTACATTAAAGGAGGCTGTAACGAGGTGGGGGTCGGTCTATTCTCCCACGTGCCTGGTGACAGGACTAGGGGGAATGGACTAAAGTTGTGCCAGGGGTGTTTTAGGTTGGATATGAGGAAGAACTTCTTTACTGAGAGGGTTGTGAGGCATTGGAATGAGCTGCCCAGGGAAGTGGTGGAGTCACTATCCCTGGAGGTCTTTAAAAGACGTTTACATGTTGAACTTAATATTATGGTTTAGTGGAGGACTTCTTAGCGTTAGGTCAGAGGTTGGACTCGATGATCTTGAGGTCTTTCCAACCTAGACAATTCTGTGATTCTGTGATTCTGTGAATTAAGATACTTAACTCACCCTGGAAAAATGCAGTGTAATATGCTTATAAGGAAACAAGAAGAAATTTAAATATGCAGTATAAGAGTGAACTTTTGCAAGCAGCAAACCGAAGCAGGTCTAGGTAATGGGGACAAGAATAAAAATTAATACTTGTAATACAACATGGAGGCTCAGATAATAGGGGAAAAGACAGTATGTTGTAGATCCTCTTACAATATATTTTAATAATAATTGCATTATTTTTTTAAATCCATCTCACTTGGAAAAGCAGTTAGGGTACAGAACAACAGTTACAATGTAGTGGCAGACTGAAAGAAGCCCTAAAGCCATGACATATACCCCTCATTCTTTGATGAATCCAGAGCTGTGCTGTTACCATGACAGAGAGAAGTTCACAGTTCTAAATTGGTCAACATTAAGGGCTGATGAACTAGGCAGACGTGTGTGAGAGAAAGAGGAAGAGAGATGATTCACTAGAAAATCAGAATTATTTACTAGAATACGTATGGAAAATTACTTTGGATGCATGTAGCTTTGTCATATACTGATTAGAGAAAACAACAAAAAAAATGGGGTTACTGGTTTCTCACATCCTAACTTCTTCATGGCTGGCTTCCAGCAATACAAATAAAAATCAAGTAATCAGTGACATGCAGATGAAGGAAAATTATGTAGAAGAAGTATATTTACCTTTTAAATTGATGTCATTGACTCAACAAAACTTAACCTTAATCCCTAGTTTTTATTGTTGTCTATCTGCATTCTGTTTGCTTAGTGCTTCATTACAGTTTATCATTTCTTTTCAAATCAGTCAGTGAGGTCATTGGTGAATTGCTTATCTGTCTTTCTCTTTTCCTTTTTCATATTTACTAAGAAGGGCTCTAGTCTTACCTTTGTCTTTCTGGGCATAAAAAAATAAATAAAATAAAATAAAAAATAAAAAAGAGTTTATTTTTGTTCAAAAGAACATTAGGTACCTTGGTAAGACCCAATAGAGGGAGTGAGATGAAACTGAGTGAAGGAAAATTTAGTTTGACTATCAGGATACATTTTGTATAATTGAAATTTATGTCTGGAGAAAAAATTCCTAAGGGAGCTTTCCCAATAGAAATAATGCAAAACTCATTTAAATTATTTGTGGCTGAACTAAACCAGATGACCTAATGGCTATTCACCTCAAAATTATGTGACTTCTTGAAGCTGTATTACATCACCTTTCAAAATAAATATATCGATAATGTCTTTGTTCAACATCTTTCTTCTCAAAATGCTTATCCAACTGATAAACAGGGATTACCTCATCTATCACTGAATTACAACAGCTGTACAGCTGTAAACAACTCTACAGAAATGTTGGAGACTTTAAAAGTAATCTCTTTTAGATAGAGATAAAAGAATGTGATTACGAATCACTCTGAAATATAGGCAAGATACAAACATTATTACTGTTAATAATGGCGGATTTTCTTTCAAGAAATGTTGCCAACTTTTGAAAAATAATGCAGAGGGTCAAGGTTTTCTTGCTTTATGTCTGCAACGTAATAAGAGGGTACCATCCTGAAAGGCTTTGTTTGGTACTGATTCTAAACAACAAACATTTAGTCAAATTATTTGAAGCTTTGCTTGTTGAACATAGATGCCCTTGGTCTTATTTTCACTAATTTATGGATATGTATTTTGATTAATTAAAGCAGTCTGTGAGAAAGACAAAATAAGTTGATATAACTACATAACAAATTTTATATTATTAAGACTAAGATAAGTTAAACATATTGAGTGCAATTTTATTTAAGTGTAAAAAAGTTCCATATTTTTTTATGTGGGCGGAGAGGATGATATGAGTGGAAAAGCCAAATGTTTGTATCATATTACAGGAAAAAACAGCCAATCAACCAAACCACCCAAAAATACAGGAATGTACAGAGGTATTAATAACATTTTTCTAATAGTTTTAGTTACTTGCAAAAGTAGGACATTAAGTGTTATCGAATATCTTATCAGTCCAGAGGATGTATTCATGTGTCATGATGCTGAACTACAGAACAGACCTAAAAATTCTTTGTAGCAGCAGAAGATTCTTTGCAGACATCTTGTAAGACACTCCCAAAGAGGAGGCAGCCTGGGGTGCTTCCACATAAGAAGCTGATTACACTGCAGGAGATTGACCTAACTGTGTGTTGATTTAGTTTTATGCTTTGTGCACTTTATCATTTAGTTGTACAGTCCACACTTTTTGTGGTTTTGGCCTTTGCAGAGAGGCATCCTCTGCAGACCAAAATCAGTTCAGAGAAAAAAAAAAAAAAAAAGATTATCCTTTGCATTCTTTAGAGACAATAAACTTGTAACAGTCAAGTCTGATGGAATAATTCTCTTCTTTTATTTTAACTATCATTTTATTCGTTTTACTCAATTTCTCCGTCTTTGCTCTGAAACTTCCCAATCAGTAAAATGTTTCAGAAGACAGTTTTAGTTGATAAATAGTATTTAATATTTTTTTAAATTTAATTAATCAGATTCATATTCCCATTAAAACTTTATAATTAGATCTTGTCTAATTCTGTCTGCAGTATTCTGTTGAAATTTCACCCTGTTTATGTTCAAATTCAATTATTTTATTGACATTCTCCAAGACTTTCATATTTCCTGTGTGAGGGGCATTGACTGGAATATTATTTATCGTTGCAATTTTCTCTGCCCAGGATATGACTGGTTTTGTGACCCATATTCCACAGGCATAAACTGAAGGTACAACAGTTTGTCCTTCTGCTGATTTATTTCTGCCTCTCATATGATAAGGTAAAATATCTCACATGGGATTAATTAACTTGATTATATGGAGTTATATTACACAGGTATGTTGGATAGAATATGCAATATATTTTTACATCAGATCTGTTTCCATCCATATGGGATGTATCGCTTGCATCGCTCTTTTTCCTTCATGAATGTATCCTGATTCTTCGGGTGGTACTTCTCTAGCCCCTTGTACCATAATCCAATTACACTTTAATTCTATTTTGCTCTGTTAATTCTCATATTGCTGTTCAGCATGAGGAAAGCTAAGATCTTAGGGTTGGTATCTACATTCATGTCCACGTCATGAAATTAACTTTCATATTCTGAAAAATATTACTAAAAAGAGCATTATTATTAAGAATATTGTCCTGCCAGCTATGTCAATAAGTATCTATTAGACAGTTGTCTATGCTGCAGGTAATGTAGCAAAAAAGGTATAATTCATCTTTGGTTATGTACTTTCTGCAGCTCTTTTCTAACTGTTGTTTTATTTATTTATTTTTTTATTTTTTTCACTTTTTCATTATAGTCTTGTCAGTGAGGGATATGTGATCATTCCCTGTCTGACCTAGAATATCACTAGGTGATTCAACAATATTTACTCCTAAGGAATTTTTAAAGCAACTTTAAAGATAGATAGAAACATTTTATTAAAATTCATTTTTCAAGTAGAAATTTATTAAAGTCACTTGAGGTACTCATAAGGGTTTAATTATCTATTTGGTCACCATTTCAATTACACTGCTATTGAGGATCAGGCAAACAAGTTGGATATATATTTTATTGGATAAATATACTTTGCAAATGAAATCAGAGGAAATCCTGAAGTAACTGAATGGTCATCAGAATATTGTATGTCTTTGTTCTCAGATATCTAAAAACTATGAGTGGGTATGAGTGGGATTTAGAAATGTGAACAGCACTGTACTTAATCTGCTCCTGTAGAAGGCATTGGGTGTTTTAATACTGATTTCAGGGCAATCAGAGACCCACACTTAATCTTTTTATCGATTTATTTATTTATTTATTTATTTATTTATTTATTTATTTTTGGTCCACGTGTGTCAAATCTCATTTTATATAGAATCATAGAATATCCTGAGTTGGAAGGGACCCTTAAGGATCATTAAGTATATGAAGTGCTGCTTCAATATCCTGTCACTTGATGCAATATCTCTTCATGAAGAGTTATTGAAATATAAATATACATGTATATTTAAATTAATACCTCTTTGATGTTAGATGTAGATTTTAGCTGTCCTAGTATCTAATAGCTCATGCAGTGCAGTTGATGTTTAGATACAATACAGTTATGTTCATCTGGCATCACACTTCTGATAGTCGGCTTCACAACATATGAAGACAATAGCAATCCTGATTTTGAACTTGTGCACAGTTTTAACAATGCTATCTCTTTGGTCCTTCTGCCTTGAATCAGTTGTGTTTAATGGATTCTAACAATGTGAACAAATCCAAAGATGCATGAGTTATTTATATATGGACTTTACCAAACTGTCCTTCACCTGATCTTCCCCAAAACAGCATGCATGCATAATTTCTGCTATTCCTAGATCTCAAGATGTTTAAAGTATATTTTAAACTAAATTTGTGGGTGGTACAGTCAAGAGCTTCATGTCCAGAGCAATTCCAGGATACATAGATACATACATACATATATATATATAATTTATATATAAATATTAAAAATATGAAAAGAGATGCCTTAAAACCAGGAGGAGTGTAAAAGATGTATTGTAATTGTTCAGTATCTTATAAATGATATTTCTGGATATTTTGATACTAAATAAAACTATAAATTGGCCCAAAATCAAATACATGAACATTAGATTTATGGACATCAGACACATTTAGAATTTGGAATATGAGTATTATAAACATATTTTCTTTCAGAATTAACTTAGAGAAACCAAAACTCTACACTGATAAGTTTCTTACTGGTCAGTGTTTAGTAAATAAACGCCATTTTCATCACAAATAATGATTTCTGGTAAAGATGAGTAGAAAGAAACTGAGAACAGGTTAAGCAAACTGTCAAAGTCACACTTCGAATAAATAAGAAACACAATTCAAAGATTCACAAGACCATTCCTCTGTTCTAATCAATAGACAGATGAAGGCTGTCTCCATGTCTCAGTTATTACTATACATTCTGATGGTTCTGAAGGGTTGTTCTATGTACGTCTTTCAGATTCAACACACATTTCATGTCTGATATGAATACATTAACAGTCGCTTGTCTGAGTAAGGCAACTCATTTAATACACAGCCAGGAGACTGTGGTTGAACAGTTCATATGTGTCATTCTGTAGCATGTCATGCTACAAAATGCAACCAACTGGGAAACCCAGAGAGCAGCAGTGAAGAGATAAAGGCCTCACCAGAAGGAATTCTACCAGGCTGCCAGCTCAGGTGCAACCACAGCATGGAGCAGTTAAAACAAATTTCAGCATTAGGATGTGGGGAGGGTATACAGAAAGTGGAGAAGTGAAATGTGAGTACTCTTGAGCATATTTTTTCACTTTACTAACCATGCAGGGCCAGGAAGGAAAAAAAAAAAAAAAAAAAAAAAAAGTAATTCCTTAAGCTTCACTGGCAATAACAGTGAATGAAGCATTAAGTATACTTCAACTCTCAGAAGCAGCTATCTTTTTTCAGCTCCTTTTACACAGTACCAGAAATGACATTATATACGAGGGAGGACAAGTAGGTGGAAGAATATCAGAGAACCTTGATGTCAGGGAAGCAAAATCTGTCTTTGTGTTTCTCCAGTGCACATGTGGAGTCCACATTTTTTGTAAAATGCTTGATACTGCAAATTCCTACAAGTCAGTCTTGCAGATGGGAGATATGGGGTAGAAAATAACCAGACAGGAACAGAAAAAAAAACGGCTTTCCTTTCCCTAACACTTTAACATTTTAGGAAAGAAGATTAGTAGGTTGTTCAGAAGAATCCATATGTATCAGTCTCCTTTCCTTTCCTTTCCTTTCCTTTCCTTTCCTTTCCTTTCCTTTCCTTTCCTTTCCTTTCCTTTCCTTTCCTTTCCTTTCCTTTCCTTTCCTTTCCTTTCCTTTCCTTTCCTTTCCTTTCCTTTCCTTTCCTTTCCTTTCCTTTCCTTTCCTTTCCTTTCCTTTCCTTTCCTTTCCTTTCCTTTCCTTTCCTTTCCTTTCCTTCCCTCCCTCCCACTTTCTCTCTCTCTTTATTTCCCTTGTTCTCTCTCTCTCTCTCTCCTTCTCTCTGTTTTCTGAGAGTTCTTTGTCTTTGCTCTCTGGTTTTCAGATACAATATCTTGTACAGCTTCCTATTCTCGATATTAGAATGTCAGGAGATATATTTTGTCTAGATCAGTAATTCTTTGATTTCTTTTCTTCTTCCTTACATTGGAAGAAATAAATACATTTTCTTTCTGCATATGGTTATCCTCCAAGAACAGTATTACAAATACTTTGCTTGATAAACTCAAGTGCTTAAGATTAGATGTAATATAGTAAAAATATTGTATTTTAGCATTAGTATAAAAGAAATATTAGAACGGAAAGATTCTGTGACATCAAATGCACTATTCCTCTTAAATGGGGCAGGATCAATTATTTCTACATTACTTTTTGCCACATTTGATTAGTTCATTAATCTATGGTATATATGCTATATATGCTTACTATACTATATATATGCAATATATACTATATATATTTTCCTGAAAGATTGTGTTTTCTAACCTGTTCTTTTTTGATTGTTTCTATATTCTCACCTCAAGTGAAAAGCTGGAAAGAATACTGTACCTGCTGTCTCACTTGGGCTGAAAAGAGAAAGTTGTGATAGACTGGCTTACTACAATTTCACCCCTCTTTTATACAGTGAAATTTGTGTTTAATTTATTTAATTTTACAAAAGAATCATTACACTGATACATTTTTTAATGTATCTTCTCTAGCTTTGTTGTTGGTGGTGGTTTTGGTATATCTCTATGGTATATCTCTATTTGGTATATCTCTAGCTTATGTTTGGTTTATTTAATTTTACAAAACCACCCTTCCATTGACACATTTTTTTGTGTATCTTCTCTAACGTCCATTTACTTTTTGCTAATGCCTAGTCATATTTCCCCATCAACATATTCCATTGTTAAGATATTCTTTCTTACAAGGATGTTTGATTGTTTTTTCTTCAGTGTAGTTCTCTTCTAATCATTCCCATTGAATTTCCTCTTCTGTGTTTTAGACTCATTTATCATTTTATTGCTTTTTTGCTGATTCAGTGTCTGAATCTCACAACGCAAATTTTAGGTGCAACTTATTCTGTTAATTAAAATATTGAATAATATTAAATACGGAGAAGGCCTTTGCAACACACCAATAAAAACAGCCATTTTTATGGTCCCATAAGACCTCAAGAAGCAATAGCCATTGCTTCATGTATCTAGCCTGTTTATATTTTATTTATGTTACTGTTTTATTACTGCTTCTAACACTTTGTGGATGGGATGTCATGGTTTTGCTGGGAGAGATTAGATTATGTTTTGCAACTTCACAATTCTTTTCATTGTGAATTACTATGCCATGAGAAGCTGAGAAAATATAGTGCTGTAAGAGACTAAGGTAAAACCCCCTGCATTGGTAGCATTTGTATTTAATCCTATTAAACATTATATAAAACGTTTGTTTGCACTTTTCCCCTCCTGATTTTCTTTCTTGCAAAAGTATTGTGATGTCCCTTGAACTCTACAGCAAAACAGAAGTAATTTAAAACAAAACAAAACAAAACCCACAACTTTTCTCATGGTTCTACAGCTCTGAAAACAACAGAAACTATCAGCTTTCACTCAAATAGCTGAAATGAAACATTCTTTCAACCTGGGGTCACTGCACACATACCAATGCAATTCCATGCAAACCTCAGTCCAAAAGAGATTATTTCCATGATCTGACCAAATATTCCTCTGCCAGGAAAATTCATCATTACCAAGGTTAGATCTATGCCAAGTGTAAAGAACCACACATCGGAGTACAATGCACATTTATAGCAATCCTTGCACACACACACAAAAAAAGAATGATGAGACAAAAGTCTTGCTAATACTACATACTGATTATGAAGGACAATTTCCTGTTAAGATTCATGCATGGTTTTAATTTGTTGTTGGTTTGTAGTAGGAGCAGAAAGAAGTTTGACAACACTGTTTCCCATGTAAATGAAAAACATGTTTCTGCTAATGGGTTTTTAGCTGGCTCTGCCTGCCTGTACAGTGCAGCAATCTCACATTCTTTGTTATTAGATGCATGTGTGTTCCAGTTTCTGCATTATGAATTTAATGTGTGCAGGGCTTAAAAACTGGAAAATACAAGTGAAAGCGTGCATCATTCAGTCTTTTAATTAGTCATCAGTTTTTTCATAATGGGTTAGAGTAGTGAGGCCAATCTCTTACTAAATCCCTAATCCAAGATTTTAAAAATAAAATTCTCTTTTATTTGGGATCTACAGTCTCTGTTTATTCACATAAGTTTAGTGAGTATTTACACCTTTGTAAATGTTATCATTATTTCTAAGAACGCCTTCATCCTCACCTACACTTGTTTATAGCCATTATGTGGCTATGGCTGAATCTGTGGGAAGAAATAGTACCTGAAAGCCAGAACCTGTCTGATGAGAGCACCAGGATTTTAGTCCTTTTAATCCACGGAACAAATTTAGATTGTGGAGTGAGTCCTGTTCTGCCAAGATAACTTCTATTTTAACATCATTCCTACATGATCATTGTTTTTTTCTATTTTTTTTTCACCTTCAAATAAATGTTATATTATCCTTCCTAGTGCATTTGTCAGCGCATTTTTCCAGCACACAATAGACTTCCACCTATCACTCATTTGTATTTTTCTTTCTAGGTTACTAATGCCAACAGTATATTTTTCTGGAGTTAAGAGAAAATGGCATTCTTTCTGAATGCCTCTAACAAACAGTAATGAATTACATGCCTCACTTAACTATAACACTTATCTTGGGTTATAAGTGAATACAATTTTTGGTAAAATCGTCTCTTAGTGGAATCAGAATTCCATAATCCCGTTCCATAATCCCTTTCCGTAATCCCTTCCCTCCCCTCCCCTGCTCCCTCCCTTGCCGCTTCCTCTTCCCCTTCCCCTTCTTCTCCCTTTTTCTTTCTATCTGAGAAGAATGAGGAAGTGTAGTTCCAAATAAGGTGTTAGTTAGAAGTAAACCAGGCCAAGAGATGATCATCAAACACAAAATTCCATAAATTATTCTTGTAACTTCTTGGTTCAAAAGAGAAAGAAATCATGTGAGATGATTTGCTTTCACACAGGATCCACAGTCCAAATCCTGGCTATTTCAGATAGTCCTGATTTTGAATTATTTTATTTTGGGAAATAAATAAATAAAGGAAATATCATTTTTTTAACAATCTATTTCTTCCAAAATCCTTTAGAAATCTAAAAAGAATTTGGTTTGAGTCTGCTTTTGCTTTTCAAAAACAAACTCTCTATCTAAATAACTTTGAAAGTATCTTTATTTCAGATTTTCTAGAAAAGAAAAAAAAAACTACAACTGCAAACCTCCCTCGTTTCACACCCAACAATTGCATTGTCAGAAAGCATTAAAGTACATATTTTATTTTTTCTGTATTTCTCTGATGAAAGTAAATCAGTAGGGACATAGATCACCTTTTCCTTCATTTATCAGTTAGTCTAATAAAAGGTGTTATTACTTTCCTGAAGATATTGATCTCCCTAAATAACAATGGAAAAGCAACTACTGTATTTTCTCTTTTATTTAATACGACACAAATTTATAAGGAATAAATAATGTTACTGTTCCTTTTATAATAATTTAAAACCATTTAATCATTTAAATCATTTAAATCATTACTCAAGAAAATTCTTGGCTCTACATTCAGGAGAGGTTCTGGCTGAAATTAAACATCATGAAAGACACTGAAGGCATGTTAGTGACCAGGGAAGCCTGAAAGTGGGGGGGAGTTATGAATTTCTTAGTCAACTTCAAGCTACCCAAACAGCCAGGCAGTGTGACCCGCCTTGCCAAATACATGCAGCAGCATGTGCAGCTTATCTCCATTGCATACAGAGCAGTCAGTGAGCCAAATGGTTGATATAGTGTGAGATGGAAGAGGACCATTGGGAAAGGCACAAAACTACAGTTAATTTTTTTTTTTTTTTTTTTTCCTGCTGCTGACTGCATTCCTTCTGTCTGTTGTTGTTTCTGGCTTTTAATTTTATATACTGTTGAATTAACATCTGCTGACATAATAGTTGGTCTATCTCCAGACAGTTATTCTGAGATGATATTTTCTGTTTCTGAACAGTTGACTCGCAACTGTATTTTTTATGGGGGAACGTGAAGAATGGCAAACTACCAACTTGGTAACATGTATTTCAGTCCAAGCTCTGATCTTTGTCATTATTAGTATAATCAATGAAGGAAACAAGGATTTAAATTACACACAGCTTATTACAGAGCGTTAAACCACCACTTGCTCTGGGCTATTATCTTTCTCATTTTGCTTGAGGCTGTGATGCAAAGAAGATAGGGGTCTTACATTAGATTAGCTAGACATGCCTATGTATATATGTATTCTCCCTCTAGAGGAAAACTGACAGATAGTGAGACTCATTTTTTGTTGTTGTTGTTATTACTGACTATATGCATTCCCTCAGTCTTTTGTTATTCTTCATAATGTGTCTATACTTTCTATGAAAAACATATTTATATTTCTACAATACAGCTAACACAAAGAATATTATTCAGGGGGAGAAAGTTAAAATTAAGTTTCATTTAAAAGATACAGACTATACAGCTTTGCATTCCTTCTGTTTAACTTTTTTTTATTTACAAGTTTGTTTCATTATCTATCCCAGAACTCTAGGTGCTGTATATAGGGGCTGGAAACAGAAGAAAAAAATTATAAAACAAACAAACAAAACAAAACAAACAAACAACAAACAAACAATCAAACAAAAACACAAAGAGCAAATTGTTTCAATAAATTACTTCTTTTTAAAATTAGATGAATTTTGCTTTGGATAGAGGTAGTACAGGAACAGTACAGGAAATTATAATGTTTTCTTAGACTAGATACCTATACTTTAGATAGCTCAGATTAAAAGCTAATTTTATTTAAGAAAACTGAATACTTCTCACTCATGAAGAAAATGGGAAATGACAAGGCAATTTTTCCATGACCTGACCTGCTGGATTTTAGAAAGAGTTCCTCTAAAATTGAAATGGAAATTTAGTCTATATTCCTATCTTTTGCAAAACAGCTGATATTTCCTGCCCATGTATGAAAAGTACCACTTGCAGCTCTGGATACACTGGTCTAGACAGCTGTTGATTGAATGCAGAGACCTGCAACTCATTTTCTACCAAGCATCATTAAATAATATCACTCTTTTTTACCAATTTGGCTTTGAAACAAGCATCTGAAGTAAAAGTATTAATATTCAGTAGGGGGATGGTTGGACCAGATGATCTTGAAGGTCTCTTCCAACCTTTATGATTCTATGATTCTATGATACTCTAGTATTAAGTTATTGGGCCTTCCTGTGCCTCAGCCCTATCACTTATTTACTTATTCATTGTGGGTGCCAAATCAGATGTAGTTATGTTCCTGGATAGTTGTAAAATATGTTATCAACTGTTAAAGGAATTTCTAACTTGAAAACAAAAACAGGTATTAGTTGAACTCCTGGGAGACAAATGCTAACCTCCCCCATCTGCTGTTAGCAAAACCTTTGTACACCATACACTGCCACACTGCCATGTTCATTCAGACAAGATATGAGCTTTCTAAACAGTAGTTCTAATGAGAAGGTCAGTTTTTCCCTTCTTTGAGAAAGGTCATTAAAATCCATGGACTCTACTTATGAGGACATGTGTTAAAATCTTGCCTTTAATTTTCCATAGAGATTTTTGCATCCTGACTAAATTCCAGAGTAGCAGTTTTTGGCTGCAGAGAATTTTCGAGTCATTTACCTGGATGAAGAGCAGGCTTTAAAGTCTTTCCCTGCTTATGGGTGGTGAATTTTCGAGATAGAAGCTTCATCTCCTAAAAGGCAAGGTTACATGTTCAATTTTTGCTTTCAAGGCTTCAAATTTTATTTTTGTGCACTTGCTATGATTTATGTTTTGTAAAACACTTGAAGTAAAAGGATGGGATTAGTTTGTCTGCAACATCAACAGACAGCAAGCAATAATACACAGATACAAGTTAAAAACAATGGAATATTGATATCTGTGGAAGCTTACTAAAAAGTATTACCATTTAAGAAAAAAGAATATCACACAGTCTCAATGGCATACATGTAAGTGACGTTATATAAATATAACTTCTCTGAACACAACAATGTCCTGTGGCATTTGACCTATCAACAAAAATGGGAAAAGGTAGTTTAAATAAGTGATCAAATCCCTTAAAGACCCTTGAGCAGCAGGGATAGGGAAACCTTTTTCTGAAGAACTTACTACCTGGCTGCAAAACAGGTATGCAGATATTACTTCCATTACATTTCTAATCTAATTTCTCATCTGCTTGGGCGTATGAAAAAATAGCTATCTGTTAAAAGAGAGTTTTTTACCTTGACCACAGAGTTATTATTATTGATCCTTTTTTTTTTTTTTTTTTTTTTTCCCACCTAATGTTTTCTTGCTACTTCAAATTTTATACACCTCCTGATCAGATTCCAAGTCTAATTAAGAAAAAGGTCTTGTACAACTTGAAAGATATTACAATATTTACATCTTATTGCATGGAAAAGAAACCAAGAAAAAAAATCTGAAATAGAGAAAAGAAGATTAATCAAAAAATACAAAAAAAGCTACCATCTGAAATTGAAATCTAATTTGTAGAAAGTATTAAATAAAACCATTTCAAAGTATTTTTTTGAATAAAACATTCATTTACTTGTTAACTTTTATTCATTTTTATATGTAAAATATTTACAGGCATGTTCATAACAGAAATATTTGATCTATAAAATAGAATTTCTGTGTGCATTTAAAGACCACTTAGCCATGGCACAAAAACCATATTACTGGGGTGACACAATTCTCTGTTCTAACAGTGAGACACCGCAAACAATATTTAAATCATTTATGGGAAAAACAAAAGTTGAAATTTGTTTTTACAAAGTTTTGACATAAAGTTATGAATGATGAAGTAACTCACTCTGATCAAAAGTAGATAAAGATCATCCAAGATGCTTTAAAATTATGCTTATGATTGAGGAAAGGAAAAAATAGTAATGACTGCAGAAGTAAGGTATAAAACTAACTGGCAATTTGAACTCCTGAGATCCAATCTCCCACTAAAAGGATACAGGTAGGATCTCCCTGGATACTGCATTCAGAATACTTGCAAATTCTTATATGAATCAAGGTCTATCTTGAAAATAGCTTGCTTATTTTGTACCATTCCCTTATTAGAAAACTGTTCAGAACATCACCACAGAGACTGTTTTCAGCCTAAATATATTCATGAACAGTATTATTCATTTCTTTACTTCCTAACATTGCTTGCTAGAACTATTTCTCACAGGACAGATCTCTACCCTTCATTTTACAAGAAAGAAAGAGAGAGAGAGAGAGAGAGAGAGAGAAAGAAAGAAAGAAAGGAAGGAAGGAAGGAAGGAAGGAAGGAAGGAAGGAAGGAAGGAAGGAAGGAAGGAAGGAAGGAAGGAAGGAAGGAAGGAAGGAAGGAAGAAATTTGTATAAAGAAAGCTGTCTTTCATCTGCAAACTACTTCAAGACAAAGTATTGCATCCAAGCATTCATTAACCTCCGTCAGCTGAATGGTTAAACAGAAGCCAGGCAGGGATGTCTTTGGTAGCCAGGCTACCAAATGCTACCACATGATTGAGACCATGCACACCATAATTAGACTGCAGCATGGGAGACTAATGTCCCCTTACCTGTCTCAATAAATCCAGGACTTGTCACTTCCACCACTGACAAAATAGTGTAGTACTATAATTTGCTAAACTCCTGACCTTTCTTAAGGATGTCAAAGTACCTTTGTGATGTCCACGCCACCATTTAGAATGAATGGAAGTAGACTCATCAATCAGCTTAAATAGACCATGCAACAGCCTCAAGTTAGTAATGCCACCCACCAAAGAGTCTTGACTTAGAAATTATGTGTGAACAATCTACTGCCCAATCCCTTGAGAGTTCATTCCTTTGGAAAAAAAAAAAAAAAAAAAAGTAAATAGTTCTGAATATTTCTAGTAAATAGTTTTGAATATTTTTTTTTCATTAAGACATACAGTCTGAAGAACTGAGAGAAGTTACAATAAAAATAATTAAAAGTGACCCTGATAATTTCCCTTTCCATCAGGAGGAGCTAAAATAATTAAAATACTTAGCTCAACTTCTGAGCTCATGGAACACTGCATTTCATAGAACTTCTTTGGCAGGAGAAACTGGCACCTGTGTGAGTGACAACTATTGCTCAGAGCCTTTGTTGTCATTTAATTCCAGCAGTCAGTCCCAGTACTGCACAGCCACTCACTCGCTCTCCCCAGGTGGGAGACAAACAGAAAGGTAAATGTGCGAGAACTCATGGGTTGAGAAAAGGACATTTTGCTAAGTAAAGCAAAAGCCACATGTGCAAGCAAAGCAAACCAATGAATTCATTCACTACTTCCCACCAGCAGGCAGGTGTTTAACCATGAGCCCCAGGAAAGCAGGGCTCATCATGCATAACAGTTTCCTGGGAAGAAAAATATCATCACTCCAATGTCACCCCTCCTTCCTCCCTTCCCCCCCCCCCCCCCCCCCCTTCTTCTTTAACCCAGGTTTTAGTGCTGAGCATGGCACCGTATGGTATGTAATATCTCTTCAGTCTGGGTGACCTGTCCTGGCTGTGTTCCCTCCCAGCTTCTTGTGCACCCCCAGCCTCCCTGCTGGCAGGACAACATAAGTAGAAAAGTCCTTGTCTCTGTGTAAGCACTGTTGTGCAAGAACTGAAATCATTGATTTGTCATCACCATTATCTCTACCAAAATCCCCAAACAAGGTATCATACAAGCCTCTACGCAAAAAAAATAACTCTACCCCAGCCAAAACCATTTCAAATACCCAGGCAGTTCATTAAAGATAACAAAATCAAGTGCTATTGTATATTCCTTTGACTGGGGTCACAATGATCTCCCATTAGGGTCATATTAGATCACAATGATCTCATGTAATCAAAACTGAATATTCCTTTGAAAGTTCCTTTTGATATAAACTATTCAGTGCTCATAAATGAAAATAGCTTTCTGAAGTGATTTAGTGTATGTAAACGAATACATTTCTGAGCTTATTTTCCCCTTTATTGAAAATACTAAGGGGTTTTGGCATTAAAATTGTTCACCTATATAACATAAAACTAAATCTAAATTGAGAAATTATAAAAACTTTTAAAAAAAACAAACAACAACAAACACAAATATTATTATTCTATTAAGTAAGCACTCACATTAGTGAAACATTTTCTACTGTTTATCATCTTCCACTCATTTATGAAAAAATAATCTCCTCTTAGTCATTCAGTTTCAAATGTTTTTACAATAAAAAAAATCATTCTTATTTATTTATTTCTTTATTTTATTTTCAGAAAGAGTCAGTATTCTGTTTTCAGAAAGAGTCATATTCTATTAAACTGAGATTGGACAGAGAAGTCATCTTATTTCTTTTCTGTGTTTGGATATATACAAAGATTTTACTGTCACTGCTTGGCTTTTGTGATTACTCCCTGAAAGGGATCTGAAAGTTGTGTTCCAGAAACATTGCAGCCAATACAATTCAAATTAAATAGAAAATGAAATCCCAAAGGATGAGAGTATCACTAAAGAAAACCACTTAAAAACCTATTTTGAGTAGTGCAAACTCTATAAAAGTAATGAATAATGTAGGCCATGTAGGTTCTTGTAGACTTCAGTGTTAATGGAGCAGAGCAGGAGAAAGTAAAAATTTAACACACATCTGCTAATATGCTAAGACACATAAGAAATGTCTCAGAAAGCAGTGAATAGTGGCTTACACTAGATACTTATGTAAGATTTAATATTTCCATCATGAAAAATATTTTCTAGAAACAGAAGAAAAATTTGATATATTCCAGAATAGCAACAAAAGATCACTAGAGATTTAGGTTCATATTTATCTCCTTATTAATATAGGGACAAATTTCAAGAGAAAGAAAGAGGTTGTCTACTAAAGAACATTAAAAACCTGTATGTGGTATGGGAAGATAATTCCTTGTTAAGTTAGATAAGGCAAAGGTTTCAGAAAAGTATCTGTTTCCAGGCTAGTGACTTAACTGTCAGTTCTGGACTGGATTATGTTTTTCTATAAATTTTATGGGAAAAAAAAAATAATCCATACCTTTCAGAATGGTCATGGAACTTCTTGCAAAGAAACATGGCTTAGAGGAATCAACACTTTCCAACAACAAAATGTTGTCAATAAATTCCCAAAGAACTTCAGTTATTAGCTGATCTTTGTCAGCATGTGTTTGGGTAAGTCATAATCAAAGGAAATCACTAGAACAAGTTAAAGTAAGGAATAAAAATTTATACATGAAAACAGGATACGAAGGTGCATTATTAATGAAAATAAGGATATAGACTATTGATCAGTCCTCATGCTTCAGGACGTAAGACAAGCACCAGTCAAAGTTAGGAAGAAAAATTTCCCAATGATCTGTTTTGGTTTGGTGTTTTTTTTTTTTTTTTTTTTAATTGTATATTTTTAATTATTTTTATTTTATGTTTTATGTCTGGTATTAGATCAACAGATTAATTCAGCCACTACACTTTTCCGGCATACATTTTTTCAACATCTTTTGTAGTGATAAAGCCTTGAGTTGATCATGATAGAAACATGGAATATAAAGGTGAGGACTGAAAGGTTATCATCTGTTATTACTGTGTTCTAACCAAGTTTTCTATATGGAGCATTATGTAGCTCACTTACCTGCTTTGGAAAGAGCACTCCACAAGGAGAGAAAAATGATGAACAAAAAGAAATATACATCTCACATTCCCAAAAACAATTCCCAAAAACAAATCTCAATTAAGCCACAAAGAGACAGCCAAAACACTGTGAGAGTGAAAATTGCATTTATAATTACATTTCTAGAAGTACATAAGTTCAAAGGAACAAGAAAGTAAATAGCAATAAAGAGAAAACTTTGATAAAAAAACATAAAAAAAAAAAAAAGGTATATATTTTCCTGTAGTTTGTATGGAAATTACATATGTCTCAATGGCTGTGGAGTCAGCTTTGTTCCGAGGAAGATCGCACTGTACAGTGTTCCTCAGTCTCTTCACCCATCACTAAATACAGTTTGTCAAAGGAAAAAAAAAAAAACAAACAGATTGCCTCCTTGAGGGCCCTGAAATAAAGGAGATGAATCTCTATGCTTTTCCTTCTGTGTAGCAGTTTGTGCACTGATTGGAGCAGACATGAGGAAATTAGACCAAATGGTGGTGTTACACCCATTAGCAAAATGACATGCCCTTGTGAAGAAAAAAATAATTACAGAATTTTAACAGTTTGCATATGGAAAAAATGTACAACCAGGACACTTAACTCCTTTGTGAGTTATTATTCTACAAAGTATTTGTTTGAAGTTTCAACATATGTAGATACTTAGAACACGATACAGCTTGAATTCTGAAGTTATTTAACAGGCATACTTTTAGACCTTTTTATAACTCGAATGTTAATTGTTTGATTATAGAGCTGATTTAAGAGGAAAAAAAAATCCATATTCTTTGACATGGCTGTAATTTGCGAGTATTGTATCTCAAACATATAGCACGTAGTCAGTTTTTATCAGAATACATGTTAAAGCACAGACTTCAACAGACTTCATCTGTGAAAGAACTTTAAAGAAAGACCTGAGCTTCTCAATGCATATATTTCTAGAAGTACATGGGAAATGCTAAAAGTCTATTTCTAGAGTTAAAATATATAGTTATTGAGGTGAGAAGAGACTCATAAGTGCTATAGATCGCCTGTTGTGGTTTAACCTCTGAAGGTAGCTAGGACCTATGCAGCTATTCATTCATTTCCCAACGGTAAGGTGGAGGAAATAATTGGAAAGGTAAAAGAGAAAACTTGTGGGTTAAGCTAAGGACATTTTACTAGATAAAGCAAAAGTTACATGTGCAAGCAAAACAAGGTATTCATTCTCTATTTCCCATCAGCAGGCAGATATTTAGCCATTTCCAGGAAAGCAGGGCTTTCTATCAAGCATAATGGTTAATTGGAAAGACAAATGCCCTAACTCATCACATTCTCCCTCCTCCTTTCCAGCTTTTATTGCTGAGCATGATATCATATGGTATTGGGTACGTCTTTGGTCATTCTAGCTCAGCTATCCTGGCTGGGTCCCCTCTCAGCTTCTGGTGCACCCCCAGCCTTCTCACCAGCAGGGCAGCACAAGAAGCAGAAAAGTCATCAAATCCATGAAAGCACTGCTCGGCAACAACTAAAACACTGCGTTTTCACTGTTTTCATCAAAAATCCCAAACACAGCATCATACAAGCCTCTATGTAGAAAAATAACTGCCCCAGACAGAACAAGTACATTGTCTTACAATGCTCTATCTTCTCCAGAACAATAAATGTTCAATGCTTGAGAGCAGCAGTTGTAGAAAATATTATATCTAAATAAAATAAATTATTAAATCTAATCCTGACATTAGATTTGAAATGATAACACTGAAGTCAAAGCAGTACAGATACGCTGTGGAGTATTGCAGGGTTGGCAACCCTTTGTAAGTAGTTAGTCCCACCCCGTCTTCTTGCTCAGATGTAAGTTGGTGCATACCCATGTGCTGTGGGTCCCTTGGGGAGGCTAGAAAAGAAGAAAGTGCCTCCACTATTCTTAAAAAAGGGTTAGTTCATTTTTGCAAGAAAAAAGAATAGTTCTTCATGACTGGCAGACCTTAGGATTGGTCCCCAAAGGACTCTTGCTGTGGTCTTCCCACTGTGACTGCATTAACCAGTTCTTATTATTGTTCAACAGTGGAAAGAGGCCTTGGTGTCTGATCCAGCATCATCCACTTCTGTGATCACTCTTAGTCACCACACAGTCAGCTGAACAGCCCTATGTAAACAACATTATCACAACACATTGCAGCATTGTTGTATGTGGTAAGTTGAACAACTAGTGTGGAGAAGAGAACTATAGCCACACTTGTCATTCCTGCAATTCAAACAGCAGGAATGAGTTGCTGAAGAGCTCCTCAGGCTTAATGGAAGCCAAATCAAACTTAATCAGACACAGGTAAAGAAAGGATATTTGCTGTTCTCTTATTTGGAGGCCTAGTAGCCTTCCTATTATTTAGAATGATGATGATGGTGCGTGGCTACTGTAGTTAATTTTTTTGAGAGATTTGAGATTAGTTTTAACAATTTATCCATAAAATGTGCCTCGTACAGTTGTGTTATCTTTCTACCTCTCTGTCTTTCACTAACAATTTCATATCTTAATGATAATTCACAAGGAAATGGAGTCCCTACATAAAATAGGAAAATAGGAAAATAGTGAAAATAGGAAAGCTTATAAAAGAAGAGGCACTGCCTCTCTCACTGATGGAAAGTTCAGGTAAATTATGTTATTGGAAGACATCGGAGAATCCACATGGGAAAAAGATACAATGAAGGCCACAAAGGACACTCCTTAAGTTCAGATATTCTTGGATACACCTGCTATATGAGAGATTCTTGTTTGCAGTTATTTCACAGTGTTGTAGACAAAAGCAGAGGCACTACTTTTTGCAGGATTTCTGTAGAACTTGACACTTGGTGGAACTACACTTTGTGGCAACTAACAGTGTAAATGATCTTATGAGCTCACCCCATATGCTGTCTCAGTCTTGCTACAAGCAATTGCCATTACGGGGAATAAGCTGATTGCTGAGGCTGAGTGCAATGTCATGTAAAACATTCTTGCTATTCTACTGTTGGTTTTGAGGTTGCAGTTTAAGTCTTTGGCAGTGAGCCTAATGTGTTACATAAACAAAATGTAGCATTCCTAGAAAACACAGAATGTTTCCTGTCCAAACCAGCCAATCAATATATGAACAAAAATTTAGCAAGCAAAAGCTACCTGTCATCTACTGTACACTGCAATAGAATAGCTTACACAATCTATGAAATAGCATACTGACCAAAAAAAAAAAAAAAAAAAGAGTTTTACACAGTGAAAGAGGGGTATTTAATCGTATTATCATATTTACTATTTTCTAGTAGAAGGTATTATACAGTAGAGATGTGATCGTGCATAGAGACTGCAGAGAGGGTGATCTACACAGGCTGCTCTGAAGTAACTCATTAATGCATCCACTGGGGGGAAAAAAACAAAACAAAACAAAACAAAAAAAAGACACAATGCTTTCTGTAAAGAGGTAATTTCTTAGTAAGTTTTATAGCCTCTATCAAAGACTCTCCAAGACTGAATCTTCCAGGTGATTCTTTCAATTCAAAAATGTACTTTCATATTTTATAGCTCTCATACCTGTAGCAGCAAAGAGAGTAAACTTTTTTTTTTTTTTTTTTTTTTTTCAGAGAGAGTGTATGAAGATTTTGTTTTCCTATACAAGCACAATTAATTTTACTACAGCAACTTATTGTTGCTTTGCCTGTGAAATATATTTAGAGGCTTGTTGTGCTCTACAGATCATCTGACTGAGAAGCTTTTATATACAAGAGATTAAGCTGTTGAGTCATGAATTATACTCCCTCACTCATTTCTAGTGTGATATGTTTCCATTTTTATCCACAAAGTTCAGTTTGAATTGGAAGAAGAAATGCAAAAATACATTTGAAAGGTGAGAGAATGTCTTCTTTATGTCAAAGTAGACAGTGACCATATTGTTCAGAAGAAAATAAAGAAATTACCACAGAAGGATTCAAAACCCCACAGCAATACCCTTGTGTATAATGCCATATGATTCTCAGCTGAGACATTAGTACCAGCTGAGCCAGATTTGAAGCACAATTTGAGCATTTAGTGCATGCTGTTTTCAGTTAAGTATAGAGACCCATTAATATAAATATAAAAATAGCTTTTCCTTAGCTATCATAAACCTTCCTGTCATAATCATATCAAAGAATCTTGTGGTAGTCCAGGGAATGTCCTGCAGAGGAAAAAGTGGATTGTACAATATTCAGCCTTCACTGAGGAGATGCCTTATTGTTATTTGACCAAGTAGGTGGCATGCCAGGCAGAAACATCAGTCTGAATTTCCCTCAGATCAAGTGAATTTCCAGACGATGAGAATTTTGTATTAGCAACACACATACATATATGCACTACAAGGCACAGAAGTATGCAGATGGCTACGATTTTCTTATTGTCTCAAAATGAATTTGAATATAGAATTAGCCAGCTGTACTATGATAGTTTTCCAGAGTCTGGAGATACTTTGTCAACTGAACTTTAAAGTTATCTTTAGACTTTCAATTCTGCTTGTTATTAAGTAGGAAAAAAAAAAAAAAAAAAAAAAGTAATAGTTTAAATGTAACAATTTTCCTTTTGAATAAATTTTAAGCTGCTTTGAATCAATGTATGGTTTCTGAAATAAGCCTTCATTTCTACAGTAATGTTTCTTTAATCCTCTTAAGCATGCATGTTTTCAGTGAAGTTCCTTAAGTTCACACATATTTAATTATTAGAGGGAGCTGACTTACAGTGAGGTCAGATGAAGCCAATTAATGGGACACTGTAAGGATAGATTGCACCATCATAGTCACCTCCTTGAGAAGTAGTATATTTTCCATCATTTGACATTTGAAATTCTCCCAGGAGAAGGAAATCTCTCTCCAAGCTGGTACATCACCCTTGCCCTGAGCCCATTTATACCATTCAGTCCATTCACAGAGCTATTCTGCACCTTTTCAGCATAAGTTTGATTTAAGAACAGCAAGATAATATTTGTCTCTTGCAAAAACAAAACAAAACAAAACAAAACAAACAAAAAAAAACACACACAAAAAACTTAGATTTTCTATTATCAGACTTTTCTTTAAAGTCATATAATTTAGAAATTCAGTGACTTATTTCAGTGAGAGACATTAGGCTTTCCCATGAGCATTCCTAATGTCTGAAAGGCTAGTGTTTTACAAGGTCTTCTGTGACCTGTTACAAAGTTAAAGGTCACCACCTCACTCTGTTTTGTGTATGTCTGTGTGTTCTAAAACGTTACTGTAGCTGAACAAATGAAGTATTCAAAGGGAAGGCTAAGGGAATAGCAAGAAAACGGGTTTGCAACCTAAACAGTGGACATGGGACTCACAGTCCCCCTGCTTTAACTCATAATATATGTACAATTGCTATCTTGCTTTTTATGTATACATGCCTGTATTCGAAAAAGTCAGGCCTATGAGTATCTGTATATTTTCACTGGTTATTTCTCCATTCAGATCCCCAAAACGTTATTTAAACATTCAGGATATTTTATGATTTTGAAAATATTTATGTAAACAAATGTTATCATTAAATAATAATAATAATAATAATAATAATAATAATAATAATAATAATAATAATAATAATGTTCAGTCTCAATCTGTGGATGCTTATTCGGGAAGACATATATTTGTTTTTAGCATTTTATGACTTCATGGTAAATGGGACTGAATTCATATCTTGTGTTTTAACCTGGCAGGCAGCTGAACACCACACAGAAATTATATCACTTTCACTAATCTACTGGATTAAAATATGTTTTGTAGTACTAGACAATTGAAATAGTCTACATAGTTTATGCATTTCAGATTTGTCCCATGAAGTATCTAGTCTAATCCCTGGGGAATTCATTTTGTAGCTGTAGTCGATAGTGATCATATAAGCATAAGTCTTGGAGATAGACAGTCAGCTTAGTTGACCTAGCTAGCTGAAAGCCAGGGATGAAGTCCATACCTCCATACTCTTGCAATTTAACAGACTATTATATTCATCCTTGCACTCAGTATAAATGTGAAAATATAAGATGCTGATATCAAAGTCAAGTCGCATATAACTTTTTAATATACACTTATGCAGAGTCTGGGTAGCTACCATAGTGAAAGAAATGAGGTTTTAAAGCAATTCTTTAGTCCAAGCTACGCACACAAATATTTTTCAGCTGAATTTCCATACTGAAATAGAATGAAAAGAAACAATCCCTGCAAATTTTGAAGAGCAAAATATTATTATTATTAATATTTTTTACTTTAGCTAAAATCTATCTTTCCCTGGTAATTCCTCTAGATGCAATTAGAAATGACAAGATCTGGTCCAGATATCAGAAAACATAGATTGTTTTGTAAATCTTTTTTTTGTAATTAAGATCACAGCACTATTGAGTGTGACCAGGAATAGACCCTTTGCATAACAGAAAAGGTCTCCAAACTCAGGTTATTTTCAGTCTGACTACACATTCAGGAAGATTGATACACTTGTGTATACGTATACTTGTATGTTAAGATTTTGTGTATCGATAAATGGAAAAAATACTGTTATATTTTTTGTACCAGTTATTCTAGATACTGTTGGTCCCAAAATACAAAAACTACCTGTGAGCCAAAGAGAACTGATTTGAGAACACATTTCACAGCTATATCTTGCATAGGAAAATTAAAGCATATGAGCTCTTTTTCTTCGTATCTTTCCATAAAATTTTTTAGTTTAAAATATAACTACAAATTTCCCCACATATCATTATCCCTCTCTCTCATCAATGACTCCCATTTAAAACTGGAGTGGTTCAAAAATATTTAGATAAAGACCTTCAACCTGATCCTTCAACCTAAGATGCTTCAACCTGAGACAATGACAGGCAATTTTATTACCTCAGAAAAATCAATGGTTAGTATATGAAACTAATTAACCCTCTGCTAGTATTCATTTTCACTTTAAGTAGAAAAGTATGTTGAATTTCAACAGTGAAAACTGGAGTGTTTGATCCATTTATGATATTGGTCAACATTGACTGCTTTTTATTAAAGCAGTGGCATTACAATCTAAACTTACATGAGTCATAAAGCCTCATTACTACTTTCTGATCCACAAATTATAGATCAGTAATTGTGACTGGAAAAAAAAAACATTTTTAAATTTATTTTTACATAATAATTATTATTATATAAAAATTATTATTATTATTATTATTATTTAGTCACAGAATGGTTGAGGCTGGAAGGGACCTTTGGAGGTCACCTAGTCTAACCCCTTGCTCAAGCAGAGTCACTTAGAGTGCATTGCACAGGATCATGTCCAGGCAGGTTTTGAGTATCTCCAGAGAAGGAGAACAACCTCTCTGGGCAACCTGTTCCAGTGATCTGTTACCCTCACAGTAAAGAAGTTTTCCCTCATATTCAGATGGAACTTCTTGTGTTTCAGTTTGTGCTCATAGTTTCTGGTCCTATTGATGAGCACCACCAAAACGAGTCCGGACCCATGGTCTTGACAGATATTTAAATACATTGATAGATATTTGAATACATTGATAAATACAATGGTAAATACATTTCCAACCTCTCTTCTCCATGCTAAACTGGTCTAGCTCTCTCAGCCTTTCCTTGAAGAAGAGATGCTTCAGTTCCATAATCATGACTGTAGCCCTTCCTTGTTTTAAGGCTAGTAAAATTGACAGGCAGGAGTATGCTCTAAAATTTATTGCTACCTAATCACTTCTAAACTCAGTTTCCCTGCTCTTATCTCCAATAACTAATGGCAGACTGTCAAAAAAAAAAAAAAAAAAAAAAAGCAAACCACAAAACAACTATTTCCATGTACCAAAAAATATGTCATTTTTCAAAAGCCTTAAGTATGAGCATAGGAAAGGTACTGATTTCTGTTCTAGATGCTGGATGAGTACTCAGTGCTCAGTGCTTATTTTTGGCTAAACTGACAACACTGGTTGAGAAATCTATTACTAAGCTACAGGACCTCTGTTTGGCATGTTATCTCCATGTATTCAGACAGAAGTCCTGACTTCTCAAAACCCTTTCTTCTTCCTGTTGCCTCCACCTGAACTCCATGAGACTGCTGCACCATTAGGAAACAGGTTTTGATTTAGAGGGAGATAACCTGCCTTCCACATTCCTATTCTGTGAAGAAAAACAAACAAACAAACAAAACACCAAAACAACAAACAAACAAACAAACAAAACAAAGCAAATAAACAATCCTGAGCCAACGGTAAAGATGAGGCAGTATATCTCACTCAGCCTATGGGAAGCTTAGAGGGAGCCTGTATTCCTCCATTGAAGACTGTTGTACAAAATATATACACATTACAAATATGTGTCACAGATAGCATCCTTGCTGTTCCATTGATGGGACTTTCTGTTTACAAAGGGACTGGATATACATTATTTTATCCCTGTGCAAAGGTACATAAGACAGGCTAAATCAAACCCATAGAATATTGTAGTGTCAGAAATTACACTGACTCTTTTATTGTGGCATGAGCAAAAAAGTTATATTTTCAGTAGGTCAAGCTGTCTTATGCTTAGCAAGGAATAACCCAGAATGAAATAGCACAATTTTCCCTGTGAAGAGAAACCATTCTGACAAAGCAAAAATGGCTAAGAGTCTTTTAAAACCAAAACAGATACATAAAATTATATGCAAACACTTGATAATGCCTCATTAAATAATAATAATAATAATAATAATAAAAGCACTTTATTGTACTTTCAGTTAATAATGAAATTTGTGTTAATACAGCAGAATTTTCTGACTGGCAACTGAAGTTGTCTGTTTGTTTTTTTTTTTTTTTTTTGTGTTTTTTTTTTTTTTTTTTTTTTTTTTTTTTTGCAGCCATTCTGTACGGAGATGGGGTTGTATACACTTTTTTTTATACACCTTTTTTTTTCTTTTTTTTCTTTTTTTTTTTTTTTTTCAAAAGGAACAATTCTAGGTCTGATTTACAGAAATAAGGACCATTTCAGGAAGTGTTATTAAATATTTACAATCACCGATTAAGCTACCAATTTGAAAACAAGGTCCTGTTTGCTGTAAACACAAAAGAAAGACCATTCCAAAACACTTGAAATGTCAAAACAGTGTTCACATACCCCCAATGTGTATGATTTTTCATACACTTGCTACGAAAAATCTTGCAGAACACTGGCTATACTTAAACCTGGCATAGATTCTCTGGATCAATAGTTCTCAACCTTTTTAGTGTTGCTAAACACTAAAATATTTATATTTATAGTGTTACTATCCATGCAGCATTTTCCATGTGTTTCATTTGGGGGTAACTTTACTGTGTCAAATCCCACTATGGAGTTGAAATGCATTAGGTATAGAGAAACACTACCACTTATGTATGCAGTCCTTTATGTCAACAGAAGAGATAATAATTCAGCACTCTGTTAGCCATACAAAGGATAGTGATAAGTGTTTGGTTATGTATTTGTTTTTTCACTGACAACAAAGTAATTTATTTTTCTTTCATTTGGCAGTGTCTGCTGCATCCATGTATGCATTTCTCTGTACACGTAAGAGAGCACACAGGTCTCTAAGAGAATAATGAATTTTAATGAACTGTATCATTAAATATGAATCTCTCAAACATGATGTCTGTTTCATGTGCTTCAAAGCAGAACATAGTATAAACTTCAATATCCTCTTTCACTCATTTACACAGAAAAAATGTGAATTAATTACCCAATAAATAAATGAAATACATGGTGCTGTGGCTATGGACATAGATTTTGTAGTAAAGATTCAATCAACTTCTAAAAAACAGAAGAGAAGTGGTTTACTCACTAAATTATTTTTTTCAATCTCATTTATAATAAATAAGCTTAGAATTTTTATTATTATTTTTATTTTCTTTTAAAGTACCTTTTTATATTCCATGTCATGGATTCAACAGGAAGGATTTCGTATGATTTTTCCCTCTGGAGCATGCTTGTGACCCCTGAGCTCCCAAGAGTCACCATAAATAATTTGAGAATCTAAAAGAATCCTGAGAGTGCTCTTCTTCCAATTTTCATTTATTAACATAACATTTGGAGAAAAAAATCAAACGTTTATACACGATATCAATTTATCCAATACACATATCTTCAGTCCTGTCTCCTTTCCCAAGGGTACTGAAATGTTGCAGTTTTCACACTTGCCTCTCATTGTCAGACCCTCTTAAACTATCTAGAAGCATTTTAGAGTGTAACAGTAGGCTGACAACACTCATTACATATCTCCTACAGTTATTTCAGAAACTGATAAACATACTCTAATGGCTACCTTATTATTGCTATGGTCATTAAATATACAAAATCATGAAGGTTATTAAACCTACTCTAGCTCCCCCAGGAAGTACATGTTAAAATATACTGCTTTCTTCTTTCTTTTAATGAAAAATCCTCTAAGAATTATCATCTGACAGGCATTCAGAATTTCTTGTATGTAAAGAACAATCCATTTTCTTTTCTAGAGAGAAAGGGGAATTTTTATGCTGACTACTCAGTCATGACTTTTCTGAAGTTTTTACTAGAGTACAAAATTCTTTAAATAAAACTAAAACATATAATTACATAACAGAGAGCCATTTAATAGACACACACACACATCCAAAAAAGAAGGAAAACAAAATTAAAAAAAAAAGGGTCTGAGAGGAGTCTGAGATTTGGATCTGTTTTGAAATTGTTTATACATATATATATTATGAATAATTTTACATATTTCAGTGGAATTTAAGTGACATAAACATTATATTGAAGAGCATCATAATATTTTATTTCAAGCAAGCATCTCCTGAACTGCAACTAAAAGTATCTGATCACTGAAAATTATTCATACACTCAGCTTCAGCTTCACTGGTCATTAAAGAAAAAGAATGTTTGGTTCCCACAAATATTTATGGCATGATGGTGCTGAAATACACTTCTTATTCTCTGTTAAGGAAAGGGTTTAGTGGATTTTTCTGGGTGTGCCTAGCTGAGTAACCAAGTCAGTGATAATGCCACCCACAAAGTACTATCCTGAGCTGAAAAGCTGAAACCAGGGGGTATTTCCTCTGTCCTGTGAGGAAGGCAAAGGTTGCGTGTTGTGGTGGAAATGTGTCTAGTAGCAGTCATAGCTTCACAGGCACCACCCTTTTAGTAGTCCTATTTGTGGGCAGAAGGAAAGCCATGGTTAGCAGTGACAATCCTTATGAAGCTTCTCCTTCCTATTAGTCATGCCTTCAAACTACAAGAAGAAAAATTAATTGTATGCAGTCCTCAAAATTAATTAAGCAGAGTTTAAATACTTCTTTATATTGAAAAGGGCAGTTGGACTTTCATTAGATATGGGTTCTAGTCTTGATTACAAATAAAAAACATATATACATTTATATTTCTGACATATGCACACATTATTTTTTTTTCATACTTTATATTATATTTTTATTTATAAGTATAATGAACTTCAGTGCAGGAGTGGGAACCCATTTAACTTTGTGCTTAATCCAGTATTTCCTACAGGTGAGCAGAAGTTATTTCTGGAACTGCTTCTCCTGGCTTATTCGTATATAAAACTCTACTGTATTTCCTATCCACTCAAATGATTTTCCAGATTTTCTGGCCCTCTGTAGTGTTGTTTTAAGGCACCATTGGCAAATCCTTCTCAGATGGCTCCTTATGTTTCTAATTCTTTGAAGTAAATAATTTATTTTCTTGAAAAAAAAAAAAAAAAAAGTATATCCAATTTATTTATAAATATATATCTTGTTCTTCAATTTTAATAGTAAGATTGAGTTTTTTATCACAGACTAATGTGGACTAAGCTGACAGATATTTTCTGCCCACTGGTAATGCCTAGGGAATTGCTGATGGCATATACAAAACTTGAGGTCTAATTCTAGTTAACTCACACTAAAGTCAGTGATAACTATATCAGAGACAGACATAGCACACATAATGCTGGTGCTTTTATACTGAACTACAGAAGAAAAAAATCAAATAAACGTGTGGGTGCTGGGGGTGGGAATAATATGCAATGTGTTTAAAATACGTTGTCCTTTATAATTATATTGCTTTCTTATAGGCTTTGGTTCTCCATTAAATTTAGTTACATTTTTAAACAAAATGCCCATTGACTATGAGGGCGTGAAAAACAAACAGACAAACAAAAAACATTTATAAAGTAGAAAGATATTTAAGATGTGATCCTAGCCAGGTCTTGGGTGGAACAGCAAATTGTCAAATTGTCAGTAGAATAACCAAAGTGGTGATATGGGAAATTATCTTATCAGTCACTAGTTCAAATTTGGCTTAATCATGTTTAATATCTAAAATTTCACGACTATCTGATTTGATCTGTTCTAAACCTGCTGTGTAATTTGTTGCTGATTGCAGTCCAGGTCCCAGTGGAGCTGTGTCCAAGTCACAGCACACATCTAATTGACACTAAGTGTCACTTTCCTTGGCAGACTTAGATAGAAGGTCAAGGATTAACAATAGGATGGAGATTGTTTTTCCCTTTGCAAGAAAAACTCCCAACAGAGGATACTTTAGAAGCTTCAGGGAAAGTCTTGCCTTTTGGCTTTTGTGGATCAATAGAACTTTACTTCAACATGTTGATGTTCTGCATATGGTTCAAGCAATAGATTACAGTTTAGTAAATAAAAAATAAACTGTCCTCATATAAAGAAATGATAAATTTTAATTTTGAATCACTGTTTTGCTATCTGAAGTGCTTCACGAAAAATTGGTTTCTCAGTTATATGTTGTAAATTTTTATTTTTTTCTGAAATACACTTTTATTCTTTTTTCTCATTACTAGAATCTGGGAAGTCACACTGAATTTGATGATAATCCAATCCATATGTTTTCACTTTCTTTATAAATTCATGTTTTGCATCTTAAAGGTTATTAACCTTTAAAGTAAAAAAAAAAAAAAAAATCAGAAGCCAAGGACCACTACAATTCATAAAAAATGAGATGTTTTAATTAAAAGAGATAAATTCTTTTTATTATAATTCTTTTTATTTGGCTGTTGGTGTCTGTGTCTGCTAAGACACTGGGTCATCTGAGTTTTTATTCTTCTCTTTAAAAATCAGACATAAATCCAATATCTTAAATGAATATATATATATATATATATTTTTTCATTTTTCAACTTTCGGCTTTTTCTAACAGATTGTTTTTCATTGATATCTCTTTATTGACATGGGTCACTTAAATTCCTAGAATACTGTTTCTACCTCCTGATTTAAACATGATTTAAACACAACACGTCCTTGAAGAAAATTAGTTAAATATTAAAACTGATAAATTGCTTATTCAAAAATTAACCTGCAACATTTTTATAGTAATGCTTTTCAGAGAAACACACCAGTTGTGTATATATTTATTTGCATGCCTATTGTGTCCTTTTCTTTCTGCTTAATTCTCAGCTCTCTCTTTCCTTTCCATTTGTGACATTCAAACAGAGTAGCAACATGATAGATTTTTCCAGTCCTTGCCAAAAACCTTGATACTTCCTTACAACATACAATTTGTTATGAAGTACATTTATCAGCAAAATGAGCAGGAAGCTTTTGTTCAGGCATAAATTACATTATTTTATAGGTATATATTACATTAAATTAAATTATCTGAATAAATACATAAATAAATATTGTTTTATGCAGATTTCACTTGAAACTGAGACAGTTACAGACAAAAATAGAGTTACTCCTCCTGATTTCTGTACTCATATTATTTATTGGAAAGCTATGTATTGGTAGGATAGAGAGGAGAAGGCAGCACTTAGGAAAACTGCAAAAAAATCTCTTCCAAAATTTGGAGAGGGAATATAGGCTATTTTGCAACATTTTCTTTTAAAGTTCAGTTGAAATTTTTACGTGTGTTCCCACCAGTATACATTTTGGAAATTTTCCTTTGTGTCTGGTTTTTGAAGAGCAAAAAGGGGTCCTCATGTTGTCTCAAACATCCTCATGTTGTCTGAATAGTGCAATAACTATAACTAAATAGTGCAATAGGAAAAAAGCAACACCAAAGAAGGAGAAAATATCCACATGAAACCTTTCAAAGCCGCATTGTACAGCAGGAAAACCTGCTGTTCTTTCACAGATCAATTCAGCTATGGGAGTGTTTGATTTCCTAGTGAATTTACATAGCTGTAATATGAAGGTCTTTTAGGTGTATCACTCTTGCATAGTGTTAATAGTACTTTATAGTGTAGTATAGTGTACATAGTACTTTACCAACAAGTACTCTGCAAACTTAAGTTGTTCGCTGCTCTGAGGACACTTGGTCAAATTAATTCTTGATGTAATGCCTCTAAAGTAGTAGAAATTATATCTGATTTGAACTTGGCCCATTTTGATTGTCATACATTATTTCCCAATTTAATTTGTAGCTCAACACTTTTTGATTATTTAAAAATATATACTTAGGATATATGGATATCAGAGAAATACAACACATTACTGTTTGACTGTATAGTATATATCTGTGATTTCAGATTAATATTCTCAACAAACAGCAAAAAATATACTGTATATACTAAACTTGCTGTTAATGCAGAGAATTTCTGGTGTCTGAGCCAGGAGTTTTATAATGAAATAGTTTTCGTTGTCAATAAACTGAAACAGTTTTCAGTGTCAATAAACCATAAGAATTTTAGAAACTGAATTTGAGTGAATAACTATTAAAGAAGAATTTTAAAATGGAAACAAAATTCATTACCATAGAAATATTTTCTTCCTGTGAAAATGTTTATTCTTGATAAAACTGAAATGATTTATGAGATTTATGATCTATCAGTTTCATCGTCTCTTCTGTCGAAACCTACCTGGCATCCTACCAGCTCTTCCACTTCTTGGCATCCTGTGTTGCACTCCCTGGACAGGAGACAGCCTCTTTGAGAAAACCAACTGTCTCCCTGTGAATTCTAGCCAGAGCCCTCAGGACATCAAGTTTCCATGATACACAGAAAAGGACAGCTGCTTGGTCTACATGCAACAAAAGGGCCTCATCAATTTGATTTTTTGAAATGGCAAGAAATGAGTTCCCACTGTTTTTAAACAAAGTTTTAGAAGGGAAAGGTTCAAAATGTTGAGGATTAATTTCAATCTAGAGAATTTTATACTTGCTTGAAGATTTTCTGTGCTGCAGAATGCCACAATATGAACATCCCTAAGCCATCTCTTGAGAGTTTCATTCCAAATGTACATATTTTTGTAACATATTTTATTATAGTCCTTTTTCACAGTACTGTCCAGAACAAATAGCAGTAGAGTTTGTTTTTATATGCAGATTGAAGTATAGTATCTTCTAATTTCAACAGACATGCTTTGTTGTATTATGAAATCTATTCAAAGTTTTTTTTATGTTTCTCATCATTTTAGTGTCTTGCTGCATAAGGTAAAGTGTGAAAAGCTCAATGGAATGCTATTATTATTTTATATTTCTTCCCTTTCAACACGAGTGCTATCATTTACTGTTTTCCTTTTATGTTTGCACTATCGCCATTTTAATTCTTGTAATGAAAACATTGATTTTGAGCATATACCTGAACACTTTCCTTGGATTTTTTTTTCTTTTTTACAGCACCAGAAAACCTATGTAGTATCAAAAACACAGTGGTTCATTACTCTTGGGATTTGTATGAATTCTACTCCATCTTTCTATCTGGTTGAAATGAGAATCCATGTGAGGAAATCTTTTTAATTCCTGCACTTCAGCAGAACATTAGGAGTTTGACTTTGTCCTGCCCAACCTGTCATGCTGTTCTTCATAAATCTTTTTTTTACTTCTAGCTCAGTTGTTGTAATTATGTTTACTTTGGCTTTCTTCATTTATGTTTCATCTACGGATAGTCCTCAATGTGGCATATTGGCTTGGCTTCTCATATAAAAAGAGAATATCGCACTGTTTTTTCCCTTTATTCAGTCAAATCTACAAAGGCTTCTTCATCAGTGGATAGACTTTAGAAATCTACCCTTGGGATATTTCATACCTGAACTAACTCATTATGAGAGAGAACCCTATAAGAGATCTAATTTTTCACTTCAGACTTAATGATTGTTAGGTGCTGTGACATATGGACTTGGAATATGACATCAATGCTCTGTCAACCTTTAAAAAAATAATAATAATTTTAAATATTAAAAATAATATTAATTTTAATTAATTATGCCTCTTAATATTTTACTCATGAACTCTCCTCACAGTGCCAGCTTCCAATATGATGTTAATGTTGCTTTGCATTATAGGTGGACAGCAATATTGTATGGAGGGATAAGAAGGCTAGTTTTTGCAGAATGTAGGTTTTCATGTGTCAGTATCCTGAGAAGCATTAATTATGTTCAATTGAAAGAAGCCATTCCTCTAACTGACATCTGTGTCATTTCAAGGTTTTGTATGACTATTTTGTCAGCTGTTGGAAAAAAAAGGTGGGGGGGGGAGGGAGGGAAGTGGAGAAGGGGGAGGAATTTTTGAGCTAAAGGGTTTACTTCAGCAGTTCATTCAAGCTGAAAATCCAAGATACAGGAAGGAAGAATTTTCATGTGCTTATAGTGTTTTAACTCTCTAGTTTAAAATGACCCTATAATCAGGTTAGAGGGTCTTTTTGTTTTTCTTTTTGCAATGGGCCTAAACCACAAGTTATTTTTTCCTTTCCAGCTAGATTACTTAAAAATTGTACTTATTTGAATTTTATACTCATTTTCAAGTTACAGAGTTTCTTTCAATATAAACCCTCAGACCATATCCAATTTATCATGACTTCTTGTCTAAATTGCTGTGTAGCTTTGCTGTTTGCTGTTAAAATAACTGACAAAGTTGACTCCAGAGATGCACTTCAGTGATGCATGAGGGAATGTTCCCATGAACTGGATTATGTTGAGTCAGTTTGCTATAAACTTGGCTCAAGAACTTGAATGCAAATCAAGACCTTTCCTACAGCATAACAAATTCATGAAACAAACAGCAAAAGTAGGTAAAATAAGATAAATTTGAAATGATGTAGCATTGTTTGGGGGGGAATTTTTACAAAATATAAATCATTAGATCTGGCTAATATGTAAGTTTTCAGTAATTAAGGCATATGTTCTCCATAGGTAATCTGCACCCTCATCAGAAAGGTTTCATCATAGCCACCTATTTTCAGTTTTCAGTTTCTTAAAATCACATAGAATCACAGAATCACAGAATTTCTAGGTTGGAAGAGACCTCAAGGTCATCGAGTCCAACCTCCAACCTAACGCTAACAGCCCTCCACTAAACCATATCCCTAAGCTCTACATCTAAACGTCTTTTGAAGACTTCCAGGGATGGTGACTCCACCACTTCCCTGGGCAGCCTGTTCCAGTGCCTCACAACCCTTTCAGTGAAGAAGTTCTTCCTAACATCTAACCTAAAACTCCCCTGGCTCAACTTAAGCCCATTCCCCCTCGTCCTGTCACCAGGCACGTGGGAGAACAGGCCAACCCCCACCTCGCTACAGCCTCCCTTGAGGTACCTAAAAAGAGCGATAAGGTCACCCCTGAGCCTCCTCTTCTCCAGGCTGAACAAGCCCAGCTCCCTCAGCCGCTCCTCATCTTTCTCTAACTTTTTTTTTTTCTTTCTTTCCTTCTTTTTTTTTTTTTTTTTTTTTTTTTTTTCCCTGAGGTCATTCTCTGTAAATATTTATTCATTATGCATTCATCTTGAGCTTATAGATTCTTGTACTTTCAGCATATAATTAGACTAGATGATCTCAGGAGTTCCCTTACAACCTAAAGTGTTCTGTAGTTCTGATATAAATATATCACGTAAAAGAGAAAAAAAAAAACTTTTTTTGAAAATTGTTTGGGAAAGCGTGCTCACAAATTCTAGCTCCTTGTAGTTGTCGATCATATTTACTGAAAGAGTTACTTGCATGTGAAGAATACAAACACATTGGACTTGTTATATATGTACATATATATATATGCACATGTATCCTGACTGTGGAGAAAACTTGGACTGATGACTGAATTTAAGAATGAAAAGAGGGAGAGAAGCAATCTTAAGTGAGAGAAAATAGGAGAGAAGCTTTTCTATTCTCCTGTTCTCCAAATCTGCAATATCCAAGGCCTTGCCTCCACTTCCTTATATGCATCTACACTTACTATGGATTAGACAATAAAACTCCAAAGAGGACTGGCAATCAGAAAAACAGGTAATTTTGGTCCAAACTTCACAGATGCCAAATCTACTATTTACTACTGTGAGTATTAGGTCAGAAAGTATGCGTGCTTGTCTTACTCACTTAGGGACATTAGCGTATGAATGTTTTTTTACTTAACTTTTTGTCTCCAGTGTTCTTTCTTGCAGTAGAGGAATAATTACTGAAAAGTGAATAACTTCATTTATGCACAGACATTACCTGGAGGAATGGCAAATGCCCCAGTCAGATTGATTCTGTCAGTAAAACTCTGTTGGTCTGAAATATGAATTGACTTGTAGAGGAAACAACTTAAATGAAACATAGACGGAATAATAATCTCAGAAGGTTAGTATTAAAGCATTCAAGATTTTATTTCAGAAAATAGCATTATTTAATTTTGTTGATATTATGATGCATTACAGCACATCAGAGGAACAGACAAATAGCATACAAAACAAAGAGCTTTAGTAGTTTGCATATATGAAGAGTTTGCAACAGTACCCTCATTATGAAGTACCTACATTATGAAGAGTTAAATGAAGAAAATTTGCTCAAGGTAGTGTATTAAAGCAATGCCTTCTGCATTAGGGAAGGCAATAGTTGTATAAATATGACAGATTAATATTCAAGCTAACATATCATTCCCATATATTCTGCCCTGTTTCTGTCTATGCATAAAGAACAGATGTAGATTTATTGCTTCACTGCTCTTGGTCTAGAAAAAGTGAAAGTAATTTATTAGTAAAGTGAATGGACAGACACCTGTGTCTTCCTGTTTTTTACAGATAAGTCCAGAACCTATCCGGGTGCTGAAAGAGCTGGCAGACGTCATCGCGGAACCTCTCTCAATTATTTTTCAACGATCCTGGGAATTTGGAGAGGTCCCAGTAGACTGGAAGCTGGCAAATGTTGTGCCGATTTTCAAGAAGGGTCAGAAAGAAGACCCTAGCAATTACAGGCCTGTCAGTCTCACGTCAGTGCCTGGTAAAATCATGGAGAAGATGGTTCTCGAACTTATTGAGGCGCACTTGGGGGACAAAGCAGTCATTGGTCCCAGCCAGCATGGGTTTGTGAAGGGTAGGTCCTGCCTAACTAACCTGATTTCCTTTTATGACAAGATCACCCGTATGGTGGACCAAGGGAAACCAGCTGATGTGATTTTTTTGGACTTCAGCAAGGCTTTTGACACAGTTTCCCATAGGATCCTACTGGACAAAATGTCCACCATACAGCTAAATAAAAACATCATACGATGGGTGAGCAATTGGCTAACGGGCAGGGCCCAAAGGGTTATGGTAAATGGGGCTGCGTCAGGCTGGTGAGCGGTCACCAGTGGGGTCCCTCAAGGCTCCATTTTAGGGCCGGTACTTTTCAATATTTTTATAAACGATCTGGATGTAGGAATAGAAGGTATTTTGAGCAAGTTTGCTGATGACACCAAACTTGGAGGAGTTGTGGACTCGAATGAGGGTGGAAAGGCCTTGCAGAGGGATCTGGATAGGTTGGAGAGCTGGGCGATCACCAACCGCATGAAGTTCAATAAGAGCAAGTGCCGGGTCCTGCACCTGGGACGGGGAAACCCTGGCTGCACGTACAGACTGGGCGATGAGACGCTGGAGAGCAGCCTAGAAGAGAGGGATCTGGGGGTCGTGGTAGACAGCAAGTTGAATATGAGCCAGCAGTGTGCCCTGGCAGCCAGGAGGGCCAACTGTATCCTGGGGTGCATCAAGCACAGCATCGCTAGTAGGTCAAGGGAGGTGATTGTCCCGCTCTACTCTGCGCTGGTGCGGCCTCACCTCGAGTACTGTGTGCAGTTCTGGGCACCACAGTATAAAAAGGACATGAAACTGTTGGAGAGTGTCCAGAGGAGGGCTACGAAGATGGTGAAAGGCCTGGAGGGGAAGACGTACGAAGAACAGCTGAGGTCACTGGGCCTGTTCAGCCTGGAGAAGAGGAGGCTGAGGGGAGACCTCATCACAGTCTACAACTTCCTCGTAACGGGGTGTCGAGAGGCAGGAGACCTTTTCTCCATTAACACCAGTGTCAGGACCCGCGGGAACGGGGTTAAGCTGAGGCAGGGGAAATTTAGGCTTGACGTCAGGAGGGGGTTCTTCACAGAGAGGGTGGTTGCACACTGGAACAGGCTCCCCAGGGAAGTGGTCACTGCACCGAGCCTGTCTGAATTTAAGAAGAGATTGGACTGTGCACTTAGTCACATGGTCTGAACTTTTGGGTAGACCTGTGCGGTGTCAAGAGTTGGACTTGATGATCCTTAAGGGTCCCTTCCAACTCAGGATATTCTATGATTCTATGATTCTATCAGGCAGTTCTCTCTCCCCATTTTCTGCCCTTGTGAATCTTGTATTTATTTAGTTAGTTTTAATTATAATTGTTCATTAATTAATTTTCTTCTGAAAAAGGTTTCCAAAAGTGAGTGGAATCCTTCCCACGAAAGCTTCAAAAGTAAGAAAAAGCTATACATTTAGACCCAAAGTTTCTGTTTGGTTTATTTCTGTGAGTCTTTTGGCTGAATTGGGAAATGGTTATGGAGGAAAATGTAATTATTGTTGCTGCACAGTAGAGCTAATATTTTAATCAAACAATATTTGAATAAGGCATTTGGAAAATATTGTTATTCTCATTTTTCAGGTAGAAAGCTGATCCAAAGAAAGACTAAAACACTTGCCCAGGAGGAATTCTGTAGCAGAGTCAATGAGAGATATATCTGGAAAATATTTTTTGTGTGTTTTTCTGCATTACTGTACTCTTTCATATTGTAAATTAAGAATATTTTACTCTGCAACATTGTACTTCAGAGCACCAAGCTGTAACAGTTCTAATTGCAGCCAATAATTATATTCCAATGGACTGGAAGAAGGAAGACATTTCTATGAAACATGGCTTCAGTTAGACGGTTCTGGACCAAATTTTGTTTAATATAAATCAGTATGGGTCTATGATATTCTTTCTAAGCTGAAAGCTGACTACGGGGCAATACTGCAGTGAAGAATACACTTGGAAAGTTGTGTTTTGACAGTGATGTCTGTCTGAGAAGTACTATCTTCTACAAGCATTTCAGACTCCTGACAATATGTTTCCCAGAATATCTGTAGGAATGTAATCAATTTTAATCCATAGGTGATAAAATATACAGTCAATGCTGACATAATAGAATTTTAAAAATAAATAAAATAAAAAAATAAAGACCGAGAAATTTGCGATCAATGGCATGATGCTTTAAAATAAAACAAAATAAAAGACTTCTAATAACATGATGAAAAGTACAAAATCCTCGAAAGTGACTGGTATTACTGACTTGGCAATATTATAATAGGTCAATGTTCATGTCTTACAGATTTTAGAGTGTTCTTTTAAAAATGGCTTCACTGTGACTTCCCTGTCAATTGGTCATGAGGTCATTTTAAGGGTCAGGAAAGGATTGGTTCATCACCAAATGTATGTCTGTATTCTTTAATTGTATGCCTAGATGCACACTAGAGAGAAGCACATTAAAGACAGCATTTATTAACTTAAAGAGTGATCTGTTATGTTAATGGCTTCACTTTTGGCCATGTAAAAGGGGATTATACATTAATAAATCAAAGCAAATGTGTTCTTTTCTTAAAAAGGAAAAAAAAAATGCAGCTAAGGATTCAGTGCCCAGTCTTTATATCTCCTATTAAAAGGATACGCATTCCAGGCTGGCCATAACTGGATAGTATTTCTGGAATAAGAGTCAGCTAACTTTAACATAAACTAAATGAATCTATTATTTGTACAAATTAAGTTTAGAGATGTTTGGCTTGCTGGGATTTTAGAATAACCGTATTAAAAAAAAAAAAAAAAAAAGTAGAATAAGTAAATAATTGTTCAGATGGTGAAGGGCTGACCTGAAAAAGAACCAGAGAGCATGGCTTTCTTCATAAATCACACAGTTAGTTTTGGATTAGGTTTTGGCAGTCAAAAGCTACAGCTGTAGCTAGCAATTCCCTTTCATTAAGGAATGATAAGCTTTTTTCTTCAACCACAAATATTGTTGGTTAACTTAATTTAGCCAAAAAATGTTATAGCCTTGAAAAATAATGTGAAAAAGGACCAAATTCAACAAAAATATTGGTTCAAGTCCTTCACACTGGAATTGACACAGAATTGAATGAATAAAGTTTGTGATCTATTTGCTTGAATATGCACATTTACATCTAGTTTTTGGGATATTCGTAACAAAAGTACGCGAAGAATGGCCATTTTGAAATCTGAGATGCAAATGCATGGTGATTGAAATGTTGTTTTTATGCGGCTAGAAAGGAACAAATTGAAATAATCTAGAACTCAGTACGTCTACTGGATTTTTCTCTATAGTCTCCCATTTATTTTGTTTGCCAGCAAGAAAAGATGACCCAGAATAGCAGATTACCTCCAGATATCTTTAATGCTTCTTAAGACATGTAAAATGTGCAATTTTGGGGGTTTCATTAGCCCCTACCTCAAAACTCTACTCAAACCCATTGCATCCTGAAACAAAACCACAAATCAAAACCCAAAAGCAATGAACACTCTTACTGTCTGTTCCAAACTCCAAGGGATACAAAAATATTTCAATATTGAAATGAGAAGCATTGCTGAGCCAAAGTGTCAAACTTTGTGAGTGTTTAAAACTTGAGTGTGGTTCACTCCCTGACCCTGGGCCCTTGAGTCTAGGCTCCAGACCTAGTACCTTGGAATGCTGACAGCTGCAGCTTGGCATTTCACTTGTTGGGATTAATTAATTAATTAATTATTTTTAATGAAAAATAACCAGCCTAGGATCAATTTAAGGCTAAATTATACATATCCATGCAATCCACAACCAGAATATAGAAATGACTGAAGAACATATATATTCCCAGAAAACACAGTTGAATTTAGAGCTAGTGTTAGCTGGCCAGGATTTGATAATTTTCTCAGAAACATTTTATTTATTTTTAAAGGGTAGATGAGGATTTTATTTAATATTTTTATTTTAAAGGGAGGGGAAGGAAAACAGAGTGTGAATATGATAATACCTGAAAAGTTGTGGTTAGACTAATGAACTTTTACACACTGCCTCTTTCTTTTTCCTGCATATGAAACAGAGAATAAAAACCTTCAGGAACTATTTTAATCACATTGGAACTTGCTGGATGTTTTATTATTGCAAGAAATAAAAATGCTCTGTTTTCTCTCTTCTTTTCTGAGACATCATAGAATCTATTAGACTGTTTCCCTTATATTTTTAATACAGTGTATTTCAGGAGTATGCTTATGTTTAAAAGTCTCCTTTTAAAAGAGATACATCTGTTGGTTATCTCTCGTCTTTAACTAGATTAAGTAATTTAATTTGTCTGATAATTAAACAGTAACAGATCTATCAGCTGCACCATTTCTGAAAGAATGCTTTAGAAGTACTTGCATAGAATTAATGATATTCAAAATAACCCATATAAATGCAGTTAAGTTTTGAATTTTATTTCATTGTTATTATTTGACATTTCCTATTAATGTGCAAAACAAATGTGTAGTCTTGATGTTAGCCTGGCCTATATAACACCCCCGACTGCAGAAGTGGGAAGCTTCTAGTGGTATAGTTCAGCTCTGATCCATTCCTTTGGCACTGATGATTGCAGCTTTAGACAAAATAATAACATACAGGAAGATTGTTAAATTACTATACAGCCATTTTCTTTGAGAAACTTAATTCCTTGTGTGCTAGATGTATTTCCTGCTGATTATGAGTGATTTTCTAATGGAAAGAACCCAGCAGATGTAGTGTCATAACTTGCTGGAAGAGCTGGGTTGCAGGGTAAAACAATAACAAAGACAATTTTTATGACTGACAATGAACTGGATAGTTGCTTCTGAAACTGACTGAAAGCAAATGTTATCACTGTCCTCTGAAAATGAATAATCTGGTTTAGAAATGTGGATATATACATGTGCAAACATGTATATACACCCAATCAGAATGGTTGCTAAGCTTGGATTGTATAAACAAAAATCTTTGACACTTTGATTTTTGTTAATAAGTTCTCAGTCTGTAGTCTCCTTGCATTTTCAGAGCATCAGAACAGTTTAAAATGTGTTGATCACTTGAAAGATTGATGTTTTTCCTCCCAGACAGTGCATGTTTTACAAAGTGTACTTTGTGAAATCTAGTCTTGAGCCCCACTAGCATTTGAAAAAACATTCGTACTGTTTGGGGGGGTGTAGGGGTAGACAACAAACAAATAAATAAATAAACCAAAACTAAAACCAAAACTAATACTTTTGATTAGATGTACTCTGTAAATTATTATTATTATTATCATCATCATCATCATCATCATCATTATTATTTCATAATAGCGTTTCTTCTGCTGAGGTACATTGACACAAAATTTTATTGCAGTTTTGTAAATTTTTGTTTTCTGATCTAAGTTATTTTGCATTACTTGTGGTAAGACTTGGGAGTTCTGGTGGATAAAAAGCTTGACATGAACAGCATCCTGGGCTGCATCAACCCAGCAGGTCATGGGAGGTGAACATCCCCTTCTGCTCTGCCCTTGGGAGGCCCTACTTGGAGTGCGGCCCACTGTGGAGTCCACTGTATCCAGGTCTGGGGCACCCAGCACAAGAATGATGTTGATCTGTTAGAACAGATCCAGAGAAGGGCCACAAAGACAATCAGAGGACTGGAGCACCTCTCTTGCAAATAAAAAGCTGAGAGTTGGGGCTGTTCAGCCTAAAGAAGAGAAGGCTCCAGGGTGACCTTATTGCAGCTTTTCAGTACTTAAAAGAGGCATATAAAGAAGATGGAGAGCAACTTTTTGCTCTCAGATAACGACAGGACAAGGGGGAATGGTTTTAAACTAAAATAAAGGAGATTTACATTAGAGTGGAAGAGTTACACTCACAGGGTGGTGAGGCACTAGAAAGGGTTGCAAAGAGAGGTTGTGGATGCCTCATCTCTGGGGGTATTCAAAAACACATTGGACAAGGCCCTGGGCAACCTGATCCAGTAGGTGGCATCCCTGTTGGTGGCAGGGGGGTTGGAACTAGATGAAAATTAAGGTACCTTCCACCCAGAGCCATTCTATGATTTTACGATTCTTGCCATAATAAAAATATTAAAAATACTCTTGAAAAGGAGGAGGAACTGCCAGGACATAGAATGAGTATAACTTCTAGAAAATGTCTGTGGACAAATTACATACAACAGGAGAAATGCTGCTCTCTCTGTTCTCTCTGCTGTTCACTTTCAAAATTACATATAGTTAAATATAAATTCCAAATTCAGATACTGATAAAAGAACTGACTAAGTAAATAGTGAAGCTTTAGATAAATCAAATCATTGTTTGACATATTATACTACAAACATTTCAATAGACCTCATGCATCTGCAAATTAGGCTTGAATTGATAGAAACAACGTATAAAGCTCAGGAAAGATTTGCAAAAAATGTTTTTTTTTTTTTTTTTTTTTTAAAGAGCTTTTTGAATATTGAAAAACTAGGCTTTAAATAAAATTTTATAATATACCATTTTTGAAATTAGCATATAGTTAATATATTTAACAGAAAGACTAATAATGAACAATATTTTCATGGTTTTCTAATGAAAATATTCTTAAAAAAAAAATAAATATGTTCTGCCAGGAAGAAAGTTTCCGATGAGATAATTTCTATCAGATTAAACAAATGGAAGACTGGAAGACTTAGGGGGGCATCTTCTTAATAATGTGTATAAATATCTGATGGGAGGGTATAAAGAGGATGGAGCCAGGCTCTTCTCAGTGGTTTTTAGTGACAGAACAAGAGGCAATAGGAATACACTGAAATAATGAAAAATTCCATGTTAATATAAGAAGAAAAGCTCTTCCTGTAAGTGTGATCAAGTACTGGACTAGGTTGTCCAGAAAAGCTGTGCAATCTCCATAGTTGTATTCAAAACCCACCTGGACACAGTCCTGAGCATACTGATTTAAACAGGAGGTTGGGGCTGGACACTCTTCTGAGGTCCCTTCTTGCCTCAATGCTCTTCTGATTCTAAAAAATCCCTGAAAACAAAACAAAACAAAACAAAACAACAGAGATTCTCCAAATCTCTCTAAAAAAAAATAAAAAAGTTATAAAGATTATATATGTATGAACTTACTGTTAAAAAACAAACAAACAAACAAACAAAAAACCCACTTATATTAGCTAAAAAAGCACGCTTAGTTTATTTCTTTTCACTATGACATGTGCCATAGGTGATTATATTTGTTTACTTTAGATGTTGCAATACTTGAAGAATTTCATCATACCTATGTTCATGCCCTAGGATGTTTACCATCTCTATCGAAAAGTCATCAAGTAGAAACATGGCTGCCATGACTAACAGCATGAAGAGTTGAGTGCCAGAGCCATGAGGATGCATATTATCAGTGAGCCCTGTGGTGATTTTACTCAGGTGGGCAGCCGAGCTCCACCACAACCGCTCTCTCACTCCCTCTCTCCTCAAAGAGGAAGGGGGAGAAAATACAACACAGAGAACTCAAGGTTTGAGATGAGAAAGGTTTAATTAAAGGGAAAGGGAATGGGGAGGAAAAAAAAGAAACAAAAGAAACAATCAGTCTGCGCGGAAGCACAGAGAGAGGGAAAAAAATTATTCTCTACTTCCCATCAATGAGCGATGCTTGGCCATGTCTTGGGAAGCAGGGCCTCAAAACGCATAGTGGTTGTTCAGGAGGAACAGCCACCTCCCCCACGAGAGCCCCCCTTTTTATTGCTGAGTGTGACATCAGGTGTTATGGAATATCCCTTTGGTTGGTTTAGGTCAGCTGCCCCGGCAATGTCCTCTCCCCATCACTTGCCCACCCCCAGCCTGCTGGCTCTTGGGGGCTCAGAAGGAGTCCTGATGCTGTGCCAGCACTACGCAGCAATAGACGCAACACTGAAGTGATATCAGTGCTGTTCCAGCTACGAGTGCAGAGCACAGCACTGTGTGGGCTGCTGCAGGGAAAAGGTGACTCCAGCTCAGACAGACCCAACACAAGCCCCAAAAGACATTCCTGAAATTCTCAATATTTACTGCCTATATTATTATAAGAATCATCTGGAGTACAGTGAAGTCTTTTACAAGGGAAGCTCTTTATCTTTTTTTCACAAAAGCTTATTTGAATCAGGCTTAACACAACAAAGATACCAAGGCTCTCTAAGCTCCCTTCTGAAGACAGAATCCTTCTGAAGAGTCAGGTCAGGGTAGGAGTTAACTTAGTGGGACTGGACGACCCTAAGTCAACAAAAACTTTCTAGGAATCTACTTCCCCCCCCCCCCCCCCTTTTTTTTTTTTTTTTTTTTTTTTTTTTTTAGTTTATAACTTTCATTCTGGTGGTTATCAAAGATTTTCATTTTAATAAGGTATGTATTTTGGAAGTCACAAACATATAAATTGGAACAGGAAAGCAATCTTTAAACAGCATAATCCCATAGCTGTTCAGTGAACCAGTTTAAATACAGATTTGAAGAGAAACCTTTTTCTTGTTCCTAGAAAACAGATCCTCTTGTTTCATCTATCTTTTAATTTGATCACATTTAGTTCTGCCTTATGGAAAATTCCCAGTATTCTCTAGCTCACTAGAAAAGAGTTTTGCTTTTCATCATCTTGGGATGTTGGTGATAGATTTATCTGTTGCTACAAGTCAGGTTGCTACTGTCAGGCTGGGGCTGATCCACACAGATCTGAACACCCACGCCTACTCTGGTCTCCTTCAATTGCCCTTTCCATAGTGAAGTGTTTCTGCAATGTGAGTCATGTCCTTATAGACGTGATTCATCTATATGTGGTTAGATGAATATACGATCCCTAAAAAGTGTCTGTTTTCTCCTGTTTATGATAAGGAGAGATGCATTGCACATGTCTAAAACCATCCCCATAGACTACTGTGCCACTGACTAAAAATAAGAAATTCAATAGATCTATCAATTGTCAAACCTGGATTTTTCTATTATCAGTTGAGTCTACCATCACATGATGGGCATTTTTTTTTTGTTTGTTTGTTTTGTTTTGTTTTTGTTTTTGTTTTTATACACGTGTGTTAATTATATACTTGCAGTTATCTAACATTTAATTACTATTTCCAATCCTTTGGCTAATGCTGAGTTTATTAAAAGAATGGACACAATTATTAGCATGTCTCTTGAAAAAAGCAGACTTGTTCCACATTTCTTTCTTGTCTATCTAGAAATGAGTTTTAGGATTCTTGCATTGATTTTGGAATGTTTGACAGAAACAGTCTAATATAAAACTTAGTGGAGACTACTCACATATCCTGACATATTTTATATTTCTTTCTCTTCTAGGTTATTTTAACTAATGCATATTTCCATGAGAACTGTTTTGTTTTGTTTTTGTTTTGTTTTCATAAAGTAGACCTCAACCTGCTGCTGCTGTTTCTCACTAGATTTCCCATTCTCAATAAACTATTCCAGTGTCAGAAAGAGTCTGAAATCCAGCACAACCAACAGGTTCGAAATCCTTAAGTTGCCAGAATCTAATAGAAGTGGTTGGGAATTTTCCAGTGAAAATGTTTGAGGATGTATATTAAGGAATATATAGGTTTCTCTCAGTTTCCATCTGCTCCAGAACTTTTATTTTAATTTTAACTCAAAGACCCCTTACCAACATTTTTCCTGTTATCTCTTTGGCCTTCAGCAATGTTCTCTGGTCTTTTTCATTCACAGAAACATATGACTACACAATAAGATAAATATACATCTTGCTTTTGCATTTTAAGTCCTGGAAAATTCCCCAGTCCACATAGTTTATGTCTTTCTCTGGCCTTGTCATGCTGGTCTGTCATTTGAGTAATAGTTTCTGTTGTATCTGTCATTATATAAAAAAGCACATAGATTTTTATTTATTTAGTCAAAAGGAAGGCTGTCATGTTCACAAGCTTCATTTTCTTCTTTCTTTTTTAATAGGATATATTTCTACAATATCATGTAAACTAAAATAAGTTAGGAACATGTGCCGTCTGAACATTTTTACACATTTGTCTTTTATATATATATTCTTTTTATATTCTTTTATATACTCTATTTATGTATTCTTTTTATTTAGATATATTTTATATATAAATATATATACACACATTATATATACGTATATACAAATATATATGTATATATATGTGCATATATATACATATACATATATTATATTATATTATATATACATTATCTATATATCTATATATACATGTATATATTATATTTTATATATTTTTATATATTTTTATATTTTTTCTTTCCCTATCCAAAATGCTTTTTTTTTTTTTTTTTTTTTTTTTTTTTCCAGCTAACACAGAAATCATAGATGCTGACATTTTAACTTAGCCAAATTTTAACTAAACTTTCCTTTTTTTCCTGGGGAATGAAAAAAGGTCTTTCTTTCATAAAGGCTAACATATTATCCTGACTCCAGGTAAATAACTCAAATCTACCAAAACAGCACAACTGCTTTTGCTTTTCCCTTCAGGAAACTTACTGAATATGCATCCTGTACAATTCCTTGATAACAGGCTTACAGACAACATAATATCCTCTGGAAAATTCCTGCTGAACTTCAAAGTACATTGTCCTTTAAATTTGTGAAGCTGCAACTTCCTGAAAAATCTTCTGCCTTCTGCAAAGTCTGTTGTGAAGGGTTTTCAGTGTCTGTGCTTCCTTTACTATAAAGAGCAACCAAACAGGGAAAAATCAGCTTCTTCAATCAAAGATTTTGTTACTGGTATGAAGCTTTATGTTAAAGTGAGAGTAAGGGGAGAGAGGGTAGATTTCACTTTGCAATTCATTCATGTATTAGACTATCCTGAGTTGGAAAGGACCCTCAGGAGGTCAGTATATATTATGAGCCTACCACCAGAAGTAGGTGTAGTTCAAAAAAATAATAAATTAAATAAATAAAAAATAAAATCTAAACATGTACTTGTTTTTAATCAATAGAATCAAACCAACCTACACTAAGGCTTGAATTAATGTAATTAATATTATGTATCAAAGCTATAAGGTTACCCAACAAGCTTTTTTGTTGAGTACTGAGAGCTGAAATTTCATGGCAGAAAATGATACTTTTAATACGAACCTACATATCACCTTGGGAAGAGTACTAATCAGAGCACCTGTTGAAAAAATACCTTCCATTATACAAGGACCATATTTTAATGTGAACTGTGGATGCATGTTTAGCACATGCTGAAATACCAGTCAGAGCTGAGGGTCTGGTTTGGAGTCCAGCTCCTGCCTGTTCCCTTGGTTGAGTTTCATTTCTGCAGAAATCAGGGCACATAGGAAGGGGGAAGTAATACAAGTCTAGGTATTATCCTGATGTGAAAATCAGGATGTCAGATGACTGGGAGCCCACATTTGCACCGACTTGCCCAGTTTGCACATATCCAAAGTGAGATAGTTCTTAAATGCAAAAAGTGAATGTCAACACAAGATATGTGTCACCTTCTTGACCCACAGAGAGAATTAAATAAATAAAGACAAGACATAACAATATAGTATCAGTGACTTTCACTGAGAGAAAGAAATTAAATATTACTGAAGACCTTTTGTCATAATTCAACCACAATACAGAACAGTGTCTCATAATTCCCATTTGGTTCTTTACAGAGGCATGAATATTTTCACTGAAGTGTAGTCATTTTCACCAGTATCTGGGTATTTTGAAATGTGAGTCTTAGGACGTTTCTGACATATATGCTGGTATGAGAACAAACAAATAAATAAATAAATAAATAAAAGTATATTCCTCTAATGTGGAAAGGGAAATGTCATTCATAATCAGGTTATGCCCTTTACAAGCTGCAACATGGGTTCATAGGGACACTGGACTAGATTCTACTATATTTATACCAAATTGATCATAAAGTATTGGTTAAAATGAGAGAGATGAAAACAAAGTGAGTATTCACGCTAAGAGGAATATTAACTTTAGGCATTTGAATTTAGGTTCCTCCAGAAGGCAATTCAAAGATCTTTTGTTAACCTGTTGCAGATGGTAAACTACAGCAGAAGCTACTCTTTCTCCCTCCACTGTAGCACGAACTCAGTGAAAACTAGCCTAATTTAGGCTGTAGTTACATGTTCACTTGAAGTCTGCATAAATCTCCATAGCCATGAAAATGTACAGTTTATGCCACTTCATCCACATATTTCGCACATATGAGATAGCTAGAAAAGAAACCGACCAAAGGAGATAAAAATACAGATTCAAATATTATTTTTTAGCCATTTTGGTTCACAGATTGTATTCAGGGAGCAAGAAGGGAAGAATTGAGAAATACTTGATAAGAAGGAGAGAACGACTCCCATTTCGGACAGCACCAAGATTTTATGTTCTATTACGGTGATTCTGTAACAGGGGCTTCAGTTACCTATAGGCAGCATTTAGCACTGAGACTTGTTAATAATGTACTGGTGGAACTGATTGTGGAATAAACTTTCAAAGGATACAGAACAAATCTAATGTTTCATTACATTTAGGGACCACTGCCAAATCTTTGATAAAAGGCTTCCATCTGAAATATAGCCATATTCATGCTGTAAAACAGCCATGTTCCATGTACCTGAACTATCAAAGCATTTCATGCAGAGAAGCATTTCTGTAACTCAGAAAAATAAGTGCCAAAGGGCATACAAATTGCTGCAGCCTTTGTGATTTAGTTTATGTGAAAGGTTTTCAGATGTTACAGAGCTGGGAAGCAGTTTAAATTCTCAGATACAGTACTTGCTTTATAAGCATTCCTCCTATTTTTGGCAGAGTGACTCTCAAAACGTTCCTCAGTATAAGAAAGTGTCTCACGATCTGTTCTTAATCTTCAGTAGTGTGTCATAGACATCACCAGACCTGCCTCTGTTTTGCTTAGCTTGGGATTTCTGTGGTTGAAAGCAACTTCAGTGCATTTTTTTGGTTACATATTGTTATTAAGCCAGGGATATGGGCCACTAGTCTACTGTGTTTGCAAAGCTGTGGTGGTCCCCAAACTACTATTTTGAATTCAGAAAATAAATATAAGAAAATTGCAAGCCATAATCATACCTTGAATTTGTAGTCTTTCTGCTTATTTCACAAGGAATTATAGCCAATACCCATCCCTACATAGGTAAAGAATGAATGGATAATTTGGGTAAATTTTTCAGGGTGAGAAAAAAAAAACACAATCATAAATAAAAGTCAAAGAAACAAGTTTATGTAGGCTCTGTTGCTGAGTGTTGAATATGGAAAATCATATTTACATGGTATAAGGAAAAATTCATTTTTATGTCCTTTTCATCTGTCCTCCAGTCTTTGAGTTCAACAGAATATTGATCATTAATACATATAGTAGATACTGTGATTATTTACTTATTTTACTTTTTTTTTTTTTTTTTTTTTTAAATGTTTCAAGCAAGGTTTTGGCCTTGTACTCTTTAACAATAATGAACTCATGGTTAAAAATTGCTCTGGTGTTAAACATAAATGAAGAATTTTATATATAACTGATTTTTTTTTTTTTTTATTCTCGGCATTATGCTTTCAGCATTTAGAACCGAATCCACATGCTATTACCTCTTTGCCATTATTCTTTCTTACTCCCATTACAGAAAGTGGTTTTGTTTGTTTGTTTGTTTGTTTGTTTTCTTCCTGAGGGATTAAGTTTTAAAACCAAGTGCTCAAGTTAGCCTATTAATAATAATGCAAATTTTCACTCAGTAATGTAAGAATAAAACAATAACCCCTTTCCCATTTCCTTCAGAGGAAAACTCTTTGTACTATGCATTCTTGAGCTGTTTTGATTCTTAGCATCCAGTGACTTACTATATTCAGTCTCTTTTGCTTCATCTAGTGCCGAATTCCATTTATTCACTTACGGTAACATCTAAACCAAGTTTTAAATTGATGTAGCACTCTAATCTAATGGCTACTTTCAGTATTTCTTTATTCTTTGTTTATACAAACTTAAAAGACACACAGTCTAAATTCACATAAGTGGAAGAAGCATAAAATATCTACATGACAGATAAAGAGAGTATAAAACCAAATAAAACTTTAGAACAATTAAGTGTTCCTGTTGAAATATGCTGTTATTCCTAAAGGAAGTGGAATGTTAAACCACTTTAGAAATCCTTAGAGGTGAATTCACTCAATGCTGTTACAAAGCAAGAGTAAAATACACACACACACATGCACACTATTTTATAGCATCTGTTGTTAATAACCCAAGAATTACCTACAGAGAGGAAGCAGTGAAATAAAACACTATCACCAAGAAACAGTGATTACCACATAATAAAAATATAGGTATGCCTGATCAAACTGTACCCTCTAAATATAACATTGTTTAGAAAATTCAGATAAACAGACCTAAAACACCCTAAAATTGTGTGTTTGAAGCCTTAAACTTTCAAGCTGTCTGTTGCTAGGTAGACAGCATTCTCCACTGCTCTTGAAATCCTTAAGATTGGTTGCTACTCACAGTTCTACTTTTATTCATGTCTCACACTGAAAACCTGTGGGTCACCTGTCTGGACAATTCAAAAGTTTATGTAGGATGGAAAGACAGAATGGCATGATGGAGGGAGGGAGAGAGAGATGAGAGTGAAGAAGGGAGAAAAGAAGAAAGAACAGGATGAAGGGAGAAAGTATGGAGAGGGCAGACAGAAATGAGAGAGAAACTCGAACATCATAATAATCACAGGGCTTTTTGCTAAAAAGACTCCCTGAACAAGCCACATGCTAGGCCATGTCAATATCACCAACTTGCACTTCCTAATAGTGCTTTTGACTGTTTGTTTGTTTTGGTGCATATATTTTTCCTTCTACTTCCTTACTCCAGTTTTGGTAGACCAAAATACAGATTATACATAAATAATCCAAAAGAAGATGACGCAACCCACCAGAATGGTCTGCCACTAGTCTATACGTGTGTGCTGTTAACAAGCAGTTATAAGCAGCATCTCTGTGCTGAAGCACCTGAACTGTGTGCCTATGTTTCTAAGTATAATGAGAAAAAATAACAACTTCATATCACAGGAAAAAAAAAAAAACAAAACCAAAAAACAACATGTTATAGCATGCATTTTCAAATGAAATAATTTGGTCTGCTGAACCTTCTGGAAGTTTTAAGTTTTCATATATTTATATACTTTTCCAAAAGCAGTCTAATCTATCAAGAATAAAATATATTACTGCAACATCTGACCTAATTGCTAATCGGTTATTAAATTGTGAAGGCAGGAAGCCATTTTACCCAGTAATCTTTGGGATGCCAGAATTGGTCTGGCAAGCAACTGATCTACATTATATCTGTGAGAATTAGGCACTTAAAAGTATAGTTTTATATCACTGGCTAACTTCATGAAAATCCCAGCACAAGCAAGAGATTCTACCACTCCACTGAAATGTAGTTAAGTGCATCTCTCCAGCTCTAGATGCACAAGCATCAAGACAGGTGCCTGTATCAGCATCTGTGTCAGGTAGCTAAATACTAGTACTCCGGTTCAACATAAAAAGTTACAAAATTCAGGGAAGGTCTGTGCTGAAGTCCTACCTATGCTTGCTTGAGTTTTACTGGCACTAGCTGTGAGTATGTAATACCACCAGGATACAACAAAAGCCAGACTTCCTGAGTATTTCTTGTTGAAGATGACCCCATAGGACAACATGATTAATAACTGCTCTGTGGTCCAGTGACAGGAAAGCTCATCAAAGATATAGAGGACAGTTTTAATTACTTTCACTTATGAATATTTAATAATGCATATCTATTTATATATCATGGAGCAACTCCAATGGGTACAATGCCAATCCAGAATAACAAAAGAGTTAGAGCATTTTGGAGAACAAAACTGAGACTCCTGTCCATGTTTTGGGTTTATTTAGGCAATAAAGAGACTGAATTTTAATAATTTGCATACCCTTTGAGTTCACAGGCCTTGGAACTGTAAGTTATTCTGTGCACAGAAGATACATCTTATTTTAACCAAAAAGGTTAAAATTTGCTGAAATTTAGTAAGCTAATGTGTTCAGAAAAAATAAAACAGTTGTTTTAGAAAATGAGTAGCTCATTTCATTTTTAAGGTCCATTCCAACCCAAACCGTCCCACGATTCTGTGATTCTATGATCTAATATAGCAGAATCATCTCTTTTCTTGTACTTCCATCATGTTTCTCCAGTGTTGTCTGTAAAAAAATCTTTGTTTAAATACTGGTATTTCCTATCCAAATATACTTTTGAATTTGTGTTTTCCTTGGGGAACAGGAGGAGTCTCCATTTGGAGTTGAATGTTGAAATAAACAAATGCATTACAATGCTTATAAATTGACATTGGATTAAATGGACACTAATTTACACTACACTTAAACACTTTATACTATACTTGCTGAAGGAGGGAAATGAGTTTATGACCCCTGAAACATGTCTAATTTCCTACAATTTATGCTTAACGGATGGAGAATAATGGAGGCTACTCCAAGAGGAGACATTAAAAGAAGCTTTTCCTGTCAAGGTGGATATGCAATTGTTCAGAGCAGGCTCTTCAAAATTAGAATAGATTTTCCCCTAGTGTTTTAAGTCATTTTATCTGCCATTTGACACTGTATTTAACCCTTTTATTAATGACAGCTGAGCTTTACTTTCCATTTAACTCCAATTCCATTCCCATAACAAAACAAAGTACCACAGTTATAACATGAATCGCTCCTTAGGGGAGTTTAATGATACAATCAGGGTAGGATCCTGTCAGGAAGATCAGGACCTCATCTGATGCTGACCTCAACATTCTGTGATCTTTCAAACTGACTTCTTGATGAAAGTCAAAGCAAAATATTCCTGAAGCTGGCTTTATATAAAACTATTCCTTCATTAAATAATCAGGGTTCATATCACTGAAATTTATTATCATGTCTGAGGTAATTGCTTCAGCTACTTCACTTTGTCGCGAATGAGGTGTCTGATAAAGATATAAAATGAACACAGATCTGTTACCTGGTGAAAACATCCAGTGAAATATCCTTTTAGCCTAGAGAGGGTGCCTGGCAACCTTTGTAGGTGTGTATGAGAAGAGCTCAGTACATGTATTTTCTTTATAAGCACATCCTACATTAACATTCTTGCAGAATAAGCATAGTGATTTTGAATATGGCAGATTATTTTTATGTTTACTGGTTACTAATTCTTAATCACAGAGCAAGTCTCTGATAGTGTTTTTTGTTTTGTTTTGTTTTGTTTTGTTTTGTTTTGTTTTGTTTGTTCGTTTTTCCCCTAATATATTACCTATCAAAGATACAAACTCCTGTTTTTCTGATGGGTTTCTATTTAACTCTGCCAGCATCAAAACTTGTATACTTCCCTTGGAACTGTGTCATTCTCAGAAACCAGGCTTTGGCAGTCTGTACAGAGAGCAAGAGTATTACCTTTTTTTTTTTTTTTATAATTATGCTATTACTAAACCTCCATTCTGCTACCTGTCCATGAGCTGAGTGACTTGTACACCTTTATCAAAGATAGGGAGGCAAAAAGCTCTTTGAAATACCAACAAGAAAAAGAAATAAATCTCCTTCTATTACAATCTAGCTCATAGAATCATAAAATCATAGACTGTCCTGAGTTGGAGGGACTCACAAGGATCATTGAGTAGAATTCCTGGCTCCACACAGGACCAACCCAAAATCAGACCATATGTCTGAGAGGATTGTCCAAAGACTTCTTGAACTCTGGCAGGCTCAGTGTCATGACCACTTCCCTGGAGGGTCTGCTCCAGGGCCTGGCCACCCTCTCGGTGAAGAACCTTTTCCTGATATCCAGTCCGAACCTCTCCTGTTGCAACTTCATGTTGTTCCCTCAGGTCCTATTGTTGGTCATCAGAGAGATGATTTCAGTAGCTCCCCCCTCACCCTCCATGAAGAAGCTGTAGACTGCAATGAGGTCAACCCTCAGTGTCCTCTTTTCCAGGCTAAAGAAACCAAGTGACCTCAGCCACTCCTCATAAGTCTTCCCCTCCAGACCTTTCACCACCTTTGTTGCCCTCCTTTGGATATTCTTTAATAGTTTTATGTCCTTCTTTTACTGTGGCACCCAGAACTCCACACTGCTTGTGGTGAGATCACACCAGTGCAGAGTAGAGAGTCATATCCCTCTACTGGCTAGCTGTGTTGTGCTTATTGTATGCCAGGGTGTGGTTGGCTCAATTGTTATTAACAATATGCAGTTAACAGCAACAACATGATCATTCTTATGTCAAACAAAAATGATAAGAAAGGTTCAAGCACAGGGAGGTATCAAATGAAAATAATCTTATTTGCTTTTGATTGTTTTGTTTTCTTTTTTGTTGTTTTTTCTTTTTATTTTTGTTGTTGTTGGTGGTGGTGGTGGATGGTTTCTTTAAAACATATGTGCAGCTCTCACAGACATCAGCAAAATCAAGGTCTTAAACCTGGTGAAACAGCTGTCCTCATTCTGTTCAATGAAAGTGCCTGATTTACATGTATTTTGCTGGTCAGTTATCTCTTTTGCCCTTCTTGGAAGTGGCTTGTTATCACAGAATCATGAAGTCTCTGGATGTCTCTAGTTCAAACAAGGTTGACTATAAGATATCAAGCAAGTGTCTCAGGGCTTTATTTAGTAATGTCTTGGAAACCTCCAAGAATGGAGGCTGTACAATCTCTCTGAGCAACCTGTTAGTTACTTGTTAGTGATATGAGAACAGGTAGATCTCTATCTTAGTTTACACTGGAGGCTGTTCAGCTATCTCCAGTTATTATCCAAGAACAACAGTTGCACATTACTCTGCAACCAAGGCATGGATATAACATGAAGGCAGAGTCTCAGCCCCATCCTTGAATTGCATTACAGTATAGTGTAATGGAACACAAATCCTATGCAAGGCAGATTTGCCTTGGGAAAATATCTTCTCTCCTTTTGGACTGATGAGTAATGGGATTTCAGACCATGGCTTAATTAAGGACAAAACGGATCTGAAGTAGAAAGTATAAATGTTAAATAATTTTTAAGCTGAGTCTCACCTGTGATTTGAATCTACTCTTCAGTACTTATGGTAAGAGTTTTTTACTGTTAGACACTGATCATAAATATGAACAGTGTTCAGGATTCTTCTGTTTAGTACAACAAATTATATTTATTTTAAAGCTTATTTCAGCAGTTAGTAAAGTGTGTTAAAAAATGCAAATATAATATTTATATGTTCTCTCATTTTATTTATTTGTTTATTTATTTTATCTGTTTTAAATTTCTGTAGAGAATCTATTTATTTTTTAAGAGCCCTTTCCAGAGACTTGTTTAAGATTGTAGCAACTTTTGTGGTTGACTTACATGAGTTAAGTCAACCATATTCCATTACCAGAATATGACAACAATGTAAGAGTATCATGGGTAATGATTAGTAGTAAGTAATTTAATACTTCTTTGTACTTGTGCACTTAAAGATTTTTACGTTCTCATACTGCCTGTACAGTCTGTATTTACAAGTTAACACAAGTGTGTGGAATTTCCTAAACTTTGAAGTCTTGATCAGTATATGCCTTCCAGATGTAAAACTATACAGAGATAATGAAGAAGTGTAAAAATATCAATTGGATTGTGCAGAAAATTAAAATGTGAAGTTATTGTAGCACTAACGGAGCTGTGTTTGCTAGATTGAAACATCTGTTTCTATCTAAATATTCACATTTAGGTATATAAGCAAAGAAAATAAAGATGGTGCACTGACTGTAATGTCATATTTGCTTTGGATACACTGTAAAGACAGTGGATTATATATGAGAGAGCACTTTGGGCTGAGGCCAGTCTGTATGTATAGAAACCTTTCATTTTAATTCTTAATGAGCAGATATAAGGGTAGGTGCTATTGTAAACTGTCAAATTACAAGCTTTGACTATCCTCATCAGCTAATCAGTTGCCCCCTAAGAACTGTCCTTGCCTGTGTCACCAAATGTATAATCTTACCCAAAGTGATAGACTTGCCAATTACTTAAGGTCAATCTTCAAATGATTCAATTCCAGCTCTCAGGAAGGGTTTAATCTCCTGTTACAGAAAATGCCTCAAGAACCTGGCTAGTAAATTGCCACATAAGTGTAAGAACTTCAGCCACTTTTTTCATTCCCACATATGAACAATGATGTAACATTTAAAGAATTCATTCAGTCACATTTAAAACGAAAGATTACGACCACACGGCAGGAGGGGGTGGGATGAGAGGAAGGAATGTGGGCCCCTCCTTTCTATCTCAAACAGCCAGTTACAAATGTGCAAAGGGACCACGGATTGAAAGAAAAAAAAAAAAAAAAAGTACTAAATTACCACATTTTCCATTGCCAGGATATAAGAGATTATAAGAGGTTTAAGGCAGGGACGGGTCAAGCAGCTCTCTGTCTATTCATGGCCTTTTTCATTCTTTTCTCCCCCATATTTGCAGGTAACTGCTCCATGCAGGAGTCTTCTAACCCATCTCTAATTAATATTTCATATAATCTTCTTGTAATACTGCTAATTGTTCACAAACAGGTGATTTAATCAACACTCTGCTAACAGGCAAAGCTTTATTCTTTCCACTGTTTTGTGCTTTGACACAGGGAGAACTTCGACAACTATGTCCCAATTGCTTTGTTTCCATGTAATTTAACAGCAAGACATTATTTTCTCATAAGAGGTGCTTTGAATTTTTACTGCTAATGAATAAATTAACTAAAAAGGTTAATCTGCCTACATGTTTATGAAACATTATGCAAATTGTTCTCAGAAAGGTTTAATGGTAATTGAAAGCAATTGAAAACCATGGTACATTTCACTCAATTTTAACTTTTTTTTTTTTTTTTTTTTTTTTTAAAGTATACAAATTGCACTCATTTAAAATTTTACAGATGTGTAGGCAAGATATTATTTTTTATAAATTTAAAGTAAAAGGGGTTTTCTTACAAATTTTCAGTTTAACAGACTTCCAACTTTATGGGGATTCAACTGAACTTGGGAAGGATGACTATGGTTTAATGTTTTTATTACTATAAACCAATAATATTATTTTAACACACAGTAAACCAATTGACAAAATATTTGTCACACCAGCTTTTTACTGAGAGGATTTAAGATCTACTATCCTCCCTAAAGTAATGTGGGTTCATAAGAGCTGAATCTTGCTGCTGTGATCCATACACTAAACTCAAGTTTTATGCCTAGTAACCCTTTAGCACTGAAGTAAGTAGCTCAGTTTCCATAACTCTTAGAAAAGAAAGCCCCAAATTATGCCTTTATTAATGGCCACTAATGTCTCTTTGATTTAAAAAAAAAAAAAAAAAAAAGGAAGTACAGGGAGGGAGTGGAGAGACAGTAAATAAATGAGGTAGAATATAGGTGGCGTAGTACCTATAGGTCCTATAAGTGTTTATAAAAGACACCCATTGTGTATAAACATTAGGTCTGTACAAAAGGATTTGTCTTCACAAAGACCAGGAAAAATAATGAGTATTAAAACTGTGACATGGAATAGCCCCAAGGCTTTGGAAAGATCTATTTGCAGGCAAGTGACTAGTATTTATTTCATCACTGTGGGAATCACTCTTTAGGGAACATGTCAAAACTATCTGGATATTTTTTATGAACAGATGACACACATTTCTCAAATACAACAACATTACCTTGGAAATTAATGTCAATTGGCATATCAGTTAAAATCTTTTAGGCAATTAAGTTTTAGCTATAAGCTGGACTTTTTGTCTGCTTGTTTTTGTTTGTTGTTGTCATTGTTTGTTTTTGACATTTCTAAAAATGTAAAAAAATATTGTGAATAAATTAGTTTTAAAATGTTACCAGTCTTGTCTTATTAGTTTTTCATGAATCTTTGTCTTAATCTTTTGTGACTTTGAGAACACTTCCTTTTTTGATTTCATAATTTTTCTTTAGTATAAACTTTTCTTTTTAGAACTTGGTGGATAGAAGAAGGAAACACACACACACATACACACACAAAGATGAAAAACTGTAGTTTGTTGTGAACATATTCAGTGTTACATAAAATATATTCATCTACTTAAAAATGCTTTTGAAAAATTTCAAGCAGTTCTGTTTGCAACTGTTTACTTCAGATATCTCTGCTGGATGTTCTTTGAATACCTTTCTGAGTATTCAGGACACTATCTTATACTGCTTTTGGAAAGTAAAAATACCATGTATGCTCACAGTGCATGTGATCTGTGCTGACTACTAGCAGATAGAACAGTCAGGGATTGTCTTCAGTTTAAGACCTCTCAACTTTGCAGTGGGAGTCAGTAGAGCCATTGAAGGTAGCACATTGTTGACAAGAGCAAATGGTTTCCCCATCCTTTACAAGTAGCCTTGTCCCAACAGCTCCCTTCCTTTCCTGCATTTCAGAGCTTACTACAATGATATTTGAATGTCCTCATAAGTTTCAATGAAGGGCAGTATTGCTGAGGGACTTGAAGTATTTTCTGCCGTTTCACTTCTAGAAGCTTCTACTAATTATCTTATGCACTTGAGATCTTGTCTCTCTTTCTGCTAACATCTCAAATAAGTAATGAAAACTCTTATTTTCTAAAATGTTTTTATCAACAAATAACCAGGAACATAGGAGTATTTTTGTTTCTGTTTAGAGAAATCACAATGGGTAATTCCTTCCAAATTCTATTTTAACAGTTATTGGTGTTCTTGCTCCCACTTCTCCAATGTGTTGACTCTCATAGCCGTATCCCTCTGACAGTGTTTTTCTGCTTTCTCCCATAAATGTTTTCATGGATATTTTACATGCTTTGCTTCTTGTACTTGAGTAGGTTTTATAAATCACTGGTGTTTCTCTGGTTCCCTCCACTTCTAGATATAAACATAAATCTCCTATCCTTTAGCTTCTGCCAGGTGCTTTTGTTCTGCTTTTATAAATTTTACTATCCTTTTATCTTGTAATTCCAAAATGAGTTTGAGCACAGAAATCTGATAACAAAAAATGGATCAAAATATTTCAAAGGAGATAGCACTACATTTAGTAATATCAATATTCCCATTTAATTGCCTGAATTTTCTCACCTGTTGCATAAAATTTTTACAGATATAAATGAACTGTGAACAACAGATTCAGGGAACAGATCCTTATTTGTAACTTGAAGAAAAAAAAAAAAAAAGAAAAAAAGTAGGTTCCTCCATTTCCCACACTGTATAGAGTTGATTTATCTGTGAATATAAGTTAGAGAAGACCTAGAGTTACTCAGAGTCCTAACGAGACCTAACATCTTGTCGTGGCAGGCACTGAGGATCACTGGCTTACTTCCCACTTTGAAAACTGCCACACACCTTATCCAAGAAGACAGATGGAAAACCAGATTTCCTGAGAATCAAGCTCCCAGTGAGTAAGTAAGTAAGTACCTAAAGGCTCTTTTGGGGTATGAATAACCACAGAATATTTTTTCTCATAAAATTTACAGCAGTTTCTACTTCTGTCCATGTTAGAGAAATACCATATGAAAAAGCTTTCTTTCAAGAATTCTTTTCCCAAAACTGTCTTGGAGCCAAATGCTTACAGTTCCACAAAAATTGCAAAAGCAGCTGAGTATTGCCCTCTAGCTTTTTTTTTTTTTTTTTTTTTTGGGGGGGGGGGGGAGGGGAGGGAGGAGGAAGGATGGGAGAAGGAGGATGGACAAAAACACAAAACAACAACAACGAAGTCTACTCTATTTTCTATTTTCTGCTTGCAGACCAGACTTCAATGAGCATAGAGGACCTTGCCACCTGGTCACTCTTTCCTCCTTTATATCTGTCTGGGGATCTAGCAGAAGAATATTCACCTGCTTCCAAACCATAAGTATGATTTGTGGTTTGTGATTTATACTTCATTTGTTGCAGTAAGTGCAATATACTGCCCTTTGTGCTCTTGCAACAGCCATTTATATCATTGGTCATTTCTGTAGTGATGTAGCCCACAGAGCAGTTGAATGTTTTAAAAGCAGTACTGCTCAGACCACAAGGATTGTTTTCCATCCCATTACAGTGTTTGTCACACTTCAGAGGCAAGAGAGGCATGTCTACTTTCCACCTGAAAACCTGGGCAGAGGACCAGACCAACCCACAGATTTCAGCTGGGGAGAAAGGTAAGGTCACAGACTCAGCTAGCTGTACTCAAAACATAGAAACAAGAAGTGAACTTATGACTGTCAGATGATGATTCTTCCTGAAATGTTTCTACTCCTGATAACAAGAGATGTGGACAGCAAACCAAAGCTGGTGGAGAATTTACTTATATAATCGTAAACAATCTGTAACCTGAAATACTGAATAAATATGAACTGAAATATCAGACTTTCCCTCATCTCTTCAAATCTGACTTCTTACCTCAGTCCTCAACCAGACCAGAACTTGGGTTGGGTAGGAATACTTACTTCCAGTAAGTTATTTTCAAAAAATGAAGCTCTTTCTTTTAGCAATAGTAATAGTAATAATAACAATAATAACAACAATATTTGTATAAGTTAAAAAAAGTGATTTTTTTTTTCTTTTTTTTTGTGATTTAAAAAAATGTTGAGCATTTGAATGTTTTTCTTTCCCTTAAACCTGAAAAATCTTATGCCAAGTAATACTCAGGGGAAAATTTTTACCTGGTGTTTAAATGAGAAGCCTAGCAGATTTAACACATTACTCCAGTGTTTGCCTCAATTAAATTTCATTTCTGTGGTTATTGGATGCATTTCAGACAGCCTTGACCATCAGCCTCTTTTAAATTCGCATTGCTCTCAAAATTACCCAGGACAATATTATTGCAGAATGATTTAACAGTCTCCAGATAGAGCACATTAGCAAGACAGACAAAACTTTAGATACTTAAGTATGAATGATTTATATTTTTATAGGGATTAGTGAAGTGTTTTGAATAAAATAAGAACCAGCTATGATCCAAGTTTTGTTTCCAGGTTTGAAGTTGGTCAGATAACTTTCCAGTGTTTTATTTACTTTCTCACTGTTGTTTTATTCTCTCACCAATATATATATCCCACACAAGTCTCCTGATAACTTCAGTGGAAGATTGTTTAAAAAAATATGGCTTATAAACTGAGTAGAAGTAAAAATGCCTTCCAAAGAAAACATCCATAAATATGTTGTGCGCATAAATTAAATATTTGTATACATTTTGCTCCTATTTGTAAATAATGGTCTCAATTCAAACACTAGTAGCAATACCAAAACAAAATAAACAAAACCAAAAACCAGCCAAGAAACAAAAACCCACAAAACTTGAATACCTAAACCAGGAATTACACAGTAATACATGCTATTTTCTGTACAATACCCACTTCCCAATTTCATTTAATTCCTGAAGGTCTGAATAGTACCACACTAACCAGACAATTCTTTCATCCAGGCATGTCTGGGCTCTAGGGAACATGCAGAATGACACCCAAATCCCTTAATTGTATGCGTAAACACAGATCACAACACTCTTACTGAATTTGGAGCAAACCAGTGTCTTACAGCTATTGCCAATGAATGTATGGCTGGTAGTGGCAGTGCCTGACTTTCATGTAGCAGTCATGTAGCATATACCCACAGCCCTCTCAGTGAAGTGGTAAATCATTTTCCTCTCTGAGACCCCTCAGGATAGTTATCTCCTGCCTTCCAGAAGAAGCTTGGGATATAGAATAAGTTCTGGTTTAGGTATCTAAGGGATCTGAGTTTTCATTTCTGCTCTAAGACCTAAGCACAAAAATATAGATTAACTATTGTAGCGTTAAACATAATGGCAAACTTTTCCTTCATTCAGACCCAAGAGACAAACTGCTTGGACTGTGTAGTTTTCAAAGTTTGGATCTACAGAACTGTATGGAATTAATTGATTGGATTGAATGGATCCCGTATTCTTAGAAAAGCTTTTGATCTTGCCTGTGGCATTCAAGCCCTGAAAATGGAGTGAGCTTCTCTTCTACTCCATCCCTGTAGCTGTTATTCTAGATAGACCTAATGATATGGTCTGTAACATTTAAAAAAAAAAATAAAAAAATAAAAAAATAAACCAACCAAGCCTGGCATAGAGGTGTAACTCTTTGGAATATATTTTAAAGATAAATATTGAATGAAACTTAACGCTAGGATAAAGTAGGCACCTTCTAAAATCTGATGTGTAAGTAAGTATTTCACAGTCAAAAACAATACAAGTAAATGAGGCTAGCAGCTGTGTACATGTGTGATCATGTAAAAGCAAATCAAATGCAGACTGGCATGTTATACCACAGTAAATTATTTCTGTTATTGATTTCAGTGAAGGTTTTGTCTATTGACCTATATACATTGTGTTGAATTTAGTCCATAGACTAACAGCCATATAGGTTGATGTTGAATCAAGAGATCGTATTACAAATGAACATCGAAGAATGATTTGCATTTCTGAACACTTAAACATTCAGCAACACATTATCAGTCTATTAAAAACAATATGGAGTCAAAGAAAATAAATTGGGAACTTCAGATTTCTGTTTTCCAGGATGTCAGAATCCTGGAACACTGTCCTTCCCTGCTGAACTGCTTTTAACATGAATAGGCTTTAATTAATTAATGTATTTATTCAGTTATCATCCTTGATATTTAGTACAAAGGTAAGTAAAGGAAAAACAGAAGAATCTATCAAGTTGCAGGTGAAATTTTTCAGAGATCAAGTTATATTCTGATCCTGATTTCTCTTGCACGCTGTGGTGAAGTTGATAGGCATGACTTACTCCAGACTTTTGCTTAAATGCAAGCGTAAAACTGACCTAAGCAAGGTACCACCTGAAAGGATGTTCCTTGCTATTTGTGGTGCATTCCTTTCCTCTTCAGCATCTCCCTAATGTCTTTTACCTTATATTTTGGATATCACACCCTTAGAGCAGAAGCCTTCACACATAGAAAGTTGATACAATACAGAAATTAATAGTAATCTTAAATGCACTCTTCAAAAGAAATTCATTTCTTTAACACATTTTACAGTGCTGTTCCTGTAATTGTAGAGTTTCAAAATAATTGTTCCAAGAGGAAAAAAATTATATTTGGAACAGCCATTCCAAAAGCCACTCAACAGTGTTATCTTCAGTCTAGTGATGGTTATGCAAGTATTAGTCTTGTATGAAAGTTAATTCTCCTTCAGTTTGAATATCTTAGTTTCTTCTCCATTGCCCACTTGCATGAGTAGATTAGCATTTAAATAAAGGTATATAATATATAGGAAAGCAAGAAGAAACAGAAGGAAGAGGAAAAACGTTAGGACTGCACAGCAATGCAACAACACCATATTCTAGTCTGCTTTACATTATAAGAGTACTCTGATGAACTGTCAATAGTTTTCTCTCTGGGTCTGGAGCTTAACTGGCTTCTGGCTAATCTGGAATGAATGTAAATCATTTTTAATAAAATATGTGCAAAAGATAGAGTGGAAAACAACAAAAATGATGAGATTTTCATGGTCACAAAATAGTAAGTTATTTGATTTCTGTGGAATTCTAAACACAGCAATTCCATTCTCATTGTAGGATGTTGCCCTGCAGCATGTATTAGAGCTGTCACTCTGCTGTTTCACTTCTAGTGCATTACATATGTGTACAATATAGTTCTGCTCCCTGAGGTTACATTTTCCTCATTGTACAACCAACACCCCAAGGGCTAACACACACTGTTGAAGAAGTATTATTTTGTCAATTTTGTTACACAGAATTCTATCCAGCTATGTGATGAAAATCCTGGTTTCCTGTCCTACTTGTGCATGTGTTTTCTCTCTGAAAGAGATTATTTTAATATTTTTCAGTTTAAAAGGTTATTCCAAAGAAAGAACATGAAAACTTCAGCTCTGAACAATGTTATCAAGCTGAATGGGGAGAAAAAAAAAAAAAAAAAAAAAAAAAGGTAGGAGGAAAGGAGGAAACAAAGATCAATTGATTTTTTTTTTTTTTTTCTAATCTACAATGGGCATTGTCTGCATGATTGAGTGCTGCAGTCAGCACTAGGAATGCTGATATCCAGATTCCTTATGTGGATGAGTTCAGTTCAGGTGCACAAATGTATCAGTTAAGAAGTATTTGACACAGCTGAAAACACTAAGATTAAGATTATGAACATCATGCCAAATTGATCTGAAAGGTTAGCTTGTGTTACATCACCAAGAGTAAGTAACAAAGAAAGTAAAAGGAACATGATGGAAGGCATCCATCTGTAAGGTGAAGGACATCAGCCATCTCATATGTTCAACTGCAGTACAGGATAGAGGAAACGTTACAAGTCCAACATAAAGTGCCATAAGATTTTCAGTATTTATGTAGAGTATCTGTAATTCCATTAGCAACTTGACATGTAAGCTTTCCTATCAACCACAAGTTTGTTAAAAAAAAAAAAAAAAAAAGTGTCTGGATCAGAAGAAAGAGGGACTGAATTATATATTCATTTATTTCAGACTTTAGAGTAGAGTGCAAGTATCCTAAACTGAGGCTGTGTTTTTTTTTCCCCCCTTTTTGTCCAGTTAAACTAACCTTTAAATAAAGAATCCTAAAATGATGTGTTGTATTGTGTATTGCATAGTAGACATTACTATGGGATTTTTTTCTTTTGAAAACCAGTTAAGTATGAAATAATTAAGTTCAGGGATAACAGTCATTTTGGTCAGTGTTGCTTCCTGTGGTTTCCACAAGGTTTAGGAAAAAATACACACTCCTTAACTTTCTCCGTAACTTTCTTTTACAGTAATGTAACAGAATCCTGGAATAATAGAAATGGTTTGGGTTGGAAAGGACCTTACAGATCTTCTAATTCCAACCCCTCTTCCATGGGCAGGGACAACTTCCACTAGACAAGGTTTCCCAAGACCCCATCCAACCTGGTCTTGAAAAGTTCCAGGGATGGAGCATCCACAGTAATACTCTGGGAAAACTCTTCCAATGCCTCACCACCGTCATAGTCAAGAATTGCTTCCTTAAATCTAATCTAAATCTACCCTCTTTCAGTTCAAAGCTGTTACACCTTGTCCTATCACTCATGCCATTGTAAAATGTCCCTCTCCAGATTTCTTTTATCCCCCTTTAAGTACTGGAAGGCTGATATGAGGTGTCCCTGGAGCCTTCTCCAGGCTGGACTACCCCAACTCCCTCACCTTGTCTTCATAGGAGAGGCACTCCAGCCCTCTGATCATTCTTGTGGTCCTCCTCTGGACTTGCTTCAATAGGTCCATTTCCCTCTTGTTCTGGGGACCCCAGAGATGAACAGAGTACTTTGGGTGGGGTCTCAGGAGAGCAGAGTAGACAGGGAGAATCACCTTCCTCGATCTGCTGGCCACTCTTCTTTTGGTGTAGTACAGGATATGGCTGGCATTCTGGGTTGCAAGCGCACATTGTCTGCTCATGTTGAGCTTATCATTGACCAACATTTGCAAGTCCTTCTCCTCAGGGCTGCTCTCAATCCATTCTCTGCCCAGCCTCCATCTGTGCTTGGGATTGCCTGGGCCTCGTGCTTGCCCTTGTTGAACATTATGAGTTTTTCATGGGCCCACCTCTCAAGCCTGTCAAGGTCCCTCTGGATAGCATCCATTCCCTCCATCATGTTGGCCTCACCATGCAGCTTAGCATCATTGGAAACTTTCCTGAGGTTTTACTCAATCCCACTGCCCATGTTGCCAATGCAGATGTTGAACAATATTGGTTCCAATACAGACCCCTGAGGGACACCACCTAGATATTGAGCCATTGACTGCAACTTTTTGAGTGTAGCCAGCCAGTCAATTCCTTATCCTCTAAGAGGTCCATACATTAAATGCCTGTCTCTTCATTTTAAAGACAATAGTATCACATGGGACAGTATCAAACGTTTTGCACAAGTCTAGGTAAATGATGTCAGTTTCTTGTCCCCTATCCACCTACACTATAATCCTACATTACACTGTAATGTAGAAGGCCACTATATTTTCCAGGTATGATTTACCCTTTGCTCATGTTGACTTTCACCAGTCACCTCATTATTTTCTTTTTGCCTTAGAATAGTTTCCAGGAGTACTGCTCCATGATCTTGTCTGGCACAGAGACGAGATTGACTGGACTGAAGTACCCTGCATCTTCCTTTTCTCTCTTTTTAAAAATGGGGCTATATTTCCCCTTTTTCCGTCAGTGGGAACTTTACCGGACTTCCCCAACTTCTCAGATGTGATGGATAGTGTCTTAGCAACTTTATCCACCAGTTCCCTCAGGATCTGCAGATGTAACGCATCAGGTCCCATGGACTTGTACAGCTTCCAGTTCATCAGATGGTCTTGAACCTCATCTTCCACATTCTGTAGACAACTTCATGCAATTACTTTATTTATTATATATAACTTGCAACATCTACTTTTAGAAAGCATACAGTATATTCTAACGGAGTTGAAGCAACCACATTTTTCTTGATAATGTGTTTGAAGACAACAAATTCCTCAGCAAATATGAAATATTACTCTGAGGGAACAGATTTTCATCATCTCAGTTTTTACCTTCTGTGATAAAATAATAGCTGTGATATCTGAAAATACAATGGTAAAAAATCTTGAATAGGTTTCCAACGCTTAAATTCAAGTCAAGAGCTCTTTGTAGTTGTATACTTGGTGGAAGGTATACCGTCTCCTAATGTCTTGCACCTGCAGAATACAAAAACTGTGTGCATGATTATCCTTCCGTAGACTTTTTTTGGGCAATCACGAGATTAGCTTCCATAGGAAGTTCTTTAATCCTCTAGGGTTAGGTAGAAAAGTTGTAAATTAATAAATTACTGGCAATCAAGCCATTACTCTAGTCAACCCTGCCATAGTTCAAGCTTTTGGACAATGCTTTCAGACATATGGTCTGATTTTGAGGTGGTCCTGTATGGAACCAGGAGTTGTACTCAATGATCCTTGTGGGTCCCTTTCAGCTCAGGATATTCTATTATTGAATTAAATGCTGTCTGATTCTGTTATTGAATGAAATGTTTTATTATTGAATGAAATATGCAAAACATAGCAATGAAACACTCAAAACATATCTGTGATTCAAAATGTTTTCATGTGAAAAGGGCTTGGACACAAGTAGAGTCAGCTGAGCTGCTTTAATTGCCCAGATGACTACCAGTATTTAATAGCTACTGAAACTATTTCACAAAATAGTAGAAAGATAGTTAAGGTAGTATTGCTATAGAAGAACACTAAGATTTCACCCCTTTAGGTCTACATTATTCTTGTTTTATTTTATTTTATTTATGAAACTGATTATCTGGTTCATGTAGACATGAATCTCCAGAATTGTTCAGTAAAGATCTCAGCAGGACAAAGGAGTTTGAAAAGATTCCTAATTGCCTAATGATAATCCTAGCATCTTTAGACAGGTGTTATATGAAATAACAAGTCTGAATTCCAGAATATTGTAACTGAAGATCAAAATTAAAATCATTAAGGAAAAGCATTTTCATGAAGCAACTGTTAAAAGAATCAAAGGACACTGAATATCCCAACACTTTTAACTATTAAATCTTGGAAAGATCTGAAGTTAATGCAATTGACTGACAATAAAAATGATATAATTTATCCAAGCAATTCATTTGGTCAGCAGCATTATGTTCCCACAGTTCCTGCAGCACTGTGAGATATTTATTTTCTAGAGAATAGTCAGCACTTAGGCAAAGGCTTCTTGGAAAAATAATATTGAAATCACCAAACCAATGGTTTCAAGGCCAAGGAAAGTTAATTAAGGCCTAAGGAGATTACACACAGTAGTGGAAGTAAGTGTTTTTATGAAGAAAGAAATATGTTGATAAGGAAGAGGAGAAATATTTGATCCATTATTAAATACAATTGAATCACCTTTCTCCTACAGATGCTGATACAATCTTACAAAGGGAGGAAAGAAACTATGTAACCGAATAACTAATGTGATCTCTGTTTATATGTTACTGTAAGTCTTAATTCAGACTGTCATCTGGAAGTAGCAGTTTTACCCAGAGAAAGAAGTGATAAAACATAGGATAGCTAAGGTTTGCAGGCAGATGTAAATAACATGAAAACTCTTTATTAAACCATCTAGTCAAGGGTTGTTTACTGGAATAAATCAAAATCTACACAAAATGAAAACCCCGATCTTTAAACGTCTTGTAATTTCCACAATTTTTCAACTGGCTGACACTCATTGAACATAAAACAAGACAAATTAGATTAGGTCTAAGTTCCAGTTCGATAGTGCATTAGTTGTTGTTGTTGTTGTTGTTTGTTTCTTTGTGTTTGTTTTTTTGCCTTTTTTTTTTTTTTTTCTTTTAAATAACCTTATGTATGACCACTTGGAGCAAGCACTACTTTGAGTGACATCAAATCAGATAGCACTTGGTGGAGTAAATCATGGATTCATTTTGATAATTATGTTTTTTTTTTAACTACATTCTGGAATGGCACAAATCTATATAAATTACTTATGCATGTAAATTAACATATTCACCTATAGATAATAGTTTTAAATGGTTTAATTTTTCTGTGTCTAATATTCTGACTGAGAATAATCTAAAAAATGATTTGGAACAAAAAATATTATTTTTATTATAGTCTTTTCAACTCAGGAATTTGATGTTGTTACTGTTGGAGTAATAGATATTTACAGTAGCTTTCAGGTTCCTTTGTGCTTATGAAAGTTGAGCTCATTCACAAGCTCTGGTGCAAGGGATGTTAAATTCAAAGTAGCACGGCTGATCCTGACTATAAAATAGACAGATTTGGCACTAAACAGACAAGTGACAATCCGAGTAAAAATTGTGAATGCATACGTTTTTATGTCATTCTTCATCTTACAAGACAGTATAGAAGCATAGATATAGCTACATAACTGTTGCAGTGGTCACCTTGGAGTCACTTTCAGCTAAATTATAGCTTTGCAGATACTTTCCCTGATCAAATACAAGTTAAGTCCCTTGGCATTCAGGATTTCATTAAAATTATTAACATCTTAGATTTTTGTTACTATCATTGTTGGTATCTGTGTTTTGCATAAATTTAGCATTTTTTAAAGTAAGTTATGTAAGAAATTACTTATTTAACTTGTTTTTAAAAAGTAAAGTCAATGTAATCTCACTATAGCATGGTACAGGCTTCACCCAGATTATAAAATTTAATTTAAATAGAGATATAACTAAAAAAGTTTAAGAAACTTTCTTTTCCTCTCCAAAGCTTCTGTAACCTTATTATTAGCCCATTATTTTTTTATCTCCTTAAATGATGTAGGTGTCTTTATACCACTATGACATTTGCTTTTTTTTTCAGCTGGCCACCTCTCTCTGTTGAGTTCCATCAGGCTGGCACATTCTAAAATCGGAGAACCTTACTTAGTTTTCTTTTCTCTTACAATTCTTAAACAAACAAACAAACAAAACAAACAAACAACAACAACAAAAAAACCTCTAGCTCCGTCAAAGAATCCGCAATAGTGAGAATCCCTGTAAAAGTTTTGAAAAAATAATCAAACTTTCCAGTACTTGATTTTTGTGTAGTTTTCTCAGTACAGTAGCAAAGACAAAGAAAAAATATTGACCATGATGAACCATGGCACATTCAGCAGAGACCACAAGAGCTGGAGCACTTGACCTGTCAGGTGTGGCTGAAGGACCAGGGTTTGTTCAGCCAGGAGAAATGGATGCATAGGGGGACCTCACAGCTGCCTACTGACAGGGGTTGACAAGGACTGACAAAGATTATGAACAAGACAGAGCTAGACTTTTCACAGAAGTGCAGGGTTGGAGGATGAGAGGCAAGCTGAAATAACAGAGGCTCAGCCTAGATGTAAGAAGAAACTTTGCCTACATAAGAACAGTCAGGCAGTGGGACAAGATGCCCAGAGAGGCTGTGCAGTCTCAAACCTTGGGGGTTTTCAAGACCTGACTGGAAAAAGCCCTGAGTCCTGACCTGACCTCATAGATGAACCTGGTTTGAGCAGGGGATTGGACTAGAGACTTCCTGAGGTCCTTTCCAACCTGGACTTTCTTACGAAACTGTCATATTCCTTTTCCGTGAAACTCAGTTGGACAGCTGTTTTAGGAAATGCTTATGTGTATAACTTAAGATATGTGAGACCTGATGAGCCACTGGTTCAGTTTAGCAAGACAAATACTTCATTTCATAATTAGCAATTCTGGAAGAAACTCTAGGCAATTTAAACCCCAAAATACAAACCAAGTGTCCTGGTGCATACAAAGTTCATTCAACAATTTTAAATTCCTAAATGGTACAGATGTTTTATACTTAATTTAGATTATTTTACATTTGACTGCAAATATATTGTTTTTTGCATATATTAAAACATATCAAAATCCCAAAGGGTTGACAGTCTCAAATGTCAAGAAAGATGAAGTGTGACTGAAAGGAAAGGTTATTATGTCTGTTTGTATGTGATTGAGGCACTGAGAGATTACATGAAGTGATATTGTCTCCTTTTTAAGGCAGTTGGGACTGATCTCAGCTTGTCTACTGTCCAGAAAAGTGTCTTAATTGCAATCACATTTATATTTTCTCTTCAGTGTTATATATGCCTATGTAAAACAAACTACCTCTGCATTAGTAAATACACCCTGCATTAATAATACTTTTGCATCAGTTATTATGCATGCATGCATACTCTAATTATATAATTTCCCCTAATTTTTTTATGATACCTCAAGAGGTCTATTCTTCCCTTTTGATGAGTGTAGCATTTACACACTGAGCTCTCATTAGTGTTGATAGAGAGTTAAACAGAAAACTCCTCCCCTTCCCCAAGTATTGATGGTAGAACAGATGGCAGTGCTCTCAGTGGTTGTTTTCAGATGTAACAAAACAGATCTCTAGAACTAGGAGAATTGAAAAGGACATGAAAAATACTCAGTTTCCAACTAGTCTGTTTCATACAGAAACTTTTTGTTTTCCCCAGAGAGGTAAAAATCAAAAACCAAGAAATATGGCATTTCTTACCCCACCCTAAAATTCCATTTGAAGCATGGGAAGCATCCCCTTTTCCATTTATAGAGTGTATAATGAAACATTCCCTTGTGCAAACTTTTTCCTCTGAAACATTCAAGATTAAATTTATGCTATGCTCCACGAGATTTCTTTTGAACTTCCATTTGTTTAATATGACATTTCTCTTAAAGCTCCTTTATTTAAGTCCTATGCTCTGCAAGGTCAGTTACCAACTTCTTTAGTTTCTCAAGGAATGTTTCAGCCTACTGTGGATCTTGGTTTAACAACTGATTTTATTCTTTACTCTGTATGAGACATCAGAGGATGTATTTTGCAGCATAGCTACTGGAAATGGACACACTCCATTCCTCTGGCCTCACACACTTGAACACTGCCTACATTTATCATTATGAAACCTTTGGAATCATGCAATGACTATAGAAGATTCCTAAGATTCAGTTCTATAAATATTCATGGCCATATAGGTAGTCCAAGCCCAGTCTGAATTTAAACTCCATTTATTGTCATTTTTCTCTTGGTCCAGTAATGCCAGGGCCTCTGTTGATCATATGATATTTGCAAAGGAAAGAAGTTGGTGGAGATGACTAAGTTGCACACAAAGCCCCAGTGTGAAGGAATGCAAGGAGTATTCTGTAAGTGCAATAAAACATGAAAAAAAATCCTTACACTTACTAAGTACATCTTAATGCAGTGACCAAAGCCATGCTTCATTGTGGGTGTAATATGTGGATAGACTTCCAACCATGTCTGAAAGACTGGTATTGCATGGCAGTACAGATACTCTAACCCGACTCTTTGTTGTGGTGTGTAGTGATAGGAAATGGAGTAATGGTTTTAAATTAAAAAAGGGTACATTTAGATTGGATATTCAGTAGAATTTCTTTACTGTGAGGATGAGACTGAGGTTGCACATAGAAGCAGTGGATGCCCCATTCCTGGATGCCCCATTTAAGGCCAGGTTAGGTGGGGCTTCGAGCAACCTGGTCTGCCCACAGCAAGGGGGTTTGAATTAGATGATCTTTAAGGGAAAGGGACCTTCCAACCCCAAGCATTCTATGATTATATACCCTTTTCTATTTTATAATAGGAGCACGTCTCTAGCTTTTATTCATTTACTTATTTTAAGGGGACATAGTATGAAAGAATGGAAACTTGCATCATAGCTAGTTCCCCACTATATAAGTCATAATGTCACAGAAGTTTTCCTCGGAAATGTCCCATTGTGCTAAAGGCCAAATAGTTAAGTAGCCCCTGAAGTTGTACTGCATATCTGCAGGCTGATCACAGATTGTCTACTTTAAACATTCTATAGGAAAATGTTTTCTGCAAACCATGCCTCATCTTGAAGTTCAATCCTTTGTTATTCTGTCAGGATCTTCAGCTTTACAGTGATACAGAACTGTTTGTTATAAACTGCCAAAAAAAAATAAAATAAAAAAATCAGGCATATAAACTCTGCTTTGCTGAGAATGGTGAACTTCAGCTGATTTGTAAATTACCACTATACAGAAGGCAATGCAGTAAGTGAATTCATCTGTCACTTATGAATAGGAATTTTGGTATCACTGCTTGAAGGCTGTATAGGAGGAAATATTCAATGCTGATTAAATGACCATAATTTCTCAAGGTTGTGACATGGCTGAGAAGAATGGAGAGCTGTGATCAGAAAATCTAAGCAATAGAATTTACAATGCAATGACATGCTCAGGAGGATTTTTCACTCTCAACCAGCCTACAGAAAATATAAATAAAATAAAACAGGACTAGGAAGCTCTCTAGGTATTTAAAATGTTTAATTTCTGATTATATTTTGAGACACTGCTAGTTCATTTAATTTTTTTTTTTTTATTATTATTATTTTTTGATTTTGCTGTTCTAGCTGAAAGAGAGGCACTTTCCACCAAATGCTCATTATACTCATTAGCATTCTTAGAAACTAACTGTTTGTGGTGGGAATTTGTATCTGGCATAATAACATATCAGGTAATGCTTGCTATTGCTGCTGGTCTCCAAGCCTTCCAGGAATTCTGCATTTCCACCCAAAAACTGAAGCCAGAAATTAATGCAGTTCAAATCAAACAATACTGAGTAGTCACACTGGCAGCTACGCTCAAGAGAAACTACGTTGCCAGTAAGGAACAGAGCCAGCAGAGAAACACAGACACAAATGTTGGCTTTAAATATTGTCCCTAGGGACTGAATGAGGGCTTTTACCTTTGGAAGATTATGAGTATTTTTTACACAAATGCCTTTCTACTATAACCAAGGGAAACCTAGTAGCTGTTCTATTTTACATAGCCAAAAGAACTAAGCATTTATCCATTATCTATGATTAATTCTGAACTACTTCTTAACTTCCTACTCATAAGAAATACTGAGTTTAATCTTACTTGCTCTCTTTTAACACTACTGCTCTGGTTTAGAGCACAAGTAGAATCAGAACTACCAAACTACCATTTATTTTTATTTTTATTTTTTTTCCCAATTGAATGAGTATATGAAAATAGTAAATTTTAAAAAACAAATCATAAGCTCAGGAAAAGAATGCAGCTGAAGCTAAATTTCAGGGACATTTTTGATACTCCTCAGGTTAAAGAAATTACAAAATCTAAGCACCTGCAGCCCATATATGTATGTACTTTGTGATCACAGAGCCTGGGGGGATGAAAGTGGGAGGGGGGAGGAACACCTCAGAGAACAGGAAAAAAAAAAAAAAAAAGGAAAGAAAAAAATACTGAAACATAGAATTAAATCCTTTCTCATATCTTTCAAAGACTGAAAGTGCTTTTGTTAAATAAATGGTTTCCTTTTAGAGTTAACTGCTGTCTAGATGCAAAAAGCTAATCTCTAAGAACTTCTACCAAGTTCTTTGAGACACATAGGTTAGGGGTCTTAGGACCATTAATTGAGAAGAGCCATATATCATATGGGGATATCCGGATATTTTTACTTAAAATTGAAGGTGGTTCTCAAGCCAGTATTGCTCTTCAATGGCAGATCCATTCTTCCAAGTTCTTGTTACTTTGACAAAATGAGACTCATTTTTTTCATTATTCTGTTTTTGCAAGCTTGTATGAAATCTTGCTTTTCAAAAATCTTTTTTCTTCTTTAACACTGTTAGTTCAGAAATGTGGCAAGATAAGAAGAAAGAGAAAAAGGCAATCAGATTTTGGCACTTAGAGCTGCATGTGTAAATATTTATTCTCTAGAAAATGCCTGTAGGTTCCTCTGGATCAAAGAGCTTTCTAGAGCTTTCCTGTACCAGAAACTATCTAGGATCTGGCTAAGGCTGGTATCAACACCTTTCTTTCTTCTTTCTGTTTTTAATTTGATTGAATGATCTTTGTAGTCTCTCTGAATTGCTGTTTTGAGGCTTTTAAATTCTCCTCACCAAGACAACAAATGGGGAGTTTAGATATTATATAATTATATTATGTACATTATATATTATTTAGATGTTTAGATCATACAGCAGTCTGAAATACAGGCAGCATTTCCTTTTAGGGTTTGTTATTTTTTCTTGGATCTAAGTTAATGCATGTAGTAGGTAAGTAATTAAGTAAGTAAGTAAGTTGTCATGGCTTTAGAAAAACTTAGCATGCAATAATGCTACACTATGTCAACATCGATGGGTCAATCAGTGCCTAGCTTTAAGAAGTCCATCTCTTTTATTTCATGATGTACAAGGGGACAGTTAAGAAGAATATATCAGAATATATTCTGATCAAAATTCATTGATTCATATCAGAATCAATACCTCTTAAATGCTCAAACTGCTGTTTAAATGAGATGAAGTATTATGAACATATTTGGAAACTGTAGTATTTTCTTTAAGGCTGATATAAGACTTATACATAAGCTTTCTCCTGAACCACTTTCCTTTAAACTTTCCCTAGCAGTTTCTTCTTATTAGGGAGATATGGTTAACTTAAGTGTACTCAGATTTACCATGAAAGTGGTTCTCTCATTTATACCCATACCCCATGTGCAATACAGTGCTAAAATCTCTACACTTTCATGTAATATATTTGGGGGTTGACTGTCTCTCCTAAATCCTTTTTCTGCACAGTAAGGCTTCTGAACTCTGTGATAATTATATTCCCGCCCCTTAGAGAGATGTTACGTCTTTACACTTCTGTGTTTCTGAGACAATCTACTGCTTGTGCAATGGATTTGAGCATATCTTCCAGTATGAGTCCAACAGTCAGCAAAAGCTCTCTTCTTCTGCTGGCATGATCAAGCCTGACATTCTGTCATAGATGTGAACTTCAGGCTAATGATACCTAGTACTGTCACTGTTCCAGCTGATCTTAATATTCTAAAAGCAGATAAAAAATTATTTGTGAGGGATAAATCAATGAAGTTTTGAGGTTCCTTGGCCCGAGAAAAAGGCAGAAAAAGACCGCATTCCAAATGTTTGACAGTCATGGGAAGACAAGTCTCTGACAGGTAAGCAAAATGAAGTAACAGCATAAACAGCCCTCAGGAACTGGGAGCACTAAGAAATGAATGTCCTGACTTTACTGCAATAGGTAAACGTTCGTGACTAGAAAACATAAATGCTCTGTGCTCCTCCTAGCTATATTGGCAGGATTTATTCCAGGATAGTATATGAGGGAGTTACACAATTACAGTCCATCAGTAAAATGGGAAATGCATCACACCAGCAAACAAATATAGCAAAGACAACAATCCTCCATATTTCTCTAGCTTCTTTATTTTTCACTTTTTAAAAGGGTTTAACATGATGTTTGTTAATTAATCCTCAGAAAACCCTTAGAAACTAATAAGAAAACTAAGCTCAAGTTTACAAAAGGAACAAAAAGTTTACGTGATTTACCCAAGGTCATACAATTTATCAAAGCAAGAAGAGAACCAAAGCCACAATTCCAAAAATCCCAAAATTCCAAAATCCAAATTCCAAAATCCAAAAACCTTGTTTTCACCACTGGTGTCTGTTTCCTGTGTTACTTGCTATCTGTCTTATAAACTGTATTGGAAATGGTTTGAAGAACTACTGGAATCAACATTAGCCACTCCACAGAAATGTAGTCAAAATGTAATTTAGTAAAGGAAGTCAGCTGGAATGAGTCAGACCACAGTTCTAACTCAATTTAATTATATGTGTTGTTTTCCTCTGTTAGCAAGGAGCAAGGAGTTAACAGAGGAATGATAGGTTTCACAGAAGTCAGATGGAAACATTGCAAAAATAGACCTTGGAAGTCAAAGATTTCCAAGACAGTGTTTGTCACTAGATGGCAATTCAATGAAATACTACCTCTCAGTGGTTCTGGTTCAACTGCCCAGCTGTTGTAATTTTGATGCCACGGTAGTACAAATAGGTTAATCCTTAGACTGTGGTGGGATCCTGCTGTACAACATGTCCAAACAAAAAATTAAAAATGATTCAGAGAATAGCATATGAAATTACAGCATTACGTATTATGTCAATCTAAAATAATTACTTATTTGATATGTGCAGACATGTACAAAGCTTGTACAACAGCAGTAAAATGCAAAGTTTTATCAATGATGGGTTTTCCTTAGTTAACTGTCTGAGGGCTTATACCCAAACTGTCTCAGGTTTCCTGTGTAATCTTTGTCACATTATTTATATGTTGTGTTTTTGTGTAAAATTCTAAGCTTTATTCCGTTGTAAGGGAGCCCATCCTTTTGAAAGTGGTCTTTTCCAAAATGTTGTGAAGAAAAGCTTGCGTTCTAAGACTAGTGAAATTAAAAAGCTGATCAATAATAAATAAATAAATTAATTAAATTTAAATTACAACAGTAGAATTTATATAAAAATAACAAGGTAATATTCTTATTTTATTCATTAAAACTCGCATTTTCAGGGCTTACCTAATAATTTTATTATCTTGGAGAATAGAAGACATAGAAATAGAAGACATAGAAAGACGGAAGGCCCCAAACTCAGAATACAGTAATTCTTTCAGACTGTTTATTTATTTCTAATGATTGGCGTTTTCTTTACAAAACACAACTGTGCTAATAAAATTTTATGAAAAAAAATTGAGCTTTTTCCAGTTCACACCCTACAAGCAGCAGCAGTGTTCTGAATCATAGTAGAGAAAAGCTGTATGATTTTATGGACGAAAAAAAAAGAAAAAAGAAAAAAGAAAAATCTGAGTCAGAAGTAAAATCCACAGAGTGGGACTCCTTTGGCAATTGGTGCCTATCTAAAATGAAACGATTTCTGGCCCTAAATCAGATGGAGGCATTAACTTCTAGTATCAAGGACCAAGATGTCTTCTTCTGTCCAGGGAAGCGTTGGGCCGAACATATTTATAATGCTTCATATCTGTCTTCATGCTGGGTTGGCCTCTTCCTTCACACATTTTTTTTTTTGTCAGTTTTCATTCTGGTTCTTAAACTTTTTTTCCAGCACCAGATTTTTTTCTCTCTCCTTGTCACCATGCTTTTGCTAGAGATGTGTTTATGGAGAGCAAAAAAGAACCTGTTGAACGATCTCCCCAGGAAAATCTGGAACTCCAACAGGGACAATAACTTTTAAGTATTGTTCTTAACATAAAGGACAGATCATAGCTATAACTTAATTTTTGATCAATTTGTTTTGTCAATTCTTTAACTCATGGTAGCTCACTGATTCATTTTTCATACAAATGAGGGATGTATGGAGGAAATAAGACAGCTGAGCTGTCAGCAGTTGTGATAACACGATAGCAACACAACACCTGCTGATGTTAATAAAAGACAAGGGCTAAACCCGATTGTTGTCATGGTAAACCCGCATCTGCAAAAAAATGGCATTTCCACATGTATGAACAATTTCTAGATATAGTGTGCTTTGAGCAACGATAATGCACCACCTTCCTTAGCAACACTGAGAAAACAGATCAAAGAAAACACTCTAATCAGAAAGCAGACCAAGCATTTGTTCCCAGTCCCTCTTTTGGCTGCCATTTAAATGGTATTATCTGTTGCTTTGTTCAGAGATCTGTTTCCATGTTTGTTTCTTTCTTTCTTTGTTCTTTTTGTTGTGTTTTAACCTGGCAGGCATCTAAACACACTTGGATGTTTACTCCCCCCCCCCCCCCCCCCCCCCCAGTGGGATGGTGGAAAGAATTGGAAAAAGGCAAAACTCATAGGTTGAAATACAGCTTAATAGGACAGAAAAGGAAGAGAAATACTATTACTACTACTACTACTAATAAAAGAATATGCAAAACAAGTGATTCACAATGCAGTTGCTCACCACTTGCTGACAAATGCCCAGCCTGTCCCTGAGCAATGGCTATCCTCCAGCAAACTCCCCCGTTTTATTGTTCTGTATGATGTTATATGGTATGGAATAACCCTTTGGCCAGTTTGAGTCATCTGTTCTGGCTCTGTACCTTCCTGGCTTTTCCTCCCTGGTAGAACAGTGTGAGAAGAAAATCCTTGACTTAGTGTAAACACTGCTCAGTAGCAACTAAAACATTAATGTTATCAAGGTTATTCTCATCCTCAATCCAAACACAATACCATATCAGCTACTTTGAAGAAAATTAACTTTATCCCAGCTGAAACAGGACAACATCTATTCTATACCATCTACATCATGCTAAAGGTTCCACACCTTCCAATATATCCCAATTAATCCACAACACCTTTCCTGTCTGTGATACACGCATATGTCATTCCCTTAGTCATGGGATGGGTCATCCTTCCAAACTTGGAATGTCTGATGAGTTCACTTAGTCCATGACTTTGACCTCCATCTGTCCATAACTGTCCTTCAGGGCAGGAGTGATGGTGTATGGTGTTGGATTGTTGAAAACTATTTGAACTAATGTGGGTGTTTCACCAAGGGGTCAAGAATAATATGAAAATAGCAAAGACAAATTATAGTTGTAGAATACGAGACCATTAAAAACAAATAAATCAGCTTTAAATGACCAGATTTGTGAGTCCCTGGAGAGCACTCTTGCAAGAAGTACCAGTCTTATCACTTCCTGACCACACACATTCTTTCTAATAAGATCAAAAAGACATTCGCAGATCCATGGCCTTTCACATCAATTTCACTACCTAAAGCAATGGTCCCATTTTTCATTCACTTCAATCTTTCCCTGCTCAAACAATAATCATAGAACAAGCAAAGAAACAAACAAACAACAACAGTGCAAACAACAACTATGCGCAAAAGCACATAGTGATGACAGCATCTTTCCTGCAGTAATGCAGCATGAGATCTGAAGATCTTTTCTACCTGCATCTGTAGATGTTTTCTACATGCATAGTTCCAGAGCACAGCCAGAGATCTGGGATTGATGGTAGGGGTCATCATCATCACCAAAGTAGTGTAAGACCTAACATATTCTGAAAACTCAGAAGCATGAAGGAATTAATGTATCTAACACTGACCAGAGCCAAGCTTGCATTCCCCTGTAAGTTAATTTTTCACGGAAGAATCTTATAAATAGGAATTTAAAAAAAAAAAAAAAAAAAAAAAAAAAAAAAAAAAGCAGGTAAAAACAAAATATTTGAGAAGAGAATGAACAGGCTATCTAAGCTGGTACATTTCTTGAAGTTGTAGTGGATACACGTGGCAAGGTCTTTTTTTTTTTTTTTTTTTTGGGGGGGGGGGGGGGGAGGGGGGGCTGTAGGGGTAGCTTCTGTGAGAAGAGTCCAGAAGCTGCCCTACGTTAGATAAGGGGCCCACTGCTGGCCAGAGCCAAGCCAATAAGCAGTGTTGTTTGAGCCTCTGTGAGAACTGATTTAAGAAAGGGAAAACAAACAAACAAACAAACAAAAAACCTGCAGCTGGGAGAGTGAGGAGTGAGAACCAGCCCTTCAGCCCCCCAGGTCAGTGCAGAAGGAAGGGCAGGAGGTGCTCCAGGCAGGCAGCAGCAGTTCCCCTGCGGCCTGTGGAGAGGACCCTGGTGGAGCAGGCTGTCCCCCTGCAGTCCATGGGGTCCTACATAGAGCAGACCTCCACGCTGCAGCCCATGGAGGAGCCCCTGGTGCAGCAGGTGGATGTGGCCTGGAGGAGGCTGTGGCACATGATGGGCCCCCGCAGGAGCAGGCCCCGGGCCGGAGCTGCAGCCTGTGGAGAGGAGCCCATGCAGAAGGTGATTTGTGGGAGCTGCCGCCTGTGGGGGACACGTTGGAGCAGTTTGCTCCTGACGGATGGACCCCGTGTTACAGACCCATATCTGGAGCAGTTCTTGAAGAGCTGCTGCCTGTGGGAATCCCACACAGAATCAATTCAGGAAGATCCCATGGGAGGGACCCCATGGGAAGGAAGGGAGTGACTGAGAAGGAGCAACCGAGGAGAAGTGCTATAGACTGACTGCGGCCTCCATGCCCCTGTGCTGCTCAGGGGGAGGAAGTGGAAGAGGGTGGATGGGGGGGGAAGGTGAATTTTTTTTCCCCTCTGTTTCTCACTTCTCTAGCTTGTTAGTAATAGGCATTATTTTTACTAATCTCTCTGTGCTGAGTCGTTTTTGTCTGTCACAATAATTGCTGAGCGATCTCCCTGTCCTTATCTCAATCCTTGAGTTCCTTGCATTGTATTTTCTCCCCCTTTTTCCTTTGAGGAGGAGTGAGAGGGCAGTTCTGGTGAAGCTCAGCTGCCAACCTGAGTAAAACCACCACAGCTTACGCCTGTTACTGAACTTACCCGCAAGAAAGGTATTTTGAAAATCCTTTTTGGTGGTAAAGTATTCATAACTATTTATTGCCAGCAGATACAACTGCTATTTCATGTTGTATCAGCTGATAGATCGAAAAAAGACTAAGAGCATTGAGGTACAACTTAGTTAAGCCAAATGTTCAGAGCATTGTCAAAACATCTTTTGATGAAACAAAAGTAGTCCTGATTCTAATTTAAATAAAAGACAAGAAATTGAGAACAATTTCAAACTGAGACCTGAAAATTTCTAAATTAATATTTTTGGGTACTAATTCACAAAGAAACTTTTTCATTATTTCTGTCTTTTCAATATTTTCTCTCTCTTGAAAAGTAATTTTATAAAAGTTAAAGAAGAAAACTCCATTGCTAAACTCCAGAGCTGACTGATGCTGTCTATTAAAAGTGAGAGGTTTCTTCTAATTGTAACTAAATATGATCCAGCACAAATTGCTCATATGGCTTAGGAAAGGATTATTTTCTCTAGCTATTTCTTTCTCCTCATCATGCTGACATGTTTTCCATATTCATACACAGTATCTGGTTTGGGCTGGAGACTCAAGCACTGGAAAAATCCTGATCTTGTTTTATTATGACACAACTTTAAATCTGGCATTCTTAGCTTGTTGCATCTCATCTGATTTCAAATCTATTTTGGTAAAAGGCAAAATTGCTTGGTAGTACCTTACCCCATCCATTACACATTTGGATATTCTAGGAATAGTTCTGATAAAAATACGATTAGGTAAATTGCATTAGTGTCTGTGATTTTTATGAGCTTTATGCATCAATTTATCTAAACTTTTTTTTAATAATGACAGCTAAAATAGAAATAAAAAACAACCAGGCTAATTAGATCAGGTTGCATCCAAGAGCAAAATCTGTGAAAAAGCCTTACAAGTTCAAAGTCAAGTTTTGCAAAATAAATATGGCATTGGAGAAATTAAATCCCATGTAGAGAATTAAAGATGATTTATTCACCAGACCAAGAAGCAGACAGGAAAACGGCAGCTTTATGCTGTAGTTACAGTGTTTGTAAGACAGTGGTAGGAGAAAGCCAGCCTGAGAAAAGGGATTATAGGAATCTAGTCTAGAGCTAAAATACATAATCACAGACCAAAATTTCTATGTAATTAGAGAATTAGGAAAGTTATAGATGTGGTCTGCTCATCAGAAGGGAAAACTTTTGCCAATAATTCCCACATTGTCAAGTCAGATAAGAGTGAAATGTGATGCTCAGGCATATTTTGCTGAATTATCCTCTCTGTATCAGTATATGTGGCAAACATGTTAAAGTCTCAGCACTGTCATCTTCATAGCATTTCCAGATTTCCTTTCTATTTTCAACTGATTTTTTTTCATGCTTTTATTGCATTGCAAGAATCCATATAATTTAGACGTTACTTGAAATTCATTATTTAGATGCTACCAATGCCACAATTCATGCAGAGACTTCCACTGTGGATGCTTTTCCCACCTCTTTGCTTATCTAAAGGACCTACGCAAAATAAATAAATAAATAAAATCAGGGCTAAAAATAATGACAATAACAAGAAACTGTGCTACAATCAAAAGAGACAATTAATATATAAATAAAAAATAACTTAAAAATTGAAGAGCTATGAATTAGTGTTTTACTCACTGAGCTTCAGAATTTTACTCTTTTAACACTTACACTGTGGCATTTCCTTCTAAAAAGAAAGCAGTAGGTACTTTATCTGCTCTGTAAGGCAGACTTGTAAGAGAATCTTTTTCTCACTCTTTCTGGCATTTAAATGCACACATCCTTCATTGCAACATGTCAGCCTCTGAAGGTTCAGAGGTTCAGTGTGGATGTTTACCAAAAGAAACCTAAGATTCTGGTTTAAAATTTCTAACAGTCCTGTGGGCAAAGGTTACCTTGACCAATTTACAGTATTTCTGTTTTGTTCAATTCAGAAATACAGTAAAGATACCACCATTTACTTTCAACTAAAACAAAAGACAGCAAAAATGGGTACATCTCTCTGTGAAAACCATACAAGTCATAGAGTTCAGTCATGTGAGGTACTGGCTCTGATGGTTTCCTGTGAGATACAGCATTCTTTTAGTGTAGTCAGTGGGAACCAAAGGACATGAAATCAGTTTGCCTGATTTTGAAATGGAATTGTTGCAAATTAAAGAAGCTTAAAGTCTGTTATATCCAGGCAAATTCTTCTTTGGGTCAGGTTTTTAAAAGCCTTGTTTGTTATGGAAACCGAAATGATACAATTTCTGTGATGAAAACAACACAATCTGGAAACAAAATGATCTTTTCTCACCTGAGCCTCTCATTTTCATGAAAGTATTTCTTCTCTTATTTGAAAATTGCACAAAAGTACTTTTCACCACAGTAGGATGTATAACAATTTTTAAACCACCCTCTGGCCTGTAGATTTTTAACTCAATAATTTTAGTCTTCAAATACTAATGTGATTTTTTTTAACGTCTTCAATGCACTTTGAGATATTGAATGACATCTAACAAATATATATATATGTATATATATATATACACATATATATATATATTTTTTCACTATAGTTTTTCACAACCACGAGGAATCCTAATTCCATTCTTGGAACGAAAGAAAGAGGGATACACACCAATAAGTTTCTCTTCAGAAAGATCCAGAACCAAATTATGTATTATGGCTTAAAGGTAAAGGAAGCAGTTCCTGTTTGCTAGTGATATCAAGATAAAACAGATTTTTATAATAACATTTTAATAAATAGCCTAATTACTCTAAAACTATGACAGAGCAGCCCTTTAAGAGATTCTTATTTTATATTACAAGTAAAACAAGAATCTCAGATATCTATCACAAAAAAAAAAAGATACTATTCATCATTGCAAATGACTCTTTTTTTTTTTTTTTTTCCCCTCAGCTTCAACTTCACACTTGACTAATGCTGAGAAAAAAAGCCAGACATTGTTTGTGATGGTGAATGAGAAATGTATGAACATGAACATAGGGAAACCACTTCATTTATTTAGAGGTAATTTTCTGTACAATATTTGTAGTAACCAGCAGGAGTGTAATTTAAATGCCCCAAACCTCTGTCTGTAGCCTCTGTTCAGCTCAACGTGTATCAAAGTAATTTACAGCTTTCACCACCCAAATTAGGTGAAATGTAATCTCTAGAAAAATCTCTCTAGACATGCTAGACTCATTAGCTTATGATGTTTGTGAACACATAAACACAATAACCTCATCTGTACTTGTTATTGTGAGAACATCAGTTATAATTGTAAATATTTGCATTATTTTGGATATTTGTGATCCCTGATTAAAGATACACTTGTGCTCTTTGGGTGGCAGAAACCTGAGCTCAGGTCATTTTCATCGTCCTACAGCTAAAAAAACATGAAGTAAAAAAATCAAGCACGTTTTAGGCACAACAGTATATGTTTTTTGCCCAGCTGATCTGCTGAGACTGAGGTAATGTCCTCAAAGAGTCTGCAATTAGTCTTAAAACAAGTTACTCAGTAAGCTACTAAGTCTTAACCATAAATCAGAAGGCAGTATTGCCAAGTATCATTGACTAATCTTGATCATCACATTTTCTGGAGACTTCTAAATTACAAGTTCTTGAGTTTTGTCCTAAATCTCTCTTAAAATGGTGTTGGCTTACTAACTCAGATGAGATTTCTTACAAAACATGAATGACTTTTCATATTTCTCAAATGGCATGTGAGTATGGCTTACAGCTGAATTCTAGACTACATGACTAGTTAAGAAACCATTAACATCATAGCTAGAAATTATTTATTCAGATATTCTAAGTGAATACTTAAAATTAGATGAGGTGAAATTGAGGCTTCTAAACCTGTTTACTTAGTTAGTGGGTGTTTTAAGTAAGATTAAAATGTTAGGAAGACAATATGAAGAACCTTATATTTTCTGTTGTATGTTGGTAGGATTTCTTCTTTTGCTACAGTTTGATCTTCATTTCTCAAAGCTGTTCCAGGTAGTTTCAAGTACAACATTAGGTAAAAGGCATCTTAACATTTTTTCAGATTTGCTTAAATAATTTAACATCATATCTAAAATTGAATTTCAATTGATGTAGAAAGTCTTGAAATCACTTTGCTTGAGCATTTAAACCAGTGTTATAGTCTGAGCATAATTGTCTCATAGCAAAACTATCACAGAAGATGCATAGGTTCAACAAAAATTAAAATTGCCTCATTTTAGTTTAGTTTAGTTTAGTTTTGTGGACTGTTTTTCAGAGCTTCTTTTTAGTACTTTATCTTTTCTAGCACTTGTCTTTCTCATCTCAAATGCTTTTATGATCTATGTAATGCCCCTCCTGTTTATCCCAAATGGAACTGTCTCTGTAGTGCCAAGACTAAAAGCCTTACAAAAATATATGGTTACTTGTTTCCTCCATACTCTCTTTAAACTGAAACTGAACACTGTGTCATCTTTTGCTGGAAAGTTTTTGTGTTGGGTTTGTTTTGTTTTTTTTTCTTTCTTGATTGACTGTAGTGCACTCACCAGGTAATAAAGCTCACTTTTAAAGGAAACATATGAGGCTATATCCACTGAACTCCAGCACCATTAAATATTTATTGATACAATAGCGCATGTTGCAGTGTGAAATAAACATTGGGCAAGAAAGGAAAAACTCTCCCAGAATTTTTGCAGTCTGAAGAACTGGATTTAACAAATAAATAGTTCATGATGTGCCAAAACTGAATTGGCAAATGATTGACCACATCCTATATTGCAAAAGGAAAAGGCTGCTGTTGTTTTTACAAGTGTGTTTCATTCCACGTTTGACTTCGTTGTATAAATATTATGGAGCTGCCTTTTCAAAATTAACCTTTATTATAGATTAGCTGCAGACAGGGTTGGAAAGGGGAGGAAGCACAGAAATTAGGGGATAGGAGAACCCCAAAAGTCTTAATCCCATATTTCCTGAACCAAAACTGCTGAAGTCTATGAAAAAGTTCTAGGGAACTCAGAACAAAGAAATAAGTTTTAAAAGCTGTTTGCTCTTACAGCTGAAATGCAGTGAAGAAAAAAATGTGTATGTGTTTTCAGGCACTAGATGAAATTTCCAGGGAAACATGGAGATGAATGGTATGTTACTAGAATTCTACAGCTGTGTTTCAATCAGAACTTTCAAAGGATATTTAACAGATAGTTTTGAAAGATTTTCAAAAAAAACTTAAATGACAGGAACTACTGCATGCTTCAGTGAATTTTCAGTTTCTAAGGCTCTTCAGTGCATTAGAAAATTCCTGGTGAGAATATGAGCAGCAGAGAGACAAAGCTAGGCATAATAATTTAGCTCCATTTTGCATTTAGGTGATACTTTTGGCTTGAAACCTCTGCACTGATAATTAAACAAAAATTTCTGAGACAGAGGGGTATTCTTTCCTGAATCTATGGTCGGTTTTGTAAAAAGTCAAAGTTAATAACAGTAATAGTAATAGTAGTAGTAGTGGTAGTGGTAGTAATACTACTACTAATAATAATCTGGGAGTTGCCATTAAATGGGCCAGAAATATCAAAATAGCATATTGTGTTCCTAGCACTGAAGAGCTTTTTCAAATTCTGTGTTCCAGGATCTTCCTGCTTTGGAATATGCAGGGAAATATTTGGAATTGAATAGAAATCAATTCTTGTAAACAGCTCCCTTCCAGTCGTTTTGGTCTCAGAGTCTATTCCAACAGCTTTGCAAGGTATGAGATTTGCAAGGTATGAGAAAGATGTGGGAAAGACTTCTTTTCCTTCCCTGCTTCGCTGATAGTAAATATGGCCTCTTTTCCTTCCCAGATCCTAGTTGCAGCTCACAGCCATTCCCTCTCTCCCTTTCCTTGCTTCCAGCACTTGAAGACTGTAACCCTAGATGCTATATTTCCTTCTTTCCTTTCTTTAGCAAATATTAACATAGAAAATGCTTTAGATAGGGTTGGTTGCATATTATAAAGCAAAATAGAAAGTAAATGGAGTGGTCAGCTCAGGTAATTACTTGTTTTAATGTAGTATTTGTCATGAGAAAATTTACTTGTACTTTCTTTGTCTCGTTTTCATTGAGTGTCAGATCCTTGGTATAAAGCAGAACTAAGAACACTGCCTAATTTCATAGAGTATGTATGAGTTGTAATTAATTAATACATGAAGACTGTTTAGAAAACTGAGTTAATATAAATGAGGGAAGTAGGGGTTATTGTTGTTCACTTCTATATGCTTTTCAAGACATACACACATATACCTGGCCACTGGGAAATGCTTTAAGCAGTATAAAGAAAATGAAATCGTGTTTTATGCACGTACATATAATATTCTGGCAAAGACATCTTAAAGTCGCTGACAGAATAAACCTAAAAGAGTGAAACTCTTTTTTGGTAATATAACAATTCCTTCATTCTTTAGGCAACCACACTGTGTTGATTAACAAAACATGTTGTTAATGTTGTGCTCCACATAGGTAAACTATGTACAATAGTTTGGATCCCTTCTCAATTGTAAAGACCTCTCCTGTATGAGTTTTTTGTTTGTTTCATTGCTTTGTTTGGTTTTGTGTTGTTTTTGTTAATGATTACTTTGCAGAGCAGAAATTTAATTTCTGTAGCATTGCTCTTTGAAAATACAGAGCTAATATCTGTTTCAGTAGCATCTAACAACTTCTTCCCCTGGGTTCAGGTGTGACTGTGACAGAAATTTGACCATAAAGGTAGAGAAATGTTGAAAGCTGTAAATAACATTTGTTTAGTAGTGAATGGGTATGAGTTCTAAAGACAGCCAAAGAAAGGATAGGAAAATTATCATAGTAGAAGTAGGTTAAAATGGTAGTTGACTGTAGCATAAACTAAAGGAAAAAAGACTGTATTAATAAGAAGTAGAGTTTAGTCCAGTGTCTTCTAGGGCTATAAGCCATGGAGAGTGCTCCAAATTCCAAAATGAAACCCAAACCAAATTCAGATTTTCTGAGTTGATTGATTTATTTATATTTTGAACCATTATGTTGGATTAAGACTTCTGGGACACTTATCTGGGACACCTGATCTTTGTTATTACTACATAATACTCCTTTTTTGCTCGTTTGCGTTACAAGCAAGTGTAAGGAAAAAATAAATAACTGCTGCTTTCCTACCACTGCCACAGTAAACTAGCAGGGTACTATGTTAGAGGAGAAACTGCATCATACAATTGGAAAAAAAATATTGATTTTTCCCTTCCACACCACAAATTTATAGAAATGAAAGCATTTTAATTTTTTTTTTTCAAAGTGGATATTTTTTAACTTTCTATCACTTTCCTTTTTTTTTTTTTTTTCCAAACTATGAATTTAAAGATGTCATGACTGACATATTTCCACACCTTGAACTTCTTCATTATTGAATGGTAAAATATCACTAACTTTCTTTAAAACAAACTTAACCCACAATGTCAGAATGGTTAATTTAGCCCCCGTACATGATATGCAATTGTTCTGTGTTCCAGTTACTGTTTTGAAATAATTCTTCTGGTCATATATATTTTGTATACTTTTTCTAGTTCTACTGAAACATTTTTGAAGTGGCATAGCTCTTGCAATTTACAACATTTGGAACTTTTTTTTTTTTTTCCCATCTAAATGCAATGACATAGGACTGTTGTTTCAGTAGATTTGGTTTTTCACCTTCATTCATCTTTTTTATCACATTTTAACCTAAACTTCCTGAACCCCATTGTGAGGATACAGATTTTCTGAATATAAGGGAAAAAATCTTTACAATGACTTTGATCTTTGGGGTGGGTTGCCAAGAGAAGTTGTAGAATCTCCACATAGAAACCCAACTGGGTAAAGACCCTATCAATGTAATGTAACTTGAAAGCTGTGCCTGCTTTGAGTGAGAGTTTGGAACAGAGGACCTTCAGAAGTCACTTCTGATTTAGATTATGATTTTGTTGTACTTCAGTTCTTCTGCCAATATTTTTAGCTGTTCAACCAGTTAGTTCCCATAAAATCATTAATTTTATGGTCATTGGCTTGGGAAGCCACTTACTTGTGGCAGTGTCTGCAGCTCACTTTAAAACATCTTGTGTTTCTACAAACAGTGCTCTACTTCCTCTTCATTCATTGTTCATTGGGTATGGAACAAACTGGCTGCAAAGAAGTCAGGGATATTAATGTTCTTTCTGAGCACAAGGAGAAAGTATGTTCAGTCTAATACAATTTTAAATTTCATGAAAAGAAGACAAAATATCAAGAAGGTAGACCTAAATAAATCGTTGCTGAGAGAATGCAGAGAGGGTGTGCCTGTTCTCCATGAAGGGTTGAAATCCTGAGGCTAAGTGAGCTACACTCTGAAGATACTAGATTTTGAAAAGCTTTTCAGCATATTTTGAATCAACTGTGACTGACTTTTGCATAATTAAGTTGCTCAAGTCATTCTGCAAATCTGGGATAACTCCTATTAAAGAAGAAGGATAAAAAAGATAAAAAGGAAAAAAAAGATGTAGATTCAAAAGACATTTCCATACTTAGGGAAAACACAGATTATAAAGAAACAACTAAGTTACTAGGTATAAGGCAAGAAAAAAGCACGACAGAAGAAAGTTCAGACTTTCTCCCCTCTCTCATGTCTCTGTTTATATTCAAGTATTTTTAAACACTGTGTGTTGGGAATGGAGAATTGTATTTTGAATGAAAGAGACATCTAAGTCCTACAAAGAAAACAAAACAAAACAAACAAACAAAAAACATAAAAACTGTTTTTAAATCTGTTATTTCTCTTTCTCACAATAGGAGACAAAAAGTGCCGTACAACTGGCAGAGTTGTATCTAAGGTATCCCCCAGTCTAAATAAAAGTGGGAAAAAGAAGAAAACACAAGATAGTTTGGATATATATATATATTTCAGATTCTGCTAAATAAGGAAAAACAACAAATTGATGTGTTGAGGCATTTTCAATAGGATATGCTGCATGCTACATGTAACATACATGTATATTACAATTTCTCTACAAACAAACATTGCATCTCATTTGGTATTTTATTGTTTTTTTTTTTTTTTTTTTTTTTCCTGTTTTTGTTTGTTTGTTTGTCTGTTTGTTGGTTATTTTACTTACAATCCATAAGCAATACACATACACCAACCTGGAGGAAGAACAGTCTAAATATTATGATATGTTTGTTTTCCACTTCACTATATGTAACAGAAGAATGTAGCACCAAAATTAAACTTTTTGTTCATGATGTACCCTAGGTAACTTTGTTTCTGTGTGCCTTACTGCTATTTAAAATCTCTTAATCATGCTCTAAAGGCAGTATTAAACATCCAGATCTAGAATCATAGAATCATACAATCATAGAGTATTCTAAGTTGGAAGGACAACTCATGACTTCACAAAGAACCACTTACAAAAAAACAACAGATTGTATGTCTGAGAACATTGTCCAAATACTTCTAGAACTCCATCAGGCTTGGTGTCATGACCACTGTCCAGGGGAGCCTGTTCCAGTGCTTGGATACACAAGTGCAGAGCCTTTTCCTAACATCCAGCCTGAACCTCCCTCTTACAGCTTCATGCCATTCATTTGTTATATCTTTGTAACACCAAATGAAGGAAAATCTATATTGTCACTCTTTTGTCTCAAAGATGAGGTGACTGTCTAGCCAACAACTGCTGCGTGGCCCAACAGTAAAAAAAAAAATAAATCCACATTAGAATATTATGAAGTAATATTCATTCAGAAACAAGAAGACTGTCTAAGATTGCCAGATTTATTTTTTTTTCTTTTCAGATAAATTATGAATTCTTTGAAGGTGATGTAGATCCACTTATTTTACATGTAAATCATCATGGTTTAATCTAGCTGTCTTTAAATGAAATCATTTGTACAGGATGAAATCTGAACTTTTCTTTCCATCTTCAAATGGTTAAATCTTTTTGACAGGCTGGAAGTAGCTCAGTTCGCTGTTACCATTTTAGTCTAAGACTGGCAATTTCTAAATAATTTTTAGAAGTTGTGGGTATACCCATCAAATACACTAAGGAGATGCTAGAAAGAAGAAACATAGGTTGCTGTGAAAAGTGTAATTATACTATTTAAGGAAGCACATAAAACCAGTGTTACTGAATGCTGGATAACCTTTTTTTTTTTTACCACAGTAATAAAGCTCTAAGCTCTACAAGCTTACTAACAACACTAGTGGGATTAAGTTGTCTTTGAAATATGTGTTCTGTCTCTTCAGTTTTTTTTTTTGTTTGTTTGTTTGTTTTTGTTTTTTTCTGGAATGTGCAATCTAAGTACAAGACACACTTTTTCCCATTCAAGAATTTAAACAGCTTGAAGGGGACAGGGTGAATAGCCTGCCTTGTCTGAGTCTTCTCTTCAGCTATACATCAGATATAGAATAAAGATAATCAGTGCAAATTTGCTACTTCAGTATAACTGGGAAGTTAGAAAATTTGCTTCTAGGGAATGTACAATGGGATTTGTATTAGCTTTTCTGAGATATGAAAGAAGGACTATGTCCAGTTCATAATTAACAGTCTCAAAATACAAACATCCACCAATTATTATTTTTAATATATATAACTCTAATTTCAGTGCAAAGTACACTTTGAAATATATTTAATGACAGTAGACAATTTGATATAAACCATCTGTTTTAACAGTTTATAATTTTCCATCCGAACACCTTTGTCTTTGATATTTTACTTTATAGAATCATAGCATATGATTCTATAAAGTCCATTGAATGGCTGTAAGGGACCTCAAAGAGCATCTAGTTCCAACCCCACTAGACTCCACCCACTACATCAGGTTACTCAGGGCCTCACCTAACCTGGTCTTGAACACCTGCAGGGATGAGGCATCCACAGCCTCTCTGGGCAACCTATTACAATGCCTCACCACCCTCTGAGTGAAGAAGTTTCTTTGAACCTCTAGTCTTAATCTCCCCTCTTTTTTAGCAAAGTCAGTTGTAAAAAGTAATGCAAGGTACTATATCTGGGCTACAGAAGACATCACTTACAATTCAGAAAGTCATAGAGAGCTCAAAATTAGACCTTACAAACCATCATATATGCGATCATATATATTCTGTCAAATATAACCTTGATCAATGCCTGTTGCTAAGACAAAGATGTAATAACTGCAGTGGAATGGCTCAATTTCAAGGAATAACAAATGTAGACATTGGCAAAGAGAATCTCAACAGTGCTCCTAATTCAAGGGAAGCCTTCTAAGAACAGCAAATGACTTTGCAGTAGAAGATGGTGGAATTTGTAACAAAAGATTCTGATTTTAAGGTCAAGACAGTTGTGCAAACCAAGGTAAAGATAAAGCTGTTGCCAGCCATATGTGGAAAAAAAAACAAAGGCAGAAGTTTAGTATACAAAAATCAGATATTAAAGGAACAGATTATTCCTACTTTAACAGTGTGTGAACTAAATGTAGAGGAAAAATTAATTAGGAAATACATGTATTAGGAAATATACGGTTTGTTAGTGTGCCACTGGACAAAAGTATTCCTGTTGCTCTTTGACTACAGAATTAAGATCTTGGTTTCCTCAAGCTGATTTACTCAGTTTGTCCCCCCACTCCACCCTGCCCTGATTCTTTAGCAGCTTTTTTTTAAAAAAAAAAAAAAAAAAAAAAAGTATGAATGATTAAAAGAAAGACATTTAAATAGAGAAGAGAGCTATCCATTTTCAGGTCAGAAGACCTCCATTTTTCTCTACTGTTTAAGCAAAGATAATCTAGATGGATTCATTTTTTGGTGATGATATAATGTGTTATAAATGACTAGAATAGACACGGTCATTGATCATGGGAGGAGGGAGAAAGAACTTACATTTAAAGGGACCAAAATTTGTGAAGATTATGATGTTGTCCTCTACCAAACAGAAAGAAATTTTGAAATATAATGGCAGATGTTGAATATTTTCCCTACAAATTGTATACCTGAAGAATTCAGACAGGTGCTGTTCTGTAAGAAAAACAGCACTAGAACTGTCTAGAGAATCCCTAAGACCTTCCTGGCTTTCACAATATCCAGGGACTACTAAGTACTATGTATTTCATTTGGTTGGGGGAGAAAAGGAAAAAAGAAAAAAAAAAGTTCTTTTTGTTATGATTTTAGGGTGATACTCCTTTTATTTTATTTTTTTCTGTGACTACGCTCCTTTCTTCACTACTGCGAAATAAAGAATAAAATTTTCTTTTTACCTCCATGTCGTGGTTTAACCCGGCTGGCAGCTAAACAACACACAGCCGTTCGCTCACCCTTCCCCCTCCCTCTCTGGGATGGGGGAGAGAAATGGGAAAGTGAAGCCCGTGAGTTGAGATAAAGACAGTTTATTAAGACAGGAAAATAATAATAACAATAATAATAATAACGACAATGATGATAATAGTACTAGTAATAATAAAGTGTACAAACAAGTGATGCACAATGCAATTGCTCACCACCCACTGACCGATGCCCAGCCTACCCCGAGCAGTCCGGCCCTCCTCCCCCGGCTAGCCACCCCTATATACTGTTTAGCATGACGTCAGATGGTATGGAATACCCCTTTGGCTAGTTTGGGTCACCTGTCCAGGGTTTGTCCCCTCCCAGCTCCGGCTGCACCCCCAGCCAGCCCGTTGGCAGGACAGAGCAAGAAGCTGAGACGTCTTTGGCTTGGTGTAAGCACTGCTCTGCAACAATTAAAACATTGGGGTGTTATCAGCACTCTTCTCATCCTAAGCCAAAACATAGCATTCTACCAGCTACTAGGAAGAAAATTAACTCTGTCCTAAATGAAACCAGGACACTCCATGACAATTTTGATTTTATAGACCTACCTCTGTCTGTTTCTGAACTCTCTGAGCACAGAATTCTTCTGAAATCCAATTGCTAATCTCCTTCCGTTGTAAACTATCATTATTTAATGCTACACTTTATTTCCTTCCAACCAATAATTAATTCACAGAGATCTTTCCTATTATCTCCTAGTGCTTTATTAAGGACATCTGAGGAAAGATCTGGTATTCAAGATTTATTTTTTTTTTTGAAAATATTAGTATGTTACATACCGTGACAGTAGAGATTATATATTGATAATAGATTAATTCTTTATTTTAGCATTCTGTGTTACTGTTTTTCCAGTTTATTGTTGTTTGGCTGGAAATATTATCAGACTTTTTAAGCATGCTGTAACTCTTATTGGTTCTTTGGGAATCGTGTAGCACCTAATATCCAATGGTCATGAATTACATGATACTGTTCTTCACAGCATTCTTACGGACAAATTGTCCAACTGTGAGATAAACAGATTCATGCAATGCTGGGTGATGAACTGGGTCAACAGTAGAGCTCAAAGTGTTGTAGTAAATTGGGCTACATTTGTCTGGTGGACAGTAACTAATGGTGTTCCCCAGGGCTCAATTCTGGGGCCATTTCTGGTAAACATTTTTATCAGTGATGTGGATGAAAGAGTGGAATCCTTATCAAGTTTGCTGATGATTCTTTTGATTCCCTGAGGGGATGAGAGGCTTTGCAGAGGGCTCTAGATAGGTTGTAGTACTGGGCAATCAGAAGCAGCATGAAATTCAATGAAGGTAATTGCCACTTTATGAACCCTCAGCCTGACTGGTTGGAGATCTTTTAATTTTGAACTTTAGGTGCAAATTATTTTATATGTTCTTGTTCTCATCTGTAATGCCAACATGACTTCTTGTATTGTGACCTGAACTGGTTGCCAAACAACCTTCACTGAAGATTAGACTGGTCAGAAACTTTCTAACAAAGCCCATACTTCAAGAGAAAGCTAAATTTTTATGACATTAATACAAATGGAACTACTGTTGTTGGCCATGGTTTATCAAGGAGTAAGAAAAATGTAGGAAATACTAATGTACTTTTCTGAGACATTTTCACAGGAAAATAAAATTTAAAACCTTTTTTTAAATTCAAAAGTGATTTTTCGTAGGTTGATTTTCAATTAAACTGTGGAGAAACTTTTTGTTTGTTTGCTTATACATTTTCTTTGTTTGCTTTTGGGTTTAAGTCAAAGCATATTCATGAGTACATATCCAAGTTCCTCTGTATAGGTCCCAAGTAATTCTAAAATCCCATTCTTCAAAATTTAGGGATAAAAGTTTTATACTATGTATTAGTTTTAAAACTATATATGGTGGGTTTAGATTTGTATAGGTGTAGATGGCTTCTCCTCTAGTGTCTGATACTAATAAAAATCATATCTTTCCAACATAATGAACAACACTATTTTGATTCTCAGAGCTGAAATGTCAGTATTTAAATTAGGTGATCCAGCTTCTCATGTAATTTTAATTACCAACTCACAAACACCAAACTAAATAAAGTGTCTACAAAAAGCACTTCATTGTAGAATATAAAATGGTGATGGAATGAATAAAGAGAAAGGGGAAAAGCAGTCACTGAAAATAATAGTACCTTACAGACAAACTACCGGTACACAGGATATATATATAAAAAAAATTAATTCCATATCTTTCTCGTGTTGTGGGGATTAAAAAAAATGCTAATGTGCACCCAGCCTCAATACACTCCAAGTTACTTAACCTGAAAGAATCTTGAATTTCCCATGCTCTAGCATTGACCTTAAAACAGCCTGCTGTGTGGGGACATCTCTCCTAAGCAAAAGATTATGTGGAAGAGACAACAGACAACCAGTACCTGATTGCAGTCATACGTTCCATTCTCTCATCTCATGGTGACTTTGAATCTTCAAAGAAGTTGTAGAATCTTTTCCACAATATAAAAACGTAAACAAAGACAAACAACAAAAGGAATTATTCCTTAAATTAAACCATTCTCTACTTGAACAAAATGCTTCCCTATGCAAATTTGATCCACATTCTGTATCCCAAGACTGCAAGTTGCAGAATCAGTTGGAGAAACAAAAAATTGTGACACAGCTCTGTTGCACAAGATTTTCACAACACAATCATTTCTTGCTTTATATGTTTGATGTTTGTGTTTGTTTCTTTTTTTTTTTTTTTTTTTTTTTTCCATATAAGTATCCCAACACTTAGCAAATAATGAATAAAATAAAATCTGCTTGATGTGTGGATGTGTGCCTCACTCTCTTCTGTACAGATACCCTGGCCCCTCACCCAGGACTAAGGGCATGTTCATGCTGTTCCAGACCTCCATTTCTCTGCAGCCCCAACAAAGTTGTTGAGAGCAAAATCTGCTCTGCTCTGATTTAGGCTTACACGGGAAATTACCAAGTTCAAAACAATAACCAGTGTCTGTAACATATTTGTTTATAATAACAAACATAGAAGCTAATTTGTCTTAGCAATACGTGTACACAGCACAGTAGCTTTAAAAAGGCACATTTAAGAATCAAAATGAAGTTAGAAAAAATATATGTTCTTTCATGTCATTTCTTCTTCTACATTGTCCCCATTTTCAGGACAGAATGCACTGTTTACACAATCAAAGCTCCTTGGAGCGTTTCCTTTTGAAAAGGTTACAGTCTATGTGACATGTAGCTGCCAAAGGAGCTTTTTTACTGCAACACCTTGCTATGATGCTATGAGAAGAAAATATAAAGTCTCAAGTACCCAGAGATTGTTGTCTGAAAGGGAAAAAAATAATAATAAAAAAAAAAAAGCAGGGGGAGAGTAAGGGGAATAAAGGAAAGCTTCAGTAATAAAAAGCCATGAACAGTCATGTTTTCATTTGAAAGTACATGAGCAAGAGCCACATAAAACAACAATAACTAAGTCAGGAAAGATCATTATACAGGAATTAAGAAAACTATGCATTTATAAAAACAGTCTCCGATAACAAAGTCCCTTCTGGAGAAATGCTTCCTTCTCTGCTGAATGGTAAGCAATCATTTTGTGCTGAGATAATTATTAGTAGATTGAAATGGACAAAGTTAATAAAGTACAGCCCTATACAGGTTTCATTGCTGGTGGTAGTTTACCTCTGCTCCTGAATGTACAGAGGTTTTTGTTCCTTCGTTCTCCTGTTTTTTCTTTCAGTGCATTTTTAGCATTAAGTTCCTTTTGATTTTGACTACTGTCAAAATAAATAAATAAATAAATAAATAAATAAATAAATAAAGTAAATCAATTAATCAAAACCAGTGGAGAACTGGAGCAAATTCCATAAATGTATGATGATCTTACAAAAATAGATCCTGTTTTTTTTTTTTTTTTTTTTTTTTTTTTTTAAAGGTAAGAAAGCAAGGACAACATTTACAAATCACGTGTAAAGCTTTATAGTAACAATTTTGCAAAAAAACACACAAATTGATAAATGATGTTCTGTATAAGTGAACGTCATCAACAAGTAAATATTAGCCTTACTGAAATCTGTGCAGAGCTAAGTGCTTTACAAAATTGCAAAAAGTGGTGGTTTCAAATTTCTTTCACTACTATTAGCAAGCAAACTGAATTCTTTAGAAAGGAATATTTGTACAAGAAATTTGTTGCTTGATGTAAGCATGAACTTGTACTAGGTTTTCCACCACAAATATCTAAGATTTAATAATTCAGCCATCAGTCAGTAACATAAATTTAAAATATAATCCCTTTGAAAATAAGCAGCAGCTAAATTTATGCTTTCCTGAATAACAATATATTTAAGTTGAAGTTTAACTTGACTTAACTTGAACTTTAACTTGAAGTTAAAGGCTTATATTAGTATATGACTGAATCATACCCGAATGCTAAAATTAGGCACTCAGATATGGCCTCACATGTTCAAAGGGAATCAGTACATACCAATCCACACATCTGGATTGGTACATATGTACTGATAATCCAGATGTGTGGATTGGTATGTACTGATAGGCTGCTATTTTTATTTTTATGTAATGTATGCTTGTTGGATAATTTTTTTTCTCAGTGTAATTTCTGATATAATTACTTTTCAGATATTCAGTACTATTGAAAACAGGCTTGTTCTGGCTTGATGCCTAAACAGAAATTAAGGCTGTTATCCAGAAGCCTATAGGTGTGAAAACAGCAGCCCATGTCATTTCCACATTGTAAATGTATTTGTTTTCTCTGTTCTTTTTTAATGAATTCTGTACTTCACATTGAAGAAGTGTTTTTTGAACTTTCCAAGCTAGACCTCTCACTTGAAAACATTTCTTAAACTGCTAAGAAAGCTGCTCAGAAAAAGACAGCTACATTTTTTAAGGATTTTACCTACAAAACCTTACAAAGTAAATGGAAATTTATATCTTGATTTCTTGAAGATAATTACTAAAGATGGAAAACAAAATATTTCTATATTTTTCAGATGCAAAATTCTGGAATGAGGTCACCTTTAATATGTACTGAAATCATAGTCTGCCCATAGAAGTCATGCTATTTCAATATCTATACCAAACCCAGGGAGAAGGTATCTGAAAAGCACACGCAACATATTTATGCATCCAAATGAATGGGGTGATTTTGTGATCCTTGAGAGTGGAACCTCTGCTGCAGTGAAATTCTGTCCTTGCCTGAATATTCAAGAATGGTGAGATATAGCTATAAGAAATTCTATCCCCTGCTCCCACCCCTCCAAGAAAAAATAATAATAATTAAAAAAAAAGCAACAACATAGAACAACATAGGTGAACATATGAGTATCAAGAAAAAAAAACAACAACTCATTTAAAATACTCTCTATAAATACATTGTAGAATTGTATCAATTTCTAGTATAATTTCTAGTCCTCTCCTCCAGCAAGAAAGTTTTTGATCTCCATCCTCTATAGTACAGTTCAGTTTTGAAGTTGTCTGTGCACACTATGCAGAGTGTAGTGGAATTAATGTGGACCTTCATTTCTGTCTTCATTTATGAGTTTCTTTCAAGCAGTTGTCAAAACTGACAGGATAAACATGTCAAGCAGTGTTCCTGCTGTAATGTCTTCACAGGTCAAATGTGGATTTCCCTGTTTGGTGAAGGCATACCTAAGTTCAGAAATTAAATTCCTAGATAAGAGTGATTAATAAGAGTGATTTAATATTTTTTTAGTGGCTACATCCGTACTTTAGAATTATATACTTGCTCTCTGTGCCATCTCTATAACTTTAGATATTGGGGTGGGAGAGTAGAAGGGGCAGTGGGGAAGAATGTATAATGTCATATTTTATAGTTTAAATCTAAACCTACTCCTAAAAAGGACAACTTTTCTATTCATTTTGCTCAGTTTATGATCAGTCCCTTATAGTTCTTCTCCATCAGCTAGAAAATATGATCAATCTTTAATCTTTGAAATTGGTACATACCTTGAGCAGGTGCAAAGGTTGGCTGCTAGATTTGATTTATATCACTTAGTACTACAGAGATGGTGTTTAAATATGTCATCACTCTTAATGAAGCTTGGTAGTGGGAAGTTTGAGTAAACACTGTCCTAGTGTGCTCTGCTGCTTGGAGGAAGCACCCTCAGTGTTTGTTGATATGTTTGTCCAGTGTGAGAACTTGCCAACACTGGATTTCTTTCTAAGAATGATGAGACTATTAGAGATCCATCTGGCAGAAGTTTGCTAAACCATTGCCAATATGAGAAGAATAAAGAAGAGCAGGGAAGTGACACCGAGAGGGAAAGTTTTGAATTCTAATATTTAGTTTCTAAGTTGTAATTGAAAGTTTGCTTTTAAAAACAGAAACACAAAAGGACAACTGAGCTCCTTTAACAAAAAATTCACTTTTATTACTTTTTTTCTCATCAGTTCATTCCTAGCTCCAAAAAACTCCATACATGGTGGTGCATGTATGTATATAATTTTTATGTGTTGAGATTACAAAACTACTATAGATCTGAATCTATATTCGCAAACAGATTCTGCCAGGAAGAGCACTCTGGAATACAGAATTCCACCACAAATATTTGAAAGTTGCTAGTCAACAAAAATGCAGATTCTGCCTTTTACAATTTATTTTCCTTTTTGCAAAGGAATGAAGCACATTCTTTCAGACAGTTTAAAACTACAAGTCATTCAGAGAATAGAAAGAATACTATATAATTGGAGTTGATAAGATTCAAATTTAATTAATTAATAAGAAAATTAAGTGTATCCCATAGTGACTAACATGTTTTCTCTTCCAGACGCACTAGTTGCAATATCTGACCATTTCAGGTTCCTCACCTCCAGCCTCACTTCCATCTTATTTTTTTCCGGATAATTTTGATCTTTCAATCCTCCCAACACTTCTGAACACCCCCAAAATTACAGCACTGTATCTATGCTCTAGGACCACCTATCACTGCTCATCAGTCAACCTCTCCTCTTCTTGCTGCCCTTGTATAACAGAGTTACTTATGTCTCTTTAGATATGCAATACAGCCACAGCCGTCCCACTGATTTCATCCTTAAAATAATGAATAAATTTAGATTTTCTCCATAGGTCACTGTTACCTCTTCACAAAATTTCATGGCTTCTCTTCTAAAGAAAGCAGTAATCTTTGTTTATAAATTTGTCTTGTTTTGCTTCTTGTCCCCTCACCTGCAATGCTGTCTAACACAAACTTAGTATAAATCCATGGTATTTACACAAAATACAATGCACAGAACAAGAATTAATTGTTACGCTACAATATTTAAATACTTCCTAATTAATGTTTTAGGATTTCCAGGAAAGTTCCAGGATCATTTCCACTCTGATAGCTGCCTGTTTTGTTCTGATATATTGTCCAGCTTTTTAATCAACCAAATCTGCGTAATAGCTTAACTAATATAATTACTTTTCTACAACAAAATAACAGAAAGGGGTCTTTTTTTTAACTAGTAATTATTATTATTATGTGCTTGTTTTAGACAAAGACTAGAGTTGCATTGTGATAAATGGCCACAACATGCATTTCATAAACATGTTGTAGATGAGGTCCTTGACATTGTTCATGACATAGGAAATTAAAAAGCTAAAACTCAGGCTGCCAACAGAGATAGCATGTGAGTTTTGAATTATTTTTTTTTTTATTTGCTCAGTGTTGTTGACCACAGGTTTAAAAGTAATGTAAGAATTGAACAAAACTACAACCTCTGTCCTGAGAGTCTGAGATGAAGAGGGAATGATATATTTGCAGATACAAACAAGAAGGCATTTTCATTAGAAATGTCTAGGATTTGTTTTACAGTGTCTTATTTTCATAAGCAGTTTCCTGTTCCTTGTTGATGTCAGTGTATATCAGGTGTTGTGTCATCAAGTGCTATCCACTCTGGCTAAAAGATTGCTTGCTTGCTCTATAATCCTTCTTTTCCTGCCTGCTTGAAAAAGATTATAAAAAAGTGATCAAGTCCTTGTTTTCCAGCATGAAATCAGGTACTTCAAGACACTTATGGAATGATTTGCTCCATAGTTAAAGATTATAACAGACTGCCCCAAAAGAACAACAACAACAAAAAAAAGCTTACATGTAATACATGTAATAATTTCCCAGGCATTATGTTATCCTGATAATAGAGGGGTTAACACCCTCAACATGACCGTGAGAAAACATGGCACAATCAGGCCTACAGTCAAGCTCATAAATTTATATGGCTGCTTGGAACTGTCAAAGACTAAAGTTTGAATTCATATTCATAGGTATTACACGAGACTCATTTATATTTGTCACAATATTCAGTTTTAGAATTCATTTTTTTTCTACAGGCCCATGAAAGGAAAACATTTGTCATTTCCTTATTCTCATAGTTATTTAACATCTTAAGGGAAATTAAACCTTTAGGCATGCTCAAGTCATTTTTAAAAGTGAGAATTTTACTCAGAATTAATTCAGTGTCAAAAAGGAAAGACAAATGAGAAAACAGAAGAAAAAGAAAACCCCAACAATTCTCTTGACCTTGCAGTTTTCCATCACCTCTAAACCTAAAAATAATAATTCTCAGCAAAGACACTCACAGAATTTGAATTTGGAGACAAGGAAAAAGCCTTCAAACCTTTTCATTAGCCAATACATGCCTGATTCCAGACCGCATGTGTGTTCAGTCTTAATCTAAATTTTCTACGTGATGTTGCTTTATTTATCTTGAAGCATTTAGTCCGCACTTTCTCTTTGGTTACAAATATGTATATAAATATATATAAATATATATATAAATATAATATATATATATTAATTTGTTTTTTGAACTTTCTATTATTTTAATCCAATCTCTTCTATTTTCATCTTATATTACAAATACTTGTGTCCTTGCTTTTACTTGTTAGGTACTTCCAGACAATTATCATGTCCTCATCACTCCTTCCTTACTACTGAATCAAGTTAGACATATTCAGGTTATGTGAAGTATTCTCATAAATCATTCCTTCCTGTGACTTAATATTCTTTGTTGCTCATCTCTGAGCACCTTCTAGGCTGATGACATGATTTGAGTGAGATGTCTCAAGTTGAAAACACTTATCTCAGGGACAGCTCAGCAGTACATATCTTGCTTGGCAGTTGATACTAGAAGCCAAATATTTAGCTATGTTAGTTTCTCGTAGTTGCTGTTCACATTTGTGGTAGTTTCTGACAAAAACAAACAAACAAACAAACAAACAAAAAATGAAAAGAAGGAAAAGGACAGTTTACAGATGCGCAAAAGAAGTGAGTTTTGCTATTTCTGATGATCTGCTGGGTGGTAGTTGAGAGAAAATTGAACACTGCTGCTTATGAGACATACATGAGACATACTTTGTGATGTATTGTGTGTTCCAATGAATTTTGCAATGAATTGCACTCATCTACTTTGTTTATCTAGTGTAGCTGTCTGGCTGTAAAAGCTCTCCTCTGTGTCAAACTACATTAGCATGATTGTCAATGTAAACTTAATTGACAAGCCTGGCAACTGGCAGAGCTATCCCTTCAGGGCTCAGAGGTTAAACATCTGTCTGAAATGATGTTTCCTAAAAAGCTTTATATAAATGGAGCAATATTTCAGTCAAGCACTTAATGTTTCAGCTGACGGAAGTCAGCAATGAAGAAAGGACAAGACACAGACACTTGAAGGGGCATGCTGGGTTATAGCTTGCTGACAACCTCACCACTGTACCAAAAGGTTACAATGCTCAGGACAGGCTTTCTCTCCACAAGCTCTCAGGACAAGCTCTCAGGACAAGCTCTCTCTCCACATCTGGATATGATTGCATTTGGTAAAAGGTTCTAGTGACCTAGCTGATTTGTGGCATTTTCTACTGGATGAATCTTGAAATTCTCATTTCTTACACATGGGTAAAAAGGTTATGTCAAACTCTTAATCAGAAGTTTTTATCAGAGAAGAATGGTAACAGAGAGAAATCATGAGTCAATTATTTTGAAACTTTATTTCAAAGGTAGCCCAGTCATCTTAGCCAGAAAGCAGTGATGGTTTCTTTATCTGAACTAATTACACAAAGATTACTTTCCTTTTTTTCCACTAAGACTAGCTTTTTTTTCCACGTTGTTACCCATTTAAATAGAATGCATAACATGTCTACATATGTATAACATAAATAACAAGTTTGGATTGATAATGCCTTGGAAATTCTTGTCTCTCTTCACTAACTCCCATTACCATTTAAACCCAATGAGATCATAGGGCAAATCACCATCCTCAGTTTGGTTTGATGCTGTGTTATTGCCAATTCATCCCATATCCACTTTGAGTTAATAAAAATAAATAAGTATATTCCCTTCTGAAAGAGTTTTAGTTCAGAAGCCTAGATAAAGACCAGAAAACAGACATACCTCAGGTTTTCACTCTTCAGTCCTACTGAAGGCCTCTTCTAGAATGACAAAAGAAGATGCTGGACTTTAGAAGGTTTACAACCTTTATTATTCTATGGTTGTATGTACGCTACCAAATCCTGAACATCCAGGTAACCAGAGAATCATAGAATGGTTTGTATAGGAAGGAAGCTTAAGTGTCATCTAATTCCAACCCCCCTTCCATGGACACAGACACATTCCACTAGACCAGGTTGCTCAAAGCCCCTTCCCCCCTTCCAGCCTGGCCTTGAACACTCTCAGGGATGGGACATCTATAGTAATACTCTTGTGTTTGCATCTGAATTCATGCAGTATGTCAGTGCAACAAAGTATGTAAAGCAGCCGCTCCAGTGCATTTCCAACTAGCTCAAGTTAGAGAAAACATACAGCAAAATAATGCTTCGGTTACAAATAATGCACAAAACAACTTCTTTTCATTGCAATAATACTTCAGATGTCAGAAACTGATGTTTTAAATTGTGTTCACAAAGAGTCAGTTAGAATCTTTTAAAGCCATATTTTAATTCTAGGAAGACAGAGAGGGAGAGAGAGAAAAAAAAGATGGTGTTGAGTTTTGGAAACTTCCAAATTATATTCCAGTAAAGTAGAGAAGATTCAGGGACTTTATGGATAAATCACTTACTTACATATTTACTTACTTACTTGCTTACTTACTGTGATGGTCTGTGATGGTCTCTCCCTAAAGGAAGACTTGAAATGTCTGAAGTCTCATACCTCTCTTTTTGAGAAAGTCTTGACCTGCTCTTTCAAAGTCTGGCTTTAGTCTTAAAGCATTGACATGCCTTTCTCATTTTTTGAAATTCATCCATTGCAACTTGCAGTTCATTCAGCACTCCGTCTTCCCTGAAGGAAGCCTTATAACGTGAATTGGGAAAGGAAATCTTCCCATCATTATAATGCATGTTCTTATGAAGAAAAAGCAGATCATTGATGGATGTCCAAGTTCTAAAGTCTTAAGTGAATTGCCTATGGGAATGCAGAGCAGGACATAATAATTCAAAAACCAGTCTGGCCAACAAGCTTGCTTTATTCATTTATTTATAGTGTTAAGTTCTCACTATAAGGATATAAGGACAAGCTCAAATAAATAAATAAATAAATGGTAGTCATGGGTATGAGATGATACAGTGCTTTCTTTTTAGATTATTTTTACCTTGAGGCTTAGCATTTCTGCTGGTTTCTGTGTATACAAATTTTCCTTAATTGTAACCTCCTGAGCATATTGGCAATAACAATGGAGAGAACTGTTTTAAGCATGAAGTAGCAACTACACAAGGAAACACATCAAGAAAAGTTAGCATTTTAGTTCATGCACATGGTGGTTTCCTTTTTTTTTTTTTTTTTTTTTTTTAATATAAATTCATCATATATATTCAGTAATCCTGAAGACAATGCTATAGATTTAATTACCAAAGCAACAGAGTACTTCTGCTCATGGCCTTCATCTCTATCTATTAAATATAATACAGGAAAAAAAGAGGAAACTGCAGAGGAAAAGAAGACAAAATCTAAAAATTAATTTTCAGTGCTCAGTGTGATGCCTTATTTCTAGGTGCCTTTACCTAGAATGAAATTCATAGTTTTAATTTACACTTTTGGGGAGATATGTGCACCAGGAGTAAAAATTCACAGTAGCTAGCAAATCAGCCTCCTCCATGTGGTGCCATTTAAACTGGTTAGCAGATAACTCTATAAAATACACGGAACAGAGTGAAAGTACACTGGGACATTGTTGAAGGGCTGTTCAGATAGCCCACTCCAAGCTCAAAGAAAGAATCTTTCCACCACCCAGAATGAATAACCTTGAATTCTTCCTCCTTATCTAAACTACTGCAAGCAAAAAATACAGAAGTATCACCCTTAATTCTTAGGTGGAGACTACTGAGAATGCCACTGAAAGATGTGATACAGATGGTTCAAAGCATATAATTATTCTTTTTCTGCGATTAACTTCACTTCCTGTAGAGCAAAAATGATCTTGAATGGCTTTGTTTTTGTTGGAATTGAGTAAGAAAGAATATTTTCATCTTTTTTTTCAAAACACATAGATTTATGGAAATTTTTGGCAACAGCTGTTAAGCTGTCAAATCACCAGTAAAATGTAGAACAGAGAATAGAGGCCAATCTGTTTAATGAAGCCTTGCCTGAATTTTGGTGCCTGCATACTACTTTTTTAAGAAACCTGTTGCCTCTATAAGGCAACACTTTCCACTATGACCTTTGATGGTGAAATCTAGCTGCAGAATGCAACAGACAACTTAGGAAATAGCCTGAACTATGAAAGTAGATCAATATATGAATCCTGTCTATTTTGGAAACATGATTTGATGAGTGATAGTTGAACTTTTCAGTGTTCAGAGGCTTGGAGTAGATAAGCAAAAGGACTGAAAGAGTGAAATTCTGCCTGTATTAGAGTCATTTAAATTTTCTGTAGTGCGTCTAAACAAAACAGTGTCTTGGAGCCAAACTCAGATTTGTGGAACTAATCCCACTGTTTTCATTTGGCTAGTGCTCATTTGTACCAGAGCTGAGTTTAACCCTACAATGTCATTAAATTGGTAGGTGTCAGACTTTCTTACTCCTTTTTAACACTAAAACTTTTAACACTCCCTTTTTACACTGGGGTACTCAACTCTTATAAAAGAGGGCAAAAGGTATTTTGCGCCCTACTTCTGATTCTTAATTGAGAACAGACAAAGCAGAAAAAAATTAGGAAGAATAATAAATTTAGCCAGTGTGTTGGGAGATTTTTTTGCATATTAAATTTGGGAAAAATATTAGCTATTTTAGGATTTCCTTGGCCATTTGCCAGGATTTTGTTTATTTGAGTATGTTCTTTGTATGTAGAAATAGAACGTCTTCCTAAATGGTTAGACTCTGGCTGCACACATAGAACTTCAGATCAATCTCCATTATTAGGCAAGAATGACAAATGAAATTTGACCTTACAAAAAAATTAGGATTCTACCCTTGTTCCGGTCTTCCAAGATATGGCAGAAGAGTAGTTAATATAGTAACAAGGGATGTTAGTGCAATCCTAAATTTGCCATTTTAGCCCCAATCCACCCTGAGTGGCCCAATACTTTTTAGAAGGAAATAGAGCTATCAAAGCATTTCCCTTTCAAAAGTGTTAGCATGGGCAGACAATGTACCTATGCATATATAATGAATGTATAAAGCATGTTTAGGTCTCATTATGAACGGTAAGGAAAAACCGCAACAATTTTTATCCAGTATTGATTGCTGATTTCATGACCAGTTATTGCAGCATGTTTTAAATATATACATGTATATATATATATAGCGTGTATATATACATTTGGCAGGGCTGAACTGGAGTTTATCTACTAAATACCTATAGATTTCACACAGGTGAGCTCACACGTTGTAGTAGAACCCTACAGTTTTTGTTCATGGGTAGTTTGTTGCCTCTTTATTAGCACAGCATAATTAAAAAGGCATTATGTGCATATGTGACATACAAGAAAAAAATTTGCCTCTTAGATATCGTGGAGATTAAAGTGAAATTCCTGAGAACAGAGAGTATAGTAGCCTCCTTTCTGTGCAAAAATGTCTGTGCAGTCTTTTGGAATTATGACTGCTAGAGCATGGCAGTATGTTCAGCAGAAGAAAATTTCCTCCTATAACTGAAAACAAGAATGTTTGTTATGATTTCCTCTGAATAGGCAGTAATGGAAAGGAGAACGATATGGTCACTCAGTTTTACTGTTAAGCCCATACAGACAGAAATATTTTCTGTATTATTTTAATTCTTAGTTTTATGTCAGTACGCTCATCTTATATGTAAATGAAATTTAGTCAAAATACTGTCAAAATGTGTCCCTCTCAATTGCATGTGGTAACATACTTTGGTTCCCCTTGGTCTTGGCCAAACACACTTGTTTCCATGAATGCTTTTCACATGCCTTTGAGGGGCACACAACCTTGGTTTTATGACCATTTTTACCTCATTGTAACTGTTTCGATGTGTTTGCTATAGTTTCAATACTTCAAGTTGTAAATTTTAAAAACTTCAGAGAATTCACTTGCATGGAAAGAGTTGTTGATGGTTGAAAACAGCATAACCTATTGTTAATTTAACTAAATACCTGCAGAAGTGTTGTCCAGATGGTTTGTTTCTTTAGCAGAAATAATGGGGTTGGTGGTGAATCCAGAGATCAATAAGATTTAAAAAAATCCATTTGCTAAATAGAAAGTGCAAAACCTGCCAATAAAGCTTTTTGACAGCCACAAGAATATTGCTTTCAAACTTCTTAAATTTTTAATGCATTTGGGAAGAAGAGAAAGAAATGGAAGAGAATTAATACACGTTTTCAATGTGAATATTTCAACATCTTTAATGGAGTCCAAAATCCAAATTTGAAGCTTCTGTGTCTTTTGCAGAAGCAACGCAGTTATGCCATTCAAAAAGAGAAAGTTTTTTCATTGCCAAAGAATTAGGTCTCAGACTGCATAAACTTAAGGAACATTTTAGGTGGCTAAAGTCTCCATCTAATCTCCTGTTATTTCCTTCTATTCTTATTTTTCTTTCCTTATTTTTTTTTCTACTTTGTACATTCTATATCCTCTGACATGGAGACCATCCTGATAAAACTGTTATATTTGTCAAATACATTTTCTTAACCACCAGCACACCTTTTCTTTTTGTACATCAGCAAGATACATTCTGCATGCAAGTTCATGCAAGTCTGGATAGCACAAATCCTAACGCTATGTTCAAATACCAGAAGCTATATTTACCTTGTTGATCCTTCATTTTCTTCAAGATTTACTAGGACAAGGATTTCTCCCTTTTTCCTTGTGCACTCACTTCACTTAATCTTAGTTTCAGTTGAATGAAGAATCCCTTTTTGCACTGTTTCACTGCAGCTATATCTCATTATCAACCCATTTCCAAATTGTTTTCTGTTATAGTCTGTTCCAGTATTGATGATTCATATTGATGACATGTCTTATTTAGATCATTGTGTGCCAGATTTTACACTTGTTTGAGATTTCTCTATACTTAGTTTTGTTTTATAATGTTTTAACCCATGCTTCTTTTGCTTTGTCTTTGTCTTTGAGGTGTTGCTGTGTTTTTGCTGATATTCACAAATTCTTCCAAATTATTATAATTTGTAAATTTGACTTTTAACTTCGATATTTCTCTTTTATAACTATTTTTATGTATGCTAAACAAGACAGACACTATTACTGCAAATGCAAAATACTGAAAACTTGCAGGCAAGTGAATTGTTTATAGATTTGCTCAGATGCATTTGATTTTAGTTCTTCCTACTGTCATGAAAGCAGTAATTTAAAAGAACGACATACATATTATATATATTTATAGCTTTCTGAAGTACTCTAACACATAAAAACATACTTATAGCAGAATTACCTCATGAAAATGCACTTGTGACAGGGAAGATGGTATAATGAACAGGTATGATGTTTTAAGAAGTTAACTGTTGGGTGGTCAGTGACACCAGAAAAATAAATAATCTTCATAATTAGATATGCACTGATGTGAACTGAATTACTGTACATACTACTCAAAAAAACATGCACATGAAATGATCTCTATAATGCAAATCTGCACTTTTGCATATATACATTGATGCTTGTACATATTTTCTTTACTAAGAACTTTATTTTCTTTCATCAAATCCACTGAAATTTAATAATGAATTGATCTGTGGAATCAAAATGAAAATGCATTTATTTCGTTGTTTTTTCAGATGTGTATGTGTCAGTATATACACGTATAGAGAGAAATGCATAATGAATAAACTTAATACAAATGCAATATTTGTTTTAACTCAGGCCTGCAAAGCAGCTATTATCTTAACCCCAAACACATTCCAGCCATGCTCTGTGAAAAGTAGTGTTAGTATATCTTGCTTTCTGTTATATTAACAAGACGTTCAGCATTTATTTTAATAGAAAAATATATTTGTAAAAATTTATTTTCTGAGCTATAATGAGAGGGTTTCCTTCAAACAACCATTCCTGCTGCCTACTATTATTCATTAGTAATTCAACGCGTCTCCATTCTTTCATCATTTTTGCCCATTGTCACAAATGCTAACCCTTGAAAGGTGTGCTCTGTGTTGCAAAGAAACTCTTTTCCTGATCATCAAAAGAACCATCTGATGCAGGATTCCTGCAAGTAGACCAGGGAAGTCCTTACAAACATTGACATTTATGAAACTCTAGTGATTTATGCCATCTGACAAGCTGGAGCACAGTCTGCCCAGCAAATGATAAGTAAGAAATAGTAAAATAAGAGACTTCTGTTATGTCCTGGTTTCAGTTAGCACAGAATTAATTTTCTTCCTAGTAGCTGGTGGAATGCTGTGTTTTGGCTTAGAATGAGAAGAGTGCTGATAACACCCCGATGCTTTAATTGTTGCAGAGCAGTGCTTATACTAAGCCAAGGACATCTCAGCCTTTGCTCTGTCCTGCCAACGGGCAGGCTGGGGGGTGCAGTAAGAGCTGGGAGGGGACAGACCCAGGACAGGTGACCCAAACTAGCCAAAGGGGTATTCCATACCATCTGACGTCATGCTAAACAATATATAGGGGTGGCTAGCCGGGGGGAGGGGGCCGGACTGCTCGGGGTTAGGCTGGGCATCGGTCAGCGGGTGGTGAGCAATTGCATTGTGCATCACTTGTTTGTACATACTATTATTACTTTCGTATTATCACCATTGTATCATCATTATTATTATTATTATTATTATTTTCCTGTCTTATTAAACTGTCTTTATCTCAACTCACGGGCTTCACTTTCCATTTCTCTCCCCCGTCCCAGAGAGGGAGGGGGGAGGGTGAGCGAACGGCTGCGTGGTGTTTAGCTGCCAGCCGGGTTAAACCACGACAGTCTTTTTGGCGCCCAACGTGGGGCACGAAAGGTTGAGATAACGGCAGATCTGACCAGAGTGTGTTAAACTAAAATTGGTATAAGTATTAGACCTGCTTAATAGTCACTTGTCATAATGCTGATTGCTTTAATCTCAACTGTGCTGCGCCTGTTTTCCAAATTGAGTATTATAGCACGTTATTTTCCGTATGTGCTCTCTGTCATGTTGTTTATCCTCTCCGGGCCCTGGTTTCAGACCATTATGGTACTGTGTGTTGTATCAGTGGCTTATGAGATGATGAAATATCTGGCCATGACTCTAACCTGGTATTTGTACTCAGTAACATCTTCGATTCTATACTTTGGAAACTGTATTTTGGAAACTATTAGCAATTGTATCTGTTGCCTTTTTTCATTAGGGAGTCAATCTGTGGAGGGGAAAGGGGAAGATAATTTTTCTTACTTGATCACTCTCCCTTTCTCCTTCACCACCCCTGTACCCTCCTTGATCACTCTCCCTTCCTCCTTCACCACCCTCTTATCCTCCGAGTTTATTACAATAGCTCTCCAAGATATTGAATATCCTTGGGATACTCAGACCAGCATAGTCCTGTTGTTCTGCCTCCTGAATGCACTTCAGGTTCTGCTTAAAGTTAAACAACTACTTAGGAAGCTCATCCGGAGATCTGCCCGGAGGCAGTATAGTTGTGGGTGGCAGGGAGTATGGGAGGATATGGGCAGGCATCTAGACCAGTTGGCACCCCCAGTGTTTTGGAAATTCACCCCTGAACAAGTGCAAAATCCTCAAAAACTGGCAGAATGCTTGAATAAAAGGTGTCGCGATTCGGGAAGTTCCAAAGTAACACAAATCATTGTAACATGCTGGGGCCTGGCTTACGCCTATCGAGCTGCCATGGATACTGCTATCAACTTAGTGACAGACCCTGCGGCCACTCCAAGTCCCGTGACAGATCCAACGGCCACTGTGACCCCTACGGTGGACTCTGCAGCCGCTCCAGTCCCAGCTTCTGCAGATGCTCCAGTCCCAGCTTCTGCAGATGCTCCAGTCCCAGCTCCTGCAGCCACTCCAGTCCCAGCTCCTGCAGCCGCTCCAGTCCCAGCTCCTGCAGCCGCTCCAGTCCCAGTTCCTGAAGCCGCCCCAGTCCCAGCTCCTGAAGCCGCCCCAGTCCCAGTTCCTGCAGTCGCTCCAGTTCCAGCTCCGGCCGCTACTCCAGTCCCAGTTCCTGCAACTGCTCCAGTCCCAGCTCCTGAAGCTGCTCCAGCTCCAGCTCCTGAAGCCGCTCCAGCTCCAGCTCCTGCAGCTGCTCCAGTCCCAGTTCCTGCAGTCGCTCCAGTTCCAGCTCCGGCCGCTACTCCAGTCCCAGTTCCTGCAACTGCTCCAGTCCCAGCTCCTGAAGTCGCTCCAGCTCCAGCTCCTGAAGCCGCTCCAGCTCCAGCTCCTACTGCTGCTCCAGTCCCAGCTCCTGCAACTGCTCCAGCTCCAACTCCAGCTCCTGTAGCCGCTACAGCTCCGGTTCCTGCAACTGCTCCAGCTCCTGTAGCCGCTCCAGCTCCTGTGGCCGTGTCAGAGAAACGAGCTGTAGCAGTGCAAGTTGACCCTGCAGAGGGCATTCCAACCCCTGTGGCAGACCCTGTAACAAAGTCAGAGAAACGAGCAGTAGCAGTGCAAGCTGCCCCTGTAGAGAAGGTGAAAATATGGTATAGAAATTCAAGTCGTTTAGAACGCAGAGAGTCTTCTGCCAATCCAGGTAAGGCTTCTGCCAAAACTAAGTATAGAGATGACGAAGATGATGACGACGCTGGGCCGTCAAGGATTCAGGAGGAGGAAGATGAGGATGCCGAAAGAGCAACAGTAACTACCCGAAGCCTAAACGAGCGCGAGCTACGAGATGTGCGAAAAGATTTTGGTCGCTGTATAGGTGAGCAGCTTGTCACCTGGCTGCTCCGGTGCTGGGACTCTGGAGCCAATTGTGTGGAATTAGACGGCAGGGAAGCCAAGCGGCTGGGATCCCTTGCTCGAGACGCCGGCATTGACAAAGCAATTGCAGATGGAGCACGACCCACCAGCCTCTGGAGGCGTCTCCTCTCAGCTGTGAGGGAAAGGTATCCCTTCAAGGAAGATATTTTATGTCTACCAGGCAAGTGGACCACTATGGAGAAGGGAATCCAGTACCTGAGGGAATTAGCCGTACGGGAAGTGATTTATGAGGATCCAGACCTCAAACAAACATCCACAGATCCAGATGAAGTCAAGTGTACACGACCCATGTGGCGGAAGTTTGTACGGAGTGCACCATCATCATATGCCAGCTCATTGGCAATAATGGCCTGGAAAGAGGATGAGGAACCCACAGTGGGTGAAGCGGCTAAACAACTCCGGCAGTACGAAGAAAGTCTCTCCTCTTCCTTACAGGCCTGCGTCTCAGCTGTGGAGAAACTTTCTGAAAAGGTTCACCAACTTGAAGAGAATCTATTGTCCTCCCCACCTGAACCAACCAGTGCCCACCGACCAAAGGAGAACACTTGGGAGAAACTTTCTGAAAAGGTTCACCAACTTGAAGAGAGATTATTCTCCTTCGCACCTGTACAAAGCAGTGTCTCAGCTGTCAGGGGTAGGCGTTCACCCACACAAGGAAGACGATATGGTGGGTACTCACCCCGTGCCACCCTGTGGTTTTACTTACGAGACCATGGAGAGGACATGAGAAAGTGGGATGGAAAATCTACCGCGACCCTAGAGGCACGGGTACGTGAGTTGCAAAAGAAAACAATCAGGAAAAAGGGATTCTCCGAAAAGTTTGCTGCTCCAACTTCCAGCAGACAGTCCTTCAAACACAGAAACGAGGAAGATTCTGACCAGGATTAGGGGGGCCCTGCCTCCAGCCAGGGGGAGGAAAGGGACAATCGAGTTTATTGGACTGTGTGGATTCGATGGCCTGGCACATCACGCGCACAGAAGTATAAGGCTTTAGTAGACACCGGTGCACAATGTACTATAATGCCATCGAGCTATAAAGGACCAGAGCCCATCTATATTTGTGGAGTGACAGGGGGATCTCAGCAGTTGACTGTATTGGAGGCTGAAGTGAGTCTGACTGGGAATGAGTGGGAAAAGCACCGCATTGTGACTGGTCCGGATGCTCCATGTATCCTTGGCATAGACTATCTTAGAAGAGGATACTGCAAGGACCCAAAAGGGTTCCGGTGGGCTTTTGGTATTGCTGCCTTAGAGACAGAGGGCATTAAACAATTATCTACCTTGCCTGGTCTCTCAGAGGACCCTTCTGTTGTGGGGTTGCTGAGGGTCGAAGAACAGCAAGTGCCAATTGCTACCACAACTGTGCACCGGCGGCAATATCGCACCAACCGAGACTCCCTGATTCCCATCCATAAGCTAATTCGTCAATTGGAGAGCCAAGGAGTGATCAGCAAGACTCATTCACCTTTCAATAGTCCCATATGGCCAGTGCGAAAGTCTAATGGCGAGTGGAGACTAACAGTGGACTATCGCGGCCTGAACGAAGTCACGCCACCACTGAGTGCTGCAGTGCCGGACATGCTGGAACTTCAGTATGAACTTGAATCGAAGGCAGCCAAGTGGTACGCCACAATTGATATCGCTAATGCATTTTTCTCCATCCCTCTAGCAGCAGAGTGCAGGCCACAATTTGCCTTCACTTGGAGGGGAGTCCAATATACCTGGAATAGGCTGCCCCAGGGGTGGAAACACAGCCCTACCATTTGCCATGGGCTGATCCAGTCTGCACTAGAGCAGGGGGAAGCTCCTGAACACCTGCAGTACATCGATGACATTATTGTGTGGGGTGACACAGCAGAGGAAGTTTTCGAGAAAGGGAAGAAAATAGTCCAAATCCTTCTGAAAGCCGGTTTTGCCATAAAACAAAATAAAGTCAAAGGACCTGCACGGGAGATCCAGTTTTTAGGAATAAAATGGCAAGATGGACGTCGTCAAATCCCAATGGATGTGATCAACAAAATAACAGCTATGTCTCCACCAACTAACAAAAAAGAAACACAGACTTTCCTAGGTGTTGTGGGGTTTTGGAGAATGCACATCCCAAATTACAGTCTGATTGTAAACCCACTCTACCAAGTAACTCGTAAGAAGAATGAGTTTGAATGGGGCCCTGAACAACGACAAGCCTTTGAACAAATCAAGCAGGAAATAGTCCATGCAGTAGCCCTTGGGCCAGTTCGAACAGGACCAGATGTAAAGAATGTGCTCTATACTGCAGCCGGGGAGAACGGCCCCACCTGGAGCCTCTGGCAGAAAGAACATGGGGAAACTCGAGGTCGGCCTCTGGGGTTTTGGAGTCGGGGATACAGAGGATCTGAGGCCCGCTATACTCCAACTGAAAAGGAGATACTGGCAGCATATGAAGGAGTTCGATCTGCTTCGGAGGTGGTCGGTACTGAAGCGCAGCTCCTCCTAGCACCCCGATTGCCGGTACTAGGCTGGATGTTCAAGGGAAGGGTCCCCTCTACGCATCATGCAACTGATGCTACATGGAGCAAGTGGGTTGCACTGATTACTCAGCGGGCTCGAATAGGAAACCCCAGTCGCCCAGGAATATTGGAAGTGATCATGGACTGGCCAGAAGGCAAATACTTTGGGATATCATCAGAGGAGGAGGTGGGTCGTGCTGAAGAAGCCCCACTGTACAACCAGTTGCCAGAGAATGAAAAGAAATATGCCCTGTTCACTGATGGGTCCTGTCGTATTGTGGGGAAGCATCGGAGATGGAAGGCTGCTGTATGGAGTCCTACGCGACGAGTTGCAGAAGCTGCTGAGGGAGAAGGTGAATCGAGTCAGTTTGCAGAAGTGAAAGCCATTCAGCTGGCTTTAGACATTGCTGAACGAGAAAAATGGCCAGTTCTCTATCTCTACACCGATTCATGGATGGTAGCAAATGCCCTGTGGGGATGGTTACAGCAATGGAAGCAAAACAACTGGCAGCGTAGGGGCAAACCTATCTGGGCTGCTGCATTGTGGCAAGATATTGCTGCTCGGGTAGAGAACCTGGCTGTGAAAGTACGCCACGTAGATGCTCATGTGCCCAAGAATCGGGCTACTGAAGAACATCAAAACAACCAGCAGGTGGATCAGGCTGCTAAGATTGAAGTAGCTCAGGTGGACCTGGATTGGCAGCATAAAGGTGAATTATTTATAGCCCGATGGGCCCATGACACCTCAGGCCATCAAGGTAGAGATGCAACATACAGATGGGCTCGTGATCGAGGGGTGGACTTGACCATGGACGCTATAGCACAGGTTATTCATGACTGTGAAACATGTGCTGCAATCAAGCAAGCCAAACGGTCAAAGCCTCTTTGGTATGGAGGACGATGGCTGAAATATAAATATGGAGAGGCCTGGCAGATTGATTACATCACACTCCCTCAAACTCGCAATGGCAAGCGCCACGTACTTACAATGGTGGAAGCAACCACCGGATGGCTGGAAACATATCCTGTGCCTCATGCTACCGCCCGGAACACCATCCTGGGCCTTGAAAAGCAAGTCCTATGGCGACATGGCACCCCAGAAAGAATAGAATCAGACAATGGGACTCACTTCCGAAACAACCTTATAGACACTTGGGCCAAAGAACATGGTATTGAATGGGTGTATCACATCCCCTATCATGCACCAGCCTCCGGGAAAGTTGAACGATACAATGGCCTGTTAAAGACTACCTTGAAAGCAATGGGCGCTGGGACGTTCAAAAACTGGGATACGCATTTGGCAAAGGCCACCTGGTTAGTCAATACTAGGGGATCTACCAACCGAGCTGGACCTGCCCAATCAAACCTGTTACGTACTGTAGATGGGGATAAAGTTCCTGTAGTGCATGTAAAAAATATGCTGGGTAAAACAGTCTGGGCTACTCCTGCCTCAGGAAAAGGCAAACCTATTCGTGGAATTGTTTTCGCTCAGGGACCTGGATATACTTGGTGGGTAATGCAAAAGAACGGAGAGGTCCGGTGTGTACCTCAAGGAGATTTAATACTGGGTGAGAATAGCCCATGAACTGAATTGCACCATGTTAAATAGTATATTATACTGTATATTATCACTACCATGATTACTATAGGTGACTAATTAGAATGTATGGAAAAGAGTGTAACCTGAGCATGACATAAATGGTATGGAATAAGGGGTGGATAGATGTCCTGGTTTCAGTTAGCACAGAATTAATTTTCTTCCTAGTAGCTGGTGGAATGCTGTGTTTTGGCTTAGAATGAGAAGAGTGCTGATAACACCCCGATGCTTTAATTGTTGCAGAGCAGTGCTTATACTAAGCCAAGGACATCTCAGCCTTTGCTCTGTCCTGCCAACGGGCAGGCTGGGGGGTGCAGTAAGAGCTGGGAGGGGACAGACCCAGGACAGGTGACCCAAACTAGCCAAAGGGGTATTCCATACCATCTGACGTCATGCTAAACAATATATAGGGGTGGCTAGCCGGGGGGAGGGGGCCGGACTGCTCGGGGTTAGGCTGGGCATCGGTCAGCGGGTGGTGAGCAATTGCATTGTGCATCACTTGTTTGTACATACTATTATTACTTTCGTATTATCACCATTGTATCATCATTATTATTATTATTATTATTATTTTCCTGTCTTATTAAACTGTCTTTATCTCAACTCACGGGCTTCACTTTCCATTTCTCTCCCCCGTCCCAGAGAGGGAGGGGGGAGGGTGAGCGAACGGCTGCGTGGTGTTTAGCTGCCAGCCGGGTTAAACCACGACATGCCATACTCCCCAGATGCCTCTGACTACTTCGTTTGTGATCAGTTTTGTGCATTGATTTTAAAACACGTATTTCTTGCATGGTCAGCATTGGTTTGGCATCCTGAAAGAGCTTCACCAGAACATGTCATAGAATACTGAAGTATTCATCAATCCTACCTAAATCCTGATGGGAAAAAGACATGCCTAATGGTTAAACCTTCAACATAACTTCATTGTCAGCTCTCTATCACACATAGATTAACTTGAGGATTTATATTCTTGGGCCAGTTCAGCATTAAAATGTTCATAGGGCAGCGTATTAGGATAAAATATCTGTGGTGATTCATTTTTTTTCCACCTTAAACTAACTTTTCATTTTTTATCTCATTTTAACTATTCACCAAGCTATTTATATATAGTATAACTCCTTATGTAGAGATAACCAGACTTTTAATTATTTCTATTATTTTTGTTTCTATCTGCAACTGTAAACAAAAGAATAACAATAATATTTTTTATCCCTGTTTAGTCAATGAAAAGGAAGTATAGAGTAGAGATCTACTACCTTTAGCAGTACATTGACAGCAGTTAAGATTCTTACTTAAGTTTGGTAAATAAAGTACCTGGTATAGGAGGATCTACAGGGGAAAAACAAAAAAACAAACAAACAAACAAAAAAAAACAAACAAAAAACAAACAAACAAACAAAAAAAAAAGAAAACAAAAAAAACCCACAGTTTAAAAATATGCTTTTTTTTTATTTTTTTTTTATTTTTAATGTAGATTGGTCTTCTTGGGAATTAAAATTTAAATACCTTCTTTATTTTAAAGAATTATCTTTGGCTCCAGTTAAGGTCCTGTTTTATTTCTCATCTGTTGTTAAAAGTGTTATTTCTGTGGAGCTGGACTAATCTATTGCTACAGTTACACAGTGGTGAATTATTCCTAATCTGCATCTGATTCAGAACCAACATTAATAAAATGCTTGTACTCAGGACTGAAGTTGTGCAGAATTGAAAATGTCAAAGAAATTAGCATAGCATTTCACAAATATTATATGTGTTTTTATATATATACATGCAGTGAATTCATTTGGGTTGAATTTTAATAACAGAACATGAAGTAACTATGGAAACTATCTTTTTAGAGACAATTTGTGGAGAGTCATTTTCAGATTACAAGTGTAATTGAGAAATTTTAGCTGAGATGCCAATTTCTGGTGTTCTTAATTGTCTTCACATTGATCCCATTTCTATACACATATTTTCATATCTTACTCTCTAATCAAGGCATTGTTTACATCTCTGTGCTGTGGGTTATTTATGATGTAGGAGAAGACACAAGCAGGAGAAAGTAGGGTTAATCACAGGGTTAGAGTGCTGTTCTGAATGTCCTCAGAAATAATGAATCCTGAAAAATAGACAGTAATGCAAGGAGTTGCACTATCATTGCGCATTCCCTGCTCCCCCTCTCCGCCTCCCTCTCCCCCCAAAAAAAAAGGAGATGTTTGCAGTACTTTCAATTTTTCCTGATATTAAGACATCACTAGTAATTTTAAAAGGTATAAGCTATATAAGCTATAAAAGCTATAAGAATGTAAAACCCCAGAATAAGAGGCCATATGGAGAAGAATTCTTACACTCTTTCTTAATCTTACTCCGCAGTGACTCATGATAAATAATCCTATCATATAGGGATGAGTTCAATATTTTTTGTCCAAAACTCGGGGAAAAAATGGAAATACTGAACTTTCAGGTCCTGCCTTTTTGGAATTTGGAAAGGCAGATGTTTTGACATTCTTGAGCCATGATATTTAACTAAGTGCATTGTTTTTCAGATAATTCACCTTTACAATTGCTCTTCAAGCAAAGTTTACTGTTGGATTCTTTCTCTGGTACCATATTCCTGTTTAGATCAGATGCCATAATGTATTAATAAAAAAAAAATGTTTAAAATATGATGGTAATTAAAAAAAAAAAAAGTTAATTGAGAAGATGTTGCCCATTTTTTCTATTCCTCATCCATTCAGACACAATCTGCCAAGTATGCAGCACCTAATACAGACAAAAAAGCAACAAAACATATGGACACTAGATATTACAGATGAAACCTGAAAATTGACAGATTTGACAAATCTATACAATCTAGATCAACATCTGCAGATATCAATAACTACAAAAAAATGGTGCCAAGAGAAATGTCAAAAGCATGGATGAAGAATCTAAGAAGTCCCATACACAGGAAAATGATTTTTCTTGAAAGTATTCTAAACCTGACAAAACATTTCACACAGTAACAGAAAGAGGCATCAAAGAAACTCTGGAAATATGGATGGAATCGTCACATTTCTTTGCATTTCTCAAAGCTAATTTTAGAGCTTAAAAATTCAGTGTGTGTGTGTGTTTCTTTCTGGAAGTTTACCTAGGGTCCTTTCTCTTAATTTAATCCAGTATTTTATGTACTTGTAAATGTTCAATGGCTCCAATATAACATTCTGTATCACTACTAGGCGGTGAATCTCCACCCTTAGCTACATCCAATATTTTTTCTGTAGCAGATCTCAGTAAATCCAAATGAAATCACTACCTTCACGGGTTATATCTGTGCTTGAGTACTTTAGTTCTCTTAGCTACAGAGTGCCTGAGCCACAGAAACTGTTCAACAGAATTGGCATCCAGCAAGTGTTAATCTGCAATTAGTCAGTTTAGCATTTTTTGTCATGAAGTGTGACTTGTCTTTAACATGACAGTCTGCCCAAGAATGAACTTTAATGAAAAATAGGAACTGCTGAAAGATATGTAGATCGATATATGGACTGTGGAAAACTGTAATTTTCCAGTCTGTCGTAGGAAAAAAAAAAAAAACAAAAAACAAAAAACAAACACACAAAAAAAGTTCAATGCAATAAAAAAATGCACTTGATAGTAGCCATTTGTATTGAAGTTTTCAGATCCAAAGAAAAAATAATAATTATTCAATATCAATAATTAATAATTCAATATCAATAACTAATAATTAATCAAAATTAAAATAATAAAGGATAAAACAAAATTAAAAACACAGTCCTTATTGGTGCAGTGCCTGAGAAGGCTGAATTTCAAGGAATATGGACTCAAATGTTCAAATATGACATGTTCAGTTTTGCCTGGCAACAAATACAGTAACAAAGAGCAAGGGTTTTTTTGTTTGTTTTTGTTTGGTTGGTTTTTAAGAATTGTTAAAATAACAGTTGAGTATATGCATTCTGGAGTATCTTCTGTATTTAAATAGTGTTGAAATAAAGAAATGAAAGATGCATGAAATCTCACAATATTCTGATGTTGAGATGACAAAGATGGCAGCTGCAAGATCCGTAACTAATGAAAAATACCTTGGACCAGATTTCCAAAGATATTTAACTCAAAGTATGCATGTTCAGTTAAATTAAAATAGTTAAAGTACTTCAGTAGTCTCAGAAGCAGACTGTCATTAAAGATAAGATTGTCAGTTCCTCTTCAAATTCTACTGCATATACATCTGAGACACATACAATCCTCAGAAATATGCACTTTCACTTTTCCAAAACCTTTAGAATCTGCTATTATGAGTGCATTTCTAATATTTCAGCAGTACATTAAAGCTCTATTTTTTAATATATATGTTATTATTATTTTGCTTGTTTGTTTCTAAAGATTTCTGTCTGTTTCAGGGTACTTATTTCCCTGGATGTGAAATAATTGATATGTCCTAAGCAGTGTCTTTTTCTAAGGAGTCTGCTTGTCTGATAGAGTGTCATTTCATAAGAGACTTCATAAAAAAGAAAAAAAAAAAAAAAAGAAAAACACTTTTCTCTCATGTTTCATATAATCTCAATTAACACTTGATTTTATATGCTTTATATATAGTTTTATATGCTATCATTCTGATCCTTTTCTAAAGATGAAATTGTTGGCTTACGAAAAAAGAAGTAATGGTAGGGTCTTTATTGAGCATGCTATGGACCTGCTACTCCAAAAGCAGGAATCCAAAAGGAATTTCCTCCTCTTTTATATATATATATTTAATATTTTTCTACAATATTAAAATATGAATTCATGCTTTATCTTGAACCACTCTTGGGGAAAAAGAAAAAAAAAAAAGAGGGAAAGAAGGTTCTGGATTTATCATGTGTTAGATAACGAAGCATCTGTGAAAGAGAAATGTAATTACAAATGAAAAAGTAATCAAAAGGAACCTGTTAATGACTTCTATAAATTCTGTATGGCAACTGTCTCTACATTTATTTATTTATTCAAGGTGAATTACTAAAAACAGTAAGCAATAGAATTTCAGTGGAACTAATTTAATAACTTGTCGATATTGGCATGAAACTATTCTTCCTAGAGTTTTGAAATGTAGTCCAATTCAGTACAGTTATCCCACTTTCACACTCGACTGGTGTTTTTAACTAAGATCTTCCTGAAAATTTTCATGCTTTTGTTTTGTTGCCTCTGTCCTTTTTCTGGTTACACTTTGTTTAACAGTTTGTCTTTTAAAGATCAGGTTATGTCCTTCTCTTTCCTATCACCCTCAGCTTCCCATTCCTTACTAATTATGTGTTTTTCAGAGTGTTTTCTACAGAAAATATTATGCAAAAGCAGAATTCACAGTAAGATACTTTCATTGTGTACTGTTTACAACTTTCTCAGCTGGCAAATGAAAATCATTCCTGTTACATCATTTCAGGGTAATAGTACCAGTAGAGGCTCTAAAGCAGAGCTACAGCTATAATGCCCTTTTTCCAAAATAATATCATGCTTCTAAAATGCCATATTTTATCTTTGATTTCACTCTGGCTCTTTAGAGCCTAATTTTCTTTGCACATGTCTAAGGTGTAGTTTCTTACAAATTACACAACTGAAACTCTTGTCTAGATTCTATCTTCTAGTTTTATAACTAATGCAATGATTTCTCTCTGATTTGACATCCACTGATAAGTGCTGATCCACTCATATTCATCTGCTATTCTTTCTTCATTGCTTTTTCCCTTCTTTTTTAAACTCTTCCATCAGCTGCTTGATCTCTTTCAAATCAAGCATAATCCGCTTCCCTTCATTTTCAAGGACCTTCACAACCTTGAAACATGCAGTTATCGTATCTTATTTATGACAAAATGTCAGCTCATACCTTGGCTGGATGTAGCACTATTTGTTATATTTTCAAGTAAGCTTCATGCCACCTCTCAGACATAGGAGGAGTTTCTCAGAAATATTTTCAGAGCATCTAACTGTTACCATATTTCATATCTCTCCTTAAAATTCTGCATCATGATGCTTATGAAATATATCAGTATCAAACTGGCTGCTGATGCAGTCATTCCTAGCCAATATTGTCTCGTATCATCTCATAGTTTTTGTTTTCCACCTCTTACTACTCTTTTTTATGCATAAAACACAAGTTAATTGTGGCAGAGATTGTTTTTTTATTATTATTATTTATGTTTGAAATATTTCATGGCTTAGAGTATGGGTCCATTGCAAAAGCCAGATGTGCTTTTAGTATGATGTAAGAGACTATTATGCATTAGATCTTTGCATTAGATCCGTGATTGCATTAGATCTTTGCATTTTGATATTTTTGGCCATATAAAAGTAGAACTTGAATGAATTTAGAAAAAGCTAAATCTCAGCTTTGCTCTCATCCTTTTTCACAGCCATTGGTAGTGTCTTCTGCTTAGTCATTCACTTTCTTCAAAAAACATACTGAATGATTTTTTCTTGTTAGAAACTTTGTCTGTATGGCAAACAACAACAACAATAAAAAGATAGCAGAAGGTACAGTGACTTTTTTGGAGCTACACAGCAGGTCAGTGGGTGACCAAGCAACAGGGGTCAGAAATGACATTGAGAATTTCTACTTTGGTTTCTTAAAATGGGGTTTTGGTGGAATTTGATTGCTTTATACCAATAAATCCATCTATGATACCCATATTTAAAGGGCACACTAATTCTCTGGGGACTGAATACCAAGAACATATACTGTCTGGGAATAAAGCTTCTACTTTAGCAGTATACTTTATTGCCATTTAGAGGTTAACTTACACCTGCTTAATATCTCTGTAAGTTTTCTGAAGACCTATAATCAGAGTCCAGTATAGTGCATAACTATAGGCTTGCATCTTTTGTATAACAATGTTAGATAAAATATATACTTAAATTGTAGGAGTCTTGTTTTTCAGCCTGAAACCTCCCACCCTATATCTCATACAATCTGAAAACATAATTTAAGTGGTTGTTAAACCTAGTCTGAATGAAAATACTTCTTTTTGTATCTGAGTAAATGTGGATCCAAGAATGCCAGAGCCAGGGTCCAGAAAGAGTGATGTAGCCCTTAGCATGGCATGTAGTGCTTTCTAATTTGAACAGTCCTCTGGGCAGTAGTCAGTCTCAGCTCCTGATTTACTCCTGGGATTATTACTATCTAAGATAAAAGACAGATAAACCTGAGTTGTTTTCTTTCAGATCAGAAGTAAATAGAAGAAAAGAATTAGTGTAGTAACAGTAATGCTTTGCATGAAAAGAAACAAGAGCATGATGTGCAAGATTTGGGGGATTGGACCAGATGATCTTTCAAGGTCCATTCTAATCCCTAACATTCTGTGATTCCATGATCTGTTATTACTTTCCATAGAGCCCTTCTTCCTAGCAAGAATCACAGAATCACAGAATTTCTAGGTTGGAAGAGACCTCAAGATCATTGAGTCCAACCTCTGACCTAACGCTAACAGTCCCCACTAAACCATATCCCTAAGCTCTACATCTAAACGTCTTTTAAAGACTTCCAGGGATGGTGACTCCACCACTTCCCTGGGCAGCCTGTTCCAGTGTCTAACAACCCTCTCAGTAAAGACGTTCTTCCTAACATCTAACCTAAAACTCCCCTGGCGCAACTTAAGCCCATTCCCCCTCGTCCTGTCACCAGGCACGTGGGAGAACAGGCCAACCCCCACCTCACTACAGCCTCCTTTAAGGTATCTGTAAAGAGCAATAAGGTCGCCCCTGAGCCTCCTCTTCTCCAGGCTGAACAAGCCCTGCTCCCTCAGCCGCTCCTCGTAGGACTTGTTCTCCAGGCCCCTCACCAGCTTTGTCGCCCTTCTCTGGACCCGCTCAAGCACCTCCATGTCCTTCTTGTAGCAAGGGGCCCAAAACTAAACACAGTACTCGAGGTGCGGCCTCACCAGAGCCGAGTACAGGGGGACGATCACCTCCCTAGCCCTGCTGGTCACACTGTTTCTTATGCAAGCCAGGATGCTGTTGGCCTTCTTGGCCACCTGAGCACACTGCTGGCTCATATTCAGCCGACTATCAACCATCACTCCCAGGTGCTTCTCTGCCTGGCTGCTCTCCAACCACTCATCTCCCAGCCTGTAGCTCTGCTTGGGGTTATTGCACCCCAGGTGGAGGACCCGGCACTTGGCCTTGTTGAACTTCATGCAGTTGACCTCAGCCCATCAGTGCAGCCTATCCAGATCCTCCTGCAGAGCTTTCCTACCCTTGAGCAGATCGACACATGCGCATAGCTTGGTGTCATCTGCAAACTTACTGAGGGTGCACTCAATGCCCTCGTCCAGATCATTGATGAAGATATTAAAGAGGACCGGCCCCATTACCGAGCCCTGGGGGACGCCACTAGTGACTGGCCTCCAACTGGACTTGACTCCATTTACCACGACTCTTTGGGCCCGGCTATCCAGCCAGTTTCTAACCCAACGAAGCGTGCGCCAGTCCAAGCCAAGAGCAGACAGTTTCTTGAGGAGAATGCTGTGGGAGATGGTGTCAAAAGCCTTGCTGAAGTCAAGGTAGACCACATCCACAGCCTTTCCCTCGTCCACCCAGCGCGTCACTTTGTCATAGAAGGAGATCAGGTTCGTCAAGCATGACCTGCCTTTCATAAAGCCATGCTGACTGGGCCTGATCGCCTGCTGGCCCTGCAAGTGCCGCATGATGACTCTCAAGAGGATCTGCTCCATGAGCTTCCCTGGTACTGAGGTCAAACTGACAGGCCTGTAGTTTCCCTTGTCTGCCCTCCAGCCCTTCTTGTAGATGGGCGTCACATTTGCTAGCCACCAGTCAACTGGGACCTCCCCCGATAGCCAGGACTGCTGATAAATGATGGACAGTGGCTTGGCCAGCTCCTCTGCCAGTTCTCTCAGTACCCTCAGGTGGATCCCATCCGGCCCCATTGACTTGTGCACATCCAAGTGCCGTAGCAGGTCACCAACCAGTTCTTCATGGATAGTGAGGGCCACATCCTGCTCCCCATCCCCTTCCACCAGCTCAGGGTACTGGGTATCCAGAGAACAACTGGTATTGCCGCTAAAGACTGAGGCAAAGAAGGCATTGAGCACCTCCGCCTTTTCCTCATCTCTTGTAACTAAGTTTCCCCCTGCATCCAGTAAAGGATGGAGATTCTCCTTAGTCCTCCTTTTTGTGTTGATGTATTTATAAAAACGTTTTTTGTTATCTTTAACGGCAGTAGCCAGATTGAGCTCCAGATGAGCTTTGGCCTTCCTAATTTTGTCCCTGCACAGCCTCGCTACATCCTTATAGTCCTCCCTAGTGGCCTGCCCACTTTTCCAAAGATTATAAACCATCTTTTTTCTCCTAATATCAAGCCACAATTCTCTGTTGAGCCAGGCTGGTCTTCTTCCCCGCTGGCTCGTCTTTGGGCACAGGGGGACAGACCGCTCCTGTGCCATTAAGATTTCCCTCTTGAAGAGCGCCCAGCCTTCCTGGACCCCTCTGCCCTTCAGAACCGCCTCCCAAGGGAAAGCATATACTATTGCCAGGGAACAGAAGCATGTATATTAATAACCATAACTATTGCTGGTGCCATCAACCAACAGTCACTAGAAAACTGGTATGCCTCAATAGGGACTCAGTAGGGCCTCAATAGGACCTCAATAGTTGTAGGAAAGAAATAATACTGAAGACAAACTTTTGTGCACATGTGTTTGCATGTATAATAATTCATAAAATGGAGATCATTATAGTTAAACAAGAGAGACTTTGTGGTAAGTGGAGTAGCTGGAATCCGGGCAGGCAAGAAATTGTTAGTAGCACTATAGTCTATAGGCTTCTGCTATCCTTATTGTTCTTTATTTGCTACATACCTCGACTGGGGGTACATATGTGTATCTCAGAAAACAGACATACTCTGGTTCTGTATTGCATTTTAGAAATAAAATATAAAATAAAATAAAATAAAATAAAATAAAATAAAATAAAATAAAATAAAATAAAATAAATAAAGTAAAATAAAATAAAATAAAATAAAATAAAATAAAATAAAAGCTAGAATTACTGGGTGTAGTCTGGCATTATCTTTATTAACCATATAATAACTGCTTGCCTATCTTATCCAAGTTCTCTGCCCTACAATGGTAATGATAACCTTTTCACAGCAGGCATCCCTGTATTTCAGGCTTTCCTCAGTGCCCTAGCATTTGATTCTTATGATAGTCTCCTGTTGAACACTGAGACACATAACAAGCATTATAACATATTCTGCCAGAACAGCAAGGCTACTATGGTTTTGTACCTAAAATTCAGATCATGTTTACAGCAGTTGGAAATGATATGACACTGATATTTCTGTCAACATATGACTGTGTTTCGATGCATTTGTTTTGTCAAAGCAGATACAGGACACTTGTTAGGGCATTTTTATTTCACTTTGCTTGTTTTTTTTTTTTTTTTTTTTTTTTTTAATAAAGAAATATATTATTTTAAGAAATATATTCTTCTTCAGGCAATTTCCACATTTTCAAGAATATTGACAGTTCTCCACCTGGGCCATGTGTTTTTAGGTTATCCAAGTACTAATGTAAAAATATTTTCTTTTTGGCTTGTTTGTTTCAGATTCACACCTATACATTTAAGAAGCAAAAATGTGTACACAGTAAAATAAAGGGTGTTTATGAATCTTCTGTTCTTGTAATCCTTTCATTTCTCCAACAACAATCTTTTTTTCTTTACTAGTCAAGACTCCCAACTACTGGGTTTCTGGCAAAACTCCAATCATGCCAGGGAAGGTGTGTTAATTTATACTGTCTGAGAAATTAAAGCTTTATTTTCCAGTGACTGTATTCTGTGGGTGGATTGTTTTCCTTTTGTACTCCTTTTCCCACCCTTAGTGAACATTTAAAAATTCTTTTTTATTCTTTCCCTGAACAGCCTTTTCATATACTGCAAATACTGGCTGTTGTAGTTTTATTAGTTGCACTGCTAATGTCACCCTGTGTTCCTTGATGAAAAAGGATCACAGTGTATTTTGTAGGGACAGGTTTCTACAGCTTCCAAGTGAGCTCTGAGGGCTGGGGTTTGGTGGTGGTGGTGTGGTTCTTTATTGGAGTTATTTCGTAAGATGCTTAGACCTTTTGATGTGTGAAGCCAGTTTAATAGGCTTTTTAATTCTTCAGGCCTAAATCACCATGACATTACTCCAATATAAAATAGATGTGATTCTGTTGGCATCTTTAGTATTATTCCAGCATAAACTTCTAGCTATTATGTAGTGAGTGGAGTAGGTCTTTTATATTTAGAGATCTTTGGAAAGCAAGAGTATTGTGTACTGGCTGAGTTTGTGTCATTTAATTGAATATTCATGAAGAGTATTTAAAGTATCAACATTCAGTGCTAATCTGTAGTTTTCATTTAAAGTGATCTACATGTTTGAAATACACACTCCTCATTTACTTAAATATATATTTAATTGGGATTTCTAAAATAATGTGGATAGAAGCCCATCATCTTAAGTCCACTCCAGTGCCTACTGAAGAATACATGTGCATCAGATAACTTACATTATGTTTTCATAAAAATAAGTTTTGAAGTTTGTTAACACATGCTAAACCTAAATTATCAAAATTAACATATGAAAATTAAGATTCTTGGGCATAGGCCAACTTGGAGTCAACAGAACTGAAGAACTACTTTGTAAATGACAGTTTCTGACAAAGATCAAGTCATGTTTCTCTATTAACTCTGAGGGAAACTAGTCTAGATATCAGGCAACAGTTTAAAACATTGGTAAAATGGTTAAATATTAATAGGAAATGACACTGAATAGGAAACAATTTTATTCCTTAAACACTGCCTGTCATGTTATTCCACAGTTCATCTTAGAAGTATCACAGTATTATCTTAGAAGGTGCATAAAAAATATTTTGTATTCTTTTCTGCAACTTATCTGACAATAACACACCAGTACCCAGCAAAGTGGGTTCTCTTTACCATAAAATGCTTTCTGCAAGAAAGAAAGTTTCTATGTAGGAAACTAAAAATATATTCAAGATAGTGGTGCTGGATAACACACTCAACAAAAACAGCAAAAATGACCACAACAACAACAACCATAAAGGAAACGTAAAACAGTAATACAGAAAGAAAGCTTATTTTCATTCTGATATGGCTATATCTGAATGAACATCATACCTTCAGCTTTGTCATGTGTGTTAGCATCCAAACACAAAGTTTGTATCAAAGCCTAGATTCACCTTTTTTGTGCCATTTTATTTAAGCATTGGTACTATTTAGGCATTACATTCCCTGTACCTCTCTTTCTATCTCTCCTTCTGAGAAAGTTATGCATTTATGAGGGTTTATACTACCATCTAGTGTAATCTTCTTTCTTTTAAATAAAATATTGTCACATTATTATTATTATTATTATCATCAATAATTGCCAATATTAATCAATTATTATTATTATTATTAATAATAATAATAATAATAATAATAATAATAAAATTGCTGATACTACTGAATAAACTCTGCTGAAAATACATTTGTCCATGAAATAATGATCTTTCCATAAGCTGAAATATTAGTTAAGGTTATGATTTTAACTGGTCAGTATCAGAGATGTATTTTATTGATTACAGAAGCAAATTTGAATTACAGTGAAATGGCTGCCTTCCACAATCCTTAATTCAATTAATGAAGAAATTGACTGCTTTTCCCAAGATAACAGGCTTAATTGGTGCCCTTTCCTTCCTTCCTTCCTTCCTTCCTTCCTTCCTTCCTTCCTTCCTTCCTTCCTTCCTTCCTTCCTTCCTTCCTTCCTTCCTTCCTTCCTTCCTTCCTTCCTTCCTTCCTTCCTTCCTTCCTCCCTCCCTCCCTCCCTCCCTCCCTCCCTCCATCCCTCCTTCCTTCCTTCCATTTTATATTAAAGAGTGTAAGATTAATGTCTAACAAAAAAATGATGAAATAATCACAAGAAAGATGAATCAACAAACTTTTAAATGCAGAAACCTGCTATTTGAGGCTTGAATATGGAAACTTTTGAGCACAGTCTATGAATTTTAAGGCAAAGAAAAGGAGTCTAGTTAGCCAAGTACTTGAGCAAGTTCCAGCAGGACTATTTAGAGTTTAGTTTGTCCCTGAGCTTAGGTAAAATGCTTGAACTGTATCTGTATGAAGAAGCAAGACAGATTCTGTAACTAATGTACAACCTAGTACTATGGGCAAATAAAGGGTCTGGGAATTAAGCTTTTATCTTCCCAATTGATGCACAGGCAGACTAGACCTCTATATTCCCTTGAGAAATTCAAGTTAAGTCAGTCCTGTGAAGTAAGATGCAAACAGAGGGATGGTCTGGGTTTACTTGCTGATAGATTAATTGCGAACATCTCATCCAATTCTCATAATTGTTATATGAAAAGTAGCATGGGGCTTAATCTAAGCACTAGGTACGTTTTTTCATTGGCTTGGTAAACATTTGCATCTATTACTACATGCCACAATTAGATTAACTTAGATCTGTTATACCTAGCATTTAGAAGTAAGGAGAAAAACAAACAAATAAACAAAGAGCAAATGTCCCCAAATCAATATTTCTCTTCAAAACAGAGGTAGATCATTAATCCTAAATTTCAGACATCTGCCCCTTGACATGTTTTCAGGAATTATGTCATCAAAATTATCATATCTAGTGATCCAGCAATTTTAGAGTTTATGATGTTAATATCTTAATATCTTTCCAAAAGAAACACATCTTTGCTCCATGAGGAGGGTGGTTGCTCATCCCCAGAAATATCTACCCAGTGTTGTTGTTTTTCCTTATAGGCTTTTGACAGAGTTTACTTTGCTACTGGATGTGTTTACTTGTTTGTTGCTCATTATGTTTCTGATTTGTGGAAATCTGGGAAAAACCTGTCCCCAGCAATGAAACTGCTCATCATCACTTCAAGGCATATTCTGCCATTGTACTGCTCAAGTGAAGCCACCCAGATTCTCCTTTTCCACCAGAGAGCACCCTGTTGTGGTTTAACCCAGCCAGCAGCTAAGCACCACACAGCTGTTTGCTCACCCTCACCCCTCCCTCTCTAGGATGGGGGAGAGAATCAGGAAAATGAAGCCTGTGGGTTGAGATAGAGACAGTTTCTTAGGCCATAATTATTATTATTATTATTATTATTATTATTAATAATAATAATAATAATAATAATAATAATAATAATAACAACAACAACAGTACTACTAATGTGTATGAAAAAAGTGACGCGCAATGCAATCCCTCCCCACCCCCAAACCCCAGCTAGCCACCCCTATATATTGTTTGTTTAACATGATGCTATATGGTATGGAATACGCCTTTGGACAGTTAGGGCCAGCTGTTCTGGGTCTGTCCCCTCCCAGCTCCTGCTCAATCCACTGGCAGGACAGAGAGAGAAGCTGAAAAGTCCTTGGCTTAGTGTAAGCACTGCTCTGCAACAGTTAAAACATCAGTGTATTATCAACATTCTTCTCATCCTAAATCCAAAACATAGCAGCCTGCCAGGTACTAGGAGGATAATTAGCTATCCTGTTATCCCAGGACAACACACACTTGTAACATGCATTATTTTCAAAATTTTACATTTTTACTCCAAATTTAGCTGATGTAGGAGTTGATGTTTTCTGTAGCACCTGAGAAAAGAACTAGAAGCCTACAATGCAATGGTGAAACTATATAAGATGAAATAATTTGTGAATGTATAACTGTTAAATTCAGTTTTCCAGTAGTTCTGTTTTGTTCCATGCCTCACACACTGAGGCAAGTTCACAGTATTGAGAGGGAGGCACCTGAAAACTGCAAAAAGACTTTCTGAAAAATTTGATTAACCTCCTGTGGTCTAAAGTACAGATTATACTTATCTATATGAAATTAAATTTGCTGTTGTTGCAGAAATGCTTGAAAATTGGGATTTCTAAGCACTGACAAAACAGCACAGCAATTTTAACCATGAATATAAATACAGCCTGATTACAGTGCATCTCATGGTAGATAACATTAAAGATAATCAGATATTATATATTTCATATTGATGCAAATTAAATTTAGAAATTCCTTCGTCTGACAATTTTCAACAGAACTTGTCCTTGTTAAATATTTTTTTTTCCTTTTGAACAATGTTCAAAAGAGTAATTTAATGTCATCAAGGTGAATGTACTGTCTATAAAAAAGATTCATTCTAACTCTTTAATTATTGGAGATTATCTTTCTTTTAAGAGAACTAATTATTGTCAAGGCTTTTCTTCCCATTAAAACTTTAATTGGAAATGCTTTAAAATAAATGGAAATCACTCCGTATTACTCTCCCAATGTAGTTTTATAATCTTTCTTCTTACACTCTTGCTTTACTTCTTTCTTCTCTATACATCATTGTAATACTTTAAAATTTATCTACTTGCTTAAACAGTTGTTCTCTTTATTTTAATTTAGTTTCCAGTATACAAACTCCATATTTATCACATTTTAATATTTATCATATTTAAATATTTATCATATTTAAATATATTTATTTATAAGTCTCTTGATTCTTTGCTTACACCACTAGCTCGCTTGAAGACAGTGACATTAAAGCACGTGTTATCTAATCCATAATAAAGAAATAAAAGAGAAGATATGGTATTTATTGCAGAGACATTGTCAACTTGATACACCAGGACAGTGGAAAGGAGAAGAGAAAAAAAAAAGAAAAAAAGAGAGAGAGAGAGAGGAAAACGTATGCTTCATAGAAATCAGCCAAAAGACAAGGCCAGAATATGTGTATGCTGTAATAGGACAATGATTAACTCATTTCATGAGTCTGCTGAGACTGCATGTTGGATTTTAGAAATTTTGAAATTGAATACAGACATTTGGAGAAGGGCTGAAGAGAGCAGCACATAGGTGTTCACTGATGAGATTCTGTGGAATGCATATTAAGTTGCATATTCTAATAATTAAGGCATCTCTTTGAATAGTTTTCAAAATTTAAGCATATCCAGAGGACCTAGTGAAAGAATTAAGAACTAATTACATTAAAGCAGCGAAGATCATTTATGCATATGTTGGTAGCTTCAATTTATAATTGTCTTAACTTAGTGAAGCCAATCATAGTAAGGATAAAAGGTAGTTAACAATTCTGATTATAGCATCTCTGTTTTCAATGCCAGTTAAAGGTTTGTCAGCATTTCCACAATAAATTTTATTTTGTATTTTTGTACTCTGAATTCTAACAAACTAGAATTAAGCATCCTTGAGACAGCAGTGTGCATTTGCAACCCAAAAGGCCAGTTACATCCTGGGCTGCATCAACAGTGAAGTGGCCATCACTGGTCAAGGGAGGGGATTGTCCCCCTTCCACTGTACCCTTGTGAGGCCTTACTTGGAGTACTGTGTCCAGGTCTGGGGCGTCCTGCACAAGAAAGATGTTGATCTGTTAGAATGGGTTCTATATTCCACTGCCTGTGTCCAAAGGAAATAGAAAAGGGGAGTTGTTTGTGGTAGTTCAGATATGGAACTGCATTCATACCTTAAAACAAAACAAAACAAAACAAAACAAACAAAAAAAAACATATATGCTTTGTCTGCCTGGCACAATGCCATACCTTTCTGAACTGTATGAGAGCTAGCCCACTTATATGTGAAAGAGAAAGGAGAAGGAGAAGGAAAAGAGGGAAGGAGAGGGAAAGGGAAAAGGGAAAAGGGAAAGGGAAAGGGAAAGGGAAAGGGAAAGGGAAAGGGAAAGGGAAAGGGAAAGGGAAAGGGAAAGGGAAAGGGAAAGGGAAAGGGAAAGGGAAAGGGAAAGGGAAAGGGAAAGGGAAAGGGAAAGGGAAAGGGAAAGGGAAAGGGAAAGGGAAAGGGAAAGGGAAAGGGAAAGGGAAAGGGAAAGAAAAGTCAGCAGCCACACTGCTAAAAAGGATTGGCCTTACAGTTTGTGTGTCTTTTTGGCAACCTAACTACGTTACATATTTCTATCCTCAGCTATGTTTATGTAACACTTCTTTACATCATATCGGCACACTTCTTATTTCTTTGCACTTAAATCTCTCTGCTTATAAAAGGCATCTTACAACTATAACAGATATGTCATGGTTTTTAATTAATTTCACCAACTACTCAGATTCTCTCTAATGGAAAATCCGTTGTGGTTGGAAAGTTAAAAGGTATTACTATATAAATTCTTACCTTTTATGTAACTTAAAATTCTATAACAGCCCTCCAGTTTTCAGAAGATTACAAGCTAGTATTTAGACTACCTGTGCAATAGTACATCAATATTTAAGCCTGTTTACAGGTGGTCTCCAATAAAAAATAGTAATTTCTTTCAAGTATTTTTTAGGTTTTAGAACAACTTATTTCGTATAAAGACTTTCAGACTTGTAGCTTGTATTGTATAATTTTTTTTTACTCCTTCCCCCCCCCCAAACACATACAAATTATTAGATGGAAGGAAAAATGAAAAAGTTTTGATATGAGATAAGAGTCAGTAGGATATTGGCTAGTGTTTTGTGTGAACCAACTCTTTACTCTTTTTTTTTTTTTCCATGCAGAACTAGCCAGAGTGTTCTGACTTAATTTTGTTTCACTGCTATATTCTGGAAATTAAATCTGTATTCAATACAAAGAGACAGTTATTTTTATTTAATCAAGAAGAAAAACTTGAAAAGAAATATCAAACAGAAGTTTAGAAATTGCAGAAACTTTTCATTTTCATATGCTTGAGTAGAAACGAATCTTGAATTTCATGATTTGCTTTATGCTTTTTGTTTTCTTTGAAATGCTAAGCCAGTTATTCTTTTTTAATTCAAATGATAATATTCTAAATCTTTGGAAAACAAATGAACAAACAAAAGTATTCAGAACTCTTTAAAAAAAAACAAAAACAAAACAATGTAAAGCATTGTCAATATCAATTTTCCATCTGAAATGGAAAAGTGAAAATGCGTATGTATCTCAAGCTCCTGAAATATAATTCTTTCCACACCATTATTGCTTTCTTCATGTATTCTGTATCTGTACCCTACTCAGGTATTTTTCCTCTTAAATCAGATATCCTGTACAAATATGCTTATGCTTTTCCTACTTATTCATCCTTATATATTTTTCTGATTAGTTTCCAAATACACTAACATCTTTCCAAGACCATCCTGCTGGTGAAATCATTGTTGACAAAGACTGAATACAAAAAATGGAATTTATATATTTTGTGTCAAAATGTAAATGACAATTTCTGGGACTGTTCAGCAATTTTTCTACCTGAAGAAGACAACACTGGTAAGTGTTGGGGAGGCAACACTTTATCATGAAGAATATACAGAAAAGTAAATCATACAGCTACCAGTATTTTTTTCTTATATTTCTGTATTTTTCATTTCAAAAAAGAGGAGGGTACGTTGTTATTTTTATCTTGTTTATAGTTTATCATGCACATACATATTGAAACACTGTATTTCTAGGTTTTCATATTTAAAGTTACTACAATTAGTATTCCTTCTGATTTTAATAAACAAAAGAGGAAATTTAGTTCCTGACACATATAATACAAGATCAGCACAACAGGAACAAACATCTGAAAATTTCAAAGAGAAACTAAAAGAAAAACCAAAGCAAACAAACAAAAAACATGAAAGACGGAAAATAAGTTTTAATGTTAACATTTTCCAAAGCTGCCACTTTCGGTCTTGCAGTTAGGTGGAGAGTTTCTTATCACGCACACATCTATTTAAAAATATAAGAAATTGTTAAGTAGACTTCGTTCTTGATTCTGTAAAGTAAATTATGTTCATAGTGAATAAATACTGTGACATTTATACTGTTTGGTTACTCAGACTTGTATATTGTGATTATACAAATTGTATGTGTCTATATACAGAAATCAATTTAGTCATGACTGAAAGGAAGCCACATTCAGGGTGGAGATATTCAGCTTTTTTTAACAACAGTCTACTCAGAAATGTAAGAGAAAACTGAGTTCTACTGACGTTGCATAGGAAAATCTATAAGGATATAACTGGGATTTCAGTTTTTAAAAGGTTTAATGCTAGAGTTCAGGACAAAGCAGCTAAAACTTGATAACAGCATGACTAAGAGCAGCACAAATTTCAGAAAAAAAAAAAAAAAACAAAGCTAAATAATCACATCACCTTTTCTATCCTTTGCCTAAACAGGATAGCTACAGAAAGCATAGTTGATTTCTGATGAGTATATACTGGAAATATTATTAAACTGCCAAAACACATATTTATTTGACCAATATGCCAGAAAAAACCTCCAAGCAGCGGTATAATGAACATTAATAAAATCCTCAAACCACACATCCTTTCAGCTTTCAGTGATACAGGCAGGAAGATGCCAAGATAGATCTCACTTTACCTTCTCAGCTTACACTGCCATGCCTGGGTTTACCTTCCGATCCCCAACACTACCTTTTTCCACTCTGTGATTTAAGATCAGAGTGCCAGTCTTAATTCTGAATTTCCTGACTTTTATGGTTTCAGTCAGTTCCTTAATGTTATCTAAACATACTTTCTTGGTATTTAATATAAAGAAACTTTAGTTCTGAAATAGAAAGACTTTGATCTGTTGGGGCAAGAGGGGGGTTGTTGAGGTAACAGGGTGTGATTTATATTATTTCCTGACTCTTTCCACTGTGCTACTTATAATTTTCCCTTTTGTTTTGTTCTAACCAGCTACCAAAGCTATGATGACCAAAAAGAACCCTGTCACATGAAGGTTAAATGTGACTTTGCCAGACTGACTTCAATGATGTCTCTGTTGCTTCTTTATATGTAAGTGAAAAGTGTATCTTCATGATTAGCATGAAAATGTTATATTTAGACAACTCCCCCAAACACACTCACAATGCAGAGTTACGTATAATGATCTCTGCTTTGATTTACTCAGTTTTGACTTAAGCATACTCATACTGACAGTAAAATGATCTGTATGTCAGCATGGATGCCTAGGCTAGAATACATGTATGTCTAATCTGACATCCATACAGTATTGTTAAATGATGTATAGTTTAAGTCTGCATATTACAGAGCAGCACTTAGAAGGCTAGCAGGACTATCAGCTTGGAGGGGATCATTACTGTGTGCAGCACTGAGCAAACAAAATCACAATTCTGTATGAATTGGGGTGTTTTTGCTGGGATTGAAGGTGGCAGCTGCAAAGTGATTTGGGTGCATCTGCACCTATGAAGCCAAAAGGCCTGAAATGATCCTATTTCAGGCTACAGAAATATGTAACAAAATGATCCAAGAAAGAGAAATGAAAGAGGGAGGGCTCCATATAGCATAGTGTCCAAACCCACAAAAAGCATCATAAGTAGAGATCTACATGCCATGTTTTCAACTTCTTTGCTGAAAAGAGCTTTCCGAACTCCATGGAAACATTGAAAAAGATAATGATCAGCCTTAGTGATTGAGTGACATGAGAAGATTAAAAAAAAAAATCAGTTATTTACATGTCAAAATGTCCATCACAGCTGGTTGATATGGGAACACAATGCCTTTCTTTTGGAAATGAGTAAATGTTGGGATAAAATATCCATTCACTGAATACTGGATGAATATGTGTTTTCAAAGAAGTTACTCTGAATTTACAGCTATGAGAAAATGGTATCCAGTCTACTGTACATCTCTCTTTTTCTCTTTCCATAGAAGGAAGGGCACTATCAAATAACTCAAAGGAAAAAAAAAAAAAAAAGAAAAAAAAAAAAGAAAAAAAAAAGGATGAAACAATGAAACATTCAAACCATTGGAAAACAGGCCACCATTACCAGCCATAAAATTAGAAGAGAGATACTGACAAAACGAGAGAAAAGGAATAGGAAATATGAGACCAAATAATAATAATAATAAAGCAATAAAAATGCATGGTTAGAGCCATCAAAAAAAAAATTAGAATCTGTTCCTGTAGAAGGTCAGCAATGATACAAAACACTTTGCAAAAACACAATATTTGGTTTGCCAGACAGGAATGAGATGTAGGATCATACATGGCACTGTGCCTAATTATAAGGGTTCTTCCATGTATAGCTGCCTTTCTTAAAAGTAAATTTTATGCTTAACTTCAGGGCTCACATTAATATCAGATATAAATAGAAAAATATCTTTTATTCTATGAAAATTTTAAAAGCATTTAATGGGTAAAACCACTAACAGAAATCTGGATGCCTTCTGGAAGTACCTAGAAGGAAAATGCAAAGCACTGTTGTAAATCTAGCCCCTGGGGCCGATGCAAAGATGCCTGTTTCTCACTTTAGTTAGATACATTTGTATCTGACTGTTTTGTATCAAAAAAAAAAAAAAAAAATCTGAAACAAATGTTCCCAGAAAATGAAAAAAAAAAAAGTGGTTATCCATTCTCAAAGACAATTTACAGGTTTTAAAGAAAAGAGTAGCCACAGATACACAGATTTTTATTTTTATTTTTCCTCCTAAACATTCGCTGACTTCCGTGTAAGGAAGTCAGTGGGTCTTCGGGATTGAAATAAGTTGCAGTCTGGTATCTAGCAGTGTCACATTTTCACTGTGGTAAATTACAGATGGAAGAAAACACGAAGGTTAATGTGCCATTTACAATGAAGTCAAAAAACATTGTTAGATTTTTGCAATGTACACACATTGCATGTTTACACCCTTAATTTACTACAATGTGTTCCTGGCCTCACTTTGTACTGTGTAAGAGCTCCCTCTACTGGCTGAGCCACTGGAGCTATCTTAATTTCACTAGACAGCTTGTTGCCTTATTCAAAAGATTTTGGGATCCAAGTCTGATATTTTTTCTTGTTGCTCTGAAACTCTGCACCACCAGTTACACTGAATTCCTTTGGATCTTAAGAGCCTTTATATAGGCAAGTTTATCATCCCATCAGTATAGGGTTTAAAAAATTTTAGAGAGAGTACAGTGACAGAGAGTTCCCAGAAAAAAAAAAAAAAAAAAAGCTGATTTTCAGTAAGTAATTGAATACACGGGTAATTGAAATAACAGGCACGATTTAAGAAGCAGACTTCAGTATATTAACTTACCTTTCCAGACTTTTAAATGGGTCAATTTACAAGACTTACATGATATAATGCATTGCAGACATACTGTTGTCTTCAAGCTGTTCCAAAAGATATTCTCATTAGTCTTTTTTATCCTACCATCTTACAGGTGTGCAATAGGTGAAAAGATCTCAAATGTTTATGATATTAGTTTATAAAAACTGATTCTTCTCTATTATAACGCTTTCTCGATCATGTTCTCCTGCTGAAATCTCAGGATCACTTTACTTATTTGACCTTCATTCACACTGGGCACAATACTAATGACAATTCCTGAATCCTCCTCAAAGAATATATACCCTTGCTTCCCTTACACTTTGAGGAAGCTGAGCAAATCCATCATGCCTGTGCTATTTTTACCTGAGAAAGTAGAAATCTTTCTTGACTCTACAAAGGCAATTGGAGCAACTCCTAAATTCTTTAAAATCTGAACTCTAACAATGACAGTTAGAGAAGGCAGTGGCATTACTAAAGGAAAAATTTGAAGAAAACAGTTTAAATATTTGAGAGAAACTGAAATTTCTACATTAAAGATTGTGTGGAATATGCAGCCTAGTTACCTAGTCTATACAGCCTTAACAACAGGAACAAGAGGAATCCACAGTGACAAAATATCCCAGCTTTCATTGCACATTGGTTTAATTGCACTTTATTATTGTTTCAAAGTAAAGCAATCAAAATTTGACCAAATATACCTTTCTTTCTTTAAAGGCAAACCAAGGCATACTGTTATATACAATGAGATTTAATTTCAGAAGTGAAATAAAACATTAACTTTAAAGAGTTTCTCAATGACATTAATATTTCATACTGCTTTTTGCTTGTACAAGCATAGTTTATGCAGTAGGAGATGCCTACCACTTCTGGTTAAACTAAACAGTACATAAGACATAATGGATTTCTCATGATGACTTGTCATGGTGCTCCAAACCAGGAACAACTCCCCTGCCCCCTATCCCCCCCAAAAAAATGAACCATAGAAACATACTGTTGTTTACAATAATCATTACTATTTCTCTGTAATATAATGCCTAAAAAGAAAACAGAAGTTAGAGTATCATTGTGGTAGTCTAACGTATAACAACAATGGCAAGTCTTTGACCCAAACATTTTTTAATTTAATTTTAAAGGTAACATAAATAATATTCCCGTTTTATACAAGGGGAGCATGTAGTGCAAGAAAAATAAAGCGAACAGACAGAAGAGCAGTGATGAAGCAAAGAAGAAAACAAACTTGCATATCCTACCCTTTAGACCAAAGCCTGTGTGGAAGAAGGCAACTCAGCCAGAACATAATTGATGAAGACCACTATTTTATCTTCTTTTTCCCCTTCTCTTCCCTTTCCTCTCGTTTCCCTTTCCTTGCCTTTCTTTTTCTTCATAGTTTTGAGAAGACATTTGAGGTCAACACTGGAGCTGAAGTCAGATTTTTCAGGACACAGTCCATTAAGCCTATTCCTTTCTTAAAAATAAACGTTTGGGTCAAATGCTTTCAGCTACATACCCAGACACTAGTTCTGTTTAGACATCCTCAGCTGTAAATTGCAGTAACATTTGGCTACGGACGAAGTATTCTTAAAAAAGCAGAAAGCAAGGATATACTGTACATAGAAACTGTGCAAGGATTTATTGTGCATAGAAATCTATGCACATAGCAAAAACCTGAGAATCTGTAAGGATCACCCAGTCTAGCATTGCTGGGACAATGTCCAAGGGCATGGTGTGCACTGTGCTCTGGAGAAGCGCACCTGAGATAGGAAAAAATAGTGGGTCAAATTTGGAGGATTTTTGTGGTTCTCAGCAGGCTATTTAGACATACTGAAGTCATGGAGCTGTGTATAGCTGTATATGAAAACTTGCTGTGATCTAGGAAACTTGTTCTTTTTACATAGTTCATATCCAACAGAAATTATTAAATGTGGTTTGGGTGATGGGTAAAATTGGAGGTCAAATAAGGTGAGACAAGAGAATCAACTATGATTGTCAGTTAAACAGGAAAAAAATATCTCAGATAATTTCTTTGCTTAATATTATTCAACCATCTGCAAAGAAGTAAAATAATGAACACAATTCATTTGTGAACAAATGTATTCATCAATTAGTGAGAGAAAAGCAGAAATCAAATAAACAATTCACAAATATTACTTAGCCAGCCCAAGAGCAAAAAAGTACTCTTATGGTGAGGAAATGTACTGTCATTGAATACATTTTTATAAACAAATAGATCACATGGTGAAGATAATTTTAGAGGATTGTCCTCTGGAAATTGCATTCACTCAGAAGACACAAATCCTTGGTATATTTATTCTTTGAGTAAACTTAGGCAAACACAACAAAACAAGATGAAAGATATTTATGATAAAGGGAGGACAGGGTAAAAAAAAAAAAAAAAACAGATGTTATTTTAAACAAATGTATTGTTTGAGATTTTTCCCACTAGATTAATTAATATAAGAATCCATGACATTGTACCACAGCAAACAGAGAGAAAATGAAGATCAGTTCTATACCTTTTTGGTAGCAGCACCTGACTCCTTGATAGTGTTTGACAACCTTTGTATTGACATAGAATCAAAGAATCATAGAATGGTTTGGGCTGGAAGGGACCTTAAAGATCACCTAGTTCCACTCCCCCTGCCTTGGGCAGGGATACCTCCCACTAAACCAGATAGCTCAAAGCCCCACCCAACCTGGCCTTGAACACTTCCAGGAATGGGGCATCCACAACTTGTCTGGGCAACCTGTTCCATTGCCTCATCACCATCTAATGGTGAAGAATTGCTTCCTTACATCTAATCTAAATCTACCCTCTTTCAGTTCAAAGCCATTATGCCTTGTCTTATGTCACTACATACTCTTGTAAAATGTCCCTCTCCAGATTTCTTGTAGGCCCCTTTAGGTATTGGAACAATGCTATAAGGTCTCCCTGGAGCCTTCTCTTCTCTTGGTTGAACAATCCCAACCCCCTTAACCTGTTGAAGACAGGAGAGGTACTCCAGCCCCTGATCATCCTTGTGGTCCTCCTCCAGACTTGCTCCAACACATCCACGTCCTTCTTATGTTGAGGGCCCCAGAGCTGAATGCAGTATTCTAGGTGGGGTCTCACAAGAGCTGAAGGGGAGAATCACCTCCCTTGGCTTGGCAGCCACACTTCTTCTGATGCAGCCCAGGATATGTTTGGCTTTCTGGGCTGCAAGTGCATGTTATTGGCTCATATTGAGTTTCTCACCAACCTACACCCCAAAGTCCTCTTCCTCAGGGTGGCTCTCAATCCATTCTCTGCCCAGCCTTTATTTGTGCTTGGGATTGACTCAACCCAGGTGTAGCACCTTGCACTTGGCCTCATAAAGAGGCAAGAAACAAAAACTGAAATACAGGAGGTTCTTTCTGAAAATCAGGAAACACTTATGTGAGGGTGACCAGATGAAAGCACAGATTGCCCAGAACTGTTAAGGAGTCTCCCTCCTTAGAGATATTCAGAAGTCACTTGACTATGCTTTATTGGATTTACAAGCTGGCAAGGTTTTGGTAGCAGAGGGCAGGAGTGACTTATGTGAGAGCTGTTCAGAAGCTGCCCCATGTTAGATAAGAAAGTTTCAGCTAGCTCTTAAAGGGACCCACCGCTGGCCAGAGCCAAGCCAAAAGGTGATGTTGTTTGCAACAAAACTCTTTGAGAGCAACAAAACCTCTTCGAGAGCAGATTTAAGACAGGAGAAAGAGGAAAATAAAATAAAATAAAAAAAATAGCACACCCTGCTGCACAACAGAAGCTGGGATAGCAAGGAGTGGAAACCAACCCTTCAGCCTCCCAGGTCAGTGCAGAAGCGAAGGGCAGGAGGTGCTCCAGGCACACAGCCGCAGTTCCCCTGCAGCCTGTGGAGAGGCCCCTGGTGGAGCAGGCTGTCCCCCTGCAGCCCATGAGTCCCACATGGAGCAGACCTCCACGCTGCAGCCCATGGAGAGCAGCAGGTGGATGTGGCCTGGAGGAGGCTGCGGCCCATGGAGAGCCCCCGCAGGAGCAGGGCCCAGGCTAGAGCTGCAGCCCATGGAGAAGAGCTTGCAAGAGCAGGTGATCTAGGCATACCTGCTGCCCACGGGGACCCACATTGTTGTAACAAATTACATTAATTTCCCAATGCTGTGTCTATTTTTCCCATGGCAATAATTGTTGAGTGATCTCCCCATCCTTATCTCAATACTTGAGCCCTTTTCATCATATTTTGTCCCGCTTTTCATCAGAGCTTAGACACACACTCCTTTGAAATGGTAGATTCAAGAATTAGATTTAGCATTCCCTTACTCAAAGACAGACTTTTTCTACATTCTAGAATATTTGTTCAGGTTCCCTTTCAGACCTTCAGAAGTTCCAGTGAAAGAGAAACAACTATTTTCCTGTTAACTGAGAACTTAAAAAAAAATAATATAGCTTTAATTGCTGTAAAAGAGAAGTAAAAAGTATGGGGGAGGGGTTAACTTAGAAATGTACCTTCTTTCATTCAAAGACAGGTGATTTGCAATTAATGTGTTTCTTTATTTACTGACTGGAGACAGAGTAAACTACCTTTGTGTTACAAATAATTTGAAAGACCATTGGAGACTTACAGTTTTAATTCCTTCTCTCTCATGGTCATTATTGAAATACTAATTATGTGGCCTTAATTCTGACGTATTTAAGTGTATGTTTAAATACATTCATATTCATGGAAGAGCAAAAGCTTATTTTTAAAGATGAAAGTTGGACGTTATATATTTAAACATATGCTTGAATAGTCTTCTTATACAGGGTCTGGAACTTGTATGTAAAAGCATGTAGGAGGTTTATGTAAAAGTTTCTTTATATTTTCAGTTTAAATCTGACCTGGGATACCATTTAAAAACAATCAAACCAAAACAAACAACTAATGAATATAAATATCAAATTCATCAAATAATAAAAAGAGTTGTAAGGATAATAATTGCAATTGGTCAGAGTCTGCAGTGGTGTCTCATGAAACTGATGGATAGAGAGGAATTGCTCAAGGGCAGCCTTGGCTGCAGTGACTATGAAATGGTGGAGTTCAAGGTTCTTAGGACAGCGAGGACTGTGCACAACAATTTCATTACCCTAGACATCAGGAGTGCAGATTTTGACCTCTTCAGGAATCTGCTTGGTAGAGTACCCTGGGATAAAGCTCTGGAGGGAAGAACAGCACAAGAAAGCTAGTTAATAATCAAGGATCACCTCCTCCAAGCTCAGCAGTGATGCATTCCCTAAAACAGGAATTCAAGCAGAAAGGCCAGGAGGCCTGCATGAAAAGGGATATAGAAAAATTGTCCAAGCAGCATTAGATCAGGTTAGGAAAGCAAAAGCTATGATAGAATTACATCTCTCCATGGATGTCAAGGGCAACAAGAAAAGTTTCTGTAGGTATGTCAGTGATAAAGAAACACTCCAGAAGGAAATGGGAGACCTGGTTACCTAGAACATGGAGAAGGCTGAGGTACTCAAGTTTTTTGTCTGTCTTCACCAGCAAGTGCTCTAGCCACATCACCCTAGTCACAGGAAAGCAAAGGCAGAGACTGAAAGAATGAAAAACTGCCTGCTGAAGGAGAAGCAGGTTCAAGATTACACAATCACAGAATTTCTAGGTTGGAAGAGACCTCAAGATCATCGAGTCCAACCTCTGACCTAACACTAACAGTCCCCACTAAACCATATCCCTAAGCTCTACATCTAAACGTCTTTTAAAGACTTCCAGGGATGGTGACTCCACCACTTCCCTGGGCAGCCTGTTCCAATGCCTAACAACCCTTCCGGTAAAGAAGTTCTTCCTAACATCTAACCTAAAACTCCCCTGGCGCAACTTAAGCCCATTCCCCCTCGTCCTGTCACCAGGCACATGGGAGAACAGACCAACTCCCACCTCACTACAGCCTCCTTTAAGGTATCTGTAAAGAGCAATAAGGTCGCCCCTGAGCCTCCTCTTCTCCAGGCTGAACAAGCCCTGCTCCCTCAGCCGCTCCTCGTAGGACTTGTTCTCCAGGCCCCTCACCAGCTTTGTCGCCCTTCTCTGGACCCGCTCAAGCACCTCCATGTCCTTCTTGTAGCAAGGGGCCCAAAACTAAACACAGTACTCGAGGTGCGGCCTCACCAGAGCCGAGTACAGGGGGACGATCACCTCCCTAGCCCTGCTGGTCACACTGTTTCTTATGCAAGCCAGGATGCTGTTGGCCTTCTTGGCCACCTGAGCACACTGCTGGCTCATATTCAGCCGACTATCAACCATCACTCCCAGGTGCTTCTCTGCCTGGCTGCTCTCCAACCACTCATCTCCCAGCCTGTAGCTCTGCTTGGGGTTATTGCACCCCAGGTTCATTACCTAATGAACCTGAAGGTGCACAAGGGATCTGATGAGCATCTGCAGGCCCTGAGGGAACTTGTGGATAAAGACGTTAATCCACTATCTATAATGTGATTCTGTGATATTTGAGAGGTCATGGAAGTCCATTGAAGTTCCCACTGACTGGAAGAGGGGAAATATAACTCCCATTTTTAAAAAGGAGGCCCTACAGGCCAGTCAGCCTCACCTCTGTGCCCAGAAACATCATAAAAAATGAGGTGAGAGGTGACAGACAACATGACTCCACCAAGGGCAAGTTGTGCCTGACAAATCTGGTGACCTTCTACAACAGCATTACAGCATTGCTGGGTAAGGGAAGAACAACTTATGTCATCTATCTGGACATATATAAAGTATTTGATACTGTCCTGCATGACATCCTTGTCTGCAGGAGAGACATTCATTCGATGGATGGACAACTCACTGGAAAAGGAATTGACTGGATGGTTGCACTCAAAAAGTTGTGGTCAATGGCTCATTGTCCAGGTGGAGACTGCTGACAAATGGCATTCCTCAAGGATCAGTACTGGGTCCAGCATTGTTTAACACCTTTGTTGTGGACAAAGACAGCAGGGCTGAGTATAACCTTAACAACTTTGCCAACACACCAAGCTGTGTGGTGCAGACAAGGCCAAGTGCAAGGTGCTGCACCTGAGTCGGGATAATCCCAAGCACAAATATGGGCTGGTCAGAGAATGGGCTGAGAGCAGCCGTGCGGAAAAGGACTTGCAAGTATTGGTGAATGAGAAGCTCAATCCAAACTGACAATCTGCACTTGAAGCCCAGAAAGCCAACAACATGAGCATGACAACAAGGTCAAGGGAGGTGATTTTACTCTGCCCTCATAAGACCTCACCTGAAGTACTACATTCAGCTTTAGGACACCCAACAAAAGGACATGGACATGTTGGAGCAAGTCCAGAGGAATGCCACAAGAATGATCAGAGGACTGGGACAACTCTCATAAGAAGAAAAGCTGAGAACATTGAAGTTACTTAGCCTAAAGTAGAGAAACTTTTCTTTTTCCCTTCTCTATAAGGGGATACCTTATAGCAGCCTTCCAGTACTTAAAGGACGCTAACAGGAAAAACACTTTACAGGAGTCGCATTGATAGGACTTTGAACTGAAACAGAGTAGATTTAGATTAAATATAAGGAAGAAATTCTTTACTATGAGGGTGGTGAGGCAGCGGAACAGGCTGCTCAGAGAAGTTGTGGATGCCTCACCCCTGGAAATGCTCAAGTCCAGGTTGGACTGGGCTTTGGGAAACCTTGCTTAGTGGAAGGTATCCTTGCCCAAGTCGGAGGCATTGGAACTAGATGATCTTTGAGGTCCCTTCCAACCCAAGCCATCCTATGATTCTATGACTCTGTAGTAGCTTTACACTGCTGGGCAGCTGAATTCCACCAAAGCCACTCCCCCTACTCAAAGGAAAATGGGGAGAAAATACAATGGAAAGAGCTCAAGGATTGAGACAAGGACAAGAAGATCACTCTCCAATTATTGTCCTGGGCAAAACAGACCCAGCATAGAGAGATTAATGTAATTTCAAATTTCAAAAAATTTCAAAGTTTCAAAGACAGGCTAGAGCACTGAGAAACTAAAAGCAAATTAAAACCACCTTCCCACCCACCCACCTACCTCTTATACCTCCACCCCTCGAATGGTGCAGGAGAACAGGGAATGGGGGCTGCAGTCAGTCCAAGATGCTTTGTCTCTGCTGCTCTTTTATGGTCACTCTCTGCCCCTGCTCCACATGGGGTCCCTCCCACAGGATGCCACCCTTCCCAAACTGAGCCTGCAGGAGCTGCCCACAGGCAGCAGCTCTTCAAGAACTGCTCCAATGTGGGCCCACACCACAGGATCCATTTGTCAGGAGAAAACTGCTCTAACCTGGGTCTCCCCCAGGCAGCAGCTCCCACAGATCACCTGCTTCTGCATGGGCTCCTCTCCACAGGCTGCAGCTCTGGCCTGGGGCCTGCTCCTGTGGGGGCTCTCCATGGGCTGCAGCCTCCCCTGGGCCACATCCACCTGCTCCAACAGGGACTCCTCCACAGGCTGCAGCGTGGAGATCTGCTCCATATGGGACTCATAGGCTGCAGGGGGACAGCATGCTCCACTAGGGGCCTCTCCACAGGCTGCAGGGGAACTTAACTCTACTAGCATTAGTCAGGCAGCACTTTGTGCCCCCCCCCCCCCTTCTTAAATCTGCTTTCACAGATGCACAACCAGTGTAGCTCAGCTCTGGACAGTAGTGACTCTGATCTAATATCAGGCAACTTCTTGAACTTCTTGGCTGTTTTCATAGAGGGCACTCTGTGAGCCCCACTGCTATCAAGTCCTTCCCACATCAATCCAGTATAGATTCTAAAATTATGACTCCCCAGGAGAAGAATTCATGGGGTTTGGAGAAAGAATTGGCATGCACACACACACTCAAGCAAAATCAAATCCTTCTTGCCCTCAGATACAGGTAAAGAGCTGCCCATATAGCCCAGATCTCTCTCTAAATTTCTGTCTAGCCCCTTTACAGAACACTCTGCTCCAACCTACCCAGCAAAATACCTCAGGGAAAACTAAATCTGCCATGTAGCAGAGGAACTACAAGAGTAGCCTACAAGAAGGAAAGCCAAGCCTGCCTTGTGTCTTATACAGACATTTCCAGCTGGCTTGAATTGCCCCGCCAACAGGCCACAGCTGAACCCATCAGCCAAGCTGGTTGCACTTCTGGGAAATACATATTTAAGACAGGGCAGAAATACTTGAAATCAAAATGAGAAAGAGGAAAAAAGAGTGAGGAAAAGCAGAAGGAACCCTAAGGGTAAAAGGGGAGGATGGGGTGGTCCGTGGCAGGCCAAATGTTCCTAAAGGGACTGTAACCTACGGAGGAGCTGTCCTGGAGCAGAGGAAATGTGTGAGAAGGAGGGAGTAGCAAAGATAAACATCCTGACATCAATCTCTTCTGCTGCTTGCTGTCATGCTGATGGGCTAAGTGTGACCTAAAGTGATAAAAGCGGGAAGGAGAGGTGTCTGGAGCGAGGAACTGAAGCAGAGAATAGAAACGTATTTGAAGTGAAGCAAGTCTGGGAATGATATGGAGCCTAAGAAAAGCAACAAGGGAAGGTTTGTTTGTTTTTTCCCTATGTGTTTTAATATTTGTCTTTTTTTTTTTTGTTAATTTCTCAATACCAAAATGAGGAATTAATAAATAAGTATTTGTCAATATATTCATTTAGTCTCAAAGTTAACTCTGTTATGCCCACAATGGTACTTCATGAGCAATTTCTGCCTTTTGATTGACAAGTGTTTTCACGCTCCTATTCCTCTTATTTTCTCAATCTCACTGGAGAGAAGGGAGTGAGCAAGCAGATGCCAGCTGGGGCTGACCCACCACAAGCACTGATATCAGCTGATCATCATATGCCTAGATGGCACATGAAGAGCACATACATGTTTAATGCTATTTTATCCCTTAGTAACTACAGAATGGTATATCATCAGCCTTGCCACTTGCAGTATCATATAAATTACAATAATGAAATGGAGCATAATTACTCCACAATGCCTTGTTTCTGCCTCCCATGGTGGCTATGGTCCAGCCATTTCATTGTGGTATTTGTGTCTTAACACAGTTCTGGGAAATGTGGCACAGAGAACAATATCTGTCTAATTAGCCTAATTTTGGTATCAGCCATGATCTTGTGGGCAAGACAGACAAGGTGTCCTGGCAAATAGCCCAGTCACTATCTTGGTGCAGCCATCAAACCTCAACATCAAGATATTGCTCAATTTCAATGTTTTGTGGCAAGCTGATGGAAACAGCTTAAACTCTTCCCTTTTATCTTATAAAACAGAGGTTACAAAAGATATCTTCACATAAAATAGGTTGCCTGCAATAACAAATTCCTTAGGCATAAAATTGTGTATTTGTCTTAGTTTCTATGTGTATGGCATGCTTTGTGTGGTATACAAATATCTGCAACTAAGATCATGTTGTTCTACTGCATCCTATATGAAAACTAAGTACTGAACCTTAAATTGAATGGCTTGTTGGTGAGGTTTAAATGAAGTCTAATGCCAGTTTGTCAGTGAGCTGGAATGGTTCTAATGGACTGGCATGGACTTCGAATTTGTATTGAATTTGCTTTGATAATCATAATATAAACATATTGGCTTTCTGTTGTTTGCTTTCATACTGAGAGTTGCTTCATCCAAACTTAGTGGCAGCATTTAAGTATTCAAGCCAAATACACTGGACAGTTTTAGGGGCCTTTTGTGAATGATTTAAAGATTACAAATAGAGACAGAAAAATACTGTTTCATCACCAAATCACCAGTAACAAAATAGCACAAGAATGGTGTACAGGAAATCTGTCCTGAAGCAATCTAAGCTGGTTGATGCTGAGCCTCAGGCAGCGACTGACAGTGCGTGCGTATATGTATTTGTGTGTTCACGTATTTTCTCCCAAGGGGAAACTAAATTTCACCCTAAAGCTCTGCCTAGTCATTACTTCAAGCGACTGTGATATATTTTTGGCAGGAAAATATGAAATAGAAAAGGACAGCTTCTTTACTAAAAGAAAGCAAGCAGAAACAAGAAACATTTATCCGGGGCTGAAAATGACTTGCTGATACACAAGGTCCTCACTTTGTAAAAGTAGCTCATGGTGTGATATTTTAATGAAGTGAACTGTGCAAATAAACAACCAATTGAGTGGTAACCACAGGGTATGATCTGAAAAGGTTAGACTTGACTTGAGGATACTGACTGATTAGTAGGAATATTGCAATTTTTCTGTACAGCATGTCTAAATAACTTTTGTCCTAACACAGATTATTTTTCCCACATGCACCTGTGGACTTTTAAAATAAAAAGTACATCTTGCAATTGCTTTATCAGTTCTCTCCTGCACCTTATGCAATGTGTATAAGGTGGGGAACCAAGGTGAAAGTAGCAGTGTGATTCATCACAGAGCAAAATCTCTCAGGATGCTGAGTTTCTCAGAATCTTTTAATTTCTATGATTGTTTCATAATTCTTATAAATCCCACACAATAGCACACTTTCTTCACTTGTTTTTATGGCTTTTCCATTTTCTAACATTCATGCTCTAAATAGTTTTCTTTGATAAATGTCAGTTCTATTTGTGCCTTTGTATGCAGGCAAAAACTTTTGACTGAAGCTGTGTGAGTCAAGATCTGTGCTAATCTAGCTTAGACCAACAACATGATTTTTGCTGCTTTATTCAATACCTTTTGTTCTCCACTGTCCATCTCTGTTGACAGTCAGATCAACATGTCACTTTATATCACATTCTTTGTATTCTGTGACTCACAGTCTTACTCCCTCAGGAGAAGAGCCGTATGAGCCAAACCCTAAATGGTTCCAGTTCTACAAACAGGACCTTGAAATTAGTTTATCTTAAGAGTATAGGCTGTCTCTGTATATGTCTTTGTGCAACACAAAGACCTTTATTCTATTAAAAGTAATAGTAGTATTAAACACGTGAGAAGCCTTTTTGACCGTTCTTAACACATGAAAATCTGATCAGTAGAGAGAAATGAATGGTGCCAATATTGATAAGTTATCAGAGAAATACTTGTCACTGATTCCGTGATTTAAGGAAGCGTTGTCAAGACAGCAACAGTAAGCAGTATTTGTTACTAACTGAAAATCATAGAAAAGTTTAGGTTGGAAATAGCCTCTCTGAGGCATGTAGGCCAGCCTCATGCTGGAATCAGATACAGTCTTCATCTTAGATCTTAATGCTTTCTTTCAACTTAACAGTTCTGCGTACATACATGTGTATATCTACATGTATATGTATGTCTGTGTAAGGAAGATTTTGACTAAGGAACTACAGAAACGGTACTAATTTGAACTTTTCTGGTGAACCAAGTAGAACAGACTGCTTAGACAGAGCTTAATCCCATGTTGTGATTATCCTAGACACTGGCTAAGGTACAATAATAAGATCAGTTGAAAGCTTTAGTTGTGTCTTTGCTGGAGGCGATTAAATGATATGGTGTCTGTAATTGCTAAATAAGGCATTTTTACACATACATAAAGCTACAACAAACATAGCATTTAACAATACAATATGAAAAAAACTGCTGAGAAAGACAAGAATCGCAACTAAACGTGCTTGTACTGCAAAAGCTTGGGCAATGTGCTGCAGCAAATAACTCAGTTTTCTGTATTTACTGAGAAAATTGTGGGGCACTGAAAAACAAAAGGCATGCATAATCTAGTTACAGTTGATTTAGTCTGCAATGTCAATGGCAGAAAGTGTGAAAACTGTAGCAGACTAGCAAGAAATTAGAGACATTCGTGAATGGAGCTGACTGCTGACACCCACTGCTGTCTTTGAAAGAAATATTACTATTTAGCAGTGGGATAATGATTTTTGGTCATGTATAAGGAAGAGGTTGTTGGATTCGGGAAGAATGCAGAAAGGGTCACAATGAAAAAGTAGAGACAAAATTAGTTTCTCCTCAGGCAAATCACAGTTTGGACTGACCAGTTAATTACCCTAACCTTATCCCAGAGGGGGAGCCTGACTTTTCAATAACTTACAGGTGATTCACTCTTTTCCACTAGTTGAGCTGTGTGTTTTGCCTCCTGAAACTAAAGCAATCCATTTGGATCAAATTATGCATGACAATTTTGGGATGTAAGTTAAGAAATGAATAGGAGCCAAGTTAAACCTTTCTTTTTGACAACACAGACTGAGGTTTCACAGGTGAAAGAGTTTATTTTCCCTCTTATTTTTTTTTTCTCTTCAAGATTATCCTTTGCATTTTTGTTTACACAGTTGCTAGAAATTAAGAGAAGTTGAGATCACAAATGTTTATTAAAGTGGAGTGATGACATACAACATCCGCACAAATGGTGAGATATGAGATGTGATTCTGAATACCAAGCAGGTAGTAACTGAGAACTGGATAAATCAGTTACTAAAAAAAAAAAAAAAGTAAAAAATAAAAATAAAAAAAATCTAAGTATCCATCCTGATTGCAAGCTGACCCCACCAGAAGTTCACTTAAGTATTTTTAAAATAATTACACCTGGGCCTGGGTAGCCTGCTTAGTTTCTGCCTACAGCATTAATGAGATTTCCAAAATGGGGGACTCTTGCCTGAGGAAAGATTATTAGTAGGAAACTAAGTTGTTCTAGTTAAAACACTTAGGAAAGTTGGAAGACCTTAAAAAATAATAAAAATAAATAAAAGACTATAAACATTTAAGTTCTTCAGAGGACCCAGAAATGCTTTTAATTTAAAGAACACCTTCTGTGTATATCTGGTGAGTTTTGATAAAAGCAATAACTTATCAGCAGTGCTTTGCTCATTAAATGTTCAGAGATTATTTTGTTGTATTACTGCTTAATTTGCAAAACTTTGATGAAATATATCTAAACATGGACATTGCAAAAACGTGTTGCAGAAAATCTGTAAAAAAAAATTGTCTGTATTTTTACAGCAAAAAGTAATCCTAACCTTAGCAACTATCATTTTATGTTGCCTACTAATGAACTAAGTGCACAATTAATACCATCCTTTAGGCAAATTCTTATTTATTTATTTATTTATTGATAGGTGATTTCTTTTGTGTCTAAGAAATTATTAAATTGATTTCACTTTTGTGCCACATATATGATGGCTATTTTGTAACTATATCTTCCATTAAGTTAAAAACATGAATAAAGGGGGGGGGGGGGGGGAAGAATGGTGTCCTGAGAGCTTTACATGAATATGTAGGTTGAAAACTGGCAAATTAGGTATGATGGCAGGACCTTTGTAGCTTGGGCACAAAATATTCCAAGAATGACAATATTTTTTAAAGAAGGAATAAGAACTACTTAGTGTTTAGTGTTGTTTTGGTCTATTCTGATCTTTGTGTCAAGAAGATACTGGAAACTGCAGCAGCTCATAGCAGTAAGTCTATAAATAGGCTATATCTAAACTCATCTATATGCTTTTACTGAAAGACATGGCAGCAACTCTTCCTCATTTCTGCAAGAAACAAACGTTCCTTAATTTTGCTTTGGGTATACAGTATACCTATAGTCAGGCATACTGAAAACTGTTAGGTCTGTTGAATCAATTTATTGTAGAAACATAGTCAAAACACAAATTCACATTTTAGCAAGGGCAATTCAGAATAGTAGTGCAGCTGAGATTCCAGTGGAGATGCTGGCTCCAAGTCTATGACACTCACAAATGAACAAAACTCAAGAACCTTCTCATTTAAAATGAAGTAGTGCTCATACTTTGTTTTTAGTTAAATCTCAACATATCAACCTAAACAAGATCAAAATTCTTATTTTATTAAACTGTCTCTGTGCATTGCATTTTAAGCTGTATATTTTATTCACTTTGTTACACAGAAAAGAGAAAAACAAAAAACACCATATGATGCAATATTTGTTAATCCACTGTTTATTGTTTTAGGAATCAAAACTCTTAAATCAGGCTGATGATATTTACTTTCTTCCTTTACTGTGAAGTATATTAGTTAAAGGATCTTTGCACTGTCCTCTTGAAATATCTAAGATCTTGCAGTTTTTATTTTTTCAAAAATCACCCTCTAGCTTCAATGTAGTAATTTTCAGTCTCTTTTGTGTTTTCATTAACCTCGTTAGGCTATTTAAATGATTCAACTGACTAAATGTTCCTTGAATGTTAATTTACTGTAGACACTGCAACATTTGAGCACTTTTATCTTGTAGATTTAAGATGCAGGGAGGCATGGGGGTAAATTACAAATCTTTTGTTTTGCTGTCTATAGTACTTCCTACTGATTAGGCAGCACTAGAGGTACTGGATGTCAGCTGTTTTGCCTAACTAGGAATCTAGGCAAAGTATAATTTTGCTTTTTAGATGAATTAAAAACAAGCACATAATCAAACAGAAGCAGCTTTGTTCTAGGTCATAAAATGAACAAGCTCAGCTTTGGGCTAGATCAGCATAACGCTAAAGTCAGTTGAACAACATTGATTTACTTCATCTGAGAAGCTATCCCTTTATGGAAAGCTATATCTTCCCATCAGAATGCAAAAATCAATATGGGTAAACTAAAATCAGATCTACCTGGAAGTCAAGCCAAATGCAAGTTTAAACTGCAGAGACAAAAATAAAAAATAATAAAAAAAAAAATAAAGAAATAAATCCCCAAACTATCTGCCCTAACTACTTTCTATTTTTGAGGATTCTAGATGGAAGTCAGCAATGACAAAATAATATCAGAAAAGGTTCTTTTGAAAATTTTACTCTGACCCCAATCTCTGCCACCCTCCCCCCCCCCCCCCCCCAAAAAAAAAAAAAAAAAAAAAGCAACTTCCAGAAATATCACAAGGAAGCCTAAGGTAATACATAGGATACAAGTACAGTTTATATATCATCAGAGAAATGAGTGATTCTTTAAAAATAATAATAATAACATGAAACCTTCTAATAATATTCATTTTAAGTTCAAGAGCTTTCATTACTCCTTTGTGGAATAAGAAATACATACATTAGAATATATATATACATATTTAAATCCAGAACTTTCACTTTTCTGTAACACATTGCTCACTGAATAAATATTCTCTGCAAAGCTTTAACATTTTAGACATATAAGGAGCAGATAAAGTCACTTGGATTGTTCAGCCTACAGAAGAGGAGACTGAGGGGAGACCTCATTGCAGTCTACAGCTTCCTCATAAAGGGGAGTGCAGAGGCAAGCACTGATCTCTTCTCTTTGCTGACAGCAACAGGACTGGAGGGAACATCTCAAATCTGTGACAGGGAAAGTTCAGGCTGGATATCAGGAAGAGGTTCTTCACCGAGAGGGTGGCTAGGCACCGGAACAGGCTCTTCGGGGAAGAAGTCACGGCAGTGAGTCTGCTGGAGTTCAAGACACATGATCTGATTTTTTGTTTGTTCATTTGTTTTTTGAGTGGTCCTTTGGGGACTCAGGAGTTGGACTCAATGATCCTTGTGGGCCACTTCCAACTTGGATATTCTATGATTCTATGATATATATGAGTTGCAGGCTCAGATTCCGAAAGAAATAGAAATCTCTGATCTTCATAACCAAATCTGCATTCTTTGAATGAATTACCTGGGGTTCCCTATTAACCCATTCTGTGAATGGGTCCAAAAACACATAGCTTAGGAAACTTGCTAAACCAGCATACAGAGAAACCTAAGGAGAGGTTGTGTTAAATGTACTCAGTGTTACTGAGAAGCATTTTTGTTCACCAGGCCCTCTTGCTGTACTTGGCATTTTTCACATCTTTTTCTAAATGGAACATGAGTCACTTCTTGCTGTAAGAGACAGCTGGAGGAGGATGTGATACTGTGATGCTTTCATTTCCTACTGGAGCATCAGATAAGAGAACATCCTTATATAGGTTGTGGGAGTCCAGGGCGCCAAAAACGGCATTTCACCTCCCACAGGAATGCCCTAATCAGCAGACTAAAGACAAGGATGTGAGGAGGAGCACTCTAACTCCCATTCCTTTCTCGTGATGCTGTTCTGCTTCAAGATTCACAGTGCCCAGAACTGCCTATCTGTCTGGCTTAGCTTTTAGTACCATTCCTCCTGCTGCCTCCTACACACACCTCATTTCCTCTGAAAAGAGTGGATATATATTTTGCAGGAAACCTTTTCTGTAATTATTTCACCTTTGTAACAACTGCATTCATCACTCAAGCCAGTGACTTTGACCTAGTGACTGCAGAGTTCTTTACAGGAATGGTGGATGATCCATTCCAAAATAGCTTAATACCTCATGGTTATGATGATCTTCTAGCTGAACCTTGAATTAAAAAATTCAGACTTGAGCCCATCTCTCTAAAATTAACACCTAAACTTTAAAATGCCAGGGAGAAGATAGAAATATGTTCTCTTCTATTCCTCTTTTACATAATACATTTGCATAAAAATCCATAGTACAAATACATGCTATAACTTCTGTCCATCTGTAAAATCTCATTTTTTTTGGAGGGCACAAGGTTTAAGTACAAGGTAAGTGCCACATTATTTGGTATTGACAGTCTTCCTTCATAATATCGTGAAGAAAACCTTAAACCTGGTGTTTGTATAAGAGTTAACTGCTGTCACTGAATCTGTGCACTTATGCTGTGTGGAACTTTAGCAGTGGTTTTGAGAACTGTAGCTTGGCGTTTAACTGCTGATGATCACTGTGTCACCAACAATCCTCCAAAATCCTTGTTCCTTCTATATGACATAAGAATAAATTTGTCTTAGGGAAGAATGGAAAGCCTATCTTGGACCTGTGTGTAAATGAAAGTCTGCAGGTGTCTTTCTGGAGCTTCTAATTCTGACGGACTAAGAAAAATTAGGTGAGCCTTTTCTGTTAGCTGTCTTGCCTGTAAGCAATAGTACAATTACACATTGCCATGATACCTTAATTCAATTCTTTTCATTCAAATAGTTGTTTATACTAACTCTACCAACTAGCTGGAGTAAAGCCAATCCAGAGTCATTGCCAAATTTCCCCACCAGCATTTTTCTGATCAGAATACCCCTCTCATACGTGAAAGGGCAAACAACATGTAACAGAAAGTAATACGCTCCCTCTCTCTCTATATATATGTATATATATTATAGATACTTGCTTCATATGTTTACCATTCCCATCAAAGAATTGTATTAATGAAAAACAGTGTGCCAGAAATTGTTAAAACGGAGCTGGGACTGATCGTTTCAAACAAATATAACTTGTTTACTGAGGACTCTGTGGCTGAGACCTGCTAAGGGCGGTTTGTAGACATGCAAACAGCCTTGACTTTAATTTCACTCTGGAGACAGAAGCAGCCTTCAAAACCCTGCAAACAAGCTATGAAGTATCTTCTCATCAGATCAATACTGAAATTGTGATAGAAATCAGCGTGAGCTATATCGTTTCAGAAATAGATCCTGCCCTGGTCTCAAGTGTGTATTGATCTTGTATAATAGTATATGATGTCCTTTAATTACTTTGCAGCATGCAAGCTTATAGTGTTATCTACTTAAAACAGCACTTCCCCATTTATTCAATCTTATGGTACGTTTATCTTTGTGGATGAAAATTTTACATTGGACAAAAACTATATTATTATGCAAACCTTTAGTGATAGCTATTGCCTGTTGTTTGTTTGTTTTGTTTTGTTTTATAAATAAGGTTAGCAGATCAAGCCTTTGTGATGGACTCACTAGAGATGAATTCAGGGATTTATTTTAGTGACTTGCCCTTTACATTTTCTTCTACACAGTACATTTTCAATAAAGACATCTGGCAGACACCTTTGGGGTCTGGTAGATATGAAAGTGTTCAGGTTTACAGAGTTGCACATGCCAAACAGCAGTTTATCTAGCTCTTGATAATTGTTCAATCACAAATCAGACCATGTCCTTGCTTTGTACCATTTTATCATACTTACCCAGATTCAGAGCTCTTTTCATTTTTCCTTCTTTCCTTTTTCTTCTATAGCTTATTCACTTTTTTTTTTTTTTTTTTTGCATCCTATCTGATAAAAAGGTAAACATCACATGAAGTCAACGCAATTTTAACCCTTTCTGTACTTCAGGTTTTCTCAACATATATGTCTGTGGAGCAAATGCATTTTATCAAAAAGCTGAGTAATCCACTTTATTTTTATATCAGCCAGTGGATTACTGGACAGTCCTGCCCCACATAAACTTTACAGTTTATATATAAATTTTAAAGTTTATATTAAATGCACTGGTGACTCTGCAAAAATGGCTACAAGACTAGGTAGCAATGAAAAGCTGTAAAAAAAATAATAATAAAAAATTAGAGAATTAGAAATAAGGTTCAGTTGCAAGACCCTAATACAGCAAAGCACATAAAAATATCTTAGTGGCTGCAATGAAACAATGGCCTTTGCTCTTAAGTGCAGGTTTCTGCAGAATGTTAGGTGGTAGGGAAAGGTCATTTATCCATTGCATGTAAGAAATCAAATTAATTGTTTGGAGGAAAAACTCTGATCTGCATTCTCAAGAAAAATAAATAAATAAATAAATAAATACATCCTCCAATGCAATGCACAATATGAATACCAGCTCACAGAACTAGCTGAGTGAAGAGCTGTCTCAGTCAGATGTTATATCATTGCTATTTGATTTGAAACAAATAAAATTTCTTCTCTGTGGCTCCTGTGATGTTGACGTATTTGGTTGGGAAAGATGTATTCAAACATGCCAACATGAAACGTTGGCATTACATATATAAAAGCACTATTTTTATGGTTCTGCTAACAGATTACAGAACTGAGTATCCAGATATTACTTCTCTATTCTTATGACAAATACAAGAGTAATTCTATTCAAATCACTATCTAAAATACATTCTTCTACATAAAAGAATGGGATAAAACCTCAGTTAATAGGAGATGGCAGAAGGATTTTAACTGTCAGATTTTGGTTAATGTACCTTTATCAATATATTAAACATTTCCCTGAATACAAACTCATGAGAGAAAGATGTTGGAACAAAATGAAACAATCAACAAGATGAAAACCAAACCAAAAACAAGCAAACAAAAAAAAGCAAACAATCATTTATTTTTTTTCTATCCTGTAATGCACATGACTACTTCTGGCCACCTCCTTAAAAATCAATCTGTAATTTTATGTCACTATAACTAGATAGACATTGAGGTTGTGTCCACGCACAGGCTTAGTAGGTCTATGAGGAAGCTAGCTTAGACTTAGCTAGGCAGGAATACCCAAAATGTGATTCTGTAATGACATAGACCTGAGCATAAAATGCTAGCTTAAACACTTGTGCCAGACAAGTATGCCCAATTCATACCTGTGATCTTACTTTTCCTGATACACAAGGTATTAGACTGGAAGGAAGTCAGGTTTATATCATGACTCTGCTTTTAGTATATCCAAACGCTTGAAGGTGAGCTAAAGTCATGCTCAATTTTGCATTATTTGCGATAAACAGACTGCTACCCAAAGCAAAAAGTCAAGAGCCTAAAGATGGTATTTTAGTTACAGCTTCAGGCTCTATCTTAACGCAGACACACCAATTTTGACAAGTTGAGACAGAGCTGTAGAAAAAGGTAAATCAAACTGAAGGAGGAACTTAAGTTTTAAATCTGCTTTTTGTGTAGATGAAGAAATGAACTCTCCTCTAATACAGTCATAGAATCGTAGAATTATTAAGGTTGGAAAAGACCTCCAAGATCATCCGGTCCAACCATCCCCCTGCCACCAATATCACTTACTAAACCATGTCCCTAAGCAACATGTCCAACCTTTAACACTTCCAGAGACAGTGACTCCACCATCTCCCTGGGCAACACCATTCCAATGCCTGACTAATGAGAAGAAATTTTTCTTGTATCATTTTTTCCAATATAATATTTTGACCATCACTAACGATTAAAAAAGCATTTATTCTGTAGGTAATAACTAGATTTTCTGATGTCGGGTATTTTGATCAAGGTAAAAAGTGAAATTAGCTTAACACACAAGGCAAATTTCTATTCTATTTATTTATTTATTTATTGTGGAGCTTTGGCCATACTGAATAGAGGAACAAATTGAACTGTGACTAAATTAACTGTGATAAGTATGATTTAATCTGGTATAAAAGTAAAATCTTTTATATTTTTTGAAATGAGGATTACTTTCACACAGCTGAAATGTCTCAACTCCAAATCTGAACATCATAGTGAATGGGACTGAGTTATAATGACTGTGTGAAAAATAACTTTCTAGTATAAAATGCAAAGAATTTTGAAATTGTCCAGCCTTTCCCCCAACCCTTTTCCAAAATATCTATCACCTATCTAAACATATCAATTTTGCTTGCAGGTATATAAATGTATATAAACATTGCATTCAAAATCCTGTTTATGGGCAAGAAGAAACATACTTTATATGTATGTGAGTAAAGCCATGAATTGTTGGTATAATGGAACTCTTAAGCCTAAATCAAGAATCATTATTACTACAGATCTAATTATTACATAAAATTAAGAATAATAATGCAGACAGAATACATAGGTAGAGAAAAAAAAATGCAATAATAATAACAGTTTTATTTGGAACAACACTTCCAGCCCATTTGCTGATGTTATATTCACCTTTACACTGCTCCTGTGGGTCCTAAGGTTGGTGCTTTCATACAGATTTTGGAAGTGGGAAGTGTTATGGCTAGTTGTCAGCAACTGTAGTCCTTTGCCATGACAAATTTGATGTTCTCATGATTTCTTCTTCCTCTCTTCTTCTTACTTTTTCCTTCTTGTTTTTCAATTGACTGCAGATGAGCTCTGGAACCTCCAGTACTGTCTGTACCTCAAGTCTGATAATCCCATGTCTCCTCTCTGTGTTACATCCTTTAGCTGTGCTTCTCCAGGCTCACAATATCATACCCAGGTTGGTATTTCTCTACACTACATTGTGTGAGTCATAAATATCTTATTCTACCTGGAACAACTACTTGTTTCTGTTACCTATGTAAAACTGTAGCTATATCACACACACACACACAATATATATATATATATATATATAATAATATTATAAAAGTAAATGTAAATATAAAACTAATGATATATAGACACCTGTTCAATTAGAGTAATTATGATTACAGCTAAATGAAATACAACAAGGCCACAGGCATTGCAACCACATTGCAATCAATTGCAGTAAAGGCAACACTGTGATACAGGGCCACATGGTTGCTTATGCACTCCTGTAATGTGCTTGTCAAAGTGTCCAACACAAGTGGCTTCAAGAGAATGTGTAGTAAACCTGAATTAGGAAGATGTGAGGTAACTGCATTGCTGCTTCTGTTAGGGTATATTGGCAATTATAATAAATGGGATTATACACACTTATGGGATTAATGGAAACATATTGCCTATATAGATTTATTGCCTTGCCCCCCATTTATATGTAAACAGGGTTAGAATTAAAGTAATATTTTAGAGAAAATCACAGGTTTTTCAACTATAGGTAGTTTTTCAACTATATGTTGAAGCTCATTTAGGGCTTAATCGAGCATGCTGATTTTAAAAGTTCAGTAGGTTTTGAGTCTATCTTTCTAATCTAAAATTAATTATCTAGGCTTTCAGAATTAAGTCCCTAATTGTCTGCCTTAGTGTACTTAAATCATATCGAAAATTGTATCAATTTGTTAATTTTCACTACTAAAATTTGATCCAGTAGTCAAACAGGAACACAAGGAGCTGCATTTGGTCTGGCAAGCAAAACTTTGTTGTGTTTTCCGGAAAATATTTCTACAGTAAGTTTTGATTTATGATCCAAATCTAAGATCTATAACATGGTGACTTGGGACAGGAACTGTACTATTTCTAATTTGGCTCTATATATGACTTGAAATGTGTTAGATTAGGAACTTAGTTTGTAGCAATATAAGTTTTGTTTATAATGTTCATGAACAAATAATCAAAATCTATACATAAGTGCAATAGCTATTTCACTGAAATTAACTGAGCTCTGTTCTCACAATGAAGTTTGAAACAGAATCCTGTGAACACACAACTGCTCAAAATAATTGCACTAAAATTAAAGCCATTTTATCACAGTATGAAAAACTGACGGACAGTTGCTTTGTGAGTGTTCTTTTCATCAAGCTATTGAATTTGGCTTTGAGTCATGCTGATTATTTCTGCAAGTTAAAGCAGTTAAGTGAGAAGCAAATCTCTTAAACATATGGCAGGTCTGATTATCACATGAAAGCCAGGCATGCCAAAGATTTGGAAAATGCATTGCTCTAAAAGGACTTGAAAATGAAAATGAAATACCAGTTTTAATATCCCTACTGGAAGAACATACACCTTTCCTGAGGACATATGCCAAGACTTAGGAATCATGTAAATGTTTTGATTTCACATTTATTAAAAACAGAGATTTATTTGAATCTCTGTCCTTATCATAGATGGCTTATTTGGTAAACTCTGACAGCCACATATGCTGAAAAGAGGGCGACCTGTTCCAGTGCCTCACCACCATCTAATAGTGAAGAATTGCTTCCTTACATCTAATCTAAATCTTTCAATCTAAATTCTTTCAGTTCAAAGCCATTATGCTTTGTCCTATCACTACGTGCTCTTGTAAAATGTCTCTCTCTAGATTTCTTGTAGGCCCCTTTAGGTGCTGGTAAGCTGCTATAAGGCCTCCCTGGAGCCTTCTCTTCTCTTGGCTGAACAGCCCTAACTCCCACAGCCTGTCTTCATAAGAGAGGTGCTCCAGCCTTCTGATCATTCTTGGGCCTTGAGACTCACTCCAACAGGTCCATGTCCTTCTTATGTTGAAGGCCCCATAACTCAACAGAGTTACTTTGGGTGGGGTCTCATGAGAAGGGAATGAAAGACAAAGCCTTAAAGCCAAAACACCACTCTGTAGAAGCACCCAGACTATTGCCCATTGTCTGGAGAGCAGCCTGCTTATTTATTTCTACATCTTTTTAGAAATACATTTTTGTCCAGTGCATTGGGTCTGGCTGGGATGGAGTTAACGTTTAGAAAGATATTAATTCTTGATCATAAGAAATTGTGGATGCCCCATCCATGGAAGTGTTCAAGGCTAGGTTGGATGTGGGCAACCTGATTCAGTGAGAAGTGTCCCTGCCCATGGCAGGGGATTGTTGGAACTAGATGATATTTAAGGGTCCTTCCAACCTAAACCATTCTGTGATTCTATGATTGGTTCTATGATTCTATGATTTATTCTCTGATAGGCCAGGAATTATTCAATTATTCTTGCTCATTACAAATGGTTCTTAATCAACTAGTCTAAATTCTAAATCTTAGAGATACAATATAATTCTTCTATTACTATTTGAATTATGGGATACCACAAACAGCTGAAATCCCAGTAGCTCAAAAGTACAGAAATGTCCTAAAAGTCTTCTAAAACAGGTTTTAAAGCTTGCCACAGAAGATACTTGGGCATATGCATATAGGATGTTTTGCTTGGAAGATAAAGATAAAAGCAAGTCCAACAACGTTTGGTAGTGGTGGATGGATTTCTACAAGGAATCTGGATGTACAGATTTGTAGAACTTTGGAAATTAGTTAGTGCAGGAATTATTTGAATACAAGTAGAATTCCAAAATTTAAATAAAAATAATATATGTGGAAGGATCCTTCTATGCCTTTGAATGTTAGTAATGTTAGAGAAGTAGGTGGGAGAATTAATCAACATGGCAATGGATTTTTATTTCCAGAATTACATTGTATCATTGACAGTTTGAGAACTTATTAAAGAAAGTTTACACAGGAATTAAATCCTCTTTGTGGTAGGTAAATGTCCAATTTAATCTTTGATCATAATCATAACCCTCTCTGCATCAGTTAAATGAAATTCTCTAGGTTTCAGTTTTGCTCTTCACTGGTCTTGAATTTATTCAAAAAGAGTTTTTTTTTTGGCATGCCAGATGCTGTGGATTTTTTTCAAAGTTTGTTTCATACTGTGAAGGCTCAAAAAAAAAAGACAGGCAGAATTGTTGTTATAGAATTAGTCTAGTTTTGTGTTTCAGAGATTATCTGTTACTGTTTTTTTGCTCCAAGGCACGCATTCTATAAAAAAATGTATTTTTGAATGATTAAAAAAAGAACAACAAAAAAAGAACAGCATCTTCAAGACAGTATCATTAACAGAATTTTGGAACAGGATGTAATAAAGTGTAATATCTCACAAGAAAAACAGCAGGAGGATATCAGGTAGGCAGAATGTAATTATCCATTTTGGAAGATGGCCCGTACACCAAACATAGAGGATGTGTCATCCAAATGACAATACTCTGTACTCTTCTGTAGAAATGTTTCACAGCATGAAATCCTGATTGTTTATGGTTTGGTCTTTCATTATTTTGAGCCCATTAAAAAATATATTTTGATTTTTTTTTTCACTTTTATTATATCGAAGAATATCTGCATTAAAAGAAAGTATTATAATCACAAAGTGTTGAAATGATTCCTTTTTTATTTCTTTAAAAGTACATCCAGAAGTGTCTTTTTTTTTTTTTTTCCCCTACAAAAATGTGTTCCTTTGAAAAGCAGATCAATTCTGATTTATTTACTCTATACTTATACTCCTTTAAGCTGACTGACATCCCTAGTTAACGTACTTTCAAGTGATTGCAGATATCCACCTGGAGTTTCTCTGTCCCTAAATAACTGGATCATATTGATTTAAAGTAACTAAGGTTCTCTATTGTAACACTAATGCTTCTATTTCTTTGAAGGTTCCACTTCTAATCCCAAACTAGATAAATTATGGAGTTCCACTTGAAAAGGTGGTTGCAAACATACACAAATATAATGAGAAATAAATAACTGCAAGCTATCTTTTTTTTTTTTTTTTTTTTTTTTTTTTTTCAAAAAGAGTGCAGAGAGTTGCTGTTCACCAACACAAAGATGTCATTCCAATGACTCAGAAAATTCATTGATGAGCTCAGTTGCTGCTACCTTTCCAGCAACTGCTAACTTCTCATTAAACTATTGAAATCCGCGACATCAGGGTTGTGTGAGTCATTAGAGGATTGATTTCTCACACTCTTACTTTGTCAGTGGTGAAGTCTGTATGAACACAAGCCTATGGCTAAAAAGACATCATGTTTAGCTATAGCACCTATTATATATGGAAATAAAAAAATATAGCCTCTTGAACAGGGTATCCACTGAACCTGAACGACATCTTTTAAAGGGATTTCAAAGGCAAATGAGAATATTGTTATAGGCTAATAACTATTTGGGTCATTATTACCACCTCTCTTGAAAGCACAGATTAGCTTCAGCAAACAAGTAAATGTTGAGACATGAGGGGATAACAGACTGAATATAACTCCAGGTTTGTATATCTGCTTCAGCATGGTAAAGCCTGTATTTTGAAAATAAACATCTAGTGGCAAAAGCTGTGATGTGTTTGTATCCTTTCCTATGGCTGATGCTGTTGCTGCTTCTGCTGCTGTTGAGCTTTAGCTTCCTTTTCCTTCTGCCAGCCTTCTCCTTTTTGAGGAATAAAACAAGCCAGCAAACAAACAAGTGAACAAATAAGAAAGATCTCACCTGCATGCATAACTTCCCAATTGTTATTTTATGTAGATAGAATGCTAGAAAGCACTGGATGTGAGTAACAATAATGTTCAATCCCTTTGCAGGGACAATTATGTATATGCTGTCTTTATTTTCTGTCTTTGTAGTCTTTCTTTGCTTGTGAACTGCAGAATACTTTGCAATACTTTGTCTACCCTTCTGGTTCTGGAAAGTTCAAAGATATAAGTGACAATCGATTTTACTTTTTTTTTTTTTTTTTTTTTTTTCAATGTAAACGACTTCCTACTTATGCATGGGTTAAGTACTAGTTTGCAACTTCTGTGGTCATAAGTTTAAGTCTTATAAAGTGTTTCCTGCTGAAATGTCATGCTGGCTAGAATTCAGCAGCAAATAAATATTGCTGTCCTCACTAATTTGAAACAGTGTGAGTTTTAAACCTTTAGCTCTAGGAGATTTATTAAGATTGCAGTTTTCATCACCCTCCCTTCAGTCTAGCAAGATAGGTCAAAACTGCATAAACCGTATTTTTCTTAGCATTATTTCAGTTACTGCAAATTCCCTTGCTTTAATTTCTGTCTTACAATACTGCATGAGAGCAAGCTTTTTTGCTTTTTTTTTTTTTTTTTTTTTTCTAGCTAAACTAGAAATAAATGAAAATGAAAATGTTTTAACCTTAAAGTAAACCAACTAATTTTATCAAAAATGTCTCTGAGTTTTAACTTTGTAAAAAGCTGACAGATTCTGATGAACAGCTTTGCTTATTAAATTTTGGGTTACCACTGCATTATTATTATTGATTTCTTTTAAATTGCTGAATATTCTTTGGGTCATATATAAGAATATGTGCTTTCACTGTGTACAATAAGATTTTCTGCATAGAAAATGAACTGTATGTGACTTCAAAAATTTTTACTGACTTCCTATCAATTCTGTCTTTTATTAATGTATTTAAAACTTCTCTAACATTGTAAAACACTAGTCTGTGGTTGAAGGCATAAATTAATGAAATTAGTACTGTTGTTCTAGCAATTTTTAATATTCCTTGTTAAACAGATTTATCACTGCAACCTTATCAATATCACTTGCACCTTTTTCCTGTTGAAGAAATACCAGTGAAGTGCTTATGGGTAGCAATTCATTTATTCAGGCTATCTATAGATAGTTTGGTCCTAGGCAACCAAAATACTTCTAAATAAAACTGCAAATGTTACAAAAGAGAAGGTCAGTGAAAGAGTTCAGAGAACTTCATTGGAGCCTTTTATCACAGAACATTAGACAGACATTCTGAAACTTTGTTTCAGACATTCTGAAAGTCTTCACTATTTTTTAACGTTTTTTAAAAGAATATGAGTTTTATTCTAAAATAAGACAAAAATGTTAAAGGACAAAGTATCTGTAAAACATCCATTCATTTCTTCCTTTTGCCATTATCTAGAGAGGCCCTGCCTAAATGTAATTTTGACTGGATGACTGCAACAAGCATATCAGGACACTTTTAAGAAGGGTCTTCTTTCAATGGTATATTGATGAAAGAAGGATGAAGAGAGAGAATGACTAGATGTGAGTTTGAATTAGTCAGGACAGGGTGTTCCTTTCTCTAAATTTAACTCTCAAAGAGAAACAAATCAATTCACAGAAAAAGTGAATAGAACAGATGCTGAAAAGTAAACACAGGTCTGTTTTGCTACCTTATTTATTCTTTCTCACTAATAATTCCTTTTTTTTTTTTTTTTTTAAATACAATATCGCACATCCAAGATTTTTGCAATCATGTCATAAATGCAGAGGTCTAGGTCTCCTGCTGCTTGTTTATCTTTGTATAACATTTGTTTAGGTTATTGTTTGAGCATTTATATAATTCTGCTTATACACATTTATATTCATAAAGCATTCATATATATTAATTCAATTCCAGTAACACAAGTTTTGTTCATTTGTTAATGATATCAGTTGTTAAAATGGAGTAATTATTTCACTTAGATATCTAACCTTTACTGTCAGTCAGTGTAGACAATTGACTACTACAAGGAAATTGTTAATTAAAAAAAAAAAAAAGATAATGACAGAAGATAATAGGAGCATGTTACCACTAATTTGGGGGGGGGGGAAAGATGCTTTTGCAGTACTTAATGGAATATTTTATATTTAAAATACAGAATATTTGATATGTAGAATACTCATCTTCTGTACTAAAGAAGCAATTACTTGTTCTTAAATTACAATGAAATAGCCATCAGTATTACCCAAAGTAATTCTTGCCTTCTATCCTAAAGTCTGTTTTTAAACTATTGAAATGCTTGAAAACTTCACTGGTTTTAGACTTGATCACTACAAGAAAAAACTATTAACCTGTGAATTTCGGAACTTACGTATTTTTGTCAGAAGATTTAGGAAGACTTTTAGACACCTTCTGTAAGAGACCTATTTGAACATGTGAAAAGAAGGAGAATATTAATAGACCCAAATGAAAGTTTTGCACCAAAACTTTGTTTTGTTGGAACATATTTTGGCTTTTCAAAGACATATTCCTTGACTGAGAATTATTTGCTTCAAACTTTCTTTTAAAAAGGCAACTGTATATGAATGAATGCTGTCATGGATATATCAGATGTTCTGCACTGAGAAGAGACTGGCATTCAAGTGGTTTATAGAAAGTGATGTGGAGGAAAATGCTCTCCCTATTCAAAGACTTGGAAGTAGAAGTGGGATTCCTCCTGCTGACATTTAATGTCTATAGTTATCCATCTCCTTCTGACACAGAGTTGTGTGTTCCCATATTACTAAATGGAGACCAAGGCAACACAGACAGTGGATTTTAAAGTTATAGCCTTCTGCCTTAGAAAAAGATCAACTTCTATGTAGATTCCACTGACCATATTGGCCTGATGTCCTCTTCTTAAAATGTGAACTAAGTACTGAAAATCAATCAGTACTTTGTAAACACCAGACTCTTGGTTTAGGCCAGTCTCCTTTGGAGAAAGCTGAGGAGCATGCTAGACATCACTGACTGCATTGACTTGCACCCCATGGACCACAGTGAGAGCTTACATGCCTGGTTCAAATGCAAACACCTAAAATCAGGTATCTTAGCTTCAAAATGAATCCTTCCTTATGAATTTGACTCATTGCCCCCACATAGGTGGGTGCTCTGTGGCAGTATGCAAAGGTGCCCCAGAGCATCCAAATCCAAGAAGTCTACACTCATTTGACAGAAGTGTCAAAAAATCAGGAGTCCTGCATTATTCTGGAACAGCTGGGGGTCAACAAAGAATATTTCAGATGGCACCACACATCCATGAGTAGGCATCCACATTGAATCCAACGTCTTAATTTGGAAATGAAATACATCCTTGAATTTAGACGAGCTGAATCCTACAGTACATTTTATATTTCATAGATTAGTAACTTTTAGTAATAAAACTGGAGATAACTACATGAAATATTAACTCCCACACTTCTTTTTTAACAACCATATGATGGACATGACATTTGCATAAAAGCAAATTTTGAAATACCAAAAGTTGTCCTGAAGTAGATTTTTCTTTCCTCCATTCTAGCTAGAAGGAGGATTCAGGCATAGTAAGCACAGAAAGTGGCTTTATGGTAGGGAGTATACAAACAAATAGGAAAGCATACAAACAAAGCTGCTGTTGTGGTTTATTTTAGTGCTGAAAGTTTCTAAACAATGAAGTTGATAGATTTTTCTGTAAGTATATATTTTATGTTCTCACTATAAAGATTTCTGTCTTACTCCTCATTACTTACTTGCCCTGAATTGCAGACGAATAATTTGGATCTGGAAATAGCAAAAAAAAAAAAAAAAAAAAAAAAAAAAACAAAAAACAACATATAAAAATGTTTTTAATCTGCGTTCCTTAACAATCTCTCCACTCCAATAACTCCTTCTTCAGCCTATGCCACTAGAATGTTACTTTTCTGGTGACAGAACTTATTTCTTTGGATTGTTAGACAATGTATTACAAAAAGTGGTTTTCTTCACATTTGTTCAGACGTTTAAACTTTGCACTTATACCATAGTGAATAAGAGTGTTTGATTTTCTGCAGCTAAAAATAAGAAAGTCAATACCAAAACTGAAATCCTATCAAGGAATGTAGGTTTATTTTTCACTAACTGAATGATTTAAAATATAATTAATTATATCTCTATTTATCCTTTAACTGTTTCTTATAGGACAACTTTGGGTGACAAAGAATGTATTTTCTGTTGGACAGTTAAAATTGTTTTGAATTTCAGGTTCTCAGGTGATATTAATTAGAAAACTTTATTTATTTATTACTTTGAAATTTCTGTTTCCAGTTATAACTGTTTTAGAAAAATGTAGAATAGGAACATTCACAAATATGTAAAATTTTCTCTCATATTTGCCAGTTTGGTAGTTGTAACAGGAGAGAGAACTGTGGGCTTTGGGGATTGCTTTTTGTCTTTTGGTGCTTTTGTTTGTTTGTTTGTTTTTGTTTTTGTTTGGATTAGTCTCATAGTTAAAAAAAAAAAAAAAAAAGAGCATGGGATGGAGGGAGAAATGTGAAAAGTATTAACACAAGGCCTGATTTTGATCTAATTTAGAACATTTACCTCAAATACAACTTCTTAACAATGTGAATGAAAACAGAGTATTCTACTACAACTGAAAGTAGGTCTAAGCACACAGATTTCCATCTGTCATGTTTGATTACTGCAGCATGAATGAAACAAATTCCCTTGAAATACTGCATGCTTCTAACTTTTGGAAAGTTACAACTGAGAGTAGATATGAAATTAATCTCCTCATTTAAGTTCACCATCTAAAGATGCAACAGCCTTAGAAACAACAGCAACAACAAACAGATCAGTTTGTATTTGAGGTGAAGGTCCGTAGTTGGATGCAGGTAATTTCAATTAGTTGTTAAAATGTAATGTTGATCTTCATTTGTCTTCACAGTTCAGATCTGGATATGCTAGACAGCAAAGTAGAGCTTTGTTTGCTATTTTTGTTTTTGAATGGCAGAATTAGGTTTGTCAGCAGACAAACTTTTTTCCAGCAGAGTGAGATGGGACAGTTCTTTTAGAATCACAGAATCACAGAATGTCCTGAGTTGGAAGGGACCCACAAGGATCATCAAGTCCAACTCCTGGCTGCACATAGGACCACCCAAACATCAAACTATGCATCTGAGAGCATTGTCCAAATGCTTCTTGTACTCTGACAGGTTTGCTGCCGTGACAATTTTGTTGAGGAGCCCGTTCCAGTACCCACCCATTCCCTAACCAGCCACTCAGACTTTTTCATTTCTCTTCAGCTCCTCCTGTTACATTCAAATGTTTGTGTTTTGCAGCACTTTCTTTCTTGGTGGGGATTTCCACATATATTCACTATCCGTATTCTTGGGAGATAAGCCACTGCAGCCATCACTGACAATAGATCTACTCTATCTTGGTTTGCTGTCTAGACAGGCTCTTACTTGCACAGTACTTTAGCGTTTTCATGGTCTCAAGGCTGCCTGAATGCTGAATATGATACCAGGAATTCTATATTCTTCAAGCACTCTGTGTTATGCTTTCACAGCTTGAAAAAAAAAAAACACCAGCCATTTCCCTTCTGAAAGATACATATTTTCACCTTCCAACTTTGTTGGAAAAGTCACAGAACTCCAACTGGGGTCTCATGAGAGTGGAGTAGAGGAGGAAAAATAACCTCCCACAACCTAGTGGCCACTCGATGCAGACCAGGATACAGTTGGCTTTCTGGGCTGCAAGCACACATTGCCAGTTCATGTTGAGCTTCTTGTCAACCAATACCTTCAGGTCCTCCTCATGGCTGCTCTCAATCCATTCTCCACCCAGCCTGTATTTGTGCTTGGGATTGCCCTGACACAGGTTAAGAACCTTGCACTTGGCCTTGTTGAACTTCATAAGGTTCACGCAGGTCCACTTCTCAAGCCTGTCAAGGTCCCTCTGGATGGCATCCCTTCCCTCTACTGTGCCAACCACACTGCAAAACTTGGTGTTACTGTTACAACTAAAGCTTTTGTTCCATTTTAAAGTAGACAGAAAGCATATTTGTTTCTTCTTTACAATAAAGAGCCTTATATTTGTCTGAGGATCATTAAAAAATATTCCTTCACTTTCTTTGTTGCCTTTATATGAATCAAACTCAACCTTTTCCCATGTGCCCTGATCTTACCAATCATTTCTTACCAATCTGACTGCTTTCCTGAATAATTTCTCTAATTGTCTGGCAATATTCTTGCAAAGCTGTTTGTTCACTATCCTATACTTCTTCATCTGATTAATCCTATTAAATGCAAAACTTTCCATATCTATTTACAGAATTGTGCTCTGTTTTTGTTTTGTTCTTTTTTTTTTTTAATTAGTTTGTGAAGATCATTTACATTTGAATTCTGTCTTCAGTGTGAATGCATACTTCATGATTTTGAGACAGTGAGTTGTCTTCTGTCTCAGCTCTCTTTAGATGACTTATCCTCTCTCAGTTACCAAATAATGATGTTGGGCTAAGAAGAGCATGGACCTTACTTCCCCCTTACAGCAACACTCAGAGGTTCATTAACTGCTTCAGACTGGTGGAACAGTCTCAACAGCAAAGGTATAAAGTGTCATTGAACAGCTTTCATGCAAACACACATTTCTTCCTTTTCAGACTTCGTGAATGCTGTTGAGAATTTTTCAATAGAATGTGTCTTTTCTGTACAATTTGTGTATTCTATGGAAACCACTTCAATTTTGCTGAATATCTTTCCTAGAGGTAAAAAAAAAAAAAAAAAAAAAAAAAAAAATTCAAATTAACATTAGAAGGATCGATCAAAAGACTTTATTTTCCTAATTAATCTGATATGTTTGGGGATTTTTCTGTTTATTTGTTTTATGGTTTATACCACTTGTTTTGTAGCAAAGGATGCTGGCTATTAAAAAAAAGAAAAAAGAAAAGAAAAGGAAAAGAAAAAAAAAGGAAAAGAAAAGAAAGGAAAAGAAAAGAAAAGAAAAGAAAATGAAAAATAAGCATCTGATATAATAAAATGCATGTTTGTCTTCTGTAGAATGATTCCCTTCACCTGTGTGGGTGTTCAGAAAATATTATAGTGATACATTATATTAGTCTTTTCATACTTTATTGTACTATGTAAACAGATTGTTCAGCCTGATTCATTGGGAGATACTGAACTCCCAAAGTAGATAGACTTAGGTATTCAGGCAAGCCAGAGTGTTACAATTTCAGACTTCAGAACCATGAACTATACAGTCACAAACAATCAACTGCCTGCCAAAATAATATAAAGGTGCTTTTTTGTCTTAAATGCCTCTTCACTATACTGGTCAATAAAAGCAATTTGTGCTGTCCATGGTGACCTTTATGTGGTATTACATGGTTTTCAGAGGAAGTGTATCTGATCAATACTTAGTTCTTAGGGATGACAGCACCTGAACTCTTGGATTCTTCTACTGTTCGAATATAAATATAAGTATAGTAGATGTGGTAAGACTGTACTCTGTGCTGGGGAACACAGCTTATTGAAAATGAATTGGTGACTTGTTTAGAAATTTGCCCTTTTTGCTCTGAATAAATTGTTTACCAGAGCAATTTCTAAATAAACAGATTTTAGCCAATGGCTTGGATGTTTTTCATCTAATGGTATTTATGATTAGTTACCAAAACCATGTCATCAGTTTCTGGTTCTATCTGGAAAGAGAATTATTTACTGTGAGGGAAAAAAATAAATAAAAAAAAGAAAGATGCAGGTGTACATTCACATATATTTCTTCACTCTCACATACATTTCTATCAATTTTCAAGAATTTATACTGTAGAAATGTTTCTGTTTGTAATGAATTGATTCATTTTAATCATCTTGTTCTGGTGAAGTAAGGACTTTAAAGGAGTACTGGAATGTCAATGATATAGAAAACCTATTTTGAGTTCAACTCTTAACCACATTGAGATTTTATAAAAGAAATCTCTTACTTTCCCCAAAATTACCAGGTAGGACTTTTTCACATGAGTTTAGAAGTGACAGATCCTAAAAATTGGACTTTACTACTGACTTTGAGAAAAGTTCTCTTTTTATGACACAATAAACATAACACCAGTCTCTACTTAGCTCATCAAAGAACAAAGCCATAACCACCTAAACTCCGTAATCACTTCAACTCTCTTTTACTGGGGAATTTGGCTTTTTTCATTGGGAAGGTTTAAGAGGTAAAAGAGAGATAAAATGGTAATTTCTTTAATACAGCGGGAAATATTTCAAAGTTAAAACAAAAGTAAAAGCATGTTATCAGTAGTTTTCATATAATAATTCAGTATTTGGAAACTTCTGCATTTCCTCACATATGAGGATGTTGTCAAATTATCTATGCATTTGCTGTTACCCTACTGGATGCCTCATGTTTTCATTTGCTGGGCCACCAAGAAAATCTTCCATTCAATTTCAAATCAGGATTTTTTTGGGGAAGAGGAAACACAACCCTCCTGTATACTGCAATTTTTGTTGTATTTCTGCTTACTTCCAATATCAGTTGGGTTTGAGACACTTTGTCATCTGATTATACATTAGAAATCTTATCATTACCTATCATCTAATGAACCTCAACTGATTTTCTTATGATGTTCAACAAAAAAGTAGCTCCCTGATCTGATGTATTTCACAAAATCTAAGACAAAATGCATAAGAGCAAGATAGGAATGGTTTACATTGATGGATTCAGCTGTTAAGTTATTATAGATTATATTAACTTTGAATTAAATCAATTGTATTCTCTCTTGTCAAAATTTAAGTTTTCCTTTGATACCATACAATTTTTATTTGTTTACATCTTGTTATAGGAAGAAATCTTTGGAAACATCTTCATGAAGAAATTCCTTTGCAGAAACAAGGTAGATCTTAAAAAAATGAAAAAAAAAAAAAATAAAAAAAAGAAGAAAAAAAAAAACATACAGAATGAAAGAATTAAGCAATTAAACTAAAAACAAAACAAACAAACAAAACAAAAAGGCTTTGTCTATAATTATACTGTTTACTAGAAGAATGGAGAGGGTAAAGGATTAGGATAAATAAAAAAGAACTACATAATAACTAGCTGAAAAAGAATTATCAAATTAAAAATCAAATCAAAAAATACCTGATCATTTCAAGGAGAAAAAGGATTACTATTATCATAGCTAAACAGCAAATATTTGAGCTTGGAAACTTAAAAAATCCATTTTTCTATATCTTTTTCTCCATTTTAGTATTCAATTGAGCAAACTTTCAATAACAGAAAAAGAATGCATTAGACCAGAAGATCTTCGTATGTTTTCAAACTTTTTACTTTCTTACTCCTTTAAACTTCAAAGAATGTCTTTTGAAATACACTTACCTTAAGCAACAAACTGCATAGCAGACCATCCACTGTCCCTGGCATCCTTTTCCACTCGCTGATTCTGTTGGCCAAGCTGATCAGAATCAACCTTAAAAAATATCCCTCCAGATTTTGTATACAGAATTTTTCAAAGCATTAAACAAATTCAACCATCTTTCTACAAGCATCGTATTTAAGAAATCCTTTCTGAAGCAAAACAGAATGTATGTGATCTTGCCTGATGACACGGTAACAAGAAAATTATGCTGATAAGAGGGGAACCTCATGTAAGGACTCACTCCCTCAATCAAAATTTCTCAACCTTCATCTTCCAAGTTTCCCATAAATATTTATGTTCATTCATATATTCAGTCTGATGTCAAATAACAGAACAATTTTCTTGCAGCTTTTCTAGTTTCATTTCGATGTTTTGTTTTTCCTTTTAAATGTGATTCAGATGAGAGCAAAAAGGGTAAGTAGAAAGTATAAACTACTGTTCACCAAAGAACTTTATAAAATATTCACCTCTGTTTTAAGACCAGAAAGGAACTGGAGGTTGGATCTCACTATGTCTGAAATTGCACATATGTATTTTCTGATCGTTATATGCTTAAACTCTCAAGGTGAAATCTTGACTCTTCATATTCAGCAATGTATTTCAGATGGGACATTTCCCATCTGAAAAAGAAGAAAATGATGCTACCTCCTTTTTTTTTGTGTACTTCTTTGAAAAATATCATCTAAACCCTGCAGAGTATCTTGTTATATTATAAAATACATAATAAAGAACAGAGGGCTGCTTGATTATTTATTTATTTATTTATTTTTATTTTTCTTACTGATGCTTAGGATATGTATCTATGCAAAATAGTTTCTTGAATTTCAGCACAGAAGTATGCCTTTGGGAATGCTGTTTTTTCACTTCTTACCGTAACTCTTCCTGTTATATTAAAGACGTTGTCAAATATACCTGCATATTCCAAAATCTCTTATCTTTTCTTCTATATATTTGATAGTCTTCAATTAAGTTGTGCATGTTATACATGTAACTACTGCAAATGACTGAAATTTTTAAATCTTTCATCAAGTTAAATATGTTTTTAACTATGTTGTTTACATTATCACTGAGTGAACTTTCAATTTCTAAAATTTTTAACTGTACCAGAAACTATAAATGCTTTATAATGGGAAAGGACCACAGAGGGTGGGGGTGGAGGGGCAAAGAACAGAATCTCATCCCCCTCCAAACTTGAACAGTATTAAATTTCACTGCTGTCTGAAAGAGCTGGTTGACAGACATAAAAGTTTGATATACGCAGATGGTAATGTATTTGCTTTTCATCACAGAACATAGAATTCCTGGTAGGGATGGTTGCTTTCTTTTCAGTAATTGTTAAAAAATATGCCTTTGTTTGTTGACTGTCTTTTTAAGGAGAGGTTGAAATTTTTTGCTCAGCCATGTGCAGGGGGCAATGCCAAAAGTTTCCCAAGGGCTACAAATTTACTGTAGCTGTGAAAAGGACAGAGTTTATTTCTCCTCTGCAGGCTCCTGGTGACAACTCAAGCACACTAATGGAACACAGCCAAACATTTGTCTCCTTTCTGTCCTTCCCTTCATTCCCATATACAACTCTGTTGCAATACAAAGGGCAGGAAGAGACAGGAAGAAGAGAAGGAAGGGGAAAGCAGTTAGTGCCGTTTCCCTTCATGATTCTGAACTCAAAAGTAGGCAACTTATATAGGTACCGCAATATAGGTACAGAATTGTATTTCCAGTTCATGGTCATATAAGGAATATATCAGGAGTCATTTCAATAGCCATGGAAGTGTTGCAAACTGCTAATTTACACAGCTAACCACTGTGCCCACTGTACCAGCCTATGCTAATGGAGTAAAAAGTGCTTTTGTTACTTCCTGATTCCTGATATCCAGTCTCAGTGCTTAAGAACAAAACTCCAGTTGTGGAAGCACTGACAAATTATCTTCCACAGATATATAATTACAATATTCACATGTCTTTACAATATTATGTCTTTATCAGAAATATTATGTCTTAATCAGAAATACTGTATTTAAAGGTCTGTCAGCAGAGGCCAGAATATCAGAGATGGACAGAGCTGGTAACATCTAAAGCTGAAACTTGGATGAGTTTTCTAAGACAGGGATAATTTATTTTACACTCTTTTAACTGTATATACCTATGAGTTAAGTAAATTTATTTCCAGAGAGAGGAGCTACCTGACAGTGCTGGTGATGTAAATCCCCACAGTGTGGAAGAGATACAGCCTACACTGCCACCTTTCCTTGCTGTGTTCCTTAACAATGTGCCTGAGCAATCTCAGAGCTGAAAAGATATTATGATATCTACATTAGTCTTCTCACAGCCTCATCAGTGAAAGAAGAGGGTGAAAATATCCACAAAATGCTTGACTGAACTCACCAACTGACTCCACATATAGTTCAGAATTAATTATTTTGAGAAGAGTGTTCTTCTCTGATTTCAGTCATCATAAATATCAGACTTTGTTGTTACAGTCACTCATTGAAGTGTGTCTGTATCTCAGAGGCCTATGTTGGGCTTCCAGTCAAAAGTAAGACCATTGGAGAGATGCAGTAAGAGACAAAAAAAGAAAAAAAAAAAAAAAAAAAAAAAAAAAAAAAAGGGCATCTGGTGACAGGATAAAAGAAAAAAAAAAAAAAAGTGTTTTATATATAAGATGTAGAACTGAGGCAAAAAAATGGCAACTGAAGAGTGAAACCAGAATCACTTGACTCTTGTCACAACACAAAGTTTCTGCTGTCAAAACTCAGAGTTTTGAAAATTTAAATCCAAAAAGCAACCAAACATTATGCATCCCTCAAAATAAAAGTAAATAGATGAATAGAAGTAGTTATCTTTGTAGACCTAGACTGAACTTGAATATCTGAATTTTTTATTCTACTTTTCAGATGATTAAAAAAAAAAATTAAAAAAAAAAAAAAGACTCACAAGTATAAAGAACAATTTTAATGGATCTACCCATATTTAAAGGAATTGTAGCATGTTATAACAAAAATAGATTAAATCAGATTGCATTTAGTCAAAGGTATGAAACGATAGAATACCAGATTTACCAGATCTTAGCTTGAACGTTGACTAATTTTTAAAACATTCAGACATTAAGACATGTAGTCCTTGCTATTGCTTCTTTTTCTCTTTTTTTCTTAAAGTGTAAACAAACAAAAATACAAACAAAAATTCCCTTGATATTTCAAGGTACGATGTAAATTTCATAAATGTTTTGGAGTACAAGAGTAACATTAGTTGTATATTTTATTATTTATGCTTACTAATTTCAAATTTAACGTCCAGAAACTGAAAGCTGGGATTACTCCTACATTATCTTCATTTTGGGATTTCAAGAGATACTTTAATTATTTTTCTGGATTGGAACACCTGTTACATTTGGACATATTGTACTTCTGTGGCAGCTCTTCTATAAGCCTTATTTACACTGCACTGAAATTTTGGCCTTGCCTATGAAGAAGACATCTATTATTCTCAATCTTTTGTGAAAAGACTTATCATACATCAGATAATCTGTGAAAGAAACAAAGAGCCAGTCATGACAGAAGATAAACTTCAACAGGTCCCAATAACCTTGGTGTTAACTGTTACCCTTCTTTAAAAACATGCAATGTGCCTATAATGACCAAAGTGTGGAGTTTGTCACTGCAGAGGACTTACACAATGTGTAGTGTAATTCCCAGATCTCTGTAAGTCATTTCATGTTCTCAGGGTGAAATGAAACATGTAATTACATTGTATTCTAAGCAAAGATATTGCAAATATGTTGAGTTTGATGTCATTTGTGAAAGCAAGAGAATTTTCTTGTACTGCTACACACATTGTAGGAGAATTTCTTATATAGATTTAACATTCTTTGGATTCTCTTTTTGGAGCAAGCTGCATCATCACAGATGAAATACGGGAATAAGTACATCTATATCGATGAGAATGTAGTGGAATTGGGCAACCTTATTAATTTTAAATAGAAAGTTCTGAAAATGTCTGAAGCATTTATCCAAAATTTGTTAAATTTGACCAGAGATGAATAAAATGAAATAAGTTAGCCCTATGTAAGAATGGGGTTGCACAAAAGCCTTTGATGCTTTTAAACCTCTTTTATTTACAATAGCAAAGTTTGTATCTATGGATAAAAATGTGTTTATTAGTATGTGCCAGGGCATATATCCTAGCAGAATCTGCAGTGTGATTGCAGTTTCCATAAAGAGCTAACCTGACATATCTGGACTTTATGAAAAGTGCCAGTATTATATCCTGCACCAACAAATGGGTGTGTATTTACTCTGCTTGGATTGCAGAGTAAAACACAACTATTCATAATGGATTCTACTGATATACTACCCCACAGACACTTGTCATAGCCAATCATGTGAAGAAAGCCAAGTCCATCAATCATATTTCACCTGAGTCAGATTTTTTCCAGTTTGCAAAATCCATAGAGTGCTTAATATTGCAAGTACTGAAATCACAGTAACAAAGATGAATAAGATCCTATTGCTTCAGAAATTAATAAAAGCATGACAATTCTTCTTGACAAGTAACCTTTTTCTATTGACTTCATTCAAATCTTTTTTTTTTCCCCACTTTTTTTTCCTTCAAATTAATTTCTGCCTTAGATTTTCATTTGACTTTTAATTCTCAAATTTCTCTATAACACTGCTATTAAATAAAGCATCCCTATACGCTGTGATAAAAGATTGAATTTAAAAGCCACAGAAAATTCCAACACATTTATTTAAAACATGTCAATTGAAAACAAATCTTTTTCTCATGATACTATTTGCAACAGCTACGGTCAATTCATTAATACCTTACATAAATGGGGAAACTTCAGAGCTGTTTTACACTTCTGACATTTGCAAGTGTTTTACAGAATCACAGAATTGTCTAGGTTGGAAGAAACTTACAAACACTTCTAACAAAATTCAAAACCTCAGTTTAGAAACATTTGGTCATCCATTCAGTGGAACTTGATTCAGAATGCCAATAATGAATGTACATGTATAAGCCTCAACAAACAGTTTCCCCACAGCCCAGAACACATTTTAAAGGTAATACTTTTATACAGTGCATATATACTATCCTGTACTGCTGCTTGATTTGGTCTACTGTTTTTTATTTGTTGTTTTATTTTTTACCCCTTTCTCTCTGTACATATATTTGTTTGTGTATAAATCATAATGACAAGTGTCCTGGTTTCAGTTAGAACAGAGTTAATTTTCTTCCTAGTAGCTGGTGGAATGCTGTGTTTTGGCTTAGGATGAGAAGAGTGCTGATAACACCCCGATGTTTTAATTGTTGCACAGCAGTGCTTATACCAAGCCAAGGATATCTCAGCCTTTTGCTCTGTCCTGCCAACAGGCAGGCTGGGGGTGCAGTAAGAGCTGGGAGGGGACAGACCCAGGACAGGTGACCCAAACTAGCCAAAGGGGTATTCCATACCATCTGACGTCATGCTAAACAATATATAGGGGTGGCTAGCCGGGGGGAGGGGGCCGGACTGCTCGGTTAGGCTGGGCATCGGTCAGCGGGTGGTGAGCAATTCCATTGTGCATCACTTGTTTGTACACATTATTATTATTTTCCTATTATCATCATTGTATTATTATTATTATTATTGTTATTATTACTTTTGTTATTATTATTTTCCTGTCTTATTAAACTGTCTTTATCTCAACTCACGGGCTTCACTTTCCATTTCTCTCCCCTGTCCCAGAGAGGGAGGGGGAGGGTGAGCGAACGGCTGCGTGGTGTTTAGCTGCCAGCTGGGTTAAACCACGACAACAAGTTACAAAACATCCACTAGGTTTTAACCATGGTTGCTATAGATCTGGGATGGATTTAAGCCAGATGCTGGAGCAAAAAAGCTGTGTCCTAATACCAAGTGCTCAATCATGCAACCCATCTATTTTGTATGCGTAATTTGGTTTACTTCATAATATTTCTGCTATTGATAGCCCTCTTGGGAGCTGTTAGTCTGGTTTGGTTTTAGTGAATGATGGATAGTATCTTCTGATCTTCCAACCTAGCTTCATTTAGTAGCGAGGCTGTGCAGGGACAAAATTAGGAAGGCCAAAGCTCATCTGGAGCTCAATCTGGCTACTGCCGTTAAAGTTTTTATAAATAAAAAACGTTTTTATAAATACATTAACACAAAAAGGAGGACTAAGGAGAATCTCCATCCTTTACTGGATGCGGGGGGAAACTTAGTTACAAGAGATGAGGAAAAGGCGGAGGTGCTCAATGCCTTCTTTGCCTCAGTCTTTAATGGCAATACCAGTTGTTCTCTGGATACCCAGTACCCTGAGCTGGTGGAAGGGGATGGGGAGCAGGATGTGGCCCTCACAGAATCACAGAATCACAGAATTTCTAGGTTGGAAGAGACCTCAAGATCATCGAGCACAACCTCTGACCTAATGCTTACACTCCCCACTAAACCATATCCCTAAGCTCTACATCTAAACGTCACTATCCATGAAGAACTGGTTGGTGACCTGCTACGGCACTTGGATGTGCACAAGTCAATGGGGCGGATGGGATCCACCCAAGGGTACTGAGAGAACTGGCAGAGGAGCTGGCCAAGCCACTATCCATCATTTATCAGCAGTCCTGGCTATCAGGGGAAGTCCCAGTTGACTGGCGGCTAGCAAATGTGACGCCCATCTACAAGAAGGGCCGGAGGGCAGACCCAGGAAACTATAGGCCTGTCAGTTTGACCTCAGTACCAGGGAAGCTCATGGAGCAGATCCTCTTGAGAGTCATCATGCAGCACTTGCAGGGCCAGCAGGCGATCAGGCCCAGTCAGCATGGCTTTATGAAAGGCAGATCCTGCTTGACAAACCTGATCTCCTTCTATGACAAAGTGACGCGCTGGGTGGACGAGGGAAAGGCTGTGGATGTGGTCTACCTTGACTTCAGCAAGGCTTTTGACACCGTCTCCCACAGCATTCTCCTCAAGAAACTGTCTGCTCTTGGCTTGGACTGGCGTACGCTTCACTGGGTTAGAAACTGGCTGGATAGCTGGGCCCAAAGAGTCGTGGTGAATGGAGCCAAGTCCAGTTGGAGGCCAGTCACTAGTGGCGTCCCCCAGGGCTCGGTGCTGGGGCCGGTCCTCTTTAATATCTTCATCGATGATCTGGACGAGGGCATCGAGTGCACCCTCAGTAAGTTTGCAGATGACACCAAGCTATGCACGTGTGTCGATCTGCTCGAGGGTAGGAAAGCTCTGCAGGAGGATCTGGATAGGCTGCACTGATGGGCTGAGGTCAACTGCATGAAGTTCAACAAGGCCAAGTGCCGGGTCCTCCACCTGGGGCTCAATAACCCCAAGCAGAGCTACAGGCTGGGAGATGAGTGGTTGGAGAGCTGCCAGGCAGAGAAGGACCTGGGAGTGATGGTGGATAGTCGGCTGAATATGAGCCAGCAGTGTGCTCAGGTGGCCAAGAAGGCCAACAGCATCCTGGCTTGCATAAGAAACAGTGTGACCAGCAGGGCTAGGGAGGTGATCGTCCCCCTGTACTCAGCTCTGGTGAGGCTGCACCTCGAGTACTGTGTTCAGTTTTGGGCCCCTCGCTACAAGAAGGACATGGAGGTGCTTGAGCAGGTCCAGAGAAGGGTGACAAAGCTGGTGAGGGGCCTGGAGAACAAGTCCTACGAGGAGCGGCTGAGGGAGCTGGGCTTGTTCAGCCTGGAGAAGAGGAGGCTCAGGGGCGACCTTATTGCTCTTTACAGATACCTTAAAGGATGCTGTAGTGAGGTGGGAGTTGGCCTGTTCTCCCACGTGCCTGGTGACAGGACGAGGGGGAATGGGCTTAAGTTTAGCCAGGGGAGTTTTAGGTTAGATGTTAAGAAGAACTTCTTTACCGAAAGGATTGTTAGACATTGGAACAGGCTGCCCAGGGAAGTGGTGGAGTCACCATCCCTGGAAGTCTTTAAAAGACGTTTAGATGTAGAGCTTAGGGATATGGTTTAGTGGGGACTGTTAGTGTTAGGTCAGAGGTTGGACTCAATGATCTTGAGGTCTCTTCCAACCTAGAAATTCTGTGATTCTGTAATTCTGTGATTTTTGTTAAGAAGATGTAAAATGAAAGAATGAAGAAAGAAAACATAATTTGTAGAAACAGATCATATAAACTTGGAAGCATAAACCCACCCATCAATGAATGGTAAAAACATATTAACTTGAACCTCGTACTATTTAAAAATATCACTTTCTTGGGCCTTGGAAGACAGACATAAAAATTTGCTTGTTTATTTCAGCAAGTTGACTGCATGTCTTTCAGAAATAGTCACTGAGGGGTATTAGTAGTTATTAAGGACCAGCAAGAAAGAAAGCTAGACTTTATCAAAAAATTAAATGTATAATATTATATATTGATTTAGATTTGTTTTAATAGATGAACAAGAAAATGGAAGAAGGGAAAAAGAAAGAAAAAAAAAGTGAAAAGGAGGAAAAAAAAGTTGTTCAAAAGACTGAAATATCAGATCCACATAGTTTGTCCTTCTGGTTCCAATAAAACAGACACATAAACTATTTTTGTTTGCATTATGGAAAGAATAAGAAATTAAATCTGCTATAAATAAGAAATAATATCTGCCATAAATGTTACGAAATTAAGACACAGCCTATCCAGATGTCAGTTGCAGGGCTATGTCATCTCTGGAGACACCTAGATTAATTTAGTAAAATTGTACTAAGATCTGATGTCTTACTGATGGTACGCATCACAGCCTGGAAACTCACAATAACTTTTGTCATGCCAAACTGTTGGTGATGATTCACAAAGATAAAGTGAAAATTCTTCAAGGATAAATTATTCCACAGATGTTTGTGAACTGACTTCAGAAAATTTGCAATTATATATATTTTTTTTCTGAAAGCAAACAGTATGAACATTTGTCTAAAGATTAAAGAAGTGGATAGTATTAGATAGTAAAATAGCAGTAGATAGTAAATGATGTATGGGAAATTATAAGATAAATGATAATGAAGAAAAATGAGACAAGAAAACATAAGGAAGAAAGGTTTGAAGAAATAGACACAAGTTCATAAATACATTCTTCATATATAACATATTAATTTTAATATATATTAGTAATAAAATGTTGAATAAGAATCCAAAATGCAAATATTGCTTTGTTAAAATATGGATGAATCTGATCTTTATGATGTTCATTCAACCCATGGAGAATTTATTGCTTTTCTGGAGAGAGCAGTAAACTTTTCCTGCTAAAGTAAAATGTTATTCTCTGGTTGTTAAAGTTACCCATGAAGAGCTGTTTATTTTTGGAAGACAAACCTGCCAGATTCAGAACATTATCCTGTGTGAAAGCAGTTATACACTCCAAAGCATCCTTTTGCCAAGGACTGTGTGCTTCCTTTACAAGGAAATCCTTTGTAAGCTTGCCAAAAGAGATTTTCAAGGCAGCATTGTATTTGCCACTATAACCTCCTGAACAACCCATCCAAATACTGACCACACACAGAAGAATTAGAAACCTTCATTCCTGAACATGTTCCCAAATGTCAGGAAAGGGGAGATTTCTTATTTATTTATTTATTTTAAAGCTCTTCTGTATCTTGCTGGTACAGATAAGAATAAGACAAAAATAAGTTAAAATTACAAGAGGTTGTGTACTTAATTCTTAAAAAGACCACACTAGTTTTCTACATATGTATGGAAATCATTCAAATATATCTCTAATTTTAGTTATCTTCAAGTGTAATGCAGAACAGACATTAGACCTTTCTAGAACACTATAACAGAAATATCATCTATTGATGATATGACATATTATAAAAGAACCGTCAGCATGGTGAGCTATTTAAAAGAGTTTCAACACTATATTTTGCTCTTACATGTTTAGATTGCTTGTTAACCACTGAGAGAACTAAACAGAGAAAGGAAGAAAAAGAAAAAAGAAAAGAAAAGAAAAGAAAAGAAAAGAAAAGAAAAGAAAAGAAAAGAAAAGAAAAGAAAAGAAAAGAAAAGAAAAGAAAAGAAAAGAAAAGAAAAGAAAAGAAAAGAAAAGAAAAGAAAAGAAAAGAAAAGAAAAGAAAAAAAGAAAAGAAAAGAAAAAAAGAGGTTACTTGGATACATTGCAGCTCTTACATGCCTATAAGTTTTGTGTTGCATCATTATATTTTGGCTTGTGATCATCCTAGGAAGTGCAAAATAAATGTGAGTAGGAATTTCATTTAACAGTGAGTTTTGTAAATGTGCCTCAACTACAGAAGCAGCTGCAGCTAAATAACCTTATTGACAACCTGCTGTGCAAACACTCTTCAGGAGGCCTGATTCTCATTTACACCTTGTCCCTTCTCCCTGGCAGTGGTACTGATAAGGATCCTTTAAGACATGGTAAATGTAATTTTTAAAGCCATTTTACACAGCCAAAGCAATTCAAGAGTGCTAAGGATAAGAGAAAATTAAGGTCCAAGTATTCTGTGATTCCCCATTTCCCACAACATCAGTGACAGAGTAAGCAATTGCGTCTTAAATAAAAATATGTTGTTTTAAATAAAAATATGTTCATAAACATGTTGTTTATGAAGCTTACTGCAGCAATGAAAACCTAAAAAAGAGAATGGAAGCAAAGTTTGTATGAAAGATACAGAAATTTTCATCAGACATGCTGACAGAACTATAAAACAAGTAGAGGCTCTTCAGGCACAGGACCTTCATCACACCCTTGTCTGATCCAATGATTATGACTTTTTGTTTTATACCCATTTAAAATCTAACAGAAAATATCTTCTTTCACCTTAGTAGCCTTAGCTTGTCAGAAATGCATTCCCGTTGGCAAAAATAGGAGGAGTACAACATAATCCTTTCTCAACCTCTGTTGCTTTATTTCCATAGTGCTGTCTTGATTATGTATTTTCTTTTCCATCATGCATCTTCTCCAACAACATCATAGAAATTGTTATCTGTGAGCAAATACTGTACTGTCTTTCCCATTGGGATTTTTAATTTCTTACTTCTTTCAACACTTTTTTTTTTTTTTTTAAACAATCTCCTTTGAAGATTATTCTTTTGACCTTTTAACTATGCATGGACAAATGATTAGATGACAGTAGAACAGATCATATCAATTCTATTTCAACAACCATTGAATTGCAAGTACATCTCCTGATGCTTTTTCATGGTAAAGTAGGGTGGTAGGTGTTTTTTGTTGTTGTTTGTTTGTTTTTTTGTTTTTGTTGTTTGTTGGTTTTGGTTTTGAATCAGGATTATAAACAAATAAAATAAATGTTTTTTTCTCATATAAATAAATTGAATAAACAATATACACATTTCTGACACCAGAGAACTCAAGAAGTATATGTTTCAATATTTTACAGGACAATCCACTAGCATTTTCCTGAGAGATCTGGAAAAGGGGAAGAGTTCAAGAGAATCAACAGTTTAATTTATCATGAAATTAAACAAAAGAAAGAAAAGGGAACAGAACTGTGAAAAAGCAGAATCAGTTAGAAGATTGTATTGCTTCATGAAAGACATTATGTTTCTTGCTTCCTTTCAAGAGGAAAATCGAAGGATGAATAATCAGTGTAAATCCTATGTCAGCTGTTTTACTAATTATATGAAGAGCACCAAGACCATTATAGTATACATACCACAACATTTTTTTTTTGTTGTCGTTGTTTTTTTTAAGCCAATTTATATGAAACTATCTTGTACAGTGTTTTCTGAGAGAAAAAAATACATCAAAAATAAATGAGCAGTCAAGAACATGTTGAAGTAGTAGTGTAGCAGAGTAGAATGTGGTAGTGGAGTCTCCCTTTTTGGAGATTTTCAAAAGCTATCTAGACATGGTCTTTGGCAGTCTTCTGTAGGTGTCCCTATAGGGGAGATTGGACCAGATAATCTCCAACTTTAACTGTTCTGTGATTCTGTAATTCTTTGAATATATCACAGCCATTTATAAGTCAAAATGAGGAGAAAAATAAATTTGTTCCAATTTTGGAGTGAAAGCCATTATCAACCAAGACAGAGGTGAACAGAAAATGTTGAACCAAATATGCTAATATGTTTGAAAGATTGGATCCTGATTAAAATTCCATAGCTTAGACTTTGTGTAACTGACCAGACTAAATATGTAGAATTTAAATAAATTTGGAAAATAAATCTCCAAACTATAGGCTGTCATAATGGGAGAAATAAAACATATTTATTAGGAATGCTAAAAGAGAAAACAATTATTTTAGGAAAATTTGAGGAATTATTTGAGGAAAAATACAAGATTTGTCTTCCCTTAGTGTAAATATGTTTTGATATTAATACATATTTAAAAATGAAAAAGGGGAGGCATACATATTACAAAATGTGCAATAAAATTGTGACTATGAGTGTGAGAAAAACAGTAGCTGGTGGAAAAAAAGTTTCCCTGAAATGCAAATTAAGATAATATGTCACCCTAGAGACAAACAACAAAAAAAATAATTCAGTTCTATTTCTAGTGACAGCAGCAAAAACTACCTTTCTTGGGGTAGTTCAGTCTCTGCTTTCTTGACTATTAATTTACCATGTAAAGTTATTCTGATCAACTCACTGTTAACTATTCCAACCTCATAAGTCTTTATAACAAACATGAAGAGTCACAAACTACCCTGAGGAATATATAATTTCTGCTAACGTTCTTGAAATACTTTGAGACCTCTTTAGCTTCTGAAATAATTATTCTCCTTTATTTATTGTTTAATCACTTAATGTGAGTTTTAAGCAAACATAGTATTTTTGGTTAACATACCTGTCACCTCACAAAGGAGCGTAGTGAAAAATATTAGTTAAATTCTGATGTAATTTCTCTTTTATTTTAACAAGTAATATTTTGTCTCCTCAATGTCTTAACCTAACAGTCCTGAGTACATCTCACCAGTTTAACAATTCATGATTAACTCAGTTAAAATTCAAAAGTTTCAAAACTTAACTGAAGTGGCCTCAGCATTTTTTCGGCCTGCAGTCTCCAGCTAACAAAGCTTGACACAGCCCCAGGTTGTAGGTAGTGTGCAAATTGGAGCAGCCACAGGCATGGTGACTCTGAAAACCTTCTGTTTTATCAGGGTTTTAGTTGCTGGTTTTTTTTTTTTTTTTTTTGGTCCCAGGAGAGAGTCAGTTACCGCAGGTCTGTGCTAGAAATTGGAAGCTGCTAATAAAAGTTTATGTTCACTATATGTTCTGTAAGTCATTGAGACACTTATATTGGTATGTATCAAACTATTTTAAATGGAAGCTGTATGATTAAAGACAGAGGGAAGGAATATCCCAGAAGAAACTGTTTCTCAAATCCAACTAGAACAAAATGGTGCTTTAAAAGACAGTAAAATGATCAATCTCAATCTGAGGAAAACAGACAGGAACATAAACATATGACTCAAAGGTTCAGGTTGCTCACTTTACCATGAGGTAGACATTCTTATTGACTTTCTCATTTTATATATTTGTTTTCTCTTACTTGTTTCAAATGAATACATATATATGCATATATATATATATATTTTTTTTTTTTCTTAAGAAGTGTCTTACTTATTCTTTGTGATCTCAAATTCTAGAAGAGGAACAGGGGTCTGTGCTCAGTCAATACTAAATGCTCAAGTTATGATAATCAATTGCTGGGAAAACTGAAAAATGTGAAATTCTACCCTTGGTTATTTAGAGGCAGAAGTAGAACCAGAAGAACAATTGTAAGAGAGATAAGATCGGGGGGGGGAGGGGGTGTTGTGTGAGGGGGTGCATCGGGGAGTGGAACAAGTCTTTAAAATGTGTCAATTTGAAATACAGAGAATTACTATTGTTTTGCATTCTCGTGCAAAGAAAGCAAATTGGTGACGTGAATTTTCAGTCCACCAGAGGACTGTGAGATACATGGGTAACAGCTTTGACACAAATAGTTTATGAAAGTCGATAAACAAGCCTCCTAAAGCCTTCCTATTAATAAGAAAGGTTATCAACTATTCCCTTTTTATCTTCTCCAATCAAAAAGCAGATTACAGCTAAAATTCTGGATTTGGAATGATTTAGGGTGGTTGTGGAGTTGCTAATGTCAGATGTTAGTTAAAACAAAGTTATTCTGAAACCGGGTTTTGAGAGGAGCTCTGTAATTATGCCAAGTTTTTGTGAACTGATTTTTTTCAGAAAAAAAAAAAAAAAAAAAAGCAATTCTGCATCATGCTGCCAAGAAAAAAAAGAAAGAATAAGAATCCCTTAAATAATAATAATAATAATAATAATAATAATAATAATAATAATAATAATTGTTGAACACAGAATCAAAGGGGGAAAGAAATCATTGGAAGAGACCACTGGAAGCCATCTGTTCAAAACTTCTTCTTAGAGCAAGGCTAGAATCAAAGTTAGATCTGAAACCACAAAGCCTTGCCAATCTGAATGCTGAAAATCTTTAAGGGTGGAGATCTTGCAGCTTCTCTAGTCAACCTGTTCCAGTGTTTAACCACTGTCAAAGAGAATAATCTTTTCCTATGCTCAAATGTGTTTCCTTTGCTGGCATTTGTTGCAATTGTATTCTATCCTTTTTTTACACATCCCAAAAGAGTCTAGTTCAATGTTTTCTATAACTACCCTTTTAAGTAGCTGAAGACTGCTATTAGCATTACAGAATTAGAAACATTAGCTATACTCCTTAGCCTTTTCTCATCCAGACCAAACTCAGACATTTATTTCTATTCTAAAGTCATGTGTTTCAGCTCCCTAAACCATTTTGGTGGCCCTGCAATAAACTTTCTCCAGTTTGTTGACATTCCTTTTGTACAGAGGGTTCCAAACTGGTCAAAGTATTCAGGACAAGATACCACAAGTGGGCTGCAGTGCAATCCTCACTTTGTGGGCTGCCTTCTAACTAATGCAGCCTAGGGTACGGTTAGTCGTTATCACTGCAAAAATGCACTAATGAGTCATGTGCAACTTATCCAAGCCTCCTAGGACCTTTCATGCAAGACAGAACTCTGTATATACAGATGCGTAGAATTGTTCTTTCTTTTCTTCTTGTATAGAGATCCTCTTAACCTGCTCCTCTATCACCTAACAGTGATCATGTCTCATAGATCATCGAGTGATGACTGGGACAGCTTGCTAATCTGTCCTTACGTGAAACTAAATGACTCCGTGTACATTAAAATATTAGTGCAATATATTTATCCATAATAATAGCAATAATAATAGTAATAGTAATAGTAATAGTAATAGTAATAGTAATAGTAATAGTAATAATAAATCATCTGCTTTTTCAAGTCAGTTGTGCTGACTAGAAAGGGCAGCACTTTTCATTTAACATTCAAATGTTAAATACATGTGTAAAAGTTAAAAGTTCTTTTTTTTTTTTTCTTTTTAATGACCTCTTGTTATCTAGATGTATGTGGAAAATGAAGTGTTACCTGCCTTAATAGGTTTCAATCTCCTGCATTGCCCGCTTGAGTGATATTTTGGAGTCTATTAAAAGGGACTTGGGATTGCACAGCAGGAAGACAGAAAAACAGAGCACTAAAGGATTCCTTGCAGCTCTGTTCTCCAGTACAATAAGAGATGTGTTACTGGTTATTTCTTTGGCTCTGATGATATGTTGATATAATGTGTCCTATCCCTGATAGTTAAAAATATGATGAAGAATGGCTACCCATAGAGAAAGTAAATGTTTGAAAGATAATGTTTCATGTCTCTCTAACAGCATTGCCACTGTTGTCATCTCCCCCTAAATAAAAAAGCAAAAAATCCCACCACAATTAAAGAAATCCTTGTTTCTAAGATCTCTTTTTATTATTATTATTATTATTTTTTTCCCCATGGCACACCAGGCATATGTATCTTTCCAGACAAAAAGCCTGTAACAGTGCTCTGGGAGATACATTATATAGAGTCAATATCCTGCCATGCATGCAGACTTAAATACATGAGGGAGGATATGAAAACACTGCCATTTACAAGATGAAGTAAAAAAGATTTCCAGCAGAGAGAAGGGAACTTACTTAAGTCATAGATATTTTGCACTTGGATGTAAACAAATTAATATGGAAAATAAAGATGCATATTAAAGCATAGTGGCAGTTTGGTGTTATTTGCTGGAAATTATTTCTGAAAGCTAATATTTAATAGCAAAATTGTTTTCTCTTTATTTATTCCCCTTCAACTGATAACATTTGTGAATATTAATTAAAATATTCAAAAATAAGAAATTTAAAATATTAAAAAAAGCTGTAAATATATCACTGGAAGAAAAAGGCATTAAAAAAATTCATTCCGTGAACAACAGAGTCAGTAATGTTTGTATTTCTAAGCAAGGGTTCTCTAGGTACTCTAGGTGTGCGTATACCACCGCAAAGCTTTGATTTTGAATAATGGCCTTCAGACTGTCTAGCTCCTGGGATCTGTTTTGGAACCCAAAAAAAAAAATAAAATAAAATAAAAAAATCCACTAAATAAAAATCTGATCCAGATACCTGGGACAGGTGAAGAGGCTGTAAATATTAAGGGGTGACAAAGCACCAAGTTTGGTTTAATCTACCCTACAATACTGTTTAAAACTGTCTAGATAGTACTGGTTCCCTCAAACAACAGGATACAGTCTCAGCATCATTCTGTAAGAACTCTACTGTAGTGAGAGGTAGAATAGCCTTCCAAATATTTGAGCTACATTGAGATGAACTCTCCCATATATGTGTATGGGGAAGATAATATATACTACAAGAAGGACGTTGAGGTGCTGGAGCACATCCAGAAAATGGCAATGAGGCCAGTGAGGGGTCTAGAGAACAAGTCTTATGAGGAGTGGCTGAGGGAGCTGGGGTTATTTAGCTTAAAGAAAAGAAGGCTCAGGGAAGACCTTATTATGTTGTACAATTACCTTAAAGGAAGCTATAGAGAGGTGGGGATTGGGCTTTTCTACCAAACACCAAGTGATAAAACGAGGGGAAATAGCCTCAAGTTGCACCAGGGGAGGTTTAGTTTGGATATTAGGAGAAATTTCTTTACTGAAAGAGTTGTGTGGCCTTAGAATAGACTGTCCAGGGAAGTGGTTGAGTCACCATCCCTGGAGGTCTTCAAAAAATGTGTAGATTTAGAACTTAGTAACATGGTTTAGTGGTGGACTTTAGTACTAGGTTAAAGGTTGGACTAGTTGACGTTAGAGGTCTTTTCCAACATGAACAATTCTATGATTCTATATACACATAAATATCAAGAGATGTGCATGTGCATATTTACACATATAGAGAGTATATGAGTATATAGTATGGGTGTGTGTAGTACCAATATATATGTATTTGTGTTTTTTATATAGATATGCGTTTATATAAAGATAGATCTAAATTACACTTGTCATAGGAAGATGACTTGTGTCCCAGAGTACACTAAACACAAGCAATTTACCTTAAGCAAACAACTTTCATGTAATGTCTTCTTTTCATATCAACATAAGGAAATACTTTTGTACTTTGAGGGTGACTGAGCACAAGCACGTTTCCTAAAGAGCCTGTGATATCTCTATCCTTGTAGATATTTAAAAGCAGTTTGGACACTGGGAAACCTGTTTTGGGAGATACTGTTTGGACAGGTGTTTGGACAAGATGACCTCCAGAGGTGTCTCGTTACCTCAACCATGCTATGATTCTGTAAATATATGGAAACGAAGGTAGAAGTTACAAATCTGATGCTGAGATACCTGTGTGACAGTGTAGGAGTGGGCTCTGATATCAGCCTGAGGGGAACTTAACATTTTTTTCCTGGTGGGGTCAGACTTATAGGCAGTCCTCTAACAGGTGCTGCAGAACAGCAGCAACAATCCTGCCTGTTGTCTGTGATAGCCCTGTTCCATTTGTCCAAGAGAAAAGGCCATGAGAAAAATTACACAAATACACAAACAGTACCATCACATAGGGCATATCAGTCTTGAAAAGTAAATTTACTTAAACAATGGATAACTTACTAGCATTCCCATTACATAAAGAAAATGAAAGGACAGAAACTTCCTAGCCCATGAGGTATCATTCTTTCCATTCTCAGAAAATGCATTTTTTTCATTATATGATGATTGTTTGTTTTACAATCATGATGCCATAAAAAATATCCATGAAAACTTGTTTTCCCTAAATATTCTTAAAGTTTAGATGTCTCTGAGGCTTTTGAGAGGGCATAAATTAATTGATTATTTTTAATAATTATCCACTTACAGGTTACTCCTTGTCAAGACTTCATGAAAGGGCATCACATCACAGATCACCATTATGTTTACATTTTATGTTGTATGCTGGACTATGAATATGCCAAAGCACACCTTTTATTAGTTGCAATAATACTACTCAGTATACTGAGTAGTATTTAGCCTTGATCTGGATATCACATAAGCTAATGGCAGCTCTCACCATCCTTTCCTTTATTTTCCCTGTATAAATCTATTCCAGATACTGTGCTAAGAACATGGACTTCAGGCATAGGTTCCCCACAGGGAAGTGTTGGAATAAGTTGTTGCTAATGTTTGATTCTTTTTAAGACCATTGCTTTAGTTTTCTTATTAGCTAGAACACTGAAATCTCTTGAAGGAGTTAGCTCCAAAATAAAAGTCCTTGAACTTTCAGATGATCTGTCAGATGGATAAAGATCTCCAAAAGATATGTTACCATTGAACAAAATAAGTGATATACAGTGATATCACTTTCACCCAGCATGTCACCCAAAGCAGAACTGGTCTTTTCCAATAACAAGAAATCACAGTCATGGTTCAGTTTAAGAATTCTGTGCTAGAACTTGTTCAAACTTAACCAAGTAGCTCCTGATGGCTTCTCCAATCAACTGCATATTACTGGTTTGTGTTCTCTACCAAAATCTGTTGACAGACACCCCTGTGGTAGCAATCATTTAGGTAAGCTGAAGGTAAGCATTTGCTGAACTTTTAAAACAAATACAGACTTTTTCTCTTGAATTGACTTCTTTCCAAAACTCCTGATAGTTATCTTACTCAGGGAGACTGAATACACTGACCACATTCTTATGCTATTTATTTGTAAGGTTTTCTCATGTTTTACAGAAATAAGTATTGTCAAGGCTATAATCTTGAATCACTCTATTTTTAAGTGTTAAATGCCATCAATAACATACATTTTCAACAGAGAAATACATACAGATGGATCTCTTATTTTATTTGGTTTTCAGTATTAATGGGTCCTTTGAGTGAAAGTTCAGAATATAGTTTCTACCACATTTAAAAAGCAAAGTTTACGTATAACATTACATCTCTTAAATGGTAAGTGGTGATGGAAACCATTTGAGCAGATATTTGAAGCTAGGCTGAACACAGTCCTGCAGTATCCATTATAAAGAGTAATACAGCTCTAGAAAGGGAAAAGGATAAAATAATATAGAAAGTCTCTCCATCCATGAATTTGTGAAAATTCTGGAAGCTGGCACAAGATCAGGAACCACAATACTTGCTATTGTAAAATGAGAACTGCAGTTTCCTAGAAACGGAAGTGAAAGACTGAGGTCAGAACAACTGCAAAGATTAAATGATTAAACTGAGCAAAAATTATATGCTGGGAGCCTTTTTAATTATTTTTCTTTCTATGTTAATGGAGAATTAAGTATTGGCTCTAGCATTTGTGCTATAAATTTCAAAGTTTGCTCCATGAACAAGTACTAGATTCTTCTTTATTGTGCTTGTTGAACATTTATGAGAGGAGAGAATGGCACTAACTCACTGGCACCTTCAGAGAACCTCAGAGTACTATCACAAAGGGATATGACATCATTGCCCAAGGTGGGTGACATGGTTTAAATTAAACCTCAGCATGCAGGAATGAAACCAAAACTTGAAATTTCCAAATGACAACTTAGATACACTGGGCCAAATACTTCTTGCTTTTGTACTATGCCTAGCAAAGCCAAAAAAAACTGAGGCACAACAAAGGCACTTTTCATGCTATCTTTAGCAACTTTGTATAAGCAAGATTCAGGATAAGAGACATTCAGAAATGCTATAGGCAGCATGTTAAAAGTGTGCAGTAAATGAAATGGAAATGAAAATAGCCTATTATTACATTCACACATGAGGTGACCCATTTCTTATCTAAATGCTTATCTGTGCTTTTTAAATGTTTTTATAGGCTGGGTTAATTCGTTAAATTTATTAGGTTCATAAAATTCAAAGCAAGTTTATGTTGAAGTATAAGGCATAGATTTAAAACATCTGAAATATATTGAAAAGTATAGTACAAGGCCAGATATGACAGCTGTGATGGATCACTGGTGATTACCTCTGCAGTGGGAACTGGTATAGACCAACTAATTGAGAAGTACTTCAATATGGTTTTGCACAAGAAAACAAACAAATAACAACAACAACAACAAAACTTTCAATACTCAGATGTCAGATGGTCTCAAAGATTTAGCAGGGAGGAAGAAGGATGTAGAAACTGTAACAAACTATAATGTTCCAGACACTGTTTCAACATTATCATCTACCCAAATTAATAGCATTCCAGATGAAAAAGAATTCTTTGTTCAAATACAACAGCATGTGGCTTCCTAATAGCTGTTTGTGGTTTGTCTTTAACCAACTGCTGATTCCTCCTCACCCCGTTCTTTCGTTTGGTATTCCTTCTGCAGGCATTATGGTGAGCTGCTGTGTTCTCTGATTTAGGTTTGTTGGAAAAGTAGCAATATGTTTTTGCCCTTTAAATTTTTAAATATTCACACTGACTTCAAGATATATTTCAAGTATTCTCAATTGTTGCAATACATACATATTTTTAAAAAATGAACGTGTTGTCCTTTATGTGGTATAATTTCAATCTTTTGGTAATAAAGAATAAATCATTTTCATAACAGATCATTTAAGTGTGCAGCCAGTATTTAAATCAAAAATGACTGTTACTCCTAATTTATATAGATGTATTTACTTAAGATGAAAATTCAGCATGAAATATGAATGTGATATTCTTGCATAAACAGGGGGAAAAAGAAAATAAATAGAAAAAAGAAAAAATAAAATAAAGAAAAAAGAAAATAAATAGAAAAATAAAAATAAAATAAAGGTCTTTTACCTTTCAAAAGGTAGCACAAACAATCATTTATGTTACAATGTAAAACTACATTTCAGAATGCTTTTTATCTAAACTTCACTTTTTATATATGCAAATTATATGTCTCCTTACAAATGTTATAACTCTAATTGTAGATATATTTTTTACTTGCAGCTTTGCTACTGAATTTAACTAGCCAGTATTATCAATTGAATGCTATCAATTTCATTACCTATAAAATAATATGACATGACTTCAGAATAATAGAATTAATTGATGTAACATGAATATATTTGTATATAAAGTTCAAAAGGTAAACCTAATAAACCATCAGCTGACTTTCCCCTGCTAACTAGCTCTTTCTCCTGCACCACAAGGTTTCTTAACAAATGGAATTATTTTCCTTATGAAAAATAGTACCTCTGAAAAATAACTTATACCTGAAGAGAGAATTCATTTACTTTCTAGGTAGATCACACCTAAGTACAAACAAAAAACAATTTAAGCACAATTTTTATAAAAGCTAATGATACGAAGTAAATTGAATATACTGAAGATTTAATCAATCTACTTGGTGACATTTTCTAGATTATTCTGTTTTATACCATGACATTTCCTTTTGTTGTTGTTGTTGTTGTCTTTTGTTTTGTTTTGTTCTGTTTTGAGGGGGGGGTTCAATTTTTAGACAGGTAAAAGGCATTATTATTGATTGCAGTTTCTCTCCAGCTGGAGAAATACTCTCCTTTTCAAAGTATATATACATATTTTTAATCTAGACAATATATGTTTCAATTGACATCAGGGTATCAATGGTACAAATGACTCTCTAAATAGTTGTCTTTAGAAAGTTTCATAATAAAGGAGGGTTTTTTTTTATTATAATGAATGGAGGAAAACTGCAGTTAATGAGAAAAATTCTAAGGTCTGGTAAATCAACAATTCTGTTGGAAAGAATGGAACCATGACAACTTATATTAACTATATATCTGGTGCACTGTAGTTAGAAATAATGGTGAAATTCATATTTTACATACACTCAAACTTTTGGTAATTCAGTTTAAATTGATTTACTGATAATAAGAGTTACAGTGTCATCTTTTAGAGTAACACTCCTTACATGTAAGCTTTCTTATCCTTTGCCTCCACTACTAATGGCACATCATTTAATAAATCAATGTCTTTTTGAACCTTGTTAATGCATGTGAATAATTATTTATTTCTGTGGGGCTGTGCTCCAAGGCTAACTTATTCTTGAACACTTTCTCTGTTGTTGCAAATATTAGAGAAAGATTTTTGAGCAATTGTTTTGTAGCCAGCAAATTATTTTTTTCTTTCCAGAAACTGAATTAACAATTTTGATAAGACATTAAATATATTTCAAAGTAAGCATTTGTTTCACTCTTAGTTACATAATATAAGAAATATTCTACTTGAGAATGAAAATACTGATGATGCTTCTGTCTGACAGTTCACATTTCTTCAATATTCGTTTATGAGTCATGAGTCTATTACTTGAAGTCTTAACAGATTTAAATTCAGGTGGCTATGTGGTCTAATAAAAACACAAAAACTTGAGGCATGACTGGCATGACTTTTGGTCACTCATTTTTGAACTTTGGTTGAAGAAGATCAGGACTGAGAAACAGGACACAGATCACATTAATGAGAAAGAGGTCAAAGACACACTGACATAAAAAATAAATACTGGAAAATGCTGATATTAAAACAAGCAAAAACAACAACAAAAGTGACAATAAAAACAAACAAACAAACAAAAAACAACAACACCAAAAAAAAAAAAAAGGAAAGAAACCAACAAAATAGCTATATTTAGTGAGCAGCTAAATAAGACAAGCAAAATAAGGAACAGTATTTAAACCAATTAACATTTTTTTTTCCCTTTTCCTATGTCTGATTAGAATAGGACATGGTTACCTGAAAGATGCTAAAACACAAATGACTGTAGTTTTTCTCCATGTAGAAAATTTATGGAGACCATGAAGTCTCCATAAATTGTAGACCTCACTATGTCATCATACAGCACAAGCTTCAAACTTGGAAAGATGTAAAGGGTTGTTCATTTTATACATAAAATTTTCACCTGAATTATCATTCTTAGAGCAAAAAGATGAAAATTTTAATGTGTGTGTGTAGGGGGGGGGGTGGGGAGGGAGGGGGAAGGCATAAAAAAGTGAGAGGAGTTTTTCATAAGCCTTACTCCAGTTAACAAATTTCTTTCAGGATGACTCAGATTCTATATCTGGGCTGCTTCTCCAACCATCATGAGATATTACTGAAGTTCAACTCAGGACTTTTACTCAACATTGTCTTGGTGACAGTGTAAAATGAACAAACAAACAGTTCTTATTCGAATATCCTTTAAATTAAAGGAGAAAGCACAATCCTGGAAAATTAAAAAGCAAGACATTTAAAATGTGTTTTTTGTATCTAAATCTCCAAAGGAACTCAATACTGTAGTACTCAGTGATGGCAACATTAACTTAGAGAGATGTAGAAGAAACATGCAAAGGAATTGTGAGATAAATCTTCCTGAATGTTAGGTGATGTGTGTTAAGTAACATCTTTTTTGTTATTGTTGTTTTATTGAGAACACGTGTCTGTCATTTAAATCCCGAGCTTCTAATTTTTGTTTGCACATTACTTTTCACCAGGACCCTTGTTTCTTAATCCAACTCAAATACTGAGACAGTCTATCAGTTTCTGCCAGGTAAGATCCACTTTCAGGGAAAGGTGAGTAAAATGCTGTGCATTTAAAAAATACCACCCTTATACCCTAGTATGCAAAGTAATCAGCAACAGACAACTTCAGGGAGGACCTTCTAATAGTTAAATTAATATCTTTACCTAGAAAAGTAATTCCCAGACTGTCAGGTACTGCTGGCACCGCACAGGCCTACCCAAAAGTTTAGACCATGTGACTAAGTGCACAGTCCAATCGCTTTTTAAATTCAGACAGGCTTTTTGCAGTGACTATGCCCCTGGGGAGCCTGTTCCAGTGTGCAACCACCCTCTCGGTGAAGAACCTCTTCCTGATGTCAAGCCTAAACTTCCCCTGCCTCAGCTTAACACCATTCCCGTGGGTCCTCTCACTGGTGTTTACAGAGAATAGGCCACCTGCCTCTCCACTCCCCCTCGTGAGGAAGTTGTAGACCGCAATGAGGTCCCCCCTCAGCCTCCTCTTCTCCAGGCTGAATAGGCACAATGCCTTCAGCCGCTCCTCATATGTCTTCCCCTCTAGGCCCTTCACCATCTTCGTCACCCTCCTCTGGACACTCTCCAACAGTTTAATGTCCTTTTTGTACTGTGGTGCCCAGAACTGCAAACAGTACTCAAGGTGAGGCCGCACCAGCGCAGAGTAGAGTGGGACAGTCACCTCCCTTGACCTCCTAGCAATGCCATGCTTGATGCACCCCAGGATACAGTTGGCCTTTCTGGCTGCCAGGGCACACTGCTGGCTCATATTCAGCTTGCTGTCAACCACAACCCCCAGATCCCTCTCTGCGGGGCTGCTCTCCAGCATCTCATTGCCCAATCTGTATGTAAAGCCAGGGTTGCCCCATCCCAGGTGCAGGATCCGACACTTGCTTTTGTTAAACTTCATGCAGTTAGTGATTGCCCAGCTCTCCAATCTGTCCAGATCTCTCTGCAAGGCCTTTCCACCCTCATCCGAGTACACAACTCCAAGTTTGGTGTCATCAGCAAATTTGCTCAAAACATCTTCTAGTCCTACATCCAAATCATTTATAAAAACATTGAAGAGGACTGGCCCTAAAATGGAGCCTTGAGGGACCCCACTAGTGACCATCTGCCAGCCAGATGTGGCCCCATTTACCAATTGCCCACATTAAATTGAAATTGAGACAATAGAATGAACATTTCTGCAAAATAAACATAATCTCTTCTCTATTCCAAACCAACTAATGCTATTGGCCTGACCATCTTCATCTGATGTCCCCATTCACTCAGAAGTATTTTCACTGGCTGCTGTGTTCCATATTCCACAGTGAGCAAGATGTGCCTACAGTAGCACAACTTAAATGAAAGACGCGTCTAACATGAAAGGGCTGCTAAGGGCATAAGACCTGATTCCACACAAAGCTTGTATTATTCCTACAACTCATGTATGCATTTGTCTATCAATCTCGATTACCTGTAAAGGGCAAAATTCAGATAAATTTAGCAGACCAGCCTAAGACTTTCTCTATCTGGAATTTCATTTTTGGAGATAAGGCTGACTTCTTCCAGGACTGCAAGCAAACACAAACACTTGATTTTATTTTTTGGCTGTTATCTCAGAAATAAATTCTTGTGAGCCACCTGAAATTTGATACTTGTCACTTTCATTCCAAGCCATACCTAATTCTCACTTGAAGATTATTTTCAGGAGTAAGAAACATACTCGTGCAGAGCTGACCTTCAGTGAAATAATAATTATCATTTCTCCTTACTCTATGGCTCCAAATAACTTTTCTTTAGTTAAAAACTTTATAAATCAAGTTGAAAATTTGGATGTAATCCCAAATGCCACCTTTTAGAAATTTCTAAAAAGCTTCCAGTATTACAGCTTGGAGCAAATATTGTCCCAGTTTTCAAGAAGACAAAGAGGAACCTGGTAATTAGATGACCGTCAGTCTCACTTCAGTGTCTGATAAAATTATGGAGAAAATTATTTTGTGACTTAATGAAAAAATGCTTGAAAGAGCTTGCAGTCATTGGTCATATCCAACACAGGTTCATGAGGGTAAGGTTTAATTAGATTAATTTTCTTTTATGACAATTACCCACCTAGTAGCCCAACAGAAGCCAGTAGATGTAATCTTTTTGGATTTCAGCAAAGATTTCAATACTGTTTCCGACTTTATCCTTCAGAACAAAATTCCAGCATACAATGAGACAAATACATAATACATTCACTGATGGGTTGGGCTCAAAGGTTTAAAATAAATGGGGTTATGCCAGGCTGGCAACCAGTCACTAGATGGTTTCCCCAGGGCTCCACTCTAGGACCAGATCTCTCTAATTTTTTTATAAATGATCTGAATACAGGACTTAAATGCATACTAAGAAAGTTTTCCAATTATACTAAATTGGTAGGAGCTGATGACTCCCTTGAACGTAGAGAGGCCTTGCAGGGTGTTCTTGACAAATTAGAGGGCTGGGCAAAAGCCGATTTTATGAAAGAGCAAGTGTTGGATTCTGCACTTCGGACAGAGCAGCCCTGACTAGGGCATGACAGGCTGCAGAGCTGCTCATCGGAAAGGGATCTGGGGGTTTTGGCTGATAGTTGAATATGAGTCAGCAGTGTGCCCTGGCAGCCCAAAGCGCCAACTGGGGTGCATCAAGCACAGCATTGCCAGCTGGTTGAGGGAAAGGATTGTCCCACTCAGCTCTGAAGTGGTGTGGCCTCACCTTGAGTACTGCGTGTAGTTGTGTGTGCTACAATATAAGAAGGATATAAAACTATTAGAGAGTGCCCAGAAGAGGGTTTCAAAGATGGTGAATGGTCTAGAGAGCAAGACATAGGAGGAAGGCTGAGGACACTTGCTTTGTTCAGAGGCACTGAACAGAGACACTTGCTAGAGAAGAGGAGACCGAGGGGAGACCTCATGGTGGCCTACAGCTTCCTCACGATGGGGAGCAGAGGGGCAAGCACTGATCTTTTCTCTCTGGTTCCCAGCAATAGGACCCAAGGGAATAACATGAAACTGCATCAGGGAAAGTTCAAGTTGGAAATTAGGAAAGAGTTCTTCACAGAGAGGGTGGTTGGAACAGGCTCCCTGGGGAAGTGGTCATGACAACAAGCTTGACAGATCTCAAGAAATGTTTGGACAATGCTTTCAGACATATGGTTTAATTTTTAAGTCGTCCTGTGTGGAGTCAAGAATTGGACTTGATGATCCTATAATCCTTAATGATTCTATGATCCTTGTGGGTCCTTACCAAGTCAGAATATTCTATGATTTTATAATAAAACTCTCAAATTAACTAAGTTTACTCTATTAAATTAATCTACATGTGTTTATACTAACGCCCTAGTCCAATGAAACTCAGAAGAGTTAGTTTTTCAGATCTGTTATTAATCGGTTTTTATTTTGTTGAAAAGTGGTAGGATTTACTTTGGGGACATTATTAACAACTGTACTCAAAGAAAACTAACAATAATTACCCTATTTTATCCTACTACTTACTGGGCAAGCCATCAGTGACGTGGCCACCTTGACATCTGCATGAAACATTTTTATCTTCTGCAGGCCTTTCAGCAACAGATCAAGGACAGTATTTGGTCTATATTAGGCTGCATGATATTAATGACTAAAATAGATTCTTCTATTACACTCAATATAAAGGACATATATGCACTAAATCAGAAAGATAACTTTTTTACACAACTGTGTAATGCATTGGAATCCTCAATGTTGGCAAGAGGTATTTTTGTCTCCTAATTACATATTTGATAGTTTATGGTCTGTTTCTATATACTTTTGTTGGAGTGTATCCTGTATGCTCTGTTCTGTTTAAGCTACCACAAATAGTTAGAAAAATAAATTATTATGGGTATATGATTATCCTGGATAAATAACAATTATGGGTATATGATTAACTTCTGTGAGCATTTGAAGGGAAGCGGCATAAAAGGTGGAGACTTGTTTATCTTGCTAAGAGCAATTGTAATGGAAAATACTCAATTTTATCTGAAAACTTCTCTAAAATTCTCAGAATGTATACTTTAAATATCATAAGGATTTTATTTAACTGAATTTCTATTCTAATTTATAATGACTGAAGATTATGGGTGGACTCTTATAAGACAAGAAATCAACATTTATTCTCATTACACATAGCCTACCATGCTAAATGGCATATGTTTTTTATTGATTTCCTGTCATCTGTAATTCATCTTTATAGAAAGGAAAAGAACATTGCAAAGTTGAAAGGAAAGGAGAGGAGAGGAGAGGAGAGGAGAGGAGAGGAGAGGAGAGGAGAGGAGAGGAGAGGAGAGGAGAGGAGAGGAGAGGAGAGGAGAGGAGAGGAGAGGAGAGGAGAGGAGAGGAGAGGAGAGGAGAGGAGAGGAGAGGAGAGGAGAGGAGAGGAGAGGAGAGGAGAGGAGAGAAAAGAGAAGAGAAGAGAAGAGAAGAGAAGAGAAGAGAAGAGAAGAGAAGAGAAGAGAAGAGAAGAGAAGAGAAGAGAAGAGAAGAGAAGAGAAGAGAAGAGAAGAGAAGAGAAGAGAAGAGAAGAGAAGAGAAGAGAAGAGAAGAGAAGAGAAGAGAAGAGAAGAGAAGAGAAGAGAAGAGAAGAGAAGAGAAGAGAAGAGAAGAGATTGTGCTGTGTGAAACATATTTAGTCCATAAGCTGAAGATCAATTTTGCAGCCACATGGGTAAATAAATTTTATGATTTCAAAGGAAAATACAGATTTTGGAGTGTTATGGTTTTGTGCAGCATGAAGTATAAATATCTATAGTTGATTAACTCACATAAATTCAAGTATCTGATAGAAAAATCTTATTTAACAGTGATGTCATTTAGACTGACAATAGTCATCAATGAAAAGACATTTCCCAAGAACAGACAAAATTATTACATAAAGAGCAACCAGACAAGATTTCACTCCCTTAAGAGAGTGAATTATAAACAACATTCTGCTTCAAATTTATGAAGTCCGCTTAGGTCTGACATGACAGTTTTCCAATCCACACAGATAAATAAGCACCCACAAAAATGAATAGGCAAAAAAGGATTGCCAGTGTTTCTATATATGATTATTATGGGGATCAGCAAGTTAGAAATGCAGATTTTTTAGGTCCAAAGCCACCAAGGTGTATTGATATGTTTGTTATAAATACAAATAATAACCCATTGTACTTGAAGCTGTTTAGAAGAATAATGTCAATGCTACATCAGCTGTGATCAGCTGTGATCAACATCCATTTGTGAAGTTTCTAGTCAGGGAATTCTTACAATTAAGGAGAATTTTCAGTCTGAAATTTACCTTTTCATAGTTTGTCAACTCTCATCAAATGTTATTGGATCCTCACAATTTAAAATGCATTTTCTGTTAAGTCTTCACTTTCTCTTTCTTCCAGAAATACAAAAGAAAAAGCATATACAAATATATCCAGCAAATAAATAAAACTGCAAAACCATTAGATAAATTGTCCTCTGTTTCCAAATCTTGGCCATTTTTTAATATATTCTATTTATGCATTTCTTTGAATTAGATCTTTGGATATGATTTTTGGAGAACAGACTTTTTTTCTTTGCTTGCATTTGTATATCAGTCTTTCCTTTAAAAGATCTGTCCAGATTCAATAAATTATTGAAAACTAGTGGGACAGAAAAAGGCCATGTTGAATTGGGAGTTAAGGATCCATACCACATGGAAGGAACAGAGATACATTTTGATAAGCATGCTAACTTTGATTGCATGCTAACTTTGATTGCAAACTATGCAGTCCTCTGGCTTTGTAGAGATTTTAGAACTGCAACAGATCCTTAGCCCACTTCTCTGCATAGGATGAAGTTCTGAACTGAATTCATATATATATGAATTAAGGTTTGTCCATTTATAGATCTTAACAAAGTGCCCTGGGATTTGAATCAGCATTTCAACCCCATTTCTTATTAATGTAGAGAGACCTGAGAACACAACTACACATGAAAGCCATAAATTTCTACTAGACCTTCTTTGCCATGTAATGCTACAGGATACTAGGAAGAGACAGAAATTTGGCTTGTAGATATATCCAAAATTCAGATTGCTCTGCTATGAATTTCCTTTTTTGATTTTTTAACCTTTGATTACCAATATTTTTCTTCAGCTTATCTTGGTGTTGTTACAACTTCAGTATTGCCTGTTACACAAGCATCTGTCCATGTCTTTGATAAGAAAGAGGGCAACATCTGAATAAATAAATATTGATTGACAAAAATCTCACAAATCACTTGAGAAACAATAATATTATGTTTTATTGTTCAATATACCCCCTCATCAACAGGAAGGCTTCATGTTGGAAAGGGCATAAACAGGGAAGAGGAGGAAGTATAAGGATTAATTTCACTTCTTCAACAAAGAAGAGGTTTCTTTCCTTCCTTCCTTCCTTCCTTCCTTCCTTCCTTCCTTCCTTCCTTCCTTCCTTCCTTCCTTCCTTCCTTCCTTCCTTCCTTCCTTCCTTCCTTCCTTCCTTCCTTCCTTCTTCTTTTTTCTTTCTTCTCTTTCTTCTTTCTTCTTTTCTATCTTTTCTTCTTTTCTTTTAACTTCTTTTCTTTTCTTTTCTTTTCTTTTCTTTTCTTTTCTTTTCTTTTCTTTTCTTTTCTTTTCTTTTCTTTTCTTTTCTTTTCTTTTCTCTTCTCTTCTCTTCTCTTCTCTTCTCTTCTCTTCTCTTCTCTTCTCTTCTCTTCTCTTCTCTTCTCTTCTCTTGTTCTTTTCCTTTTCCTTTTCCTTTTCCTTTTTTCTTTTTCTTTTTCTTTTCTTTTTTCTCTCCTTCCCCTTCCCCTTCCCCTTCCCCTTCCCCTTCCCCTTCCCCTTCCCCTTCCCCTTCCCCTTCCCCTTCCCCTTCCCCTTCCCCTTCCCCTTCCCCTTCCCCTTCCCCTTCCCCTTCCCTTTTTTCTTTTCTTTTGTGCAGCACAAAAACTACAGTCCAGAAACAAGGCAGGCATCCAGGTCAGTATTATAGCCTTCACTGATACTTGGTTGTTCTTCACAGCTTGCATTTAGCTGATACGCCTTATATATGTTACAGCCTGGGCTGTGAGTGATGGGGTACAGCACTATATTAAAGCTCACTATTACCCAGACAATATAGACAGCACCAGAGGAAATATTTTTTGAGTCATTTTCTGTAGATTGCCCATAACCTACCTGAAGTCATCAACTGAACACAAGCACAGTAAGATCGTACAGAGGAGCTGCTGATAAATGAATTATGAAAACAAGGATTATATTCCTCCTGTCTAGACTTTCTTCCATGAAAGCTGTGGAAGAAGACATGACTTTGCTTCATACAGAGTTGGGGCAAAGTGTTTAGGAATGTGCTTTGCAAAGAGCTACAAAATGCCAGATCAAGGAGATCAAGTCATTTGGAATCCTTATGAATAACATGCAGAGATTCAGCAGCTATTATTCCAGTCTATGAGGTTAAATGAAAGCCACAAACCCCTGAAAGTCTGGCCACATCACAACATGGCCCTGTGTTGAGGCTGGATTTCATCTTTCCCAATCCTCTCATAAGTCCAGCTGCACAAAGTGTGAATAAGCAGTCTTTATGTATAGCTCATTAATTTCACCCCCAAGGAACATATTTTATAAAGTTGAACACAGTATCAGAAATGATTACAGTACAAAATTTGCTTTTATTGCCATGCTAGCCAGTTCTAAGAAGTAATTTCAATCAGTAAGAGCCAGGAAATCATGAGCTCATCTCAGCTCTGACAATGACTCTTTGTGTGAGTTCTAGTATGTCATTCAAAAGCAGGTTTTCCAAAGGGGCCTCTTAGTTTAGGCACTTTCCATCTTGGGTACCTACTTTCTGAGATTACGCATGAAATCTTGGTTTCACTGAGGTCCCTTGAAGTTTTATGTTCACAGGGGTCAAAATTTCACCCCCATGATTTCTGTTTGAGCATGCTGAATTGCTAGTCCCTATTGACTTCATGTGGTCAGCAGTTCAACATTTCTGCAACCATGCCCTTCCTCCAGGTCAGCACTTTATTGACATTTCCACTATGGGACAGGGAGTCAATAATAAAACAACTTTTGTGTTCATTTACAATGCTGGAGACTAACATTAAACCCATTAGCTGGAAAACACCACAAAGTTGTGAACCAAAATAATGCTCAAGACAAGTTTTTACTCTCTCCTCATGAAAATTCCATCCATTTCTAAGCAAATGTTGTGCATGCTTAATAGACAATTTCTTGCAATTGTGAACAAAGCTGAGCTACCATCATGGGCCACAACAGAACTACAGATTATTCTGTGTAGTTTATAACCTATAGTTACAAACTATAGGTTATATAAACTAAGTTTATAAGGCCCAAGTAAACAAATACAGGTATTATTATTATTATTATTACCATCATTATAATCATTATTACTATTACTATTATTATTTTAATAATAATGATATTATTATTAATATCATTATACATTAATAATAATAATAATAATAATAATAATAATAATTTATTGATTGATTGATGCGCCCACCTCGGTGTTTAACTTTCATGCTCTAACTATGATTATATCACAGACTCACAGAATGGTTGAGGTTGGAAGAGACCTCTGAAGAACATCTAGTCCAACCCCCTACCAAACAGGATCACATAGAACCTAGAGCACAACAGAATCACAGAATATCATGCCAGGACAAGTTGTAATACAATGACACTGGAGGAAAAAAAAAAAAATGTGCAATATGGTCTCTTTTTCTTAAATTTCTATTCAGAGCTGCAGCTTCATATGTCTGTATTTCTGATGTCTGAGGCCATTCGGAAAATCCATGGACACCCCACTGGAAATGACCATGCAAACTGTTTGTCCCACGTGATTTGCTAAATTGTTATGGCCTCTCTATGGCCACTCAGTTCAACATTCTGGCCCATCTTTTTTCAAGCCAAATGTCGAATGTTAAATTTTGAACCTGAATTGTATTTGTTCTGCTAATATGCTAGTCAACTTTTCAACTGTTATAGATCAAGAAAGGTCCTTAATTGTGCAGTGATTTAATGTATTGACTTTTCATCTTTCAGCATGGTATATGGGAGACGGGTGCAAATTCATTTGGTGCTTCCAGCCAGTAATGACCGTGCCTCTTTACCAGCTTTCCATTATTCTGACATAATTCAATTTTTGTTTAGTGGGCTGAACACTAAAAGGTGGTTAAAGAACTGGAATAGGTACAAATTGGATTGAGAGGTACTGATGGTGCTGTGTGGTCTTACACAACACTTTCTTGCAGTATGTCTGGTTTCATTGCTGGCACCAAACCTTTATTAGGCAAGGAAATGTTAGATTCTAAAAAGGACTTAAATTCTGTAGGTGAGGTTCTGGGACCCTCTGCTCTAAGCACCATAAATGGAAATAAATATTCATTTACCCAATAAAGTTCTCAGCCTGTCTATCAATAGATGTATTTCTGCACATTCTCAAAAGTGTTCATGGAACTGAACATTTAGCTCATATTTATGACTGTTCAAAATCAAAATACATAGAGAAGTGCCACAGTTAACACCCATACCATGAACTGCACCAATCATGGGACAGAAGTTGGGACATGAGCCGTCAATCCAAAATGCATGGAATGGTAGTATGTAATTGTCTAGACCTTAAAGATTAGCAAAATCAACAGCTATATTTCTAGAATAGGTTGGGTGGATTACTTTTTATTGTAACACTGCACAAATCTCTGAAAAGCTCATCAAACAGCAGAGAAAATGTAATAGTGGGTTAGAACTAATGTGGCATTTTACACAATGAAACAGACAAGCCCATTTAGGCCCTGATGTATTCATACATCACATTCAATACATAGGCCCTGATGTATTCCACTAAGAAAAGAGATCAATTGAATTTATAATAGCATAAGTAGATCTCCAGAACAGTGCTAAGCATAAAACAAAGTAGCAATGAAATCTGCAGCTTTAAGAGGTATGGATAACTCTACACAGCATCAAAGAAAGATCACAATGTTTTAAGCAGGTTGGATAAACACTTATGAATCTCAATTTATCTTGTAGATAACGGATGCAGAATGAAGGACCATTAATAGTCAGAAATTCCTGAGAAGATGGTTTAAAAGCACCCCATTACACTTAAGTGTGATACACCCTGTTCATAGGAATAGGCTTTAAAAAGAAACAACAACAATCTCCAAAAATTACAATTGATGTCTCTACCTAACTAATTCTCTTCATAGTCCCACATTGTTGTCAACATCATTTTGCAGGTAGATGATCAATGAAATTAGAACTTACCTGTCCTGTATAAGATTACATAATAAATCAAAGCTGAAATAGTATAGTAAGCAGCATGGAATTATATACATATTACTACATTATTAATTATATCCATTATATATTAAGTCCCCCTCCTTGACTCCCTTCATGCTCTGTAGGTCTGAATGCAACAGACGATTCATTAGAGAGGAGAGAAAACAAAGGACACAAAAAGCTCCAGAGTTGCTTGATAAATGCATGTGTATGATTAGGTAATAAACTGTTGAGTTACAGAAAGTTAGTAGTTATACCAGTAGTATGCAAAGAACCACAGTTATATCTTTCCTAACTGAACTCTTAGGCCATATAGTTTGATTGAAAGACTGGACAAATAAAATAAAATAAACAACAAATACATCTACCTTGCATAATTCATGCACATCATACAGAGGAAACTAATTTCCCATGGTTGCAGGCCACTTCAATGTTACTATCAATGAATAAGTGTTGACAGGCTGTGCTTTCATATAAATAATATGAGACACAAGATTAACTTGTAGGATAAATTCATGAGTGTTGATAGAAGGACAGATCCACATGAAGCCAAAATGTTCTATCAGCTTCCAGAAAACTGAACAAATAAGCAAGTTTCTTATTCCAAATTAACTTGCATTTGGCATTCTTTAAAGAAGACAGAATGATAAACGATGTTCATAAGGAAAAGGTTTTGGAAGTCCTGCACCAGACAAAAGAAGGACAATGCCACATTTGAATCACTGCCTATTTAAAGACAGATAAGTGACATGTATGATAGGTAGAAGATTGCTTTCTATAGTGAATCGACAATTGATTCATCCAGATTTATTTCAGTTTCTAGGGTAAGGGGATTTTCCTTTGTAATCAATATGAATGTATGGCAACAATTTTCAAAAGTAGTCACTGTAAAACTCTGTAAGAAAGAGAAATCAGGGTTAGGTTTAAAACTAAAGACATGCTTTCTATGCTTCTATTTTCTGTTCAAGCTGATGACAACCCATGAATTCCTGGAATATTTTGAATAGTCTCTGGCTAGTCCTTTATCCTAAATTATTAAATTCAAATAACTCACATATTATTATTAAATAATTATTAAGTTACTAAAACACAAAGAGCTGTACTCCATGTCAGTATTTTTGTAGACCAGCTTTCCCACTAGAAATGCATTCCTGGCAGAAACTTCATCCTGTTATATACTGTTTAAGAATAGATCACAGAATCATACAATCATTAAGGTTGGAAAAGAACTTCAAGACCATCTGGTCTAATCATCACACTACTACTACTGTCACCCACTAAACCATGTCCCTAAGCACCAGGTCCCTAAACACCTTTCCTTAAACATCTCCAGGGATGGTGACTCCACTACCTACCTGGGCAACCTGTTCCAATGCCTGATTACTCTTTCTGAGAAGCAAGGGTCCCTGAACTAACTTCCTATTCTGTTTTTGACCCATAATCTTCCTTTTTATAAAAATACCCATCACTCCATGGCGTCACCATCTTTCCATTGCTCAGTCAATGAAACAAAACTCTATTTCATAAGTTCACAAGTTCAAACTTCAGTTTATGGAAAGATCTCCCAATCATTTCTGTGCTTCTGGGTGTCCTTGGACATGCTTGTATGATCAAGATGCTAGTATGTATTGCTGGAAAGTGTTCTTGAATGAGAATTATTCAAGATAAATATAAGATTTGGGGTATTTCATTCAATAAAATTGTCATTATTGCCTCAAGATTCCACTCATAAAGATAACTATGGCAGTGCAACTACGTTACTTTTACATTGTCTTTGCATTGGACATATATATCATGAAAATCTACTGAATGTTCTTCAGAAGTCCTGATACAGTAATTAGAATATGCTACCAATCTTTAAGTTTTGAAATGGCTTTATTCAAATTACACTGTCTTTATTCTTATCTACTCTGTTTATGCATTGTGCATTTTCTTCAAATTTCAATATATACATGTAATGTTAACTTTGGATCTCTTACCTCTCCTTTAGCAAATTGCTTTGGATTCAAATTAAGCAATCAAGCAAAGAAAACAAGTCAGCTTCACATAATATTGGTTTCATTTATGTTGGTCATAAAAAATCAATCATAATTTTAAAGCAGTTTCCTAAAAATACCATTATAATCACCTTTTAGGAAAGTTCACTCCAGAATGATAGAATAATGCATGAAAATAAAATAAAATTGTTTTCTATTTGCTTGAAAAATAACAGAAAACTGTGGGGTTCCCTCTATAACTCTTATGATTATTTTATTTCCTATAATATAAGGAACAGCAGATAAACAAACTAACAAACAAAAAAATAGAAAGATGATAATGGGAACTTAACAAAAAATGAGAAAATGAAGTACTAATAGGACAAGATAATTCCCTCCACTCCCAACACTACTTTCCACACAATTGAAACATCCTGGTAGACCTATTTGATTATAATAGCTGTTCAGCAAAAATAGATTTGTTTCCCAAAATTCGCAAACTGCTTCAGCTTGGTCCCAGTGAAATGTATAGTAAATCCTCTTCCTGAATGCTTTTTGCCAGGTTTTGAAAAGTCAGTTAACAGGCAAGAACTTTGCTTATTTCACTCTATAGTTAAGATAAACAAACTCATTGAAAAAGATTTACGTTGAGCCCCCCTTGCATCATCTTACCCAAAATGAGGTTTAAATTGAATCTTTTAGAACCTGCCCTACAGCTGCATTTCTTACTAATTGTACTGATACAGTTTTAAGGAAAAAGATTCAGAGACGATCTCACTCTTGAACTATACTCCAGAGTTAAGGGATAAAGATTTAAACATTTGCCCTCTTTACCTCTTTCCATATCCTTTATGTTATGTCTTTATGTTCTTTTAACTACTTTGTGATATTTGTTAGAATAACAATATCATTATTTATAGCAAGAAAAGGAGATCAGGAAGAAAAGAAATAAAACATCTCTGAAATCTCTAAGGCATTGTATTTTTTCACTAGGTAGCATAGTCTCCTATGTAGCAATAATTATGTTCTTAAAAGCAAACAGATTAGTACTGAGATGTTTTTTTTTTTTTTTTTTAATATCATTTAACAACTAACTAGGTATTAGATCCATAAATTAAGTAATTCTCAATAGGTTTCAGAACCCAATACGTTTTGACATTTCTTTTTTTTTTTTTCTTTCTTTCTTTCTTTCTTTCTTTCTTTCTTTCTTTCTTTCTTTCTTTCTTTCTTTCTTTCTTTCTTTCTTTCTTTCTTTCTTTCTTTCTTTCTTTCTTTCTTCTCTCGATTCTTTCTCATTTGATTCATAATAATTCTGTTCTACTTATCTGCAGTCCCAGATTCAAATTTGGTAAAAGATTCATCCAGGACAGATTCAAAATTCAGAGGAAATAAATGATCCCCTAATGATAAGTTGACTGCACAAGGAAATCTGCCAAAATGTGTATGCTTAGCAGACTTTTTATAAGTGCAATAACTAATGTATGAATATCTATTGCCATTGGCACTGGTGGAAGTAACGATAATAAGTGTAGTGTAGAAGAAAAATAAGAAAAAAGGCTGTAGCAGAATAAAGAAAAGTTATAACAAAAATGTAAGACTCACAGCATATTTATTTATCCTACATGTTCACAAAGTGAAACAGTAAATGCGTTTCAAGCTGTATTTTCTGAATAAGCTATTTTTATCAGAAAAAAGACAAATAGCTCACTGCGAGTTTCTGTATTTATTCTCTTTCCTGGCAGAATCCCATTTTCAGTTCAATTAAGCTAACCTGTTGAACACACTATGAACACACAAATGTATGAGGGTTACAAAAACATGATGCTAACATTTCAGTTGGAACAATCATGAACATGTAATGCTAGAACACACATTGGCATAAGGAAGAAAATACAATACTGTTTTTGTGGCTGTTGACTTTAGACACCAATGAAATACTGACTTTGCATTCATGGCAGTGTTCACATTAATGCAATTATTCTGTGAATGGACTGCCTTCCACAGATGTCTTAGGAGGAAAATGAAATGATGGAAGCAAGTTGAGGCTTTCTAGTTTTGCTAGCAACATTATGAATTAAAATAGGTTTGCTCATGAAAAATATTCAGAATGAGTCAAAGGAATAAAGCTTCTTTTTTTTCTATACCTTCTTTTGAATGGGTAAGAAGTACTCTTTAGCTTTCAGGATAATAAGAAATAAGTAGGCTGCATCTCCCTTCTGACATAATGGATGAGTTAAGTTTCATCCACTTCCACGTATGCCTCTATAGACTAGAATTATAACTCTAAAAAAGATGAAGATTCAGTCCTCTAACTGGGTCCTCTAACTGGCAGTTGCATGGGCAAGAAGAAGACAGTGTGGGTTTAAATTCTGTCTCTTCATTTACCGGCATTGACAGCTGACAATATTGGTGGCAATAATCAGTCCCAGTCCTAGTTTATCAAATAACTCAGCTCTTCAGTGGAAGAGGCAATTGCTGTACATTCTCCTTTCTCTTCTATTTGGGTTTTGCTGCCTTATGGTTTTATACTAGGATACAAGGTAATGACACCACCAACCTCCCTTTTTCCTAAAAATCAGGCATCCAATCTGTCTGCAGTTTTACTGAATCCCCTACAGCTAGCTGGTACAAACCATTTGTGAAGTTGCTTACTTGTGGAATAAGTGCCTCCACAAAGGCAAGCAGGAACTCATAGCAGGCTCCAAGACAGAAACTGTGTATATACTAACAACAGTTTTTGTCCTAGTTCTTGTGCATGGAAGAATTGAAGGAATTGCAGGCATTTTTCAGTGCAAGTTCACAATGGCTTGTACTCAAGGCTGTATGTCTAACATTCTGAACATTCTTTGTCATTACAGGTTTGAATGTCACCCAAAGAAAATTAAGAATCTTCTATTCCCTCACTGCTGTTTAGCAATATTTGTTTTCAAATCTGTGTTTAGCAGGCTTGTAAGTAAGGGTTAGATATTGCATTCAAGCAAAATTATCATCTGGTACTAAAACCAGGATGTTGCACTTCCTCAGCTTTTATACTATCTATAGGAATACAAATATTTTTAACAGGATTCATAGACATAGACATAAAGAACCAACTTTTCAGAATAAGCAAGATCTGTAGAACATCTGTCCTGTATGTAGTGATGATTAATATTCCTAAAACAGATTGGATAATTTTCTAAATATATACTGAGGGACTTTTTTTTTTTTTTTTTTTTTTTTTTTTTTTTTTTTTTAGATTTCATTGAATAAGAGCATTAGAGCATAGCTGAGCTGCAAGGGAGCTCTGGAAATAGTTTTGTCCACCACCACTCCTGCTCTAAGTACAGCCAGCTTCACCAGCTTTCTCAAAACCACATCCAGACGAGTTTTGCATATCTCTGAGGATGGAGACCTCATAACCTCTCCAAACAATCTGATCTAGGGTTCAATTGCCCTTGAAATGATTTATTTTAATATGCTTAAATGGAATTTCTATATTTCAGCTTGTGACCCTTGCCTCTTGTCCTGTCACTGAACAACACTGAAAAGAGCCGGCATTGTCTTATCTCCCCCCCTCTCCCCAGATATTTATTCACATTCATAAGATCCTCATGAAGGCTTTCTTGTCCAAGCAGAAAAACAAACAATAACAACTACAAACAACCTCTCTCAGCCTGTCCTAATATGAAAAATAATCCTTGTAGTCCTTTAATGGGTCTGCTCCAGTACATCTATGTTCCTCCTGTACTGGGGAACAGCAGTCCAGGTGGAGTATCACCAGTGCTGAGCGGAGATGAAAGATCACCTCTCACAGCCTCTGACAATGTTCTGAACAAAGCTCAGGATAATGTTGGCCTCCTTTGTTGGTCACAAGGGTACGTACCTGGCTCATAATCACCTTATTATCTGCTAGAATCACTGAATCCCTCTCTGTCAAGCTGCTTTCCATCCATCTGGCCCCAATCTACATTGGCACATGGGCTTATTCCTCCAGAAGTAGGCCTTTGCATTTTCTTCTGCTGATTCCTATGACGTTCAGTTCCAGACAACTTTTGAGTTTCCTGATCCCATACCTGCACACTAAATCCTTTCTGGGCCATGCTCCCCTACTTCCACCTCTTGTACCTCTTCCTTTTTATGTGTGAGTTTAGTCATGAGATCCTTGCTTATCAGTGCATCCTGAGACTTTTGCTTGACTTGCTGCATGTTTGAAAGGCCTGTTCTTGAGCTTGGAGGTGGTAAACCTTGAAAGTCAACTGAGATTTACGATTTTCTTTCAGGCTCAACTTGAGCTAGCAGTGTGCCCTGGTAGTGAAGAGGGCAAAATGCATTTTGGGGTTCGTTAAACACAGTATAGCCCACCAGTCAGAAGAGGTAATTTTTCAGCTATATTTAGTGTTGGTGCAGCCTCACCTTGAATGTGATGTGTAGTTCTGGGCCCTACAATTTAAAAAGATACTTGAGATACTTGGATGCATCCAGAAGAGGGCAACAAAGCTGGTAAAAGAGCTGGAAGGCATGTTCTATGGAGGAGAAGCTGAGGACACTTGATCTTTACAACTTCCTGAGGAGGGTATATGGAGAGGGAGGTGTCAGTCTCTTCTCCCAGGTAACTGATTATAGTACACACAGAGCACCACAAACTTTCTCCAGGGGAGGTTCAGACCAGACATAAGGAAAAATTTCTTTTCCTAGAGAGGTGGTTGATTCTCCATGCCTGTCAGTGTTCAAGGAATACTTGCATAATGCCCTTAATAATATGCTTTAAATTTTGGTTAGCCCTGGTAGTCAGGCAGTTAGATTTGAAGATCTTTGTAAGTTCCTTCCAACTGAATTACTCTATTCCATTCTGTTCCGTTCCATTCCATTCCATTCTTGTATTCCGTTAAACATTAATATACAAGAGAGAGGAAGAAATATTGCACAGTTCATGACATCTTGTAAGACGGTACATAAGATACATATTCTGTCCTTCCCATCTGTTAATAGAATAGCAACAGACCTTGCCACTGTCATAGCTGCAAAATAGTTCAGTATCTATATTTTAGAAGCCAAAACCATAGAAAATTACCAATTAGAAATTACCGACTAGACTTCCAGTGTGATAGACTAGATGTATTCCTATAGTTTATAAATTAGATTTTCTTTCTGTAGCTGCTTCAGTTGAAAAATAAACCTGACTGAAATGAAAAAAAAAAAAAAAAAAAAAAAGGCACTGGTTATGAGGTAGAAAAGGGGTGCATTAGGGGTGCAACTGGTGGTTTGACAAAGTTTTGAATGTGAGCTTATGTGTTTAATCATATTGTGCTTATGTGTTTAATCAAATTAGCTTCCTAACCTGGTACGCCCCTCTGACTATTACCCCCTTTTGATAGTCCAGGCGGGCAGTGATAACATCGAAGAGAGAAGCCTCAAGGCTATCAAAAGGGACTTTAGGGGACTGGGTCGGTTAGTGGATGGAGCGGGAGTGCAGGTGGTGTTTTCGTCCATCCCTACGGTGGCAGGGAGGGGTTCAGAGAGGACACGGAAAGCCTACCTGTTAAACACGTGGCTCCGGGACTGGTGCCAACGCAGAAATTTTGGGTTTTTTGATCATGGGGCACTTTACTCAGCACCTGGCCTGATGGCCGCAGACGGGTCCCTATCTTTTAGGGGAAAAAGGATCCTGGGCCAGGAGCTGGCAGGGCTCATTGAGAGGGCTTTAAACTAGGTAGGAAGGGGGATGGGGCTGAGGCTAGGATTGTTGGGGCTGTGCTAGGGGGAACAATGGCAAGGCCGGAGGATAAGGCAATGGCCCAGCTGAAGTGCATCTACACCAATGCACGCAGCATGGGTAACAAACAGGAGGAGCTGGAAGCCATCGTGCGGCAGGCAGGCTACGACTTGGTTGCCATCACGGAGACGTGGTGGGACCAGTCTCATGACTGGAGTGCTGCAATGCCTGGCTATAAGCTCTATAGAAGGGACAGGCAGCATAGAAGGGGTGGTGGTGTGGCTCTCTATATTAGAGAGTCTTTCGAGGTTGTAGAACTCGAGGTTGGGAATGACAAGGTCAAGTCCCTTTGGGTTAGGATCGGCAGGGACAACAAGGCTAGTGTCCTGGTCGGGGTCTGCTATAGACCGCCGAACCAGGATGAGGAGACGGATGAGGAATTCTACAGGCAGCTGACAGAGGTTGCAAAATCGTCAGCTCTTGTACTCGTGGGGGACTTCAACTTCCCTGACATATCCAGGAAGCACAACACAGCCCTGAGAAAGCAGTCTAGGAGGTTTCTGGAGAGCGTGGAAGATAGCTTCCTGACGCAGCTGGTTAGTGAACCTACCAGGGGTGGTGCCCCGCTAGACCTTCTCTTCACAAACAGAGAAGGACTGGTGGAGGATGTGATTGTCGGGAGCTGTCTTGGGCAGAGTGACCACGCAATGGTGGAGTTCACTATTCTTGGCGAGGCCAGGAAGGGGACCAGTAAAACCGCTGTATTGGACTTTCGGAGGGCTGACTTTGAGCTGCTCAGGACACTGGTTGGTGGAGTCCCTTGGGAGGCGGTTCTGAAGGGCAGAGGAGTCCAGGAAGGCTGGGCGCTCTTCAAGAGGGAAGTCTTAATGGCGCAGGAACGGTCTGTCCCCACGTGCCCAAAGACGAGCTGGCGGGGAAGAAGACCGGCCTGGCTCAACAGAGAATTGTGGCTTGATCTTAGGAGGAAAAAGAGGGTTTATAAGCTTTGGAAAAGTGGGCAGGCCACTAAGGAGGACTTTAAAGAAGTAGCGAGGCTGTGCAGGGACAAAATTAGGAAGGCCAAAGCTCATCTGGAGCTCAATCTGGCTACTGCCGTTAAAGATAACAAAAAACGTTTCTATAAATACATCAACACAAAAAGGAGGACTAAGGAGAATCTCCATCCTTTACTGGATGCAGGGGGAAACTTAGTTACAAGAGATGAGGAAAAGGCGGAGGTGCTCAATGCCTTCTTTGCCTCAGTCTTTAGCGGCAATACCAGATGTTCTCTGGATACTCAGTACCCTGAGCTGGTGGAAGGGGATGGGGAGCAGGATGTGGCCCTCATTATCCATGAAGAACTGGTTGGTGACCTGCTACGGCACTTAGATGTGCACAAGTCGATGGGGCCAGATGGGATCCACCCAAGGGTACTGAGGGAACTGGCAGAGGAGCTGGCCAAGCCACTATCCATCATTTATCAGCAGTCCTGGCTATCAGGGGAGGTCCCAGTTGACTGGCGGCTAGCAAATGTGACGCCCATCTACAAGAAGGGCCGGAGGGCAGACCCAGGAAACTATAGGCCTGTCAGTTTGACCTCAGTACCAGGGAAGCTCATGGAGCAGATCCTCCTGAGAGTCATCATGCAGCACTTGCAGGGCCAGCAGGCGATCAGGCCCAGTCAGCATGGCTTTATGAAAGGCAGGTCATGCTTGACAAACCTGATCTCCTTCTATGACAAAGTGACGCGCTGGGTGGACGAGGGAAAGGCTGTGGATGTGGTCTACCTTGACTTCAGCAAGGCTTTTGACACCGTCTCCCACAGCATTCTCCTCAAGAAACTGTCTGCTCTTGGCTTGGACTGGCGCACGCTTCGTTGGGTTAGAAACTGGCTGGATAGCCGGGCCCAAAGAGTCGTGGTGAATGGAGCCAAGTCCAGTTGGAGGCCAGTCACTAGTGGCGTCCCCCAGGGCTCGGTGCTGGGGCCGGTCCTCTTTAATATCTTCATTGATGATCTGGATGAGGGCATCGAGTGCACCCTCAGTAAGTTCGCAGATGACACCAAGCTATGCACGTGTGTCGATCTGCTCGAGGGTAGGAAAGCTCTGCAGGAGGATCTGGATAGGCTGCACCGATGGGCTGAGGTCAACTGCATGAAGTTCAACAAGGCCAAGTGCCGGGTCCTCCACCTAGGGTGCAATAACCCCAAGCAGAGCTACAGGCTGGGAGAGGAATGGTTGGAGAGCTGCCAGGCAGAGAAGGACCTGGGAGTGATGGTGGATAGTTGGCTGAATATGAGCCAGCAGTGTGCTCAGGTGGCCAAGAAGGCCAACGGCATCCTGGCTTGTATCAGGAACAGTGTGACCAGCAGGGCTAGGGAGGTGATCGTCCCCCTGTACTCAGCTCTGGTGAGGCCGCACCTCGAGTACTGTGTTTAGTTTTGGGCCCCTTGCTACAAGAAGGACATGGAGGTGCTTGAGCGGGTGCAGAGAAGGGCAACGAAGCTGGTGAGGGGCCTGGAGAACAAGTCCTACGAGGAGCGGCTGAGGGAGCTGGGCTTGTTCAGCCTGGAGAAGAGGAGGCTCAGGGGCGACCTTATCGCTCTCTATGGGTACCTCAAGGGAGGCTGTAGCGAGGTGGGGGTTGGCCTGTTCTCCCACGTGCCTGGTGACAGGACGAGGGGGAATGGGCTTAAGTTTAGCCAGGGGAGTTTTAGGTTAGATGTTAGGAAGAACTTCTTCACTGAAAGGGTTGTGAGGCACTGGAACAGGCTGCCCAGGGAAGTGGTGGAGTCACCATCCCTGGAAGTCTTTAAAAGACGTTTAGATGTAGAGCTTAAGGAAATGGTTTAGTGGGGACTGTTAGCGTTAGGTCAGAGTTTGGACTCGATGATCTTGAGGTCTCTTCCAACCTAGAAAATTCTGTGATTCTGTGAAATTGTGCTGATATACTCACTGCAAGTTACATATCAGTATCTCTGAAGTAATGTCACTCTCAGCAAGTACACAGAATTACCATTTCAGTTTTGATCAGTGTATTTTGAGTATGAAAGAAAACCTATTATCTCCAATGAAATAAAACAATTTCCCTATAGTTATTAAATAACTGTTGTTATAGCCTTGGATAAACTTTGAATGGTAAGAGCTCATTTGACTTTATTTCCTGCAAGAGCAAGATATTAGATTCAGCAATTCCCGATTCAACAATTCAGATATTTTCAAATCCAATGTTTCTTTCAACTGGAACTTGGATGTACAGGATTTATTTAAATAAATAAAAAAATAAAAAATAAAAAATAATAAAAAAAAAAGCTACTTAGTAGCAATGAGGCTTAAAAAGATTTAATAGGTCACCTTCTCCATTTATCTATCACTATAGTATTGCTCTTTTCAATATTCTCCTCAGCATTTTGTTCAGTGCAGTTTTAAATACCTCAAGTGTCAGAGGTTCCAACACCTCTCTTAAAAGATCAACTTGCAGGAAAATAGATCTTATGATAAGAACTTCTTTGTGGCTACATCCATGCTTTTTATCAGTATAGAAGTCACTTGTAACCTCTGTATAGGTTGGGGAACTATTCAGAATAAAAGCAACCCTTTGCTGAACATTAGTAGTAGACAGACACAAAAAACTAGTCATGCCACAGTAAGGGTCTCAGGTAAGGTGTCTCATCTTCATACAACTTAAAGGTTCTCTAGATTTATCTGAACTAAACATTTTTACTGATTGTGGGGGACTGAGCTCAGTGACCTAACCAATCACTTACACTCTTAACACATTTGTGCAATGTCAGAATGTCTACCTCAAACATTCATAGTGGCTTGTACTCTCAATTGATGTCAATACTTAATGTCTCTGTCTGACCAGTCCTACATTTCTGAGCAGTCATGGATTGTCACCTCTGCTGCTGGTTCATCCATCTCAGTCACATCCCAGTCTGAAAACACATGGTTATTCCTTCCCAGGTGTCACTTCTTAATATGCTCTGTTCCCTGTATTACTGGAGGTTTCTCCAATCTGCGTTGGCTTTTTGCACAGTGAAAATTAACAAGACCCCAAACGTATTACTCAGTTGTAATGTGTTAAGTCAGTCTTTTTGTTTTCTGTGAAAAACCTGTCCAGAAATGTAATGTCAATTGTGTTCTTCTCATCATGAAAACAGCTTCTTCCCATGAGCACAAAGTAATTTCACTGTGGGAATGCTGGGACATCCAGGAAGAAGGTGCTGAATTATGAGACATTTTAATTACTTAAATGTTCAAACTACGGTAAAAATTAAAGAAAACGTAGAGGTGGAATTATCTAAACAGAGTGGAAAGTAGCACTGAAGTTTACAATCACCTGTGACTGTTTCTAATGTTAAGCAGAACTGCGAGCTCCCTATCAGAGCAAAAATATTCTTGGATTATTGAAATAAATAAATAAATAAATAAATAAACGAACTCTTCTATACAACTTCCTTATTCATTCCTACTTTTGCTTCCTCTACTTTTCTTTTGTCATTTTGTCAACATTTTCTTTGGAATTACTAAGTAATTACACAGCACTCATAGCTACAGTTCTTAAAGGGTTTTATGCTTCAGTGATTCAGGTCTCTTTCGAATCATATATAAATATCATCATTATAATTTAAACGGACGGAGAAATGAAGATACTGGAAGGTCATTTAAACGTATTATCCAGACTCAGTACAGAATACACCCGGCTCCAGACCGGTGGGTGGCGAGGGCCCGAAAGGCGGCCGTGGGCCACAGAGGCGGCCCGGTCACGGCTGAGGCCTGCCCCCACATGGCCGCGGGGCGGGACGGCGGCTCTGGCCAAAGGGCGGCAGCGCTTCGGGTCCCGGCCCGGCCCTGCTCGCGCGCGAGGGAGGGAAGGAGGGAGAGCCCCCGAGGGGCGTTCTGGGCCCCTGGAGTGCCAAGAGGGGCGCTAGTGTCTGCTTCCCCGCGTGGTTCTTGCGGGCGGATTCTCCTCGGTCTGTCGTTTTCCTGAAGGGAAGAGAAAAAGATGTGCCAGCCCTTCCTAAAACTTCCCTTGACTGGTCCCGTGGGAAGAGCATGGAGAGGGTTTCAAGGGAGGGTCAGGGAGGGTGGTTGGGCACTGGGACAGGCTCCCCAGGGCAGTGGTCACAGCAGTGAGGCTGCCTTTCTGAAGAAGCCTTTGGACAATGAGCTCAGACGTATGGGCTGATTTTTGTGTAGTCCTGTGTGGAGCCAGGAGTTGGACTCAGTGATCTGTATGAGTCACTTCCAACTTGGGATATTCATTGAATGTTCACAGTATCTCTAAATCTTACAGAGGTGTCCTGGCTTACGTGAGGTCTCTCAAGTAAGTGAGGTCTGCAGATGGAAATAATACAGTCATATCTATTATGCTTCTGGGACTTGAGTTATTAATTCTGTATGATTTTGCACTGCTATATCCAAATCTTCATCAGGTGTCTGTAATACTGCTCTGCACTGCAGCAGTGTAACTGGGCCATTAGATAGGCCCCTAACCATATTTCTTCTTCTGCATTTTCTTGATGACTGAATGTCGTGAAAGTAGTTCTGATCTGAATACTTATTTCTTCTTTCTCACAATAAGCCAATGAAATATTTTTTGTCACCCTCTATTCTAATAGATTTGAATATAATGTCCTGTATATCTTCACAATATTAAATTGTATGTACTTTTTTTTTTTTTTTTTTGTCTTCTACTGTATGTATCATATGGCAAATGTTCTCTTGTACTATCTTTCCTGTAGAATATAATACTATTAAGAACTAACTGAGGACCTGCCAAAGACACCTAGCTGAAACCTAAATTCATTTGTAGCAATGGTCTATCAGTAAAGGAAAAAATATCCCTTGCATGTTTTCTTGAACACAGCCTTCTGAAATGATGTCATAGAATTGTATTTGACTATGTAGGTATTACAGTGGTTATACTTGAGACAGTGTAGGCTTTTTAAATGTTGCTGACCTTGCTTCATAGTATTATATTCTTTCTTCATTTAATAGCAAAAGAATGATAAATTTCTGAAGTGTTTTCAGTGTGGACTTGAAAAATCAATATAATACAGATGAAAGCATACACATATACAAAGTAATAAAGTTAGTAAGAGACTTTATGGAAAATGTATAGCTCAAAAATACTTAAATTAATTAGAAGGCTGAAGGTTATCACAAACGATTGAGATTCAGCCCTAGGTTAAGATGTATACAGTCTAAAATTTCTCTTTGTATGTAAACTACATTTCTAAGATTTTATACAGACTTTGGAAAGTTAGGATTTGATGCATAGCTGTTTCAGATTCCTGGGCTTCCAGCAACTCCAGAAAGCCGAGTGATTGGAGATGAAGTTGTTATAGAGAAATTAGTGTGCAGATTTGTGTATAGAAATCCATATGTAGATTTGCATGGAACCAACATAAGAACTGCCCGTGCTACACTAAGGTGTTAAATAAGTGTTTTTATTTTTTTAATTTTTATTTCTTTCAATGGGAAGAAAAAGTGTTTCCAACTTTGAACTTATTCTAGTTCCCTTCTGGAACTGTGAAAAAAAAGTAACAAACAAATGAAAATCTCCCACAGTCAAGCTAGATAGTTCTCCATATTTAAATCCATTTACCAGGTTAAAAATGTATTAGTTATCAATTACACAAAACTTTTCAACCAGGAAGTGTCAAGATGTAATATCTTGTAACATCTAGCAAACAGCCATCTATAGAATATAAACAGATGGCTGTTGAAATGAATAATATTTATGTCTTTAGCTGATGTTTCTTTCACTGATGGTGACTTCACATCACTGTATCTTCCTTAAAGAGATTATGGAACACTTGAGCAAGTTTATATTCTGAATCATTTTTTATGAAATACAAATGAGAAGAAACTGTGTAATGATACTATTCTCCTGATCTTTTGAGCAGTACTTAGGATTTTCTTGAAACCAGAGAAGCTCACTTAGGATCTTGTCTTATACTCTTGCTTACTCCCTTTATTAAATTATCTTCTTTATTTTCGTTTTAATCAGACTTGCTACTCCTAGTCAGAACTATTAATTCTGTAGCATGCTGATGAGCCTTTCACAGTGGAAAATGATTATAGGAAGGTGCACAAGACCTTGCAAAGGGCAGAGGATCAACTTCCCTAGTGAAATCTTTGCCAGATCTCTGAGTTAAGACACATCCTACTGAAGAGATTTTTGTTTCCCTCACAGACCTCGTTTTTTAGTAATTTCTAATTATAAATATTCTTAGCTATATCTACATGTATGTGCATATTGACTCACTGGATATAGCACAGACCTTGGCTTCAACATAAATTTGTAATTCATGTCATTGCTTAATTCTGTATCATGTGAAAAATAGACTTTATTTCAGCAGATTGGGGCTGTTCCTTTTATGTATCATCTGAGGCATATCATTCTTTCATTTAAGACAGGAACATTAGAAACTAGTAATTGAACATATGTTATTTTGTGTCTGTCTCATATGAAAGAAATAAGCAGAATTTTCTCTGCAGGCATACAAGTGGGATTGACTGAAGTGGGGATTTTAACACCTATTATTTTATCAACTATGTAGAGGTACTTACACTAGTCTTCAAAAGATACTAGCCCATGTAATTTTTTTTTTTTTTTTCACATAAGTTACTTGAACTGAGATGACTTTTACTAGTACTGAGTGACAGAGGCACAGAATTTCGCAAATCAAAATATCAAAAACCACTGTCAGTTGCCTGGGACAAAACAGAAGTGACAGTAGTGGCACTAGTTGCAGGGAGAGTCTGTTCAATTCATGTGAGTTAAAACCAAATTGGTATCAAAACATTTCTTAGGAAGATTTCTGTTACTAATCCCCAGAGTTCTGCACGCACACATACACACTCACACAAGTGCATGCATGCAGTTCATGTATACATGTGTACTACCATCTCACAGAAGGTTGTTCATACACAGGTTTTGTTGTGCATGCACAACTTTTTTTTTTTTTTTTTTTTCCAATAGCATCCCTATTCACTCATGCTGTTCACACTCATTCTTACCTCATTCTTAACTTAACTGATGATGTTATCAAGGTATGTTACCAAGTGCAGGGCTATGCAATCAGTGCCATATGAGTGATTCTTGTTATATAAGAAATACATCTATACCTATCCAAATAAATAAAGAAGTAAAAAAGAAAAAAAAATAAAAATAAAAAATGCCCATGAATCCAGGCACATCAGGTATCAAATGTTTAAAGTTAACATTAGCATTTTGAGGATGACACCTTTCTTTCTGACTCGTCTTGACACAGATTTAAAAAAAAATTAAAAAAAAAAAAAAAAGACTTGAGAAGGATAGTCCTATAAATAGAGAATAACAAACAGCTCAGGAATACCAACCTTGTAAAAAGAGAGACGAGAATAGGTGGAGTAGGTGGTAAAGGGGTGAGCTATTTCATCTGAAATGTCCACCCCCATAAAGATGAATATCCATATCCCTTTAACCATTCAAGGATAGACGACAGATGGGGAAAAGGAGAATGAGACAAAGAATAGATGGTGTGTATCGATAGGTTTTGAGTGTTCATTCTGCTTGGGGATTCACTAGGCAGTGATCGGATATGATTATATAAAACAGGAAATGGAAATTTGAGTTTCATATCTCCCTTAGATGGAACTAGACACAAACATACTGTGTTTTAATTAAACTAAATGTCATTGGCGTTTATTGGCAGTAACTATTATTATTATTATTATTATTATTATTATTATTATTATTATTATTATTATTATTTTAATCCCATGGAAGTAAATGAATAAATCCCATTCTGTGGGATATTGTTTTCTCTAGGTTTACACTGGACATACTTCCAGACCTGTCTCACAGTTGCCCTGCATCCTCATGTAAGGTATAAAACAGCTTTCAAGAGACTGACTAAACTAGGAATCTTTAGATGAAGAAAAGTCTACTGAATGATAACTATTTATAGTAATCACAATAGTTTATGATTCCCTTTCCTGGAACTTTTAACTATGATACGGTTTTGGTGAGCTTTTCCTCATAATAGCAGCAACCGTTATCTTCAGCAACTTTTTCATCCTTCTAGCTCCTGCTTGAAACTTGAAAGTCCTATTCCTCCTTTCCACACATGGACTATTCCAGAGGAGAGACCACATACCACTGTCAAGGAAGTTGATTAAATACCAAAAGAAAAAATAAACATAATATAAGGGAATAAGGAATTAACTTCACATGACTGAGCTCTACATAAGCCACGAAGTCCAGACTTTGAAAATATGAATGAAAATACGGTGAAAATACAGATGCTAAATTTTGTAGTTGAGATTAATCCCTAGGAATCAGACAGATCTATAGGGTTTGAAAATTTCAGGGTTATCAAATTCACAAGCATCTGAACTGCAACCCTTTTTTTGTTTTTAAGAATTTGCACCAGAAAGCACTTTGAAGCACACAAGCAGTAATAGGTTTATATGTCTTGCAGGAGCCACAGTTTCTGCTAAGCAGCCTTGAGCACCATCTACTGGCACTTTCTGTATTAACTCCTTACGAGCATCCATGTATCTATCTGTAAGAGGTTTAACCCTGGTTACTAGCTGTCATAAGAACTGATTGGGAATTCTTGTACTTCATTACAGTACTGGGTGCAAAGGGCCAATGGGGAAGATCTGCTTCTGCCTGGAAGCACAAGGAGCAGCCAAGACAGTAGACATGGTATTAGGATCACAACATTTTTCTGGAAGTCATGTATGCTATGATTCTGCATCACCTTGCTGAGCAACATTGCCAAAATATTCAACACACTGTTCTGTGGAACCCAGAAGAAATTTACATCATCCCCTCAAGAGTTCTTTCTGGTGCCCTCATACATGTCTTCACCACTAACATATGAGCCTCAAACAAACTATATGTGTGTGCATGTGTGTATATATATTATATAAATATATATAGAGAGAGAGAACATATAGGACAAATTTCACAAGAATACTTAAATATTTCTAAGGGAAAGAATTTCAAAGTGAATACTGTTAGACATTTGAAAATACTCTAAGATACCGTAGATACTCTTAGACCTTAGTTTCAAATGTTGTGTTTGAACAAAAAGGATTTGGCAATTGGAAGTTGTAAATTATTTTAATCAGCTATGGTGATTAAAGTAAAAATAAATGTGGAACTATTCATGTAATGAGGGATTCTTACTTGGTCTTTTTTTTTTTTTTTTTTTTTTAAGTTCTAGCTATAGAAAAGAAAGATAAAAATGTGTTTATGGAAATGGGGAACTGCTAAGATTACTGAGCACTCAATGTTCACAGTGCATTAGCACCATGCTATTTAGAGTGTAATTGCCATGCATTAAGAAAATAATGCAATGTTCAGTGCTGTTCTAACAGTCCAATTTATTGCCAAATATTAGTGGGTTTGTCTCAGATTACTGGGAATTTAATTTAAGTAAGATGTAATAACAAGTAGAGAAAATATAGCCCTTCTGACTACAACTGTGTTTGAACTCCATCTTACATCAAACTACTTTGCTGGAGTATCTATTCCAATGGTCTTGTTTTTATTTTGAATGGACCATTCACAGAATCACAGAATCACAGAATTTTCTAGGTTGGAATTCCTTTCATTTGGTGGATATAAGATGTTTGTATGATTTTGCTTTGCACAAGTATATAAAGAATTTTATAATTTATAATATATATATATATTTTATAGTAGTACTGTTACAAAAAAAAACAAAAACAAACAAACAAAAGCAACCAAAAAAAAACCAGAACGGCATATGATAAACAAGACGTATGAAAAGCAGATGGATATGTTTCCACAAATTTAAGGCAAAAAAAAGGAAAAGGTCACTCTGAGCAAGCTTCCCTGACTTCCCTCTTTCCTCTGTTTGTCAAGGTGGTGCATAGCTTGTATGTCCCATAGGACTTCTCCTTATGTTCTCCCTATGTCTTCCTAGTTACATGAACAGCAGTGATTAAAATATATTTTATGCTTGTAGTCATTCATGTATGTGTGTGTCTGTGTTTCTTTTTTTTTTTCCCCCCATTTAGTTGCCACTGGATTAGGTCATCATTATATAATCTGTAGAGACCATAGTAGTCATTTTGAAATTTCAATAACCTCATCAAATGAACAGTTTTATTAGGTGAATAAATACACATGCCATAGACTGCAATCCTCCTGTTCTTGATTGTACTGATTTAATGTAGATTCATTATTAAAAGTGGCTGTAATCCAATATATATTACCAATCTAAAGAGTTAATCGAGGCAAATACAAACTTTTTGGACTGTACTTTATAAAGAACTCAGACTTCCAGTCTCTTTGTCTGCATTTATCCTCTAAGAGAAGATGACTAATATGATTTTCTAATCAGATTTGTTACTCCAAGAATGTAAATTGCATGTCATATGTCTGAGCAGTGATCATCAAGAGGAGGGAAAACAAAAGAAAAAAAAAAGAGAGAAAGAAAATAAGAAAAAAAGAAAAAAAAGAAAAAAGAAGAAAAAAGGAAAGAGAAATAGAAAAAGAGAAAGAAAAAAAGATGCTAAAAAGGTTGATTAATTAGTGTGACCTGTTTTGCATTTCATATGTCAAAAAGAAAAATGAATGTGTATACTAGATCCATTTACTGTGTTCTTGTTCACCTAACAGAATATCTTGTTTAAAAAAATTATATATTAAGATATTTAGGCAAAGAGTTTGAAATGTAACAGATGACAAGACACTGTGCTATTGTTCTGTTTCAAAACTTTATGAGAAACTTTGAAAATTTAATTTGTCCTAATGACCTTTCTAATAATTATATGGGCTTAAAATCATCCAATGCAAAGTTGTTAATAATATGTAACTTATAAGCTACAAAATGCTTTAGAACTGAATACAACATACTGAAAGGTTAAGCTTAGAGGTTAATGAGTTTGAATGACCCCCATGCATTTCTTAAGGCACACTAATCCATTTAAGTTTGCATTTTATACAGAAAAAGTGCGTCCAGGACAAAACACCTTCATAGGAGGTAACTAATGTAAGTAAAATACTTCACAGCAGAGACAGTATCATATTATGACACTGATAACAAATAAAAATAGTTATCTTTGGTAACTTTTTGTGTCCAAACATTGGATTCTAAAGTAATATTTCAGTTTTTGTTTTTAAACCTCTGAGATAGGTGCGTATTGGCAGGGTTCTTGGAAATGAAAGCATTTAAAATATTAAAAAGTGCATATTTTGAGTAAAATTAGTAAGACTTCTTTAGTTTAACAGAAATTAATCAAAGGCAGTTTTCTACCTTACCACCTCTGGCTGTATGAACGTTTGTTCTCATATTATAAACAAAATTGTAACTAAAGAACAACATAAACTGGGGGTTTGTCACAGGTTAGAAATGTAATGGTTGTAAATACATTAGGACCAACACACTCTTTCCATATATTGGCAAATAGAAGTTAGCAAGGAGTAAACTATTAATATTGGTGAAGAGATGTGACTGTTCTGCTGGCTGAATATACAAAAGGGTAAGAAGCTCTAAATGCTCAATGGAGATAGCTAAGTAGAGATTTTTTTTTTTTAATTAATTAATTAATTAATTATTTTTTTTGAGGTAGTCCATTCAAAGGGACTTACCTTTGAATGTCTTACCTAGACATTCAAAGTGCTCTGGTGCTCTCCATCCAAAGTGCTCTATCTGGTGCTCTCTACTACTGAATGTTCTCCCTTACTGAATGTTATGCCTATACATTTTCTATATACTAACTGGAGGATCATTTTGACTTTTTTCTACCCTTGAGGAAACAAGTATATCTGTAGCAACTTGATGGTTAAAAAAGAATATATGTCTTTTTATTTTAGAAAATAAATACATAAAGAAGAGGAAAAAATATAGTTTGGGAAGTTATTCAAAAGCATCTTTATGTACCCAAAATTACACGTTGTTTTCAATACTTTTGATTCTGACTCTCTGAACCTCCTTTGACTTGACCACAATAGACTGGCAGGGATTGTGTGCTGCTCTCTCACCTTCCAAATTGAAGATCAAGTCCCATATATTAGAGAAACAGAAGAATGTTTGTCTAGTCGACCCTAACACTTAGGCAATTCCCATCATCTTTCTAAAAATCAGATCAGACTCCCAGACAATTGGGAATTTACAGAATTCCCATCTTCTGAATGTCTGTGACCAGCTGCTCTCTAGTCTCAAGCCACCCTCGCTGAAGTTCTGCTTCTGCTGTCTTAATTTTCTTCTGGATTTCTTGGCTCCTGAAAAAGTTAAATAAAAGATACAACACTTTTAAATTAAACAGCTCTGTAATGAACAAGAGGGCATTTCAAAGGTCACTGCTTAGCAAAATAAATCTATGGAGCAATCCCTAATCATATTTTATAAAGCTGAACAATTCTCTTGTAAAAAGGGAGACTTGAAAGCTGTGTCTGTAATATGTTAAAAAGATGTGTACAAGTGTATCTAATATAATCCCTAACACATCAGGAAGTGAATCATATTTATGGTCATGAAACCCATTGCAATTTACCAAATTTGAGAAGTAGCTTAATAAAAAAAAAAAATAATAATAATAATAATACATCACAAAATATATTTTCTTTATTTGCTCTGATAAGTGAAGCCTAGTTTTAAATATTTATAACTTATAGTGAGCTAGTAAATAGCATGAAAAATTTATTATAAGAACAGTAATAAAATTGGAAGCTTCTAAAACCTTTTTTTTTGTTATTATTTTTATTTTCTCCCACAGTGGTTATTCTGCAGCTGGGTTATGCCCTTTGCCCTGGAGTAATTTGCTTTACAACATAAAGGAGTATATAAAAATATTTGATATTGCATCTTCTAATAATTTATCAAAGAAATTTACTAACTCTTTAAATATCATAAATAATAAAACATTTCTGCTGTGCACATTGATAGGATTTTTTTTTTCTGATTTCAAATAGTTAAGGCTAAAGTCTAATAGTTAGTGCTAAGGTCTAGACATGATAAAAAATATGAAGTACAAAATAAACTTTTTATGTTTTCCATGATATTCAAATTTTTGTTGGTCCTGTAGCAGACTTGTTTGAAGGTTTTAATGATGCCATTCTTAGAGACATGCAAAGCTACATTTTTTTTGCTCTACAGGAAAGGCACCACTCAGCTGAAGTTTTACCAAAGCAGTGGTAGAATAGGGACCTAAATTATGTTTTTATTCTCTCCTTGCAGGCTGGAATTTGTTTAATAAGATTTTCCATAAAGGCATTTACTGTGTACATAATGATAAAAACTTTAAAATCCTTACAATGCTGTTTTTCTTTGCATGTAAAAATAGGGACATAAAGAGAGGTAGTTTTGTTCCAAGTAATGTTGTTAGATGCATTCTTTTTCAGCTCTTCTGTTCTATTATGTCAGTGAGCATTATGTCTACAGTGCTCTGCCCTGGAATAATCATAATTAGTGAGATTAAATTGGAAACATTTTTGTTAGCAGTAATTTTAGAACTTGTAAAGGTCAGGGGAAATGCTGGGAGAATTTTACTCTCCACCAGGGTACAAAATAGGTTGGATCATGACAGGGGAAAAAAAATAATACATTTATCAAAAGAAATATGTTTGCATGTTAAATCTTTAAAAAGGCTGTCATTAATTTATGTGCCATAAAGGAATACAGGTTTTTATTACAACTGTCTCATACTCCTCAAGAAAACTCTAATACCATCTGTCACTTTCAGTACCTGTGAGAGACAGAGGTTTACCTTCAATTGCCTTCCATCCTTTGTCATCCTTTCCTGCTTTTTTAGTGCTGTCTGGCAAAATGCTGTGATGATAAAAGTGATTTTTTTTTCCCCAAAATTTAACCATATACTATAAACTCCTGCTTAAAAAAAAAGAAAAAAAAATCCCTTCTATTTTAAGAAACATATATCCTTCTTTTGATTTGCTTTGAGTTGTTTTGTGGTGTGTTTTTTCTTTTTGTTTGTTTTTCAAAACTTAAAGTATAAATTAGTTATACATTAATTTGTTGAGGCAGTGATCCTGACTGCACATACAAATTACATAGTTCTGCTTTTAAATGGTAAATGGCATTTGAAAATAAGTTAATAGAGTATACTGTAACTTTCTGTAACTTTGCAATACTGATCTACTTGTTATGATTATTTGCTGGTACTTTTGTAGCTGCAGACTTAAAAAAAAAAAAAAAAAAAAAAAAAAGATAACTTACAGATCACCTAACTGATACATAGAAGAGCTTATGTGAGCTCACAGAGCAGACCCATAATTTTCTTGAAGGTATCCTTAACAAAAAAACATCTTAAAATTGAAACCTGTTGGTGGCTAGCATCTCTGAGAACAAAATTCATGAGAGGATTATTGTTCAATACACAATCAGTTTTTGTCAGTAGCCACTTTATTTTTTAAAGGCAGACATCTAAGTAAAGATCACATCTCTGATCGAAGTAGGTGTGAAGCTGTTCACAAATAAAATATCAGGATAAAAGATGTCTAAAGAGAAAGTCCTACTTCAGGAACATAATCTTATTGTGAAGTGAAAGAAAAAGGCATGATTCCCAGAGTGACATTTACTTGGACAAAACAGTCATATTATAGCAAAAAAGAAATTCTTTACAACTGGTCGTGTCCCAAAAATAAAATATAACACCTGTCTTAAATAGGTGTCTTTTTTCACTCAGCCCCCTGATACCTAGAGCATCAAAACTGACGGGTTGATTGGTATAGTCCTTTCAAAAGGAACACAGATCTGCTATCTGTGGGTTAATCAAGCCATCATGATGATGAAACCACATTTGTACTCCTAATCTCAATATTAATGTGCCCTAAGTAGGTATTTTCAATGGAATTGAGAAGCATTCCTATGAAACTTTAAAAAGCTTGTTTAATTTATTCTAGTTCTCACTGTTCCACACTAAGTAAGCCCTCAGAGTCACAATTTTTTAGAAACAAACAAACAAACAAACAAACAAACAAACAACACCTGGTTAGTATAACCAATATTGCACTATCAGACTTCTGACTATTCCACATATAAACAAATAAATGCCCTCCAATTCTTTAATGCTGCTATTGTGAATTGCTATATGCTGTGAATTCATCCAAACATTCCCTTAGAAAGCTGTTAAATACTGATCCCTATGATCAGTTCAATACCTGAAGAGAAAAGCAGAAAGTGGAAGCATTAAAAGATTTGACCCATTTTATAACCATTTTATTCTGACCCATTTAATTTGAACCATTTTAAATGCTAGAGAGGAAATGAGTTGTTACATGCTTCTGTCTTTATGTGAAAAGGTAGAGGAGTAGCTGATTTCATCAGTAGCTTTATTTGTCATTTAATCAAATGAGAAACTAGAAACCAATTTTAATAATGCAACTGATACTGGATATATTCTCTCTCCTTGATATAACAGAGAAATTCACTTCAAATTAACTGAATGTTTTCTTCTCAACGGAGATAGGCATGTTTCTCTTCACTCTCATTTTTCATTCAGATGATCTTTGTATTGGGAAGAGATGCCTCATGTTTTAGAGGTCACCTGCTTCTGCTGATTCTTCTGTCCCTGAAGTCATAATCTTCTGCCTGTGACATCACAATTAGTTTCTGCAGAGCTGATTATAGCAACAAACAAAAGATTATGACTTCAGGTGAGGGATAAGCAGCAGGAACTGATGAGCTCCTGAGGAAAATGGTCCGTGTTGACGATTGTATCCTTAGAAACAAAGTACAGAAAGGAAAAGTTGTGCTCAAGTCAGAACAAAATACTTTAAATGAGACAGCAGTACAGCAGTATCTGTTTAGCAATTGCTTATTGGTCACATCCATATAATTATTTTCCAGATAACTGCTGCTTGATAAAAGCAAGGCATGGAAAATATTCAATATATAATACCAGGATTCCCAGAACTACATTTAATTTAGATTTACAAGACACAGATTGTCTCATTATGTATTACCCATACTACACAATAGATAAGCAGTGCACTTCACAATATCAATAAAGATACATTCCCACAGCATTTACAGTCTAGGTTAAATGAAAATATACAGAATCGTAAACAAGACTAAAGTACAAGATGTCAAGGCAGAAAAGAATGAATTAAATGATAATATAATTCTGTGGGAGGGTAATATCTTGAAACTAACATTTAGATTTTAGCATGAATTACTATCTGCACGCTGTTTAAGAAATTATATTTTTAATTACCCCTCAAGTTTAACCCATCGAGAAAAGCAGTGTTTTCTGTCTAATGATGACAGCACAGGGCTTTGGGACTCTACCATTTGCCTGCTGAATGACTTTAAATAAGTCACTCAACATCTCCAGATCTCATTATGCACTCTGTGAAATGCAGTGCTGTAACCGTTACAATATTAGTGACTTTTTAGTCCTTCATACGGGTGCAAACTCTGAATGACATAAATATCTGCTATATAAATATTTTCATAAGAGTTTTGAGCCATATTGTCACCTATTGTAAGCTATAGCCCTGAGAACCAGAGCTCCTACTAAAGTCAAGGACAGAATGAATTTCCCAAATTTTACACATAAAGAAATGATGAAGTTGCATTGTAAGGGAAGTGTGTATGAAAATCACTTTCCCTTCTGCTTTTGGAGCAAGAAGTACATATCAAAGATATCAGAAATGATACTTCTGAATAATAAATTTAGGTTTCCCCTCAAAAAATATTCAATGGAAGAGAAAAAATCCCCTGTAGTGAAATAGAAAATAAAGAGCTTGCTAAAGCTGCAAATGTTCAGCTTGTTGATACAGTACTTTGAAACCTGTAGAAGCCTTCATTTTGACTCTGCAGCAATATATCTTCACTCAAAGGCTTTCTAGCTATTAATATTCCATAAATTATAATTAATCTTTTTAAATCTTACCTTGATGAAAGAAGCCAAGCAGCTAAGATTAAGTCCTTAGTCCCTAAAATTTCCACTTGCCTAGAGGGTATTCTCCTGGGCTCAGTACTCAGCCCCCCACTGATTCTAATTTATATAAATGATCTGTTTCCTCTCTCACACTACTGTAGGGGTACCATGCATACAGGCAAATTAAAGACAGGGTGGTGATAATGAATTACTAGGTAGACACGTTCCTCATGGGCTGCTGCTAACGCTGATTTAATTAATTCTACAAGTTAAAATTCAAGTTGAACTTCAAGTATTGTCCAGGCTGTGGCCAAATGGCTAAGGGAAGTAATACCTCTTAAGGCTTGATCTGACTAGGAGTCATATATTTGAAGTCAGTGGGGAGAAAAAAAAATAAGTAGAATAGTAAAATTAATAATAACGAAGTACCTAATCTAAATGGAACTAGCTCAGAAGATATATAAAAAGGTGTTAGTGTTAGGTCAGAGGTTGGACTCAATGATCTTGAGGTCTCTTAATAAATTAATAAAGTAGTTGTTTTTATCATGCACAGGGGATTTTGAGGTAATCTGAAATTGCAGTCATGGGAACAAATTACTGAATGACATATAAATGAAATTCTCAGGGAGCACACCAAATACAGATAGCAATATGCATTCATTCTAAAGCTGTGCTGATTTCTGAGCAATAGACAAAGATTATAAGAAATAATTCTATGTGACAAACTCAATTATTATTTTTGTAATTGTTTTTTAAATCCACAGAGAGACAAAGCTACTTGTTTTTGGTTTTGGTTTTGTATGTGTGAATTATTTTTTCTTTTACTCTCATATATTGACGCCAAAATGAATAGAAAACTCAATGTTTGCTTTAGAATCCCATTTTTTGCATATCTTAATGCCACCTGCAGCTTTTGGCATGGTATCCCCCTAAAGCTTATACCCTGAAATGCTTCAGCGAGACAAGAATCATGATGTGGCAGTGAGGACACCCCAGCAATATTTGGCTAGACTGATATATGCACACCTGAGAAGGATGTTTCCACAGACACTGAGAAACAAAAGATTACAAAGATAAGCAACATAACAGCACTTGAAGAATGGGAGGAAACGCTGCAAGCCATCCTCTCATTTTATGGTCTCTTCAGGAGTGGATGATCTGGAAGAATGCATCCATTTTATAAAACCAATGTACCTATTCATGATGTTTGTAATTGCATTCCTGACAAATTAACTTTGTCCACAGATGTTTACAGTGTCTTGCTAAGGTGAAATTAAACTGAAGGTGTTTCTTTGTTTGAGTTTGTGTTCTTTATCTCAAATTTACTCAGTGTTTGACAGGTGGTTCTTATGCTCTTCCTCCAGCATAAAGCACAAAAGCACGAGGTGTGTAAATGAATCTAGACAGATATATTCATTGCATAGGCTGTACTCTAAGGAATGTAAAATATGGGTTCAAATGCCATCTCCACATCATGGGCAGCTTTTTTTTTTTTTTTTTTTTTTTTCTTTCTTTCTTATACTAGTGAAGTATAAGAAGCAAAATATTTAAAAACTCTGTGTGAATTGGCTTTGTGACTAAGCTGAAAATACTTGTTCTATACTGAAAAACTTCAGGTTTCTGAGACCAGTTACTTTTGTTGTTCTGTGTGAGATAAGAAGCAAAAAAAGGTCAGAGGTTGGACTCGATGATCTTGAGGTCTCTTCCAACCTAGAAATTCTGTGATTCTGTAAAATAGTGAAATTCTAAAGATGCCTTATCCAATCTCCTGAACAGATTCTGTCCAAATTAATGGAAATGTACGAATTCAAAGTATCTGGAAGCTGGGAGGCTTTTCATTCAGAGCAAGTACAGCTACACTTTACCTGACTTATGGAATACCGAGGAAAGACTGCAGTCAATACTGTATTTAGTAATCCAGTTTAGTAAGCAATAATTTGACAGTACTTAGAATCTTTCTTAAAAATGCTGCCAAGTTGGATCTTCTGTTATAAAATGTAAAATAAGTTTTCTGCAAGTCTTTGCAGTTCTCTGCAAATCTTCTCAGATGGGAATATCTGCATTCATTATGAATTATTATAAAGCATTTTGCTTCTATAACAGCAGTTTGCCAAGAAATAAATATTCCCTGAATCAAAATTAGAGACTGACCTTCAAAAGCATGAAATTAACCTCTTGGTGCATGAGGTATTAGAATTGAATATATATATATATATTATTTTCTTTCTGGTTTTTGAACTTCCTCTTCTAAGTTTGTGTGCTTATGACAATGTTTGTCATTCACCACAGCTAGGCATCTGGGGAATGCTAATATACAGCACTGGATGGAGCAGAGGTCTCTGCCTTTAGTGACAAATGAAGAACAATTAATGACAAACAAAATGAGGACACAACCGAACTAAGAAAAGATAGAAAAACAACTAGACATCAACCTGATGAGGAAGTACAGAACAGCGCACAGAGGACATCTTCCTTGATTGATGTTGTTTAAACAAAGACAGCTACTGAACCAGGTGGGCTGAAGAGGACAGAAGACAGTGAGATGACCTAGCAGCAGAATCTGCAGAGTGCAATGAAGGAGTTGCCCTCAACAGTTACCTCTGACTGAGCTCATTTAAGCACAAGCATTCACCTGTGAAAGTTTGCAGCAGGGAAGATATGAGAACTGAAGGTGATATGGTATGCATAAAATAGTTCAAGGTTCTGACGGAGAAGAAGAAAAATGAATGAAATAGCTGGTAAGATGTAAGACTGGAGTTCAAAGAAAAAGAAAAAAAAAGCATTAAAAGGTTATCATAAAAGAAAGTATATGATGGTCACAAGAAGGAAAGAAAGCAGAAAATAAAAAAGACAATTTTACGTCAACATCAAGAAAGCAGAGCTATATGATCAAGGATATTTTGTCAAAAACATTCAACAAGCTGTTTTACTAAAACAGAAAATTACAAACAACAACAATCAATCAATAGGAATGCTATCATAAAGTATCATGCTTTGGAAGTGCCTGTTTTCCATAAGCCACCTGCCACAAAGAAAGACATAAGATTTGTATCAAAGAGAAATTTCTATTAAAGCTGACAATTTGTCAGCCTGAAGCCATATCTGATGAAAAGAAAATATTTAATTAATCACAACATGAGCATAAGCCACTGAAAGGGCCATGGAAATTTCCTGTATGACCCTTGAACCAGAGACATTATTTCCAGTAGATACCAGCACAGTGCACCAACGAGACACTACACAGAACTTCATGTACAATCCTTCCGCCATTCTGAAGAGCTAAATGAAATCAGAGCTACTGCTTTCATTTAGTAGTCAGTTTTATAAGGTTTACATTGGTAACCAAGAGGCTGGAACATTTGTCTTAGTGAACAAGGAAAAATAGAAAAAAATAAGATTATGTAGAAAAAAAAAAAAAGTATTTGCACCTTAAAAATGCATCGAGTAAGTGTGTGCCAGAAAGGAAAAAAACAAACAAACAAACAAACTGATTTCACTTAGCTGAAAAAATGGTGATATAAAAAGAAATGGATATAAACTGATGATGATGTTACGTTCAGTTTGTAAACTAAAATAGTAATTAAAATGAGGGAAGTAAGAATCTGGAAAGGAAAACAACCATGTTTTATTAGTCAATGCAGTGAATGAGAACCTAACTAACTTTAAGAAGGAGCCTTACTGATGTATGAAAAAAGCTAGATTGTGTGCATATTCCCAACATCGGGGAGCAAGATTTAGTAACCCAGGATCTCTCTTGTAATCCTGTGTCCCTGAGTTTAAAGGACTATTTGTGCAGTTGCAGATATTGCTCTTCTAACCCACAAACAAGCCCGAGCACTTAGAAATGCAGAAATAAAGCTGACAACCTTAAGGATAAACATGGGAGACTCTTCATCCAAGATATGTCACTGCTGTCAATAAAGACATTGATGTACTGTGGCTTCTCTGTCACTGCAAGTGTGCGATGTCAGTTCAAGACCTACATGACATCAGTGAAATCTTTTGAACATAAATCCCTTGGCACTGGCAAAACATATAATACCATTTCTGCTTTTTATTAATTTCTGACTCAGGAAAGGGTGTGTTTTATTTCACTGCAGTTTTACTGATTATTTTGAAGTACTAAATTTTCAATTTTCTGTTTTCTCCATGCAAATTAAAAATAATAACATAGGACCAATGCTAATGAGGTTCTAGCCTAAGATAGGAGGGGGGAAACAAAACAAAACAAAACAAAATACAAACAAACAAGAAGAACAATACTCTCAATGGAGGATGTCTTCTGGCTTACAGTATCAAATAAACCTACAGCATAGTTTATAAGGTTTTATGGTGACAAATACAATTGTAATGTCAATGGGACATAATGGGACCTGTATTGAAAGATCAGAACAGAATATCTATCAATACTTGGGGAGGTTACTACTGTAGGGATGTCCATGTGGATACCTCTTGGTAGTATGGTCTGGATAACAACAGGTAATAAAGGATGAGTGTGGATGCAAAGAAACTACTCTATCCACCTCTGAGGAAGAGGATTTTATGCCAAACCAATAATGATATTAGGAAATCAACAATGATGAAATTTGCTTAAGATGACCATCTTAAAAATTAGCCTGATTAAACAGAAAACAGTGTTGCCACAAGCCTATGGAGAAAAGGAAGAGTCATCTGTAAATGAATTATAGAAGTACAAGTATTTTTAACAGTGGGAAAAGACTGGAACTGAAAGATGGAAACAGCAGCTACCAAGAGTTTCCCTGCCAACATCACAACCCTGTCTTGGCCAAAAAGGGTGTACTTCTGTGGGTGTCATCAAAGGATGTCGGGAACAGTCAGCATCCGGGACATGCACTAACAGCTCAGGGTATACACAGGTCATCTTGTAAGAGGCCCTTCTCACCACTGTGAGCATTAGAAGACTGTAGGGTTTGGCATGGGGCATGGGTACACATGAAGTTGGAGTATCTGCATCTTGAACAAGAGGGGAACACCACTCCCTGGAATGTATGCATTCTTGTAACTCACACATACTGTGAAGGAAAGGTGGGTATGGGTGTGTGTGGTTTTCTGGGGTTAAAACTTTTTGGTATTAGTTATAGAAGGATGTTTACAAATTTGCTGTTCTATTGTAACATCTGTCTAGTTTATCTGTTGTTTTCTTTCTTTTATTGCTAATATAGATCCTGAGTATATAATTTATTGACCTCTAGTTAATTAAAGAATCACAGAATCACAGAATTGTCTAGGTTGGAAAAGATCTGAAGATCATTGGTCCAACCTCTGACCTAACACTAACAAGTCCTCCACTAAACCATAACACTAAGTTCAACATGTAAACGTCTTTTAAAGACCTCCAGGGATGGTGACTCCACCACTTCCTAAGTAAAGGGGTGCTAAGTAAAGCGCCCCATGGTCAAAAAAAATATATTTCTGTGTTGGCACCAGCCTCTGAGCCACGTGTTTATCAGGTGGGCTTTCCTTGTCCTCTCTGTACCCCTCCCTGCCACCGTAGGGATGGACGAAAACACCACCTGTACTCCCACTCTATCCACTAATTGTCCCAGTCCCCTAAAGTCTTGTTTGATGGTTTTCAGGCTTCTCTCTTAAATGTCATCACTGCCAGCCTGGACTATTAAAAGAGGGTAATAGTAAGAGGGACGAACCAGGTTGGGAAGCTTTCTGGCAATGTCCCTGTCCCTGGCCTCAGGGAGGCAGCAGACTTCCCTATGGGTAGGGTCAGGCTGACAAATAGGGCCCTCTGTTCCCCTGAGAAGAGAGTTGCTCACAACAATCACCCTTCTTTCTGTCCTGGTGGAGGCAGTCCTGAGGCGTGGAGTCGATTTCCTTGCCCTAGGCATCCTCCTGGGTAGACTTTCTACCTCTTCCTCAGCTACTGGTCTCTCAAGCTCCAGGGCCTCAAAACTGTTGCATAAGGGCACCTGGGAAGGTGGGGCTGGTTGGGGGGGGCATCGCCTACGATGTTGAGCAGGGACCTGTTTCCATTCCTCCTCAACTCCTAGGTCCCCTGTCTCTGCCCGACAGCAACAGGGCAGGAGGTCCACCCCCATTTGGGGTGTCTCACCCCTGTGCCTGCCCTTCAGGCCACGCAGGGAGTCACTCCACAAGTTTGTCTCCCGCTCACACTCCCTGATATCCCTCGACCTCTCGACCTCCTCCTTGAGTTCTGCCACGAGGCGGACCAGGTCATCCACCTGCTCGCACCTCACGCACACAGTCTCTTTGCCCCCCGCAGGTGGTAGCAACAGGCTCAGGCACTCAATGCACCCAGAGACCTGAACTGCCACAGTTTTGATCGGGCAGTCGGTCTGGGTGTGTACAGACTTCCTGGAGAGCGCACTGTGCCTGGTGTACACCATTGCAGCTGAGCTAGCAGTAAACCGCCGTTAAAGGTGTTCGTATGGGCAGGGGGAAGCACTCTGCCCTTCCTGCTCACCCTGCCTGCGCGAACTGCCGCACCACGCCCTTCTGATGAGCCACACCCTTCTGACATGCCACGCCCTGTTTGCCCATCCTGTTCACCACACGCCTTGTTGCCTGTGCTCCTTAGGGGCAGCTTATGAACGGCTGGGGAGGGGGCACTGCTGGCTCCGCCTATGCCTCGTTCTCGCCTCATTCACCTCCCTCGAGCTGGTGGCTCCCTCGAGTGGGCTCGGTGCCGGAAAAATTAGCCCTGTCTGTCTGACCCCCCGCTCAGCTGCAGAACGCATCTGCCCCGGAGCCGATCGCCTCAACAAGTCAGTATCACCAAGATACATGTATCATCAATATCATCAACATACCACCATATAATTCTGACAGACCTTACTATTTCTAATTTTTGAGCTCTACATCACTGCTCCCTCCTTAATACAGAAGTGGTTACTATCCACCTATATCACTACCTTGTTACTGTTTGCATAAATGCACTGCACATGTCCTTTGTTAAGTGTATTTCAGGGAAGTAAGTGTATATGGGAAGTAATTGGAACCAAGTTTAATTTTACACTTCCTTCCACATCCTCTGTTTATTTTGTCCCAGTTAAAAAAAAAAAAAAAAAAAAAAAAAAAGTGGATATACCTGCAACTTCAGTATTCTATCAGTTCTACACTTAGTTCCAATAAAGCAAAATCAAGGGCATAGTAGGCAGCATAGTGAAGTTTACTACTCTGATACAGGACTAGATATTCTTTTGGTAGCACAGAGAAACTTAGCCACCAGAGCTCACAAAAAGTTTCTTTCATGAACATGCTTGTCATTCCAAAGGACAAAAATACACAAATACACCAATAAATCTTTCATATTTTATGTTGTTTTATTTTGCTTAGCAACACTCAGTAAAGATGGCTGTCATAACTGTCAAGTATTGTACAGTTAAGCCTTTAAGTCTGTCTGTTCTGATGGGCGACTTCTGCTAGTTTTGGTGCCTTATGCATGATGCTTCCATCCACACAGTAACATGATGTATTCAAGTAGAACTGAGCTTACTTTTGGCTAACAAGTTTGGATGCAAATGAAAAACTTGTAGTAAGGAGTTTGAGACAAGTGGCGAAGTGGAGAAATTAAAAATTGCACAAAATGCTCACTGTAATGAAACTGTTCAGTTCCAAACTTAAATAACTACACTTTAGGTGAAATGTACAAGAAGAAGTGTGTCTGTGGATAAGTTTAGAGGAAGTAGTCTGTACATGATTTGATTTACAAATGTTTAAGGAAATTCTAAACTTAGATAAGAATCATCATGTTTCCCCACAGTTTGACTTTAAAATAACAATAGCCATAATTTGAGCTGTGATATAGAAACTATAATTAAACACAACATCTTACATACTGCTGATTACATTCTAGAACTTCATAATAAATCACAGATATAAATTGAATATGAGCATGTAAGATGGAGTGAATCCCATTTTTTTCCCTCAGACTTTGAGATATGGTAAAGTGGTTTGTATTCATATACAGGCTGTTTTGAGATAATTCTATTTTTATTTTATTTCAAATTTACTGGTCTATCAAATAACCTGTCCAATCATAAATAAATAAATAAATTTTACTTTCAGTATTTTGACAGCTTCAGCATAATTGACATGAAGATATATTGTATAGTATTTGCTTAAAACAGATAAACAAATTTCCAGTTTTACTTAAGTAGCAGAAAGAAAACCTCCATAGCAGGTTCTTGCAGGTTCCACGCACTGTATAAAGCTTTTTGCCCCATCAGGCTACACAAGCTACAGGCCCTGCCTCCCCTGCCTTTCCTCCCCCCCCCCTCCTCCTCTTCCTCAAAAAAAAGAAAAAAAAAAAAAAAAAAAATGGAAATTCGAATTTAAATGTGTAAATGTTGTTGTTGTTGTTTACATTCATTTTTGTATTGATTAATGTATTTCTCTTTTTGTTTATAATGATTCAATAAATGAAATCCCAAACTTATGAACTGTTAGCAACTTACACTCAAGCAAAAAAATGAATGAAAACCATTTGTTGATCTAGAGCTCTTTTTAGAGGAGCAGCAAAGTTATTGCAGGCCTTTTTTCTCATAGTACCGGTCACATTAAACTACCAGTGCCCCAGCAACTGCCAGCATTTACTGTCATGTTATATACAGAAGCTACACTGAATATAAACAATCCAAACTCTTTGACAGAGAAACACTAAGGAGAAATGTTAAGCAAAAAGACTGCTGTCCTAATTGCCTCCTCTTAAATATTAAGATTCCTCATATTTAGTTATGTGGAGGGTATTTAGAATAAGTCAGGTTTAATTATGTTCCATTTTCCTTACAGCCATTTTATCCTGACAACATTTACATGGTTCAAGGCGATCAAAAGGACAAATGTTTTCACTTACTTATTCAATTTCATGGAACATTCCATGTCTCACATCACGTTTCACAGCATTTCTTAAGCAAATGGAAAATAAAACCTTGAAATATGCTTTTCATATAGTCACCAGTCAAGGTTTCCACAAACTTGACATTTTGCAGATTAAAATGCAAGTACATCTGCACACCAAATGGAACAGCTGTGATTAAATTAAGATGTTTAAGTACTGTATAAATATAAATATTCATATATATGATTGCAGTACTTTAAAAAAAATTTGTTGTACTGTGCTTAAAAGTCTTGATCACACATGTTTAATGAAAGATGGCATGTTCCTCTTCTGAGATATATAGATATAGAATTTCATATACAAAGCATATGCACTTACAAGTGCACCTATCACATATCTTATTACTTAACAGGAAGTTAGAACAATGATCTACAGTACCAATAGCACACAGGTGAACTAACGAACCATGTGATACCAGTGCAAAATTGTGAAGACACGAATTCTATTCATAATGCTTTGGAAACTGCTTCATTTTACATCTTACATTCTGTCCATGGCAATGCTTCCATAGTTTCCACAATGTCATTGTTCCACAACTTTTATCATTTGGCACTTTTCAAGTCCTTATCTTAGAAAAGAGTATAGTAAAAGTAAGCTCTACCAGGAGTTGTTTTGCTTTGTTTTGTTTTTTTAAAAAAAGGTTTTGAGGAAGTCATCAAAAGTGGGATTGATCTCATTGTGATTTAGTTTTCAAAAGGTGAGATCCTGATCAAGTTGCATCTGTAATGTCTTTCCATAGTCAATGAAGAACTGATGCTTCCCAGGCAAGATGCCTTTATGAAGAATGGCGAATTACCCTCTCATGGAAAGTACTGTGGCAAAGTCTGCAGAGTTAAGATCAAGATCACATGACAGTTTATGTTCCCTGAAAATGGCAAAGCCAAATTGGTATATGACTTGAGGATCCCCATCTTCCAGCAGATCCTCTTTGGCTCTGTCATTGGGAGAAAATGAAAACACCACATTATTTTCAAGATATAAAGAAAAAAAATCTTAGTAGTTCATGTTAAGAATTTGAAGTAATCTCTTTTTTATTTTTATAGTGGCATGGATTACCATTAGTATTATAATGGCACATCTACATAATCTTTTGCAAGCAGATGTAAGCTCATTTTGTGTTTGACTGCAGCCAGATATATACGAATCAGCACTAAGTAGGTCTCATTGTTAATGCAGTGCTAGAGCTTATAAACCTTTCTCACAGTGCCTGAGCAAATGGGTGAATATAAAAGAGAATTCTTCTGTAGAAGATGCTAGTTAAAGCTGTCTTGGTCAAGTAGAAAATCACAGTGGGTACTGACCCCATAAGGAAGAAAAAAAGAATAAAAGATGGTTAAAAACAAATGAAGACTAAAGCATAGCCCTTTTCAAACTTGAGTATTGACACATTGCTGTAGCAGCTGATTTCACATATATCCATTTCCTCAAAGAAGATCATTCATTCTGGCACAGCACAACCCCCAGTACTTTGTTTAGAATTGATATCATAATTAGAATCATCCCATCATATGTCATATGCCCTCAACACTAACCAGAGCAGGAGCTGTAGGACATTGCAGGAAGTTTCAAGCCTTTTACAAAATGCTGTTCTGTAATACTTCTAATACTTGTTCTCTTTATTTCTTATATTTCCCCTTCACAGATGTATTATTTCATATATCGTCTAGTAGAATATATTAACAATAATATGCTATCCATATATTGATAAAGATTCAGAAAACATCTTTCTGTTTATTGTAGTTGTAATTTCTATTGTAACGGGTATAGAGTAAAATGAGTTATTTGAATATATTACAGTTAGACAATATTGTGCAAGATATCCCAAGAGAAAATCAAATGCCATGTTTTGGCTACCTGTAGATGTTGTGACAAAGAACCGTGGAAACCATGTTTTTAATAATACAGCAGTAGATGTTAGCTGACTCTTTCAGTTTGTTGAATGCTTATAGAGGGATGCAGCAAAGATACCTGCTAATGGAAAAAATGCAGAAAGAGAGGCAAAAATGAATCCAACATATTAGGCTACAGACAAAACAGCTTGTAAGAGAAAGCGGAACCATAGCAACAAAGTACTTTAAAAATTTAGGGTGTAGTGAACATTTTGTACTGGACACTGCAGCCTGGGACCCTTTGTCTGAAAATGCTTCCTTAACATCCAACCTTTCCTACGCTTGAAGCCTATGATTATTTTCCACTAACAAGGTTAAGTGCTCAGTTATAGAAATCTTTGTGTCAATCATACTTCATCTAGTAAGATGAGTTTGGACATCAATTTACTAATTGTCATCTACGTTAGCAGCTTGTATAATACAAAGGTTCAGGGTTTTGTGTGTTGCAGTCTGGTATGATTCTAGCACCAAACATCTAACTGTTTGTTTACTAGCAATGATGCTTTCACCAGTTGCTGGTCCTACAGAGGCAAGTATAACTATACTTAATGTGAAACAAATTTCTGTATCTCTGATTGTTGTAGCATTGCTATTATAAACTTGTGCATGCACAAAGAACAAGTTGGTAGAGGATCTCAGAGAAAATGTGCTTTCTTTCCACGGACAGTACCTTATGCCCATTGTGCATGTGAGGTGCTCGCGATAGTACCCCAGAGGAGTTACGCCTTAGGTCCTGGCAAATACTCCAGGAAAATAATTCAACCTAAAAATCTACACATTTGCATCTAAAAAGAAACCATCTGATGCAGTCGATTGGCAAGGCTGAGGTACCCAACATTACAGCAAAACTGGGCTTTAAAGCAGTTTTCTTAAACTAAAATATTACTTAAACCTAATAGTAGGAAGAAAAAATACTTAACACTAAAATAATAATCTATGCTCAGATAAGTTTTTTACTTTATATCTCAAGCAAAGGAGAGCAGAGATCTTTGCAATGATCTGTTTTAAATACCCAGAAGACTTTGCTGTGGCATGGGAAGATCCTTTTATGTTTTCAGCCTGTTATTTCCAAATACTGTTCTTCCAAATTTCTAGCCATACAAGTATAATCTTCCTTATACTCTGTTAATATATACTAGCAGCTCAAAACACATTTTTAATAAGCCCATTGAAGTGCTTGTCTGCAGTTTTGTCTTCCTACTTCTGTCTTCCTACATGTTTGTCAAGCAGTCCTCTACTAACCAATATTCAGAAACATTCTCTTCACGTATTGTGTTAATAAACTGTAAAGAACTGTTCTTCATCATTCATGGAGTTGTTAGATGATGTGAGCAGATGTGAACCAAGTTTAACTAGAGTTTCATATGAATCTCTACAAATCAAAATTGCCATGTTTCGAAATGATCAATATACACTTGGTACACCATGCAAAAATGTCATACAACTCTGGTAATAACTTTTCATACACCCAACATTGGGTTCCAAAAGCCTTCATATTCATAGCACTTTTTTTCCCCCACATAATAATGCCTGATAATATCATAGTACTTTGCATTTCTGAATTTTATCATTTTTTTGTTTGTTTTGTTGTTTGTTTGTTTGTTTTCCCCAGATAATAAATCACTTGAAAACTCAGTAAAATTATGATTACTATAAAAAGCAACAGTAAATTTTAGCAAATGGGTCCAATCTCGATTTTCCAATCTTTGTACTTAGCCAGTCATGATGACCATCACCTGTTCCTCTTATTTAGTTCATCATAATATATGGCACTATAAAATTCATTTGATTGAAATTGGATGATATAAAGGGCACAAAAAAGGTGACATATACGCTAAATTTAAAATAGAGGAATGGTTACAATACCTCATTCAGTTTTGGCTTTTAGGTGGTTAACAACATTTCATTTGATATTAATACAGTATCTCCTTCCTAATGTAGATTTTTCAGGAAAGAGCATAATTGCACAGAAATGCTCCAGAAAATCATTTGCACTTGCTATGCAAAAGCGAAGGCCATGAGTGAGCGACTTGTTTAATAAAAATGAAGATTTGTTCCAGCTTTTAAGTAGATGCACATGGTAGATAAATGCTTTTCTCTTTGGCCATTATCCAGAGAATATCAGAGCTGATAAAATACACAGTGGATTTATTATTAGCTGCCAGAATAACATACTCAAAGACATTGGTCTGCCTACAAGCATCCACTGCACCATTGCCAGCACTTGAAGGGGCCCCAGGACTAGGTGAATCACTCTGTGGTCCAAAGCACCTTTATTGCCACCCTTGCTGTATTACTATCCCCTTGGACTCTCACTGAATTTGACATTTGGCTTACAACTACAAAATTCCTTTGGATAATTTCATCCAGAATCACAGCTGGACTCCTTCTTGAGTTTGCATTTATAATGAGAATAATGTACTTGGGCCCGCAAGTGTGAATAACACTGCTTCCTTTAGGAGAAGTATCCTAATATATATGGTTGACTAGGGAGTCTGCTGCTGTCCTTCCTCTTCTGTCAAATGACACACTAATATAGCAAAACAATACAAGGAATTGGCTATAAGGAGTAAGTTTCAGAGTTGGAAGCCTGAGCTTTGCCCTCCAGTTTTTCAGAAATAAGTATTCTACCATGATTAAATACTATGATAATAATAGTAGTAAATGACAAAATAACAAGTAAATCGTTTAAAATACCAAATTTAAAAAAATAAATAAAAATCAATAGGAGTTCCTTTAGACCTACTCTTACAAAGAAGTCTTTAAGCACTTCGGAATAAACACACTTTGGAATAAATATTTACAGTACCACGAATCAAATGACCTAGCAGGTAAGATACATGTACAAGCACTGGAAGGCTTTAGAAGACCAACACCGCTCCCCCAAAAAATAAAAAAATAATAGTCAGAGATTAAAAAATAGCAGGGACAGATACCTGTTGTTGCCAGGTTAAATCATAGGGTGAAACACTGTGCCGCATCTCCCTTTGCAGAAATATTATGATACAACAACAACAAAACAGCATAACAAGAATGGAGAAAATAGTCCTTGCTTTCTTCAAAACATGTCCTGGCATTATAAAAATGTTCCAACAAAATGATCAGAATGATCCCCTTCTGACTTTAAAATAAATTAATCTAGAGGTGGGGAGAGGGCTTTTTAGCATATACAAGTGTAAGTAAACAATGACATCAGAAATAAACCTTAGGCTGTGAAATTTTAATGTCACATCAAAACTCCACTTAGTCTAAAAGAGCTTAGGGTTAATTCACTGAGCATATCTCACTTGTAGTCAAGCCTTATCAGCTGACCAGTGCAATCTTTTTGATTTTTCCTTTCTCCTATTCCTGTTTTATCCTTAATTTATGCTGAGAGTAGCCCTTTTGTCTTCATTCAAGTAAAAATCCCACTCATATTAAAACTCTTGTAGAAAAGCCTATATTTATGAACTACTTAACTCAATTTTGAGATGAAAGATGTTTAAATAAGCTTTAGATAAACATTCCAAAACGCATTCTGAGTTAGTAAGTCTGTATAGCTCCACTGACTTCAGTGAAGTAATGTCTCTTTAAGCCTGCTAAGGATCTGAACTACAGGTTTCTGGAAATTTGTGATATTTATCCTTGAGTGTTTGAACCTTATCTCAGACTATTAATTGTCCATACTTTACACAGTATCTTTTAAAAGCAGATTTTACTGAGGGTTTACAATAAATGAGGACATATCTTCAACATCTTATTTGAAGTAACTGATAAAAAAATATATTTCAAACTATTCCAGTGCTTTGCACAATGTTAAAACCCATGATGTTTAGTCCTTGCTCCGAGCAAACTTCAAGCAAATTCATGGCTTTCAACAAATAAATGAAAAATGTAAACTACTTACTTTCCGGGGGATTGCAACACACAAGCCTATGGGACATTTTTAGATGAAAGGCAGTTTGGAACAAAAAGTTGTCATAAGCTTGTCACTGTCACAGCCTTTACTAGCATTTGCTCAAGTTCCCATTCAGCATAAGAAAGCATGCTATTTCCATAAATAAGGTGATTCACATGATTGTCGTTTTTCCCTCTAAATTCCTTGTTTGTAAGTGTATTGAGCTACAACCTATCCCATGCTAATGAAGTGCCACAAAAACACTTTCTACACTGTCAGTTTCTCGTTTCTCATATTGATCCAGTGTAAAGGCAACAGAATGCTCATAAAAACCTGAACAATAATCCTCAACAACCAATGTTAAAAAATAAATAAAAAGGATTGCTTGGAAGTACAGGTTTGAAACAGAACATTTGGATACAGATTTTGACTTGGTGTGCCAACTCAAGACTCGGAAACTTTCAAAGTTTTTTTTAAGGCAGAGGACTATTGCAAGCAGAAGTGCCATGTATTTTACAATCCAAGGTGCTAGTGGTCTACAGGGGGTACATTATTAGCAAAAGCTCAAGGCTATATTCTGCCCTCGATCTGCATGAAGAACTAGCATTCATGTCAAGTACATACACAGACCTCAGGCAGTTTATGGCCGGTAGTTAGGAATGACATGCTAAACTTTTCCTGAATGTAATGTCAAACACACTGCAGTGGTATTGATTAACCTAATTTTTCTGTGCTTTTCACTCTTGCTGTGGTGATAAACTGTACTGTTACAAGCTGACACAAAGCCTGAAACTGCATTTAAAGTAATGAATGCCTTTTCACGACACAAAGGGGGCAAACCGAAGAAGTATTTAGCCTGAATTAGTAGCAAGTACAGGAAATATGAAAGTAATGTGTTTCTCCTAAACTGCTTTTCTTCTGATGAAAAATGGTTCTTTATTTTTTTTCCTTCTTTTCCTACTCTTTTTTTCTTTTCCTGACAGAATGGAAATTGTACCAGAATCAGTGGTTCTATAGTGTTTCACACCATTCAAGATCACATATGTGAGGGTGACCACTGTCAGCTGTTGCCAAGTGTACTGGGTCTTGCTGGGATGTTAACTTTACCTGCAGCAGCCCATACAGTGCTGTACTCTGCACTTGTAGCTAGAACAGCACTTTAGCTAGAATAGCACTGTAGCTATCACACCACTGTTGTGTCTGCTGCTGAGCAGTGCTGGCACAGCATCAGGACTCTCTCTAACCCTCCTACGGGTGAGCAAAAAAGTGAGAACAGAAACATCACCAGAGCAGATGACCTAAACCAACCAAAGGGATATTCCATACCATATGATGTCACACTCAGCAATAAAAGGTGGAAAAAGAAAGAAGAGGAGAGGGGTGGGCTCTAGTTGTGAAAACGTTGGTCCTCCTCCTGAACACCAGCTATGTGCGTTGAGGCCCTGCTTCAAGGACATGGTCAAGCATCGCTCATTTGTGGGAAGTAGAGAGTAATTTCTTTCCTCTGCACTTCCACATAGCCTTTTTTTTTGTGTGTGTGTGTGTGTTGTTTTTTTTTTTTTTTCCCCTTTCCCCCACCCTTTTCCCCTTTCCTTTTATTTTCCCTTTAGTTGAATTGTTTAATTAATAATAATATTTCCTTAATAACTATTTCTTTTTTTCCTTTAATTAAAATATCCTTATCTCAACCCGTGAGTTGTTCTTTCCTTTATTTCTTTCCCTCATCATCTAAGGAGGGGGAGTGAGAGAGCGGTTGTGGTGTTTAGCTGCCTAGCACAGTAAAACCACCACACCAAGAAATGTCCAAAAAAAGTTATTCCCCTCTGCTTCTCTCCTTCTGCTCTCAGAAAAGATTAACAACAAAAAAAGATAACTCAGTGTATGTTTAACGTAGTAAAAGCAAACACATTGTAAAATACCACTAGCATATGAAGAGAAACTCTACAATTCCAAAATGAAATGTTGCTAATCTCTTTCAGGACTAAGTCTTCATGCTCTAAGAGCTGGAAGCCACGAAGGAGATCTTCCTCTTTACAACTTTTTCCTTCATTTCAATGAGACAGTCTATTTCCAGTTTAGTAATCCACAACACTTAATGAGAATCCTTAGAAATGTCGCATTGTGTGACCTGGAATATGATGAGTGATAAGGGAAATATTACTAACTGATTTATTATTTAATGGTACATAGAATGCAGGTCAGCTACTCAGACTAAAGGACACTACAGAAATACAGGACGAGAAAATACAGGAGGAGGTGTTCATAAATAATATATTACTTAGACAGTGGATAGATTGGCCATTTAAAAATATATATTTTCAGGATTTCCAAGATAATATAATATTTTATAACTTAAAAAATCATAACATTTTTAAGGTCTCTTTTCAATTAGTTTTTCAATTGAAATACATGTATTTCAGAAGATTTGTATCAGTTTACACATTAAGTACTGAGACTGAAATTTTGAAAATAAATATTTACTCCTTTAAAAATACAAGGACTATCAGGATTTTATTTTTTTGTAGAAGTGAAAAGACAGCAGTAGGGCAACCAGGTAACATCTCATTGATCATCATCATGATTGTGTAATAGGATGATTTAGAAAACAAAACAAAAAAAAAATCTTTTTAGATCAAACTTTGCTCTAAAATGTCTCCTAAAAATTTGTCTTGAAGCTTAGGAGGGTGTAGTTTGCTGTCTTTGACATCTGTAGCTGACCAGTTCTTTAAAGGGGAGGGAGCATACAGACAGAAAGATGAGGAGTAGATGTACCCTATCATCAGCTTTTGGTCCATTAACCAGCTCTAAGCAGATGAAACCTGCTTTGTGAATATTAATTAAACTGGCCACATTTCTTAGTAGGAAAGTTTAGGATTAAAAAGGATTAGCATATGTCATTCAATAATTTCAAAGCCGTCACTAGTCTTCATTTCTTCATTTTATGTTTTTAATGGAGTATGGTGTGTCTTAGAGAATAACGTTTGTTCAACATGTTTAACCTCCAATTGGTACTTGAAATTATTAAATCCCCATTAAGTTTATTTTATAATTTGTCATCTAAATGATAATTTATATCTTTCCTTTATGCCTCTTTAGTTTTAAATTATGAACATTAATTGAGCAGCCTGAGAACGGCAGCAGAACTTTGTAGTTAACCTTATCACATGAGCAGCTGAATGCTATTCTGAAAGGCTTGTAGGACTAAGTTCAACCTTTGGTTAACCCTTCTAAATTTCTCTCACCAGATCCAAAGAATTAAAAGACCCAAAGCCTTTTTTTTTTTTTTTTTTTTTTTTCCCTATGCAGTTCCCCAAATCCTGACAAAGTGAGTTTGTTCCATTTAGTATATTTCCTCAGGGGCTTTGTCAGTTTAGTTTTATTTAAAGCTGCTGTATTTCATGAGATACTTAACACTATGCAAAAGGTGCTGCACTTCATATAAAAAAGTAATTTAATCAACCTGCATTTAAATTTTCCTGTAAATCTGTAGGCACATTAGTGAACCTACACTTTTTTTTAAGTACAGCTGAATTTTGATTTAATGCCACCTAAACCAAATATTAAAGAGCAGAAAGAAGCATATGTTAAGAAGTGTAAGAATAATTTTGGAACATTTTCTTCATGGTCTTATTGCACAAACCAAACCAAACCAATGTTGTCTAAGAATTCCTTTATGTCTAATTTACAGCTTAACTTGTTCTCTCTACAAGCAGTTACACCATATTCTTATGCACTTCTTTAATATTGTCATGGCTGCAGAATCTAGCCCATTGTTTTAAGAATTATTTTTTTTTTTTAATGCTTAAGCAGTAATTTTAAATTCAATCCCATCTCCCCCCAAAAGCCTTCTATTCTTTGCAGTTCATCTTTCTAAAGAAAACTGATGATTAAATTAAAAGAATAAATTGAGTTTTAACCATTAAAAATGATTCAAATTATTCTTAATTTAAGATCTTGCATTGAGGAGGAGATTGTTTCAGCCTCAGAGTTAAGCATTCATGCTCAGTGGAGCCAGAACTTCCAATCCCAGCTATTTCACCTAAGTCCTTTGCATTTCTAAAGCAAGGAAAAATGAGCTTTACTGGAGAACTGTGAAACAAAAACACGAGCCAAACACCTTCAGGCCAAAACCTGAAAGTTTTTCATTCAAATATGCATCTCAATGTTTGGTCTGTGTGTGTCCTTGCAGTGTTTTGTATGTCTAATGCATCTCTAAGATGCATCTGTAAAAGTTGAGCTTTAGTTGTTTTTTTTCCTGCTTGCAAAGATTCCCTGACACTGAAGCAATATTACTTTTGCCTCACACATTCAGACAAAATGTTTCCTTTCCCTAAAGCTCTGTTGTATTGGGTTAATGCTGTTGCTGTACCATTATCTCACAAGCAGTTGCCTGGAAAATATTTTTCTAATGATGGAATGATTGAAGTAGGATCTCAGAAGACACATCAAGGTCTACATGTATAGGAATATCTAAGCTTCAGTTATGAATATAGGAAGGTATGTTTTTTAAACTATCAGACACTATACGTTTCCTAATGCTTCTAAACATAACAAACTTGTCCAATCTTCTGTGTATGCATGCCTGTCAGTGTGTGGGAGCAAAGTGCGAAAATCAGTCTGCCTAAGCCAATGGGCTTCTCTCTTAGAGATTTAAGACAAGAAAAAAAACTCTGTCTTCTCATAAGCATTCAGACAGAAGGCTTCAAGGCAAGGTCAGGCCTGCAAATCTTAAAAGTATTAGTTTTATAAATGTACTCATTTAAAAAATAATCTTTAATCTGAGTGGGGGGCAATGTAGCACTTCCATAGCTATCATTATCTTGATGGAGGGTGTCCTGGTTTCAGTTAGCACAGAATTAATTTTCTTCCTAGTAGCTGGTGGAATGCTGTGTTTTGGCTTAGAATGAGAAGAGTGCTGATAACACCCCGATGCTTTAATTGTTGCAGAGCAGTGCTTATACTAAGCCAAGGACATCTCAGCCTTTGCTCTGTCCTGCCAACGGGCAGGCTGGGGGGTGCAGTAAGAGCTGGGAGGGGACAGACCCAGGACAGGTGACCCAAACTAGCCAAAGGGGTATTCCATACCATCTGACGTCATGTTAAACAATATATAGGGGTGGCTAGCCGGGGGGAGGGGGCCGGACTGCTCGGGGTTAGGCTGGGCATCGGTCAGCGGGTGGTGAGCAATTGCATTGTGCATCACTTGTTTGTACATACTATTATTACTTTCGTATTATCACCATTGTATCATCATTATTATTATTGTTATTATTATTTTGTTATTTTTTTTTCCTGTCTTATTAAACTGTCTTTATCTCAACTCAAGGGCTTCACTTTCCACTTCTCTCCCCCGTCCCAGAGAGGGAGGGGGGAGGGTGAGCGAACGGCTGCGTGGTGTTTAGCTGCCGGTCGGGTTAAACCACGACAGAGGGAAATGAATGTGATTTTATTTGCTACCCAGATTTATGCAAAATGTTTAAAATTAATTTCAAAACTGGCTTCAGACTTCTCCTCAAGTACTGAATTGAAGATGAGGCCTGCACACTTACATCAAGGACTACTAACACAAGCTGTCTGTGGAGAACATCATACAGAGGGCATAATTCCTGGCTAGATTCGACGACTTTTGTTAAAATTCGACGACAATGTTAACTAAGCCATGATTCCAGGTGGAGAACACTAGGGCTTCTCAACAACATAGGAAAAATGGAGGTTTATACAAAATATGAGAACAAAGTAATTCAGTTTAACTGAGTTATGCAAACAATACTTTCTTCTCTGAGCTATCTAGTCTCAGCAGTTAACTATATGCAACTAGCTTAAGGAACTATTTCGCTTATGTTCTATTTCAACCCTCCCCAATTATATTGCATTGATACAGCAGGATAATGGATATAACCATTAGTAGTCCCATGGTCTGAGTTACACCAGTGGAATCAAATGAATCTATCAAAATTAAAAAATAATAATAATAATGCTGTTAACAGGTCTATGGTTAGAATTTGTCCAGTTTCTTAAAATGGATAGAAAATTTCTGAATTATATTGGCAATTAAAATATAAGGTGTAGCTTTGTGTATTTAGGTCACTAGGGCTTGGAAAATTCTTTCAAAGAACACAGAACAAATTTAGAATTCAAGCCTTTTCATAATGATTATGTGTGTTGAATTGTGTATGTATACAAGACTAAAAATAGTAAATGCAACATTTCTTCTTATGTCTTGCATTGCTAGTGCATCTCGAAATCCTTATATCTGTAAATGATCATCATTTATTCATTTGGATGATACTTCTCTTCCAGCATAGTACTATGTCCCATGATGTACATTAAAAAAAAATAAAAAATGCTTCAGACAGAGAAAAAGCAAGATGGACAAAAAAAAAGTATGCAGTAAAAGCAACAGCAATAACTAAAGATAGACAAATTGGTTTGGATAGAACAAAAATGACTTTGCATTTACTCTGAAAATCATAGTGAGCAGAATCTGAACATTTTTGCATTTTAGAGGTTGCTGCACTAACTTTATTTCAACCACTGTTTTCAATTTTCACCGGCTATTAATTCTTTATTCTGGGCAGGATCTGAAACTAAATGATAAAAGTGTATACCTATATAGCATTTTAAATCCAATGGCCTAAAAAGCACTTCACCAAAGCAGTCACTATAATTATCCTTTCCTTGCCAGTTAGAAGACAGAGACTTCTAGCATTAGAAAACATGCACATTTCCTGACAGTTTCATCTGACCATTACTTCCTAAAGGGACATATAGGCTGATTTATATGTTCCGATGCCTGCAGAAACAACATTTTGGTAACTTGGAGGTGTACATAACAGATAAAAAATCACGAGGGGAAAAATATTGAAAAAACACTTTTCAAAGACCAGATTACCAAATTAACTGCTCAGAACATTCAAGCACTCTTTGAAGATACATTGGTGTCAACAAATAACAGATAACCTTTTTCGTATAGTGCCTGATTACATGAAAATAATTTTTTATGCATACATTTATCTTACCATGGATTTATGTGCTTTGTTTCCTTTGAATTCTTCTGTCACTGCTTGAAACTTACCATAATTCCATCCACTGTGTAAAAGGCTGTTCGCTTTAAAACAGGAAAATACCAGTAAAGAAGCTTTCTCTCCTTTTTATTCTTATAGCTAAATTTCGAAGTAAAAAACATAGACAGTGTCATATAGACCAAGTAAAATTTATTGCCACTTTTAATAGCCTAGCAACCTTCCTTTACTTTGGGGCAAATGTACTACAGAGGGCAAACAATTTTAAAAATACATAAAAATAGCAGATAAGTTCATGACTGATTATTAGGATGTATATATATATTGGGTTTATGTGGAAAGATGTTGGTAGCAGGGACCTGCAGCAGTGGCCTATGTGAGAAAAGTCTAGAAGCTGTTAGATAAGGGTCAGTTTCAGCTGGCTCCAAATGGACCAGCCACTGGCCAGGGTCGATCCAATAAGCGATGTTTGTGCCCTCCGTGAGAGCACATTTAAGAAAGGGAAGGAAAGAAAGGAAAAAAAAAAAAAAAGCACAACAGTAGCTGGGAGAGAGGAGTGAGAAACAGGCCTGCAAACACCAAGGTCAGAACAGAAAGAGGGCAGGAGGTGCTCCGGTGCTCCAGGCACAGAGCAGAACTTCCCCTGCAGCCTGTGGAGAGGCCCCTGGTGGAGCAGGCTCTCCCGCTGCAGCCCATGTGTCTCACATGGAGCAGATCTCCACGCTGCAGCCTGTGGAGGAGCCCCTGGTGCAGCAGGTGGATGTGGCCTGGAGGAGGCTGCGGCCCATGGAGAGCCCTCGCAGGAGCAGGCCCCAGACCAGAGCTGCAGCCCATGGAGAGGAGCCCATGCAGGAGCAGGTGATCTGGGGGAGCTGCCATCCATTATGCCATAATACTATTTTCTTCTCAGAGGGCCTCTCAGCAGCAAGTTGGGAAGGGCATAAATGGGCCACGCCATGGTGACCACTTGCTATGAGGCAGCTCCAGAGTGAGCAGTGTGGGGCACTGGAGATCAGCTGCTGCAGGGGACAGTGCCTTCACACCACAGAGACACAGGCAGAGGGGGCTGTAGGCAGGGCCCCCACAAGGCGCACACCAGTTAGATCCCCAGTGGATTCAAGGATGACGTGTTGGTGCTTTCCACAGCCACGCAGCACAGAATAGGGCTGGTGCTCCGGGCACAGCAGTACCTGGACCCTAGGAGCCCTAGGGAAGACACCACTGCCCAAGCCCAGGGCTATGGGTCATGCTGGGCCTCTCCTGTGGGGTCTGCTCTGATTGAAGTCCTGAGTCACAGGGAGAGGAGAATGGGGTGCGCACTAGCAGGCAAAGGAGAGATTAAGAGAGTCTTTGTGAGATACACAGAGAGGAGAGGCTGAGCCATATAAAACAAGGGAGGAGGTACACTGCTGTCTGTAGTCACATGGGTAGCAGAGGGCAGCTGGCATGGTGAAGGCTGGAAGCTGTTGACTCCTGGCAGCAGGAGGAAGGTTCATGATTCATCCTCATACCCACCACCACAGGACAGCCTTAGTGCTGGGCACTAGGGAGAACAAGCAAGACCAGATGGGGATTCAACAGGACCGTATGAGGAACCTAATGTCCACATGGAAGGGAAAAGTTGAATGATGGTTTCAGGATTCTCCCTTCACCAGGGAATGGTGGCAGCAATCTGTTGATCTGACCTGGTGCCTCAGGATGTTTGTTGCTCACCAGAGTCCAGCAACTGGGATATTGCACTGAGACCATGCAGGTTTTCTAGGTCCTCTGATTGTTACCCTTTGCTGCCCTTCTGCGTGGACACTACCAATAATGCTAGGAGTCCCCAGAGAATGTTAAGAGTGACTTCCAGACCCATGGGATGATGGTGGAAGGCAGGGGAGCCCAGGTGGTGTCTCCTCAGTCCTTCCAGCAAGGGGAAAAGGCTCAGGCAGAAGTAGACACATCCAGCATTTTAACACCTGGCTGCAAGCCTGGTGTCTCTGTGACAATAGGAGAAAGTGTAAGAATTGCATTCAAGGTCTCTCAGATCTCTTTTACCTTTGAGTTACTTGGCTTCCTCATTTTTCTTTCCTTCACCCTTTTTAAAGAGAACTTATTCCTCATTTTTGCTTTTGATTGAAAGGATTAGTTGCATATCTCCTGGAGATTACACAGCATTATCAATCTTGAACAAAGCTGGTGCCATCTGACAGATAAGATTTACACGTTTACAAGAATTTAAGCCATGCATCTCTCTTAGGTGCATTCTGTTAGCCAGTAAGGGTCTGTAATTAACATTTAGTCTTCTATGAACCACTACCTGTCTATATCTGTTTTGCTTGGAGAACTGAAGTGTTTAACTCTGCCTTGTGATAATCTCTGCTGTGCAGAAAAATTGAATTTCAGCCTGTATTATTAAAGGTTTCTAGGATCCATGTAAACTCCAAGTATGTAACAGAAGCTTCAGTACAAATTTTCCAGCCTCAAAGATTTCAAGGACTGTATTTTACAGCTACATGTGCATGAGGAATGTGGCTATATAAATACTATGAGATGTGGTAAGATAAGTTATGCATTTAGATCGTATGAGCATTTTTCAAGCACTGGATTTAGTATCTTACTACAAGAATAGATTGCCTTTTAGGGAAAGTAGGATGTTACTGAGTATCTGTACATCCTAGTTTCATTTATCATAATAGCAGATTTTATACAGGATTCAAATTCATCTAATCTACAACTCTAAACAAAACTATTGTCTTACAATCAGCTCTCAGAAGCACTTCTGTAGTGAGCTAGGTGTTTCATATAATCCAAATTCGTCTTTCTACAAGTCATGATGCCTTTTTTTGTGTCACGAATCTTTCCTGTTCAGATTGCCTTCTAAAGCTCACGAATCTCCTTATTCATGTCAAAAAAAAACAAACCAAACCAAAACAAAACAAACAAACAAAAAACTTATATATACATGTATTATTCTGGGGCTTCCTCCATTTGTATGCCCCTGGTCAAGCATTATTGAGTTCCTGCCTTTTTTTCTGTCTTTGTCTCTTTTGTAATTTTCTGATGTTCCAGCTTCCATGCTGGCAGGCAAGAAAAACAAAAAACAAAACTGGTTCACCCAGATGCAATGCTGGCTGTTCAAAGAATAGTATCTGAACATCATGTTGTATTTACATTTCTATTATCAGTAGTCTTACAATACATGAAAGAGTGGATGTTCCAGTACATTTCATGAGGAAGTAATTTTCACAGTAACATCTTCATAGTTTCAGTAATACTTAGGGATGTTGTCCTAATCACAGAACTGTAGAAAAAAGGACTGGAAGGGACCTTCAGATGTGAGGTAGTCATGCATTCTGCTCCAAGTCAGGCTCAGCTATTTGCTGTATGTAAAAGCGTCTAGGATGAGGAGCTTAGGCTACCTATTTGGACAAATAAATCTTGAAGCATCTAAGGTATACTTATAGTCAAACATAATACTTAGCTTTTCATTAAAGCAATTAAATTACTAAAAGTAATAAAATATTTTGCATCAACTGTTAAAGATTCCATAAGCATATCTCATTTATTTATTTATTTCAGAATGTCTAAAGAGCACCTTTGATTTGCACATTTTGTTAAAAATCTTGCAATGAATTTCATGAAGGTGTTTGGGGTCACTAATCTAATAAGTGAGTACATATATTTGTGCCTTCATTTTTTAAAGTCATTTATCATAATTTATTTGCCCCAAAGGCAGTATCATTACCATCTCTCCCACAAACATGGTTCTTAAGTTATTCTAACACAAGTGATTCTAACATAAGATTTCAGAGTCCTGAAGGCTCAGGAATCAGAAGCTAGGATCACAAGAAAACACATGTTCTTTAGGTATTTTATGTTAAACTTTCTGAATATTGTACACCAGAGACTGGTAGCTTTGAAGGTTATTAAAACTCTTCCTTCAGTAAAACATAATATCTATGAACAGTAAAGCAGAATTCTGGAAATGTTCTGAGATTTCTAAAAACAGAGGTGGGTCAGATAACCCTAGGTTTGGGCCACCTGGCCAAAAGATAGCTAATATGCTAGTATACTTTGTTTCTTTAGCTGTGTTGACTCTGGAGTTCCATGAAACGTTATTTTTATTTAATTTATTCATAACTTTATAATGTGTTTAAATTAGGGAGCAGCTGTAAGAGTAACTCACAATACATACCGATGAGAAAATGATCAGTTGAGAGTTGAGAAATTTTGTATTCACAGACTCTACACCAGAGAAAAAGAAAATCTGCTGCTGATTATGCTGTCGTCCTTAAGATGCTAACTAGGATACACACTTTTTAAGACCAGAAGTTCAAATTTTGACTTACAATCAAAAATTTCATATGCCTGCATCATGAGAATTATTGTAAATAATTCAGTTAGACCCTAAGGGGAAAATCAGGAGTATAAACATCTAGAAGTAGTGACCTGAAGATTCAGGAGTCCTGTAATCTGTTGAATATAATTTGTGGAAAGTGTCAGTCTTGTATTGGTCTTATCCTCTGGTATGTATTTCAATCTGTTACAGTATTTCATATCTGCTTAATTCATATCTGCTTAACTGATCAATAAATAGTATTCTGACAGTTTCTGTAATCGTATCATGTAATGTTGCTGAGACTGAACCAGATGTATCTCAAATTCAGTGTTGTTGGCTTCTCTCAATATTTCTGCTAGGTTGTTCCAGACTTACAATTTAAAGTCATCCAATTTTCATTCTTATTACCATAATACCTCCTAGGCTTTTCTATCACCGCATTCACTACAAGGTACTTGACTACCTAATATACGGGTAGAGGAGTAGGTTAGGATACCCATGCTAAACTGGCCAACACAGTCAGAGGTCCCTCTAAGTGTTTTGCATACAGCTTTACATACAGCACATTGCCTATTTATATACATGTTTTGGGAAAGTATGAATAATACATAGCTAAGCAAATAACTAAAGGTAAGTCATTAAATAATTTCACAAAATTTGTATGTTTTTGAATTGCTACAGGTTCCATTTATTTATTTTTATTATCTTGACTTAAAATTATTCTGAGGTAATACTTGGACATAAATATGTTGAATAGTGTCGGTATGCCATATTGCAGGTAGTTACCAAAGCTTTATATCTACATGTATCTGTAGATACATATGTCTTTGGTTCTTTTTTATGTGTGATGAGGCTGTGCTAATAAAACACTAGCTATGCTGTCAGGAAACCACAGCTTGAAGGATGCTGAAGAAAAACATGGGACTTTAACAGAGACTCCCCAAAAGTTCAAGTACAGGATAATTGCAGGGGTGTGAAAAGTGCAAGCAAAAAGCAGTGCTAGAGGTGCCAGGTCCCTTAACACAGATTATAAATGTTCATTTCCTGGTCATTAAGAAACTGGAACCTGAGAGCTGAGTAAAGCTTGTTTAAGGGATTAAAAAGAAAACTAAGAACAAGTACCACACATATGTGAAGCTTACCTTACACTGCAAATTTGTGTGTACCATCAAATTGTGAAATAGTGAGGAAAGAACACATTCTGATAACAAATACGTAAAAGAGCCCCAAGTACAGCCAGAGTGAGGAGGAAGCATCAGCTTCAGTCATCCTCCCACAGAAGAACTTTAGGTCCTAAGAACTTATGGTAATTAAATTATCCTGCTTCTCTTCAAAGAACATTGATCCCCTGGTTTTAGGATTTAAGGGAGAGGAGAAGGGTAGGCATATGCTAGAAAAGAAGTAAATACTGGAAAGTTTGGAACATCTGACAAAAATCTGTCTCAGCCTTCTCTGTACCTGCATTTTAAATAGTTGAAGACAGAAATGAAAACTCCCCTAAGCCTTCTCTTCCCACAGTTGAACAAGTCCATTTCCATAAACCTTGTACATCCAAACAATACTTCGGACTAAATGTCTTACAATTGTAGAATCATAGAATATCACAAGTTGGAAGAGACCCATAAGGGTCATCAAGTCCAACTTATGGCTTCACAGAGGTCTGCCTAAAACTTAAACTGTATGTCCCAGAATCACAAAATCACAGGATCATCTAGGTTGGAAGAGATCTCCAAGATCCTGTCACCAGGCATGTGGGAGAATAGACCAACCCCCACCTCGCTACAGCCTCCTTTAATGTACTTATAAAGAGCGATAAGGTTGCCCCTGAGCCTCCTTTTCTCCAGGCTGAACAAGCCCAGCTCCCTCAGCCGCTCCTCGTACGACTTGTTCTCCAGACCCCTCACCAGCTTCGTCGTCCTTCTCTGGACTCTTTCGAGCACCTCAATGTCCTTCTTGTAGCGAGGGGTCCAAAACTGAACACAGTACTCAAGGTGCGGCCTCACCAGAGCCAAGTACAGGGGGACAATCACTTCCCTAGACCTGCTGGCGACACTGCTTCTTATGCAAGCCAGGATGCCGTTGGCCTTCTTGGCCACCTGAGCACACTGCTGGCTCATATTCAGCCAACTATCCACCAGTACTCCCAGGTCCTTCTCTGCCTGGCAGCTCTCCAACCACTCATCTCCCAGCCTGTAGCTCTGCTTGGGGTTATTGCGCCCCAGGTGGAGGACCCGGCACTTGGCCTTGTTGAACTTCATGCAGTTGACCTCAGCCCATCGGTGCAGCCTATCCAGATCCTCCTGCAGAGTTTTCCTACCCTCGAGCAGATCGACACACGCGCATAGCTTGGTGTCATCTGCAAACATACTGAGGGTGCACTCAATGCCCTCGTCCAGATCATCGATGAAGATATTAAAGAGGACCGGCCCCATTACCAAGCCCTGGGGAACGCCACTAGTGACCGGCCTCCAACTGGATTTGACTCCTTACACCATGACTCTTTGGGCCCGGCTATCCAGCCAGTTTTTGACCCAATGAAGCGTATGCCAGTCCAAGCCATGAGCAGCCAGTTTCTTGAGGAGAATGCTGTGGGAAACAGTGTCAAAAGCCTTGCTGAAGTCAAGGTAGACCACATCCACAGCCTTTCCGTCATCCACTGTGTTGGGTCTGTCTGAGCTGGAGTCACCTTTTCCCTGCAGCAGCCTGCACAGTGCTGTACTCTGGACTGTGGTGGTTTTACTCAGGTGGGCAGCCGAGCTCCACCACAACCGCTCTCTCACTCCCCCTCTCCTCAAAGAGGAAGGGGGAGAAAATCCAACACAGAGAACTCAAGGTTTGAGATAAGAAAGGTTTAATTAAAGGGAAAGGGAATGGGAGGAAAAAACTGAGACAAAAGAAGCAATCAGTCCGTGCGGAAGCACAGAGAGAGAAAAAATTATTCTCTACTTCCCATCAATGAGTGATGTTCGGCCACGTCCTGGGAAGCAGGGCCTCAAATGCGTAGTGGTTGTTCAGGAGGAACAGCCCCCTCCCCCATGAGAGCCCCCCCTTTTATTGCTGAGTGTGACATCAGGTGTTATGGAATATCCCTTTGGTTGGTTTAGGTCAGCTGCCCCGGCAATGTCCCCTCCCCATCACTTGCCCACCCCCAGCCTGCTGGCTCTTGGGGGCTCAGAAGGAGTCCTGATGCTGTGCCAGCACTACGCAGCAATAGACACAACACTGGAGTGATATCAGTGCTGTTCCAGCTACGAGTGCAGAGTACAGCACTGCAGGCTGCTGCAGGGAAAGGTGACTCCAGCTCAGACAGACCCAACACATCCACCAAGCACGTCTCTTTGTCACAGAAGGAGATCAGGTGCATCAAGCAGGACCTGCCTTTCATAAACCCATGCTGACTGGGCCTGATCACCTGATTGCCCTGCAAGTGCCATGTGATGACACTCAAAATAATCTGCTTCCCTGGCACTGAGGTCAAACTGACAGGCCTATAGTTTCCCAGGTCTGCCCTCCGGCCCTTCTTGTAGATGGGCGTTTTACTAGCCGCCAGTTGACTAGGACCTCCCCTGATGGCCAGGACTGCGGAATTCAGTGAGCATTGTCTAAATGCTTCTTGAACTCTGCTCGGCTTGGTGCTATGACCCCTTCCCTGAGGAGCCTGTTCTAGTGTCTGACCATCCTCTCAGTGTAGAAGTTTTTCCTACTACATAATGTCTTCTATCAGCGAGTCTTAATAAGATTGTAATTGGATCATGAAGACCATTATTAGACTGGCAAAAGAAGTCAGCTTCACATTCTTTTGTAGGCCATAGTGTCTGGCCCCTAATACTTGAGTACTTGCTGTAAATCCAGATGCACCAAATGGTGCATTGGCAAATAAATCTGTAATTTGCAATGCAGCGTATTTTCTACATCAGCTTATGGTAGGTGTCTAGTATTCTGTGCAATTAAGGGGGAAACTGAAAGAAAATAACTTCTCCTCAGCTGTATCAATAATTAGGGTGGAATCATGCTACAGAAAGCTGATTGTATCATTGTATGTTTTCTGACACACCAGCTTACTCATGCTCCAGGGCAAAGCACCTCCTCAGTACTGCCTGCCCAAGACTCTGTTTAAATAATACAAATGAGCCTCCTGCACCGTAGTGGTGATGAATAGCTTACCTTTTATCCATAGCTATAATATTTTGTCATCATTACCTGACTGACTTTTCCATTATACATTAATGATGGGCATAGCTAAAAAGGTTCAGATTTAATGTGCTGTTCCTAATCATCACATTTTTTTTGAATTAACAATATTTTGAATTGCTGATCTCCTTGAGAACATTTTTTTTTTGTTTAGAGGGAGCATAAGGCATCCTATTTCTCTTCTTGGAGAGATGTGAAGGCTGTAGTTTACAGTTTCTGCCATAAATAACCCCTCCAAAGATAAAATAGTTAACTAAATTTTTGAGAGTTGTGTGAAAAATAGGCAATTGGGTTCAATTTTTTTTTTTTTTTTAAGAAGGCACGCGTTTCCTTCTTCTTGAATGCCTTTGTTCAAACTGTATGTGATTCACAACAATTAAGAGAAACAAAAGAATTTAAGGGAAGCATGCAAACATTTTCAAATTGCTTCTGTAAGAACAGCAACATCTATGTTTCCTGCAGCTCAGAAACTGTTTTCAAGTGACAACAGTCTTGACTGCTGGAAGAATATAGAGACTCAAGGTACTATTTTGTCTTCTGAAGCTTCTTCACAATTTTTGACTAAAGAGACTGAAAAAGTTTTTTTCACTCCCAGTAGAGTAAATGAATGGGTGCTTTCTAAAAGAAACTGAAAGAATATGCCTACAGTTCAAAAAGGTCTCTTACTGATTTTTATATCTAATTAAGTGGTAACATAATAACATTTTCACAGGTACCAAAATATTCTTCATCAGCATCTGAAAAGTAGCCTAATGAATTAATTCCATTCAAAAGTTCCACTTTTAGAATGATAAATGGAGACATAGGATAATGCCTGGTTAATGATCCCACCACTGGTACCAAATAGGGCAAAACAGTACAGAAGCAGCAAAAAATATCTAAAATCATCATCACTGATCTTGTGGAAAGGATGTACTTGCTTGGACGCTGGGGAACCAGAGGTTCAATACTAACTGAAAAGGGAAAAACCTTGAAGTCTCCACTTTTTCCAAGAACTAATTTCTTCCATGAATAAAACACTCCTTTCCTGAAGGTTCTGAAACTTATTCTGTTCTCCTACCTCCATTTTTATGGAGTGAACAGGAGAAATAGTTAAGGAATACTGGAAATCTCAACCTGTTTTTGTTTGTTTGTTTGTTTGGTTTGTTTTGTTTTTCTAACTACTAGAGAAAAAGACTGCACAAGCTGGAATCTACAGTATTTTGAAAACTGATTCTAATTCCAGCTCATCTGAAGTGAAGCACCTGCCTGAACACAGGACCACTCAGGAAAAAAAAAAAAAAAAAAAATTCATAAAAATGAATTTAAACATAAATGAGTGAATGAATGATTGAATATTCTTCCTCTATAAAAATGAACGTAAATGTAATGTTAAAATGGATACTGAGAGAACAACTGTGAGAAAAGAGGACCTTTTATTTCTCTTTAATAGTTTGAGTGTAACATAGCTGTAAAACAGCAGGCAGTCATAAACACCAATAGAAAGAGCTTAAATCAATATGAAAGTACAAGTCTTCCATCTGCAGCCTTTGGAATCTTAAAAACAGCACCGAGTCAGAAGAAACCCATCAAATTCATCATACAATTTTATGTGTCACAGAAGTTAAGAGTCTCCTTGGCCACATCAGCAGATAAATCCTCTACATTTGTGCCCAAAACATCAAGACCTTTAGCAATTTACAACAAGGAATCTGGGCATGATCTTCAGCTTTTCATTAATAAAGAGCATTCTGTTGCTTAGGTGTTGTGTGAAGCAGTCTTTCTTTCTTTCTTTACACTGTAGAATTGACTGTGAAAGATTGTGAAATACACAGTTGAAATAAATCTCAGTTTAGATTTATTTCTCAGATGGTATTTACTATATTAAAATTTTCACATTGTTTTTGAACTCTTGCTCACTTACCCAAGTAAATGGTATTGCTATTCTTTAAACCTAGGCTTCTGAAGATAATTTTATTTATCTTCCCTCCAGCATGTCACATTACACAGCTTAGTGTCATCAGCAGAGTTGCTGAGGGTGCATTCAATGCCCCATCTATGTCACCGACAAGAAAGTTAAATAGCACTCATTTCTGACCCCTTACGAACAACATTACTCGCTAGTGTCCACCTGAACATTGGGCCATTGACCGCAACACTTTGAGTGCCATTCTGCCAATTGCTTACTCACTGAGTGTGATCCATCCATCAAATCCATGTCTTTCCTGTTTAGAGACAACTATGTTGTGCAGGATAGTGTGAAAGACTCTGTTAAAGTCCAGGTAGATGACATCAGTTACTCTTCACTTATCCACCAGTGCTGTAACCCCCTCATAGGAGGCCACCAAATTTGTCAGGCACAATTTGCCCTTAGTGAAGCCATGTTGGCTGTCACCAATTGCCTCTTTGTTTTCCATGTGCCTTTGCACAGTTTTCAGGAGGATCTGCTCCATGATCTTACTGGGAACAGAGGTGAGATTGACTGGCCTGTAGTTCTCTGTTTCTTCTTTTTCTACCTCTATAAAACCAGAACAGAACAAAACAAAACATACAGAAATCAACAATAAGATGACTGTTGGTTTCCAGCATTACAGCATTCTGTAAGGAATAATGCATTGCTTTGCTTGTCTGTCAGGAATGTTGTATGAAAAATTCAAGGTAACAGATTCTAAGAAATAAAGGCAAGGTCCTACAACACCTTTAATACTCCACCTCACAAAGCACATTTTGTTTGTATGTATATATTAAATACAACAAGGCTGAGCAAAATCACAATTTGTACTCTGTTGAAATATCATTCTTCTTTCTTTTGAGGTCCTTTCCAACCCTACACCAATTTTCATTAATTTCCAACCCTACATTGCAACCTCTCCCTCATCTTAGCTTGATACCTGAATAGAATTAGAAAGTAGAAAATTCCCAGGAGGACAGAAAATAACTGTTGTGTTCTCAACTTCTTCATTAGATAGCTAGTTGTCATTGTGAGCTCTGGTGCACGGGAAACTTCCTGCTGCTTTTTAGACATGCTGCTGATAGTATTCTTACAGTCTTTGTTCTCTTGATATGTCTCCCTTGGAATTTCCAACCTACAGTAGCCATAAATACTGCTGCTATCTACTCACTTCTGCAATGGTTTTTATGAGCACAAAAAAGCTGCTTTGTTTTCTCTTCTCCTTTAAAGTAAAAAGCCAGCCTTTACATTGTTTAGTAGTGAAAAAAGAGGATTTGAGGCACCAAAGTATCCATACAGAAGGAAAAAAAAAAAAAAAGAAAAAACAACAACAACAACAACAACAAAAAAAACAGCAAAGAGGATACAATGAAAGCATCTGAAGTGGCTGATTATCCTTGTTATCCTGGTTAAAGTAGTGATTTTTTCTGTGTTCATATAATTTCTAAGAATAATGTGAAAAAAAACAGTAGCTAGCCCTTAACTTAATCTTTTCTTGTTCACCAGTAATTAGATCATTCTAAAATATTGTGACAATATCATCACTTGTTATTTGTACTTCACCTAAACCCTTGTATGGGACTTGAGCCCTATTGTTCTAAAAGCATAGAATAAAGCAAGTCTTTCTAAATACCATGTGTCTAAAGTGCTAATAGCCCCAAGCACAGGGAAGGGAAACAGACAGAAGAGTATGTGAAATTTCTGTCTTAAAAATTCAGAGATACTATAGTTGCCCAGTGCCCTGTTCACAAAGAAATGCATGAGAAAATAAAAGACTTTGAGAGGATCAGGAACTTCCCTCATTGGGAGGTAAGAAAGAAAGGAAAGCGTTGTAAGAAAAACTCCAAATAGCCTTTGTCTCTTCCTTCACCTCCTAGGTGAGTACATGAAGAATGACCCAGAGAAAGTACAGGAGGGGAGTGGGGACAAAATTTGCCTTCAGTTCACAGTATGCATATTGTTGCTGTCAGCTAGGTAGGATTCTCCTCCTTCTGACTGCCTCCTCTCTAAAGACAGTTTTAAGCCAGGTTAATTTATGAGAAACAGATTTCAGTGAATGCACTTGAAAAAGCTCAGGTATGATGAATGGACCATTGTTGTTAGTTAACATGCATGAAGATGTTGGAACAACAACGTAAAGATGAAAGGACAGCTTAAGGGATGACTGGCTGTGGATACAAGGATCTAGTTGAGAGAGTGAACAGCAAACGATGAGGGTACAAAGGCTATCAGCAGTGAGAGCTGCAGTGTAAGAAACTTGGGATGTGAGGATTTGAGGTGCAGATGTTGGAAAAAGAGAAAAAATCAACCAAGAAGAGTATTATATTCAAAGTAACTGGAATCTGAATTGCAGGAACAGGACAATGACTGAGAGTGGTGATGTGTTTGGCCTGCAATGGAAGGGGTAAGGGCGGTAAGGATCATGCCTATTTCATGTCTATTTAGGAAAATCAAGTTATTACAGGAAAGAAAGCTCAGTTAAAAAGTCAGAGAATCAATTGTCTAGGTCATAATGCTTAGCAGCATTTCGCTAGTGATACACACTATTGCTGGCTTGCACACATTGCTGTCAAATGATTAGATGTCACTTTCTGGTAGTTGAGCACTGTGTTCAAATTCTACAGTGCATCATCTTGTTTATTTTTCAGGCAAAAAGAAACAAGACAGCTCTAGAGAATTAAGTTCTTTCACCATTGATCTGGGTACATAGAAAACAGTAGTCTAAGTGGTAGCAGTATAACTTTGACATTTCTTGATCAGGAGCTCAAGAGCTAGGAAACTCAAGATCTAGGTGCATAGGACTTCTGTTGTTAGAGTAGGGCTTGTAAATCTTCAGCTGCACAGCAATTGCTGGCATTGTTTCACAGTTGCCAGTTGCGTCCACATATTCTTTTTTCCAGTACTTGTATCTCTCATTGTCTCTCATGAACACATGACTGAAAACATCCCCACCAACAGGTTTGACATGAACTTAAAAGACTATTAAATCAGGCCAGACTGACCAAAAAGAGATTCAGTATTTAGCTGTTTCCCAAGAGATAATTTCAATCTTTTTATGATTTGCTGAACTGCTAATACTTCTGAGAGATGATGATGACTATGAGATATGTTACCATGTAGTATTTCCATCACTTGATTTCAAAAAGTTTTTTAACACTTAAGTGATTTGATACCAGTCACGTCCTAAATATATGGATGCTTCCATCCCTTACATTGAAACCCAAAGCATAACCCAGAAGCAAATCTTCCAAATGTCATTTGACTGAATGAAGAGTTAAACAAAACCTCAACCAGGTCAGACTCTATAGAATATTTAGCTGAGCATTTTAATTAACAGGAGAAATCCATGACAGAATATCAAGGCATTTTCTGTGATAGTTGCGAACTTTCATGACAGTCAGACATGCTGCTTGGCTTGATTTCTCACAGATTCTATGAAATTTCTCATCCAACCCTAAAATGACACTTAGGATAATTGCAGTAAAGCCTTTAATATATGCAGAATGGACTGATTAATCTATTAACATACTGGGGCAAACACCAGACAAGAAGCAGCAGCAGGTATTTTTGCATGCATTTATACAGCCTTATAAACACATTGATGATGACTTTATACATCTCACTGATATATGGGTCAATCAATAAAAGCTCAAAACAAGTGTTACTAATAAACGACTCCTATTGTGATCTCCTGTGATAAACAGAGGCATGTAACCTATATTTTGTGTTACTTTGACCTTGGATCATCTCTCCATGGCTTATATGTTTTAAGACATATGTAAATGTCTTAGTCCATGGAGTATGAAAATATTAAGCATTTGATATATAAATATTGGCTTTTAGTTTTTAGTTATGGTCAGCTGTAAAATAAATAGAGCTCATCTTAGATAGCATGATCTTTTCACAGAATCACAGAATCACAGAATCACAGAACTGTAGGGGTTGGAAGGGACCTCGAAAGATCATCAAGTCCAACCCCCCTGCCAAAGCACGTTTCTCAGAGCAGGCTGCCCAGGTAGGCATCCAGACAGGCCTTGAATATCTCCAGAGAAGGAGACTCCACAACCTCCCTAGGCAACCTGTTCCAATGCTCCGTCACCCTCACCGCAAAGAAGTTCTTTCATATGTCAGTGCGGAACTTCCTGTGCTCTAACTTGCAGCCATTGCCCCTTTTCCTATCCCCACAAACCACTGAGAAGAGGTTGGCTACATTCTTCTGTCCCCCACCCCTCAGATATTTATATACATTGAGGAGATAAATTTTAATTGAAGATCAAAAAATTCCATGTAAGTGTGAATGTCCCTTGAGCGCAACATAATGTAGTTACAACATTAGTTTCCTTAACTTGTATCTACAGGTGTAATCATAAAGTGATATGCTTGTTTTTTATGTATATGAGAGCTATTTCCTAGAAATAAGCATGCATACAAATCCCACATTCATAAGCAAACTATATTTTCTCTCTTTTTTAACATGGATTTGTAATTTAAAGGGTGAAATTGTAAATGTTCCCCTGTGTGTAGAACATTAATGAAGTATGTAGGGACTTAGACATCATGGCCTAGATTCATTCTACTTAGCTGCTTTAATGTACATGACTAAATTAAGAGCACAATTGCTGTAGGCTGTCTGCATTCTTAATGGAGAGAAATGAGCAGATTCAGATGGCAGCTTACTGGTTAGATCTAAGTCATGCTCTGAATGTTCCTCATTCTTCCTGTTGAACAGAACCTGGAGCAACAATACATCCAATTTAGGACTGGTTATTTAATGATAAGATATTAGGCATATTATGTGCATGTATATAGTGATGGGAAGACTGTGGGCCAAGGTTACTACATGTTGCTGATAGGATATAAGAATCAGCCTTCTGATAGACAGACACCGTCACAGCTCTGGAACTTGTCAGAAACAGGCCAAGTTAACTGGAAGAGAAAATAAATTAGATAAGAATGAACAGCATACATAATTTAAAAATATTTGGCTGATGTCTCTTGGAGAAAATACAAAACTTTATTACGTAATATCTTTTGTGTATTAGGAAGAAATCAGAGTTATGATAAGCATACATAATTTAGATTTTCAAATAAATTCACACATTTGTGTATCCTAATCTGGGGATAAAGAGATTTTTCTGGATAACTTTACTAAGATATATGTCTTACTGTATACATCCCCTAGACAAATCTAATTTTATGTTGTTTCAAGGATCCTAAAACAGGCATTTAAATATGGTAGGCATTTGAAGAATAAGTATCATACCTGCACAGCATTTTTTCTTTATGATTTTGTGGGTGTTATTCATCTGGTTACTCATGCATGAGCTGCCCATCTTCAATGATTTTAAGCAGCACATAAACTGTGACTTACTAACTAGAAATAAGTAAGTTTAAAGTAAATACTCAATAGAAGAAGCTATAGCAAAAGAAAATAAAGGATGACCCATTGCTATAGAGCAGTAATCCAAACTACATGTGATGGTAAACTTGGACCCAGATCAGTTGCCGAAATGAAACTTTTGGCAGGAAAAGATATTGAGATAATTCTTTTAATACATGGACAGCTAGATTCACCTATATGATTACATTTTTAGTGGTACAAAGGAATTTCTTCATCATTCCGTATTACAATGGGAGGCCCCCTACTCATTGTTTCCTTTTTATGGCTATATGATATAAAATATGTTTAGATTTTTTTTTTCAACAAATTCTGTTAATTTATTTCATCTGAATATAATTGCTATGTTTCTTAATCTTGAACTTACCTTCAGAAGTTTTTTTAAGTTGCCAATGTCCTTATTGGCAGTTGCATCAGGAAAAAGAATGCTATGATTCAGTTTTCATGATTTTCTGCATGCGTTGTGGGTGATGGGTCATGCTTCTTTGGGCAAAATGCCAAAACGGTAACATTTAAGTTTTACACATGTGGGAGAAGGAGGCTGGGAGAAGCACGTGAAAAATAAATAAATAAATGAATATATATATATATATATATATATACGCATATTCTTTGGCAGCATACGTGTGTATATTTTGTTTGTCCATTAGGACTTGTCTTCAAGATTATTATTTTTTAAATATGTATTATGTTGAGGAGCATCCTGTGGCATGTTTTCAATATCCTCCATTTAGAACCTGTCTCTGAACAGCTTATCACATAACATAACAATACACTGTCCAGATGAGACAAATCTGTTCACATCTCTCAATAATATCTTATGTTTCAGCCAGAAGGTGGCAAGACTACAGTTTCTCTTGGGGACAGGTACACAGGTACAAGTGAAGGTGGTATGTCTTAACTGTTGATGTTCAACAGAAGTGTACCTTTGGTTTCTGCCCAGACGACTAACTTTTAGATCAGTAACCCTAATATGTGTGCTGTTGCCCCAGGAAAAACTCATGAATGTGACCTGAATCAGAAATTAAATGTTTACATTAAATGATATACAGAACTCCACTCTGCATATACAGTATTCCCCTAAAGACCCAATTGACTCCCAAGAGGTCTCAAAGTCTATTCAAAAGAGCTGTGCTGTAAACATCATCCCGCACAGTTTTTGGAAATCTTTTCTTCTACTTGAGTAGAAAAGTCCTCACACTTTTTGTATCCAGCTGAATCTCACTAAGAATCAATTCATGATACTTATTTTACCTGTCACAAGTACATATTTCACACTACTGAATTGTCGCATAGCTTCTGTCATCAAAAAAACTGAGCAAGAAGTACAGAGGTTCATGGAAATAGCAGAGCATGTCCCTTGCTTCTTTGAAACTGACAAGTGTTGTAGAGATGGTTAGAAAAGACCTAAAACATACATTTTATGGGACTAGTTGTTATTGTTCCAGACAGTCCCAGATAGAAAAGCTCTCATGGGATCTGGACTGAAGCTGAAGTAGGATTCTTGATGATGGAAATCCTAAATCTAGGAAATAGTTACTAGTTACTCTTGCTCCCACAAAAAGAATCTTCTGAAGTTGTCATTTTTGCAAACGCTAGAAGATACATAATTGTTATGTATCTTCTCCCCTAACCAACCATTCTTTGCCAAATATGTGTAAGAGCCTTCAACAGGCATGGGTTAATACTTCTATTATTACATATACATATATATATACTATAATTACAGTACTCTTAATAGTAATGATAGAAAAAAATAATAATTTATTTCCTCATCCTAATGAGTTGTGTATATTTCCTCTATATAGTTACATCTACTGAGGCAAATGGCTCTTATTTTTCTTCTATTAAAAACAAACAAACAAATACTTATTGAAAAATGAGAGACATTTCTAAAAAAAACAAAACAAAACAAAACAAAAAAAAAACAACAACAAAAACCAACCAACCAAACAAAAAACCACCAGAAACCATTTAAAGACTCTTTTCATTACTTTTAGACAGAATAATTTGCTTTCAGAAGGATTCCATGCAGATTGATTATTTTTTTCAAGCCCAATAAGCAAAATATGAAGGAAAATGACAAAATGCAAATTACACCTGGGATTTTAGTATCTGTTATTTGAAATCTCCGAGTACTTGCAACAGCAAAGTATCTGAAGGCAAAGATGCACAAAAATCTGAAATGTGGTTTGATCACATTTAAGTTCATTAGGAGTTATGCATGGCTAAATTATAGTGCAGCACATTTTGGGTAAACCTTAAAGTTCTAAATCAATAATCCTTGAATTTCTTAGTGCCCATTTAGGAAAAAAAAAAAATAAATAAATAAAATAAAATAAAATAAAATAAAATAAAATAAAATAAAATAAAATAAAATAAAATAATATATATACATATGTATACAATGTTAAGACCAACAAAACATTTCACGTTCTTAAATTAAATGTGTACTTTGGGCATAAGAATTATGAAAATCACATAGTTAATAGGAGTAAAATTAAGCTTCAGAAGTATTCTTGACAAAATAAACTGTTACAACTTTAATTGAGACAGGTACAGCTAGATTTTTGTGCAGCTGTTTCCTATAATGAAAACTGTAATACCACCCTGCTCAAACACACAGCAATTTCTTCCTGACATCTACATCAAGGTTTGTTACTGCAGAAAGAGGGAGAGAAAGATGAGGTTATGCCCATGTCTTGCCTTCATGTTTTATTATGGTGGCACCAGAGTGCATATCCAGTGTTAGGAGTTAGAAAATATTCCCAAACCCCACAAGACATAGTCTTGACAAGAATACCCTACAACAGGACTGCCAGGATGGACAGGGACCTGAAGCTCTTGGCACACAAGGAAGGCCAAGGGAACTGCCATTGCTCAGACTTAAGAGCAGAAGGTTCAAGGAAGTCTACAGCTATTTAATGGAATAGTGTGGAGACGGCAGACACAAACCTTTCTCAGAGATGAACAATGACACCATGAGAAGCAATGGACAAAAGTTGCAAGAAAGTAAATTCTGAGTACAAATTAGGAATTCCTTCACCACAGTGCCCCCAGTGATAGTCAGTCATTGGAACAGATTGCCTGGAAAGACTGTCAAATCTCCATTGGTGTAGATATTAAGAACTCAACTCGACAAGGCCATGAGTAACGTTTTAAGACCCTTTGAACAGGAGGTTGGCCTGTATGGCTTCTGGAAGTTCCTTCCAGATTACTTGATTCTATAAATCCTGAAATAAATCATGCACACTCATTGCACAGACTTTACATCAGAGAATAATGTATGTATGGGAGGGATCATCATAAAAATCCTCTACTCTTTTCCATCCCTTACTGGATATTCCCATACTCTTTGTTGGGGACACAATGAGGGGCAATGGCTGCAAGCTAGAACACAGGAAGTTCCACAGCAACATGTGAAAGAACTTCTTCATGGTGAGGGTGACAGAGCACTGGAACAAGCTGACGGGGGAGGTTGTGGAGTCTCCTTCTCTGGAGATATTCAATGCCTGTCTGGACGCCTACCTGGGCTGCCTGCTCTGAGGAGCCTGCTTTGGCAGAGGGGTTGGACCCAATGATCTCTTGAGGTGCCTTCCAACCCCCTACAGTTCTGTGATTCTGTCATTCATCAGAAACTCTGCAAAAGTTTGCCTTTTATACAGGCAACCTAGACCCTTAAACCAAAAACTATACTTTACATCAAAATCATAATGTTGATTTAATTTATTGAGATAAAACAGCAAATGGGAAAATGCTAGGTACACATTTGTTAAGGCATCAGTACAGTGAAGTCTAGTTACCCAGCAGTTTTAATTTAAACCAAACTGTTAGCTGTATTGTCCTGTGCAGTATATATTCCAGTACATTTTATTACACATGTGGTAATTCATTATACAGTTCCATTTCCTTTTCCCATGCTAAATATTAATTTTTGTTTTTCTATGGATCTATGCAAGCATTTCCATCTTCAGCTGCAAGTGTTCTTCTGAATAGATAGAATATCTGGCTAATATCAGAGGTGTTATTAGTTTTGGTTAATGCACAAGCATTCTGGATTTTATAATTCATAGCCCTAGCTATTCAAGAATGTCATTAGCATTAATAAAATATAGCTCAAATATAGGGCTTGTACTGCCAGCTGCACAACTTTTCAAGTTAAGAAATGTCACTTGCTGACACGTGTATTTAACTTGCAGTTAATCTGTTCTCAATTTATATCACATATGTTTTTTTGTTTGTTTGTTTTGTTTTGTTTTTCTCCAGTATGATTGGGGAAGATTTTCTGATGCTGCCAGAGCTAGTCCTGCCAAATTTTGTGCCAGAATCAGACTTCTATTCCACCAGACTAATTCTGAAAGAGTTTTATGGACAGAATATCATCAGAATGATAGAAGAGGTCTGGGTTGCACTGGTAGATGTAGCTCCAAGATTCAAAGATAAGCTGATACTTATTTCCCAGCCAGATTCGAGCAATGTTTTGCCTCAGTTGTTTATAGAAACAGGCGTATACTTAACACTTTCTCATGAACCCCTGTGCAGTCTCTTCTTTGACTTGAATATAATTATAGAGAAGGAGTAAAAGATATATGGATATATTTATATATATCATAGAAAATGATATATAGGCTGGGATTTTCTGTGGATCTTTAAGAGTACAGTTATCTGTCTTTAGGTCTTAAAATCTTTTAGTTCCTCCTCAAATCTCCAAAGTAGTTACCAATAAAAAAATCCATAAGCTTGTTTCAGTAACATAAAAGTAGAATATTCTGCCAGAAAATTACATTTATTACATTTTACATATTCTCATTAGGAATTTTTTTCTTATTTATTTCTTTTTCTTATTTAGACTGTAACAGGAATTTCAGAAAGATGAAAGATTTTCTTCAAATATGAGAAAAGTTAAGATAGCTTTTGAAATAGGACAGTGTTGAAGGCACAAAGGGAGATTTTGTATTCATCTTTTGTCTGTTCAGCAATCTTCATTTTTTATATTATATATATATTATTTTTTTATTTTATTTTTATTTTTATTTTATTTTGGTGTATCACATTATCACGTTAGCCACATCAAAAGCTAAGATAACACAATGCAAACTGCAAAGCTTTCATGTGATCCTAATGCAGGAGTACCGTGGTCCAAAGGCCCATAAATAAATGTGCTCAGTGGCAAAAAGGGGTACAAGTTTAGAGGAAAAAGTCTTTCTCCTGGAATTTCATGTTTCCTTCTTTTCTTTAACGTTTTCTTTGAACATTATTATTCTTGGCTGAGTATTTATGACTATTCTGCTGTATGTGGATAGATATATTGATGTAAATGCAACTGAACTCATCCTCAGAGGATAATGTACAGGCAAACACACAGACATTTTTTTCTTTTGGCTTTATTCTTCCCATGTCGCTAATTATCTTCCTCATGCTATGAGGCAATATTACTGCAAATAGATGGAACAAATGCATTCATATCTGGAAAGTCCTCAGATTTCTGCTAACAAACAAGGCACAAGAAACTCTCTAACATTGTTGTGCATGGATTGAAAAAGGCTGCTACTAAGTCCTGAGACAATCTTTTTTTTTTTTTTTTTTTTTTTGGGGGAGAAAATATATATTAAATAGAAGTGGAAAAATAGAATTTTGACTGGATACTGCAATCACTACTCCCTGCTATTTTTCTTCTGTAATAATGAAGTGCTTCAGATTGCAGAAGGGACATACCTATCTGATTTAAATGACTACAGTTTCAGCTGTGGGAAAAGACTTATGACAATTACAAATATATTCATGACTAGATAGGTGCCATGAAAACAGCCCAGTTACCATAAGTTTATTCAAAACACATGGCTTGATTTCAGTACAATATAGCCTGTTAGTACCCAAGCAAATGATTCCAGTTTATAAACCAAATACCCAGAGTAGTTCATTATTCCAAAAATTTCCTATAATTTAATGCATCTATGGGTATATATGGTATTGGCTATGCAAAACAGCTGAGTACATAAGTTCCTCTACACAGAAAGTTACATATACCCTTTGTGAAGATAAACTTGAAAAGAGTTGCTCTAGAAAAAATATCCCTTTTCTCCATAAAGGAATGAAACTTTATCTTTTTCTTCCATTATGAAATGTGTTGAGATTTAATACTTTTTAAAACAAGCCTGTAAAAGAAAACAGTGTTGTAATTACCCTTTTGCTAACAGCACTTCATAAACTTCATAGGTCTTCAACAGATATACATGCAGGCAACCAGATCTGTTTATCACATGCATAAATATTTCCCAGTCAGCTACAGTATATTACATACACAAGGAGGAAAATGTTGTATTATAAAGGCCTTCATCCTAAACATATATGGAACAGAAATTGTTGTACTACCCGAGATGTTGTACTAGCCTCTCAAAAGGCTAGTGTGATTTTCATATTAATATGACTGCATTTCAGTGAGATTAATCCAATATTGTGAGGAAAAAGGAACCCATTAACACTGTAGTTGAAATGAGACAATATTTTTTTTTTGGATAGAGTTGTAATATGGATGTGGGAACTATGAAGGAGAACAAATGCTTCTTATTCTCATGATCCAGTGCTACTTACTGGCAATTGGCAAAGCACAGTTTACTCAATGTGCCCATATATCTACATCAACAGTAGACTGTGGCACATTTACTCATATATTTCTAGAGAGAGATCATCTATGCATGATGCTAACCAATACTGGATTGTTTTATCAACAAAGTGCTTAACTATATGATGATACAGCATAATATAAATAGAAAATGATATAAAAGGACAGCTATTCCAGGTCAGATCAAAAAGGTCCATCTAGCTATATCTTCTTTTTCCAACAGGAAAATTAATAATAATAGATACCTCAGGAAGAGTAGATAGGCTGTAGCAATATTTCTTTCAATATCCCCACAGCAGCTGGTGAGTTGCAAAGTCCATAATGGGTGGGGTGTCATAGTGCTCACAGTTATTCACTGTTGTGTTCAATAACCCTAAGTGATATTTTTTCTCATGCTTTTCTTTCTCATGTTTTTGAAATAGTCAAACATCACTACAACATCACTCATAGCCTAACTACACATACCACACAACCTGCTTTTTCCACCTTTACCTTGACATTTTTTTTTTTTCTTTCAATATGTTCTAGCTCTTTTATTTGAGTAGGCAGTGAGTGTTGATCTATATTATATCTCATTATATTATTCATGATTTTATAGAGATCCATTACTTGCTTAACTATCCCTTTTCCAGGCTGAACAGCTCTTTCTTAAAACTAGGAAGGACAAGAAATTCAGACAGTGTTCAAGATAAGGACACAAATGTAGAAGCATAATCTTTCCAGGATATAGAAAAATCTACCTTTTGTCTGTTTGTTTGGACACCAATGGGGTTTTATTCCAAGACCAATGATCCTAAGAAATATTACAAAAAAATAAAAATAAAAATAATAATAATAAAAAAAAATAAACTTTACAATGGTCATGCTCTTACTATAAATTTGGATGGATTCAAACAAAAAATTACTGTCAAGAAGTTAGACAGGAGTTGGACACTAGATTAGAAAACCCATTCAAGCCCATAGCTTCAAAAAAGCAAAATTTCTATCACAGCCAGTTGAAATAGAGGAAACAAAATCCTGAACAATTCTTACTGTGTTTACAGTGGTTTGACTATTTACATTCAATAAATGCAGATTTGCTTGAAATTAGGAAATTGAATTTGCTAGGTTGAAGATTAATCACTAAAAATCACCAAAACAAACAAACAACCAAAAAAACGTCAGCTTTGTGCACATCTGGGAAGTCTAGAACTTTCTTCAATCAGACAAACAAAATTGCTTACAATAAAAGGTTAATTTTATTTTATTTTTTCAGAGCAAGGAAAATAAATAAATAAATAAATAAATTTAGCCCTAACTAGCAATAAAGTCAACAGCAGATGCTGACATTTACTTTAAACAGAGATTCAGATGAGAAACACAACTGAAATATGTTAACGTGATCTTACACAGACAGTATACGATGATAAAAAGCTGTTTTCCATATGTAGCATGGATCAGAATAAAGTATTTGTCAGTAGTTCCCTGTTTTTTCTTCTACAAAAAACCTTTCAGAAATTATTTTTGTTTAAGAGACCATATTTTTTATTAGAGCTTCCTACTCATTCAGTTGCCAAACACCAAATTTCAGCAATCTAATGGCTACAGTTCAAATCCTATTTTACCAGTGCAGGCAATTAGATAAAGAACGGTTTGTTTGGCCTGCTATTATCAGGCTGTTATTAAAAAATAAATAAAAACAATGATTGTTCTCAGTTGCTGTCCAGTAGCAACTACCCTCTTCCTAGGTATGTAACAGTCTCTCTCCATCAGCCCCATAGGTCCTGTGCAGTTTTTGAGTTCTTAGATCTTAGTAGTCTTCTGGGAAAATCTCTGCTTCTGATCTCATGATCTCCCCAAAACTCAGACTTATCCTGCTTGTGGACTTTTAGCTGATATCATTATGATTTATAGATTAAGACTTTTTTCCCAAAAATAATTCATTAGCATCAATGCTGAGAACAGCATCACACTTTGCCCTCAAGTCAGGTAAAACCATAACAGCAAGTTATTAGTGAATTTTTAATGTGCTGTGGCTGCAAGTAATGTCAACAGGTCTTGTGTGATACAGCTTTCAGTATCTGTATTATGGTTCTGCAGATGGAAGATTATTAAGAGGCAGCTTTCTTAGAGGTCTTTAATGGTTATATAAATACAGATTTCAATAGGACATAAGCAGCTGCCTATGATTATTTGGAGTTAGGTAAAATAAGTCCCCTATATTATGGCATTTGGATTTTGCCTCTGAATTCATCTTACAACTGAAAGTTATGCCCACACATCTTTAAACATCCTTAGATTCAAGGTATTTGTAAACAGAATGTTGTCAGAGGCTCATTTTAAGCAATCCAAACCATATTTGATACCATCAAAGTGAGATTATGGAGGAAAGACATATTCTCCACACCAAGCTTCTCAGTAACATAGTTCTGGAGGAGTTTGGAAGCCTTCTTGCCCTCTGCTTGTGAGTTACTGGACTGTCAGTACTTGCTTTTACTCAAAGATATAATTCTGTATGCTGTTGATTTGAAGATAAACTTACCCACAAGGCCACAAGGTCATATTCTGTGCATTTAAACACATTATTAAACTATTTCTATATAATAAGGTTGCTTTTCTTTCAGATCAATGCTCATACATTCTAGCAGTGACGAGGGATTTAAAACAGTTTTCATTTAATTTTAAAAACATTTTATTTTACCTTCAAAACCAACATCTGACCAGGACATGAGTGATATGATAAAATCTTATGATATATTTTTTAATTCATCTGATCACCGCATGAAAAAAAGCCCCCAGCCTTTTTAAAAGATCACAGAATCACAGAATCACAGAATTTCTAGGTTGGAAGAGACCTCAAGATCATCGAGTCCAACCTCTGACCTAACGCTAACAGTCCCCACTAAACCATATCCCTAAGCTCTACATCTAAACGTCTTTTAAAGACTTCTATGGATGGTGACTCCACCACTTCCCTGGGCAGCCTGTTCCAATGTCTAACAACCCTTTCGGTAAAGAAGTTCTTCCTAAGATCCAACCTAAAACTCCCCTGGAGCAACTTAAGCCCATTCCCCCTCGTCCTGTCACCAGGCACGTGGGAGAACAGACCAACACCCACCTCTCTACAGCCTCCTTTAAGGTATCTGTAAAGAGCAATAAGGTTGCCCCGAGCCTCCTTTTCTCCAGGCTGAACAAGCCCAGCTCCCTCAGCCGCTCCTCGTAGGACTTGTTCTCCAGGCCCCTCACCAGCTTTGTCGCCCTTCTCTGGACCCGCTCAAGCACCTCCATGTCCTTCTTGTAGCGAGGGGCCCAAAACTGAACACAGTACTCGAGGTGCGGCCTCACCGGAGCCGAGTACAGGGGGACAATCACTTCCCTAGCCCTGCTGGTCACACTGTGTCATATGCAAGCCAGGATGCTGTTGGCCTTCTTGGCCACCTGAGCACACTGCTGGCTCATATTCAGCCGACTATCCACCATCACTCCCAGGTCCTTCTCTGCCTGGCAGCTCTCCAGCCACTCATCTCCCAGCCTGTAGCTCTGCTTGGGGTTATTACATCCCAGGTGGAGGACCTGGCATTTGGTCTTGTTAAACTTCATGCAGTTGACCTCAGCCCATCGGTGCAGCCTATCCAGATCCTCCGGATACTTGCTACCTAGAAATATTTCAAAAACAAAAGAATTATGAGACAGGGTAGTTTTTTTAGATCCCTTTAATACTCATGGAGGCTTCATCTGGGAATTTCAAATAGCCCTTAGGCTCTTGCCTTCTGAATTTTAACTACCTGGTATCTTGTGGATATCTCACTGAAGAACAAACCTACACGCACACACATTAAAATCCTGGAACTTGACATAAAAACAACTGATTCAGTTTGTGATCTTCTAGAAAAAGCTGTATAATTTTGCAGATTTCTCAAGTTATTCCATAGTCAGTAGAAAAAAAAAACAAAACACATCATATCACCTGTATAAGATTTTGAGTGATACTTCCAAAAGAAATTGATGCATTAGTGATCTGTTTTAGTTGTTTCTCCTATATATGAAATTGCAATCAGGACAATCTCTTTTCTTTATTTAAGAGGACTGCTTGTAGTTCCTGGCTTCCACAGACTGAAACTATATCCTCGTTTATTTCTTCTCCCTTCTTTTAAAAGGAGTCTGTTTTTTACATTCTGTCATCTTAGGTATAGAGTCCATTTTTTCACATTTTTCCCAGGTGCTGAAAGTATACATATGGATAAGAAATGACCCATACAATTGTAGCAGAACATACAATTTCTGCACAACTGCATCTTACTTTTGTCTTTGACATGACAATACCAGTTATAGTCAATGGGCTGAGCAGATTTTAACAGTGTATGAACAAAAGTGTGGTATCTGTGAGAAAAGTAATTGAATCTTGCAAGGCTCTTTTTGTTTGTTTTGTTTTAGCTTAGCTTTGGCTCTGCTGATCCTACTAAAACTGCCACATTTAGAGCTAGGTATTTAAATACTTGGAAGAGTACAAAATTAGAGGATGGCAGAGAAAATCAACAAAATAATTAAATAACATATGTGCGGAGATGATGTAGATGTGGATGATGTAATCGGGCTAGAAGGAAGCAGAATACTTTTAAGTGTATAAGTAATGCATTTAAGAAAAGACTTATCTTTTCTTAGCAAGACACATCCTTTTCTCCTTTTTTTTTTTTTTTGTAGCACCTGTCAAGCAGCATGAATACTATAATTTAAAAAAAAATTTATTTCTGAAAATAACTGTTACATTAGGAAAAAAAAAGGAAAACATAGGACGCTTTGGCACAACTTAAAAGTGTGCCAAAGTGGAGAGCACTCCAAATATCTGTCATATTGCTATAAAATTTGAAGTAATCCATTATTTAGCATACTTTTAAGACTACATTTTCACAGGCTGTCTGGATTGCTGGAACTTTTTGTCCTAAGGCAACTCAAGCAGCCCTGGAAACATGATAGCACATTTCAACCAGGTTTAAACTGATGTATAGGTGTAAGCCAGATGAACCTTGTTGAACACAAGCCTTTCATTTTAAGATAAGAAAACAATTGAATGGACTAAAGAATTTATTTTATTAAAGGATATAGTCAAAAGTATTTTCTTTGTTCCCAACTGTGGTTTGGACTTGAAATAAGTATACCATCCCCTGATAATTCTCACTGAGACACTTCTAAATCAGAAAGAGATTAAAAGGTTCATGATTAACACTGTTTTATTTAAAACAAAGCATAATAACAACAACATCATCAAATCCTTTCCCAAGCTTTCAAGGCTGATATGATATACATATTTGTCATGGAAACTTTGCTGAATACATTAGGTTGAATTCCTAACAAGTAATGTGGGTGACTTATTATAGAGAAAGAACAGGGAGATAAAAGTGATATAATTTGGGGGACTCCCTCTCTCTGAAAAGCAGATATAATGTGTGGAGGAGAAAAAAATAGGACATCACAGTCTTTGATTTTAGGTAAATATCTGGATAGAAAGAATATCAGAGAATTTACTGTAATTTACTTTGGCTTCCCCAGTTTGGCAAGATGGTGAACTTTTATGCCTGTGGAAATAAGGTATCTCTTTGCCAAAATTGCTTCCTTTACCCATCTCAATCATTATTCTTTATCTCTGAGTGTGTATGCTCTGTTCACGCTATTCTGTTATAAAGACCTGTCCTGATTTTACAGCTTGTTCAAATTGTATTGTATTTTAGTCAAATCTTCTATTCTAATTCTGGTTCCTTTAACAGTGTCCAATGTTATTCTTGATCTAGGACTGTTTTATATAAATGTAATTTGAATTTTGAATTATGTTCAAACTATGAGCATTTGACTAGAGAAAAAAAAAAAATGTTATTGTAGATAACGCAGGACATTCAGGTAAATAAAAGTCAATACATTATTTAGATTGTGTCTCATATTAGCATAGTTTTCCGTGGCTGGAAATACTGAGTCATCAGAGCATTAAAAGTATATTTGATGTTGAAAACCTCATAATCACGTATAGACATAAATAAGCGATTTTGATTGTAGGAGAAAATAGAAAAAGGAAGTAAAGGTATGGACCTTTCACCTATGCACCTTTCAGCGATGTTTAAAAAGGACTTCAAGTATGCAGAAATTCTAATTTGCTAAACAAAATTTCTTTCTGAGAAGCTTCCTTTTTGAACTCAGCATACTCAAAAAGCAAATGCATTTCTTTTGAAAAGATGTTATTAGAACAAGAATTAATGTTGCTGCCTCTCAGTAAATGAGTTGAGAACATAGTTTCAAATTGCTTTTTTTTTTTTTTTTTTGGTATATAATCCAAAGAATCTCAAAAGTAACAAAAGAAACTATTTTGTTATTTATACTTAATCACCTCTAAACCAGAAACATATACATGCACTTCTATACACCAAAATCACCTTTGTTTATATAGCATTGAAAATCTTTATAACTCAAGTCAAAGGAATTTTGACTGGAAAAATATTAATAGATAAGTAAGATATATCACCAAAGAAAAGAAAGTGCTTATATATGGAAAATAAAGCCAATAACAAAATTGATCTTTCTCAGAAAAAAAGAAAAATATATGTCAGAGATGACTGCTTGCTGACAGATTCCTCACTGCATGTTGTATCAAAGCATACAAAGAGAAGAACAAAAAGATAATCTATACAACTAATTGCTGGCTTCAAGATAAAGATATGTTTGACCAAACTCAAAATAAATTCTAACTAGAATAAAATAAATGTAAGCAGAAATTAAATAACACATGGATACCCCCAAAAATAGAGAGAGAAAAATAGAGAATGAAAAAGGCAAATTGAAAACATTGTTCATTAAAAAAAAAAAAAAAAAAAAAAAAAAAGATATTAGAAATGCTATAGCCTTCAGTCATTACAGAATTGAAAGTAGTGATAATGGAACACAATACAGTATTTTTAGGATACTTGCAAATTCTTTTTGACTGTGAAGATAAAAATCTGCTTTAAATGTTGATGAAACTCTAATAGTTAGGTTAATTCCTGGAATCAAATCAGTGAAGTGTTGCTACTGGTGGCTGTTTGGACCTGCCTCCCTAATCCTAAGAAAACACTGAAAATGATAAAACTGAAACTCACTTATCTGAAAAGCAGCAAGTTAAACTGAGATCTCTTCAGGTAAAATGGCTATGTAGTTTTAGGAGCTTTCTCATGTGCTATGGAATTTTGGATAGAATTTTATTGCTCTATAAAGTTATATTTCAAGTTATTTATTGACAGTATACTGTACTAATCAAACGTAATATGACTGCTTAGAATTTGAAAAGCAAGTTACTTAAGTGGCTGGCTAAGTAGTGGTTTCTTTGTAAATTAAGCATTGATGAGCTATATCAGAAACATTTCTCTGAAAAATTTTATCACCATTTTTTCAGTATTACTTAAGTGTTCTTGCAAAAATATATAGTTTCAAACACAGGAAAAGTTTCTTGTTATCTGAAACTGCACCTTGAGCTAGATAGTGAAACAAACATGGAGAAGTAGCCTGAATTTGAGCTAACATACTGGGTAATTTTGGCAAGCTAGAGACAAGCTTAGAGAAAAGCTTAGCATCAGAATTAAGCCTATAGTGTAAATGGCCCCAGGAAATGTCAATTAATCTTAGCTAAGTAATATGAAGCTAGCATTGGTGGTAATTATAATTTTAAACTAAACCACCTCCCAAACCTCATTCTCCTAGTCAGTTCCTTTTTCTTTAATTAGATATAAGCAGATGAAGCCCAAAGGATTTCAGCAAGAAGATGAATGTAAACTAATCAAGTCTGAAATAACTTATGAGCTGTTCTTTGCCACTTCTTTATTTGAGCATCTGGTCTCAGCTACTGTTACATTGTTAGTGAATAGTGATAGAAGCAAATTCAAAGCATCGACGTAAACCATAGCTGGTTTGGCAATTTTATTTGTGTCTGACTGCATTTACAGAACAAGACAACCTTTACTGCATGAAATAACCAGACTAGAGAAAAACTGGGCAATAGCCAATAACATTTATAATGCTATTGCAACACCAAACCTACAGTCCTGCGCTTTCTTCCTGGGAACACTGATACATATCATTCAGTGACTACAATTAGGAATCTATTTTTGGAAAATATTCATCTATAAGGGTTTTAAGACTCATGAAAAGATATGCAGAAATCAAGAGCTGACAGAAAGGCTAAAGACCCTTCAGATAACAATATATTGTTATATTGTTATAATCAATCTAGAAACTGGATAAAGTCCATTTGCTCCTAGATTTCTTGATGCCTAAAACCTCACAGTCCTTTCAAAGAAAGCATTTGGACAAGTAACAGGGACTATTAAAATAATATATATAGCAACACTTTCTTATTGAGAAATTTATAACAATAAACTGTAGAGGAAACAAATTGAACTACTTGATTTAGCTTGAGATCAGTTGTTAAAAACCTATAGTAGAACCCACAATTAATAAAGCTTGAAATCAAAAATGATAATGTCTGCCTGTAAGTCCACCAGAACTTACTAGAAAAGCCCATGTCTTAGTGTAAGGTGTAACTTGCAGCTAGATAGTGAAATACTCAGAAAAGACCAAACATTTTTTAGTTGCTTACATTAGCTTCAAAGAAAAGCAAAAGGTATTCTTGTCCACCCAAACAAGAGATGGCTGTCTGGATTCAGACTCCTTTGAGTAATATTTGGATATGCAAGTACATTGATGCGAACTCCCCTGCCTTCATTTCATGCTGATTAGACGTGACAACAGTTTCAATCTCCAAGCCATACAGCAACATTTATACACAGTAATGTCTAAGATGATGAGTCAGTCTGAAATAAGGTGACATTGTGCCTCCCACTGGTTAGAATATGTTTATTGATCCAAAATAAATAAATAAATAAATAAATAAATAAATAAATAAAACTTCTTAACCTCTGGAGCCTAGATTTGTGATTTTTTTTTTTTTTTTTTACAGAAAAGTATGCCTTCTGTACCTGATTAAAGGCAAAAATATGAGAGGCCTTACTGCTTCTTCATTACAGTCTGTGAAATGCAGGAGGGACAGGGAGAAAATGCAGAATAAGAAATATTATTACATTCTATATCTCAATGATTCATCTGAAAAGCATTGAGTCTCTGGCTGTGACCTTTACCTTTCCATTGCACTCTTCCTGTACTTTCCGTTACAAAGCCACTGTAACTTTAGGAATGCTACTTCCCTTTAGGAACGTAGGTTGAGAACAGTGCAAGCTTCTTTGACCACTGGTCTTACTTGGATCTGGTCAGCTCCTACCAAGACACATTAGGTATATTAGGCACTAATAAGTCAGTGACAAAGTGACAAAAGTAACTGCACTCAGAGACTGTCCTTATACCTGATCCAGTACAATTAGAAAATTGCAATGACCACTCCTTGATATCAGCACCAGTCTTTAGGTCTATATGGGGTACATTTTGAGTCTTCTTAACTCCACAGAACTGTACAATTGCTTGCTGGGGGCCCAGGCAGTATAATGAGATCCTGGTAGCTGCTGACCAAGAGCTCACACTCCCTGTCACTCCTCTGTGACAGTGTCCAGTCCCAGAGCAATCTGTCCTATGAAATATAAAGGTTCTTGCCTTTGTTTTATTTCACAGTAGTACAAGCAAGTTATCAGAAGTATAAGATCATCCCAAGGGGGTTTGGACCTCAAAACTGGTTCTGCACCTATTACAGGAACAGGTTTCTGATGTGACTGAATCATTTAAACTGGTTAAGGTTTAGTTTAAAATTAAACTGGATGGTCTATTTTAGGTTAGAACTAGAAAAGAGGTGTTTAAATTAATAAATTAGGAATAAATAGACATTAGAAGAATCTCTATCAACATCTTTTATGCGATATGTGAAATAGACTTACCAGAGAGATGGTAGGATTGAGCAGTGAGCTGTCTTTTTTTCAGTAAAAATAGTATGAACACAGCATATTCCATTAGGTAAGTATTAGAGTATTAGTCAGGCCTTGGCTTGGAAACTGCTCTGTTATAACCCAGTACTTTTTTTTTTTTTTTTTTTTTTTTTTAGAGTATTCCAAGGCTGAATATGTTTTAGTGGTTCCTCATATAACTTAAGGGAACATTTTCCCTCATTTGCTAGAATAAATAAATAAACAATAAATAAAAGCTTAAAAGTTGATGTATAGAGTATAGCATCAAAAGTACATTAAAAATGCATTGCTTCCTTCTGGTCTTACACAAAGTTGTAGTTCTGAGCCATTTAAGCCAGTTTATCTTTTGAATGCCATATATTATAAAATGTATATTTCCTATTCTCTCTCCTCTTTTCTCACATTAAACTCACAAAATACAGTTTTATTAAAAGGGGAGGTGGAATGCTCTCAGAAGTATAGTTTAAGTCCTCCTGTCCTAACAGTAATACTTACCAAGTTTATTATGGTAAAATCCAAACTAAAAGTTATATTTAATTCAGTCTAAAAGCATCAATTTATTCCTTAAGCAGGCTTGTGAATAAAAGTGTTACTTTCTTTAAAGCAGAAAACATCCCCTCACTTTCTCTGGACCAGTGAACAGATTAAACCATTAATTTGTTTGTAAAATGTCTGCAAAGTTAAACCTGAATATCTATTTTTCACAAAAGTTCCATGCTTTTTAGTCAATAAATGTTTGGAATAAGTGATATGACTGATTAATCATAAATTATGTTAACATATCTATCAATTAAAGTCAGCTACTCACTGTGAACAATTGGACTTACTTTCCCATATAGACTATTGATACTTTGATTATTGCTGATGTTATGTGAATTACATATAATTCCGTGCATAAAATGGTCACTGTTATTAAAAGCAGTGGAACTTCTATTCCTAAAAATTATGACCATAACACTTCAAAATTGATGGTATAGCCAGGCACAGCATAAGTAAGAAAATCAAGTAAGAAGACTTTAAAAAAATAATAATAAAAAAATAAATATAAAAACACCACACACAAAACATAGCAGCAATGCACCAAGAAAGGCAATGTTAAGTGTTAGTACATCAAGTCTGGAAGAGAGCCCAAATTATTACAGAATTCAGAAGCTAAAGTTTAGTTTTGTTTCATATATATCTATATATACATATATATGTGATTCCATAGACTACAAGAAATTCATTTGTCTGAAGTGTCTTAGAAAAAATAATTAATTTGTAATGATAAAATTCACATGCATTTTTCTGGACATTTCTGGACAGCTGAAGCTGTTTTAGTGTTCTTCTGAACAACAGTAAATTGATGGAAAATAACCTTTTTCTTCCACTTGCCTGTCTCTATAGTGGCTTGCTGTGGAAGATAAAAAAGCATCACTAGAACCATCATGGCTATGTAACAATCATAATGATAGCTTGCTGAAAAGTGAAGTTTCCAGTTTGTGAAAGATAAAGGGGAGCATTTTATTTATTGGTGTTCAGGGCCTCATGTTTGTCCCCACAGGAAGAAAATTCCCCAAATTGTAATTCCTTCTGAATAGAAATACTAATAAAAATTGGCATAAAAACACCAGGGCTGGACATTTCTGGTAAGTAATGGGCTGCCCAGGCTCTGCAGCTGACTTTCTCTTCAGAATCATGGCTGACATGCTTTGAAAGTGACAAACATACCAATTTCACTCTGCATCAGCTTTCCCTTCTTCCCTGCTCTTCTCTCTTATCATCATGCCAAAAAATGACAAAGGCTGCCATATGAACCACTCAGGCTTGGATTTTGTGGGTTTCCATGATCCCTAGATTTAATGCAGACCCCTTTGATAACTTGTTCAGTATCTTTGTTCAGTGAAGATCTCTTGTCTTCTATGTACCACTGCTTGTTGGCTCCATTCCAGATCCAGTGATCTTAGAAACATCATGGCACAGAGATGAAGCTGATTTGCCTGGATTATCAAGACAGAAAATTGTATCCCTTTGGAAATCTCTCTGGAAGTGAACATAAACTTCATGGAGCCAAGATCACAGAATCACAGAACTGTAGGGGTTGGAAGGGACCTCAAGATGTTTGAGTGCATTAACATTTCACTTTAAAAAATGTCTTTTTTTGTGTGTGTGATGGAGCTTCACTTTACCAGAAGATATACTACATACTCTAACTGCAGTAATGATGCTAAGGTAACAGACAATTTTCACAACACAATGTTATGACTTTTTTTTTCCCCCCAGAAAACACTATTGAGTAAAAAACAAGTAGAACTACTCAGCTGATTCACTTCTGTTACTCTGGCTGTTTATTATTTTCTTACAATAATATAGGTAATAATTTTGAAATTCCTCTCCTCTCCTCTCCTCTCCTCTCCTCTCCTCTCCTCTCCTCTCCTCTCCTCTCCTCTCCTCTCCTCTCCTCTCCTCTCCTCTCCTCTCCTCTCCTCTCCTCTCCTCTCCTCTCCTCTCCTCTCCTCTCCTCTCCTCTCCTCTCCTCTCCTCTCCTCTCCTCTCCTCTCCTCTCCTCTCCTCTATCTTTTATCCAGCTTCATGTTCACTCTCACTAGCAGTAATTGCATTTTATTCCTAGAACAATGCACAGTTCAGTTGCAGAGGTACTACAAAACACAATAAACCCAACTCTTGTTAATTAAAGGAGAAACACACACCTTCTTAAGTATGATTACTTGCTGTTTTGAGAGGCTTTCATCTGACATTTTGTCACCTCTTAAATATCTCCAAACAGCAGTTTGATTATATTGAAAATTATTAAACTAAGGAAGTAAGTACCCTTTTATTCAGAAATTATGGCTGAATTTTGATTTTTATAGTCTAAAAATTTGCTTTACTTTGTAAGCCACAATAAAATTAGAACAAATATAACAATAGATGCAACATAAAATTTCAGCTTACTTTACCAAGATGCTTACCATTATGACTGCATATTTTCATGACATGTTTATACAAGATTTATTGCTGTTTTGTGAGTTGGATAGCTCAGGCAAAATGGCAATTTTAAGCTATAGCTAGCCAGGTTATGTATATGCTGACAATATATGTACAGGCATATAAATAAAGAGACAAATGGAGAGGGAAAGAAGGAGTGTGTGTGTGTGCTATGCTGAAATAATCTAGATAGGAAAAAGCATTTTAAAAGCAGTAATGAAAAAATGTCATCCCCCCACCCAAGCATTTTTCTGTTTTAATTATTATTTTATTTTTACTAATGTGTTATTTGCATACCACTGTCTTTAATGAGACCTTAATGAAGTCACTGAAGTTACCTTGACATGGTACCAACATTAAATGAGATGAGAATCATTTTTTTCTCAAACAAGGTAAGAAAGACACTATTTCTAATATATACTTGAAAACATACTTACAAATTAATTAAGAGGTAGACTGAAAGAATTGCTCAAAATATCTGGTACAGTTTCTGTGTACTTAAGTATATTCAGCAAAGTGCTCATTACATAGATTCTTAAATTATAATACAGAAATATCACTGAAAGTCCAAATTACTTTTACTCATCGGTACTACCTATTCTCTCTCAGTTAAAAATCCTTGTCTTCTGTCAGAGAAAAAGGAGAAGCAAGGTTAACATGGTAATGAAGTACCCTGAATGCACACAGCTTAGTGGTCCATCAAATTTGCAGTATACCTCACCTCAAATTTGCTAATGGTTTGAAAACAAAATAATTAAATGCTCTGTTCTCCAGCCAAGTTGCTTCTTTCAGTAATTGATAGCCATTTAAAACAAGCAAAATGCAGCAAAAAAGTATTTCAATAATATTTATGTGTACATCAATGTATGTTCCATGCTCTCTCTTACTGAGGTCATCTGACTCTGCTTCCACTGCCTGAATGAAAGTGGAAAACAGAAGGCTGGTTAGGGTCATATCTGATCTTGATAGATCAACCCCTCCCATCCTGTGTTCTCCCTAAACTGACACAATTGAATTCCTGATGAGGCTGCTCATTCTCTCTCCGTGGTTGCTTGGGGAATTTGGTACTCAAGTTTAACTCATTGTGACAGGCTGTGTGCCATGTGACCTTGCAATGTTTACATCTTCATAATTGTACTGCACTAATGTTAAGCAGCCAAGAGTGAAAAGCAAATTATTCAAAAAGTTTCAAGGTTAAGAGTCTCTTGTATTATCACCTGCTCCCCCTAACACTTTCATTCCAGACCTCTGCCACCTAACAAAAAGAAAATAAGAAGACAGAATTGTAATTAGGCTGAGAGAAAATATCATATTAGAGCATGTTTTTAATACACACGGTATGCCAGGGCTCTTACTTCTGTTCATTCTTTTTCTTAATTTATCCCATTATCCTGTGCAAGCAGAATGAAATTTATTAAAACAGGTTCCTTTCTTCTTTAACACAGGAATTCCAACCTGCAGCCACAGCCACAACACAGCAGTGAACCTTATCTAGATAGCTGTATTATATTCTCTTAAATGTTCTTTTTTTTTTTTTTTTTTTTTTTTTTTTTATAACTTGTGGTATCTTATTGTTTCTTCATGTTGTTTATTCTAAAAGATTACTTGAACTATCTAGGGACTGATGATACAAATTCTACATATAAAACCCATTCCCAAATACTGTCCTAATTTCTGGGATAGAACCAAGTTTTCTCTAGACTTTCTTCTGCCTAATCTCATGATTCTTCAATTTCTGACTGTACAGTGGCTGTATTTTTTTTTTAAGGAGTTCATCAAATCCTTTTGATCTTATAGGAATTAGTATACTAGCCCTAAATGTTTCATTCAGATATCTATGTCTAGAATCTCAGTCTCTAATTTCTTGGAGTTTCTAATACATAAATTTTATTTGTTTGTTTGTTTGTTTGTTTATTTAATTATTTTAAAAAAGTTGTCCTCATCATGACATCATCAGATCAAGTTCCATGTAGTCCCAGCTTTTTGTACTATGTAGCATTTAAGAACTTGGGTGACTGTCCAGTTAGACAGGATTACACTAAGTGAAGACTTCCAATTATCTCTCCAGAATAGACATTTTTGTACATAGAAAACTGAAGTGGAGAACCCAGGTTAAATAAAGGGGCACCTGTTGAATAGACACACATATAGAAACAGACAGTCTGGATGGATGGAGTCGTTGTCTTGGTCTTAAGCTAACTGAAAAAATCTAAGTCCCAGTTTAGGTGATTATTTATTATGATTAAATAATGAGACAAGTATTGACAAGAATAGAAACAGGTAATCAGTTCCAGTCAGAAAAGCAAAAGATTGACAGAATAATGAAAGTGAGTCTGGGGGAAGGACTATACACATCATTTGTACAGGGCTGAGATGCATTGGTGTGAAAATGTTTACAACACAGAGCTACCTCTGATGCAATAAAAAAGCTCTTAATTTGTTCATACCAGGGGAATTAATTTCGAATTGTCACCACACTGTGAATCACTGTGAAAACTCAGGTCAGCACTCCACACATAAACACTTGGCATCTTCAAAGTTTACATCAGGTGATAAGGTTTTGGAAATCTTAAATTTGAACTTAGTACTAAGTTAGTACTAAAGCTGTACTTTAGCATCACCGTACTTTGTTAAATTTAGCTTGAGAAGTCTATCATATTTATCAGAATTTGTATCTCTTTCATTTTCCAAGTAACTAATAGTTGGTGAGCTCACAACAAGGACTGCTAATCCCACTTTGAAAATTAGAAGCAAGGAGATAATTTAAAATTGGATTCAGAAAGAGGGGAAAGAGGCTAGCTTTACTTTTGTTGGAAAAGGGAAACTTTGTTGTGACTGAAAAGAACATTTCTGAACTCTCAGAGAAGACCAAAGAGATTAACTTTAATCAACCTAGGACTCAAATTTAGGAGATGGTAGGGAATTTGACTAAATAGTGCAAAAATAAGTAGCTGAAAAGGAAATGTGAGCCAAGGAAAACATTGAAAGGGAGTCTTTCATGCATTAAGCTACATATTGATAAATTAAGTTGAAACACGTGCTGTTAACCAGTTTTGGAGCATCTCACTGGGTCTTCTCTAGCAGAACAAAGAATATCTCTGGTACGTTTGCTGGGGAGAGGGCTGGCCCTGACTTCTCAGACAAAAGAGCTCAGGAATGATCCATCGGGGGATATGCCAGAGTTCTTAGTAAGATGTATCATGGAGACAGTGACTTGCAATGGGTGCTTGCCATTAGTATAGATTTGTACTTGTATCTCCTGGTAGTAAAATTCCATGTGTAAAGATTATGGGTGTCTGTACTTACGTGTATGTGTTTTTAAGAGGGAGAAAAAAATGAAGGAGAAGCATGCGTGTGCATATAAACAAAAAAGTAAAATAAACAATGATTAGCATTAGTATTGGCAGGATGGTGATTTAGAAAAATGCTAGCTAAAAATGCAATATAATGTATTAACATTAGGAAAAAAAAATGGTGAGTTCTGGGACAGTGCAAATTGCAGTAACTTAAGCCCATCTTAAAGGCATTCTAATTTAATACCTGCAGGCTGCTGCCACATTAATTAATTCATGTGTCCACTATTTTCTACATCCGTGCTTAGACTTAGCCAGAATGTCCAGTAATATATTATCATCTTAATGTCATTTTGAATACTTGAAATAGTAGTAAATGAGCTAATATATTCACATTTTCATTAGTGGACTTCAACCCACTACAATAGGTCTTCTGCACTAAGAGTTTAAAAATCTGGAGGGGTAGAGAAGTGTAAGAGCTGCAGTAATCAAAAGATCAAATATTATATCATACTGTAAAGGGTCAGATTCAGCTTTCCATCCTGAGGAATCTTATTGAAATGCTCTCTGTGAGATAATAACAGTATCAGAAACTCATATTTAATTATATTTTCTAGAATCTAAACATGGAAAAAGAGGTATAATTTGATACAACCTTGTGAAGTAAGTCTTGCAATGCCAACAATTTCTTCAAGGGATATTAAGATATATTTTCTAGAACGGTTTTTGTTCAGCCTTACAGTGGCATAATTTAGATTTCCTACTTGATAGTTGAATTCCCAACACCTAATTAGGTACTTTGGGCTGTACTTTGTCAGACTGCTATGGCATCTAAACTTAAGAATGTCTCAGAAAACCTGCAATCCAGAGGTGCTAACCTGGTGTTGGAAAGAGTGGAATGAAGTAGGTCGCACATAGTCATTAGTCTTTGACTACACGATCTGTGCTTGCTAAACATGCACAAACACAGCTAGGTATTGACTGGCAACATGTTGAGCAGATAGAAGCATGTTCTGTGAGAAATGCTGATGAAACTGTGGGAAGTGTTGTGGTTTCATTCCCCAAAGGAATTAGGACCTATCAGGGTGGAAAAATGCCTCTCACATTTAGGATTCACAGCAAGAAACAATATTACAGAGTTAGCAACCTATGTGAGGTCATTTCTTTCTTAAAAACATAAAAATGTTCTGGCAGCCCTTTACCAAACATTTCAATGGCTAGCACAATCATCTGGAGTATAGAAAATCAGTTTCAATTTCCTCTTTGCAGATCTGCAGTATGTATTTATACTCTGCTGTCTGTGAGGAAAATGGTTTTTGCAGGGGGACTATTAAAATGCTCTCAGGCAGCTCTCTGTCAGTTGCTCCCACTGAAGATGCTTTGCTTTCTGCAACTAACTCTTCCACATGCATGCCTTTACAGCAATCTATGCTGTATGTTCTTTCCCTTCTGCCATCACCTACTGAATATTTAAAACGTTGGACAAAGCAGATTTGTTTCAATGGGGAAGAAAGAGAAGAAGAACCCCATCCCAGGATCCCAGCTACTCAATTATTTGAGAATGGTATTTGAAAAACACTGAAAAGCCAAACTTAAATTCTTCCTTTGTATCATAAGCTAGAACTTTGATCTCATAGAATTGAATAAACTGTGCAAACCATTTTCTTTGTCCATTGTCAGATGTTTTCACAGTATGGCTACTGCATTGGATCTGGCAGGGAAATACCTGCTTTGCAAATTATGCCAGGACTAGATGTAATGCAAGTCTTAAATGATACACAGTTCTGTACATAGCCAGCAGCAGAAATGCAGGTGCTTAGGGAAGCAGTATCTTTTGAGATAGTAATATAGTGGGCATTTTGACTTTCATGTAGATAGTTTAGTGTCTAAATTCCCTTTGACAATCTGTCTCAAGTATTGTGCTTTTGCTCTATATGAGCATAATCTTTTCATATACTTTCAAAGATTGCTGTGGAGAAGTGTTTGAATTTTGTGATTTTTCCTCAAGGGAGGCAGCTTTCCATGAGGAATAAATAGGATGAATTTCATACAGTCCTATTACCTTACAGTCTCCTGCCACCTCAGTTTCTGCTGAGCAATCTGGCACATTTGCAGTTTAGTTTGCTAGTGACACAATCTTCACTGACAGGCTATGAACACTAGTGGATTTATCTCCTTGTGCAGTGAAATTAAATAGCATCTCCAACTCCAGCAGGAACACTGACAGTACCATCTACATAAGAAAACAGGCCAGACAACATCACCAACGTGACAAATGTTCACAAAGTTTTATCATACATTAAGCCTTTGCAGGGTGGCCAGTAGAATTCTCTGAGCAGGGTATAGCTGTCATCTTCATTTGATTAACACTCCATTGTGGATGAGGAGTAGAAGATATAATAGCTAAAGTATCCCAACTTCTCATGAGCAACATAGATTTGCAAAAAATCAACACAGATTACCACTGCACAGCCTGAGGTATCGCAACCCCAGTGTGAGGAAAGTGAAGTGCTCAACGGCCCACCTTAGAGCTCTACAAATAGTCAGTCCAATTAGGCATCCTTCTCTCTGTGTAATAGCCTGGTAGCCTTCACAATCACATCTGCTGAGCTGATTTTGTACATGCATTGGTTTATGTTCAACAAGGCCAACAGGCAAAAGTATTGATCTCCTAAAACACATCCTTTCTTAAGGGAATGCTGCAGAGACTTTTTAGAATCATAAACTCATCAGAGACAGGCTTTTTGCACTGCTAGAACTGTAGATGCTGTGTAAAATGCACAGCATGTAGTTGTTAGGTTTTAAGACTCCTTTAGTGTCTTTTCCACCTTGAGCAAGAGATAGAAAGTACTTTTAAACTTACAATATTTTATTTTTTATTTTATTTTTTAACAAAAACAACATGGACTTCTGGAAATAAATGACAAAAAGCTCATTGCAATTTGATAATGTTTCTTTCCTTAGCCAATGGTTAGAATAAGAATCAGCTGACCTGAACTTAAAAAAAAATCAGTCACTGCCCAAAGAGAAGAAGCTATTATTCTGTAGAGGAAATATAAATATACATACATATATATATATATATATATATATATATACACTGTGTGTTGTGTACTTATATGTCTGAATAGGATGTGGTGAAGCTGAATCTGTCATCAGACCTGATGGATTAGTTCTGGTGGCCACATCAGAATAAAGAGTTGCATAACAATAACAGTGTGCCAGCAAGAAGTCTGTCATCAGCTGGTAGGAGAAGGTAGTGCTATTTCAACCCCCAATATTTCAAAATGACTCTGCTATTCCAGAAATAAGGTACTACCTTTTTGCTCTTTTTTTTTTTTTTTTTTTTTTTTTTTTTTGATAAAGGAAATTCATAGAATAAAAAAGTTTAGTATCACTTCAGTGTGCTGAAGAAATATTTTATGCCTTTCTAATTTTGTTTAATTCTATGAAGTAATTCAGCATTATCTCAGCTAAAATCTTGAGTTAACTTTTTGCACTTCTTGTCTATTTCTTTTTCTGCTGCCCTGAGCACTCTCTGTACCCTGGCAAGAGGTCCCTGATTTGTGATACAGAGGACAAAATTCTGAAGCTGATGAAAAACTACCATTGAGTTCTACAGTGTCAAGGTGAGAACGTTACATATATCCTTCTAACTGTTGTTTCAAGTCACTTTTCAATTTGTTCCTCTTGACTTTTAAAACTGTAATGCACTTGTTCCATATTGCTTCTTTGTGTCTTTATGCTTTATTTCTTTCTTAAGTTTCATGTTATCTGAAAACCTCCTTCCTGTTTCTCTGCCTCATTGACTTACCATTCCATTGCAATTCTCAAAAGAAAATATATAGTTTCTCTGTTACCTAACCAGGGTGTGAGTCTAACCTCTGAGTAATTTTATATTGGTTTAAAGAATACTGATTTCAGTGGTGTTAGTTTCAATTTACACCACTGAAAGAAGGACTTGTGGATATCACTTCTCTGTTTCTGTTATATTATTATGTTACTCTGGAAGAGTATTATCTACCTCTGTAAAGCCTTTGGGATGCAATTTGTATTAACCACACTGTACATAATAAAGTTGAATTGTTATGTTTTGACTTGCTTTAAAGATAAAGCACTAGATTTTCATCCCAGTCTTAACTAGATCTCTCCCTTTGTATTGATTTCTTTAGGCAACCAAGTGTGAAGACATCTGTAATAGTTTATTAATATTATGTGGTCTATTTGTTTGCCTGATTATTATTTTTATTATTTTTTTTTTTCCCTGCAGATTACAAGGTGGTTAATTCAAGCAAAGAGTCCTTTGGGCCATAGAATTCATTCCCAATTTAAATTTTTTTTTTCTTCTTACATCATATATTTTGTTCCTCTGCCTTCTTTGTGATGAAGTGCAAGGCTTTTTAGGTCATAACTCCTGGAAAAAATATTCTGTAAGGGAAGGAGCCCTATTAAATTTATTAAATTCTGCTGTGTACCACTGTAGTATTGGAACCAACTGAAAGCAGTAGAATCATTCCATTCTACTACAGAGTAGAGGAATTAGAATCTACAGTCAGACAGCATGGGAATCATGATCTGTGTGCAAAAGGTAACCAGAAATATTTGAAGTACTTATTATTGGTATTATTCATATTTACATTATTTATTATCTATATTAATATATTAATATAGAATCCTTCATAAGCTGATTTGGACTTTTTTCTATTATCTTTGTCATTCAGGGATACTCACTGAGACGTATGAAGGAACAATTTTCACTGGAGCTCATTTGTAAACCACTGGCTTTGTATTATTTTTTTTGGTATTTGCTATTCATAGCATGCAACAGATCACCTAAGCTTAATGGCGTTGTTTCTGCTCCCTGACTAGATGGCTAAAAATTTATAAGACTAACCAATGCTGTATAATGAATGTTAGATGAGATTTTCATACCAAGCTAAATATAGTCAAAATTCAAAAAACTTTCAATACATTATCCATGACTATAAGATAGATGTCCAGTTACTCATGAGAGAATGAAAAAGAGACCTACATAGATCCACAGTCAGAACTATACATACAACCTCCTGAAATCATTTCGTGCTTTATTGTCAAAAAGGCTCTTATGTAACTTAAATTTTGTCATTTCATTTCAGTCCCAAATTACTGATATTAAAAGGAACACTATTTTAAAATCTGGCAAAGACATTAGGAAATAAATTTATGTGCAGTATATGGTACCTCTACTTTTCAGTCTTTAATATTTATTTTAATGGACTTCTGATTTTAAATAGCCACAAAAGGCTTAATTTTGCTTTTTCAGTGTCTGTACATTGTTGTCTTTTACATACAATACAAAATCATCAAACTAAAACATAATAGCAGAAAGTATAAAAATCAGACAGATTAAAATATAAAAGCAGAAAAATAATGTGCTGTGCAGAAAACATTTAGAATTGGATTTTTAAAAAGTCATCTCAAATGGAGTTTAATCTGATGAAATGGGATTTCTAAAGTCAAGAAGGCTGACATGCTATAAAAGTAGTAAGAATTAAAATTTTAATGGTATTCTCCTTCCCACATCTCTATAATGCTCATGGATTACTTATAGTTTAACTCTCTTATTCCAGACTCTTAACTAAATGTCAGACCTCATAAATATGAAAATATTCCTTTTTACATAAATTTATTCTAGTAGGTAGCAGGGATGAGATAAAGATAAAGATACACGAGATAAAGACTTTGAGCCTTGTTTCACTGAAGTAAAAGGAAAGTTTTCTGTTGAATCCCATAATCTCTGACAGTCAGGTAGTATCTCAGATACTGGAACTTTAATGACAGCCTTGAAAATGCATACATTTAAGATTCCGTGTGGTAAAACTGTGGATGAAAATTTGTGAATGTTTTTTATTTATACAGTTTGGAGACAAAAATCTCTGGAAAAAGTTGGACTTTATACGATATCTAGACATTATATTTTGAATTACCAATAAAGGCAACCAGGAAAGAGTTCAGTTTGGGCTTTATAGTGTGCTTTTTTGTTGAAGGTAAGGATCTAATGCTGGTTATCTAAAGATATTGGTATTTCCTGTTAGTAACACTCATTTAGGGAAAAGCCCTACAGAATATATTAAACCAAAATAACTTTGCAAACAATAATAGACTATTACAGAAATAATTTATAATTCATATATATATTCAAATATAATTTATATTTGCTGAAAAATAAGACCCTTTAAAATGATTTTTTTAAAATATATTTAATTTTCTTTATAATTTTAGAGTAGGGCTATGACTTTTATCTTAATATTTTAGGCTGGCTAAAATTCTTTATTTGTTATTATTTGTGTAGTTAAATTCTACAGAACTATTCAATGCAAAGAGTTCAGAGTAAAAAATCTATCACAAAACACTCGTTTATTCCAAACTGTTTTCAATACAATGTGACAATAGATCATTTTGTAGCTAATAGGATATCTGCTTTAAAAACAAGCAAGTAATGAACTAATGTTGCTTTTAATCAATCTTAGATTTTTTTTTTCTGGTGATGTGTGCAGTATTTCAAGGTATATTATATCACAATTATTTGAAACAGCATGAAGCAGTATCAGAGATTATTTTTTCTAGGGTGCATCCTTGCTTTCTACCTATATCTAGTTTGACATTTTGATGGATACAGTTCAGACAACCACTGCTGGTTAGTAATTTCATTTATCCGTAGGTTGTTTCAACCATGACAAATATATTATTTTACACATCTGTGTAGGTGCTGTCTTCCTCGGCTCTCAGTTCCCTCACATAAGTAGTTCCATGTGAATTATAAATAATGAGGACAAGATTTTTTTTTTTTTTTTAATGGACGTTTCTTGTGTGACAGTAATAATTAGCTTTACTGCTCGGTTCAGTCAAGCTTGTTCCTACATAAGAAAGAAGTTGAAAGGTGCAAGGGGCTAATCTCTCTCCTGCTTAAAATACCCATACTACTATAATAAGTGCTTTAATGTATCTAAAATCCCTCCTTCTGTGAGCCAGAGAAATATTACCTTCACCTTGAAGATGAGAACCTCTGTTTGTGCAAGATCAGATATGAAATCTGTTGCTCAGCCAGGGGCCAGAACTAGAACTCTTGTATCTCAAGAGTACCATTCAAGTACCTGGATGATTGTCTGCTTCGCTTTAGGTATATTACACTTCTTCCAACATACATAATCGATTATTACGTATTAAGTCAAACATGTTTTCTCTGGAGCAAGGTTTAAGCGTCACTTTTTTTTTTTTTTTTTTTTTTTTTTTTTCCCCAGAAAATCCACAGATCTATAAGGCAATGTGATAGGTACAGGAGAGATTCTAAGTACTGAGCACTATGATAGAGAGCAATCAAAATCATAACTGACATTCAGAAGTGATGGGTAACATAGTTTTAACAGTTTGTGGACAATTTAGGCCAGAGTGAGCAATGGTGAAAGAGGTGTTTTGTTCCACTCAGTCCTTAGAGTAATATTGGGGCAATTCCAACTCTCTACTTTTGAAAAACCCTATTCAGCATTGAAAGAATTTGAAGTACATGTGCAAAAAGTTAGAGAAACAGTTTGTACCTCTCAAACATCACTTCTTTGATTCTAAGGTATGAGACATAAATATTTTCCAAATATGTAAGTCACCCCCAAGTTATGGAAAATACAAAACTGATATGAACACTTGATTTCATGATAACTAAGTATGAAGTACACTTCAACTAAAATAAGGTGTGGGTTTTTTTGTTTGCTTTGTTTTCTTTTGTTTGTTGTTGTTGTTTGTTTTTAACACTTTAGCCCTACAAAGGAAAAATTGTATTAGCTTTACAAAGTTTGTAAATCTTCTGGTTTTCAAGCCTCTACAAAACCTCTTTTCATTCCACCTCTGTGTCTTTGATTTTTTGTAGTGTCTCCCAGAAATTATTGAAGTAGATACAATTTCTTAAACATGACTTAGTGAGGTGCAAGAACATTCCTGTCTTTTTAAAAACTCACAAACAAGCAGAACTGTGCTCTAGAAGACATATCTGAGGTAGATCTAATCTTGAACTTCAGAAAGGTTTTTAGTATGATTCTTTCCTATTATAGGCCAAATACCTTGGAGGGAACTGGACACCAAAAATTGTAAAAAAAAAGAGGGTGGACACACTCCAAGACCTGACAGTCAGAATGCAGAAAGGTTTGGAAATGATCACCAGACAGCTATGAGCCTAAGGTAATTCTAGGAAACAAGTAATTTAATCTAAAAGTCTGAAAAATGTAGTACTTCCTCCACAGAGTATACAAAATTTCCAAACATAACCTGTGCCAATGTTAAAACTGCTTTGTTAAGGTAACATTTCATCACAGTGAAAGCTTATTGTAAGGAAAGAAAATAATATAATGGTGAGAGGGAACAGTGAAATATTAGTGGATAAAGATTTTAATTGCAAGAAAAGGCTGCTCATTTGCAATAGAAAGATGATGAAACAAAAACCACAGGAATGCACAAATGGAACAAGATGCACATGTGAGAGAAAGAACCATGAGCCAGGAGTGTTTGGTTAACCATCTACAAGGAAAGAAAGGGAACATACAAATTTTGCTTTGGGCCTTAGAGATTTTAAAAGGAGTAGAATGGATACTAGTAGAAGCTTTGTTTAATAGGATTGAGATAGCAGAAGGCACTACTTACTATTAAATTATGACAGAAAAAAAAAAAAATAAGAAGAAAAAAAAAAAACATTTCACAGCTTATCTTTAAACTAAATTAAGATTGGTAATTCCTTCTGAAAAGAAATATATCCATTCCTTTAATACAGGACAATTTTCCAGACTAAATTTAACCTTTTTATACAATAGTATTTCTGACAAATAGAGACAGATTATTTATTCAATATGTGAGATTGAATATCTGTTACTTTCTGTCTAAATCTGCCTTTAACCGTGCAAACTGGTCTTAATACTGGGACCTGCACAGGTCTCCAGCTGCAACCCCCTGAGTTCTTGGAAAGGCAAAGGGGAATTTTGGGGATGTCTGCAACTGCACCTGACTCTCACCTCCAAATTCTTTTGTGTTAGAAAAAAGCAGTCAGTGAAGGTCCTCTCAAGCATTTGTTTCCTCTACACCCTCTACTTCTCCTTCTTAATAAATGAGAAGGAGATAAGATAGAAAAACCTCACTGCAATAAAGTTATTCAGAGAAATAAAACAAAATTTGAACAGGAGTTTTCATCCCCTTCTTTCATTCCTTCCCATCTTTGTTCATATAATATTAATTATATTTTTTGAAAGATATAATTCAGACATAATTCACTCTCATATATAGTATGAAAGAAAGCTTTCAAAAGGCCAGTGAAACAGAGAAATTGCTTCAGATCAGTTTGCTCATGAAAAAAAATACATATATAAAAAAAAGGAAAGAAAAAAGAAAATGGACCACCTGTAACAGTGCTAAAGCCAGTGAAATGAGTGACCCATTGCAGAAGTTAGATGCACTGTTCAAAAATTCTTCATGGTCCTTTTTATTAGTTTTGCAGAAGCATTAGATATGCTGGTCACAGCTATGTGGAATTACAGGAACAGCTATGTTAAAATGCCACAGATGAGATTGTTCTTCGGGACTGTACTGTGCCATTGAAGTTGTCCTGAAGTACTTCTGTGCCTGCCCAGAAGTCTGTCTGCATCAACCTCTCAGCCAGACAGCAGAACCTTAGCATGGTCTGCTTACTGTGGTTTACAAAGTCCATGAAAAAACAGCTTTCTTCGAAATCAACATTCTTGGAGCCTGAGGATTGAAACAATTTCCTTCCTGTAGGTACATATTTCTCTAGCAATAGGAAAGAGATTGTTTACTTCTTCACCCTCATGAACAGGATATATGTACAAAGGAAAGAGTCAACACAGTGACTGGAGTAAAAAAAACGGGAATATTTCCTGAAGTTACCTTAGGGGGACTGTCAGCACCTGAGGGGAAAGTGTCAGGTCTCCCTGTGGGCCATGGGGACTGCCCACAGTGGCCAGTACCCATTCCACCTCCTCAACCAGTGGGGAAGCAGGGAGCACTGGGACACCCCAGCACAAGGCACCAGGCACTTCCCTAGCACCTGGGGTGGGAATTGATAAGGCCGGGGAGGGATATGGGCCTGCAGATGGGCCTGGCTTGGCAAGGGCCATGGATATTTTGGGGGAATTCACGTCAGGAACAAGCAGAGGTACAGACAAATAAAACTTCTTTGTAAAACTGAGTATCTGTGGAAAATGCTTTTCAGCATTCACCATGTCCTAATAGAAACAAAAGCTTTTTTTTTTTCTTTTTTCTTTTTCTCAGAATTAATATACTGCAGAAACAGAATTGTAGAGAGTCTGCACAAAAGGATAGAACAGAAGATGGAGATGACAGATAATAAAGACAAGATATATGCAGTAAGTTATGAGGTAAAAAAAAAAAAAAAAAAAAGAACAGAAGTTCAGGCAAATGTGATACTTTAAAATACCGAATGTTCAAAAGACATACTGAGATATGACACATGGTAGTGATACTAGGGATATTTGAAGACATCAAATCAAATTTATACTTGTCATGCGTATCTTTAGGGCTGACTAGAGACTACATTACTGCTTTAATGGTTAAACATTTCATAAAGAAACCAATTTGAGTGAAAGGTAATTAAATATCTGTAGCACAAGTAATACATCATTAAGTTATTAAGTAATATCTCTGTAAGTTCATTACATAGGAAAGCACACATGCTTAAGCACACGTATATATTACTGTCCTACCAAAACAGCATCTGGGGGTTTGACGTGTTTCAAGGAGACTGAAATATAAGGGATTGTTTTAACATGAAGCAAACAGTTTTATGGTGAAAAGTTACACAATACAAAGATGCAAAATACAAAAGATAGAACACATGCAAGGAATTTTGATTGTATCAGACTACTGGTTGCTTTGTTAGAAATGGTAAGTTCTTCCATATTTTAATATAATAATATTTTTGTCATGATTAGGTAGCTCAAAGGAAAAAAGGATAATGGGGAAACTTGCTAAATATATTACGTATCTGCAAAGTGTATCAAGAACAAATGGTAATGACTAAAACTCTCAGTATGTAAACAAACCTTAATTAGCCTCTCAGAGACTTAGAAACCTATATCAGAGGTACAAAAAGATGGGTAGGAAGAAAAGAAGGCTTTTACAGTACAACAAAAATCTTTATGTTTTCTCTGAAGCTCAGAAAGATGTCAGAAAAAGACCTATTAAAAGCCTGTAAATAAAGACAAAAAGGGGAATAAAACAAATTAGTATTACAGTAGGAGAGAATAAGACCAATGCACCTAATTTCAGACGTCTAATACATGAAAGACATGGCCTGCTGGTAAAAGGCAAATGAGCATTATAAACAGGCACAGTTTACCAGTAAGTTTTGGAAGAAATTTTGAGTTTTTTAAAAAGAACACTAAAAAAAATAACAAAAAACCTTAGGCTATGACATCTGCAAGATGCTTCTGAGTCAACTGAAGGAAACATTTGTAAATGAGTAAGACTGTCAAAAATATCAAATTAATAATTCTCTGTAAATTAATGTTCAAGTGGAGAAAAATAATAGCAATGGATTAAAAATACACCCGTCACTACAAGAAGAACATGGAGGTGCTCAAGAGAGTCCAAAGAAGGGCAACAAAGCTGGTGAGGGGTCTGGAGAACAAGTCTTACAAGGAGCAGCTGAGGGAGCTGGGATTGTTCAGCCTGGAGAAAAGGAGGCTCAGGGGTGACCTTATCGCCCTTTATAAGTACATTTAAAGAGGCTGTAGCGAGGTGGGGGTTGGTCTATTCTCCCACGTGCCTGGTGACAGGATGAGGGGGAATGGGCTAAAGTTGCACCAGGGGTGTTTTAGGTTGGATATTAGGAAAAACTTCTTTACCGAAAAGGTTGTTAGGCATTGTAATGACTTGCCCAGGGAAGTGATTGAGTCACCATCCCTGGAGGTCTTTAAAAGACATTTAGATGTAGAGCTTAGTGCTATGGTTTAGTGGAGGACTAAAGTGTTAGGTCAGAGGTTGGACTAAGTGATCTTGGAGGTCTCTTCCAACCTAGATGATTCTGTGATTCTGTGATACAAATTTCAGCCAGGCAGATGGGCTCCATGGAAAGAACTTCTAACGAGAGGAAGGAAGCAATATTATAATTATATAATAAGTATGCAGAATAAGAATAAGAATAAGAATAAGAATAAGAATAAGAATAAGAATAAGAATAAGAATAAGAATAAGAATAAGAATAAGAATAAGAATAAGAATAAGAATAAGAATAAGAATAAGAATAAGAATAAGAATAAGAATAAGAATAAGAATAAGAATAAGAATAAGAATGCAACTCAGAAGGATTTATTCTTCAAGTGGTATGTGGTTTTATGACAACAAGCAGATAAACTGGAAAAAATGCAGAGGAGAAAGGCAAGAGTGATAAATGTCTTAAAATGATTTGGATATTAGGAAAAGCTTTTCCACAGAAAGGGTGGGCCAGCACTGAACAGGCTTCCTAGGGAAGTGGTCATGACACAAAGCCTGATGGAGTTCAAGAATCATTTGGACAAAGCTCTCAGAAATAGTTTAATTTTTAGGTAGTCCCGTGTGAAGCCAGGAGTTCGACTCAATGATCCTTTTGGGTCCCTTATAATTCAGCATATTTTATATTCTATTCTATATTCCAAATAAATCCAACGTGTCTCAGTCCCTTGCATATCATAGAATCATATAAAGGCTTGGCTTGGAAGGGACCTTAAAAATCATCTAACTCTAACCCGTCTGCCTTAGACAGGGATGCTCTCCACTATATGAGATCTTCCAAGGTCTCATCCAACCTGGCCTTGAACATGTCTGGGCATGGGGCATCCACAACTTCTCTTGGCAACCTGTTCCAGTGCCTCACTACCCTTACCGTGAATTTCCACCTAATGTCTAGTCTAAATCTATTCTCTTTTTGTTTAAGACCATTCCCCCTTATCCTATCATTATGTACCCAAGTAAAGAGTCCATCTCCATTTTTTTTATAAGACCCCTTTAAGCATTTATAGGTAGCAATGAGATCTCCCTGGAGCCTTCTTTTCTTCAGGGAGAAAAGAAGAACATCCCCAGTTCTTTCAGCCTTTCTTTGTAGGAGGGATGCTCCATTCCTCTGTTCATCTTTGTATCCCACCTCTGGACAGGTCAACATCCTTCTTGTGCTGAGGGCCCCAGACCTGGATGCAGTACTCCAAGTGGAGCCTCACAAGGGCAGAATAGAGGGGAACAATCACCTTCCTCAACCTGCTGGTCACACCTATTTTGTTGCAGCCCAGGTTGAAGTTGGCCTTCTGGGCCTCGAGCATGCACTTCTGGCTTATGTAAAGACTTTCATTCACCAGAACCCCCTAGTCTCTCTCCGCAGGGCTGCTCTCAATGAGTTATTCTCCCAGTCTATATCCTGTCTGGGATTGCCCTGACCCAGATGCAGCACTTGGACTTGTTGAACCTCATGCAGTTCACATAGACCCATTTCTCCCTCCTGTCCAGGTCCCTTTGAATGTCATCTCTTCCTTTGGTTTTATCAACTGCACCACTCAGCTTGATGTCATCTGTCAACCTGCTGAATTTGCACTCAATCCTATCGTCGATGTCACTGATGAAGATATCTCATCCTTCTTTTCCTTTTCGTTCCATATCTCATTTTTTCTCTATCTTTCACATGCATGCGCAAGAGATGGCATGGCACATCCATGCCATCTCTTTCTCTTTGGCTCACTATACCCACACTTCAACTACCCAGAGAGTTATAAATTGTCATGACACTGAGAATACTTGTTAGAACTAAATGCAAATGAAAATACCAACAGAAAATGAAAATGCAACATAGCTGTGTTTGTCAGGGTCTTTAAGTAGGAGAATGGCACTGATGCAATTTTACAAGAATTCCTGTCTTCCAATCATAAACATCAGAGAGTGGATGAAGTCTTGAATGTTGTTTTATTTTATTTTACTTCTATAAAACTATTTGTGTAAGATTTACTTTATTTCTGCTTTGTTTCTACATATATAAGCACTGCATATTCTCAATGCATAGCTGTTTCTTAATAGTTTTTAAGATGGATTTTAACATAATATCTTTCAGTGCTTATTGATTTCCAGAGAAGATAGTATTTTTATTCCTCATGATTCACAGATCAGAAAGTGATTCACAGATCAGAAAATGACTTGTGATGAACATTTCCTGTGATTCATATTGATTTAAACAGAATAAAAAATTTTGGATCCCATAAGGCTATTCTGAAAAAGTATTTCCAATTAGATTCATCTCAGTCTGAAGTCTGTAATTTAACTTGGCATCTTTAGCATGCTCATGTGAAAAGTAAATTTTAATACAACAGGGATTTGGTAAACATTCTTGTGATTTTGTTCCCTATGTAAAATTTTCTCATTGATTATTTTTTATATTCCTAGAGAGTTATCAACACTAGCAGCTTCACTTAAGATTTAAAACACTTTACCTTGCATTATGCTTTAAAAATAATTAAATATGGAAACAGAAAAAACTGATAGCTACTCTTCTAGTCTAAACTTTAACATACAACTCTCATTTTAGTTTTTCCTGTAGAACTACAAGCAGTATATCCACAGAAATGCTAGGAGTTCTTGATGGCTTGTATGATTTCTAAAAACAAATTAAGTTCTGCTGAGGAAAAATAAAGACTCATTTGTAAGGGTCTTCATCATAAAATATTTATTGAAGAATTCATGCTGCATGTAAATAATATTTCCAGGGATCCCACATTCATTAATATAAATAACTGTCCCAGGAAGTAGCTATATTCCAAAATCCCTTACCATATATAAATTCAATGAGATATAGACACCTGGATTAATCTAACATTTATGTAATTATCCCACTGCCAACCAATCATATGTCAAGACGACTTTCAAAACTATTCAGAATGTGGATAACTTCTGCTTCTAAAAATTTTAATTTGGTAAAATTCACTTAGCTGTGTAATTCTGTAATGAGTCTCAAAAATAAGGAAAATTATTGAAAAATGCTTCCCTCAAAAATATTCTGGAAAGGCAATTTATAAGATTTCTTCCTTTTTTTTTTTTTTTTTTTTTTTTTTTTCAGATTGATTACAATTAAAACAAAAAACAAAACAAAACAAAACAAAAAAAACCAACAACACTCCCCTATGAATAAAAAGTGTTTTCTTCTTTAGATTCAAACATGTTTTAGTTTGCAGAAATGTCTACTTTTCTAGGTGATGAAATAGGATCTAAACACAGAACTGATTTTAGGTATAATTCAAATTACAATCTCAAATTCTCAGAGTTATCCAACTTCTCATGATGCTTATGTAGTTTTTCTTTCTAAATTGCTATGCAGGATGTAATTCCTTCAGACAGACCTCCCTTTCTAGATATTTTGACATGAATTAGATTAATTCCTTCCTATTTCTGTTACTGGTATTCTATATCACTTATCACTATATCACTTCAGTGTTAGATCCCTATTTCAGTTTATTACCTCCTTCAAGGCTTGTCTGAAAGTTGTGTTGCATAGAGGAAAACAAGACAAACGAAGACACAGGAAGGTTCAGAGCAACTTTTCACTACTAGCTGTGAAGAGATGATCACCTGAGTAACCACAAGAGTAACCACCATCATACTGGAACACTAATTCCATTTGAAGAAGAAACATTTTTTTTGAACAAAGTGACACACAAAACAAAACAAATATGTTCATCTATGGATAAAAATCAAAGCTCCTTTTAGTGCTTAAATAATGAGCTATATAGTCTGAAGTATAAGCAATAAATTAAAATGAAAACAAAAAAATGAAGGCATATATAGTAGAAGAAAAAGACAATGCTGGAAATATCTGGAACATTCTGTCTGTTGTTAAACCTAGAACTTTAGGAGCTAGCCATTTCAGCCTTGTTAAGGACTAATAGAAGTAACATGATTTCATACCTATTTTCTGAATTAGTTGTGGTAAGAATAAATTAGAGCATGTTCAAGCCAAAAAATATATTTGTAAAACTTTGTGAAAGCACTTATTAAAGGATTCCAACCCAATTTTGTCAGTCAAGCTAGCATGATTTGACTAGTTTTTTTCCCTAAAATTCAACATCAAACTATGTCTGAAAGTACATGAGTACTCTGATGAGTACATGAGTACAGTGAGCCTCTCATTGCCCCTTACTCTTCAACATACAGTGGTTTGTTTTTTTTTAGCTGCTCTGTGATTTTTCAATTTATCTCTTTTGTTTTTGTTTTTGTTTTTGTTGTTTTGTTGTTGTTGTTGTTTGTTTGTTTTTCTTTTTATAAAAGGATTCAGAGTTGAGAGGAAAGCCAGATTTCAACTGTCCATAACAAAAATATCCAGAAATAAATCTTAACCTCTCCATGAAATATTGTTTTATCAAATAGCTGCATTGTTAGCTATATTGTTTGAATTGCAACGTGAAATAAATGGTCTCTTTCCAACCACAGAAGACATGGCTTTCACTTGCTGAAAGAATGAGGACTTTAATTTTAACTGTTAGAATAGAAATCGAATTTGAATTTCTGACATCACTGCTGCATATCATCACTCCTTGGTAATCAGCTGCCCTGTGCTGTTGTATTTTTTTGTTTGTTTGTTTGTTTGTTTTGTTAGATTTCTGCTTCTTCAATTTCACTAACGCTATTTTATTTTTTTTTTCAGAAATATAAACCAAAGGCTGACAAAGTTCACCAGAAAATCTTTAGATTCTCCTTCATTTCCATGAGATTTTCCAATTAAAAAAAAAAAAATCATTTATATGATCAACTGTAAGATGTTGTATGGTTTGTACCAACATATACTTTTAAACTGTGAAAAGTCTAGAAATCTAGAAAACTATTAAGAATCTAGAGAAAAAAAAAATAAAAAAAAATACAACTGTAGAACTCTAAGAAAGATATGGATTCAAGCCTTTTGGGTTTAGTTGGAAAGTGATTGATTGGAAAATGTTTATATAAAAGTTCTCGTTGTCTTTGGAATCATTAGTTCAACTCCTTTTTCTTGAAATTCTTGTTCCTATATTGAGCAAGAGAAACCCTCTAATCCTTTCAAAACTTGTTTTTAAGTAACTATTTTTAATTAGCTGGTCAATTGCAGGTTGACATACGTGAATTAAAATACATGTATGTATTGTATACAGCTGAATGATGTATACAGCTATAATGATGATTTTTGCTACATCTCTATGTTAGGAGAAAAAAAGAAAAAAAAAAAAAAAAAAAGTATTAGCTTCCATAAAACCACAAAAGTATATTTATACAATAATAGTAGTATTGATAAAATCAGAAGTATTGGATCACAGACGTAAAACAGGAAACAGATAAGTACAGAATTGTATTTTTATATCTTTTACTTTACATAAAGTTTAGTGTCACATCATTTTTTGCAAACTCGGAGATGAACATTCCATTCATCTTTGGGTGAACTGTTGTGATAACTTTCTTTGGGTATTCTTCTTGCTGTGGTAACACAATCAAACTAATCACTGTACTTGGGAAGGCCAACAACCACAGATAGATGCAAACAGGTATGAGGACTTTTCATAAAGGGATTTCGAAATGAAGTCAAAATGAAGTGCTTCTGAACTACTGATAAGTGTCTGTTCAGAGAGCTGTTTGTTCAATTAACTTTCTGATTTTATGTCCCAAAAGTATATACTAAGAGGATAATAGAAAAACAAAAACAAAACAAAACAAAACTCTGCATTTCAATTTAATGGTAAAACAGAATAATTTATATAATAATTGTTTGAATAACCTGTTAGAAAAGTATTACTTTGACAGCAATTTAGTTTTACTAATTTGGTACTAGTGTTTCTTTCCTAACTCCTGAATGAACGGATTAGTCATATTATGTCTGACCACCTCCTACATAGAAATTAATGGCAGGATGTTTTCATAAAGATACTCAGAATCTTGTTTGCCTTTCCTTGGAAAAGGAGGTCTTAGGGTTAGAGGTTTCTAGATGTTTAATTTCATAGTTGCTTGATATTAGTGTCAGCACAGGAGCTTGTGTTTAGAAAAATAATAATAATAATAAGTTCTGGATTTATTTTTTTTTCAGCTTTCATGTCTGCCAGGGTGAGATGTAGATAAAAGTAACTCAAGAATTTATTTATTCTCTCTTCGTTATGCACCTGGGTAAGAGCTAGATTTCTTCCTTCGGTGAGGTGGATAAAGGAACATATAGATAAATCTATTTTTGATATATGTTAATATAAAGTAATCGTGTTCAAATGTGTAATGTTACTTAGAAATCATGTTGCTTCATCTTTTGATCTCAGTAGCAAATGTCAAGTGAGTGGAATTTTAAACAAAGGTTAACAAAGGTTTAACTATCTTATGTTCCTTGCAGAAATGTAGTGTGTATATTTCTGATGTGCCAAAGGCTCAATTAGGTTTTGTGCTCTGAGGAGGCATGAATGCATACTTTTGTCCTTTTTTCTTCCCTTTTTGTTAATTAGTAACTTTTCTGTGATATAATATAGGAAAGGCTGATGACTGTTGTAAGAAAGGTTTGGTCAAGATCAAACCATTTTGTTAAAATACCTTCATACCGTCACTGGAGATATTTTAAAAGAAAAACATAGCTGTCTTAGTCTTCCTAACACATCAAACATGCCAAATATTAGACTAACTCTTGTAGGTATCACTCCTTTAAAAAGAAATATATATATATAGAGAGAAAACTATTTTGTTGTTCTTCTTGTTCTTGTGAATAAAATGACAACACTATATATGTTGTATGTATATTACTTAGTTCATAGGTGTCCTCCAGTATGAGGCAGGTGTAGTGGGTTTACGTGGCAAGGTTTTGGTAGCAGGGAGCCATAGGGGTGGTTTCTGTGAGAAAGATCTAGAAGCTGCCCCATGTTTGGGAAGGGCCCCATTGTTTTCCAGATCTGAGCCAATAAGCGATGTTGTTTTGCGCCTCTGTGAGAGCATATTTAAGACAGGGAAAAAAAACGCTGGGCCACACAGCAGCCGGGAGAGTGAAGGGAGTGAGAAAACAGCCTTGCAGGCACCAAGGTCAGTGAGGAAGGAGGGGGAGAGGTGCTCCAGGCGCCAGAGCAGAAGTCCCCTGCGGCCTGTGGTGAGGACCATGGTGAAGCAGGATGTCCCCCTGCAGCCCATGGAGTACCACGGTGGAGCAGGGTTCCACGCTGCAGCCCGTGGAGGAGACCACGGTGGAGCAGGTGGCCCTGCACCAACGGAGGCTGCCACCTGTGGAAGACCCCTGCCGGAGCAGATTCCAGGCCGGACCTGTAGCCCGTGGAGAGGAGACCATGCAGGAGCAGGTGACCTGGCAGGAGCTGCTGCCCGTAGGGGAGCCAGATTGGAGCAGTTTGCTCCTGAGGGATGGACCCCGTGGTACGGACCCATATCTGGAGCAGTTCTGCTGCCTGTGGGAAGCCCACGCTGGATCAGTTCATCAAGGACTGCATCCCGTGGGTGGGACCCCACAGCACAGGGGACGAGAGTGACCGAGAAGGAGCAGCAGAGAAGAAGTGCTGTAGACTGACCATAACCCCCATTCCCCCGTTCCCCTGCGCCGCTCGGGGGGAGGAGGTGGAAGAGGGTGGATGGGGGGAGAAGGTGCTTTTGGTTTCTTTCCTTTGTTTCTCACTTCTCTAGCTTGTTAGTAATGAGCAATAAATCTTACTATCTTCTTATGCTGAGTCTGTTTTGCCCGTTACAATAATTATTGCATGATTTTCTCGTCCTTATCTCAACCCTTGAGCCCTTTTCACATATTTTCTCCCCATTCCTCTTTGAGGAGGGGGAGTGAGAGAGCGGCTGTGGTGGAGCTCAGCTGCCCACTTGAGCGGAACCACGACAGCAGGATAACTTTATTATCTTTCAGGATTTTTTTATTTTTATTTTTTTCTATGTTGTGACTACAACAGAACTGGAGCTTTCTGGTCTACCAACATATTTGAAAAGTCAGAGCTTGCAATGGCAAGGCTATAAGCATACACTTCTGTAGCCTGCAGAGAGAAGGAAATAAGAAGGAGCAAGTGGTGGGAAGAAGGCAGTGCAGCAAGCCACGCATATTACAGGGAAGAAATGTTTGTTCAGACACAAAGCAGGGACTACATTCTTCTCATGAATTCCTGATTTATCTCAGTGATATACCTCATTGATATGTCCCTTGGGATTCTAGACAGGATTCTCATTATCTACTCAGTTTATACAGCCTTGCTAACATGCTTCTGCTGCTAGCTGTCATTGAATTTGTGATGTACAAGTTGCAGAGTTTTCACAGAAAATCCTAAACGTGAATTTTTAGGTAAACACTTTCTTTTTCCTTAACATAGAGACAGAATCTCCACATCATGTAATTGTTGCAAGATCTGCTCAGACTGCAGATTCTGATGGCAAGAAGGAATGACATAAGTCCCCCTTACACCCTTACAAGTTCCTCTCTAGAGATTTTTGCCACTGCCCTGCTCCCTCCCTTTTGCTTGTAGATAGAAAAAGTATCATTGTGTCTCTGCATTTAGAGTTTGATATAGCATGTTTGCCCTGTGATCACAGGTTGTTCTAATGAGAAATGTTTAATGTGAAATGGGGGATGCAAGTAGCAAGCTATCTCTAACTCAGGAAGTGTTAAAACATATTCTCACAGGGTATTTTTTTTTTTTATTTTTTATTTTACTTGTTTACCTTATGATAGGGACATATGATTGACGATATTTTCCTGAAAATATTAAAAGCAACACAACTACTTGAAAATCAGTTACAAGTATGTGTCCTGTTATTATTTGTCATTAGAACAGAGAGTTAAAGATAATATCAAAATAACAGGTTTTATTATACGTGTCACAAGAATTCATAGAAGAGAGCAATATTTAATTAGTTTTACTCCAGCCCTCCATTTTGCTTCTATTTTGGTGTGCCTCTCTAATTATTCAGAACACTGTTTCTTCAGGCTCACTCTCCAGAAAGAAAGCAAAATTAATTAAACACCAGGTACGTTTAGACTTCTGTCTGGCTTAATAGAGCAGAATGGATTTTAAACTGAACAGGCATCACATGTTTCCACTTGATCAATTACTGAGAATTCATCTAACAAATTGTTCATAAACAAAAGACAGTCACAGAGAGCTGATTCTGTGCTGAGGGCTCTCATCCAGTGTTTCCCTTCTGGCTAGAAAGAAGTATCTCTGACCATTTCTGGTGATTCTTCTCTTTTTCACATGAGGAAAGCATATTCCTATACTCAAATCTCAGAAGCCGATTGTACAATTTTGCCCCTGACCTCAGCAAACTCTTCTGTCTCTCAGTTAAGAGAAAAAATACTAGGTGTTGAAGAAATGCAACCTCCATATGTACTGGAAGATGTTCGCTTAAAACAAAACAAAACAAAACAAAACAAATCAAAAACAAAACCTTACACAACATAGATATTAGGGAATTTTTCATTTAAGAAATAGTCCTTACAATTTATAGTCTTAATTGCACCATTTCTTCCCTCCAATATTTTTCTTGTATCACTTCATAAGTACTTCATCGTAGTCTATCACTCATCAAGGTTGTCTGTAAGATTGCTATTGGGATTATTGTGCAATTACCTGCAGATAAACATTACATGTCAGGCTCAGAAAACTGGACAATTTAACAGCCTGTGTAAATAGCCTGTGTCTCAGCCATACACTGCATGTTTTCACCTAATGCTTGTCACTAAAGAAGTGAGCCTTATGGTTTTGAACTGGGCATTTCACCAGAACTAGGTAGTTGCTCTGGTGGCAGCAATTCAAAAATTTACTTTGATCTGCAGAACAGTTGATCTGACACATCCTACAGACGTGGAATTGACTTTAACCTTTTCTTAAATGGTTCAATATTATTGTAACCTTTGAGTACTTAATATTTCACCTTTGCATGCTGTACAGAAAGAGCTACAGAAAAGTCATACTGTCTGGACCGACATTTGATGTTTTCACACCATCCTCTTTCCACATTATTCAAAGTAGTTGATAGTGATCTTCAGAAGTTTTATTCACTACTAGCATTTTCAGCTTGAGTGGGCTGTAGACTGTATGGAATTATCACCTCTTCTACAGTTGAATAGAACAACTGAGGGGGAGACGAGAAGACTTCAATTATTGTTCAACCTTTGCTTTTTCTACCCAACTATGCACTACAACTCTGCTACAGATTTTCCAAGGGTGATGAAAAACATTTGTAAACAGATTTAACTGCTGATGAAGTGACTATCCACACATGGGTCAGGAGATCAATTTTCTATAATTAGTGGGGGAGAAACTGGAATTTAAGAGGCAGATACAGAAGCTGTTATCTTCTCTCATAAAAGGTTATTTACTGAAAGTTTGTGTCAGCACAATGTATTTTCAGTACAGACTTGAACTTTATCTGGTGAATGAGTTATATAGGGATGGAGAATTTCTTAATTTGTTTTGTTTTGTCTTGTCAGTTTCTTTCTTCTATGCATAATATAATTAAGTACCTTTTGGTTGAGGAACAATTCCTGCTGTGTTGTTCTGTACAGAATTTGGAAATGAGAAGAAAAAAATAACATTTAATAATTGAATTATAAAGATTTTCCTCATTAACATAATGATGATAGTCTAAATGGATTTTAAATCATTGATTTGCAAGACACTTACACCATTTTCTAATGCCTCCAGTAGTTGACAGTGTCTTTGACTTCTAGAAACTTATAAAGGTTTAGTGTAAGAATGTCACTAGAAGAGTAGAGAGAAGACAGTCAATGCTGTTACAAGATAAAGACTAATGCAAGGACATTTAGGGTGTAAGAACACTTTACTATTAAAATGAGTACTGGCAAAGTTACAAGCCTGAAAATTATTGCTTAGCTTTTATAACTGTTGCAAAGTCCTCTTTCTTTCCATAGTTCTTTACTTCCACTGGTGAAATTTTCCCAGAAAGCTAACTTTCTAGGCACATGATTTCTCTTTTTACCTTCCTGTGAGAATTTTTAAAATTGTATTTTTTAGAATTTTTTGTATTTTTTAGAAATTTCTAATATTTCCAGGCTTCCTAGCCAAACTGAGAAGAAAAAAAAATATTGCATATGATTATTTTTTTTTAATAGAAGTAGTTATAGTACAGAAATCTTGACAATTTTAACAGGGCTTTAATGTACGTTTTCAATTTGATATAAGATTGAGGTATTGGCTTAGATTACAGAATCATAGAATTGTACAGGTAGAAGGGACCACAAGAGACCATTGGGACCAACCTCCCTGCCCAAGCAGGTTCCCTAGAGCAGGTTGCACAGGTAGGCATGCAGACGGGTCTTGACTATCTCCAGAGAAGGAGACTCCACAACCTCTCTGGGCAGCCTGTTTCAGTGCTCCATCACCCTCACCATGAAGTTGTTTTGCATATTGTTTATATTATTGCTTTACAAAAGCTGAAATAATGATACCTTATTTTCTCATTTCTAATATAGGATGAAATTTCAGACTGCTATATCTCCTAGAATATATAAGAGTCATAAGTTTTATTAACACAGCTCCGTCATAAGAGAATAAGAAACTGATGATGCCCAAAATAGAGGAGACAATAAGATGAAGCAACACTTATGAAGCATCTACTTTTCAAACTCCTTTGAAACATCACTGCAGATTAGTGCTTGATTATTCCCTAAGAAGACATCTCAATTCAAAGTTTCCTGATGTGAAACAAAATATATTATTTTGATTTAACTATTGGAGATAAATAAGACTTTGCAGAAAATACATCTTTCATAAGTGAACACCTTCTAAATCAAATTTTCCAAACAGTTCAAGATGCAATTAGGGTAAAAACCAGCAATCATGTCAGATGAAGTGAAATTTTGGTTTTCATTTTTATAATGAAAAGAAGTGCACAACAAATTCTTGGTTACTAAAGTCTGTGTTTTATTTTTGATCCCCTATAAGTGTGACTGCTGCTAATATTTTCCCCAACAAGTCCTCTGGACAGGAAACTGCATTTTCTCCAAATACTGAAGATGTACAGAAAATGTATGAGCGTATTTAAATCCTCATGTTACACCTCTCAAGAGCAGCCCAAAATTAGTGGTTTTCTTCAGAATAAGTGTCGAAACTAAAGTGTTTTGTTCATGTTTTGCTATGATAAATACCTAATGAAGTTGGGACTAAAATACAGGCCTCCCAGATGAGAATTGTATCTGTATATGGATTAAAAAATGTTTATTCTGTCTTCCAAATGACAATTTATACATTGCAGATTATGGATGAATAAAATTAGAATTAGGATTATAATTATTTGAACAGAATAATTAAAATTATTGTTAATACCTTTAATACCTCTCAATCAACTTCACAGCAGCAGCAGCAGCATAGAACCAGACCAGGCTACTCATGGTCCAGCTGTGTATTGAAAATCTCCAAGGAAAGGGACAGCACTACATTTCTCTGCATCCCATTCCAACATTTATGGAATTGTTAATAGTAGTATTTCCTTTTCCTTTTCCTTTTCCTTTTCCTTTTCCTTTTCCTTCTCCTTCTCCTTCTCCTTCTCCTTCTCCTTCTCCTTCTCCTTCTCCTTCTCCTTCTCCTTCTCCTTTTCCTTTTCCTTTTCTTCTTCTTCTTCTTCTTCTTTTTCTTTTTCTTCTTTTTCTCTTATTCTATTTCTATTTCTTTTTCTCTTTTTCTTTTTCTTTTTTTCTTTTTCTATTTCTTTTCTCCTTTTTCTTTTATTTTTCTTTTCTCCTTTTTCTTTTTCTTTTTCTTTTTCTTTTTCTTTTTCTTTTTCTTTTTCTTTTTCTTTTTCTTTTTCTTTTTCTTTTTCTTTTTCTTTTCTCCTTTTGCCTTTCCTGATTTCTTTTTTTTTTTTTTTTCATGTCTTATAAATAAATTTCCTATGGACTGCTGACTGTTAAGGTCTTTTGTTAAATGAGACATGAGAGTTCAATTTTCTTAAGACAGAACAAGATTTCAGATGACTCAGGCAAGAACTTAGACGAATGATTAATATATGTTATAGAAAGGAATTTCCTTATATTTTCTGAATCTAGAACTAAGTTCACAGACAGAAAAAAAAAAAAAAAAAAAAAGTTAGTGAGACTGCCAAATGCATTTATGCCATTGGAAGTATGGAATGCAATCTTGCTGATTCCCATTGCTGCATTTCTTGTACTTGTCTGAAACCATTTGAAAATATTACTAAAATATCATTCAACTGGTGACGGGGATATATGAATTCTCCCAATTCTTATTAGTATTTACCTAACAAACTAAATAGAGGACATCTTTGGAAACTATTTTTGGATAAATTTCTACAGTCTTTTAATACAATGAATTAAATGTATTACAAATGTACATAAACAAATTGCTTTATTGATTCAAATGGATTACTTGTGTAAGTATATTCCTGGTACAGCTCTTGTTGACTAAAAGCTTTTAATTTTCTTTTGGCCTCAAGAGTAACTCTTCACTTTGAGAGGAGAGAATTTGTTCTAAATAAGTACTTACCCACAACATCTGTAGAAAATATTTTATTATATTGGATTTTCAGTAAAAAGAATATAATTGCACAGCAATTATATTCTTATTTTCTTTCATTGATAATATTAATTATTAAAACAAAAATTGGGGAAAAAGAATCAAGTCTAGTTCTTACTGGCAATTTGCTCCCATTTCTTGAAGCTCCAAATAAGGTAACTAGTGAAATTATTATATGCTTTGAGCAAAGTAAAAATATTTTAAATATTTGCCTTGAACTGTTTTTTAATTGGCATTCACAGAAGAGCAATTATTGTTTTCCCTTGGCACTTGTATTGTAGAACTGCCTGTGCATTTTTAGATTTCTCAACACAGAAGTATGAATATAAAGTACAGTACACCACAATTGCTGGTGATTTGATTCAATGCAAAAGCTAAACCAGACAAACAAAGCATTTTGTGGATAACATGGAGAAGTGGGTGTGTCTTGACTCACACTCCAGTCCCAGTTTCCATTTTTCCAAATAACAGTATGAACGGCAGTCTCTGGGCAACTTCATCATCCTGTAGAATGAAATTGACAAGAGTAATCAGTAACTGGCCTGATGCTTTTACCACAGTCCATGTATGCAATGTAAAAAGGAATCACGGAAGCTGTCCATCTTTCATTCTTAATATTCAGACACAGCATGAGGACAAACATATCAATTAGCCTGGAAGCTGACTGTTAGATGTGTTCAGGCTCAGAGTTCTACAACAACACAAATGTTTTTCAGGAATCTTAACTAATTGATTTTTAGGCCCAGATAAATATGAAACTGTCTCCATGTAACCTTTCTAACGGTTTCATGATCTGCATATTATTAAATATGTTTTTATCTTCTGTATGTTATGGATTGTGGAAAGTAAATGGCTGAGATAAACAATGGAAGGCAAATGATGGAAGCTGTATTTTAGGTTTTAGATGGGCATACAGGCAGAGCAGACAGGAACATCTTTGTGAAGTCTAGTTAAATTAAAGACTACACTGCAGTCTTTCATCTGGACAGATTTGCTGCCATTGATGTTGAAATAAGCAATGAATGACTAATGAAAGGTGACAACTAGAATAATGTGCTGCTCAACAGCAGTGATTGGAAAAAAATGATTTTACTCCCTTTCAAGAGACAATTGCAAGAAATACACATTTAGTAGGATTCATGCTAAATGTAGTTATTTAAAATACTTATTCATAGAGATTGCTTCTGTTTTAGAGCTGTCTTCCTTGAAAATCCTGAAATCATCTCTCCTTCTTTTCTACTTTCTCCACGCAATTGGTTTTCATTTTATTTTATTTTATTTTGTTTTGTTTTATTTTATTTTGAATTATTATATTAGTGAAAGCAGAAAATCCAAAATACATAGAATGTATCACATAATTCTTGCATAACTGCCATCCCATTTTCTTTATTTTCTCTGGGCTGACTCCATTAGACTAAACATAGTTACAAGTGTTAGTAAAAGTTTCTTCTTTTGGAACAAAGATTTGGGATGCAGTAATACTCTTTTGGTGTATTTCCTTGCTATTATGAGACAATCATATCTGATAACTCTTTATCATCGGCAAACCTAAAATACAATGTTTCTTTTCCTATTTCGCAGCAAACACTTCTGGAAGGTAGACTACAGAAGACTTGCTTTTCTTATAAAAGACTTTTTCAGTGGGGTCAAGTGATTATATTTGCACTATTTTCCATGGTTCTGAAAAACAACTCCAATTGGACGATACTATCCTTGAATGCCATTCATAATAGTGCAGTGAAACCTGTAGTGCAGTTTTGCTCTATGTGTGAGCTTTTGAAGACATACTCTTTACCTGGACAAGCTTGAGAAGTGGGCCCATGTGACTCTAATGAAGCTCAGCAAGTCCAAGTGCAAGGTGCTGCACCTGGGTAATGGCAATCCCAGGCAGGAGCACAGAATAAGCACTGTTTTCCCCTTATGCCACCTTTGTACAGAGTTTAAACAAAGTCTGCCTGAAGATACATTGGCAATAATAAGAGAAAAACAAACAAAAAAACAACAGTTTAAATAATGTGTTCAGAATAATTTCTGAATGATTACAAAGGACCTGAAAAAATATTTCTGAAACATAATGTATAAAATGCAACATCAACAGGTCTTGATTTAACTTCTTTTTATCCCCAAGTTTTATCCATGGGGACACACTGAGGAGAAAATCTCTATATAAACAAATTTGGCAAGGCAATTTCTTTATTTTCTTAAACTTTGAAATACGTGTAATAATGTGCCAACTTTCCTATTACATTTTTATCTACAGAAGCCAATAATTCATGAACCCATGAAAATTACCTCCCAGTGTTTTCACTTCTTGTTCATCTAAGGACTTACTACTATTTTGCAAGTTTTAATGACTCTGCTGGCAATGTGTACCAGAAATTCACCAGCCATGCTGCTTCATTATGATCAACATTTACATGATTTACAAATAAAAGGCTGGAATGTCCCATCTCAGGGAAAAATCTAATGAATCTCATGAGAAAATGGAGAACCAATGTGAGCAAACCTACTTTCTGCAGACTTAAATTCTTAATATTGATAATACCATGTGATGTATTTAAACAACAAAATCTATGTACATGTGACTTCAGTTTCACCCATTTTTTCACTGAGTCACTGAAAGAACCAAAATGAAAGGACAATCAGTTTATTACCAGTTTATAGATATGTGCAAGGAAGATTTTGCAAGAAATTATATAAAAATATTCTTCATAATTTGTCAGATTTCTTGGGTGAGATTATAGTCTCAAAAATAGGTACTGAGATATGATTGTAATGTGAAAATACAACCTTCAAATCCATTTGATTTAATGACATACTCATTTTAAAATCTGCATTGCAGATATGTTTTGGAGATTAAAATTATCAGCACACAGATTTATAGGTTGTTCTTAACGATTATTGTGGACTGATAATATTATTGCTGCCCAATATTAGTTGATATTATATCAGTAATCTAAGTGTGAATGTAAGGTCTTTTTTAGGGCTTGTATGATGGACTGCTCTGAGCCTAGGTATGTAGAGTGCACAGAGAGTACAGAACTTAAATGATGGGGAGAAAAAAGGTCACAGATGAATGAACATTTTAATTTAGTCATACTAAAAATCACTTAGGAATAAAAAGTTGATTAAATGTTCTGTTTGGGAAATTCTGTACTAGAAATCCAGTGCTGAGTGAAGAGGCTCTGGAGCAGTTTTAAGCACATCTTCCTATCCCTGATGTTTTCATTACATCTACTAATTGTGTACTGACTGAAGATAGGCTGTACATATCATTTTGCAATGGCAGCCCAACGGGTTAGCCACATTCAGTCCTGCATGCTTCAGCCACACCTAAATTTGCTCTCTTTGAATCTCCATTTGCATGACATTAGTCTGGCCACAAGCGAATCTTTCAAGCATAAGTAAGTAAGTAGATAAATAAACATTTTTTTTATTATTTTTTTATTTTTTTAAACACTGTCACTGAAACGATAACTGAATGGGATCACAGAATGTATGAAAAATAAGAAGAATATACCAAAAAAAAATAAAATAAAAATCCTGTAAAAGAGTACAGCCTTGGAACACACATATCCATGTGTATATTTGTATATCACATACGTAAAATCTTACACATATATATATGTATATATACATATATGCATATTACATATTTATATATAAGTATATATGTATATATACTTATACATGTGTATATAAGATCTTACACATAGGACTAGTTATAAATCTGGAAATAAGTCTTAATTTTGGACCATTATGGAAGATACGGTAGGTGTGTTAGTAATCTATGGCAGTAGTGGTTACCACTAAAAACGTGGTTACTACTAAATAGTAACACTATTTTCTGCAAGAAAATTTACATTCTCTTTATATACCAAATAAAACTAAAATAGAGGATTAATTATTTCTTGGCATGTATGAAAGAGTAGGGTTAATAATTCTTACTTACTGCTAATTATTTTTTTTTTTAGTAAAAAAGGAACAGCTAATATCATATAAAGAATAGAAGAGAAGATGCTGATTTTGGATCCATGTATCTCCTTGTAATTGCCTGAGAAGCTTTAATAATATTGGATATTTTTTTAGTAAAAACGATAATTTTATTTCTTTATATTTCTTTTCACCAGAGAAATGCACTCTTATTATTAAAAATTATTGTATTAACCCTGATGTGTCATTCTTGTCTTTCTTTTTTCTTTTTTTTTTTTTTTTACTAAATCATATTAAATCATCAAAAACAAGAATAAATTAGTATTACGTTAGTACTTATAATACTAATTACTCTACATTAGTGTGCATGTTAGTCTTTGACTAAGCAGACTCCAGTCATTTCTTGTAAAATAGAAGTCTAAATGTGCTAATATCTGGCCATTAAAACAAACAAACAAGCAAAAAAAACACCACCATAATGGAAGTTTTAGTTGTTGCATTTGAGGAAATAATGCAATCATGCTAATCAGTTTATTATTCTATATTCATATGATTAATTTAACAGCTCTTTTTTCAAGGCTTTATTTTGCACAGTTTTTTTGTTGGTAAGGTTGAATTCAAGTTAAAGAAAATTTTACCATTTTATGGATGCTATGTAATTTTCAAGGTCTATCAGGTAGAGCCATAAATGAAAAAATATAAAATTACCAGTGTGTATTGCCCTGTAAATCATTTTCATTCCGTTAAAATATATTTCAGGATTAAAACAATGGATAACAAAGTTCCAAATGTGCAATATCAAGCAACAAATTTCTAGACCATGTTTCTTTGAAAAACACAATACAAAACAAGAACAAAAAAGTATTTCTACTAGTTTCTGTGAACAACAGAAATATCTGTAACATATTTGATTTGAAAAGACCAAATAAATAAATAAATAAATAATCACCTGTAATAAATTAAAGCTTTTAGTAACACCAGTGCAAGCTCTATAATTCTTTCGCTGGTGGACTTTAGTCCATTTCCCATTAATAAAATACTGACACAAAACCTTTTAATTAACTAGAAATATAAAAAAAGTGATTTAAAATGTCGCACTTGGGGTTGAAGGTTCATTTACAGTATTATCTTGCAAACAAGTTTAAGCTAAGTCAATATGAACTTTAGGTGATTCATTTACTTATAGTGAATTCCCCAGAAAATGATCATAACTTGTGATATTTTGCTCTCAGTTCAGAGTAGCTGATATTACAGTGTAAAACCATACAGAGAGTTGTTACCTCCCTACAGTAACTTTTTTTGTTTGCCTAAACCCAGATTAACTCAATCTTGCATCTTTCTTCCTGGATCTCACCACTAGGCAAAGCCTTTTCCTTTTTTTTCACTTGGACCTTCCACTTGGCTTTGTTGAATTTCATGAGGTTTGTACAGACACAGCTGTCAAGCCTATCAAGGTTCCTCTGGATGGCATCCCTTCCCTCTGTCATGTCAACCTCACCACACAGCTTGGTGTCATCAGCAAATCTGCTGAGGAGGCACTCAATGCTACTGTACATATCACCAACATGGACCCATTCTAACAGATCAACATCCTTCTTGTGCAGTGGGCCCCAGACCTGGATGCAGTACTACAAGTGGGGACTCACAAGAACAGAGTAGAGGGGCACAATTCCCTCCCTTGATCTTATCATAGAACCATAGAATCAAAGAATATCCCGAGTTGGAAGGGACCCATAAGGATCATCAAGTCCAACTCCTGGCACCACACAGGTCTGCCCAAAAGTTTAGACCATGTGACTAAGTGCACATTCCAATTGCTTTTTAAATTCAGACAGGCTTTTTGCAGTGACTCCGTCCCTGGGGAGCTTTTTCCAGCGTGCAACCACCCTCTCAGTGAAGAACCTCTTCCTGATGTCAAGCCTAAACTTCCCCTGCCTCAGCTTAACACCATTCCCGCAGGCCCTATCACTGGTGTTTACAGAGAATAGGCCACCTGCCTCTCCACTCCCCTTCGCGAGGAAGTTGTAGACCGCAATGAGGTCCCCCCTCAGCCTCCTCTTTTCCAGGCTGAACAGGCCAAGTAACCTCAGCCACACCTCATACGTCTTCCCCTCTAGGCCCTTCACCATCTTTGTCGCCCTCCTCTGGACACTCTCCAACAGTTTAATGTCCTTTTTGTACTGTGGTGCCCAGAACTGCACACAGTACTCGAGGTGAGGCCACACCAGCACAGAGTAGAGTGGGACAATCACCTCCCTCGACTGACTACCAATGCCATTCTTGATGCATCCCAAAATAAGGTTGGCCTTCCTGGCTGCCAGGGCACACTGCTGGCTCATATTCAACTTACGGTCAACCACAACCCCCAGATCCCTCTCTACGGGGCTGCTCTCCAGCATCTTGTTGCCTGGTCTGTACATATAGTCAGGGTTGCCCCATCCCAGGTGCAGGACCCGGCACTTGCCTTTGTTAAACTTCATGCGGTTGGTTATTGCCCAGTTCTCCAATCTGTCCAGATCTCTCTGCAAGGCCTTTCCACCCTCATCAGAGTCCACAACTCCTTCAAGTTTGGTGTCGTTGGCAAATTTGCCCAGAACACCTTCTAGTCTTACATCCAAATCATTTATAAAGACGTTGAAGAGGACTGGCCCTAAAATGGAGCCTTGAGGGACCCCACTAGTGACCATCCGCCAGCCAGATGTGACCCCATTAGCCACAATCCTTTGAGCCCTGCCCATCAGGCAGTTGCTCGCCCATCATATGATATTTTTATTAAGTTGTATGCTGGACATTTTGTCCAGTAGGATCCTATGGGAAACCGTGTCAAAAGCCTTGCTGAAGTCCAAAAAGATCATATCAGCTGGCTTCCCTTGGTCAACTAGATGGGTGATCTTATCACAAAAGGAAACCAAATTTGTTAGGCAGGACCTACCCTTCATGAACCCATGTTGGCTGGGACCAATGACTGCATTGTCCCCCAGGTGCGTCTCAATAACCTCAAGAATCATCTTCTACCAGGCACTGACATGAGACTGACAGGCCTGTAATTGCTAGGGTCTTCTTTCTTACCCTTCTTGAAAATTGGGACAACATTTGCCAGCTTCCAGCCTACTGGGACCTCTCCAGATTGCTAAGATTGTTGAAAAATAATTGAGAGAGATCCTGTGATGACATCAGCCAGCTCTTTAAGCACCCTGGGATGGATCCCATCCAGACCCATGGACTTGTATGGATCCAGGTGGATCAGCAAATCCCACACATGTTCAGGGTCACTTGGGAGTTTGTCATTCCCACCATCATGGTCCTCCTGCTCAGGGCATCCAGAGTCCCAAAGCCCATCATCAGTATTGAAGTCAGAGGTAAAGAAGGTACGAAACGTCTCTGCTTTGCCTATGTCATTGTCTGTGAGACCTTCTCCGTCAAGTAGCATACCTATGTTTTCTTTGGTTCTCCTTTTTCTGTTAACATATCTAAAAAAACACTTTTTTATTGTCTCTCACAGAAAAGGCCAGCTTCAACTCTAGTTGGGCTTTGGCCCCATGAATTTTCTCCCTGCAAACACGAACAGCATCCCTGTATTCTTTCCTTGTCGCCTGACACTCCTTCCAGCAGCCATACACTTTCTTTTTCCATCTAAGCTCCAGTAGAAGATACCTGGTCAGCCAGGCTGACCTTCTGCCCCTTCTGCCTGCCTTCCAATATTTTGGAATTGCCTGATCTTGTGCTTTTAGGAGGCAGTGCTTAAAGTTTGACCAGCACTGATGGACGCCAATGCCTTCAAAAACAACAGGGGACCTTGCTGACTAGTTCCCTGATCAGGCTGAAGTCTGCTTTCCCCATATCTGGGGCTGAAGTTTTGGTGGCAGGCTCCTTCTCTCACCATAAATTCTAAACTGAAGATTTAAACTGAGTGACCTGTTGGACACTCCTTTTTTGATGCAGCTCAGGATGCAGTTGGCCTTCTGAGCTGCAAGCACACACTTCTGGTTTATGTCAAGTGTTTCACCCACCAGAACTCCAAGTCCTTCACTGCAGGGCTCCTCTCAATGAGTTCTTTTCCCAGTCTATACTCTCCTCTGGAGTTGTCTTGACCCGGGTGTAGCACCTTGCACTTGGACTTGTTGAGGTCACATGAGGTCACATTAAGGTCACATGGGACCACTCTCAAGCTTTTCCAGGTCCCCTTGAATGGCATCACTTCTTTCTGTTGTATCAACTACACCACGCAGCTTGATGTCATCTGCAAACTTGCTGAGGGTGTACTCGATCCCACTGTCTATGTTGTTGATAAAGATAATAAACTGTACTGGTCCCAGAACAAGACCCCTGAGGGACAGCACTTGTCACCAGCTTTCATCTAGACACAATACCATTGACCACATGTCTCTGGGTGCAGCCTTCAGCCAATTCCTTATCCACTGAATGGTGTACTCATCAAATTGATATATCTTCAATTTGGAGATCAGAATGTCATGTCAACAGTGTCAAAGGCCTTACAGAAGTCCAGATAGATGATATTGGTCAGCCTTCCCTTGTCAACTGATGCAGTCACTCTATTAATAGGATACAGCTATGCCTATATTTTCATGAAAACTGCTTGTTTTAAAATCTTCAGCAACCGGTAGGAAAAATGACAACTGTGCATGAAAGATTAATAGTCTATACAGTTGATATGCATACATAAGGAAGTTTTTGTAGCACATTAAGTGAGTTCAGTCCATTTGATTTCCTAGGTATACATAGAGCTGAGTACACATGATTTATTTGGCTATGACTATCATAGATATCAACAGTGAAAATAAAGACTGATTATTAATTTTCTGTGCATGTAGTCCATAATCATTGGTCATTCTCAAATGAACATGAAGGAATGTGAAGTCATTTTTACAGAATGTATTATGCCATGCACATGACAGATTACATGATTTCTGTGATTGCAGAGTTTGTAAAGGATTAAGTGCTAATTCTTTGGGGACAGAACAAATAATTTATGTTATTAAATGCTTTGTTAAACCTATTGCAACAATGCTTTTATCTGTGTGATTGGCTTGACACTAGAGCATGCTAAGAACACACCTAGACAGGATTTTAAATAAGGACTGTTTTTTGCTACTTTAATACTTTCAAAGGAATGGTTTCCACTTCAAATAGTTATATTGATTACACTGACCCTTTTCATGGAGAGAGTTGCTACAGAGCCTGTGTTAAGTAGATTACCATATTACCTTAAAGTAACGAACAACGTAGACTCTGACAGTAGTGAATAAACTTCAAATATAAAAAGAGATAAATCCTATAGCGAGAAATCAAGCTACATTCAAAAATTTTCAGAGATACAAGAAGAAAAAGATTTCCTCTGTTTCCTATTTCTACTATCAATAAGAACAATATGCTTGTCTTTAAATGCATAACAAAGATGCATAACAAAGGAAAAACAAAGGGCAAATATATAATATTTTATATATTATTAAAATATTATATATTTTATATATTATTAAAATATTATATATTTTATATAATTTTATTTAATATATATTATTAATTAAATATAATTAATTATTAATTAAATATAATTATAAATATAATATATATAATTAAATATATAATATATTATATATTAATATATAATTTTATATTATATAAAATATTATATATATTATATAAAAATAAAATGTATATTGATATATATATAATATAATATATATTACATATAATATATAATAACAATTATGCTATTTATAATGTAATGTATTTATAATGGAATAATGTATTTATAATGGAATTGATTATGTTATATATCTTTTGTTATATATTTGTCGCTGGAGAAAATGCTTGAAGACATTACTTTGCTAAAAATAATTAAATAAATGAAATATAAATAAATAAAATTATGCAGACTTAGGACAATATGAATAGTAAAATGTTATGCTGTATATATCCCACATTCATTATTTTTCAATGAAGCATATGTATTCCACTGACTATGATCCACTGTGAAATCAGGCTAAGGAAGAGTAAGAACCATTTGACGGACCCCTAAGTATTTGTGACCACATTACAACAGTGGTATCATTGACCTGATTTTCTAACGAGATCGCTATTTAAAATCACTAGATTTTAAATATTTCTACTCTTCTAAATTCTACTCTTCCTTTGAAATGGTACCACTGAAGAAAATGGTACCATTGAAGAAATGGTACCATTGAAGAAATTTTGAAGGATCTTTGAGAAAACTATTCATATTTCTTTATGTTGCATTATTTTTTTCTCTTTGCTATTTTTATGTTCAACATGGCCATGTCCTTATCAAAAAGAAACAAGCAAAACACCTGACATGAAGTTAATAAACTTTTGCAATGCAATCTAGGAATAGTATGAACTGCTTATATACATTCTGTAGAATGAAAATTATTTACATAAGCTATTGAATGAGCAACTAATTTATACACAAGATACAGAGTGAGCTAAAGATTAAAAAAAAAAAAAAAAAAAGTGTGACAATAAATCAACATCAAAACTGAACTAAATTTTCTTTATGACTAATAATTGAACTGTATATCATGGACTCCCAGTGCCTAATAAAAGATAAAGTAGAACAATTTTTGGAGGACAAAAAACCTATGGAGTATTGATCCACTAAATGGATTAGATTGGTTTTAGATGGATTAGATTCATTTATTAATAGGACTATATCACCCATCTGATCAGGTCTGAATTCAGCCAGTAGAGTGCAGTAGTTTTCTCATTTTGTTAACTGTATTAAGATATCCAACTTGCTCACTCCAAAATTTTTGATGCATGCTCATATAACTCATTACTTTCTGTTATGCTCCAAGTTATGTTCCTACTTCATGATAACCTTGCACAGATAATTCATCACAAAATTATCCTTTGCCAGGGAAATACAATCAGATTATAGACAATGGTGTCCCAGGAAACACTGAGAAGGTAAAATTAAAAATTGCTACTAAAAATGTCATGTTAGTGTTATATATTTATAGACTTGGTTGGTTGGTTGGTTGGTTTTGTTTTTAAGTAATGCAATAATTTTTCATGTCATGTTCTAGTTTAAATATTAAAAAAGATTGACAGGTGAAATAAATTCTACCATCCCTAAGGCAGATTTGTCAGCCAGCCACAAGAAATGAATGATCCCCTACCTTCTTGTCACCAGGCAGTAGGAGGGGACCTAAGAGACAGGGTGGAATGCAGGTAGATTTCTGCTCAGGGTGACAGGTGAATACCCTTCCTGCCTAACTCACCTTCCCATGTGCCCTTACACAACAGGTATGAGCCTCTGGAACTTGATGAACAGGCAAGTGATAATGTGGAAAAAAGTCCAGAAAGGGTGACTCAATTTTGAGGAAAGAGAGGGCCTGCTATTCCAACTGGACCCAACCCATAGGGAAGTCTGCTGCCTCCCTGGGGTCTGAGTAAGAGACTTCATTAGAAAACTCACTAGCCTGGTATGACCTTCTGATTATTATCTATTATAGTTTTTTCATAACAGCAGCTATGAAGTAGCAAAGAGAAGTAAAAGGGCAATCAAAAGAGATTACAAAACCTTGGGACAATTAGTTAAAAGATCAGGGGCACAAGTAGTATTTTTCTCTATCCTTCCAACAAGGAAGGATAGTAGCAAGGAACAATATTGAAAAGAAGAGGCAGACACAGCTGATCAAAGATGTGTCTGCCCAAGGTGGGTTTCTACAGCAGAATTTTGAGTTTCCTCATGAAGGAATGGGCAACACTGGGCCTGCTGTAGTCTGATAGGATACACTTCTCTCAGAGGGGAAAAAGTATTTTTGTGCAGGTGTTAGCAGGGCTATTTGATACATTTTTAAACTAGATTTGAAGGGAGAAAGGGATAAAACCAGGCTTGCTGGTGAAAAGCTGTGGAAGAGCAAGACAAAATTTGAGGGACTACATGCTAGTGAGATCCTTCAGTCTTCTCTAAGAAGGTTCTGGGTTCAATGAAACACATTTGAAATGTTTTTACACCATTACACACAGCAAAAAGAACAAGAAAGAGGAGATAGAAGCCTTGGCTCAGTCCCCAAGCTATGACATCATTGGTATAAGCGAAACCTGGTGGGAAGAGTCCTGTCACTGATGTGTTATGAGGGGTGGTTATAGGCTCTTCAGAAGGTGTAGAACAGGAGAAGTGGGGGAGAGCGGTGGAAGTGTAGGGACTATATATAATGGAGGGGCTGGACTGTAAGCAGGTTGCAGTCGGCAATGACACAGTTCAGACTCTGGGTAAGGATTAAGGGATAAGCAAATAAAGTGGACATCACTGTGGGAGTCTACTACAGACCACTCATTCAGGACAATGACACTGATGAATTATTCTCTAAGGATAACTCTAGATCAGCCACCCTTGTCCTTCTGAGGGACATCAGCTTGCCAGATGTAAACTGGAAATACCACACAATTGATACAAACAATTCCAGGAGATTCCTAAAACACCTTGATATCTTCTTGGTACAGATACTAAGGGATCTGACTAGGAATAGGATCTCTCCTAGATTTTTTGCTTGTAAGCAGAGATGGTCTCATGGGTGAAGTGTCAACCAGTGGCTGTCTTGGCCATAGTGACCATGAAGTAGTTGAATTTATAACTTTTGCTTATAGGTGGAAAACTGCCACCAAAACTTATACCCTGGATATGGGGAGAGAAGACTTCAGGCTGCTTGGGGAACTTGTTTGTAAGGTCCCCTGGGAAACTGCTTTTGAAGACATTGGGGTCCATCAGTGATGGTCTTTCTTAAAAGTACCTTCTGTTAAGAACAAAAGATTAGACCATTCCAAAATGCCAGAAGTCAAGTAAGTGTGGAAGAAAGTCAAGCAAGTGTGGCTTGGCCAAGCAGAGAACTTCTTCCAGGGTTTTGGGCAGAATTAGGAAGTATAAGACAACTGGAAGCAAGGCTGAGCAACATGGAAGGACTATGGAGATACAGTTTTTCTATTGTAGGGACAAAATCTGTGTGGTGAAAGCTCAATTAGAGGTGAAACTAGACAAAATTGTGAGGGACAATAAAAAGGTGGTTTTTTTTGTTTGTTTGTTTGTTTTAATATAATAACAGCAAAAGGGGAATCAGAGACAACATTTGTCCATGTACTGGGTCTGGCTGGAATGTTAACTTTACCTGCAGCAGCCCATACAGTGCCGTACTCTGCACTTGTAGATGGAACAGCAGTGTTATCACACCAGTGTTGTGTCTACTGCTGAGCAGCAGTGGCACAGCATCAGGCCTCTCTCTAACCCTCCTAGGGGGTGGGCAAAAAGTGAGGAGAGAAACATCACTAGGGCAGCTGACCTAAACCAATCAAAGGGATATTCCATACCATGTGATGTCACACTCAGCAATAAAAGGTGGAAACAGGAAGAAGAGGGGAGGGGTGGGCTCTCGTTGGGAAAATGTCGTTTCTCCTCTCGAACACCGGCTACGTGCGTTGAGGCCTTGCTTCAAGGACGTGGTCAATCATCGCTCATTTGTGGGAAGTAGAGAGTAATTTCTTTCCTCTGCACTTCCATATAACCTTCATTTATTTTATTTGTTTGTTTTCCTCCCTTCTTTTTATTTTCCCTTTTCCCCTCCCTTTTCCCCTTTCCCTTTTTATTTCCCCTTAGTTAAATTGTTTAGTTCATAATAATCTTTATTTAATTATTATTATTATTTCCCTTAAATTAAATTATCCTTATCTCAACCCGTGAGTTGTTCTTTGCTTTACTTCTCCCCCTCCTCATCTAAAAGAGGGGGAGTGAGAGAGCGGTTGTGGGGTTTAGCTGCCCAGCATGGTAAAACCACCACAGTCCTTTTTGGTGCCCAACGTGGGGCAACACAGCAGAAGAAGTTTTTGAGAAAGGGAAGAAAGTAATCCAAATTCTCCTGAAAGCTGGTTTTGCCATTAAACAGAGCAAGGTCAAGGGGCCTGCACAGTAAATCCAGTTCTTGGGGGTAAAATGGCAGGATGGACGTCGCCATATTCCAATGGATGTGATCAATAAAATAACAGCAATGTCTCTGCCAACTAGCAAAAAAGAAACGCAAGCTTTCCTAGGCCTCGTGGGATTCTGGAGAATGCATGTGCCAGGCTATAGTCAGCTTGTGAGTCCTCTATACCGAGTGACTCGAAAGAGAAACTATTTCAAGTGGCACCCTGAGCAACAACAGGCATTTGAACAAATCAAACAAGAAATAGCTCGTGCAGTAGCCCTTGGGCCTGTCCATACTGGACCAGCTGTGCAAAACATACTTTACACTGCAGCTGGGGAGCATGGCCTCACCTGGAGCCTTTGGCAGAAAACCCCAGAAGAAACTCGAGGTTGACCTCTGGGCTTCTGGAGTCGGGGCTATCGAGGATCAGAAGCCAATTACACCCCAACTGAAAAAGAAATACTCACAGCACATGAGGGTGTTTGAGCTGCTTCAGAAGTTGTGGGTACAGAAGCACAGCTCCTCTTGGCACCGCGGCTACCTGTGTTACATTAGATGTTCAAAGAGAAAATTCCCACTACACACCATGAAACTGATGCTACATGGAGTAAGTGGATAACGTTAATTACACAGCGGGCTTGAATGGGAAAACCTAATCATCCAAGAATCCTGGAAGAGATTATGGACTGGCTGGAAGGCAGAGATTTCAGAGTGCCAACAGAAGAGGTAACCCGTGCTGAAGAGGCACCACCATACAATGAGTTGCCAGAAGACAGAAAGCAGTATGTGTTGTTTACTGACGGATCCTGCCGTGTGGTAGGGAGCCATTGGAAATGGAAAGCTGCTGTGTGGAGTGCCACATGACGGGTTGTGGAGGCCATGGAAGGGGAAGGTGAGTCGAGTCAGTATGCAGAAGTAAAAGCCATACAACTAGCCCTAGAGATCGCTGAAAGAGAAAAATGGCCAGCATTGTATCTTTATACTGACTCATGGATGGTGGCAAATGCTCTGTGGGGGTGGCTGCAGCAATGGAAACAGAGCAACTGGCAGCGCAGAGGTAAACCTATCTGGGCTACTACCCTGTGGCAAGATATTGCTGCCCGGGTAGAAAACCTGGATGTTAAAGTACGTCATGTAGATGCCCACATGCCCAAGAGTTGTGGTGCTGAAGAACATCAGAACAACAAAGAAGTAGATTGAGCTTCAAAAATTGAAGTGGCTCAGGTGGACCTAGACTGGGAACATAAGGGTGAGCTGTTTGTAGCTCAATGGGCCCATGAAACACCAGGACATCTGGGGAGGGATGCCACTTACAGATGGGCTCGTGATCGAGGGGTGGACTTGACCATTGAGGCCATCACACAGGTTACCCATGAGTGTGAGACCTGTGCTGAAATCAAGAAAGCCATGAAAGTAAAATCTCCCTGGAACAGGGGTTGATGGCTAGGGTTTCAATATGGTGAGGCCTGGCAAATTGACTATATCGGACCACTCCCACAAACCCGCCAAGGCAAACGATACATGGTAGAAGCAACTACTGGGTGGCTGGAAACACCCTGTAAACCATGCCACAGCCCGAAACACTATCTTGGGCCTGGAAAGACAAGTATTGTGGCGTCATGGTACACCAGAGAGAATTGAGTCTGACAATGGGAGTCATTTCTGAAACAATCTTGTTACCTCCTGGGCAGAGGCATGGTATTGAGTGGGTGTACCACATCCCTTATCACCCACAAGCCTCTGGGAAGGTTGAGAGGTACAATGGACTGTTAAAGACTATGTTACGAGCATTAGGTGCTGGGACGTGGAAACAATGGGACACAAATCTACCAGAAACCACTTGGCTAGTTAACAATAGGGGATCTGACAGCCGTGCTGGTCCTGCCGAAACAAAACCCCTACACACTGTGAAAGGAGCTAAAGTTCCCTTAGTACATGTAGGAAGGTCGATGGGGAAGGCAGTGTGGGTTTCTCCTGCCTCGGGAAAAGGCAAACCTACTCGTGGGATTGTCTTCGCCCAAGGACCAGGGTATACCGGGTGGGTCATGCAAAAGAATGGGGATATCAAGTGTGTGCCTCAAGGAGATTTGACATTGAGAGAAAACTAATCTGTAATCTAAGTTATATGTTGTAGGAAGATGCTGTAGGATCAACGACAGGTCAACTTTGCAAGGAGCCAGGCAGTGCAACAAGGACTTGAGCTAAGCTGGTGCTGGTGTCCAGACATCCAACTCCACCTGCCCTGAGTGGCCACTTTGGCAGATGAAGACCTAATCATCAACAGTTCTTATGAACATTTTCCAAGAAAGACCTATGGAATGAAAAGATACACCTGCCTATTAATCCTGTCCTGTTAAAGTCCATTACTTGATGAAGATGATCACTTCAAAAATACAGACAGACAAAGCAGAGATGTTTAATACATTCTTTGTCTCTGTCTTCAACACTGATGGTGGACTCTGAGACTGTTGGAGCCTTGAGTATGAGGACCTTGACTGTGGGAATGATAAACTTCAAGCCAACCTTGAACTTGTGTTTGGGATTTGCCACTCCAGCTGGATGCATATAAGTCTATGAGGCCCAAACCTTAGGGTACTCAGCGACCTGGCTGATGTCATCATGAGACCTCTCTCAATTATTTTGCAAAAGTCTTGAGAATCTGGAAAGGTCCCAGTTCACTGAAAGCTAACAAACATTCCAATTTTCAAGAAGTGCAGGAAAGAAGACCCTGGTAATTACAGGCCTGTCAGTCTCACTTCAGTGCCTCATAAAATTATATAGAAGATTATTCTGAGAGTGATTGAAAAATACCTGAAAGACAATGCAGTAATTGTTCATAGCCAACGTGGGTTAACAAGGGGAAAGTCCTGATTAACAAATATAATTTCCTTCTGTGACAAGGTCACCCACCTAATTGACCAAGGGAAGCCAGCTGATGTAATCTTTTTGGTTTTCAGCAAAGTCTTCAATACTGTTTCTCACAATATCCTTCTTGACAAAATATACGGCATACAACAAGGTAAATACATAACATCTGGCTGATGGGTTGGGCTCAAAGAGTTATAGTAAATGGGGTTACATCAGGCTGGCATCCAGTTATTATTGGGGTTTTCAGGCCTTCAATTTTAGGACTAGTTATCTTTAGTGTTTTCATAAATCACTTGTAAGCAAGACTTGAAGGCATACTAAGTTTGTGGATGTCACTAAAATGGGAGTAGCTGTTAACTCTCTCAAGGGTAGAGAGACCTTGCAGAGAGATCCTGGCAAAATAGAGGACTTGACAATCATCAACAATATGAAGTATAGCAAGGGCAAGTGCCAAATTCTGCACCTGGGAAGGCGCAACTCTAGCTGTACATACAGATGGGGGATGAGAGGCTGGAGAGCAGCGCCACAGAAAGAGATATGTTGGGTTTGGTGGACAGAAAGTTGAATACGAGTCAACAGTGTGCCCTGGCAGTCAAAAGGGCTAATGGTATCCTCAGGATATTCTGTGATTCTATGTTTAATATTCCTATTTCTTGTGTCAAACAAAGCAGAGTGACTAAAATACTCAAAGTTTTCATGCACAATGTCAGTACTTGATAGCAATCTGTCCTTAGACAAACTTACCAATCTTCTAATAGGACACTGGTGACCACAGAGCATTTCATTGTATGTACTTATAATAGCTATTGGCAAGCTGAATACTATTTTCATAAGCAGAAATTGAAGCTCTTTACAAATAATGTCAGCATAATTAATTCATTTTGAAGGTAAGTGAATGCCAGTCAATACACAGGAAATGTGTCTTGCCATGGTGACACAGAAGCTGCAAAGATAGGACTGGAATGCAGTTGTCTGGAGTCTGGGTCCTTCCTACAGAGAGCACAAAATTCTACTAATTTCTTGTATCTTCACTGACCTTTTTGGCTAGGTGATATGTATGTTTATTGAACCACAGTTACTTCTAGAATGAGAAATTAGTCCAGAAGGAGAAAACTTTATCCCAAAATAGAGTCAAGATGACAGCTGGAATGCAATCTACCCATGCATGTTTCCTGATGATAATCTGTTTAGCATGTGAGCACATTGTTTTTAAAAGACCTATTTATGGAACTAGTTCTTTCTGCAAGTGTTTCAAGACCAGCCTAATCAGTCCATTCCACACTTCAGTGTTACTTCCAGAAATGCTGAGCCTGAATTGTTGGGCTTGAAAATGGCTTATCTGGATATCATTATTGTGAGGTGAATAGAACTAAATTAATACCATCATCACTATTTGGAAGGAATGTGGCAGTGCTTAATAACTGCAGAAGTGCCTTCCAAATTCTCTCAAATTGTTCCAACCAGTAGCTGTTACCATTACTATAATTACAAAATAGCTTCACTGTTCCATTAGTGGTATTTCAATGTCACTTTGGAATGACATGAAATGGCATAACATAGAATGAGTCAGTAACATTATTTTATTGATTTTAACACAGCCTGGTTTTCCTCACAGTAGCATAACAAAGAATTAGACATTGAGTCATATCCTCTGAATTATATTTAACAGTAGAAGGGTTAGAGATTACAAACATTCTTTAAATATATCACTATAGCTACTGAATTTGATCCATATTTACTGATAACCTTGGAACAAGATGAATGTAAGTTTGGCTTAAACCTATAGTATCCAACCCCCCCCAAAAAAGGTATGATAGAAACAGCACTAGATTACTGGGGTTGGAGGGGTGGGGGGAAACAGGTACATGTAATAGTCATTGTCACAGTTCTAGTTCTGTTAAGTGTCTTCTTTCTTGGAGCAGTCAGTGTCTTTGAAAGACATACATTTTGTGTAAATAGGATTAGATAGGTTACAGAACTAAGTAAACTATCTAGATCTGACTTGAAGCAGTAGTGCTCACATGCATTTCTCCATCAACAATAGTGTGAGAGAAAGAGAATTTCTCACAGAAGATTAGATAGCAAGAAGCTGAAGGTTGTTATCTTCAGACACTACAGGTATTTACAGAATGAACATCTGCTTAGAGCCTCATCTTTCAAAAATTTCCCAGTAATGAAAAAACAGTTACATTGTTGTTAGCATGATTTAGACATCAGGAAAAACAAATCCAACCTTCTTTTAAAATCAGGAGGATGCCCCTATTGTTCTAACTGAGGGAGAGTTTTCAGAAAGACACAGAAGTCTTGAATTTATTTTTTTTTGGAGCTGCGAGGTTCACCTTTTTCATGATCCAGCTGTTTTAGTAGGTAAACCTGGACTTTTTTTTTTTTTTTTTTTTTTTTTTTTTTCTAGTTTATTTGTAGATACAACCTAATATTGATTATGGAACAACTTTTTATTTATGTTGAATTATGCTCAATTTTATTTTATTTATTAAAATTTTTTAATTGCATAATATGTCCTGATTTCAAAGTCTTCTGGAACAACTCAGAGTGCTTTCTGGGGGGAGCAATAGTGTTTCACAGGTACATCATGCAGTCTTGATGGGAATAAAATACATCCTGTAATTAATGTATTGATGTCACTTTACTGAAGAACCTGGAATCTTGATAGAAATGATAAGGTCTTCCTTAAGAAAATAATGCATCTAAAAAGTAATTGATATCTCATGGAAAAAAAAAATAGGATAAGTAAATGTCCATATTCAGAGGAAAACAACATCTCAGAATTTAATTATACAGATCACCTGTATTTCACAGCCTACTGACATCAGAATAGAAGAATGTTTGAATATGTTGACCCTTTTTCATGACTGTGAGCCAGAGTCATGAAGAGTCACTCTTACCCCTCACTCTCTAAAGCTTCCTGACAAATGTGTATGTTCAAAACAGATGGGTCTCTGTATTATGGAAAAAATTAATTACTAACTTCTCTTCTCTCTCTCTTTTTTTTTTCTTTTTCTTTTTTTTTTTTCTTCTTTTGGGAGGATGGAGAAGAGGATGGAGATTTTTTTTTCCCTTTAAGTTGCTACTTTATCTTAGGATCTCTTAAAGGAGATCTCTTAAAGGAGATCCAGTTCCTTTCATTCTGACTAATCAGCTGATGTAATCATTTTATTGTTATTATGTATTTTAGCTTTATTAGTAGTTGTATTCTTTTCTACAAAATAATTCTGGGTTGCTTTATTAACAAAAAACTCTTTAGAACAAAATTTTTCATTATTTTTTATTTATTTATTTATAGATATCTCATCTATGGGCCAGCTTGAAATACAATTCTAACATTTAAAAAATACAGAAAAAGAAAGCAGAGGCTAACTTAAATAACCTGCTTTTAGATTTTCTCTTTCCTTGATCGAAGCATTTTACATTAATAACTTTACATTTCTACATCCTTCTTTAAAGAAGTCTCTGATGTTCTTAATTGAGAAGCCCATGGATATTCAAACTGTTGTTATGAAGTCATCCTGGTGCCAGTTTTTCCTCAGAGGTGGGCAGGACTGGTTTTGTCGTTCTTGGTCTACGGCTTTTATTTAACCATAATGTAAAGGATCAGTTTCTGCATTGATTCTCTTTTTCTTCAGTTTTGGCAAACAGAGTTAAGATTTATGGTACACATATGAGGTCATTTATTGTGTTATTTCTGCATGTAATTTGAAACCAGGGCTACTAAACAGGCTTTTAAATGGTAAAACTCACATAACTTGCCACTGAGTAAGTTGAGTTGCTTGGGAACTAGACAAGGATACACACTGGACTATTCAGTTATTATTATTTTTTAATTGAATGGGTAAATTAGCAAGTGAAAATACACATAACTTGTCAGTGTGGGGGTTAAATTTACTTGACAACTAGTATATGGTTCACATTGGGCTATTTATTTTTAAAAACTGTTTTGGTGATGGCTAATTCTATTTTGTACATTGGAGCTGTTGACTTCTTATCCTACTGACTTTGGCCCCTTTCCTCTCACACCAACCTAGGCTGTGCAATGAAGGAACTAGCATTCTGTCAAGCCAAATGAATTCTAAAAGGGGTATTCCTAGATTTTTCAAGTAAAAAATACTATGCTTGTTCTCTCATCTGAAGTTGAAGGAGACTTAAAGAAAGAACTATTGTCCTGGTTTCAGTTAGAACAGAGTTAATTTTCTTCCTAGTAGCTGGTAGAATGCTATGTTTTGGCTTAGGATGAGAAGAGTGCTGGTAACACCCCGATGTTTTAATTGTTACATGTGAGCACACATCTATCACTCTGAAAGATTCACACAGTGATGTGAGAAAGCTGTGTGTTGCAGAAACAAATACCATCTTGCTATTCTTTTCATATCTCATCTGATAAAAATAATTTATTTTTTACTCATGGAAAAAGTTTTTTAATACTCCTAGTCTAACTTTGACACTGCATTGGTGTAAAGTGTCTTTGATTTCTTTCCCTCCTCCCCCTGCTTTTTTCAGCTTTCAAAGTTACATTATATGCAATATCCCCTAGTGATATCTAGAAAAGGCTAGAAAGAGTTTTAAAAACCTCTTTTTCTCTTTGTAGAACTCACACAGAATAATCTTGATGACGATGAGTTGAACCCATGACAATTCAACACATGGTATTTTGTTACCTGTTCCAGATTCACGGTGTTTGAGGGAAGGCTTGTTGAAATCATAATGAAGACACAGCTACCAACCCTGCTCTTCACAAGGAAAATACCTTCTCCTCCTCCTTTTCTTCTTATTTTGGTGTGTATCCTGTGAACTTGAAACCAAATCATCTTCTGAATTTATTTAGATTTTGGCAAAACCTTAAATTTTCTTACATTTGCACAATCGATGTGCCTCTCAGCCTACATTTAAACAATCCTATTTGGCCTGCCAAATGTGGCAAGTAGTATTTACTCATTTATTTCCTCATTCATCCATTTATTTGTATGTATATACTGCAGAACTGCAGATGGTCTTAGTCCAAAATACTTATTATAAGTAAATACAAAGTAGCTGATATTCAGTTATTGAGGTAGGTTGGTGGGTTATTTTTATTGGATATTAGAGTCATAGAGTTTGCATCAGTTCAGGTTTCTAACGTGAATTTATGAGCTTTCAATTTCTGGACATACAGCTTCTTTTGAAACCTATTAGTAGGAATACAAAAACTTATTTTCAAAGAACTGTCTTGATGAAACTCTAAATTAAATGTTTTTAAAGACATCTTTGCTACATTTCTGGAACTTTTTTCAGAAGTCAATGTAAATATGGGCTGGGTTTTTATTAGATTTTTATTGCACAGAGCATTCAGAAATATTCCCTTATTTTTTGTCTCCTTGTGTCTCAGAATGGCTGACTGTATTCACTTATTTTCTACCTTGTGGACACTTTTTAAAGAGCAACATAAATAAAACATTAGCATGTCAGAGATAAACCATTAGCATGTGCAAATTGCTACAAACTTTCAAGTTTCAGCTGCAGTGAATTAACATAATCTGAAATAGTGGAAATTTGTCTCATAAGATTTTTAAAAAAAAAAAAAAAAAAAAGGGTTTAGAACATAATCCAGAGAAAAGGAAAACTGGCCTAACGTATACATTTATCTCAGTGGTGTTGATGTAAACATGAAGAAAAAAAAAAAAAGAGATTGTCTGAGGGCCAGCTATCTTGGCTGCTAAAGTGCAAAATCAAATGTTACCACCATGTTAACTTGAGACTCTAGTTTCAGTGGAGGGCAGTGATGGCATAAATTTTGGGAGTAAACCCGCAGATGAAATTACAGCCTTTATCTAAAGTCTAATCTAGCAGTTTACATGCATATATATATACGTGTGTGTGCACAGAGGTATGTGCGGGTTTGTAGGTATATATATAGACATACACCCATGTATAAAAATGTAGTAATCAGCTGTCCCCCCCTGCTGTTTAACACACATCGTTAAGAAAATGGTCTCATTACTACACATAGTACACATGATCACAGCTATGACATTTTAAAGTCATAAAGAGAAACTCTGATGAGAATAGTACTAAATGGCCTTTTTGGAACTCTTAAAGCTAAAAATAACCCACAAAATATCACGGTAGGGGTAAAAAATGAAAAATTAATTTTGAGGTATTCAGACTGATCTATTACCAAGTCACATGGAAGAATTATGCATGCTTTATTAGAGAAATATATTCTTTATTAAAGATAGATTATTTTTAAATCTTTTTGAAATAATTGATGAGAGATAAAGTTCAGTGGAATTTTGTTCTGACAGAGGAACTACAGAACTAGAATGGCTATAGAACTCCAATCTGAACAGTAGAACAATATTATACCCCCCCCCCCCCCAAAAAAAAAAAAAAAAATGTTTAAGGTAGGTCATCATATTTGCTTACTTTATAATAGATCATAATTTGTTATATTAATTTTGCAACTGGAAGCTGACCAACTGGACCCAGAGAGGTTAGGCAGTGTAAATCTTCCATTTACAACATCCTGACCTTACCCTGACAGTAGCTTATCAATAGCTGACAGTTAAGTCCTTTAAGTGATGGCTGAAGTTTATGCTTTAGTTTTTATTGTATCATTTGATTAAAACAAACACAAGAGCTATATATATAAATGTATATATATATTGGAAGACACACACATTTTCTTTATAGGTATAAATGAACATTTAATCATCACAATTAAATAATTAAGTCAACCAACCTTATGTAATATCTTCACAATGTGTACATCTGAGAGACAATGAGGCCAGAAACAGACATATTTTACTGTTTTTTGGGGGAAAACGAAAACAAAAACAAAAACAAAAACAAACAACAACAAAAACAAACAAAAACAAACAAACAAACAAAAAACCTTGGCTGGAATTTAAAGTGATAGTTTTAAAAGCTGCTTGCTCTACATGGCAAGGAAATTAGATTACTACTAATATATATAGGTAATAGGAAGAAAAAAATAAATGTTTACCAAAGTTTAATTCTTGGTGTGTTTTCACATTCATATTTTAAAAAATAATTGTTTGTCATATGAACTGGAAAACCTGTGATACACAGTCAATGTGAAATGGGTAGAAATTGCAACAAATCTATCCCGATTTCCTAATGCAAATGAAATTTATAAAGCAGTCCCTAGAAAAAGGAAATAAACATATAAAATTGCTGCTTTAGGGAACACAGACATACTTAACTTTAATCTTGGCTATAACCTGATCAGTAAGCACATTTCATATAGGATCAAGCCAGACTTCAATAGGTTCAGTGGCTTTAAAGAGGGACACTTTAAAGAATAAACTGCAGACCAACTATTGCTGATTATGTTAATGTGAGACTGTATTTTGGGGATGAATTGCCCTCTTGCTTTTGTTTTGGAAAACATCGCTCATGAAATAACCTGGTTTATTAATCTGACAGTTAATCTATTTGTACATATAACAACAAACTGGGTTCTAACATTCCGTCTGAATCAAAGTGCATAATTTATGGGAATAAATTCTAACAGGCCTTGAGCACCTAAGGGACGTTTGACTGCTAAATTCAAAGAAGAGATATCCCCATTGTCATCAACATCAATCCATCTGTTAGTTAAGCTCTCCTCTGCCTAAGAATGTTTTTCTAAAACACAAAACTATGATTCTGTAGCCATCAAAGTGTAAATGAGATAAAAGTCTCCTGTTTATACGTGATTTCCTATTAAAACATACTCTGTTCATCTTTTTCGTCACTCCATTACTCAGTTGAGAAATAATAAGCAGAAAGAAACCTCACAGATTAAACAAAAGGCCAATGTTTGCACCTGCTGAAATGCTGTTTAATTCTAGTGGGAAATTGCTAATTCTTTGTCCATTGAATTGTCTCATAAAACAAATGCAAAACCACAAATATTCATACCATAACAACATCATTTGTGCCTCTACTTTATTTAATAAAAAGCTTTTTAGTAAATACTGTCAAATGAATCCAGACTGTTGTTTACATCTCTGAAGAGTAATAAACAGGAGACAATTAACTGCTAATTATTTCCACCTGGTGAACTCTATTTTGAGAAGTTTTGATTAATTAACAGTGGGAATCTATCATCATCATTTGCTGGTGAGGAGGGAAAAAATAACAATTTACATCAAATTAACATTAATCTGAAGTGAGGTCTTTGTCCATTTTCTGGGTCATTGCCACTAAACTCATTATAGAAATAATTGGAAAATGCAGCCACTGTTAATCAATATAACAATATGATTTTCTTTATGAAGCTGATGGCAATTATGAGGAAGTCTGAAAGGAAATTTTAAAGAAGTAGGGAAGTACTTTCTTTAACCATTAATATGTCCATACTTACAGCAAAACGCAAAATAAAAAACAAATCAAACAAACAAACAAAATACAAAAACACACACACACACAAAAAAAAAAAAAAAGCTTTTATTTCTTTTCTTTGTTTTTTGTTTTCATAGGAAAAACAAACAAACAAACAAACAAAACCAACTTTTTCATTTAAATAAATATCTGAAAACAGTAAGGGTGTTATTTTAGTGTTGCTTATTTCCTCTTAACCTGGTGTCTACTCATTTCACTGAAAAACTCCTGTAAAATGATTTTAGACTATGGCATTTCTCTGGTCTTCTGGATGGCATTCAAGACCGATACCTAAAGATTATCACTTGTGCTGGGGGTTCATTTGTCAGCATGCAATAATCTAAGCCAGTAACACATGTTAAACAGCCAGTAACACATCTTACCCACCCTATATTTTCCTCAGCACCTGCCTTACACTTTCTCCTGAGATCACAAAGAGATGCATGTCAGGCAGCCCTACAGGACTGCTTGAGTGCTCAGGGTGATTTTTTTCAGGAGGTTAATTAATTTGTTTGTTGTATTTATACTGCTGAGTAGTGAGTTTATTTGAACATAGGGATAATTGACAGAAAGGGTAGTTAGTATATATTTAATTATGCTGAGAGTGCCCAGAGCATTGGGTTAACATGCTTCTATAGCAGAGCAGTAAAAATCAATACAACGTCATAGGGTAATAACTTTAATGAGTTAAATAAAATTTAAAAAAAAAAAAAAAAGTGGATTGTTGAGAGCTAAACACTTTCATTTCATATTCTTCTCAAAATATGCTTTTCATCTCAGTGTTGATTTTCACCTCTCAGCTTTCTGAACTTCATATGTAGGCACATTAAATATACCACTGTATCTACTGATCTAATCTGCTAAAATTATTCTACTGCTAATCTACTGATATTATTTCAAAATATATTTTTTAAAAACAAAAGGAACTAGGAACATCTGATGAATTTTGAAAGGAAAATTTCATCATTTTCATATGGATTTATAAGTTCTATACTCCTGCTTTCTTCCATTGCGCATCAAAAATCTTTCAGCTTCATTGACATAACACCAAAAGGTGCTGTGTAATGAAACTTGTCTGAAAAGCAAATTCTACTGTCTTGTAAGAGAGCTTTTTTTTTTCTTCCAGTATCTTTAACAGTTTAAAATTATGAGTTCTGATTTTTTTACTTTTACATTTTTACTATTAAGAATTTACTAGTAAGTAAATGTTTTCTAAACCATTCATTTTTGTGTTTGATAAAAGATTTTTTTTTTCAAGTATATGGCAAAGAACAGAAAGGAGAAATTATTTTTGTCAAAAATTAAGTTTGAAAGCTATTGTTAAACTAATGTGGAGCAACCTGATCCTGTGAGAGGTGTCCCTGCCCATGGCAGGGATGTTGGAACTATGTGATCTTTAAGGTCACTTCCAACCCAAACCATTCTATTATTCTCTGATTTGCTAATTTTCTGATGTGTTACTGAAATCCTTCAGAAATTTCAGTCTAATCACAAAGAGACAAGACTTACACAAAAATTAAAAATAATAATAATACAAAAATCAACTTATTCATCTTATTTACCATATACAAAAAATATCTCAGACTATGTTTATATCTATATTTTCTGATTTTTCTGGATGAAGACTAATGCATTCTTTTTTTTTTTTTTTTCATTCTGACATCTATTTGAATGTTAAAAATGCAGTATTATATAAACATTACATCACCTCTAAAGCAGAGATATAGAAGACTGAGGTATTAAATCAGATTTTTCAGGGTTTGTTAATGCCTTAAAGACACTCAAATCCACCAATTTTATTTCTTTGAGGATTATTTTCAACAAAGAAGAACTTTATCACTTAGCACTCAGGATCAAGACCCGGAACCACTGGTGAAATTCTCAAGTCAAACCTTTTAATATGCACATCAGTTTTTGTCATGAATAATGATGTACAGTCCCACTTAATTTCAATGTATCTTTTGCCTCATTCCTTTTGATTTCATAACACCCACAAAAAGTGCTGCTAGTGAAACATGGAGCAGTATGAAAGAAGGAGCATGGAGTGAAGATTGTCACAAGACATACACACAGTGTAGCTAACAGAATAGTTTGAATAAGGTTTTGCTGATGTTCTTAGTGAGCTAGTGAGCATACATTCTATGTTAAGGCAAAGTACCTATCTCACATTGATGTAGGAAAAGAAGGCAAAGATAGAGAGATATCAATCCTAGGTCAATTTATCTGACTAAGATGAAGAACTAACAAGAGAAATGTGACTGCACTTTCTGTAACCAAAATCAAGATTAATTCCCCTTTATGAGCTAATGACACAGAGACAGCATTTCAAGGCAAGATAAGATTGAAAGGAAGGCATGTGAAATTTTTTCACTGATCTTATAATGTACCTTTACTACCACCACACACACACACAGTTAATCTCTTTAGCTCAGTTCTTCAAGGAAAAAATGTTTGGGACCAGGTACTCATTTTCATTTTCATGATTTCAGAAAGTTAAAACACCAAAGGAATCTGTCTTTTCCTCTTGCCTAGGACAGAAGGTTTCCTAGTGTAATTATGCAAAATTCAAACCGTGCAGGTACTGACGAAGAAGCAACCACATGTTGGGTAGCATTCAGCAGCTATTTACCAAAACACAGCCACTCTATGCAGCATGCTAGGAAAGAAAATTAAGAAAAGTGTCTCTATCTAAAACTGCGGGGGGAATTTAGGGAGGCAGAATGTAGTTAACCTAATTGAAATTTGTCAGTATACAGGATTTTTTCTGGAGCCTTACTGCCCAGAATAAATTTATCATGAAACAAATAAACCATTGTCACTTTCACTTTTAGCAAAGCACTAGTTTTGATCTTTTGATTATATCTACACTAAACTCCAAAGACTGTTAATGCACTGAGCATTCAATCATCTGTTCTGTTTGTTCCTGGCAAACAAACTATATAATCCAGTTGGTGTAACAGAACATCTTGAACAGACAGTCTATAATTGTAAACATTTTCACTGGTGACATAAATGAGAAAAACTGATTATTTCAGGGGTCTTGAGAAACTGAAGGAGGTATTGATGTTGTTGCTGTAAAGCAGACAAGACTATATATATATATACAAAAGCTGAGTTGTTTTAATTTGGGTAATTACTGGACAGGAAAGATCATTGCACTGATCTTTCAGGACAGGAAAGATCATTGCGCAAAAGGTGCTGCAACACCTTTTGGATACTTTACACCTCCTTTCAACCTCACTCTTCCCCAGCAGAAAAAAAAAACGTTTGGGAATATATACCGGTAGTTAGGTGGATAAACTGAAATGGATGAGTGACTTCTAAAATTTATATAGCAGTCCAGCAGCAAAGCACAGTATGCTGAAGCCTACTTTAACTACTCTCTGCACTAGTTTCCAAGATGGTCAGTACATAATTATGTAATTTGAGTTAAAAAAAAAAAAAAAAAAAAAGCCAACTACTTTTTGAATACTTTCTGTTCTAATTTCTCCAGCTGCACATAAAGCTCACAGATTTATCTGCAATATCTTCCAGGACTATTTTCTGAGCTATGAATAGAACAATACCATAGCTCTATTTAACACATTCTCTGTTTCAATTCCTTGTCCCCAGGCTAGTAGTTCTATTTGTACTACATTTTCTACTTACTGGTCTAGATACCTTACTAGAAAAATAATTTAAATATATATATATATTAATAAGATAAACCTCACTGACTCTAGTTGCATTGTTCTTTGCTTTGTAATACATCTTTGGTCTTGGTATTATTGGAACTATAATATCTTAGGGAGGAACGAAATTCCACTGTTATTGCATAGACAGGTTACCATAAGAGACTTGCCAAGTTAATGGTATGCACAAATAAAATCAAACAAACAAAAACCAATGTGATAAACTTTGGGTGTGAGAACAATCTTGGACTACAGCTTGTGTTATATGAAGAAACATAACCTTTATTGGTTCTGCAATATAAATATTGCAAAGTATAAGATATTGATGCATCAGTTTTGGAAAGTGGTTGAAGATGAAGCCAGAAAAGAATCAATAAAGAGAAGAATTTCATTTCCAGAATAAACAACATAATGTTTCCTAATACCGAATTGCAGAATTACAGAATACATTTAGTGTTTTTCTTAGAACTTAAAAAAAACGTGTTTTTATTCAATTATTTTTTTCTGAAGAATGTGTCCAGTACATCCTTCTAGGCTTTCCTCTCTCCTTATGGCTGAGAAGCTAAATTCTGTGTCATCAAGCCATAATTTTTCTTCTTAATCTCTAATTTGAGTTTCCCAAAATTATGCTCTAGTGACTGAATAATCTTTCTTCCATTTTCTTTCTCTCTCTCACTCATTTCCTTTTCTGTTTTCTCCAGGAGTTCAAGATTTCCCCTATAAAAAGAGGAGTTTCTCAAGCTTTGATCATTCCCATTATATTTCTGACCCCACAAGCACAGCTAGGCTAATTTTTCACAACTGATCACCCAACTAAGATTGATTCACGGTCAAATTAGTGGGAAATTAAAAATGCTGAAAATAAGCTGTCTGCTCTGTAAACACTAATGTATTCTGTATGAGAACCAGAATGAAATGGAAGCTGATAGTTTTATATATCGCCTGGTGATTTTTCAGAAGTATTGCTCCTGTACAACCCAGATTGATAAATATCAGCTGGTAAATTCCCCAGTTTTCTGAAAAGTGTCTATAAAAATAGCTTGTAGTGGCAACCATTTGATTTCAGAAGCCACCTCTAAGAACTTATGAAACCATTTTGTAAACACAGAACTCTAAAATAACTCTCTGATGTCATCTGCACACAAAAGTTATTTGTACCCTCTTTATCCACCAAAACAACTAACTATATGTCTTTTTAACTGGAAAAATAGTGATATCACATGAAAAGGTGATGGGGCAACTAATGTTTATGAATGCATTTTATGAATCTCTAGAAGGAATATATATATGTGTAGACATATACATAAATTCAAAAACAAACTAAATTAGCAGAATGCTGTTAAGGCTACAAAACTGTTTAAATTAAGCATCCTAATGATTGCTCCGTGAACAATAAGTTTCCCTCTATAAGTTTGTTTGACAGTCATAAGGTCCTCTGTTACATAATCACCCAGTCCATTACATTTGTTATAATGCACTAGTAAATTAAATTTGAAGCTTGGACCTTTGAACTTCAGTGTACAAATGTATCCCAAATTTATATCACTTCTTTCAAGGAACTAATTATTAGAGTTGGCTATCCACAGTGTGCCAGTTGCTAGTCATAATGCATGGAAATAGCGGATTGCATATGCATACATATATACATATGTACACACAAATGCACTGATTTCAGAGATGACTTAGACATGCCTGTTATCTTAGATCATGAGCATGTTATCTTGTTTTTTCCTAATGTATAAATCTTTGACATCCAAAAATGTCAATATTACCAATATTAATGTAATATTAAAGCCATGGTTTGATCCATTTTCCCTAATCTAACACTAGTTGGGAAACAGTTGTCTGTTGTTGAATATGAAATTAGTTTGTCTGTGCCTTTTAGGGAAATTCAGTTGCATGCCCTGCAGAAATGAGTTTTCAAAAGCATGATCAATTTTTATTGAGCAAAGAGTAATTTTAGCAACATTTCTAACTAATTGTGTTAACCAAGCAATTTAAATGAAAGAGTTCTGATGGTTGAAACTATGAGTGGATTTTCAGAAAATAAAAAAGCCACTATTGTTTCCCTGACCTCTCTGTAAAATCTGAAGATACTCTGAAAGTGATTAAAATATTGTTTTAAAAGTGACCAGGCAGAATGAACAACCACAAAATAAGTATTGAAAGATAGAGAACAGCCTTATTTTCATGACCATTACTATCATCCCTTGTTTTTAGTAACACTTCAGTGATGCTAGTACTTTGGTGATGGAAGGTTATCTGTGAAAGTAAAATGTGTGCTATATCTATAAAATTAAAATTAATAAGGTACGTAAAGTTTTCTGTTTGGAAACAATAATATTTGGTTGCTTAAATCCTCTTATTGTTTAAACAATCTATTGTGTATTCATTCAGTCTATGAAAAATTTTGCATGAGGCACTTGGAACTTCCTGCTTTGGGAGAGGAAGACCTCTAATATCTTTTTAAAAACTTTTTCCTTATTTGAAGGCTGACATCTTATGTTGAAGTAATTTTTAATCTGCAAAGCCTTGCTTTCATATGTCACTTGTTTGACGTTTAAAGTTTTTGATGAATAAACTGAGAAGGAGGGATATATATTACTATGGAGCAGGAACATTAATTTGTAAATGAAATATTAAATCATTAAATACTAAGGAAAACTGGCTACTCCTGTGGCTTTACAGATTATGAGATGTCATCTCCTCTGTTGTTTCTGTTTGTGCCCCATAAAGAACAGAGAAACTGTGCAACAGATAATTTAGCTTAATTTCTAGTGTTAACCATACAGTAGAACACAACTAATTTCATTTATGGAGGTAGCAGAAATTCTCAAGAGCCTGATCCATGTAGGTTTTAGGTAAAGCTGATACACCGCAAAATCCTGTTTGTTTGTTTGTTTGTTTAAAGATCATATTGTGACTATATCTATAACATAGTTCTATTTCAAAATCTCAGGAAACAAACTGGGGAACAGCTATTCTATTTTTGCTTCAGGGAATCTCTTAAAATGTCCTTTTTTTCAGCTTTAAACAAAATAGGAATAGTTTCTGGGAGAGCAGAAAAAGGGAGCACATCTGATGTTTTCTTCATGCATTTACATTACTGATAATCAAACCAGAAAAGCAGACCCCTATTAAAAGAGTTTTTACAACAGAATTTCATGTCCAGACTTTCATGGCTTTGGAATTTATTTACAAAATAAATTTGATCACAGATGAGCAATAGGTGGGAAATTCATTCTTCTTAGTCAGATGGTTTCTACATCTTCATCCTTGCTTAAAGTTTAAAGCCAGAAAAGGCTACTAAAATCAGTTTAGACATTTATTTATTTTTTATTATTATTCCAGTTGCTGTTATAATTTAAGTCTTGCATTTAGCTAAGTAGCTGTCATTGGCAAAAACATCCAGTCCTAAGAGGCTATTTTATTTATTTTTTTTATTTTTTTTTAATGTATCTGGAGACTGAGGTCCATCCATGATACAAAGTTTATGATGTATCATAAACCCATTGGTTGCATGGGGAGCTGGGTTTCAGAGAAGATCAGAAGATTTCTTCCTGCATTGTTTTGTTTTGTTTTGTTTTGTTTTGTTTTATTTTATTTTGTTTTATTTTATTTTATTTTATTTTATTTTATTTTATTTTATTTTATTTTATTTTATTTTATTTTATTTTATTTATTTTATTTTATTTTATTTTAATTTAATTTAATTTATTTTTGTATTTCTGTAGTCACCAAGGCTCATTGGCTTTGTTCAGGCTGTGGCACTGGAAGAAGTTTGATTGGGATCATCCTTTATTATGACAGACTCTAGCTGGAGTTAATTATCCATACAAAAAAGTGAGGCAAGGCGAGGCGAGGCGAGGCGAGGCGAGGCAAGGAAAACAGCTTTATGCCATTTTTTGCATTTGTAGATTTTCTTTTTCACTGGAACTTAGCACTGAGGTGCCATACTGAAAAAGAACTCCACCCTTATACACTACTGTGACTGAGTTCAGACAAAAATTATCATTAAAGCTGCTGATTAAAAATAATTTTATTCATTCTCTTGTGGCTAGATTTTCAACTTCAAAAGACATCGCTTCATTCATCTGCAGATTATATAGTTTAAGAGAAACACCCAAAAGGAGGATTAACTCATATTAAACTAGTAAAGTAGGCAATAGAAATCAAATCTGTTTAAATATCACAGTTGCTTTGAAAACAATTAATATTAACACAGATCCCATTAAATATTATATATTTCTTGTCTAGAGGGTATAAATCAAGAAAGAGAAGAGGGAGACAAATGAAACTTCAATGAAAATTAAGTAAATTGATTAGTTTCATAAGAATTTATGTATATTTTTCATTATTTTTGTTTTAGAATTCATTTTTCGAGCACATGTAAATATTACTGTGATATTTGTGTGTCATGGCCTGATTCTCTGTCTTGCAGCAAAGTGATTCTTGCTTTAGGCCAAGGAGGTTATGCATTTGTTTTTTTGTAAAAAACAAAATTTGTAGAAAACTAAGCAGTTTTCTGGGCTTCACCCCGTTTTATCCAAGAATTGTAATTTTTTATTTAAATGTTTTTTATTACTTCCTGTATTAAAAGGAATTTCAGAAAGCCTGTTTTCAGCTCTTAGCCAGACTGCAGTTTAAGGGTGACAATTAGTCATCTATAATACTTCAATTTGTTCTTCTTTAGATACAAAATCATCGTCTTCTGTTTTTGTGTTAGATTTTTCCTTTTTTCTTTCTACCCCTTCCAATGAGTAGACATAGCTCAGAGTGAAAAGCTCTTCAGTCTGTCACCCTCTTTCTTATATTTAAAAAACTCACTTGAGTGCATTTGCCATCTTTTTGGCTTCCATTTGACAATGAAGGTTATCAAGCCCTCTATGGATTTGTATTTTTAAAGTGTCATCTTGCAGTGATCAGTAAGTATGACAGCATGTTTCATACAGTGGCCCATAAAACCTTTGGAGAAAGCCCAGAGAGGATTAGAGCTGGTGAAAGACAAAGTTGGGGGAGGGAAGGAATTGAAGGATTCTTTTTTATTTCATATTTCTTACTGGAAAAAAAAAAAAAAAAGGACATACTCCCCCCTTCCCTTTTGGAATTTATTTGATGACTGGTGCCACTTGCAGTACTTCCGTAATCCCCTAGATAGCACAGCTTTTCAATCAGTGTGAAACATAATATCATTTTATTGCGCATAAGCTTAAACCCTTTAGACAGGCAGACACCGACGCTTTCTATAGAGAAATCTGAACTGAATGTGAAATGCTTGGATTAAAGGGACAGAAGTTAGTGGTAAATAATTTTATTGGAGATTAAAGAGTACTAAAGCCCTTTAGCTGATAATGCATGCTCTATATTAATACAGCCTGCATAATGTAGAGTACATAAGTGATACTGAGATATATCACTTATGATAATATCATAAAACACATTTGGTTTACTTAAACTGCTTCAAACTCTCTCTTGTACTCTTTGCAGACATAATATGCTAGATAAAAATACCTATGTCTATTGTTTCTTTAATTATGAGAAATTGCAAAAAACAGCTTGAGAAGGATTAAGTCATTGCTTTCTGACACACAGACTTTATCAGTTTTGACCTCTGTGAGCATTACTCTACAATGGCCACCGTGGTTATTGCCAGGATTAAGGAGTAGAAACAAGAACACAGAAATTCAATATGTTTTTTCTAATAATCAAGCCTTAGTTGTAGATTTTTAATCAGTACCAACATCTGACTTTTAAATGTCTCTGGGTCAAATGCTGTCCTCTGTTACATCAAAGCCCATCTGGAGTCAAACAAACAGAGGCAGTAGGAACTGAGAAGCAAAGCTAGTTATCTTAGACAAATAAAATAAAGATGTGAATCCTCCCTGCTGCCGTTTTGCTCTCTTCATGAACTGTGTGAAGTTCATTACATTTTAAGACAGGTAGTTGTAGTCCCACATTTTGAAATTATATTTAAGTAAGAGGGAGAAAGGGAGTTCAAAAAGTGAAAAGTGACGCTATTATGAGAGATTGTTATTCACTCTATGAACCTGTCTAAGTAATAACTGCTTCAGATGAAATGGCTTTGAGGATACATAGTGCTGACAGAATTCCAACATAAAAATACCAGAAAGTGGAAGAAAACTCCAAATCTCTAACAGTCTTCCAGGAATTTCTGAGAGAAACTGGCTATATCTCACATCTTGACTGGCTGTATCTCACATCCTGACTGACCTGAGGGGTAGACCACAAATATTAGGGACTTGTTTTGGCACTCTTGTATTCTCCAATACCGTAAAAACATGTTTTGAAGTTAGTGGACATAGTGGTAGCATGAAGTCTGCTCACTGTAAATTTAAAGGGCAAATTCTGCAGAAACAGCTAACTTTCCAGGCATTGGAAGGAGGTAGACCACTGAGACATTGGGTCTCACCACTGAAAACAGCAAGAGAGCACTCCCAAACACAGTAGAGCTCAAGTAGCCCCATCATAGAATTTACACTGTTAGCCAGAATAATTCTGTGGCAAACTGGAAAATGTTGACATCTCAGACATGGTTAGCATTTCATAAACAGGATTCATACACTTTATTTTTGTCACTTATTTCATAAAATAATGTTATCTTCATCTTACTATGTACTGAGCCCACCTGGGCTTTATCAATATAATGCCACAGTAGCTTACAAAGGAATTTGTCTTCATATGAGGGAAATACTTGTATTTTATTTTAAGCAAGGGGCAAAATGATGGACAAAACAACATCAGGGGAAAACTGATCAAAGCAAAATGTGGAGGAATGGTTAAGTGAAATAGGACATGTGGATGTTGGGCAGTTAGGAGGCAATGGGCTAGTGAAGTACCGTACTCAACTCACATGAGTCTGGGCACGTACGCAGCTGGCTGAGAGCCAATCAGGCTCAAGGACACGATGCCCTTGAGCGATTGGGAAAGTCCCTAAGGCGGGACGGTGGCTAAAAGAAGGAGGAGCTACCTGAAAAGAGTGGGAAACGTTAGCCAATCCTGAGCTTAGTTTTTGCAATATATATGAGTTGATTATGTTCGAACTAGATAAAAGGCGACTGAGCTATCCATTAAAGTTGAAGTTCACTGTTCACTCATATTGAGCGTCTGTGTCTTCCTTCCGTCGGCAACAGCAAAATCCGTGCTTTTTGTCCCTGTGTTACAATATCACATTGTACTTCATTGGTCTGTTTGGTCTATTACAGAGGTGGCATCTCTTTATAAAATCTATTTCTAATCCTGCATCAAATTTTACCAGTGAAAAATGTAACTGTTTATGGAATTTCTTTTGAAATGAAAATATAGTGGAAAAATCAGGATACAGATAAACGTCTTCTTTTGAAACCATCTGTCCTGAGGAAGATGCTTCCTACACCTACAGGTAATGACGTCACTTGGATGTCATCACAGATATATTTTTCATAATTTAAAACTTGCAGGCATTTTGAGATAGGCTTAACGTAAACTATCTTGGAATCAAAAGCAGTGCTCTTTAAGATTTGGAAACAACACAAACACTATGTTCCTCAAGATTTAAGAGCTGTTCACTTTGTATGTGGTCTTCCTTTTTTTTTTTTTTTTAATTATTTTTTTTATATAAAGTCATTAAAACCTTATATGGAAACAATGTGAAATGGAAAATATGAAGTAATACATTATCTCTCAAGATCCTCTTCTCCCAGTATGGTACTTGAACAGTTCCAGGTCAACTGATGAAGACGATTTAATTGCTTAGTTCTTTGAAATGATCAGAGCAGGAGTAATAAAGGAGTCACTTTTGAACGTGCAGTTTGCATTGTTTAGTGTATATCTTCATGATTATTCCCTTTGGATGAAAAAGAACTGTCTACTAGGTATAGCAGATGGCTTGTATTACCAGCTAAAAGAAATTAATAAAGTAGTTTTAAATTCTGCATTGAAAACCATAAGGAGTGCAGAAAACTAGATGTGATCCTCTCTCTAACAAAATCTCATACATTCAAAGTTTAGGTGTTGTACCTTTCAGCAAGCAGTTTAATTATTGTGCTATCACACAATTATGTCTTCCTCTGGGATTATAAAAAATGCGCATTTTATATATTTCAAACTTTTAGGGGGTCTTCCACCACTTACAACACAAAATATAACCATTTCCTATTGAAATGCTCATAAGCATATTTCAGTTTTGTGTGGTGTAATCTGAACTACAAAGAACTGAGAGAAATGATCAATGAGCTCCTGTGTCTATTTGTGGCTGCAATAATGGTAGCTTAATATTGCAGACTTGCAGAATGCATCACATAATAGAGATGTGATCACCTAACGATGAATGAACACACTGGTAACATTAACACTTCAGGGAAGGGCAGTGAAAATGATTAGATTCAAGGGATGCTATTCATGTAGGAAGCTTTCTCATGAAAACAGATTAAAGCCAAGGCATCCTCAAAAGGAAATCAGTTTGCACATGAGGAAACATTGTGTAGTGCTTGAAATTAAGAGCTACTGCTGTAGAAGACAGCTCACAGTTCCTCTTCATATGAAAGGACTAAACTGATGGCATCTCCTGCTTGAAATGAAGGTACTTAGTTCTTTCTGGTTTTAATTCTCAGGAAATTGAAGCCAACATGAATACAAAAGATTTGTTTTCCCTTGCTGCACAGAATGTGATGCAAGTAAAATGTCTTTTTCTATCTTTATGAATGAAGTCACAAGTGATTTACTTTCTCTTTTTACTTTGAGTGTTATCCAAAATGTTATCAATTTCTTCCAAGACTGTAGGGCATCTACTAGATGAAAATTTTGCTTTAGATAAAACACTTCTTTGATAGTCTGTGTTATGTCATCCTGTACTGTAAAACCTATTTGGCACATCAAACAATTATAGTGCTAGGAACAGATACTTAAGAATCAGTAAACCCACCATCATTTTTCTCCTTCCTGAAAAGGGCCTATGTAAGAAAAGACAAACTGAATTCCATACTGATGAAACATCTATCTGAACACCAGAACAACATGAAAAGTTTGACTTATTTAATAAAGGTCCAGTGTAAACCAATATCTTTTATGCTTTAATCAGTTCTATTACTAAATTTTAATTGTTATATAAGCATCAATATAATACAATAAAATAGAATAATTATTACAATTCTTGAATGTGAGGTTATTTCATTTTTGAGAAATTTGGCCTTGGTGAAATTTATCCATAGAATTTCATTTCTTAGAATATCATCTCCCATTGAATGGTTTGGCTTAGACATCTATTTGACATAACATTTAAAATTAATTAATGGATTATACATATCTTGAAATAAAATACTAGTAGAATCATTCCTATTAAGATTTCAATGTTTGTCTGGTGTGGAAACAGTTTGGTTAGTTTCTTTCTCTATTTTCCTATATTATAATCATTAAAATATTAATTCTATCCATGAAATAACAACAATAACAAAATTATATTTATGTGTACAACAGATTACATTTAAAATGCATCTATGGCAGTACCCGTGCAGAGATCACTGTCCTAGTGTATACACCTGGTTATCTCGTCAGGCTTGTAGCACCAAAACTTTTATATACATAATACTCCGAAGTGCTTCTGACAAATACTGTCTTGTATTTTTATGAAAAGTTTTCGACTGGAAATACTGATTAGACTTTTCATGCAGATGTGAATATTTCTACCACATTCTCCTTTCTTGAATAGAAATTTGGGTCAAAGAGGAAGCCTTGTGGGCTGTTGCTCTGCACCCTCCTCCTCAAATTACATGTGTGCATAAATACTTCTATAATGTCACCTTTATACCTCTCCTGTAAAAATGCCATCAGCTTGGAATTTCAATGTTCCCTGAAAAGCAGCTTTTAAAACTGTGCTTTGTTTGGATGTATACTTGGAAGTATTTTGTGATCTTTAAATTTATTAAGAATTAACAATTTTGTCAATTGCTCTTGTTGTTCTCTTTTCTCCTAATCCTACACACCAGCCAATATTTCTGTACAAATATTACACAATTTAGGTGATGTCAAGAAATAAGAGAGCCTGGAGACAGTTCAAACTAGTTCAGCAAAAGGTTGTGCTTAAAACATGTCTGAGGAAATTAGGCGACCAACTTTATATGAAGATGAGTGAAAGCTGATTGTCTTATCTCCAGCTTCCAAGAGAATAGGAAGTAAATGAATGAAATAAATTAACTTTCAGGAGAAGAGTAAAAATATTATAATTGTTTCAAAGATGATCCCCATTCTGTGAAACTGTAGTGAACTGGACATTACAATTATTCTGATAATAATGTGACAAAACACATTATTCCTTAAAATACTCATTGCTTCATTGTGATATCTCATTTAGGGGGGGTTGAAGCAGATTCTACTTTATTTATTTTATTTTATTTTATTTTATTTTATTTTATTTTATTTTATTTTATTTTATTTTATTTTATTTTATTTTATTTTATTTTATTTTATTTTTTCAAAGATGTGTGAGCCCTCAGTCAACTAGCAAAAAGATGTAATCTCCTCATCTTCCCAAATAGTAGCAAGGCAGGCTGACTGCTGCTGCTGGATAGCTTCACATCAGCAATATCCATTATCTATTTAGAAACTGTGGCTGTGAAACAAAACTTTTGGTTTCTGATGATCACTACACATGCAATCCTTTTTGCCAGTTTATCTAGTTAGCTTATTTTTATTAGTTTTATTAGTTGGTTCAATTGGATAGGTGTTTTAAACCAACCAACCTTCTCCTCTCCAGCTTACCTCACTCTCTCATACTCTCAGAAGGGAAAACATCAGACAGAAATAGAGAAACTGAGTAAAGGGCTTCTGAAAAATCTGTGATGGAGATAGTCATGTTTTAATAGTGTTTAAACCTAAAGAAACTTAACCAGTCATGACTGTAAGAATATGACTGTGAAAACAGATGCAATCAAAATTAAAAGATGAAGATGAAGAGATTGAGACTAAACTGTATTTGTGGTAACATGGTCAGTGCAATAGAATTTTCTGTCTATTTTACAATATTGATTATCAAATACATGTGAATTATATAAAATATACATAAATATACTATTTTGCTCTGAATTTTAATGTTTCAATATTATCATATAAAACACATTAGTTTTTAACACTTTTTGGCTTAACACAGTAATTTGATGTTATCATACCAAAACATTCAGTGTTCTGGCATTTCCATCTAAAACAGATTAGATATCAACTATGAAAAACAGTACCAAAAATACATTTAGAGATGACAGATGAAATAATCTTTACATTAAGCTATGTCTGAAAAATTATAGAAAGAGTCAGTATGACTTCTCTCATTCTTGAGAGTACTATTTTGGTTTGGTTTGGTTTGGTTTGGTTTGGTTTGGTTTGGTTTGGTTTGGTTTTAGGTGAAGAGTAGACGAAGAAGCTTAGTTATTAGAGTTGGTCTAGTTCTTTGCTCATTACTTAAACTCAGACAGGCGGTCAGTTAATTTTCTTCTTTATTTCAAATGTATAATTTTTCTCTCATTTTGGTCTCTGCTGTGAGAAAAAACAGATTATTTTGATACAAAATAACAACGAGGTATTATGATTACGCTTATACTAATCAAATGAAAATACAATCAAGAAAAAATTTGTTTCTCTGAAATACATATGCCTTTTTCTATACAATTTCTTTTCAGTTTTATCCATGCCTTTTTTATGTTAAAAATAATGAATTTTCGAAATCTGTCATTAAACCTGCTAAAGATTCTGTCTACTTTCTCTGACAGGTTAAACAGTGAGAAGAAAATTTCAAAAGAAAGATTTTATACCTCTTTCATCCTTTTTTTTTTTTTTTTTTTAATTTTTATGTTATTTTAAAGACTTTAATAATTCTGTACCTGAATCCAATTCATGACAGTCCATTAAAAATAATCAGTTCGTCAAACTTCTCACTGGAACTCTGATTTGCAAGGTTTGCTTCATGCTTTTCAGTGGACTAGGCAGTGAAGTGATAGGATAAGGACATTAAATTTATGATCCGCATAGCCTAATGGTTTTATTATTACTTAACAACATATTTCTTAGTCTCCCACCACCCTCAGATATCATCTTTCATCTAAGGGCCTCTTTTTTCTAGGACAGTTTTTTATTTTTTTTTTCACCGAATGGGTTGTGAGGCATTGGAACAGTCTGCCCAGAGAAGTAGTTATGTTGTCATCCCTAGAGGTTTTCAAAAGACATGTAGATGTGGTGTTTAGGGACATTGTTTAGCTGTAGACTTGATGGTGCTAGGTTAACAGTTGGACTTGATTATCTTAGCAACCTAAATTATTCTACAATTCTCTAATGTGTTATAAGGTGAAAATGACATTTCTTGCATCCTATTTTACCAATTTCTCTTTAGTTCTTTCAGATAAGTAAATGGAAGATACTATAACACTTTCAATTAATTTGCTGATGTCACATAATGTACTTAAAATTAAAAAAGAAAAGAAAAAAGATAATTAAAATGGAAAATAGATAGATATTAAGAATTTGATGAGACTTTCCTAATATATTGTAACTTATATCTGACCTTTTTTTTTAATATATTTTGGTATTAATGATTTTCCTTCTGAAACAACCAAGGATGATGTGGCAGTATCTCTACCTTCTTAAGCTTGATAAAAATTTATGTCTGATCTCCACTTGTTTCTTTGAAATCCAGAGCACTCCAGCTCTGCTAGAAACTTCAGCTAAGAAGTACCATCTGCTTGCTGGGACTTTGAATATTCTGGCCCATGTCATTTCTATAGAAATTCTATTCTTGGGAAGAGGACTATTGCCAGAAATTCTGCATTGTGTGAAAGCTCAAGAAAAACTTAGCAGAGATTGAGGGTGTAAAAGACAAGAATTGAGAAAAATTGCCTTTGTGTAAAGCATAGCTTTGTTAAATAAATAATAATAATAATTATTATTAAATAATAATGTAATAATAAATTATTTAATAATAATTATTATTAATAATTAAATAATAATTTAATAATAATAATAATAATAATAATAATAAACAGAGGACAAAAGATGAAAGATTCTGTTGCTGGTTTTGGTAATGTATTGTAGAATTTTTGAATCCTTAGTGTGTGATTTATTTATTTATTTATTTTCCTTGGGAGAGTGGGGGGTAGGGAAGTAAATTTGTGTGGCTTTATTTTCCAGTTATATAGAAATATATTTAATTCCTTTTAATTCCTAAAAGTATTGCTTTCTTGACAAATGAAGAGCAACATCTGTTCAAAGAGACCGTCTTAAGACAAAGATGCCGATGAGAAATGAATTAACTGGATTTTTTTTTTTAATATTTTGTTTATATAATCATGCTTCAGTTTTGTTAAATACAATTTGTCTAACTTAGATTATTGTATCATATAGATTATGCAGTATGACCTCCTTTCTGTTACTGTTTTTCACGACAGACATTCTGTATTTAATCAATTGGACAAATGTTCTAGTTGTAATGTATTGTGATATTTTTTTACTAAAAAATGCTGTCCTAAATCAAGCATCAAAATACTAGTACAACTATTTATGTTTATAATTTAAACTTGTAGCCCCCACATAGTGTGAAATCAGAACTGTTTGAATACATTAATTACGTAAAAAAGCACGTTAATTATCATTAACTATGTAACTGCATTTCATTTTTCTTTATTGTATTTTCTAATACTTTGACTCCATTTTAATTCTGTTCAGCCCTCAGTCTGAACACTTTTTTTTTTCTGTTCAGTACTCAGTCTGTTCAGACTCTGTAAACCAGAGCTCTATTCTGAGGTTTTAACTCTGATTTGTTGTCTTTTTCAAGGTGCAGTTCCTCTTGCTCTTTTCTTCTTTGCTGTCCTTTGAATGCCCATGTGCAGTCCCCCCCGGCCCCCACGCCCTGGATACTGTAGCCTTCTCTGTTTTCTGTATTAAATGAAGTCCATATTTTAAGTTTAACATCTCTCTTGGTTTGCTTCCTAGTTCTAATTTCTATCTTCTGCTCATCACTAAATCTAGATTAGTTTTAATGGTTCTTTTTCTTGATGAAGAAATCATGGCTTTGGTCAGCTAAAAAATGCTTCTCCCTGATTTTATTTTTCTGACACGATCAATTTTGTTCATAATCACATTTAGCTTTGAGATTTTGCATGCTGATACAATATATTTTTATAACATCATAAAAATATTAAAATATCTGGGGATCTATTTTTTTCTTATTAATATAATTGATTCTTTACTTGTCACTGATTCCTGTTTCTAGCTCCACACTGCTTGATCTTTATTAATAGAACAATCAAAAATAAAATTATATATTATTAGTTGCTTTTTTTTTTGTTTGTAAAAGTATCAGATGATTACTAGTACTACTCTTGATTACTAGTTAGAGAAGCATCCTACTTATTTTATTCAAAATTTCAAATGTCTTCAGAATTTTTGTCTGCTTACACTCTTTGTTTATAGATTGTCTTCTGTTTATTTTGTCCTAATGACCAAAATTCTACTGTTAAAATTCTTATGACTGATTATATTTCCACACAAGTCAAAGTAGAAGATAAATAAGTTGATGACAGCAGTACAATCAGCATAATAATAAAATGTGAGAATTTGAATCAGATATTTGTATACTACCCAGGGAAAACAGGAGCTAAAACATAAGGTTAAGCAGGCCTATTCCATACTCCATTTCTCTTTCTTTTTTCTTTTTTTTTTTTTCCTTAAATATTATGCAAATTTTCATTCCCTTCTACACTTACAGATTTATAGTATTTCCTGTATACATTTAGCGGTACCATATTCTATCCTCAGTATCTGAGATCTCCCTCAGTAAGTTTGCAGACTTTCCCCCCAAGCTGGGGGGAAGTGTTGATCTGCCAGAAGGGAAGAAGGCCCCTGCAGAAGAACCTGGACAGTTGCACCGGGAGAAGTCCAAGCTGGAAATTGGAGACATTTCTTCTCTGAAAGAGTGGTTAGCCATTGGAACAGGTTTCCCATAGAGGTGGTGGTGTTCTTTAAACATCACCTTCCTTGGCGGTGTTTAAAGTTGGATATACATGTAATACTTAAGTACATATCTTATTGGGTAATAGTGGAGGCTAGGGGATGGTTGGACCAGATGATCTTGGAGGTCTTTTCCAACCTTTATGATTATATGGTTCTATATAATAAACAAGAAAAATAAACAATGCCACAAAAAGAGTAGTGACTTAATATTTTCCAACACCTTAAGCTATGTGCACATAAAAACATTACAAATAGTAAATGAGCTATATCCAACTAAGAAGCATTAATAAAGTGTTGGGAATATTTTCAAACTAACAATTTCTACTAAGCAAAATATGGATGTACCCATTGTTACAATAATATACCATTGAACCAAGAATCAGGAGTCTAAGCAGGTCACACATGGCCATCAAGAACATTTTTTAATATTTGAAAGAGAATAAAAATTAGATCCAGAAACAATGAGTATGAAACACAAAAGAAGGGTAAAAAATTAGGCCATATTTTTCTATAGGGTACTCCATGAGAATGGAGTACTACTGGCTCTGCGTTCAGATAAAGGTTGGAGACTTGCACAGTGGAAGTGTGTGCACACAATGTTAAAAACTAAAGGACTGGTTAAGAGCTGACCTCTGCCACTTACCATCACCTAGGTGTTGGAGTTCTCAAATAGTTCATACTGGTCTATAGCTATTTGCCATGGGTGTCTGTTCTGGATAACTATCACAGAATTACATCTGCTGTTTTGTTTGTATACAAAGCTCAAAGTACTCATAGCAACAGATGCCAAATGCAGCTCATTAAAGATCCAAGAATATAACTTGTCTGGATTAAGTCATAAAACAAGTTGCAGCTGAATAGGAAGGTGCTGAAGCATAATGACTCCAAAACAGCTTTAAGAAATACTGCCCTCAAAATGTCTCTGAGGAGTTCAAGCAAAATTGCAGTTACTTTAAAGAAAGCAAATAAGATAGAAGGACACATTTCTGGAGTAGTGATCAACAATGTAGATGTAAGCTAATGTATTAAATGACATGGGATGATTAGTTTTCCGTCTAGAATACATAGTATTACAAAATAGATGATGGAATGTTAGGCAGCACGTAATTAGAGTCAATAGCTAAGAAAATAGATCAGTTTCAAATATAATGGTTTCAGGTGTGAAAGAAAAAGCTTTGCTGCCCAATTTTTATTTATTTATTTTAAGTAGCATCTGATGGTACAGCAGTTGACAATCAGAAAGGTCACACATGCAGTGAAATCAATGCCTGTATTCAACAGTGGCTAAGATCAACTTCAAAGACAACACACAAAAAGCAGAGACTAGAGCCTGCCCTCAATGGGAAGGAACAGTAGACAGTACAGCACTGCTCAATCCATGAGCGGACTGATTGAAGGGTCAGTCTCATACATGTGTGCACGCACACACAAAGTTACTCCTCTAGTGCACTAGCACAGTTCATTATGTGTAGAAACACATGGACATGCAACATTCAGGCAAGGTCTCTGTGGTGGCTTGCCATGCACCAATCCTCTGCTTCTGCACTGTGGAAGACATCTGTCTAACAATGTTCTGCCCTGTTGCTGTTACTGAGGGTTTTGAAGCCAGATCTCTTCACTGACTGCCAATCAAATTAGTGCACCATTATATCAATTAACTCTCCAGTAGGTGCAGGTGTCAGTTCTGTCAGCTCTGAGCTGCTGGTAAGTAGTGAGGCTCCCAGTTCTTAGATCTCATTTCGACCATCCTGTCTGTCAGCCATGGCTCATTGCATGCAGTTACTCAGCTCTTGGTCAAGGGAAGGAAAAGCAATCCAAGCTTGCTTTCTCCTAAGCTAACAGGTTACAATGACATTCCTTTTTCCCCTTTTTTGGTTTTTGTTCATTTTGTATCTTTCTGTACAGATTAGATAGGGGAAGAGAAGTTTTTTCTCTTCTTCCTTGTTTCTCCCATATACATAAACACATGGACAATATCTGCAAGAGTATTTTGAGAGGATCGTCATCTATCAATGAAGCATAAGAATGTGTGAGTGCACCTTAACTGTATTAAGATGTGCAGAGGGATGAGGAAAAAGAATTTCCAAATCGTGGTTATATTGAAGTGTACTAAGCCACTAAGACTGATGATAAGTATGCAGTGAGCTGTGTCAAAAGTTAAGTATTTGCAGAAGCAGTCAGGTGTTTCCTAGTCAGTTTAGGAGTTTTGGGGGTGAACAGAATCTGGATGTATGTTACTAGGTGATATTTTATGACTTAGGTACTTAATCTCCTTTTGCAAACTAAATCTGTTGATTGAGAAAGAAATAATTAAGGCTACATGTAACTAGTACATACTGAGAAAATTTGCTGATGATACTGAAGTTGGAGGAGTTGTTGATTCTGCTGAGGGCAGAAAGACCTTGCAGAAAGATCTGGACAGACTGGAGATCTGGGCAATCATCAACTGCATGAAGTTTAGCAAGAGCAAGTGCCAGGTCCTGCACCTGGGACAGGGCAACCCTGGCTATACGTACAGACTGGGTGACGAGACACTGGACAGCAGCCCTGCAGAGAGGAATCTAGAGGTTTTGGTTGAGCACATATATTTCAAAGCATCACAAAGCCAATTAATAGAACAGAGTAAAAAGTGTATTTCTGAAAGGAGATCTATTTAATTAAACACTCATAAACATATGCCTATTGTCTATTTTAACATACCTCTCAATCAATCTAGTTGGTTTTCTCTTTCACTGAAGATGCAGGATGCATTAAAGATGTTGGAGGAAAAGAAGTAAGAAGTGGAAATTTGTGCAGAAGTATAAGAAATATGTATTTATTTTTTTTTTATGAAAATTAGGAATCAAATTAAATTTACTTGGAAACAAGGAATTCCATTAACTAAGTTTTCTCCTACCATTGCAAGTCAAAGTTCTTGTTTCATAACATTGTAATTCATTCATGACATTGTAGAAAGCACCCATAAGGAGAAACCTACTTATTTTTTAGTTATATATCTTCAGAAAACTGAAGTTCTTGAGGTTTGTAAATATTCTCTGGAAATAAGTCATCAGACATTCTCTTATTTCATGGCTTTCCTGAAGGCATAAATGTTATTACCGTGCTGTCCTAGAATCCAATTTCTCTGCTTACAACACTGTCTACACACTAGCTTGCCCTTTAAGTCCACTCTGGTATTGCCACTTTAAGATATAACAAAAATCCACTGCATACTTGGATCATCCTCTTCCATGAAATACAGATACAAATCTGACAGTCTGGCTCCCACTGTTTTTCCCTCTGTCTTTCCTTCAGAAGTTTCTTTCTGCCAGCCAAAAAATCAATACATAACTATTTCACCTCTCTTCATCAGTATATGTAAAACTTTATATGAGACAATGACAAAAGTTTTTATCATGTTGCTTTGTCACCCTGGCAGGAAGTCTTATGAATAAGACACTAACAGGAACACAGACACTACTGAATATTTTTGGGTTCACAGGTTTCCAAAAGGTTGTAACTACAATCAATGCCAATTTAAACAGACTAAAATCTATGTCTTTGCCATCAAGAGAAACCAGGCTTCAAGTGCTGAATGTCATGCATACCAAAATTATAAATAATATCATATATAAAATACATAAATAGAAAGTAATCTTCCAGCTTTGGTGTTTTACAAGCTTTTATGGTCAATATCACTATTCCAGATATATCAGTCAGAGCCAAATTTCAGTATCTTTGGCCAATGAGGCAGGAAAAGAGAAATTGGACCAGACCAGACTTTAAAAGATTGAATAAGCTGATTGCTGGGTATTTATTGCATGGTTGTGCTGTGTATGCTAATCCAGTGATCTGATACAGGAAACCACGAGACACTACTGGCTGTAGAAGACACACACCGTCAGATGTAGACTTTGAGATAAGCGAAAAATTTCAAAATCAGCACAGCCTGTCTCTGATTCAGAACTACATACAAGCAAGATCCCATACTGTTGTGTACTGCTGGCTTGCAGTTGTCCTTAATACAGATCTGACAATTCTATATGACCATCACAGAAGAAAACACAGTCTGAGTATTTCTACTTACATATTGAGGAGCGAAGGTGTTTCCAGACATCCATACCCAATCATGAACATAGCTGCTGATTAGACCAAATACTGTAGCAGAAATTTCAAAAGTGTCAGACATACTGTGAATGCGACACAGTGGATATTTTTGTAACCAATTACTCTGTTGGGATTGTTCAATTTTCTGATATGACATTGGTGTTGTATTGATACTTCTTCTACTTAAAGACTTACTTAGAAAGCATAAGTGAGACAGTGCACAAAATGGCTTTACCATTCCTGCTCATCAGCCTGTTTTCTTTTGTATTGTTCCTTCTACTCAAACCCTTGGAAATCTATCCCTTCTAAATCAGATTGATGAAGTCACTGTAATACCTTTGTGTGAGTACTGTGATCATTTCTTTTTGTAGTTGTAGGGGATGTATTACAAAATCTGGCCTGTATATCAAAACTCTCTGAATAAATCACATGATAGGTCTGGATAAGAAACAAGTATTTCCACAGAGATTTCTTCTAAAGGTGTCTTGATACATGTCATGGAGAAAAGGTACCACAAATACAAAGCTGTGTGTTTTCAAGATTCCTCATGGTGTGTTTTCAAGATTTAAGTTTTTTGTTTGTTTGTTTGTTTGTTTGTTTTAATTACCAGACAAAGACCTCACTCACTCGCTGGAGATAAATATCCATGGTGGCCTACAAAATCACCTGACCATTAAAGTTAGTGCTTTGTACAGGGACAGTTTAGAAGTAAAATAAACCAACAAAACATGTAGTAATATCTTTGCCTGAGCATCCTTTCTTCTCACAGCAACTTCCTTGTTTGTATCTGAAGTTCAAAAACATTTTAAACCTTTTATATTTCATTTGCCTTCTGTTCCTGAAGTGACCAACCCTCTGTTTTGTTTTCCCTCTTTGATGGGGGGAAGGATGGCAGGTGGCAGGAGCAGGGAAAGGGTAGAAGAAACAATTTGTTTACTTCTGGAAGGGAGACCTGTAGTGAAAAAGGTCCTTGTAGCCTGAAAATGTATGTAATGCAGACCAATGGTTATGAATGTATAGGAATGGATATATACAGCAAAGCAGTTGATGTCTGTTGTTGTGAACATCTTACTTATGGTAGAGTTCAGCAGATATGCTAATGGTTGTGTTTTCCTCTTTACTCTCTTCTGAAAGGTGTCCAGCCATGCTCTCTGAGACAACCCCCAGTGCAAACCATGTTATCATACATTTGTTCAATTCATTGACCAGGAGATTCTTTTCAAAAATGCATTCCCTGATCAGAACTATAATGTTAATGTCAATGCAACTGCAGTGTTGTCAGCTGACAGCACAAATGTGGAGGGAGAAGTGAGAAACATTACCCTTAATTTTTATTTTATTTTATTTTATTTTATTTTATTTTATTTTATTTTATTTTATTTTATTTTATTTTATTTTATTTTATTTTATTTTATTTTATTTTATTTTATTTTATTTTTGTCTCACCTGATTCTCAGTAATGGAAGTTCCAAATTATAACCTTCCTTTTTCTACTTTTTTTTTCTCCACCATTTCACTCCCATTCCAGAAGGAAAAGAAGAAAGAAAGAAAAAGAAAGGAAGAAAGGAAAAGAAAGAGAAAAAGGAAGGAAGAGAGAGACAGTAAGGATGGGGTGGGGGGGAGAGAGGGGAGAGAGAGAAAGAGAGGAAGGGGGAGGAAGAGAAAGAAAGAAATAAGGGGGAGAGGGAAGAGAAAGAAGAGATGTGAAGGGGAGAAGGAAGGAAGGGGGGGAGGGAAAAGGAGATCAAAGGGGAGGAAGAAGGAGAGAAAGAGGGGGTGGGGAGAGGGAGAGTGGGAGGTGAAGGGGGAGACAGAGAGGTGGAGAGAGGGAGACAAAGAGAAAGGTGTGGAGAAAGAAAGAGAAGGAAAGGAAGAGAATAAGTAGAGAGAGGGAGGGCGAGAGAGGGAGAAGCAGGGTAGAAAAGGGGAAGAGAGGCTGGGAGAGGGCAAGAAAGAGGGAGAGGTGGGGAGGATAAGGGAGAGAGGGAAGGGGGAGAGAGGGAAGAAGGGAGGTAGGAGAGGGGAGGGTGAAAGAGAGAAAGAGGAAAGAGAGAAAAGAAAAAGAGAGAAGGGAAAAAGAGAGAAAGATGAACAAAGAAAGGGGAAAAAGAGAAAAAAGGAAGGAAGGAAGGAAGGAAGGAAGGAAGGAAGGAAGGAAGGAAGGAAGGAAGGAAGGAAGGAAGGAAGGAAGGAAGGAAGGAAGGAAGGAAGGAAGGAAGGAAGGGAGGGAGGAAGGAAGGGAGGAAGTTAGTTAGTTTATCACTCTTCCAAGACTGGGAAACCTGTCAGCACTTGCACATTTACTTTTTATGATGGGACTCTAAATAATGTAATATTTCTTCTACATTAATAATGCTTATTTTTAAATCATAAAATATGTCAACATCTGTGCTATATAAATCAGGGTGAGATTAGAGTTGTAAAGGAAGAGGCATTCTTTAGAAGAGTGGAAAAAGATAAACTATGTAATCTGCTATGAGAACATATTAATCTGTGAGCTCTCAGTTGGCCCGTTATTGAATGGAATTTTCCCTGAGACAAAACAATTCTTTTTAAGCATGGAAGTTTCAGAGCTGTCTAGCAACATGAGGACTTGTTGTGAGTTCTGATTTTATTAGCCTCAGAAGAATGGTGTCATTTAGATCAGCTTTTAACCTGTTTTTAAACTGCTATTTTATTACTTTTGGTGAGATTCTAGTGGCATGAAATTACCAAATCACATTAAGAAAACATGGTAGGTGGAGGGAGGAAGCTAGTTAAATAACACGAAAAAATAAATAAATAAAAGAGTTCTCATCTTTAACAGTCAAGGATGTGGTTATTAAAAAAACAAACAAACAAACAAACAAACAAAAAAACATTATTTTTTAGACACTGTAAATGCAAATAACTGCAGACTCTCTGATGACATAAAATAATTTATACAGAGAGACTGAAGTTTTGCTTGCTTTTTTGTGTGTATACACATATACATACAAAAAAATAAACATAGATTTATGTACATGTGAAAAAAATAGTAAAGATTTTACACATATAGGGGAATGACTTACAAAATATGCTTAATTAATGTTATAAAAAGAAAGGAATTTGGTAGATAAGCCTTCTTTTTCCTTCCATTTAAGCAGTAAATCTGTTTGATTTACAGTACTGGTACAGTGCATAGTGTAATCATTTTTTTCTTAGTCATTTTGCTAACAACACAAATACCATTGCTAAAGACAGTGGCTTTTTCAAACATGCTTAACATTGGTATAAATCTGTGTCCTCTGAATTTCATGGGCATATCCTCAATAACTGAAATTAGAACTTTTCTGAAAAAAATATGGAAACTTCAGCTACATAACAAGAGCAGAGATGGATCTTTCAATAAGTTACTTGAAGATAAATCATCAAGTCATGGTCAAGTTCTTAGTCTGTAAAATGACTCTAGGATTCTTGGTTTTAAGTAATTTCGAGGAAATTTGTTGTTGAGTAAAACTTGATAATGATATAGGAAAAAAAAAATAAACATTAAAGCAAGTTGCAGAAAAGACAGTTCCTATTGTGGAAAGGTACTAGAATTTTTCTCCAAATATCAACTTCATTAAGATTGCAGGGAATAATAACAAAGTTGATAGAAAATAAAATGATCTTGAGATCTCCTTTGAGATTCCCCCAAGCACATAGAAACAATTATATCAGATTATTTTACAAAGCATCAGATGCAGTAATGCTTGATAGTATTCATGTGCCTGGAAGTGCAGAAAGCCACCACCTGTTGTCTTAAAAAGATTAAATTCATATATTATAAAGACTCAGCAACTATGATGTTTGATGCAAGTTCAAGATGTAAGTAGCATATGCTTGACAATGTGCTGTAATCACTGGTAATCCTGAATTTATTAGGCTCTCCTCAATTTCTAGTTGTTTGTGTCTCTTTTCTTTCTCTTTTTCATCTCTATCAATGCAAATCACAATTGCTGTAATTATAAACTACTATAAGGAAAATAAGATGGTTTACTTTGAAACATAAACTATCATAATTGAAGAACACATACAGTATGATAAGTCACAGCTCATCAACTCTGACCACTCTAAAAGAATGATATCATTCACCTCTATTTAGCAGGCTTGTGTACCATTCCCTCCAATTAAAATCAGTGTCTCCTTTTAAAGGCACTTTCAGTATGCTTCAAGTTTCCACAGTATCCCTGGATTAATCAATAGAAATTGCCAGTATGTTACTAAATCTGTAGCTACAATATAATTAATTTTGAATGAGAAATGATTTCTTTAAGTGTTGCTGAGTGTTATACCCACACTGTGCAAGAATACATAGAGTAAACACTCATTTCCAAGTTCCAAACCCTGAGATGTCTCCTCAGAATTACTAGGTTTTGTTAATGTAAATTTATTACACCTTTTTTGTGCATTCTGTTGTCGTGGTTCCGCTCGAGTGGGCAGCCGAGCTCCACCACAGCCGCTCTCTCACTCCCCCTCCTCAAAGAGGAATGGGGAGAAAATATGTGAAAAGGGCTCAAGGATTGAGATAAGGACGAGAAAATCACGCAATAATTATTGTAACGGGCAAAACAGACTCGGCATAAAGAGATAGTAAGATTTATTGCCTACAACTAACAAGCGAGAGAAGTGAGAAAACAAAGGAAAAAAAAAAACAAAAGCACCTTCCCCCCCCATCCACCCTCTTCCACCTCCTCCCCCTGAGCGGCGCAGGGGAACGGGGAATGGGGGTTATGGTCAGTCTACAGCACTTCTTCTCTGCCGCTCCTTCTCGGTCACTCTTGTCCCCTGTGCTGTGGGGTCCCACCCACGGGATGCAGTCCCTGATGAACTGATCCGGCGTGGGCTTCCCACAGGCAGCAGCTCTTCCAGAACTGCTCCAGATATGGGTCCGTACCACGGGGTCCATCCCTCAGGAGAAAACTGCTCCAATCTGGCTCCCCTACGGGCAGCAGCTCCTGCCAGGTCACCTGCTCCTGCGTGGGCTCCTCTCCACGGGCTACAGGTCCGGCCCGGAATCTGCTCCGGCAGGGGTCTTCCACAGGCGGCAGCCTCCGTTGGTGCAGGGCCACCTGCTCCACCGTGGTCTCCTCCATGGGCTGCAGCGTGGAACCCTGCTCCACCGTGGTACTCCATGGGCTGCAGGGGGACATCCTGCTTCACCATGGTCCTCACCACAGGCCGCAGGGGACTTCTGCTCTGGCGCCTGGAGCACCTCTCCCCCTCCTTCTACACTGACCTTGGTGCAAGGCTGTTCTCCCACTCCCTTGACTCTCCCGGCTGCTGTGTGGCGCAGCGTTTTTTCCCTGTCTTAAATATGCTCTCACAGAGGCGCAAAACAACATCGCTTATTGGCTCGGATCTGGAAAACAATGGGGCCCTTCCCAAACATGGGGCAGCTTCTAGATCTTTCTCACAGAAACCACCCCTATGGCTCCCTGCTACCAAAACCTTGCCACGTAAACCCACTACATCTGTTCAAGAAAGATTTACATCGTACAAGCTGCAATGTTATTGAGAAAGAACAAGAAGGAGGGACGCAGAAGGCTGGCCAAGAAAAGGTGTAAAACTGGATGAAATATACACAGTGATAACGCAAGGAATAAAATTCCTATTTTTCTCTCTCTCTCTTTTTTTTTTTTTTTTTTTTTTTTTTTGTTGTTGGTTTGTTTGTTTATTTCTTGGTTTGCTTGCTTGTTTCCTTTGCTTCACCCTCCCCCTCCTCCCCTCTCAGCCCTGGTCTTCATTAATTTTATATAGAGGGACATTAAAGATTATGTTGAATGTCAACCAACATTGTTTCTGTAGAAGTGTCCCAGTGTTCTTGGAGAAGGTAGGTTTTCCAAACATTAATTTCCAAACAGAAAATTATACATTACCTAGTGACGAAATAAGCCATAATAAATAAATAAATAAATAAATAAATAAATAGATAGATAGATAGATAAAAGAGTTGCCTAAGTGCTAGGTCTACTCTTTGGAGTAAAAAAGAATAACGAATAACACTTATTTGCAGATTGCATTATATTGTTAATAACAACAATTTTTGCTGAGTACTTTATTGAAATGCCTATTAAGTTTCACAATCTATTTACAAAACAAAATTAGCAATAGAAGTTTATTCTCTAAGATTTTTTAGATTTTGGGAACTGTAATGGTAGAATACCATGGTGTTTCCACCCACCAAACTTTCTTGCAGGAACTGTCATTTATCTTGTATAATCTCCGTATAATTTCTACTTTTCAAGCTAAGTTATACCTGGACATAAAACACAAACACATTTTATGAAAACCTTCACAAATATATAACCAAAGACTTTTGAAGAATGGATGTTTATATTCAGATCTCAATTTTTCAATCTTAATTCAAAGTAATTAAAACCGGATCACAGAGACTTGTCTCCTCACCATAGACTGTTTGGATGCCAAAAGAAATCTTAACTTTCTATTAACAGACTTTCCAGCTATAAAGCTGCTCTAGAAAATATTTTTATAACAGAATAATATTTTTATATCAACAAAAATATATATTTTTAATATTTATCATGTGCTGAAGTTTTTGCATTCAGTCTTTCCAAACAAATTCAGATTTTGTCAAAAGCCCTAGGGGCAAAAGATACAACCAAGTGAAATAGGAAATGTTTACCATCAAAGCTATTATGAATTTTTAATTAAATGCAGCTGCTGCTTTTTCCTTTGCCAATAATGATATTGTGCAGATCTTCATTTAGAGACTCACCCTGATGGGAAACATACTTAAAGACTCATCAGCTAAATGTTAAAGTAAGCTGGCTGGTGATCTTCTACAGATTCCATTGCTTATTCTCCACTACAGTTTTACGTTATGATGTCATACATCAGTGTTAAAGAGGTAGCAGTTAACTGCACTGAGAAACACATACGGTAATTTGATTACTTGAAGCAGTCACACTTTGAAGTTTAGATCTAAGACAGAAGTACCACAGGGCTAGATGCTGAACAGAGACATGGAAAAATCCAGTTCCCAGAAGTCTGCATGTACTGAAGGGGAAATATTCACTCTCTGTGTATGTGTTTGGAAATGAGGAGGCAGAGACTGATAAATCTATCTTTACTCTTAATTCAGTGATGTGTTTCTACTATTATCATAGAATCACAGAATGGCTTGTGTTGGAAAGGACCTTAAAGATCATCAAGGTCCAACCCCCCTGCCATAGGCAGGGATGCCACCCTCTAGATCAGGTTGCCCAGGCCACCATTCAGCCCAGCCTTGAACCCGGCCAGGTGCATCCACAACTTCTCTGGGCAACAACTTGTTCCAGTGCCTCACCACCCTCTAAGTGCAGGATTTCCTCCTAACATCTAATATAAACTTCCTCTCTTTTAGTTTAAAACAATTCTCCCTTGTCCTATCACTATCTGTCTGAACATCCCCAGATCTCTCAGCCTTTCTTCATAGGCTCCATCCCTCTGATAATCTTCATGGCACTCCTCTGGACTCACTCTAAAGGGTTGACATCTTTCTTGTGCTGGAGGCCCCAGACCTTGTCCAAGTGCAGCCTCACAAGGGCAGAGCAGACAATCACCTCCCTTGACCCACTGTCCTTGTCTCTGTTGCTGAGGCCCAGGATATAGTTGGTCTTCTGGGCTGCAATCTCACACTGCTGGCTTCTGTTGAACTTTTCTTTCACCAGGACACCCAAATCCTTCTCTGAGAGCTGCTCTAATTGAGTTCTTCACCTAGTCTGTACTCATGTCCAAGATTGTCCTTATCCAGATGCAGCACCTTGCACTTGGATTTGTTGAATCTCATTAGGTTCACATGGGCCCACTTCTCAAGCTTGTCCAGGTCCTTTGGATGGCATCCCTTCCTTCTAAAAAATACATTGCACCACTCAGCTTGGTATCTTCAAACTTGCTGAGGGTATAATTTATCCCACTGTCTATGCTTTGATAAAGATATTAAATAACACTAGTCCCAAAACAGACCCCTGAGGGACACCACTAGACACCACTAGTCACCTGGACATAGAGACATTGATCATAACTCTCTGGCCACCCAGCCAGTTCCTTATCCACTGAACTGATCACCCTTCAAATCTGTATCTCTCCAATTTAGACCTAAGGGTGTTGTGGGGGAACGTGTTAAAAGCATTGATCGGTCTTCCTTTGTCAACTTATTCAATCACTCCATCATAGAAAGCCACCAGGTTGGTAAGGCATGATTTGCCTTTGATGAAGTCAAGCTAGCTATCTTGGATCACCTCTTAGTCTTGCATGTGACTTGACATTTCTTCCAGGAGGATCTGTTCTATGATCTTTCCAGGCCCAGAGGTAAGGTGAGGCTCACCAGTCTGTAGATCCACAGGTCCTCCTTTCCACTCTTTTTAAAAATAGGGTGATGTTTCCCTTTTTCCACTTAACTAGGACTTTGCCTGACTGTCATGGCTTTTCAAATATGATGAAGAGAGGCTTGGTAACTACATCAGCCAATTCCTTCAGGACCCTGGATGCACACCATCAGATACCATAGGTGTTTTCAAACATGTTCTTCATTTACAGGAGAAGGGACTGTGCACCCCCAGACCCTGCCTAGATGTTCAAGGGATTGAGAGACACAAGAAGCTTGAATGTCAGTGAAGATTGAGGCAAAGAACTTGTTGAGAACCTCAGCCTTCTCCATGTGTGTTGTTACCAGTTCTCCCTTCCCACTTATCAGAAGGGATACACTCTCCATGGCCTTTCATTTCCGGCCAATGTGCTTATAGAATCCATTCTTGTTATTCTTTGCAACCCTTGCCAATTTCAGTTCCATCCATGCCTTGGCTTTCCTGATTCTATCCCTACTCTGGACAGTATCCCTGCAATCTTCCCAAGCCACTTGTCCTGTTTTCACTGTCTGTACATTTCCTTCATACACCTCAGTTTGACCAGCAGGTCCTTGCTCAGCCATGCCAATTTTCTGCCTTCCCTGCTTGATTTCTTACACATGAGGATGGAGAGCTCTTGCACCCTGAGGGTCATTAAAGAGTTGACAACTTTGATCGGTTCCTCTAACCCTAAAGACAGTTTTCCAGGGGATCTCATCAACTAGGTCTTTGAGTAGCTGGAATTTTGCTCTTCTAAAGTTCAGGGTCCTGATTTTTTCCTTTGCAAGGCCCATATTCCTCAATATCATGAAATCAATAAGGGCATCATCACTTCAGATGAGACAGCCTCTATTCTCAACCTCATTAAATGAGTTCACCCACATTGGCGAGCACCAAGTCCAGTAATGCTTCTCCTCTGGTTGGTTTGTCTAATACCTGGGCCAGCAAATTATCCTCAATGCACTCCATAAGTCTCCTGGATGATTACAGCTTTCTTTCCCAGCAGACATCCAGGTGGTTGAAATCCCTCATCAGGATGTTATTTGTCCCACCATATTTCCATTATAGTAATTAGGTCATCTTTTTGTAATTGCAGTGTGGTTTCCAATCCCTCCTACTTGCTTTTTTTTGTTGTTTTTGTTGTTTTTTTTTTGTTTGTTTGTTGTTTTTTTTTTTTTTTTTTGTGTTGCATGGATCAGTATGAAGGCATTTAATTTGGACTATTGGCTGCATCACCTTTTTAGGGAAGCTCTCCTTAACTCCTTTGGGACAAGTCATGGATATTTTCCCAGTGCTTCCTAAAGTGTTGGTGTTCCTCAATTCTTCTCTATCACTCAGAGATATATCCTTTTTCCCTGCTGAATCTAGTTTAAAGCTCTGCCAATGAGTCCAGACCAGAATACTCTTGCTCCATCTGGTCAGCAGCAACCCAGCTGGTGTCATACCTTGTTTCCCAAAGGTGTGTCCAAGATAGTATGGTACATCATAATATACTTGAAAAAAACATACTTCAGGGTTGAAAGATTACAACAGAGGAGGGGCAACGTAGTTAGCAGTGACTATTCAGCAGAAATTTGATTTAATAGCTCATGTTCTTCCCTGAGGCTGTAGCTGGTGGTGATGAAAACCTCATAAGTGTAAGGTGTGTTCTGGTTGAATAACTAAGCTGCCAGGTAAAGGATGTGGTAAGAACACTGTGTAGCATAAGGGGAAAAAAATGAAAGTTTGATGTTGTTTTTTATTTTGTTTTGTTTTGTTTTTTAAAGACTCAGAATGTGCAGAAGAGGAATCAAAGACTTACCTCTCACAGGAATAGGGAGTGACAGAGGCCAGGTTCAAGATAGGTGGACTTTCTCAGTGGTGAGAGCTGAAAGATGATAAATTCTGGACACCAGAAGACCCTGGCAAGAAGAGTGGAGAAACAAGGGTACTGGCTTTGTTTAGGCAGAAGAATATCACAGTAAAGACAGGTGGTAGTGAAGAAGGAAAAGAAGGATGAAAACTTCCCCTGGAAAGTGACAGAACAAGTGGTGCATAGTGAAAGTACAAGAGAAAACAGTTACAATTTGCAATAAATGAAAACTTACATGACCTGAATCTGGTGGACATCAAGATACAGAGGATTTCTTCTTCTGGCAACTAAAGCTAGCTCTAGTAGGCAGTAAAACTCAGGGGTCACCACCACCCTATCATTATTCCTCTGATCCCTACTGGGTAATTCAATTTAATCTGATTAGCCTTTAGTCAGATAACCTCACATAGAACATAAAAATAAAAATCTTCACAATGAGAGGAGGTAAGCGCTGGAAAGAGTTGTCCAGAGAAATTACAAAATCTTCCTCACAGGATATCCTCAAGTGTTGTCTGGAGGAGAAGCTGAGGAAGCTTGTCTAATTTTGAAGTTAGCACTGCTGAGAAAGAGGTCAGAATACCTGACCTCCAGAGACCTCTTCCAAACTTTTTCCCTATTTCTGCAAAAGTAGCAATCTGTAGCAATGATTGTGTACTGAGAATGGAAGTGTTTGATTTATACCTTACCTTTTCAACCTTATTGAATCAATTCTGGAATATAATAAACTGCAGTTAAGTACAAACCTGTAGTGCCTGAACTCTTTATTACCTGATTTCATAGTGCTACAGTTGGTCTCTCAAAAAAGTGGACTCATCAGTAAAACAATAATGTTTACTAGCATGCTGTAGAGCTCTAATGGTCTTTAAGTATCAAAAAAAAGCCATAAGAAATTGTATTCCTATTATCACTGAGGCACAATACTGGGAAAGGCTGTGTTACTGAGAGGTGAGCATAGGAAGGTGAGCTTCCTCTTTATCGCTTCCCTTGTTATAAAATGATGCAATCTATCACAATTTAAATGCATAATTTCAAAATGTAGTGGTCTCTAAAATGATTGAAAGTCAATGAGCTAATAGTGGCATCAACTTTTCTCTCACATTTGTGCACAGTCTATGGCCTGCTTGCTGCAAACAGAGCTATGCTTATGTTGCTTTTAGCCCCTGACATTATATTGAGAGTACTGAGAGTGCTGAACCAGAAGCTGGAAATGCCCAGCGATACAGGTATGAAGTGTAAGTACAGGGGCTCTTCCAGGGGCTCTTTTTTTTTTCTTTTCCTTTACTTATTTATTTATTAGCAATTAGAAATCCTAATGAAAACTGAGATTATTTTTTTTTGATTGACTGTATAATAAAGCAACTTGATCACTCCCCAATTCCCCAATTACATTGTGCTTAACCAAAAAGCACTACTCTGACATTTGTTTCTATCCAAGAGAAAGGAAAAAAACCTCATTTTGGAGAATTTAAATGTAATTCATACTATTAACATATTTTTCCTTTAACACTTTATTACTGTCATTCCTGTATGGCTTACATTACTGGCAGCGAAGAACTGATTTTTTCTTTGCCCTCTCAAGGTCTCTAATCTGGGCCCTCTCATTAAGGCAAGGTGTAGGAGTTTCATTCTTTTTCTGTAAGCTTGGCTTACAGCACAGCATGGCTTATCAATATACAGAGTTACCTTGTCTGATAGGAAAACTTTTGACCTCACTACTTACAGAAAGGCCATGATGAACAATAACTAAATGGCAAGATTAGATATCTATCTCTTCGTCACATCTAACACTGTATTTTCCTCATATGTTAATTACTAGTCAACATTTCTGGTAAAATTCTAGAAGGTAATACATTTTTTCATATTTAGTTGCCCTGAATTACAAGTACAATAGGTACAGAGATTCTTACTGTTTTGAACTTTGATATACATATGCAAACTGTTTTCCATGTTCCTGAAAAAAATACTAACACATTTTATTGCATTACCAGGTGAAAAAAAAAAAAAAAAAAAAAAAAAAAAAAAAAAAAGATCTCTATATTTACTTAATCTAATATATCTCTAATTCCATTACTATTAACCAAAAAGCTTTAGATACTAATTTAATGAAGCTTTATTTGAATTAGAAAAGTTTAAATGTTAGTCCTTAATTGCTAAAACTGTAATAGCTCTGATTTTCAAATTCTGAAGTCCACTAGAGGAATGATTATTGAAATACAGTAAATGATAGACATTTGAGGGTCCTTGAACAGTGATCCTTCTTCATTGTATTGAACATATTAAAACTAGAACCAACTCTGGAAAATACAAGTCTAGATTTCACAGTTCTGAAATTACAATTTTTATGCACAGTTTTATCCATTGATATAAGAAAGGAAATTCAAGTTAACTTAGTCTTTCGCTAAGCCCTTCGCCTTTGCTGAGCTATCCGATATGTTTATATGCAGTTTCCAAAAACAAAAACAGTTTTATATATAAACTCATCACTGCTATTAAAAGCAGAAGTAGATAGAATGGAGAAGTAGATCTTGGAAACTTTCCTTTCACAGTCTTTCTTAAGTATATTTAATGTTTTACTGCTTGTCATTGACCACAGGAAATTCTCAAAACCAGAGCAATTTAAATAAAATAAAATGGCAAGAATGGAACAAATGAAAAGAATCTCTGTGGAACAAAATGAAAAGACTATGTAATAATTCCAGATTTACACATCTCCAAAATTTACTAGAGAGAGAGTTTTCATATTAGTTATGCAAAACATCTGTCTTGCCAAAACACAGCATTTCTCATTCACAGAGAAAGCAATTCACTATAAAGAACTTAGAAAATTTGTGAAGCTAACTGTTCGTGAGCTGTTTTGCCCATCTCCTATAAGAAATCTTACAAAAGTTTTAGTTCCTCCATTTTAAAATAAATCAGTAAAATAAAAAATAAAAATAAAAAAAAAAAATCAATTTTAGAAAATAAGTCAGTGTTAGAAGTTTTAGAAAATAAGTTAGACTACATATCATAAGGACTTCAAAATTTACTTTGTTTATGACAAGAAAACAGAAAAGAGAAGTTAACAAAAAGAATCTAACCTGTGAACTCTCATGGAGATCCAGGCAGCTTGAAAAGAACTTCCCATGTCTTACCAAAAAAAACAATAGACTAACAGGAATGTAATTGATAAATTTCTAAATAAAAATGCTAACACCATCTTCACCATAAAACTTTCATAACTTTCTTCAAAACTACTTCATTTCCTGTACCAAACTGCTTCCAATACTGACCTGAACATCCAGAATTTCATTAGTATAAAGAGACCTTCAGGTGTTCTTTTTCTGTGTAAACCTACTGAAAATTTGAAGTGTTTTTGTTTGTTTGCTTGTTTGTTTGTTTGTTTTTCTCCTTTCTCTCCTAGAGCTGGTATATATATTTGACATACAATTGTGGAAGAAAAAGAAGACCAAAGTACAGGCCTTAAGAAAGCTGACTTTCTGGAATCAGAAAGTGTAGTGCAACAAATAATTTATATAGAGTTTTGCTAATTTCCAAAGTGTTCATGAGTCATGAGTTTGGAAATAATTCATTTATTCACTTGCACAAATGCATCAAGGACAGTCATTACAAAAGCTATATTTTACTTTTCTTTTTCTCTCCCTTGTCCATCATGTTTTCCTGATGCAGTAAAAGCCCTGACACAAAACATATTGAGAAAATGAGATAGAAGACATACATTTCTTGGAGACAGCTCTCTCAAACAATAACAGAAAACACATATCTAATCCTACATCTTACAAAGATTTGTGATTATTTGCATCTCTTATAGAAACTGGTTCTAAGAATGAAAAAGTATAGGTTCAGCTATGTAAAGTAAATGTTTCTAAATCATGCCAACATTATACCAGCCCATTGAAAAGACTTCATCTTTCTTTAGAAAGTTAGGCATAGGTATTCTTTACATATGTGTAGATGCTGGTACCTGTGCTGAGGCTAGATAAAACAATTCAATACATAATAAGTGTTGGCTACAGAAAACGTAATATTAGTGTGTCAGAAGTTTGTCTTATCCACAATTTTCAACCAGGTTGCCAAGAAAAACAGAGTAAATATTAGAAAGTATCTTTTAATAACTAAGAGAATGAGTAGACATAATTGCTTAGAGGCTTTCTAGAAAAACATTTGGCTGTTTATCATATTGCCTGAAGCTGCTGATATTCTTGTCAATCCTATCCAGACTGATCCTTAAACCTAACTAAACTCAGTGCCATAATAATGATTTTCAACAGCTTTATTTAGAGTTGTTTATATAGAACAAACAACATGAAGAAGAAATACTTGCATTACAATGGACTGGTATGCAGAGTGCACAGAAGCATCAGGTTATTATGAAGTCAGTCAAGCTCTCCTCTCTGTACCAATAAAATGAAGGAAATAATAACATCATTAGGTAGTTGATCTGCATCAGAAACAGTGATATGGATTCAGAGGGATATTTGGCTGAGCTAAATTCTGATGATTTAATAATAATAAAGATGGATGATGTTCCAGGGAAAAAATGGTGTTATCCTCTTTATTCTGCTCATAGCTAGCTGTTGACACTTACCAAGTTCAAACTCTTAGAGAAGCAACCTATTCTGAATTCTTTGAGTAGTTTTAAATAACATTAAAGGAAACAAAACAAAACAAAACAAAAAAAGTTCATTTACTTCAAATGTGTTTGAGTTAAAAACAGGCTTGATTTTTTTTTTCTTCTTTCTCTTCAATTTTATGTGTAAAGTAATAGTGCAAGAAATATGATTTATTTTGAAGAAATTTAAAAACTGAGTAACTAAATAAGTCAAAAATCTCTGAACGGAATAAGACAGAAGACAAAGATGGAGAGAAATAACGTCATACAGATCAAACATTAGGAATGCCACTAGGGGAAAATACTGTCATTTTCCTATTTCAGGACTTTCACTTTGATGAAAATTGTATAACAACCAATTTTCTCAATATTGTAAAATATTTAACATATCTTTGTCATTTCCAAGAGACAAGTAATTTCAAAAGTCAAGTTCAAAACTAATATTTGTCAGAGGCTCTTTATCTCTTCAAAAGAAAAAACAAATCCAGGCTACAGTGGTAATCTGGGATTTGAATGTTGTAGTTTTGCTGAAGAATGTCTATGTAATCTTGAACAAGGCATTTGAGTTTAAGCTGCATTTTCTCATCTGTAAAATGTAAAATCTGCAAACTGTACAATTTACCAGGCTCAAAGGAGACTGCAAAGTATATTGATTATCAAGAAGAAAGTTCAGGAAAAAAGTTGTCATTAGCATTGCTGATTTTAAATGTCATTGAGGTTCAACAGTTGAAAAAAAATGTTTTAGATGCTTAATGAAATGTCTTATTTCAGACCTCATAAAACACTAATATAGAATTTTCCAGTTATTGAAATTCTACTACAAAATTATACTCAGATTAAAAAAAATTCACAGAATTTTGCATAACTCAAAACCTCTACGTTGGAGTACCTTTGAAAACAGATATGCTGCAAAATAACGGAAAGGTTCTCTCAGTAAAATAAATAAATAAAAAGTTTTGAGATTTTGTCATTATTGGACTTGGTGCAGTTGTTAAACACACATTTTCTACAAGAATTAGATCCTAAAACTTTTAGTAACAGCACTGCTGAATTAGGTCTGAGGGGCCTAATTCAATCCTACATTAGTCACTTGATTAGAGTATTTTAAAAGGTACAAATTTATTTCTCTTCTGTCTCTCTTAACCCAATAGACTGGGTACATTCCTCAAGAGAGCAGGTCAATTTGTCCGATATTTTAATAATTTGAGAGACATATTTCTTTTCCTTGACTAACAAATGGTAACATATCAAGGATTCAAACCGTGTGCCAATTTAAGTGATTTAAAATTGTAAAAAGACACAAAATAGAGGATTTGCAACATGCCATGACTAACTGAGCAAGAAACATAGGTCTAATAGCACAGCAACAAGTATATATTTTGCCTATTGTTGTAAAAGGACAAGAATATATGGAACATATTGCTTTGCAAGTTACTTTGGTCTGAATAGGATACTGAATGTGATTTAGGTCTCCAGCCAGTGCTTACAAGAAATAAAACTGTAATTTTCCCCTGCTACCATTTTCCCACTGGATGTTTAAAACGCCACTCAATTCATGACATTATCTGCAAATGTTCTTTAGCTCTGTCTTGAACATCAGGCCCAAGAACAGCATGTTTGTAGTGCTTTGTACATTTTATACATTTTAAACAAAATAAAAATATGTACATTAAACTGATTTTAGGATTGAATCTTGTTTCTCTACCTATGAACCAGAAAATGCCTATCACATATAAGTAAGTATTCACATATCAAGTTCTTACAGCATGCATAACATAGACACAATAAATTGTGCTGGGCTCAAATGCCCAGACATAGATTAAAATTTGTATTGTTATTGCTGTTGGCCTAGTTCATCCCGAAGGCTGAGTTCATTTACAGAAGGCACAGGATTCCCTGTTGCCTACATTTTATTCTCATTAATACACTGATATCTCATTATTCCATTAATGAGTGGTTCAGGTAAAATCATAAAGTAATGATGCTGTGAACATTTCTAGCAGTATTAATCCATTTTTACATGCCTGTTCCCCTTCTGCCTCTGGTAAAAAGTTTGCTCTGTGGTCCATTTACTTATTGGCTGCAGAAATGCTGCTAAGGATTTGCATTAAAGTTTCCAGATAACTTCACATTTTACCAAAAACAGTACATATGTGCATATGTGTGGCAGAGAAAAAGCCACACATACATACATACAATTTGTAAAAGAGAAGTGAAGCATCCTTAGAAGTGGAGGAAGTAGTAAGGTTTTCTTTTTTTTTTTTTTTTTTTTTTTTCTTCCCAAGAGGCTTATCATCTTATCTTAATAATCCATGCTTCTCTCTCCACTCCCTGAAAGTGTGAGCTTTTCACTTTGCCATCATGTTGTAGAAGGAAAACAAACCAGACCTGACATATTTGCATTGTTTCTGACATGGTTCATTTCAAGATGTCTATCTGAATACTCAGTAAGCTCCTTTGCTTGTTTCAACATCTTCTGCCCTCTTTCCTGTGGATTGTGGATGCCAAATTATTTGCGAAGTACATAGCTTTTTCATATTTTAAAACTGTCTGTACCTTCACGATCTGACTTAAAAAAAGATCTGAGAAATGCTCCTTGTTATTTATTTTGAATTTGATCTATTCTTCCCTGTGTTTAGTCAAGCCACTTAATCTTGTACTTTTCCATTCCTATTCTACCATTTCCTCTATTTTACTTTCCATTATTTTTGTCTAGTTCAACTGTCCAAATCTTTTCCTCTTTAACTTTGTCTCTTATGGAAAAAGGGATGATTCTGAACTAAATACTGATGACATTTTGAATCAGTGGGAAAACTCTGATGAGTTTCATAGTTTTGCTATTTTGTTCCAGGTTCTTATTTGCTTATTTCTAGTTCCACTGAATGGCACAGTCATCTGTCCTTTGGATCTGTGGATCTGTAACCACTTATCTGTTTCAAATGATGCTTAAGCTATCCTCACTGGGTAGGAATGGATGAAAAGAACTACTATTTGCAAAAAATAATGTGTTACCTAAGTTCAAGAAGCAGACTTCCCCACATATTATCCCTGTATTTGAGAACTGACAAAACATACAATGGATATTGAGAATAATTAAATGTCTTTTTTCTTGACCGTAATCCTTTCTTTAGTGCCTTTTGCTCTGTTTATATCTATATTTAGTCTGCATGACTTTGAATATTTTATTCATTTGTACTGATTGTATGTACTGGTTGCATGTGGTAGTGACAAGTTGTTTTTTTTTAGCACTAAGACAGAGTTCCCCATATATCCAATATCTTACAAAACAAACTTTTTCTTTAACTTACCTTTATTCCATTTATTATGTCACACATGGCTCCAATTTCAGGGCACTATTTCTGCTTGACTTAAATCTTTTGTTTATGTTCACTGATTGTATTCATTCATTGTAGGTTTTATGTTTCTGCCTTTGAATTTTCATCTGGGAAAATCCCACATCCTTTTGATTTATGTGTATATATATATATATATATATATATTTATTTTCATTTTAAAGATGAGATATGATCTTCTTTCCAATCTTGATTCCTGTGGTCTAGGTACTGATTTTTTTTTTCTGTACCAGTTTCTACTTTGTTGTTCAGATTTTGTCTATGGTCCTTAATTTTCTTGCACTAGCCAAATACTAGTTCAGTTAACTTGGTTTACTAACTCAAGGTAGTTAATTTATTTTGATTCAAACTATATTCCCATTTTCTCTTACTTTTGAGATTGCTTACACCATTGTAGACCTTGAATTCTGAATATATATTCATATATATATATTGTTCATAGATTCACAAGTCAGAAAAGAAGGTGAATTTGTCCATTGTTTCTCCCCATCGTTGATTTAGTATTGGAGAATTATCTAAAGAGAAAATAAGGTACATGTGCTTTTTAATAAAGTAAATAACAGCAGATTAATTATAATGAAAAGGTGAGGAATAAAGTATATTTCTGGCATACCCCCAGCTGGATTGGTGGAAAATATTCTCTTGTCAAGAATAAGTGATGTGTGCAGGATAGATTTTCTGTTGTCAGAAATCAACCTAGCTTGACTGATGGAGAGACAGACAATTTCTTCTGGCACCTTACTTAGGATGAGCTCAGAAGGCATCAGTTTGATTCCAGGCTCAGCCCTCAACCCCGGATTGACTTTTTGAACTTGGGAAAACACAATACGATGTGCTTTGAAAGGAGGATAACACTTCTTTTCAGGAGAATTATGTTTTAATGACAAGCTTTATTTTTATTTGAGAGGCTTGGATGTTTCATAGACTGAATATCCATCCTCAGTTTGACTATTTTCTGTAAAGAAAAAAAAAAAAAAAAAAAAAAAGGCTTAATATCAGATTAAAATTCTAATCAAAATTATAATATTAATCAATAAAGATGAGATAATTCAACATTTTAAAAGAGCTTCATTCTTGTGTGTGTGTGTGTGTCTTATAAAGGTTGCACTCCACATAAATATTCGGGAAGGAAAAACAGGTCTGTAAGAAGACAAACTACCAACAGAGGAAAGCCAAACTTAAAGTTTTACTACACATATAAAGGAAAAAGATAGCATTTAAAATTGCATAAACGGGAGTTGTATGAAAAGTATTTTTGTACTCCTAATTTTCTGCTTCAATCTCTGTAGTCTGACAGCTTCACCAGTCTCTGTATTAATTAAAATTTCATAAATGATGTCAGACAAACCTTGGATTCTACTGTTTATATCAACTATGATTTGCTCCAGCTTTTGTTTTGCTTTTATGTCAAAGACCACACAAAAGCTTGTATCAGTTTACTTTATTCCTGTAGCTTCTGTTGCTCAGCAAGTTTTAGATTTAGAAAATATCCTTCAATAGTTGTGTTAATTTCTCACTGAATAATAAAGTTTCTTACCATAATAATAGTTGTTTTCTTCCTCTTATGGGTTTATATTTAGCCAAGTGGCTTATATTTAGCCAAGTTTTAGTCTTCAGAAGTTATGTGCACACCATCTCTTTTTCCTAGTCTTTGTTCTAGATACTTTTTTAAAAATCTTAGTATGTGTCAGTGTATCTCAGCATTTCTCCACCATTTCTCATTTATATGATCACAATTATAGTAGTTCATCAAATATGACTTCTCACTGCTATTTGATATTCTTTATCTTCTAGAAGTTGTGTAGAGAGCATCATGTCAAAGTGCAATTGAAAATAGTGCTAGTATCTATTTTGTTTAATGAAAAATGTCCAGGGTCAGGATTAGGAGTGGACATAGGAAGCAGTGTAAGTGATCTTTTCAATTACAGTGCTGGAGGCTGAGGAATGGAATAAAACAGTTAAGAATTCACAGGCAAAAGCTGAAATTCCCAAATTTACAAAGTCTGTGAAGCTAATTTTTGTATATGAGAGACATATTCAGTTTTTAACCAGGACAAATTCCTAAATATATCAGTGTAATTTAAAATAAGGACATTAAGGCTTGGAGAAAAAAATAGTACAGAAAAATATTTTTCTCATCCAGGAAACAACTATTATTCAATTTTAGTTAATAGAAGTGTTTGTTAAATACTTTCAGAAACTTCATAAAAGGGGAAGATGAATGTTTCTACTTCACAATATAAACCTAAATTCTAAACTGAATCAGATTTAAAAATAGGTGAAATCAAGTAGGTCATAATAATTGAAAAGATTAGAATTTGAATAAACAGGGATTATTTTCTCTATTGAATGATAAAGTTAGAAAAACCTGGTTTAGGGATTTGGGGAGTTTGGGATTTTCGCTTCCCCCAGTCCTATTTACAAAAACAGACATTTTTTCTCTAAGAATCACGAATTCCAGAAAAGAAAATATTTCTGTGGAAAAAAAAAAAAAAAAAAAAAAACAAAAAAACTTGACATACTTGACTACATCTAACTGGTAATATTGTTTGGGTGTGGTATGTTTCAGAGGCCATGAATAATTTTCAACCCACAAGCAGGAAAGGACATACCATAAGACAAAGCAAACTGACTAAAAAGGTAAATCAGTTCAAATCTTATCCAAGCTAGTTCAACCAACCTGACTACTGCCTAAAACTCCTGATTTAGGATAAAGTAAAAATCAAGTTTTAACCAAAAACAGATCAACGTTAACATTTTTGCTATAACTGTGAGTACCTTCCTGCTATCCAGACTCATTGCCAAGATTTATCAAAAACTTCCAGACAAAGCTTGCATATATTAAGATATAAGGGAAAGTCAACCTCAGAAAGTTTTTAGTTTTATGTAATGTGTGGCAGAATTTGAACTTAAGTGGTGTTCTGGCATGCTGTAGACAAATCTCCATGAAAACCACAACTCTATACTTGGGACAACTTTTTCTAATAGTAGAGGTAGCCTCTCAATTACCCACAACAAATAATAATAAAATACAGCAACACAAAAGACTGCTGTAGCCAGAGACTCCTGCATAACTTGGTCATCAGTTCCTTAAATGGAGGAGGAATTCTGTCCCTGGAATTGGATCAGTGCTGCTGTATGTAGAAAGACTGGGCAGAAAAAGTTTACTGCAAAGTCTTTGGAGAACAGAGAAGGAAATCAGCATCCCTAACAAAATCTTGTACCTCCAGAAAATGCATCTAAATGTCCTGTTTGCAAACTAATAGGAAGTATTCAATCTGTTATGAGATCTCCCTCTCCCCTTTCCTCTTCTTTTGTAAAAAGTAGTCTGAGCTTTTACCCTGTTTGGTGCATTAAAAGATGAAAGAACTATTTTTGTATCAAATGAGACCCTTCAAACCATTCATATTGTAAGATATAAAAGCAAATGTATGTTTTCTTTCCTCCCTTCCCCCATGCACCTCCTTCCTCCTCTTTTATGCTCACTTTTCATTCAGAGAGTTATATAGTACTCAGACTATTACAATCCCTTCCAGCAACAGAACAGAAACATGTTTTCCATTACAGTTTATTACTTTTTTCCTATTTATTTTTATTTTTTATCCATATGAATCCCAAAGGACTCAAGCCTTTTTTAGAAACTGTAGGCAAGATATACTGTGGGTCCCATATTTCTATACGATTTTCCCATATTTCTATACAATTTAGTCTTGTATTTAGTTCCCTTGTGCATACTTAAAATTAAAAAATAAGCACAATATGTATCTATTAAGTATTCTTAGAATGAATTATTTGATGTCTATTAAAAACTATCCTCCTTAAGTTTGTGTATAAAGCATGTTTGGAAAAGTTCTTAGAAAAAAAAAAATCCTTTCATTTTCAAAAATAAATCTATTTTTGTTTAAAGAAGTCTAATGTTTTAAAGCAATTCTTTTCAGCTACTCTACACAAGCATCTTCAGCGTGGTTTTGACTCCCTTACAACCCAGTCAGTTATCATCTGTAATCCTTACAGTAACTATTCGTAATCAATAGAGGCAAGCAACCTCTTGCTTCTTATACGTAATTTCACAATCAATTTTCTACATAATTTCACAATCAATTTGCAGCAGCAGCATCTGGCACTGATGCCAAAAGAAGTGTTTCTATCACTCCCCTTCAACCTTCCTGCCATCTTCCCTCTCCTGGGGGCACTTTGCACAGCTGCACAGTGAACCAGGTCAGAAAACTGATCTTGCTTAAAACTAACATGGCAAAAGCCCAACTGTTTAGTTTTATCTGGAAGGTAAATGCTTGTGCTGACACAAGGGAGAAATAGCATTGCAGAAGAACGACAGAGCCACTTCTTTCTGCAGTCCTGTCAGCCTAATCTGGTTTAAACTGATTGTAAAACTACAGTATTGCATACCTAGCTTTGAACACAGGTAATTGCCTTTAAACATGCTCATTTTTCTCCCCTATCAAAGATGCTTGAATAACTAGTTTAGCCTTTTAAGAGTTAGGTAGCTTGTCTGAAGTTCAGGGAAATGGGATCCCTCAAAGTGATTTACATGAACACAATAAGGGTTGGTGATCCTCAATTCTCATCACCGTGCTGTGAAGTAGATGTTCATTTTAATCATCTCACATGCACAGCCTGTATTACCATATTTAACTTTATTTCTGAATTTGTTGTAAGAAAGGAAAAAAAAAAAAAAAAAAAAGGAAAAAAAATAGTTTGATCAGATATGCTTAGCTCTGTTTTTAGTCTGCTTTGACTTCCTTCACTCTAGATTTCACTATAGTATTATCTAACTCACACTACTTGCCTTTGAAAGAAAATGAACAATCTTCCTAAAATATCATTTACATAGCTCCACAGTGGCAATGGTTTGACCAGGTAACATCTGGTACTTGTAGTAAGGTGTAAAACAGTGTAAGTCACAGACGTCTTTCACTTTCCTAGGAAAGAAAGTAGTTAATCAACAGTTTGGAGATTTAAGGAATCAAAGAAAACATTCTAATAAACATAATAAAAAAGCTAAACTAGACCTAAACCAGAATAATTTTTTTTTTGCGAGTACACTCAGCCTATCATGTCCATATCAATTATCATCTTAATAAGTATTCAAGGCAAGATCAATAGCTAAATAACTGCATAAGTCAGCAGAGCAGCATTTGCAGTGTATTTTATGAACCTGTTATGCAAGTCTATGTGTGTGGGTGAAGTATTCCATATTTCTTACTTGAAGTCAAAAAGGAAATCAGGATAGTTTTAAATCATTTAATTGACGCTTAGATCACAGTGCAGCAAATCTTGGTTTTGAATTCTTTATTGAACGAAGAAATTAGGAAAAGTATTACAAAAATGAGCACTTCCGAGGAGTTTTTAGGCTCATATTCTAATGCAGAGAACCTGTGAGGCTAAGCAAGGTAGACCAGCTAAGTGTTTAATATATAAGCTCATATAGTGCTGCTGTTCACTCAATGTGCAAACTGCTTATTAAAAAAAAAAAAAAAAAAAAAAAAAAAAAAAGTGTTTTCCAAGAAACATCACACCAAGATTGCATTGTTGTTTAAATTTGGGGAATATATTTGGTTCAAATAGCTGTGGAATGACAGAAAGTCTCTCTTTCCTGTATCAACATCTCTTGATTTTCCTGGTGGACAAATTCAAAGTGTTGCAAAGGTCTGTGGTGATTTTTGACTCAGAACAGCCTAGCACTCTAACTTGGTCTACATGAAGGATTATAGAGACTTCTATGCCAAAAATGAAGTCAGGTAAACTATACATGCTGACGAATCCTAAACAATGGCTTCTTTCATTAAATTAATACTCTGCCTCATAAAAGAGGGCTCAGTCTCAATATTTCTGGTATTTTTCACTACATTTTGTAAGTCATTTAGACAATTATCTGACTTTCACATACTCAATATTCATACTCTGCACAGTGATGAAAAGATATAGTTCAAAATACCTGTGGTGTCTCAGCTTAATATTACACTAAAACAAAACAGGCCAGAGTACGTTCTCTGCATCTGAGGGCAAAGGACACAGAGCATGCTCAGTTTGGTAATGGTGTTCCCCTTTAAGGTATTTTTCTGGCTGGTGTAGCATTACTTAGATGGAGCCAGGAGCAAGCTGTGGCCCTGCTCTGCACTCAGACATTCCCAGACACCATCAGCTGGAGCTGAAATGGGGGTGCAGGGTGGGGCCGGGGAACGAGGGCAGACAAAACCTATGGGTGCTCTCAAAGCCCCAACAACATTAAGAAGGTAGTCTTGTCTCTCTTTCCAGTTAATGATTATCAATTAATATTGCAAGTATTTGTATAGAGTCTTTGCATAGAAATGCTTGGGATGGTGAGGTTTTCTCTGATGACTTAATGTGCAATAAAATTATGCAGAAAGAAAAAAGTGGAGAAAATTAGGTCCTGAAATTCATATTACTTTACCAAGGAGGACACTTAAAGTGTGTCACTAGTTGACTCTGACCTTTGGACTGGAGCCCAGATCAAAAGAGCTGTAAAATGAAAAATAATGTAAATAAACTTACCTCACTGCTTTTTCTTCCTTTGAGGATCTTGATTTTTTATACATTGAGATTTTCCGTGTTCTACAGAAGGAAGTCTATAAGATCTGTGTCCTTTTAGACATTTTTTTGCAAGTTTTTGTATGTTTTTTTCCTTGCTATTTTTTTTCAGAAAGCTAAGATTGTAATATTTCATTTTGAAAGGACATCAGAATGAAAATTGACATAAGTGTTGTTTAATAATATATATATATTTGCTGCAGAAGACACTAATTTTTACTTCTTTAATTCTGTAAATCGTAGCCAAAATTTTACTAAAAATAAATAAATAAATGAATAACTGATATATAATTTCAAAGCATTCATTCCAGCTCATCTCTGATCTTAGAAATGATTATTAAAACTTTAGGAGGAATAAAAAAAAAAAAAAAAAAAAAAAAAAAAAAGGAACAAATATCCAATTATCCAATATCTGAATTTTTTATGTCAACATTTAAAATTCTAAATGTTTTATTTCACAATAGTGGTCTAAAATGGATTTTAGTGGATTTTTTTTACCCAGTATATTAACAACAAAGGAAACTGTAGGTATTTTAGGAAGTGGAAATCACATATTAGAATTACATTTGACTCAGTTAATTGATTGTGAACATTATAAATAAAGATAAAGATAAAGATAAATGCAGATTCTATCATTATGATGTTAACAAGTTAATATCACATCGTAATATGTACCTGGAAATTATAGTGTAGCTCTAGTTATATTGTCTGTGATATATTACTAATACAAAAGGACATTCATGCATCTGAATATTTGTTCAATTGATTTTTAGATGTATACCTAATCAGTTATTTTGGGCAGATAATTATATGAATAGTTGTGTTGTTTTAGGAAAGGAATTTTGCAGACATAGCTTTCTACATAGGTTCTACTCAGACGAACTCACATTTTTATTTTAGAGCTGATTAGTAAGTGTATTTCACATTTTGTTATTAAATTATTAAGTCAAATAATCAAATATATATAAAATCTTACAGAAAAATGAAGATATCAAATTATTATCAAATTATTTGGTCAATAAATTGAAACATCCTGATAATTCTGAAATGTTTGTTTAATCTTTACTGTTTATTTTAAAATTCTCATTAGTAAGATCAGAATTTCAAAGTGGAGCTGCTTTGAATTAAAGATTAATATCTGTAATTTTTATACTCCACTTGTTTCCTTTTACAATCTTCATTAAAATATTTTTCAAAATCTAAGTATCTTTTTGAATGGAACAAATCCACCTTTTTATGTGCAGAAGAAGGAGAAATAATATTCCCAGGTACTTTATATTGGCATGCATAGTAGCACTCCAGTGAAATGATATGTATGTCTTGTTTTACTGAAAGATTATGTTTTTTATCCCTCTGGTCTTTGTTTTGAGAAAACTTTAAAAATCATCTTCTAACTTCTGTTACTGACAAGATATTATTGAGAAGCTATTTTGGCTTTCAAACTATTCAGCATTCATAATGCTTTTTAGCTTCCAGCTGGTATATAACATATAATTTTATTTTTTAAAAATCATAGTGAGTTTCTAATGATACATATAGTGAAGAAAAGCTTGAAAACAGTCTTGTTCCAAAACCACAAAATATTTATAATTGTGCATGTAATTATATATATATAAAATATACAGACATAAAACTTAAATAAAATAAATTTTATTATATAAAAATATGTATTTATACATGTACTAAAATATGCATGCATGAAGATGCACAAACTTGCTAATCCTAAGGGATTGCAGACGTAGGTCCTGGCATGTCATAACACCACAATGCCACAGGAAAAAAAAAATAAATAATAATAATAAAAGAAATTAACCCAATCAAGAAAGGAAAAAAAAAAATCAGAGAAAATCTAGAGACATCGTCTAAGATAATGAAACTGATGAAACAAAAATATTTTCTGACATAGTTTGAATACTAAAGCACTATTGCATACTATCAATACATTTTCCTCATATTTCATTCACAAATGAAACCTTTCTAGTATCACTTTAAAAAAAAATAATCAAGTCCAATTTTTTTCTACTTTATATCCTTTCACGGGACACAGGTCATTTGCCAGAAACAGAATATTAGTTTAATGAATCACAGTAGCTTCAGCACTATATAGCTTTTCAAATTATTTGTGAAAGAGAGTAAAGAACAGAATGACACACACTCTGATTTTGTTTTCAAAACATCTTAAATCAAGCTTGGAAACAAGGTAAGACTACTGAATGATACATTGATTAGGATGATATCATGCATGCTGATCATGGAAAAAGCACATATAACTGTTAACTTCGTTTTCCCTTGGCACACAGTAATAACTGTCAACCTGAAGAACATCTGATAACAATGAGATAGGGGGAGACAATGGCTGAGCATGCTGGAACTGAATGCAAAATAGTAGCCTTTGAAATGAAAATGTAGATATAGGCAATGAGGAAATAAATTTGTCTCTCAAATTACGCAAGTTGTTAAGAGTGGCTTTAAGAAGCTTTCCATCTGAGACTTCTAAGAATATGTGTTCAGTTTAGCAAACATGACCTGAGAAGTAATTTTGCGGTATGAACCAACGCTTTAATTTTTGTAGTTTAGGGATGAAATCTCATTGGTAATTGAATACTTATAAATCTAGGAAAATGTATGGCCCTTCCTGGTTGTTTTAGAAAATGAATTACATCATTGCAGAGTTATGCATCTCCTGTGGTTGGATAACTTGGTTTTTCATTGCAAACAGAAAACTTGGATAACACTGCACATTCCCCAACAGAAAACACAGCCTATGTGTTTCCTGGTGCTCAGTAAGAAATCCTACCTTTTGGTTCTCTTTGAGACTCGGGAAGGCCCAGAAGAAGAGAGAGCAATTGAACTCATTTTAACAAACTGTGTGCGTTACTTAGGCAAACTCTGCAAAGGATTTCTGCATTAAAACGCAAGTAGTGCAATCATTGCAAGGGCAATGGCAGACAGATGTTGATGTGTTTGCATGGATGTATTTAGAGCAAGCACACATCCCTGAGACTGTGCAGAGCACTCTCGTTACTACAGGCCTGCACGTGTTCCCCCAGCCAACGCTTATGTGGTAGATTTCTGCAAAACAGCAGCACTGAGCTGTGCTTTTCTTCAACAGCAGAAAAAAAATAGACCGGTTGGGCCCCAAATCCAGTCTGTGTTTTTTCGGTTATGCTTTTCAGTGCTTATTAGGGTAGAAACACTGTGGAATCATCAGATCTATCATTTCAGTATTCATTTTCTAAATATTTAAGCTAAAATTTAAGCTTCCCATGTTGCAGATACAGCTGTCTTTATGGGTATTAAAATCTGCCTGCATCCACACATTACAGTGTGCTAACAATCTGACTTACAGCTCATCAGTCTGGAAAAATAAAATATTTTATTATTGATGAGCCTGTTTTTCTATTCACACCTCATTCCATTGACCTTAAGGGGGAGATCTAAAACAGACAGCATCAGTCTGATGTCACACTAGCTTGCTGACCATTCCATTGCTGAATCACAAGGCAAAGTTGTGAAACTTTTATTTAAAATGGAATAAATGAGAAATATCACCATTAAGGTGGCAACCTCTACTCTCTCCAGCCACTTGCAGTTTACAACATACAGAACACAAGCTCCCACTTATCCGCAGTAGGAAGTGCAGTCATGTTGTCTGCTGGAGGAAAGATTTAATGTTCTCACTGCTAGATCTGGGAATATCTGTTGTGTTTAAGTTAGGTGGCCATTGCAAATCATGCAGAGTGTACCAGCTAAGTGGCTTTAGGGGAGCTGCAGATGTTCAGGTCCCAGCTTCTCCCAGCACAATAATCACTCAGAGGATACAGAGCATAAAAGGGCTGCAATGTATACACAAAATGCCGGAGGTAACTGTGACTATTGCTAATGAGTGGTAGAAGGCTAATTTCCTTTGCTCTGTTTGTGTGTGAATGTGTGAGTGCATGTGTCTGTGTGTTTTCCTTCCTCCTTAAAACAAATCATAGCATCAGCTTTCAACCCAATAACCTTTATAAAAACTCCGTGGTGACTAATTATAAAAGAACTAGGAGTGCCTACTATTAGCAGAAATAGGATTGTTCAATAACCTTGGGAGGCTGCACATCCAATGATGCTCTGAATCGGTAGTTATTAGGTGGGGGGAGGGGGCAGGGGGGTCTGGTGAAGGTTGTTTCAGATTGCTGCTGGCGTCTTGCTGCTGAGTTCTGTATATTCAATGCCACAGTGTCAGCAGCTTGAAATTCCCAGTCTGGATTTTATACAGCTAATAATCTTCAATTTAGTACTGTTTGCAAAGAAAGAGTATTAGATGTTTTCAAAGGAGGGGCGTTCTCTGCAGCTCTGTTTCCAAAAGCATCTCTGACAGTGCATTCTGTGGCGTTGCTCACCTGCACCAGTGAGTCATGAACTGAAAAACAATTTACCTAAGCGATTGTGATGTGGACTGATGTTGATTAACAGAATGCAGAGATTTGAAAATGCCTTTGTTTTGCAACATGGCTATGTGTGACAAAGGGTAGCAACAAGTAAAGAGAAATTAAATATGCCTGCTAGGGATTTCAGCAATACACACAGATCTCCTCCTCCAGCTCCATGAGAGCAGAAAGACCAGTGGATTTCAGAGTTGTTAAAGCAGGGAGGACATGCTTCATTTTCACACTGCATGGATGTCAATGAGGGATGAACAAACCAGCAAACAAGAAAACAGGCTAGCCATTACAGAGAACACTCTTTGGGACACTAGTTTAATTCCATTCCAGGAGGTGACAAACAAAGCCACAAAATTAATTTCCAGTCCCAACATCTGTGTTTTTCTAATAAGAGACTTACAACTCCCAGATGATTCTTGGACAAATGGCTTTGAAAGGCTGTTTTCACTGGAAAGAGAAGCCAATCTTGTCCTTCCCTCCACAAAAGTTCTGCTCCATGAGCCATGAGCTTTTTCAGCAGTAGTTTCTTTAAAATCTGTATATTGGAAGAAGAGCAGATAAAATTAAGGAGTGTTATTGGAAGCAAATGCACCAATTACAACATATGTCAACCTCATTAGGAATCTGTATGTAAGTTAGAAAAACAAAATTAGGGCCAAACACAAGTCACAGACAAAATTTCTCAGAGGGTAGATACACATTTTCACATAACAGGAATACATTTACCATAGCTCAGGTGTAGCACTGCTCTGAGCAAACTGACAGGTGTGAAAATGTGGAATCTGTGTTGTCCAACTAGAAAGGCTTCAGCATGATTTCACAGGGATTTCTTCAGTCCAGCACATATTCCCTGGCAGTTTTTTAAAAATCTGCCCCTAAGTTTCTCTGTGACAGGCCACCTTATTTCATTGAAAACTAATCTCAACAAAGGTTAGGATCTGCTTCAGGATTTGCTTCTTTTGCAGACCATTTTTCTTATCTCTTCTATCTCTAGAAAGAGCCAGTATTTCTGATTAACTCTTCACAGATTTCTTCATACCCAGACTTACACCCTTTATTTTTATTCTTGTTCTTAAATTGAACAGTTATACTATATATGCAGAAACAAAAGCTGTATTTTTATAAAATTTCAAGCCTGCTTTACAATTACAAAGCCTTTTTATCTGTGTGCTATAAAATCACCTCTCTCTAATTCTTACCAATAGACAAAAACAAAAACAACAAAAAAAAAATTATATGTAACTGGACTTGAAAAATGCTGAATTTTCACATCAGCAAATTTTCATTTAAAACTGTTTACACAGACAATAATTAAAATCAGATCATGGTGTCAGAAGATAGTATAGAAGTAGTAGCAAAGTATAGATAGAAGTAGAGATAGTATAGAAGATAGTATAATGGTCCTCACTATGGTTCATTACAGAGTATTGTTTATGACATGACTGAACAAATAAAAATATATTTTTATATAAAATATATAAACCCACTTACCTGAGGAACAAAAGCACTGCTCTTCAGCTTATGTATACACAGGTTATACAATGATCCCAGTATACAATGGGCCTTACTCAACCCACTCTCATGTCCATGCTTACTGAGCATCCACACTGCTTTCAGGCAAGCCCACATTTTGACCATGGACTTCAGATAAGACATCAAGAATGCTTGATGCTGATATTTGATCCCATACTTCTAATACAGGCCAAAACAGTATAGGCAATGAGCAGATAGAAAACTGGAGGTACACAACTGGGATGTATAAAATTATGGTTTTGCTCTAGATTGTAGCGAATAATTCTATGATTCTATTGGCACAAGAACAAAATATGGAATACTGCAGAATGGAAAGCTAAGTCTTTTTGCAAAACTGAAATAACATCCCAGCTCTCACATATTTTATTTTTTTTTTAATACCCGACGTACAAGTTTTAATTTGAATTCACAAACATTTCTGTTTATGAACATGTACAATACAATCTTGAATTCAGTGAGATTAATCTGACTATGTAAACTATATTTGTAGCAGAAATCTCAAAGCTATTAGTTTAGTTCTGATCAAATTAGCCTGTTTTGAAACCAAGGTGTTATGGTAGCCTGTTTCTTTCCAGCTATATCATGAAATTTGTTAATCTTCTATTCCTGTGTATGTGTTGTTATATAAAATGTTCCAATCAGGAAATATTCTGAATATTGTTACTTTAATATGACAGCTTTGAAGAAGGTATTTAAAATAGTTTGCTTTTACTTTTTTTCTTATTTCACTTGGGTCTGTAGCAGTCGTTTGCAGCTGACTGGAATGAGAACACAATTACAAATATAGCTTTTCAATTCTAATTAAACTGTTAACTGGTACTGGTGTCTTTCCATACTGACATCCAACATCAGTAAATAACAACATAGTAAACAGCAGCAATAAAAACACCATTATTTTTCCCTTGAAAAACTCTGAAACTAATTCTGTTTTAAATTTTGCGAGTTTATTTGATGTCAGTGTTAAAACTTAATTTATTCAAAAGTCTCCAGCATTCTGTGAAAACTGCATTTGTAATTAGATAGTGCTGCAGGTAGCAAGTGCATATCATATACTGCCACACAAACAAACTCTAAATAGGTTGTGCTGAGTAAAGAACAATATTGAATGTGATAGTTTAGTCATGAAGTTAAATGCCAACCCTGCAACTGAATGCAGAAAGCATAAAAATAACAGTGTGCATCAGTAATGTGAAAAAGAGATAAACAATAGCAGAGCTAAAATTCAGAAAAGACTTCTCTTTACCAAATAAGAATGAGTATTGTTTGCTAACATGTCACTCTCCCTTCCAAGCTGAAGATATGGATGTGTGGCATAAGCAAAAAATGCCAGAATCAAATCCATCCTTGAATCAAGTACAGAGCATATGAGAGCTAATGCTGCAGGATTATCTCATCCTGTCATTTGTTTACAGCTGCTGATATCAGAGAAGAAAATTTGTTTTTCCAGGATGTGAGAGAGTATTTAACAGAAATGATTTCTATCATTCTCTTTTTGGATATAAATTGAAAATGCAAATGAATTTCTATTGTTTAAGATAAAATGGAAAATTAAAAATATATTTTTAGCTCCATTTTACTTTGAAATAAAACATTATAGTTTGTTTCAAAATAAAAATAAAAATAAAAATAATAATAATAAAAATATATATATATAACAAGAAGATGAAAGAATAGCCTGGAAGAAGAAAATACTAGCTTTATAGTTGTCCTAATCCCAGACTGCACACTATTGCATCTGATCAGGTGAACCACCCTCAGCATGGACAAACTAAGGTCTTGTTAGTTCCTTCACTTTTAAAATTATCATGTGTGTTTTATTAAATGCTGTAGCCACACATAATGATATAAACTGCTGTGAGCTGAAATGTTCTCCCAAAGCCATCATCTCCAAATAAATAGTTGCTATCCTACTTCCCAGCTAATTTAAATAATCCTGCTCAAGACCCTGGGGTTGCTCAAGTAGACGTGGGTTATATGAATAAGAAAAATTTGCAAGATTTTTGAATATTTATTATTAACACACATTTACCTTATTGAATACAGATGCATGTTTTACTTTTCTTGATTGATTGCAATGCATTTCCATAACTAGCAAAAACAAATCGGTTATATTTTCTAGTTCACATAGTTCTGTGCAGAAAGCTCACTTTGAAACCTTAGAATAAATTTAAAGTTCATTTCCACTCTGAATTTGGAAAGCAGTTTTTTAATACAGGAAAATAATATTTAAATTATCTAAGCTAAATGACAAATTATACTTGCACTTTGTACTTTTTTGTTTTCCTTTTACACTAAAGGTGATTTGTAATATTATACAAGTGTGTTAAATTCCTGACATATAGTGAGTTTTCATTTAAAAGTTAAATCGTACTGGATTGTAATACACCCTCTGTTTCCTTCAAAGACTATTATCCTGTTCTGATGGGGCTCAATCCTGCATGGTACTTCATCATTAAAAATATGGCTGACTGCAGAACTTTCAAATACTGCTTTTCAAGGACAGAGCCATAATGATTATTTACACATTGATTTAAACTTACTTCAGTGGGGAAGGATTATTTATGCAGGTATGATGTTACTAGACTGAATTTGTCTCATTTAACATATGACAGAGTCACAGAATCACGGAATTTCTAGGTTGGAAGAGACCTCAAGATCATCAAGTCCAACCTCTGACTAACACTAACAAGACCTCCACTAAACCACATCCCTAAGCTCTACATCTAAACGTCTTTTAAAGACTTCCAGGGATGGTGACTCCACCACTTCCCTGGGCAGCCCATTCCAATGCCTCACAACCCTCTCAGTAAAGAAGTTCTTCCTAATATCCAACCTAAAACACCCCTGGCGCAACTTTAGCCCAGTCCCCCTCATCCTGTCACCAGGCATGTGGGAGAATAGGCCAACCCCCACCTTGCTACAGCCTCCTTTAATGTACTTATAAAAAGCGATAAGGTCGCCCCTGAGCCTCCTCTTCTCCAGGCTGAACAAGCCCAGCTCCCTTAGCTGCTCCTCCTAAGACTTGTTCTCCAGACCCCTCACCAGCTTCGTTGCCCTTTGGACTCACTCAAGCACCTTGATGTCTTTCTCGTAGCGAGGGGCCCAAAACTGAACACAGTACTCAAGGTGCGGCCTCACCAGAGCCGAGTACAGGGAGACAATCACTTCCCTAGCCCTGCTGGTCACACTGCTTCTTATGCAAGACAGAATGCTGTTGGCCTTCTTGGCCACCTGAGCACACTGCTGGCTCATATTCAGCCGACTATCCACCAGTACTCCCAGGTCCTTCTCCGCCAGGCAGCTTTCCAACCACTCATCCCCCAGCCTGTAGCTCTGCTTGGGGTTATTGCGCCCCAGGTGGAGGACCCGGCACTTGGCCTTGTTGAACTTCATGCAGTTGACCTCAGCCCATCGGTCCAGCCTATCCAGATCCTCCTGCAGAGCTTTCCTACCCTCAAACAGATCGACACATGCACCTAGCTTGGTGTCATCTGCGAACTTACTGCGGGTGCACTCAATGCCCTCATCCAGATCATCAATGAAGATATTAAAGAGGACCGGCCCCAGCACCGAGCCCTGGGGAACACCACTAGTGACTGGCCTCCAACTGGATTTAATTCCATTCACCACGACTCTTTGGGCCTGGCTATCCAGCCAGTTTTTGACCCAATGAAGCGTATGCCAGTCCAAGCCATGAGCAGCCAGTTTCTTGAGGAGAATGCTGTGGGAAATGGTGTCAAAAGCCTTGCTGAAGTCAAGGTAGACCACATCCACAGCCTTTCCCTCGTCCACCCAACGCGTCACTTTGTCATAGAAGGAGATCAGGTTCGTCAAGCAGGATCTGCCTTTCATAAATCCATGCTGACTGGGCCTGATTGCCTGCTTGCCCTTCAAGTGCCGCGTGATGACACTCAATATAATCTGCTCCATGAGCTTCCCTGGCACTGAGGTCAAACTGACAGGCCTATAGTTGCCTGGGTCTGCCCTCTGGCCCTTCTTGTACATGGGTGTCACGTTTGCTAGCCGCCAGTCAACTGGGACTTCCCCCGATAGCCAGGACTGTTGATAAATGATGGAAAGAGGCTTGGCCAGCTCCTCCGCCAGTTCTCTCAGTATCCTCGGGTGGATTCCATCCGGCCCCATCGACTTGTGCACATCCAAGTGCCATAGCAGGTCACCAACCAGTTCTTCATGGATAATGAGGGCCACATCCTGCTCCCCATCCCCTTCCACCAGCTCAGGGTACTGGGTATCCAGAGAACATCCGGTATTGCCGCTAAAGACTGAGGCAAAGAAGGCATTGAGCACCTCCGCCTTTTCCTCATCTCTTGTAACTAAGTTTCCCCCCGCATCCAGTAAAGGATGGAGATTCTCCTTAGTCCTCCTTTTTGTGTTGATGTATTTATAGAAACGTTTTTTGTTATCTTTAACGGCAGTAGCCAGATTGAGCTCCAGATGAGCTTTGGCCTTCCTAATTTTGTCCCTGCACAGCCTCGCTACTTCTTTAAAGTCCTCCTTAGTGGCCTGCCCACTTTTCCAAAGCTTATAAACCCTCTTTTTCCTCCTAAGATCAAGCCACAATTCTCTGTTGAGCCAGGCCGGTCTTCTTCCCCGCCAGCTCGTCTTTGGGCACGTGGGAACAGACCGTTCCTGCGCCATTAAGACTTCCCTCTTGAAGAGCGCCCAGCCTTCCTGGACCCCTCTGCCCTTCAGAACCGCCTCCCAAGGGACTCCACCAACCAGTGTCCTGAGCAGCTCAAAGTCAGCCCTCCGAAAGTCCAATACAGCGGTTTTACTGGTCCCCTTCCTGGCCTCGCCAAGAATAGTGAACTCCACCATTGCGTGGTCACTCTGCCCTAGACAGCTCCCGACGATCACGTCCTCCACCAGTCCTTCTCTGTTTGTGAAGAGAAGGTCTAGTGGGGCACCTCCCCTGGTAGGCTCACTAACCAGCTGCGTCAGGAAGCTATCTTCCACGCTCTCCAGAAACCTCCTAGACTGCTTTCTCAGGGCTGTGTTGTGCTTCCAGGATATGTCAGGGAAGTTGAAGTCCCCCACGAGTACAAGAGCTGACGATTTTGCAACCTCTGTCAGCTGCCTGTAGAACTCCTCATCCGTCTCCTCATCCTGGTTCAGCAGTCTACATGTATAACAGACCCCGACCAGGATGCTAGCCTTGTTGGCCTTCCCGCCGATCCTAACCCAAAGGGACTCAACCTTGTCATTCCCAGCCTCGAGTTCCACAACATCAAAAGATTCTCTAATATAGAGAGTCACACCACCACCCCTTCTGTGCTGCCTGTCCCTTCTGAAGAGCTTATAGCCAGTCATTGCAGCACTCCAGTCATGAGAGTGGTCCCACCACGTCTCCGTGATGGCAACCAAGTCATAGCCTGCCTGCTGCACAATGGCTTCCAGCTCCTCCTGTTTGTTACCCATGCTGCATGCATTGGTGTAGATGCACTTCAGCTGGGCCATTGCCTTATCCCCCGGACTTGCCATTGTTCCCCCTGGCACAGCTCCAACAAGCCTTGTTTCAGCCCCATCCCCCATCTTAACTAGTCACAAATCTGTACCTATATCAAAATATACCTATATCACAAATCTATACCTATATAACAAATATACCTATATCACAAATCAAAGACAGGTGACATATTAAACAGATTGTTTTTTATCTTCTATCTAAATCTCCTTACTAATTCAGTTAACTAATTCCCCGATACTTTAAATCTTGCTTCCCCTTTGCTTAATTTTAGGATAAAGAAAAAAGTTTCAGATATATTACTCTCAAACAGTAAAAAGGTATCAGTGTAAATATGGAAATTACTTTCACAGAATATGATCATTTCTTGGGGATGAAAAAAAAAAAAAAAAAAAAGATAAGGAACAAAGAACAGGTAGCTACCTTTTCACTGACATCACAGGAATCTTCCGTATTAAAGATCGAGTGGCCTTAAATGCCACAGAGTCATTAAAAGTAATGGGATGTGATCTCAAGCCAGTGAGTGATGTGAAGACAATTTCTTCTCAGGGGCTCAAGCTGTAACATCCACATTAATGTATTAGTATCAGTAGATGAAACATAACAGATACTATATCTCATTTACATTGTGGATGAGACTGGGGAAGCAGTTCCAGATGGCTGATGAGTACCTTGAGCCAAAAGAATTTTTTATTTTTTTTTAACATATCAGCATCCACTAGCCTAAAGTACTGAGATTAGATCAAGCTGATGAGAATATGGACTTTGAGTGACTTATTGTCCTTAGGTATGAAGAAAGTTAAATAATACTTTACAGACAACAGCATTACTTGCAGCTGTGGGACTATCTCTACTTATTGTTGTATTTTGCACAGGTAGTTGCCTCAAGTAGTTCAGTGATGTGCAAACTTTGGGAAAGTTTTATTCTCTGACCTGTCTTGCTGAAGACATCTTCAAAAAGACCACTCATATATTCAAGTCAAAGTCATATTTATGGATTAGACTGGGTTGGTATATTTACGTACATAGTGCATGTTGTGTCAAAATGCTAGGTTATTCATAAACTGAGTACAGTGCTAACTGTTCAAGCAACATATGACAAATAAGAATGCAATGTCTATTTTTGCAATGATAGGTTTGCTTTATAAATCCAAGCCTGGCACAGACATAAAATCAAATGCATTGGATTGGCTTTATCAATGTATTGAATTATGTGTTACTGGAAGAAGGAGTCTGTTTTACCACTGAAACAAGGAACAGATGTCTTTGATGAATTCTTATTCTTGAAGCAGACTGCTTTTTTTTGTGAATGAGCTGGAGAAGGGCCACCATCTAAACCTTGTCACATGAGAAAATGAACTTGTCACATGAGAAAAGCAAAACCCACCTTGCCACAGCTGCCTTTCAGGTAGTTATGGAGAGTGATGAGGTTTCCCCTCACCTTCCTTTTCTCAATACTAAACAAACCCTGTTCCCTCAGCTGTTCCTTGTATGTCCTGTTTTCTAGTCCCTTCATTAGCCTCATTACTCTTCTCTGAATGCATTCCAGCAGCTCAATATCAATCATGTAGCAAGGGGCTGAAAACTGAACACAATATTAGACATATGCTCACACCAGGGCTGAGTACTGAGGGACAATCACTTCCCTAGTCCTGCTGGCCACACTATTTCTGATGCAGGCCAGGATGCCATTGGTCTTCTTGCCACCTGAGCACTCTGCCAGCGTGTGTTCAGATGGCTATCAACCTGCACCCCCAGGTCCTTTACTGCTGGACAACTTCCCAGCTACTCTTCCCCAAGCCTGTACCACTGTATGGGGTAATTATGATCCAAGTGCAGCACCAAGCATTTAGCTTTGTTGAATATCATGCAACTGGAAACAACGCATCAATCTAGCCTACACAGATCACTCTGTAAACCTTCCTACCTTCCTTCCTCAAGCAGATCAACACCTCCACCCAACTTGGTGTTGTCTATGAACTTACTGAGGGTGTCCTCAATCCCCTCATCAAGATCATTGATAAATATATTAAACAAAACTGGCCCCTATACTGAGCCCTGGGGAACATTACCTGTGACTAGCCCCCAAGCAGATTTAAATCCATTCACAAGAACTGCTTTGGCCCAGCCATCCAGACAGATTTTTACCCATCAGATGACACATCCATATAAGTCATGAGCAGCCAGTTTCTCCAGAATGCTGTGTAAAACAGTATCAAAATTTTTTCTGAAGTACAAATAAAGATACAAAAATGTAATAGGATCACTTAAAGGTTTTCTTTTTTTGGTTTTTTTTTTTTTTCTTTTTTTTTTTCTTTTTACTTCCTTCCCTCTCTCCCCATTCTTCTCTTTTTTTAAAAAGTCAGTAACAAAATAGCTGTTAACTTGATGTATTTTCCCATGCCTCTGGTTTGAAAGCACAGCTATGGGCTGTATATCACTAGGAAGAAGGTAAGAAGTCTTCAAAATTATAATATTGGAAGGTGAGGTGAAATGAGAAAGGTACAATGCAAATGTATCCCTTTGTGTTATGTGAAACATAAAATGAAAGCATCCTTCATTGCAAGGAAGTGATTCTGAAACACATTTGAGAATAGCAGCTAGATTTATGTTGACTTAATATTAAGTTCATATTAATTGAGATTAAACAACCAAAGCATAAGATACACTAATTCATATTATGATGTACTTTTAGTATCTCAATTTCTTGTAAGCTTGATGAAAGATACTGTCAAACAAATTCATACCTAGAGGTGTGCCTTATTTAGAGATCTCATACTGTCTGCTTTGTATATCTTCACTTAATTTGTTCAAACAAGCACTTTTTTGATCCTTACATTAGGTTAGCTTTTTGCTTTTCCCTCAAGACAATTGCACATCATTAGAGAGGTGGTGGAACAAGTACAATTGCAAACATCTGCTACCATGGTACAGTGATGTTGTAAGCTGATCTGCAATCATTGTGACTATCAGGACTTGAAGTTTATCTTAAGGTCATACTGTTTGGTTGTGGATAAACAACACTGGGATTTCATGTCATCATATATACCTATAACCCCATTTTGATTATTCAGTAAATGTGTTATATGAAGGGAGAAACTGTATGAAGACAAGTAAGCATCCAAAGCTGTTTTCTTTATGTGTGTTTTTTTTTAATTTAATTTTATTATTATTATTTTTATTTTATTACTTATGAAATATTGATCATAGAATCATAGAATATCCTGAGTTGGAAGGGACCCACAAGGACCATTGAGTCCAGCTCCTGGTTCTACACAGGTCTAACCAGATATTCAGACCATATGACTAAAAGCGTAGTCCAAATGCTTCTTAAACTCTGGCAGGCTTGGTGCTGTGACAGGCTCCTGGGGAGCCTGTTCCAGTGCACAACCACCCCCCTCGGTGAAGAACCTTTTCATAATGTTCAGCCTGAAATTCCCCTGTCACAGCTTGACTCCATTCCCTTGGGTCCTGTCACCAGAGAGAATAAATTAGTACCTGCCCTTCCACTCTTCCTTGTTAAGAAGCTGTAGGCCATGATGAGGTTCAGCCTCCTCTTTTTCAGGCTGAAGAGGCCAAGTAAGCTCAGCTGCTCCTCATGCATCTTCCCCTCTAGGCCTTTCACTGTCTTTGTAACTCTTCTCTGGAAAAATTGATCATGTATATCACATGATGTTTCCAGTACTGATACATAGACCTTTGCAAATGGGAGAAAAATAGCACTGTAATAGTGCAATACAATGAATTAATTGTACTGTTACTAGGTACGGCTATTTAAATTCATAAAGAATATGAACTGTGTGTATGAACAGACACCCTTCTTTAAACTCATGATTTTTATTTATTTTTTTTCATTTTAGTATCAGGAGGTAACTCGTTTAAAGTTGATATTCTCTATATTTTTTTAGCCTGGCAGCTTATGTATGGTGCTAGACCAACATTTTTTCCTAATACATAAATAAGACAACCACTAATTACAGAAGTTCATTGTACAAATAGACCACCTCTGCCTAACTCCTAAAATGTTCTCAAGCACCCAACTATCACTGTAGTCAGAGAAACTATATACCTACTTTCCTTTAGGGATCAGGTTCTTCATTTTGTTTGAACAGATTTCAGTTAGTGTAAATTGGAATTGCTTCATTGTCTTCAGAAGGGTGATAACAATTTATGACAGCTCAAAATGCAGTGCTTAATCTCAGAACTGATAAAGGTGGAAAAAAAAAAAAAAAAAAGAATCACTCCATATCAACTTAAAAAATAAAAATAAAAAATAGTCTCCGGTCTTAAAACAGGGCAGTGGAAACTTTAACGCAAGTTATAAATAGGGCCATTAATTTGATATACAATGCTCTGGCAGCATACTCCATTAAGTATCCATATTTACTTAGCTGCTACTATACTACCAACATGACATAGCAAAGTTACTCTGTAAAACCTTTCCATCATACCATATTAGTTATGTGTTTCAGACTTGATTAAAAAAAACTTGATTATACAAAGCTGTATAATAAAGCTTCTAGATTTGTCAAGTGCCCACTTGATATCATAATACCTTTTGTTAAAGTAAGGTTGAAGAAATTTTTTATGTCTGATTCTGAATCTACTTGGTCTATATGAATTTAAGCTTGACTGAAATAGTATTAAATTTGAATTCTACTTTGGGTTGAAAAACAGGAAATCTGTGAGGGAAAAATGTGAAATTAATAAAAAAAATATTGCTACAGCACAAATAAAAATGTACACATGAAAAATTAGTACATAGTGTAGTGAAAAAGAAAAAAAAAAGAGACAAACAAAAAACAAATGATAGGGTTAGGTGACTGTATAATGAAGAAAAATTGAGTTTCAGTCTCAGAGGACAAGGGCTGAGTGCACCCTTTCCACCATTGTGATCAAAAATACACGGAACATAAGACTAGCAAGAACCTCCAAGGTCAGTGAATCCAATTCCCATAAAAGCAGGCAATTATTTCATAGTGCCTTATACATGTAATTCATAATGTCACATTACACTAGCTACAGATGGCTTGGTGAGAGCCTTGTTCTCACTATTCATTCCTATTGGAAGATGGTTCAGACCTTTATTTCTTTTGTGACTAGAAACAACTTCTAATTGCTACCCAAAAGATATTAATTTCACTTCCTCCTAAAAATTTCTAAGTCATCAGAGTTACACTAGTTCCCACTCTGTTCAGTCAATGGGACACAAGAGTCTATGTCATGGAATATTGATGTAAAATTGTGTACTCAGTGCAGAGACAATCCGGTTAGATCCTGCAGTGGTCCCTTCTGGCCTGTTTTCACTTTTTCTGTTGATCAGCTCAGTAGCAGTGACTGTAGAGAATGAAGACTTGAAATAATAGAGAGTTGTGATAACAACTCCGAGTTTTCCTCCACCTCACTAAAGATTTTATAAAATCTTATTTGCTGTTTTTGTTTGTTTGTTTGTTTGTTTGTTTTGATACTCTTTATTTCTCTTGGTCAGCTTTTATTCATTGAATTCCCATGAAGAAAAGGCCTTTCTCTGGTTTAAGGTGCTTCCTATGTTTCTAGGGAAGAGTGAGAGATTTTCCAACAGAAAATATCATAGAATCATTTAGGATAGAAAACACCTCTTAGATCTAGTTCAGCCTTCAGCCTAGCTCTGCCAAGTTTACAATTAAACCGTGTCATTATAGCACTACATCTACAAATTTTTTGAATATCTCCATGGATGGTGACCTACTTCCCTGTGCAGCCTGTTTTAATAATTCACAACCCTCTCGGTAAATAGATTTTTCCTAATATCCAACCTAAACCTCTCTTGCGCAACTTAAGATTGTTTTCTCTTACCTTATCATTAGTGCTGGGGAGATGAGACTGATACCCACCTTGCTGTAGCCTCCTTTAAGGTAACAGTAGAGCATGATAAGATCCTCCCCAGAGCCTCCTTTTCTCTAGGCTAAAAAACACCAGCTCCCTCAGCCACTCCTCATAAGACTTGTCCTCTAGAACCTTCACCAGCTTCATTGCCCTTCTCTGGACACCCTCCAGCATCTCAATGTCCTTCTTGTAGTGAGAGAACAAAACGGAACACATTATTTGAGCCTCACCATATCCTAGGATGGAGGGACAATCACTCCCCTAGTTCTGCTGGCCACACTATTTCTGATACAAGCCAGGATGCTTGGCTCATATTTAGCCAGCTGTGGACTTGAATGAGGGTGGAAAGGCCTCACAGAGACTCCTGGACAGATTGGAGAGCTGGGCGATCACCAACCACATGAAGTTTAAAAAAATAAAATGCCAGGTCCTGCACCTGGGATGGGGCAACCCTGGCAATACGTACAGACCAGGTGACGAGACACCAAAGAGAAGCCCCGCAGAGAGGGATCTGTGGGTTGTGGTTGACAGCAAGTTGAATATGAGCCAGCAGTGTGCCCAGGCAGCCAGGAGGGCCAACTGTATCCTGTGATGCATTAAGCACAGCATTGCTAGTCAGTCAAGGGAGGTGATTGTCCCATTCTACTCTGTGCTGGTCCGGCCTCATCTCGAGTACTGTATGCAGTTCTGGGCACCACAGTTGTGGTATAATTGCCTGAAGTAACTAGGAAAATAAAACTTACATTCACATTTTAAAGAAAATGTACGGCACTGAAGAGGCTTTCAGGGTAGGGCGTAGCTGCATTACCTGAGCATCTAGGCTTCCAACCTTAGATGCTATCACACTGGGGAAACCTGGTGTGCTACCTCTAAGGAACAGTACGGAGCGTAGAGTGGAGTGAAGACACCACGGCTAGGCTCTGTAACCAGGTGGGGACTCTATTGTTCTTGTGCACACCGAGACCAATAAGCTGCACTTTTAACTACCCTGACCCAAGGACCTGGTATATTTTGACAAATGCTGTACCCTAGTGTACTTTTGCTCATTACAATATCATTATAATACCAAAACACACCTCCATCCCAAAAGCTACCCGCCTCCAAGGTGCGACCACCCCTCACTGAGCATGTGCTCTGAATTTCTCAGAGCCTATTACTTTAAACGAAGACGGGAGAACTTTTCACCAATCATAACTAAGATATGCTTGACTAGAGCCAGTCAAGCTCCACCTAAAAGATAGAAAATAATATAAATTGGCCTAAGAGAGAGGGGATGTTAGGGAAGATACCACCGTCAGGGGAGATACCATCTTGAGGGAATACAACATCCTTAGGACCTCCTGACTCCTGGGACCAGTCGACGGGCTGAGCCTCTCTTCCCCCCCATTAGGATACCTTTGGGTGAGATTTGAACACTTGGTTATAAATCTTTATAGAGTCTTTGATGCTTTTAACGCGTTAATTTCTAGGCTGTACACCTGTAACATCTGTGTATTTCATGCATGCTAGCTTGCTTTTGCAGACAGTCACTATCGCCGGCAATCCAAAGAACCTGTGTACCTGTTGCTGTAATAAATCACACTTGATTGCATTGTTATAGCTCTCATTAAGTGCAACTAGGGTAAGGGTGGTTATACGTTATTGGTGAATCCATGACTGTGATAGTTCAGTGTTCTGAATCCAACCAGACCCCTAACAGTTAATGCGTTATTGGTGAATCCAACTGGACCCCAGACGGTTAATGTGTTATTGGTGAAATCTATGAATGTGATAGTTCAGTACCCTGAATCTGACCGGGCCCATAACGGTTAATCAGCTACACCCCTTAACACAACAACAGTACAAAAAGGACATTAAACTGTTGGAGACTGTCCAGAGGAGGCTGACAAAGATGGTAAAGGGCCTAGAGGGGAAGACATATGAGGAGCGGCTGAGGTCACTGAGCCTGTTCAGCCTGGCTGAGAGGGTACCTTATCACAGTCTACAACTTTCTCACGAGGGGGAGTGGAGAGGCAGGCAACTTATTCTCTGTAAATACCAGTAATGGGACCCACAGGAATGGTGTTAAGCTGAGGCAGGGGAAGTTTAGGCTTGACATCAGGAAGAGGTTCTTCACCGAGAGGGTAGTTGCACACTGGAACAGGCTTCTCAGTGAAGTTGTCACTGTACCAAACCTGTCTGAATTTAAAAAGCGATTGGACTGTGCACTTAGTCACATGATCTAAACTTTTGGTAGACATGTGCGGCGCCAGGAGTTGGACTTGATGATCCTTATGGGTCCCTTCCAACTCAGGTTATTCTATGATTCTATGATTCTATCAACCAGGTCCCTTTTCGCAGGGCAGCTTTGCAGCCACTTTTCCCCCAGCCTGTAGTGTTGAATGGCATCATTTTACCCCAAGTGCAGGACTTGGCACATAGCCTTGCTGAACCTCATACAGTTGGCCTCAGTCCATCAATCCAGCCAGTCCAGATCCGTCTGTAGAGCCTTCCTACCCTTGGAGAGTAGGAAGGAATCTTGTCTTGATGCTTCTTAGAATCTTAAAATCATTAACGTCGGAAAAGACCTCTAAGACCATCTAGTCCAACCTTTAACCTAGTACTAAAGTTCAACACTAAACCATGCTGAATCCACACATTTTTTTAAGACCTCCAGGGATGGTGACTCAACCACTTCCCTAGGTAGCCTATACCAATGCTGTACAATCCTTTCAGTAAATATTTTTTTTTTCTAATGTTTTTTTCCTAATTCTTCTTGAGTCTTTACCTTTTATGTGTTTATGTATACCAGAAGGTTTCAAACAGTAACATGTATTAACAATAACATTCACAGAAACATATCACAGAAGATACATAGTTAAAAGCTGAAGTATTTTCACAATAAGGAATTAGATGCACATAATTTGCTTAACTTTCTGTAGCAGTAACCTTACTTCTTATATTTATCCAGAGACTAGAAGAGAGTTCTGGTTTGTTGCAATTTGTGCAAGTAATTAAGATAACTATTGATGAAAGATTAGCATGTCCTGATTAGCAGTAAATTGGTTTATATTGCAATTCAACACACTGGGTATGTTACCCATACCTCAGAAGAAGAAATTTATTTCATTATTTCTCCTTCATAAAGGAGAAAGTTATCTAGAAGATATTTTACTTGTAAAGGTCTTTTGTGATACATTTGCAGTTACATAATTGGTGATTTTACCCTGAACATTTCTGTACCAACTGTTCTGTATCAACTCAGTCTAGCCATTATAGGATTTTGTTCCCATAACCACACTCTACACTTCATATCAGTTCTGACCTTTGTTGACAATGAGACCATGCTGTTGCAGAGCTTTGGAAAGATCTGATGGCAAAATGTCAAAACCAAATGGATTGTACCATGTCTCTTGCAATGACTGAGAGAAACTGCAGTTCCCTTTCTATACCTTTTTCTCCTCTTTGCTTTCTTCTTGCAAGTTCTCCCAAACCACTAATCAATTTCCCAGTCGTTACACATTTCATCCAAGACAGATAGAAAGGGAGTGAAATATTATTTCTTATACAAAATGACCACTGAAACATTTTTCAGTGAACCATCAAAACAGTTTACATCCAGTGTTTCAGGAGAGCATGATTTATGCAATTTTTCAAAAGCTGTCTCCAGAGGTGTTTGTTCTTCACATCCCTTCAGGATACAGTGAAGTCATTGAATTCATTGCCAGACTTCAACTATTTCAAACCCCACAAAACACTGCAAAACCAACATTTTTTTTTTCTCTTTTAATTGCCTCTCTAGTTTAGATATCCCAAATATTTAAAATCTTTTTGTTTCTTTGAAGAAGAATGAATCTGAAGATCCAATGAAAAGTACATAACTTCTATATTTTTCCACCTATCCCACTAGCAAGAGTAACAAAAAGTTCACAGCTTTAGGTACCAAATAAATCATTTTAAAGTGGTGCACCAAGCTTTGAGTTTTGTTGTTGTTGTTGTTTTAATGCATATTGGTAAATTAGCAAATTTTATCAGGTGTGTTCAAAGAATCTCAGTGACCACTCCAAACAAGTTGCCATTCCTTAAGTGTTATCTCACTCTTTGGTATGTAGCAATTAAACTAATAGAAAAAATTATTCAATCTTAGTGAAACTTATCTCAGCTTGAAGTTAGTTTTTGATCATAATTCCTACTTTGAGAAATCAATAGGAAGCTAGTGAGCATTGTGTCCATTCCAAAAAGTTTTAAAATGCTGTGTTCCTACTCTATAATAGTCTATTTCATATCCACATAATCTGTGCTACAGTCAAATAATTCCAGTCTGCTTAATGATGGTATTTTCTGAACACTTCAGAGCTGTCAAACAAACACAGTACATTTTAATACAGTTATGCTGAAAATACTTTTTGAATGCTCAAGGGTCTGGGAAATAGACGAAAGTTAGAGAAGAAACAAATAATGACATAAAAACTAAAAATGGGCATTAAAGTGGCAAATTGCTTGTATGCCTTTTGTATCTGGAGATTAGTGCTCCAGTCCTTCATTAGGACCCATAGTGAAAATAATTTTTGTGGCTTCAGTCTGATTCCCAGAATGCAGTTTATCCACATTACAGATTTTGCTGTACCATTAAGAATGGCATCTATTTTTCTCCTAAAGAAAGGTGTGGAACAGGAATAATGGGACACTTCACAGACCAGGATTGATATATGTTGGCAGAGCAATGTGTGAAGGTTGTAGGCCTGTAATAGCCAGAGGATTAAGTATGGATTAAGGTGCACTAAAAGGAGCTACTGAGAACTCTGTTAGATCTCTGTTTGAACAACAGTGCTAATATTCAGACCTTAGCTTCATGAACACCACTTATATCGGTATAGCAATTAACAATAATAAATTAATTTAACCTGAAGACAAGGAGCCTATGGTACTTTATCTCATACAAGACTGGGTGCTGCAAATCATAAAAAGATTACACATTTAACTGAGCCTGATCTAGAAGTGCAATAAAAGTGAAAATGAGCTACATTTTAGAAATATTGCAACAATAATAATATTAAACAAATACAATTAGGGTTTATTCAGTATTTGTTCCAGAAGCTGTACAAAGGTGAGGCTCCTACATAAGAACTATCTTGATTCATCACAGTTAATAATCCCAAGGATTTTTAGGAGTGCACTCTTGATCAATGTTTTTTACATCACAAAGCATGTTGTTGGAGCATATTTTTCCTTTGTTCTCTTTTGGCATTTATTTCAAGTTTAATCTTCTTGCACTAGCTTCTTCTCTCCTGTGGGCTGTTTGTATTGTTCTTCAGATATTCATATTGTTATCCTTTACAATTAGTTCAACTTTCACTCCATCCAAGATCTTCTAAATGACAGAGTTGATCCACTTGTGAATGTAACTGTAGAAATTCCCAGAGGCTGAATTTTTTAAATGGTCTCTCATATGTCATGGGTACCATGTTTCCCACAAAATCTTCTGACATTGCTTGCACCTCAAGCATTAATAATAATAATAATAATAATAATAGTAACAACAACAACAAAATGTTACATCCTGAAGCTTGGAACAAGAGCAACTTTATGGTATTGTCACTGGTGTTGTCACCTACTCACTGTCATGGGGCAGTAAGTTTTGGGTTCTTCTGCTCCTGAAGGATTTCTTGGGGTCTCCAGAAAATCTCTTGCTGGTCAAAGCAGTAGCAATGAAGCACTGAATATTCCAAAGACCAAGAATGTACCTTAGATCAGCTAGAAAATTATGACTGGCTGACTGTGGTACAAAAGGAAACAGTGAGTTGTAGCAAGTTTCTCTTACTGTGATGTCCCATTTGGAGATTATATACCAGAAGACTCTAACTAGATCACATTTGCAAATAGAATCGTAGAATCATAGAATCATAGATACTTGCAGAAACCTTATTTTTTTCACATTCTTGCAAGGTAAAGCATATCCTATACAATGGATTCCATACATTCCATACATAAACACTTTTTTTTCCTACCAAAAAGCATCATTTTGACATCACCTCCCACTTGCAGAGGAAAAGAGCCTTGGTATTTTTACGATTTGACCACAAATTCTGTCTGAAACACTAATTCTATATTATCTGCTTCTGATATTGCTTTCAATAGGGCCAACAGTTTGTTCTCTGAAAGCTGGAACTTGTTACCATAGCAGTTAAGCTGGAGCATTGGCTAAAGGTTAATTTGTATTCCACCATTCTGAAGCATGACTAGATTCATTATGGAAAGGTTGCAAAGAATTAATCTTACTTCCTTTTGTCAGGCAAACAAGATATAAGGCAAGAGCAACAGCACTGCAATGGGCTTGTAACAGAGAGGACAAGAGGAAGAGGTGGGAGGAAGTATGAAAGAGGAGGAAGGGAACTATTGATCTCCAAGACCTGAATGTACTGATATTTGATGAGTTTGGCCATCAGCAACAAAAGTTGATCTTTCCCATGTCCTTTGACTTTTACAACTAACATAGTCTTCCTACTTGAAAAGAAAAATAAAAGCAATTAATTTGAGAAAACAAAATAATTTATTGGGCAATTCTGTGGAAGGATTTTTTTTTATGCTCTTAAAACTAAAATATTCTCCATAAACTTCTATACTCTGAAACAAACATCTGATAAAGAGAAAAAGCTGTTAAAATGAAACATTTTCCTTGACAGCAAGGCTTCACACTGAGCATGCCTCTGCTATAGTACCAGCTGTGAAATGTTTTGCATGAATTCAAGAAAAAGCCTAATCTTCCAGTCATTGGTATTTTGCTTATGCATTCAGCATACATTATTCTTGTTTCTATCATTATTATAGAATGTGGTTTAAAAACTAGCTTTGTCTTTGTTCAGTGACAATGGCTTGAACAGCTTAGAGATTGAAAATGTATTTTCATCCCTTATTTGAAATTCAAAGACACAATCTTTCCTACAATGAGAGATTTCAAATGGTATTTGAAAGGAATATGGAAAAATACATACAATTATAAAAATACCATACTATATATTTTTTATACATACTTTGGTTATTCCTGGTGGATCTCTACAAAATACTCACAATATAATCTTAGGGTAATATGACTTTTTCTCTACAAATAAAATACAGCAGAAGATGTCAAAGGGCAAATATGTAGTGCCTCTTTTTGCCAATCCCAAGCTGATGTATGTGCTCTCATGAAAACCACAGGAGGCTTATGGACTTGACATTAAATCCAGGGAAACTTCATGGGCTTTGACAGATAGCTTCATTCCATCCTGAAACAGACTTGTGGCAATTTTACTTCTAGGGCCAAATTCATCTTTAGTATGGAGTTATTGAGATCAGTGATCTTTTATATGGGATAAATTAGATAACTATGACCTCATGTTATTCCACGGGGAATTTGGTACTTTTGAAAAACAAGTTGTTTCCATCATTTTCCCATTAATAAGAATGCAAAGTCGTTTGTTTGTTTGGTGTTCCTCTCCTTCTCCCTGCTCCTCCCTCCTTCCCCCCCATTAGTTTAATATTAGTTTAATATCTTACATTTGCCTGAAGCAGAGGAATCAGAAAAACATAGAATTTTAGCTCCTGCATCATTAAATAAAACTGTATCAGAATGGCTCATCTGTGAGAGGGTTTTTCTCTAATGATGGCAGTAGAATGCAGTCAGTTCACTGTGCTGTGCATGGATGTGAGCTGGAACACTGTTCTGTCTAACTGTGAGAAAAGCTATTTCCCAATGTAACTTGAGTGAAATCAGGTTTAGGCAATTATGTGTAGCTCAGAAGAAAGTATATTATTGTAACATTTCAAGAGATTTTTGCAGTGTTATGGAATCTAGTTAGTTACAGACGCACTCTAGTCAAATACTGACATACTTCAGTGCTTACACTGACTGCTGCTCCTAACTTATTATAGTTTGTCCTTGAAATATTAGTCAAGCAAGATCACTGCATGTATTGGAAGTGATAAGCATTAGGGTTGTATTTCTTAGTTCAACATCTACAGAGAATTTTTTTCAGGTAATTAATTTTTTTTTCAAATTAATTTTGAAAGATTATATTCCAGAATAAATTAATATTATTTATACTATTTTTCCTACATATTTATGTAAGTTTTTTGGAAAATAAAAAAAAAAAGGAGAGGAGAGGAGAGGAGAGGAGAGGAGAGGAGAGGAGAGGAGAGGAGAGGAGAGGAGAGGAGAGGAGAGGAGAGGAGAGGAGAGGAGAGGAGAGGAGAGGAGAGGAGAGGAGAGGAGAGGAGAGGAGAGGAGAGGAGAGGAGAGGAGAGGAGAGGAGAGGAGAGGAGAGGAGAGGAGAGGAGAGGAGAGGAGAGGAGAGGAGAGGAGAGGAGAGGAGAGGAGAGGAGAGGAGAGGAGAGGAGAGGAGAGGAGAGGAGAGGAGAGGAGAGGAGAGGAGAGGAGAGGAGAGGAGAGGAGAGGAGAGGAGAGGAGAGGAAAGGAAAGGAAAGGAAAGGAAAGGAAAGGAAAGGAAAGGAAAGGAAAGGAAAGGAAAGGAAAGGAAAGGAAAGGAAAGGAAAGGAAAGGAAAGGAAAGGAAAGGAAAGGAAAGGAAAGGAAAGGAAAGGAAAGGAAAGGAAAGGAAAGGAAAGGAAAGGAAAGGAAAGGAAAGGAAAGGAAAGGAAAGGAAAGGAAAGGAAAAAGATGCTTAGATGGTACTAAACTGAATTAATGAGAGAAAATAAACTTATAGGTTAGGACTTACTTTTTTATTATTTTTCCTTTTGTAGATTCCAACTAATGGTATGGCCAGTTGAATAAAAAAGAAATTCCTGTTACCGCAGACATCTCTGCTTCTAAGGTTACTTGCCTTTAGTACTGCAATGTTTCATCAGAAATAATTCTAAGGAAGGCAAATTTAAGAACATCTCCAGGTTTTTATAGTCTCTCTGTTATTGATTCTAGAAAAAAAAAAAAAAAAAAAAAAAAAAAAAAACAATCTGCTCAATTTTACAATTGTTTTAATATTCTCCAAGCTCAATGTAGCTACATGGACTATTGAATTTGCTATCAGGCTCCAGAATATGTCCTAACATGCCTTGCCTCTACATATAAAGATGTGTCTGTGCCTGTGCAGACATGACTGCATGTAGCAGTCCTCAAGGTGACATCTACCACCACAGATTTGCATCCCACTCCTATACTTCACTGTTCACCATCCAGAGGAGAGGTTGTTATTCTAGTGCTAATTAATTACTTCTCCTTCCCTCCCTATTGCCACAGCAAATGTCATTCCACCTAGATAGCCTTTTTAAAACAAAAGGAATAAAATACATACAAATATCTGCAAAACATTTCAAATATGACCCAGCTCAGGGGTTGGGGGGGGAGAATTGTCTTCTACAATTCTCCAAATTGTTGAAGAAAATGGGTTTAGTTGGTGTGAAATTGTGCTGTCTGCCAGCATTTTCACTCATTGCTTGTAACAGACTGAGGGGGAAGGGGCAGACAGATTAAGGAGGAGAAGGGAGTGCTGTTCACAAGTCATTTACTTCACTGCCTTTAAGAAGAGGAATGGCAGTGAATACTGACTGACTGGCTTTCATGTGATTAGGGAAGTCTCCTACTCAGGATGCAATTCTTGGTTATGGGCTTTCATATGAATTGAAGAAGTTCCTGTCCAGCATATAAACCTTGATTACTTTTTATGTCCACCTGGCATGACATAAAATCTGCTTGGAGGCCATTTTAGCCCAGAGTAAACTGTGTGATGCAAAGGGAAATTTAATACGCTTGAAAATTGTAACTCAGATCGGGAGTTGTGTAATATGGCCACGTAGTCACAGTAAGCATCTTTCTGAAAAAAAGAGGAAAGGTATTTATATGGTCTAGTTTCTGACATGCAAATTCAGGTGTCAGAGGTCAAGAGCAATGGAGCTAAATAGATCAGATGCAGAAAGGTTAACTCAGTACCTAGCACAGCAGATAGGTTTCACAGAGTGTTATTCAAGATGGAGTTTTCTCAAGTTTTTCTCAGAAAAAATTGTTGATTTTACAGTGATCTTTCACAGTCTCTTCCTTTTGTCATCTTTCCAGCTGTGCTCTTTCTCCTTCAAAGAGCATTGCCAGCCCACTGCAGCTGGAATGCCATGTGCATCCCTGCTTGTACTATTTGTAAAGGTAGTCCTCTTTCCTTCATATGCTTTAAAAATGTCAAATGTGATAGGGTATATGTAGTAGTCATGAGATAAAAAAAAAAAAATTAAAAAGAATTTCTAAGTATATTTCTGTGAATTGCTAACAAAAATAAAGAAAGTTAACATTGAAAAAAAAAAAAAGGAAAAGGAAAAGGAAAAGGAAAAGGAAAAGGAAAAGGAAAAGGAAAAGGAAAAGGAAAAGGAAAAGGAAAAGGAAAAGGAAAAGGAAAAGGAAAAGGAAAAGGAAAAGGAAAAGGAAAAGGAAAAGAAAGAAATCACATCTGTCCAAGGACACCACTATATCAAGGAAGAATAATTTGCTTTGTCCTACCTCAGGGTTAAATGCTCACTGTTGCTTGGGAAAGCTTGTGTTTCTTTTGTGCTGTGTATGTCTGTGAATGTTTTATGAATCTAATTGAGCTTAGGAATCAAGTTTCTTAGACAGACACAGTTTATTCAGAAGAATAAAGATACAGCAGAAAGTTATTGATTTTTGAGGAAACTACGCCTTGTGAAAAATTAACCAGACATTCCTTCCAAATCAATACGATTACCCTTGCTGTTTCAGGACTTCTTAATCTGATCCATAGAGTGTTTCCAGTGCAAAATAGTCTGTACAGTCATTTCTTTCATAAAAGCTGATTTCTGCTGTCCTCGTTATCTAAATTCATATTTCCTACAAGCATGGGGGTGCACGAATGCATGTCTCTGGTGTTCATGAGAAACAGGGAGGCTGTTATTCCATGTCTAACAGATTTAGAAGTATAACAAATGCAAAAATTTTTGTCATAAAGGCAAAGTCTCCTTCTACTGGAAGAATTTAAAAAATAATAATAATAAAAATTATACTTCTTTGTGATATTTAAAAGCTGATTTTGAGGAAGCAATACTAGGAGATTGAAAGTCTGTTCTGTCTCAATTTCCAGGGATGTCTCTCTTGAAACCATCACTAAAGCTAGCAGCTACAGGTACAAAATCTTGGTACAATTTGTGATATCCAAACCAGAAACAGGATGCAGTTGCTTATCCACTAAAGAAATTTCAGTTAGTAACTGACAGCTATATAACTTTCAGTGAGAGAAGGGAGTTGCTTTATAGATATCGAGCAATTATTTCCTTGCTGTTCATGAGCATTGTACTATAACTGCTCTACTGTTTCAAAATTACATATTTTAAAAATTACATTTATTTGAGTTTACCTCACAATCATTTTATGTTAGCTTTCCTGAACTTTGAGAAAGCATGAAATTTGTTGGCTGTGAAATAACTTCATCATGTCAACAAATTTTCTGCAAGAAAGCTTTGCTTCTTGTTTAATATCTTAATATCTTCTGTGACAGCAGTGATTTTACACATCCTCATTTCTCACTTTGCTAAGACTACTGATGTTTTCTATTTGATAATACCCATTTGATATACCCATTGATCTATTTGATAACACCCATTTGATAATACCCAATGAATAAAACCTGTCTATAATGACAGAAACAAATAGAATCACTAGCAGCTTTTACCTATATTTGATATAGGACCAGAAAAAAAAAATGCTTTTCTGCTACCTTTTTTTTTTTCAGTATTAACTTATTAATCACGCATGGATTTACTTCTATATATTAATCATTAGTGTGTCAAACACTTGGTGGGGACTGGACCCTCTACTGGATGTTCATAACAGATTAGTCTAATTGGAGTCTACAGGATTTGGCTTGGGTTAAAAAAAAAGAAAAAAAAAAAAAAAAAAAGCACTTTTGACTGACCCTTGGTACATGATTCCAGTAGGAGTATATGCAACCTACAGACTAAACTCTTGTCAAAACATGTTTTCCTGACCTTTTTGAGCTATATCCCTGTCAGATCTCATGAGACAAAACAAAATTACACCTGCTTAGATTATAAACCTCTAAAGACAGTCAGGTTCATTCTTCAGATCTGATGGATATTTCTGGAACAGATCTCCCATCTATTGTGGGAGAAGTCCAACCTGAGAAGATACAATTCTACCTTAGGTGACTTCTTAGGCATTTTAAATTTCTGCAGAACTTTTGCTAAGTTGGTAGTGTAGGAGTGTTGCTGTTTAAACACAACACCTCCTTGATTAATTAAACATCTATATTCAAAAAGCATTTTCAGTCTGTTGAATTATTTTGCACCTTCTTAATTTTCAGCATAGATTAAATGGGATAGCAAGAGCTAAACCATTTGACTTACAAATGGCTGAGTGTGAGTGTTGGGTATAATTTATAGAGTGCTTTGGAATCCATCTGGAAAAAAAAAAAAAAAAGTGCTAAATTAAATGGAATTATTGTAATTATAAACAATAAGATTTATAGATCAAAAAGATTCTATTGTGTCTGTGTTTTTGATAAGTCCCTAAACTACTATAAAAAATAAACTACCCTCTGATATGGGAATATAGGTTTTGGCTGGGAAAGGCCAGAAAGATCCGGTAGAGTGCAGATAACTTGTAAAGTTCAGATCTTCTTGGAGTAGCGGGTCATATGTCAGGAATTAAGGAAGAGTCTTAGCCTGTCTGGAGAAATTTTACTGTATATAAATAATGTATATGTGTGTGTGTATGTGTATATATTATAAATCGACTACTAAAAAAGAAAAAGGTAAAGTATATATACATTATATATATATTAAAAAAAAAAAAAAAAAAAAAAAAAAAAGATCAGATGATGTATGGAACACCAGAAATAGTCTGCACCAGTAGTATAAAATGGAAAATACTACAGTTCAAAATTTAAAGCCTTCCCAAAATTAAAAGCCATGTAAATAAATAAACAAACAAATAAATAAGAAGGTTTATCCTCTTTTCAAACTGAATCAGAGATTTCCTGAAATTTCCAGTTGAATGGAGGATCCAGCTGATGTTTTGTTTTAAATTAACTTTAATTCTTTATTGAAATTACTCCAGGGTTTACAGAATTTGAACTGCTCAGTGCAGATAAGATCAATTCAGTATCAACTTCCTGCCACAATACACATATATTCTTTATTGAAAGTGTGGATCTTTGATAATGATGTCATTCAAATATAATAACTGATTTAAAAAAATATTTGGGATATCAATGATTCCAGATCATAAGGATATATTTAGAAAAAAAGTTTGAATTTAATTCTTATCATAGGGTTGAAGATTTTTTATTTGTTTTTGCACATTGCATTTTAAATAAGAAAGCTTATAACACAATTATCCAATATTGAAAAAATATATATTTATTTAATAAACTGATGAGTTTGAAAATTTGAGTGACATCATGTTTTCCACAGAGTAAGTCTTGACACTTTTTGGTCTGGTCTTTCTGATTTGCTAAATCATACTTCACAAGCAGGCAGTCTGTGAAGTATACTGACTACAGTCAGAAACAGAGAACCACAATTACAAAAAGGAATGGACTCTTGTACCTTTACAGCATGCCTATATAAAGAAAGTTCTGAGCTGGCTGTCGACAGAGACTATGAAACTTGAAGATAACAAAGCAGCATTGCTGCATTCAGCTTCAGCTGCAACAGAAGACATTCAGAAGTTACACGCTTTTCTGTGCACTTCTCTGTGTTTTACCAATAGCTAATAGAACTGTTGAAGAACTAAAGAGCAGAGCAGAGCAGAGCAGCATAGCATAGCATAGCATAGCATAGCATAGCATAGCATAGCATAGCATAGCATAGCATAGCATAGCATAGCATAGAATAGAATAGAATAGAATAGAATAGAATAGAATAGAATAGAATAGAATAGAATAGAATAGAATAGAATAGAATAGAATAGTTCAGTTGAAAAGGACTTACAAAGATCATTAAGCCCAACTGCCTGACCACTTCAGGGATAACCAAAAGTTAAAGGATATTAATGGCATTATACAAATGCCTGTTGAACACTGACTGGCATTTCACATAGTGAAATGTCTCATGCCTGTTCCAACGTTTGACCACCTTCACAATAAATAAATTTTTGCTAATATGTAGTCTGAACCTTGCCTGGTGTGGTCCTGTGCCACTCCTATATGTCAAACAAACAAACAAACAAAAAGGACAGCTTTAGTTAAAAGCTAAACTTGATCCAATGATGCTATAAAGACATTCACAAAAAGTGCAATTTATAGCAAGGGAGAAAGTGGAGGATAGGAGGCAAAAAATAATTAAAAAAAAAAAAAAAAAGTTATGAAGTACAGTAAAGTAAAAAAAAAAAAAAAAAAAAAGCAAACACTAAAGATGTTGTTGATTATTAACCCTAAAAAAATTTTGAGAAAAAGAATTTCTGCTTTGTACATTAGGTGTGCTAAATGGAAATGCTGAAATTGTTGAAAATGATGCAGAGCTGGCAGATGTGTTTGATAAATATGTCTGCAATACACAGAAAAACATAGCATGTTTTTCTTACATGTAAGTACATATAAGAAGATGTGTTTTTAGCAGCTGATAAGCATAAGCATCAAGCACTGCTTAAAAAGATTTCATGGTGATACTAATATTTCATAGCAATAAAACAATGTTACAGATGTGCCAGGATGAAGGAAATACAAGCAACATAGCCAGGATATTTACAGTCTGGCTAGCATGACAACATGGTATCTGGACAGAATAATGGAAGAGGTAATTCTGTAATGAGTTAATAAAGAATGAGAGGATAGGGATATGATTAATGCCAGTCAAAATAGTTTTATGGAAAATAAACCTTGTCAGACAAACCTGATTTAATTCTTTTATGGGATTACATGTTTAACAGATAAGACACTGTTCTAGACTGAGTATATTTAGAATTTTGTGAGACTTTGACTTAAACAATATGACATTCAAATCTTTTAAAATTACCTTTATAATAAAGCACATGTTAAGTGGAATAAAAAGTAGGTGTTGATGAGGACTCATCAGTGATTAAGAATGTTTTCAGAGGAGCCAGTATTCAATCTGACACTATTCAATATGTTTTTATCCATGATCCAGAAATAAATATTAAAATGCTGCTGGGAAAAAATATATATATTTTTTAGGTGACAGATGAAAAGAGTGATAAATAACAGTGAGGGACAGGTTTACACTAGAGAAGTATATCACTGAGCAGCATAGGGTTATTAGAACAGCAAATCTGTGCACCTCTAACAAGGGATTCCCAACAGCACTACTACATAAGGGTGGTTTTAGAATCCTTGACACTAAAGGGCTATATAGGCAGTACTGGAAAATATCTCAAAGTGAAATGTTGCTATTACCAAAAAGCTCCTGACATTCTTCAACAGAAAGCAAAGGTGGTGAATGACAATTTCAGAAGAATTTTGCTGTCAGTGCTTCTTAACAGATACTCAAAAATGAATGACCATGTACAAGAGTCTCAAAATTATACTAAAGACCAAAAGTGTAAAGAGTTGAATGTGTGTAAATTCTCAAAAATAATTATAAGAGAGCAGAATAGTCAAAATGTACATTCAGCAAGACAGAAAAGAATTAAGAGTCAGTGATTATAAGATAAAAATAGAAAAATTCAAAGGAGAACCAAAAAGGTCATTAGCCATTTCTACTGAAAAAAAAAAAAAAAAAAAAAAAAAAGAATGGCTACTCCATCTCTTATTTATATCAAAACTGGTAGATTTGTCAGGAGAAGTCATGTAGTCTACCAGACCACCTATTCGGCTAAATTGAACACAGCCTTCAGGGGAGAAGGGGGAAGGGGGGGGAGGGGGGTGTTATTTTGCAGCTTATTAGTTATTGTGTTTTTTTCAGATTTTATTTTAACTAACTGCTTATATATGAAAAGATCTATTAACTATATCTTTCTTTGGTCTGTATTTTATATTTATCTGTTCATCTTCAGTCATCTTGTCAACTAAAATATTCATTTTTGCAGTGCAACAGTTTATCCTAGTATGTCTTAACCAATATGTTTGTACTTTTATTTTTTTTCCCAACCCAGAGCATGTCGTTAATGTCATGGTTTGCATGTTGCTCAATTACCACCTAAACTTTGGATAAGCAAACCTAAATCCTTCCATGTTACTCAGATATGCACTAATATTGGGGTCTTTGTTCAATGCAGACATATATTTTGTATTAGTTTTCAAATGAGCAGTCTGAAAAAATTAGGGTAAAAATATTTACCTTCAGGAAAAATAAAACCTCACCAAATGGACTAACCACTCTGTTGAAGTTACATGCAGAAAAGAAAAATCAGTGAAAAGTAACATCCAAAGCCTACAGCCTTGACCAACTCTTTATTTAAAACATGTTTTCTCCCCTCACCCATCCACTTTCAAATAAATTTGTATGCATCAAATTATCTAATCTAACTAGTTCTTAGCCTAGCTAAGAGATCTCCCAAATGCATCCAGATACTGAAAAGTCAGCTTAGAATTTTATTGGATCTGGTAGTTGTTACAGCAGCTCTCAATCCAAACTCATTTCTAGAGTCAAATCTCCTTTTTACATATTTTTATTTTTATTTTCTTATTCATCAAATGAATTAACTTGAAAGGAAATAAAATGTTTTTAGGATACAAATTCATGACTCAAACATAAAAGAAGTTTCATGCCATACATTCAAGATTAATGCGAAGACACAAATATTCCTGAAGAATGATCTCCAATAACAGATATAAAAGGATGTGTTTTCACAACCAGAAACGTATGAAATAAGTTTGGAATTAAAATATATATTAACTTCGATCACACCCAGACTTCAAATTCTCCAAAATAAAACATAAATAGCACTTCCTTCTGATTTTTTTTTTCTGTGTATATTAATCCTATTTTAGTCTGTAAATCTTTGTAAAGGAAAATAATATTTCAGTGGGAAATATTTCAATCACTTTAGTTTTCAATCACTGTTTTGGTAGATTAATTATTTTATATCTTTTTTTAAAGGTAGGAGAAGAAGGTAAAAAAAGTGTTATTTAGGCACATTTACTCTAGTAAACATTCCTTTTTAGTGGTTAAGATATAAGCAGGGGAAATTGCATTGAAATTATAGGCATATAAATACATTAATAAATGGAACAGAATGTACTTATTCAATGACAGTTGTAATCCTTTGCACTTCTGTAGCACTTCCATCTTGAAATCTCCATTAACAAAGACTGGACCCCATCCAGCAGTGCACTTAAACAAGTGTTTGACTGGAGGCATTAGACCAATTGTATTTAGGTGTTTAGCTGGAGGAGTAATCATCATTTCAGAATAACAAATTGGGCAAGCCTGTTACAGATGTTGCTGTCCAGTTTTACTTCAGGACAATTCTGATGATTTCAGTGGAGATTTGGACTAGAAACAGATTATAAGCACAACAACAGTAAAACAAACAAAGCAGGGGTACTTCTCAGTTGCCACAGGCAGCAACCAGAAACATGCAGTGCTGCCCAAGGTGCTACCTAGACCAAAAGAAAAAGAGGTCAATAACAGGAAACTGTTTTAAATCCCATTTGAAGTTAAGGAATTAGACTCAGAGGTTTTCAGAGGTGTTGCTCTTCACAAGATTCAAAACACAAAAGACTCTCATTTATTTTCTCTTTCAGAGCAGCTTGTCTAGAGGAAATGGTACTCAACTGAGAAATGAGTGACACAGATTAACTCCTCTCCCAGGATCCAAGAGAACTACACATTTAATTCACATGCACCCACACTCTTCCCACTTTGTATTTGACTATTTGACTTTTCTGCAACCAATTCGAGTGCTGCTAAGTCAAGTTGTCTCCAGGATTCTTCCCTCTTAATAATATCCTTTAAATGAAGTGCAAATATTAAAAAAAAAAAAAAAAAAAAAAAAAAAAAAAAAAAAAAAGACTAAAATACAGGCAAAGGAAGCAGTAATGTTGTTATATGTTGTTATTCTTCAGGTCACTATGCTGGAAGTGAAGATTGTTAACAACTGTTTGATAAAAACAAACAGAGAATCATCATAGTCTTTCTGAAGCTGTCATGTTTTGTATTTGTAAATTTTTCCTACAAGATTAGTCTCCTTTCTCTGATATGAAAGGCTTCAAATTTTCTTTAGTGGAGCTTTTGTGTCTGCTTTTTAAGTTCCTGACAGAAGCAGGAAGACAGATAATGTACTGTAGTTTATCTCCAAGAGTAGCTATTTAGCTGCCCAGAGGTCCCTATGGTGAGGGCAGAATTACTTCCATGGGTTGATTTACTTAGCAAAAATAAAAATATCTATGAAAATCACTGTTCTGTGAACCTACATCACCTGAGCACTAGAGTAGGAGCCTTTGAACAGCAATCTGGACCTGCACCCTTCAGCTCCTGATGCTTTTTTAGAACACCCCTATCCAATTTGTCAGTAAAGAAAATTATGTCCATGTGGCCTTCTTATACCTATTATTATGAACTTGTGCATACTGTAAGAATACACAGTCCTCTAAAATATTATCTGTTGCTATCCACCGCTGAAGAGAAGCTAGAGAAGCCGTAGCAAGTTTTATATTCCCTACAGTACCAGGAAGCCTAGCAGTTATAAAAAGGTCAGCAGCAAACTCCTTAAAGGGTTTTTTACTGCTGCCTAGATACCCACCGAGAGTTTTATTTTGATAGGTCTGTAAGCAAATTAAATGCATCTATTTGCATATTGTTACAAAAGTGTAAAACCTTTATAGTGTCTAATAAAAATTTACACAATAACATAAACTTGATACATATCCAGTGCTTGTATAATTGAGAGATGATAGAGAAACTACACTCACAATATCAATTTCTTTACAATTCTTTTCAATTTATTTACAATTTTGAGTAACACCATTAGTCACAAACATATGTTGTTGTAAAACATTCAATAACATTCTCTCCTCCCACACACTTCTAGATCTAAATCTCAATGCAATTCAGCTGGTCTATCATTTGTGATATTTGTCAAGTCAAACACAGAGAAGGATACATTTGCAAGTGACCTGTAACCAGGAGAAATGTCACGGACTTTTCTGACCTTCTTGGGGTAATTTTGTTATTTATAATGACAGCAAAATTGATTTCTGAAGAAATAATTGTAATGTCAAAATTATGCTATAACGAAAGCTTACAACTGGAGCTGCAAATGAACCATGGAAGTAGAAGTATTAAAACTGGAAGTGCAGACTGTCATACATTTTCTGTTCGATTCAATTAGGACAAATATATTGATCTAGAACAATTGGATAACCAACATCCAGAAATATAAAAGTTAAAAACAGATCATTATGTATCCATAGATTTTTGTATTGGCAGTGAACATAGATCTTCTTTGGGAGAAAGAAAGGAGAAGGGAAAAAGTCACGTGTATTTATAGTTAATAGGTAATAACAAAAGGAAATTGGGCCCCCCAAAAAGAAAAAACAGAACAGGAGAAAAACTTTGCCAGTAAATTGATGGCAATGATCAATATAACCCCCTAAAACTATTTAAAGTTATTATAAGGCTTCTACCTCCAACTTTAAAATTAGCTAGTATTAGCTTGTATCGGTAGCACAAGTGGCACTAAGTACTGAATGAGGCACTTCATGGATGTAGATGTAAACTGAAGTCTGTAGCTTAGTCTTACAGCAAGGCAGTAGATAGTACTATCTTTTGAGCAGTCTTTCAGCTGGTTATAGTGTTTTTAGCCCTTGTTTTACAATACAAGTTCTCTCCACTTCCTTGTGCTTGCTCTTCGTATCTGTAAAAAGGTGGTAATGATACATTCCTTATGACTTAGTGCTATGAAAATTTACTGAGAGGCACTCAGAGTGATTCATGCTATAAAGATGTCAAATAAACAAAGACTATGATTCAGACTCAAAATGATAGATTTAACTTTCCTGAATAATAGTAGATTTTTTGGTGTTAAATAAATTTGTCATGAACACCTGTTATGATGTTATATTTGCAGAACTGGAATCCTGCAAGAAAATCTGTATTCCTACTTTCTGGCAATGTACTTCTATTATGTCTGGGAAAATGCTGCATGCACCTAACTGCTGTTGCAGTAAAATGATTTAAAATGGGCCACTTGTGCTTGCTGAGAGATCTAATGTTCCAGATTGGGTCCTCTTTCATTTCTGAGCAAAAAGGAAACCTCATTTGTGTTTTGCTTTTAAAATAATCTTTCTGGAACTATAAGCAGTTTGTTTCTTACCAATCCAAAACTGTGGATCTAAACTACCTAAACTGTCTGTGATTAGAAACAAATAAAATCTAATTGCTAGGTATTGCTAATGCATTCATTACTGTGACATCAAGGCTGCATCTCAGTGGTAAGAGAATTGATTTTAAATTTTTCAATCTATTGTAGACTTTTTTTTACATTCTCTTTGAAGCTTTTCTTTTATTTTCTAATAAAAGCTAAAAATCTCTAGCTGTAAAAGAATGAAGAAGTCTGTTCAGTTCCTTTCCAAATTAGTGTTGTTACCACCTGCTGAATTACTGTTATTCACAAAGCTACCTTAACTGCCCTGAATGTGTTTTCAATTACTTTGTATGTTATAAATGTCAAGGGAAAGCAAAAAGGACATGCATTTTTGAACAAATGACCCAACCTCCCTTACTAATGTAATTTTTGAATCCAGACTTTGAGTGCATTCGGCTGTACTTATGAAGTTCTCTAGGAGGGTTGCTTATTAGTTTTCAGGCTTCGGCTGTCTTCCTGCTTTTACATTCCTCTATGAATGCCATGCCATCTATACATCTAGAAAGGAGAGATGACTTGAATTAATCAACTGTCGATATGCAAGTACTTGGTGAGACCTGTGTGAAGGTAATAGGGCCACCTTTTATGTTAGCAAAACATGTTTTTAATGTCTGACTGCTTTTCAGGAACTAAAGTGATAAAACTTGATAGTGTATTTCTTCCATGGAGAATGGAGAAGAAAAGGTGAACATTAAAAAACTTTCAGAATGTCAAGACATTAAACCTAAAAGAAATAGGAATAGGTATTGTGGGTGATCAACAGATTTATAAACATTTCCGGGGAACGAGATGTGATAATTCTTATATTCTTCTAATGTTTTATTGTAATCTAGCCTTCTTATTTCAGGAATTAGTTTGGCTCTCTTATATTGCTATATTTATATGAACACAAATGATATTTTGGGTTAAAGCAGTTTTCTTTCTATTGGTAATCTGGGGCTAATAGTGAACCTAAAAATACATATATCTATAAAATATAATTTTTAATTTTTGTTTCTCAGTGGAATTGTGATCAATCAAGCTGAATTACTACTTTCTTTGTATAATTGTTTTAAAAGCTAATTAAATTCTAATCTAACCTAACCTAACACTGCGTTAGTAACGCCAGGAACAACTAGCATGCACAAAAATGAGGAAGGATGATGTTTGGACCTTACAATCAACAAGTAATCCATCTTTAGTAGAGATGGGTTTGCAGCTGAATTTAAATTTGCAAAGCTGTAACCTTTTAAAAAGGTACATTTCTATTTTATTATTACTAGCAACAGCTACTTGGAGACTTGAATAATCCAAGGTTCAGGTTCAATATAAAAATGATATCTTCTTGCTAGTTCTTATTAGTAGTAGCTTGCCTATTATACAAGAAAGAAGCTGAAAGATCAGATGTTTCAAAAAGACTGACACAGCATATTTTGATTGATCATATTTTGATTGAACCAATGTCTACTCCCACTTCTACTCACTGCCTTTTGTCTTCCACAAGAACATTTAGGAATTATAAAGATTTTTTTCCTTATTTGGGTAAAGAGGTAAAGTCCTCAAATACTTTTCAAGAAGCAAATCTATTTCCATGTTCACATAACTGAAGTTAACAGCATCATGATAGTCTGCCTTTCATACACTGAGAGCAATACTAAAACTGATGAAGACTAACCAGAGAACAAAGGGTCAGAAGCTCTTCATTCTGAACTGAAATCAGGATATGTACAGTTATATACCCAAGACTACTGCCTACATAGTCTATATAGTCCATATAGTCTATACCCAAGAATCAGTGTTATGATTTGAAAAGAGACATCAGAATTAAGGAAATGCTTTCAAAGCATCATCAAATGAGAAGTGTGAGGGGACTTAAAACAGCTGTTCTTCATGATGAAATTGTCACCCTTCAGTATGTGTTTTCTTTTGTAATTATAAATTGTTTATTATAAATGGTTTTGGATCATGGTTTCTCTACAAAACAAAATGAAAAAGAAAAAAGAAAAAAAAAAAAAGATTTCACAGTCTCAACCTGTTATCAGGAGACTGCATTAACCTAGGAGATGAAGAAACAGTCTTCTGAAATCATATCAAAACCTACAGTAAAAATCTAAGACTATTAATTATTTTTAATGCCATTTACCAATTTCAATCTGAATCCAGATGTTAAAAACTCCTTTGCACAGATGTAGTGAATGGAGACCTTGGGACAAGCTGAATGATAGCCTTCTCTCATGTGAAGACTTATTCAATTCATAGAATCATAGAATCATAGAATATCCTGAGTTGGAAGGGACCCTTAAGGATCATCAAGTCCAACTCTCGACACCGCACAGGTCTACCCAAAAGTTCAGACCATGTGCCTAAGTTCACAGTCCAATCTCTTCTTAAATTCAGACAGGCTCGGTGCAGTGACCACTTCCCTGGGGAGCCTGTTCCAGTGTGCAACCACCCTCTCTGTGAAGAACCCCCTCCTGACGTCCAGCCTAAATTTCCCCTGCCTCAGCTTAACCCCGTTCCCGCGGGTCCTGTCACTAGTGTTAATGGAGAAAAGGTCTCCTGCCTCTTGACAACCCCTTACGAGGAAGTTGTAGACTGCGATGAGGTCTCCCCTCAGCCTCCTCTTCTCCAGGCTGAACAGGCCCAGTGACCTCAGCCGTTCCTCGTACGTCTTCCCCTCAAGGCCTTTCACCATCTTCGTAGCCCTCCTCTGGACACTTTCCAACAGTTTCATGTCCTTTTTATACTGTGGTGCCCAGAACTGCACACAGTACTCGAGGTGAGGCCGCACCAGCGCAGAGTAGAGCGGGACAATCACCTCCCTTGACCTACTAGCGATGCCGTTCTTGATGCACCCCAGGATACGATTGGCCCTCCTGGCTGCCAGGGCACACTGCTGGCTCATATTCAACTTGCTGTCTATCACGACCCCCAGATCCCTCTCTTCTAGGCTGCTCTCCAGCGTCTCATCGCCCAGTCTGTACGTGCAGCCAGGGTTTCCCCGTCCCAGGTGCAGGACCCGGCACTTGCTCTTATTGAACTTCATGCGGTTGGTAATTACTTACTTGAGATGATTTTAATTTTGATGTTTGTTTATTTGTTTCCTAGTAAAATGTCCTTTCCATTCTCCATGGTTGTTTTGACATATAAAAATCTACATTTGAAAAAAAGCTAGTTTAGGTTAACTTAAATGCTGACAATTTAAGAAACATTAGATTTAATATTTACAAGATTGTTCATGATCACAATCATGACAGCCTATTACTTTGTAATTAAATTTCTTCCTCCCTCATTAAACTCCATGGAATATTTGTCTCATGATCATATACACAGGAAAGATTTCTGTCCCTTCAGTTACTTTCATGACTATAACAGTAGCCTTGATATTCATAGCCATGACAGTCTGATAATGTCTACGTGTTTCATAGACATTATCTTTCATAGACATTACAAGAAAAAAAGGGTCCCTTTTCACTTAGTTTCCCTCCATTCTCCTCTGATCCTTTGTCTCTGCAGCCCTTGCCAGACAGTTATCGCTTGCTTCCCAACATGTTAACCACATTGCCCAGTTCTGTCAGTCTCAACATATCCTTGTCCTCCCCTTCCTCATGTTCCTGTCTTTTCATGTCATAGCTGGCTGTTGTCAGCAGTAAGATTATTCAGAGTATAAAAGAAACTATCTCTTTTTGCTCCCTTGCAATATTGGCAGAACCAGGCAGTGAAGGAGATCAAAGCTTCCCATTCATTTGCTGCAGTCTAGGGATAGCAAGTGTGAAGTCCTGCTGGCGCTTTGTCACATAGGTGCCATGTGGAGTTTGAGAGCAATTGGTGAGGGTGGCTCTACAGAGAATAGCTTTTCAATTCTTCAGAAGTTAGTGTTTTCTAAATTCACATTCAGATTATACAAGAGCAAACCCACCAGGATGGCATACCTATCAAACTACTCTTTGGACACTGCTATCTGAAGAGAATATAAGTTTCTCAAAAATAATGGAGGTATTTCTCCACACCAAATATAATTCTTCCATCCCTGCCACAGACAATTTCACTCCTAAATTAACCAGTCCAAAACAGAGGGACAGTGTTGTGATAAAAAACCATAACAACATAATTTTGTTTATAGCCCACACAATTTTGAATTTGTTTCTAGTTTAAGGGCTGAGCTCCTGCTTATGTTAAATAATAATAATAATAAAAATAAATATGGTCAATATCCCAGTATAATAGTATATTCTTTTGACATACCATGCAAAAGTACATTTAATAAATAACCAGAAAAATGACAATGAGCTCAAATATTTGTGCTAGGATTAATTTTAGTATATCTGAATCACACCAGATGAAGTTTATCTGAAATTTTTAGAAGAACAAAGTATCCCCTGAGACTCTATTACTTCAAGACTTCAGCTGCATTGGCAACACTTGGGAAACAGCACTGCCCTTAAAGTTCAGATCTCATTAAATAAGTGAGAACTGAACGTGCCTATCTGAAGGGAGAATTTGACCTTTGTTCACTCAGCTATTCAGCTCTCAAGTCAAATGAATACCAGAACAGAAGCAATTTGAATAAATACACTTATAAATGTATAACATATCTGTAAGAGTACACAGGTATCTTCAAAACAACTCCAGTTGTGAATACCAGTATCACTTATTTAACTTATCTGAGTTGGTTTCCATTACCTTAGCTTTTTTTCTACACACAGCTTTGAAGATTTTACATGGATATTATCTAACCAGCTTCTCACACAGTTCTTTTTTAACTTCTTTTATTTAGTTGAAAAGGCACAATTTGTCAAAGGAAAGCAATGCACAACACTGAAATGCTAACTCATTCAAAATGAGCATCTCTTTGGGTGATAGTACCTGGAAGGGAAGAGGAAATCTATGTAAAGACCCCTTCACAAAAAATCCTCTAATGTCCGTCTCATAATATCTCATCTTTCTTTAAAGCCGACACTTTCTGTTTTTACACAACCCTTTTTATTTCAAATGCTGAACAAACTTAAGTCTCCTGTGAAGGACAAAATCTGCAAAAGCTCCTTGGAAAATGATCTTTATTCTATGCAGTGGGATAAAGAGCTGCCCATAAGTGAGATGGGAAGTGTTATCTGGGAACAGTGGGATTTACAGTAAACAGCACTGAAGTTCTCTTCTGAGAATCAGATGAAAACTTTCATGGGAGAATATGCATATTTATGTATTTATTTATTTATTTATTTTCCCCCTAAAATAGTACTATAATGATTTTAAGCACTAAAGTGGCTGTTGTGAACCATACTCAGAGGGAGAATATCAGTTCCTATGAGTTTACATACAGAGTGGGGCAGATGCCTGAAGGACAAAAGAGCCACGAGGCTGAGGAGGGATAGATAGAGTGCCACAGGTTGAGGTATGGAGGTGAGTATGAGACAATGAAGATATAAACCAAACCAAACCAAACCAAACAAACAAACAAAAACTACTCCCCCCCCAAAAAAAAAAAAAAAAAAAAAAAAAGGTAATCACTGGCTTAGATTTCTGGTCTCTTTTGGCAGTTCCTAGTGTAACTGCCCTGCCTTGCTCTTCTGTACAAGAATGTTCACTTGGTTATATGCATTCATTAATCCTTACCATGCCTTTGAGGTAGAAAATAATAATCCTCTTTGAGAGGTGGATAAACCAGGCTCTGAGGCACTGGTGACTGCCTGTTGTTTCCAAACAAGCTACAGCCAAACATTAAACACAATTTCAGACATTTTCATTCTAAACATCAATTGTTATGTGGCAATTGTTTTACACTGTAGCACAACATAGCGTGGAAATAGAAATAACCTATTGTCTGGGTGATCTGTATCAATTCAATTATCTTTGACATCAAAATGCTACAGCAAAAGTCCCCTAAAAACAAACACAGGCATGGGAAACAAGTCACAGCTCATATACAAGTACACATTTTTTAAAAAGAGGAAAATAAATCGTTGTAGTGTTCATATTGCAGATAAAATAATTTCATCGGTTAAATTTAAAAAGACATTTTAATTTTCCAAAGAGATTTAAAGAAAAGTTCAATGATGTTATGATAAGTAATATTTTGTATTAGTATTTATCACAGTTAAAGACAGTTTTCAGTTGTCTTCATGGAAACAATGCTGAAAGAGTCTGTTAATTTTTGGTTAACTTTATTTACTTAGTAACTAAAGTTACTTTGGTTAACTTTATTGACCTATTTAAACTTTATTTACCTATATATATATATATTAAAAAAAAAAAAAAAAAAAGACATTTTCAAATAATACTTTCCAATATAATTAGAATTTCATCAGAAATAAAAATACCAAATACATAATTTGATATGTAGGGTTGTTTCTTATCTATATTGTGTTTTTTAAAGTTCTTATAGTCATGACAAAGAAGAAATATCATTGATTTTTATCTAACAAGATGCATTTTATGTATCTATCTATGCTACATCTTTTTATGCTACATCATCTTGTTATGTGAATTAGGATTAAATCATTCAATTTTTATCATAATGTAAAATATTAATGTAAAATATTAATGTAAAATATTAAGTCTTAATCTGAAGGTAGAGAGAAAAAAAATCTGAAAGTTTTCATTCAAAATGCAGCACAAGTTCTTAGTTTTATCAAAGTGTAGGGCAGATGAATTCTTAGAGGGATGACTGAAAGTACAGAAATTGTTGAATTAAAAAGTTAATCTATCTAACTAGATTTAATGATCAAAATTAGCACAATTTTAAAAAGAAAGTTACATTAAAAATATATTTGTACTTGATAAGACTAAAAATTTTTAGTCTTTGATAAGACTAAAAATTATATTTAACTTTTCAAAAATATTAACTATAGAACAAACATTGCATACACCAAAGTGAATGACAGAGTCCCTTGTCTAAATTTTGTTTTGTAAGTCAAATGATGAAATATTTGAAAATTTCAGTTAATGCTTGCTGATATAATACTAGCATACTCTGTAATAACAGCATATGCATAACATCATAAAACTTAACAAACTTAAGAAAAATTTAAGTCACTAGGAACATACATGACTATAATTAAGAAAAATTGAAGTACAAAATTGAGAAAAAGAAGTACAGATAAAGGAAATAAAGGAAAAAAGATAAAATGAAAAAAATTACTTTTCATATTTCTCATATTCTTTCATATTTGAAGGAAAGAAATCACATATTAGGCAACATTGCTTTTCCATACTTAGACATGAAATGTCATTTGTAGATATCAAAGTGTCTAATACATACTTGCACATGCACAATTACTATGATTCTTGATGTCTTTTCCAGAAGTGATTTTCATATTGGTGTTTCTTAAGAGGATAAATTACATATCCAAGACTCATGTATGCCTAAGAAATTCAAATGCCTAAATACTATTCCCTCACTTCCCCCCCCACCAAAAAATAAATAAATAAATAAATAAATAAATAAATAAATAAATAAAAGCTTCTTTACTACCTTGGAGTTTCAGCATTTACTAAATGCTGAAAATGACTATCTTCTAAGACAGCCAAGTGGTTTGAACTCATTTCCATTCGCTTTCTTCTGGACTGCATGTACCATGCAGATAAAAAATTGTATATACCCTTGACAGAAATAAAAGATGAAATGGAACAGAGTACAGGCTGGACAAACTAAACCACTAGATAAAAAATAAACAAACAAACAAACTCATACATATTTGTTATTTTTATGCTGCAAACGGAGGATTACTTTCTGCACTAATCTAAGGACAAAAATGCATTTCCAGTAAGTAAAATTTATTTATTTTAAACAAAACAAAATTTTACATATGCATGAGATGAGTTTCTACCTAACCTTATTTTTCATATTGTATCAGAAAATAAATAATAATTTACTGGAGAAAATATATATGCTTTCCCAGTTGGCATCTATCCTAAAGAGTGAAGAATAGATATGTGGCAGAGCACTGAGACCTTGGTTTTGGATAAGTTAGGGAAATCAAGCAGAATGTAAATGAGGTTAAAAAGAATTCTTCATGGACTGTACTGTATCTTCAGTCCAGTATAGGCCATTGTCTCTTTCTTTATGTTTAGAACTTATTCTTTAATAAGAATATAGTCTTACATTTTCAGTGGTGAGAATATAGTCAAGAATAAGTTCTTGCCACTGAAAACATAAACATATTTAATGGCTATCTCATTCTATGGATAGAACAGTAATCCATACAAAAAAAAAAAAAAATGTTTTGCCAAGTATGGTTGTCAGGCTATTCTTTGTCCATTTGCCTCTTCAATATTTTAATTTGTAAATTTAAAAAACCCTGAAGTTATGTTGGTTTTCATTTCAGTTTATATCATATAAAATAGGCAAGGGAAAAATATTTCTTCTTTATAGTTTCAGGAACACGTAGGGTAAATCTTTATCCTTTAGTGCAACACCACATCATTCAATTAGACACATGTAGATTTGTTTGTATGGGAAAGGTGGAGGGGGGAGAGAAAGAAGACATAATCAATACTACAATACAGTACTACAGAACTACAGTGCAACACTGCATCTTAGTCTCTTCTCATGATGCTCACATGGGTTGGAAAGCAGTCAGGGAAACTGTTGGGATTCAGACAGGGATGACTGTTCTCAGTGTACTGGGACTTAGAATAAGGTGCTGTTCTTGGTAACACAAGCAAATCCAGAGGTCTTGCACAAGGAAACACTTCCCAATAACAGTTTTTAGGCAGATGTAGTATCTCCTATTTGACATCATTAAATCATGCTGTGTTCTTTGTTAGTGTAGGTCAGCAAGAAAGGACATTCCTTTGCAACATAGTACACATTTACTCCATGGTTAATTTGTTGTGAGTCGAGAGCTTTCCTGTCCTCTGGAATATACAAGAATTGATTATCTGGAATTTCACTGAGAAAGCAAGCTCCCTTGGTAGACAGAAACACATGTTCTTTGTCGGCTCACACGTCATTAGTTGATGTTCCACAAGTCTTTTGATGTAAGTAGAAAAGCTACAGACCTTCTGTAGTTCTCTGGGGTCTGTGAGATTTGTTTGAAGAGGAGACAATAAGTTTGAACAGCTCTGATTCCTTCCTATCCCTGATAAAATGATTGCTGTAAGGTTCCAGTAACAGTGGAGCAAAGCATTTGTTGTTGCTTTATATACAAAAAGACTATTCATGGCACCCTAGGAGCCTCAGTGCCTCAGCGTTAGTAAAGCTAAGGACCTGCTATTTACAGAATTGTAACCTCTCACTTAGCCCAATGAGGCAGTATTTTCCCAGAGTGTCTGTGGTGTTTTTTTAATTTGTTTGTCTGTAGTTCTTTTCTTATGTTGTTTTTCTTATACTGTTGCTCTCTTGGCCTTATACCTGCAAACCACAACAATGTTATGAAGAATTCCCATGGGCAGCATCTAACACTTACACAAGAAGTACCTCTCTTTTCACTTCTATCCTCAACTCCTTAATATAAAATGCAACAAAGTACATGATAAGAGTGAGTTGAGATGTGAGAACATTGTAGAGTTTGTCTGTGTGCATTAATATTTTTCCATGTTTGTGTGAACTGGCCATCACGAATGAAAACACAAACACGGAAGTCGTTCACTGGAAGTTTTACAATTGTTTTGGGAAAGAGCAATCTTTTTATCCATGCTATTTTCCTCTTCAGATTTGCTATGAGATCAAACAGAGTGCTCTAGGCATTTTTAGGTGCATACCTAATACCTCAACTATTCTGTACAGATGAAATCAAAGACAGACATTACAGGATGAAATATGAGAAATATGAATGCATACTATATTTCTTATAGTATCTATTTTCAGAGATATTGCAGAATTAATGAAGAAAAATTTCTTCACTTTGATTAGGAGGAATATGAGAATGGGGGATGATCTGAATCATTACTGTGTGTGTTAGGTGTGTTTCCAGTAATTCCAGTAGACTTTTAAGTAGGAACCAAGTGTTAATATGATGGAAATCATATTAATGATGTAATATGGAAATCACATGAATGATCATATATGATGGAAATTATATTAATGGAAATCATATTAATGATCATATATGACTGAAATAATTTAATTCTGTGTGGTTTTTGTTGTTGTTGTTGTTACTTATTTGTTTCCATGGATTTGTTTTATTTTTGCTGAAAGGTAACAGCCTGGAAACACTTACTTCAGCGAGGTCAGAAAAGTTACATCCGTGAATGCAAAATTGTCATTTAAGCAAAATGTACTGAAGTCCTAGGAGATGGGCACCATTCGTAAATGGCTTTTTTATTCTAGTGTTTTCCATAACATCTAATGTAAGGTGACTGCTATTATTTTGAATATAGTTGAAGCATAGATTATGTGCCTTTTTACATGGGATTTTGAAAAAGAATACCTACAATTATGCTAGCTAATTTCCAAAGCCAGAAATCTCAAATAACAAAATATAATTTCACTGAAGCACTTAGAATAAGAAGCATGGTCCATTTACTTTAGTATTTTCTGACTATAGCTGAGTAATGATTTGTTGAGGATTCCTAAGAAATCTCTTGTTATAGAATTTGTAGCTTTATTTTTTAACCTACTAAGTTCTGGATATTATAATATTTCATTTAAATATGCCCTATTTTTCCAAGTTTTAGCAACTTCTTGATTTTATTATTTTCAAAAGTAAACTTCACTGTTCAACAATGTGATCAATTGTATCTTTATTTGTTGTTGTTGTTGTGAACATTCAACTGAATTACATTTTACTGGTTCTCACATTGAAAGAAAAATATTAAACAACATGCTTTGCACAGTTCATCATGTTCTTTATTACACCCTTTTTCATCTCACCATTTAGTTATCACATAATTAACGTTGTTTACAGCTATGGAACTTATTTCTTAGAGAACTTATATAGCACTGCATGTGAAAAGGGAGCATTTGAGATATTCAAATCACTGAATATATCATGCCCATATTCCAAAATCCCATTGCATATTAACCCCTCGCCATATGTAATAGCAATGTAACTGCTATGAAAATAACTTTGTCTCTCACAAAATACAGGGTGAATTCAAGAATCAAAGAATCATGGAACAGTTTGGGTTGAATGAGACCTTAAAGAGCATCTCATTCTAACCCCGCCTGCCATAGTCAGGTACACCTTACACTAAAACATTTTGCTCGAAGCTCCATCCAACCTGGCCTTGGAACACTTCCAGGGATGGGACATCCACAGCTTCTCTGAGCAACCAGTTCCAATGCCTCACCACCCTTATAGTGAAGAATTGCTTCCTTATATCTAATCTACATCTACCTTCTTTCAATTCAATGACTACACTCCCTGAAAAATAGTCTGTCTCCTGCTTTCTTCTAGGCTCCCGTTATGTATTTCAAAACTGCAGTGAGGTCTCCCCAGAGCCTTCTCTTCTCCAAGCTGAATAACCTCAACTCCCTCAGACTCTCTTCATAGGAGAGGTACTCCAGCTCTTTGATCACCTTTGTAGCCCTCCTCTGGACTCATTCTAATATACCTATGTCCGTCTTGTTCTGGGGACCCCAGAGCACAGTATTCTAGTACTCATGAGAAGACACCAGGAGTTTGCTGGGAAGTCTTTAGAACAGTATAAATATACAGGAAGCCCTATGCCTACCTCCTTTTTAGGAAACATTTTAAAATAGCTGAATAAATGCATTTGCTTTAAAATAGTTTAGTAAGAGTACCATTCCAACTCTCCAACTCTCCTTTAATTTAAATAAAAATATTACCCAGTTCAAACTTCATTACCATCCAATTCCATATTTACTAGTAATGGACTTTCTCCTGGGTCCTCTTTGTATTAGTCATGACTGTAATATTTCCATTTAATAATTTTTTTTTCTGTATTTTTTACACTTTTACATCCTTCTTTGCTTATTAAGAAAATGTTGATAATGTTGACCAGCTAATGACAGACTGTGAAGATAAGCTTTACTGGAACGTTCCCAATGACTCTGTGGAATGACCAGGGAATTAAAATGCTATATAGCTGGAACAGGGTGGAAACAGGATTTCCCATGAGAGTATTTCCATGCCAACATATTTCAGCCTGCTTTAGATGTACAGATGTCAACTAGCTGTTAATCACAGTAGATGAATTTATCTTTAATTAAGGATATGGAGTCTCACTCTTGGGTAACTGTAGTCCAGAAAAGATGTAAGTGAAAGAATAAATGTAAAGCATAAATACATTCTTATGGAAACTGATGAGATTTCCACATAGTTAAAACTATTAATTTATTTACATTTTGTGCTAGACTACTACAGAATTATTTTGGCCTAATTAGGCTGGAGATCAAAAGCTATATCCTTTTTTTGCAGTGACATTCTGCAAATTTTTGCTCCTGAGTACACACACACACATATATATACATAAAGTAGCCAGAGCATTTTTTTGGTGTGTATTAAATAAAGCAGAACAGTCTTCTGCAGCTAATAACACTTAATAACATAAAATATTAAGATTATGTCATTAAATCCTTTTTCTGGAGTTATCTGTGAGCACTGAATCTGAGTTGTCTGGATATAAAAAGCCTCTGTAAGGACCACCAATATTTCACAGACATGCCACGGAGGATAGATGAAAATGATAAAGAACCACAACATCCTATCATAAATAAGTCAATTCAGTATATGCAACTAATTCACCACTTAAAAACTGATATAAATCTATTGATTTGGAATGACTTAGTGTAAAGTGTTCTTGGGATATCTCTTATTGTAGTTGTTAATAATTTTAATGTAATCTGTCTGGCGGATCCTTTATTCTTTATGTTTAATATCTAACCTTGCCAATGTTCTCAAATGTTATTTAAGTCAACAGTGCTCTGTAACTCAGTAATGGTTCTATGCTGTAATATACATGATGAAATTTTACTTCACACTTTTAAAGGAAAATATACTAATCCCAGTGATTCTTAATAAAAAAAATAAATTTGAAAACCAACAAACAAATTTAGATACCGCAAACTGATTTCTAACAGTGCATTTCTATTATTTTGCTTGTTTTGTAGAGGATTTTGTAATCATCTTTTGTCAATGAGTAAAGAATTCTATCCCCACTGTTTGAATTTAACAATATAGTTCAACAACAATCAAAAAAATAAGCTTCCAGATATGATATAAAAACACATGCATAGAATCCTACTGGGTTCATTTAATAAATTAAAAAGAACTTTAATATAAGGGATATTCAAAGATACAACATGTATTAGGATTTCTTACACGCATTCCTGTCAGGATTGTATTTCCATGGAAACAGATGCCTGCAAGATGCCAAACTTTCTATTTACACAAAACTTTTTGCATGTTTTGCATATCTGACACACTCTCACTCAGCTGTCAACCTAAAGAATAAACAGTAATTTAACATTATATAAGAAAGAGTTGAAGCAATTGAAATTCAAGGTAAGTTCCTTTTATTCATTCAGAGTATTACCAGCTTTACTTCTCCTGTCATTTTTTTGGTAGGAGTTTGTTTGAGTTCTCTTCCTTTTTTCTGTTAAGTCTCTATTTCCTCCACATAATCTTATGGATGGCTGCATTCAGCTGTGACAGGAGTGGATAAAGACTCCAAGGTAAACTTATCAGTTTGCAAAGTGTGAAGACTCAAAAGTAAATCATCACATATCTAAATGCATATGTACTGTTAATTAACTCTTCACCAGCTGATGAAAACAGGAAAACAATGTAACAAAACCTTTAGATATTGGAGATAAAACTGACAAATATTTGTAAAGACTTTAACTTTTCACAAAACTCCTCCTAATGTTGTTTCCAGTCCAACTCAGTGTCCACCAGGACTCCCAGTTCCTTTTCTGCAAAGCTGCTTTCCAGATGGTTAGCCCCCAGCATGTATTGGTGCATGAGCTTGTTCCTCCCTTGGTGCAGGATTTCACTCTTCTTTTTGCTGTGCTTCAAGATATTCTTGTTGGCATGTTTCTCCAGCCTGTCCAGGTCTTGATAGCAGCATGATGGTCTGGAGGAACCTCCCCAGTTTTGTGTCATCAGAGTCATCTAAACTCTCTCTATGAAGTACTTCAAAAAAATAAGAGAGAATTATCTCACATACACAGATATGGGAATGGACTCCTATTTGGAAAAAATATATAAAAATCTTACCTTTCATGCTGAAAGCCAAAGGACCAAATATTTGGTAGCAGATATTGACCTTTTAAATTACCTAACTTAAGAATGATATTTTTACTTTTACTGATTTTTCCTATATTACTTTTCATCCAGAATTATCGTTCCCTGTGCCTTCCTTATGGATCTGGTCATTTTTTTTCTACAACAGTAGAAAAGTAGAACAGTAGCTTCTCTCTCAGGGAGAAGTGTCTAATTCTGAAGGGCTACCTAGGAGATCTGCGTGTATGCTATTTATATCATTATGAGTTTATTTCCATATTTGGAAGAATGCTATAATCTTTCTGCTAAAACCATTTAACACATGGACAGACTTTTATGCCAGAAGCAATGAGCATGACATGCAGTTTCACTGTCTGAATATCATACTACACTGAATTTCTCAAATTTGTGACACAAATTATATAAAAAAAAAAACCTTCTAATTAACCTATGCATTCTAAAGCTAAAGTGAAATAGAATTTTAATACCTTTCTTTTTGTTTGCTTGATAGTTGCTTTCAAGACAAACATTGCTACAGCTTTAAAATATGGCAAATTGTCTTCACAAGAAGAGCTAGGGGTTAATGACTGTATTAAGAAAAATAAATAAATAAAATAAAAAATCAGCATATTACTGACCTGGAAAGAGTGAAATGCTAAATAAGATTTTAGAGGCTGGGGAATTATAAAAAACAAATTATAATGGCTTAAGCTTCTTAATAGTTTAATAATAGGTTGCTTGAGACTAATGTTGTTTAATTTACTATTTTTCACTCTGATTATATCAAGCACTTTCAGGTTATGTATGTTCACTTTACAGTAGAGCCACATCATTTTGTACCCAAAGATTATGTGAAGCCGTATTAGATTAAAACAGTGGATAAAAGCTGCTGTGGCCTAATACCTCTCTACTCAATGCAATTCTAAAGCTGATATCAGGTTCAGATTTTGCTTACAAGCTATCCCAGAGTTCATTTATCATTGGGTGGAAAATATTTATAAATGGAATTAAATCAAATATTCTCAGAAAACCCTAATCGTTATGGGTGATTAATTTTCTATTCTAGACTCCATTAAGTGCCTTTACAGATATTCTTTCTGCAGGCCCAGGTCTCTAATTTATTTCCCTCCTCCCCTTCATTGCCTAGCAGTACAGGGTCGTGCTGGGATACTCATTAGTTTTATGCCAGCTGTTCTGCCAGGCAGCCTCAGAGGCATCAGCATCACCTCAGAAATCATTAACGTAACTGGTGCTGCAATCTAAAACTGACAAGCATTGAATAATCATTTAGGGGCTGAAACATGTTCTCCCATAAATGAGCATTTTGGAGATAAAAAAAAAAAAAGAAAAAAAAATCTTTATAAATCAGATCTGAAGCCACTTTTGTGCATACATCCTTGCTATGTCTGGGAAATAACATCAAGTTTTTCAGACCTGTGATTTACTTTTTGCTGCCAAAGTCCCAAAGTCCAGAAGCACTGAATCACACATGATGGGAAAGACATTGGATCAGGTTTGTAATCTGACAGTAGATTGGCTGAGCCTGATTTTTTTTTTTGCATACTTATATATATGGTTTGTAATCTGACAGTAGATTGGCTGAGCCTGATTTTTTTTTTTGCATACTTATATATATATTTGCATACTCTTCATGATAAGTTTCACTTAAGATGTCTTCTGCTTCCTTTACTCAGACTATTTATGAGGCAATTTTTCGCAAGAACATAAAGCATTTCCATGGTCATATGTATGAAGATACTAGCACAAACATTCATCTGAAAGAAGTAACCCAGTCCTGAGGCACTTTGAATCATTAAGTACTGATAATGATTTGATCAGTGGGTCATTTGTGTCAAGTTCCCAAAGTCAAGTAAGAGAATTTGGGAACAAAAAGGAAATGCGTCTTACCTGCCTCAGTGAGTCCTTCAGGGTCTTTGTTTTTCTGCTTAACAGAAGTGTCTGTTATTTTCCCTTGTTTGCTTGCAAGATACACATAAACACTTTATTACACCTTTCTGTTTCTCACTTTTTCTCCTCATAACTCCAGCTTCATAACACTGATTTAGGATCATTTTTACCTCTCTCAGTTTGGCTGAGAGAGTTAAGAACGCAAATACCACTGAGTCCATACTGCCTCTTGACTAAAACATGGCCACACACTTATCAGTCATAGTATAGACCAAAAAAAAGACTTCTATGAGACTATAGAGGATCATCTTTCCCTCATTAACTGTCACATTCAATGATGTATTCACTGGTAGCCTGACTACAAGGATCATGCTTGGACTTTAAGTCTCCTTAAAAAGGAATTGAGTAAACCAAAAGCTTTCCAGTTAAAAATGCTAAAGGAAGAAACACCAAATTGTGATGATGATGATATATATACATATACATACATATATATATATATATATATATATTTCTGAAGAGTCTTGAAAACAATGAAGAGAATAAACAATGAAATTCATCTGTAGCCAGGGACTTCCAGCCATCATTCATCTTTTCTGTGTCTCCATAGGGGTCCAAGCTTCCAATTCAGTTAGTGAAGGCTGTCATTGAGTTCAGTAGGACTGATACTGTAATTTACCTCATCCTAAGGTAGATTTGTAAACTTACACACAGGGGAAGATGAACTGCACTTTAAACTCCATTGTTGATACTCATTAGATATACATGAATTTTGATACTTTGATCAGTTAGACACCTAGGGATTTATGCAGTTGTGTACATGTTGGTGTCTAGTGCTGCTTGAGATCACCTGAACTGTCCATTGTATATTCTTAGGGTTTCTGAACAGGGCAGTTACAAGACCTATGAAAGAGCTACACCCCTCTAAGATGGCAAATGGAGGCTAAGTGGGATACCCAAGGCCATTGCAAACAGCAAGAGAGTCCCGTATGAGGAAAAACAAATAAATAAACAAACACTTCTAACATTAGGCATGATTACTTACAGCCCATCACTGTACTAGCTATACTTCTCTTAAGTCAGACCACCTTCTCTATGACCCACTTAGTTTGAAAACAGGGTGAAAAAAAAAAAAAATAATTAGCAATAGAAACACTAAACTAAATATTGTGAGGAAAAAGACACTGTTGTAGGTTCAGGGAGAATATAAAGGTAGTTAAAGAAACTGTATGGTCCAAATAAATTTTTAAATGATGAGCTAGATAATACATTGCATATAGGATTGATGGCAGATTCTAAACCATTGTTTTGCTTTTCTGAACTTTCAACTTCCTGTCCTGAGAACTACAATATTTTTTCTCTTAGAATGAATCTTAGAATAACTTGGGATGGAAGGGACCTTAAAGATAATCTAACTGCACCCACCCTTAACAGGCAGGGAAGCTCTCATCTTTTCCAAGTTCAGGTTGTCTCTTTCATTCCTTTTAATGGCACCACTTGCAGAGTAAGACACTTCAAGTAAGTAAATGTGGCAGAATTTGGCCTGCTAAGAGAAGAGACTCATTATGAAAGTTGCTTTTTGCTCACGGTGGATCTCAAAGATTGCTGTAAAATGTGAAAACTCTAATCAAAAATCCAAGTTTCTAATAAAAAATCCCCTCCTGCTCAGTTCCTCGGTTCCCATGAAAAATATGGTTGTGTCACTGCTAAATCACAAGATGATAATAACATAGTTGAGGTAAACTTTAAAAACACATCATCGTACATTTTGTGAAGATCTTTTGTAGCCCCTTAAAAAATGCCATAGGAAAATTGTTCTGTTTGGCTACAGTTTGGAAATATGGTCATTTTATCTAAGATGCTCAAGAAAACAGCTGTATAAATTCTGTCAAGACAGATAAAAGAATAGCACTTAGAGAAAGAATGAAAAAATAGGCTTTGTGACAAATTGATCTTCACCTCCAATTATGTCTCTATAGAAATTATATCTGTCACTGAGTATTCAGACAGGTTGCTATTGCCTTCTTTCTCCTTGTAACTTCATTTGTGTTTTCCTTAGATAGAAAGATGACACACACAGAAGTTTACAAATACAGTGCTACAACATTTTATGATCTGTATTGCAACTCCCTCTTTCAAAATGCAGGTACAATAATTCTGTTACATAGTGTTCTCTGGGAGACCTTTTGAAGCAAGGCTATATGTTTGCTGGAAAATACAGCATATTATTAGATTAAATTGTTAAAAGTCTAAGAAGTGGAGTATTCCAAACAGTAAATTCTTGAAGCACACTACAAAAATGAAGGGATGAAGTTTCAAGTAACATCAGCTTTATCTTCCTGTGTCTGAATCATTTTGTTGAGTGAATTATGCCAAACCATCTGCACATCCTTCAACTCAGACAGAAAAGAACTGAAGGAAATGTTTGAATAATGGTGCCAAAGGAGGGTTCTTATTTGCTTTTATATGCCACAGAGCATCCACAAACACACACACCTTTTGATTTTTACAAAGTCCTCTATCTGTACTGTTAATGGAAAGATTTAGTATATTAAAATTAAAATTAAAGAAATTTTGGCAGAGAATTCCTGCGGTACACCTCTCATTACAGTAATAATCTTCTGATGAACTTGGAATAGTGGTTTACTAAAAATAATATTTAGATGAGGGACTTCAGTCTGTTATGTCATACTCCACTTCAAGTATAACTAAATGGTGACTTTAGTTGCACTTGGATGAAATAAAAGCAGAATCCAGACAGTGATTTTAAAAACAAAAGCTGTGCTTGTTATGAAGCATAAGTCCATTAAAATTGAAAAATCTGCCTAAACCAGTATATAACAGGTAACAATCCTGTAACAATTAACAGTACCTATGAGAGCTACTAAGGTGTAATTTTCTGTTCCTAAGTAGGATGCAGCATTTTTCACTTGAATTAAATACCTGAAGAAGCCTAAAATGGTTTCAGTTGTTTTGAATAAACTTTTGAATTGTTGTTTTATGGTTTCCATTTCATTAAAAATAAGGAAGCAAATTAAGCTTTTTGATTCTACAAAGGCAGATTGGAAAACATCATTAATATTTTTTCCCTACTTCTAGATGAGTCAGACTGGAGATTCTGATGACAGGATATCCAGAGTATTGTGACACTCTAACTGAGGCTTGCTTTAGATTTTCAGTGGACCAGGATTTATTTGATATAAATTGTTTTGTCCAGCCATACTTTTCACCCAAATATGAGGTAACACTTCTTTCAGGATTACAGGGATAATCCCATTGTTGTCCTTTTTCTGTCCCCATTCCGAAAATTCTTTAATTCTTTGAGAAAAATGACATGACACTTTTAGAATTGGATCTTATTCAGTATCCTGAATATCACTATTGCTTACCAAGAAAATAAATTTTATTTGAGAGGTCCTCCTTCAAGTAGTCTTTGACCAAAGGTAAATTAATTGTCAAGACAACTTTCTTGAAACAAAATATTGTTTCATTTTGAATTAAAAAAAAAAAAAAAAAAGTTGTTTTCTGGTCTTTCTTCAGATGAAATGAATAGAGAAATGTTTGTTTTGTTCCACAGTGGAATAAGAATTCTCTTTATTGCTCAGTTTATTTCTATGGAATAGAAAAAATATTTAGAACACTGAATTTTGCAAGGCTGCCTTCCTGAGGATTAGTTTCTTATATGAAGACAAAACTTATTTCAACAGTGAATTTGGCTAGATAACACAAGCTGTAAAACTTTATGGTCTGAAGCAGTAACAAAGTCAAAAAGATCAGTCACAGATTCAGACAGGTACAAAAATTCAAAATAGTTTATTTTACCACATGTTGGTCTTTTTCTAAGAGAAAGAAAGTGCTGATTTTGGAAATGAAGAAGATTCAAGTTTTGAGTCTCCTTCTTTCATAAAGGTAAAGTTTCATAGCACAATTTAGTTTCTCTCTAGTCCTTCATACATTTATTCACATTAGATTTCACTTAACACTTCCCTTCAATCTCAGTAAAATAACATGTGAACTTTACTGTGAGTTTACATTAGAAAACACTGGCATGCTTATGAATATCTCACAGAGAAGTGATGACAAATCTTGAGATTTCATTGAAGTCTGTCTGAATTTCACCCCCAGCATCCAGACAGGCTTCATGGAGCATTTGGGAGTAGAGCCAAATGAAAAATCCCCTAATGGAAAAGGGATTCCATTCTGCCAAGGAATGTCCAGAGAATGAGGTTTGATGATGTTGATGTCCACAATCTCTAAATATTAACATCATCTCTGAGCAAGAGATGAGAAAACCAGCAAGGATACAGAAACAGCAGTTGAACACGGAAACATAAACACTCTGAAATCCATGAAGAAAAAGGAGAAAGAAAAAAGAAAGAAAAAAAAAAAAAAAGTGAAAAGACTGGTATCTCCTTGAGACACCAAGTTTTCTGTGACACAGGCACATCTCTTCACAGCACAAGCAGGCTTGTAGATAGAGACAGCTGGATTGACAAAGCTTCTCTTCATCACTGTTAGGTTGTTGCATGGGAAAGACTGCCCAGATGGCAGAGGAATGATGCTTAGAATTTACTTTCCAAGTCTCCTGGATTGTAGCCCTCTTTAGTTACATGTGGATCTATCAAAAAGCAAATGGGAGCCCTGCCAGTGACTTAGGGCTAAGATTCCACCCCTCATCATTATGTTATATTGCTATAACTATATACATACATATATATATATATATATATATACATTGTATTGCTATAAGTATTCCTTTTTGTTATCTAAAATGTGCTATATGAGCTGGGAAAGACTGAAAATATTTTGTGGAATACCACTGACCATACAACAGCATTTTTGACGAAGGCGGTAGTAGACAGTGCTGCTAATTCATTTATACAGTATAGTTTCTTCTTTGATATAACGAAGCCATTTAGAACATAGTGCTGACTTCAGCTTTAAGACATTTAAAAGATGGAGGCATTTGTGCTTCATGAGAGGGCGATGAACACAAGAAGTATCTGTGTAAAATCTGTCTCCACAACAAAGTACACAGATTTGGAAAAGATCTAGTATGATAGATGTACATGTGTTAATAAATACCATATGTGTCAGAAATATCCCCATGATGAATTGTTTTACACCTTTCTGAGAACTTCATGCAGATTCTGATAACTAATCTCTCAGCACCTCCTTTCACATTCCAAACCTCTGAGCAGCACCAAGCAGAGATTTTCACTGAAGAATTGACTTGCTGTAGAAATATTCACTCCTTACTTTCCAGGAGTCTAGAGGAGGATCCAGTTATCTCAGGATTAAAATTCAAGATTTCCTTTCAATGAGAGCTTACAGCTGTCCTTGGCATTCACATGTCCTGTTAGTAGTAAATTATTATTTTTATAAACAGAAATTTCTTTCAAATATAATATCTGGAGAATTTTACAAAGAATTTTAACGTACTGGTTACTTCTTTTATTGACACATAAGAGTAATCATATTAACCAAAGCAGGTGTCCCTTTCTTAGAAATTAGAGTCTCCATGCAGCTCTCTTATTTGCCACTTACAATCAGGTCATAGAATCTCCAAAAACTTCCATGTATGAACACCTTGTGGGCTTGCCATGAAGCATACGTAGGCTCAGAAGAAACCCAAGAATCTCATCCTTTTTCACACAGCTTTTTAGTCTTCATTTATTTTTGGTTCTCACCTAGGTGTTCTTCGTGAAAGCCCACTTCTTGTAACAGTGTGAGAACACGATAGGTGAAAATGAGTATTTTTATGAAGAAATCTCATGTATAATGTTCTAAGAGAAACCTGTATGTAGCCAAAGCAGGTTGGGCAAGAATTTATCTGCCATTAGCAAGTTTTGAGAGTAGAGTCCACGATACTGCAGGGCTGTTACTTCCCAGTGTGGGCACTGGGGGAGAGAGGAGAGGAAGAAGGGAGTAAGAATAGGAATAAGGTGGGGATAGTAGAGAAGAGGACAAAAATGTGTTTGTTCATCCTGACCTAGGGTCAAAACATTACCAGCATATGACAAAGGGTGGGAGTAGTTCTGGATTAATTCCAGATGGGAAGGAGATTTGGTTTAGAATAATAATCATAATCGTACTAATAATTATATTTTTAAAAATAAAAATAAAACTTTTTCTTTTACTTTGACTTTGTATACCAGAAACACTTTAACTTTATGTGGCAGAAGGGGTTTTATCTCAGGATGAGATCTGATCCTTAGGATCTGAAAAAATGAATAGCATACTTAAACAAAAAATAAATAATTATTTAGCTGTTTGCCTGGAATCAAAGAGTTATACTGTTTTTTCTTCCTTTCCCCAGAAAAGCCTGACCTGTTTTCACTTAAGTAACTGGGACCACTTAAAAAAAACAGAAGAAGAGTATGCAGCATGAAAATAAAAGTCCTGGTTTTCAGATAGACCTGAAAAGACTAATTTAACAAAGATGTGATGTATAAGTCAACAAGAAGCAGAAAGTGAAGAGGCAAGAAGCAAGAAGTGAAAGTGAAGACTAGAGATATTTTTCTGAATACAAAGAACAAATTGTGCTAACTACTATCACATGTCTAGTGTAGATGTAGTAATGGCAAGTTAATGTGATTCAAAATATATACTGAAAAGGCATGTTGCCATAGATCCATCTTAGATTAACAGATGATAATCATGCTTAAGACTCTTACAGTTCCACAGCAAAAGACAGTAAAGATATATATTTTTATATATTTAATATATAATTTATATATAAATGAAAAAGAAGAAAACAATCCCTGATTTGGAATTATCAAACAGACGAAAAAATATTAGAAACATACTCTAACTACAAGAAGAGTTTCAAATACTGCTCTGAGGTTTGTACTCTTGAGTTTACCACGAGTTGTCAATTCTTATCTTGTCTTCTGTTTTCATCTTTTTTTTTTCTTTTTTTTTTTTTCTACTAAATCTCGTTGGGGCAGATCCAGAAAGAACTGTAAGACATAGTAAATGCTACAACCATTTAAATAATATGAACATGATTGTCTGGGTTTACTTTGCTAAAATTATGTGTAAAGATCCTTACTTAGCATACTATGATGCCTGCTAAATTTAATAACATTTTTGAGATTAGATGAAAAACAGAACATGAAGAAAAATGATCAAAAATATAAAGGACTAATTCAACCACTGCAGCTTTCTATACTTAAGAATGACTTCCTTTAATGTTTATGTATGTAATGGTTGTATATGTTTAAACAAATCATGAAAAACTTTAGATTTTTACATCATTCAAAGCACTGATCAAACTTTATTTTGTAAATATACAAAATGCTCACAGAATAACTAACTAAATAACTAACTAACTCAATAAATAAATAAACTTTTACCTGTCAAACAAGAAAATAAAAGACGTAAGTTTTTTGTTGTTGTTTTGTTTTGTTTTGTTTTCTTTTTGTTTAGTGTCATACACTAAAATATTGGCAAAAGTATTTAAACATCTATCCAAGTGTAACACAGCTTGTAAATAGCTGTAAATGTCATGAACAGTCAGTTCAAGGAGCATTAGCATTTGTAGATGCTATGGGACCAAAGGTTATAAGTTGTTTGATCATTACTGCCTTCAAAAAATCTCTAGTAATTGTGATTCCACAGTGTACATCAAAATCACTTATTCATTCCCAAACACAGTGAGAGGTTATTTTTAATAGCAACTGTGATTAAAACTGCACCCAAAATAGTTAATTAGAAGAGATGAAAAGCAAAAGAAACAATGAACACGGGAAATACTGGACAAATAACAATAGCAATCTGGGGGAGTTTTAGGCCACATTTCTGGCCACAATTTAGCTATACCATCACGGTGGAATTCTATTCCACTGTCTGAAGGTTAGAGGAGCTTGAAAAGTCCCAGTTAATTAATTTGTTTGGTATCACAAAATGCTCATGAGCTGGTCATTTGTAATTTACTATTTGCATTCCGGTATGTGAAATCACATTACTTTTTTTAAGGCTCTGATGGAGTCTTTGAAGCTGTAATGAGTGCTTGAAGAACAAACGAGACTTCTAATTCTTTTGGGGAGAGGATTTAACAGATGACAAATAAACCTATATGATTTGGGGTATTTAAAATCTTTTCCTATCATCTTTGGACCAGCTGGAAAATTATGTTTATCTGGATCCACACAAGGACCCTAGATTTAAAAATAACTATACTCCTTCCTGAGTGAGACAGTAAGAAGGCTAAAAGCCAGATGTACTAGCTGTCTCAGAGATTTAACATTCATTTTTTTCCTGACACATTCACACCAAGTAATGAAAGTGTGCGGTCCTAGTTGTGAAAGCTGTGGTTAGAGCCTGGTTCTGGCCAGGGTTTTGAGAGAATTTCTATTCCCATATCCCACATGTGGCAAAACAACATGCTTTTTCACATACCTGGCAAAGACATGCACTGAGCTGATTTTCTCTTTTATGTAGTGCTGTCAACATCTACTTGTCACAAAATCACTTGTACATGGAAAGTGCTGTTGACAAAGCCAGTCACTGATTTTGAGGGTCACAAGACTTTGCTTATTCATCAGATTAAGAGAGTTTCACATAGATGAGTAACCTTTAATTAATTTATTCTTAAAATTTGTCTGATTATTTTTCAACTCATCTGTGTGTCTTTTTGGCAACTGGTCTACCAGGCTAATACCCTTGCAGAAGCCACAGCTCCTCAAGAGCTTAGCAGTGGCTTCTGTGAGGCAGAAGGTTTATCTGAATTCACTTATGGAGACAATTCAAAATGTTCAATTTTCCATCCAGATGAATCTGAAACTGAAAGTTTCAGAAAGATTCAGAAATTTTCAGATACAACAAAATGTTCCTTGTAAATAAATTCTGTTTCACTTTTTCATGAGTTTTTCACTTTAATCCCAGTTCCATGCCTACATTTTTTTATCTGTTCACCTAATTGATTTAGTACAATACTGTGTTTTCTTTTACAAGATTATTGCACAAGGGGGAAAGAAAACATATCCCACAGCGCAATTTTAAGACAAGATTTTCAAATGCAAGTTCATTTCAGAGTGCTTTTGAAATGTAAGACATGTTTTCAGAAAGTACCTAAGAGATCAAGTTGCTAGAAAGGCAAATGCTTGTCTACTCACAGGTTCAAAATGTGATCCAGTCTTGCTACAACTGATGTGCTTCAGAGTATAGAAGTAAAAGGTCTGTGTTATACCTCTTGTGGCCATAGGGAACTTAGGCTCCTCTAGCATTAGAGAGCAAGTAAGCAGAAGACCCTGAAGCTTAAATGCTATCTCAGTTAAATAATACTGACTAAAAAGTCCTGTTTTTATTTGATCTTGTCTTTGGATACCCTTGAAAAATTAAATTTGCCTTATTTTATTCAGGTATTGCCATGTTCTGTTCAAGTACCATTTAATTTAACACATCATGAGTTCTTGCTGGAATATCCATGTTCCCTGAAATGCAAATAAATGCTTTTTATTATTATTATGCATATTACTATTATTAGTATTAACATTACTAATACTATTATGAATACTTACTCTCATTTTTAGCACATTCTTTCTTGCTTTGAAGTCACCACAAATTTGACTTGATTTTGCAACAGTTTAGAGCTGCTCTGCTAGTAAATCTCACTTCTCATTCTTTTTCTTTTCTTTCCAGGAAGTGCTTTTTTTGCCAAAGTTAGACAGAGTTATGTAAATTCCTAAGAGATAAGTCAGCAGAGTGTTTGAAAGCAATGACAGTTTCAAAACTGAAATTATCAAATCTTTTTAATCCAATCTTATATTTGATTTTACCATCCAAACTGACCATATATCTTATATAAATTCACACATTTTAGTGTGAACTTTTATATATATATATTCTCTCTTCACATATATGCAATACTTGAAATAGTTGGCAGAATATACAGACCATGCAAGAGGGAAATAAAACATACAGAAATAAATGAAGTGAGAAATGTATTGCATAACACTACAGTGTTTGCTATATTGAAGAACAGTAAAACTAATTAAATACTAAACCTATAATTAAATAATATATTTATAGATTATTCTAGCAGTCTGATTACAATCACAGCAAAATGATATAATTCATTGCAAAGTGTCAAGCAACATCATTTTCCATTGGGACTGTATTTCAGGGGTCTCCACGAGTGAAATTCTTACCCCTCTGAACTCAAGGGGGAAACTCCCTGTAGAGCTTTGACACTACCTAGCAGTGAAGGATCTAGGTCCCAGTGCTGTGAAATACTTTTAGCTCATATCACTATCACCTCAGTTCTGTTCAAATAGTTCTTCAGATAGAAACTGGAATTGCTTTCGAAGAAGAAATCTTTAAGCCAATAGGGCTGAGAAAAGAAATTCACATTTATATATACAGCCATAATCCTAGTAATGGTGACAGCAAGCTATCATACATGATGTGAAATCATAAAACAAACATGATCTTGTGAAGTAGTGTATAACTGAGACTATCACAAGCAAATAAATAAGCCTATAAAGGCCTATAAAGAGAATATTTTTTCATGAAATTTTCCAGTTTTCATTTTTCAGTCACTGTGCTCCTGTGCAGAGTTTAGAGTAGAATTCGTATTTCTGATCCCTTTCCTATTTCTCCAGCCATAAAAATTGCATTCTTCCTTCCAAAAAGAAACATTAAATAGAATTGAAATGCTTGATCTGCTCTTAAAACCAGATCTGATTTTAACAGGAAGCAACTATGCAGAAAGTAGAGGCTTAATCCAAAATTGACATTGTCTTATGCATATCTCATCAGTGCATTAAAACTTGCATTGAACTTTTAATTTTTCTTATTGAATATGCAAAACATTAAAATGCTAATTTTATAGATTTCTGTAAAGATAGAAAGGAAAGCACCCTGGATGTTGTAAGTGTATCAGGAAGAGCTTAGGATTCATGTTGGCCCATCTTAGACAGTATTTTGGCTAACTTTCTCCCACCTAATTTAACCACATATTATGCCATCTGTATTGCACTTGCAGTCACTTAGGAATACTCAAATCACTTTATTTAAGATGCCAGTTGCGTGGTAGCCTGCAACTTCTTGGATTGCTATTGTCTATTTGAAAGGTATGCTGAAACAAATACACTGGCCAAGTCTGGCTTCTTGTTGCTGTTTGGCTCTATGATAGCCAAGATAGAAAAAAAAAAAAAAAAAAAAATCAATTCTAAAGTAAGAAAACAATGACATTGTTTTCTCAAAGGCATTTGATTTTCAACTGTTCTGGGTTTACCTCCTGCTCCTCAGGGTAAAATAGATATGTAGAAAGATTCATATATGTAGAAATGCTGAGAGAGCTGGGGGTGTTCAGCCTGGAGAAAAGAAGGCTCCAGGGAGACCTCACTGCATCCTTTCAATACTTAAAGGGGACTTTTAAAAAAGATGGAGAAAGACTCTTTAGTCAGGTAGATAATGATAGGACAAGGGTCTTAAACTAAAAGAGGATAGATTTAGATGAGGTATTATGTAGCAATTCTTCACTGTAAGGGTAGTGAGGCCCTGCAACAGGTTGCCAACAGAAGTTGTGGATGCCCCATCCCTGGAGGTGTTCAAAGCCAGGCTGGATAGGGGCTTGGACAACATGGCCTATGGGTGGTATCCCTGTCTATGGCAGGGGGACTGGAGTTAAATGATCTTTAAGCTCCCTTCCAACACCAGCCATTCTATGATTCTATGGTTCTATGATCCTATGATATGTTTTTTGTGAGTTTTAATTACAAACCCTTCAGACACATTTGTATTAAATTGCCCAAGCAAAGAACATCATGATCTTCTTTTCTAATTATCTCCACTTAACAAATTTGCCATGAATTTTACCGTATTAGGATTTTTTTATTTCTTCATTAAAAACATAGTCAAGGAAGAAGCCAGATGAGCTCTGAGGAAAGAAAACAGGATCTCCAGCTTCAGGAATTTTGAGCACACTTTTACATGGTACAGAGTTTATTAGGCAGGGTAGTGGGTTTATTTCGTTTTTCAGACTCAGCATTTATTTTTAAGTGCTATCTGTACAACTTTTAAGATAGGGTAACAATATCTATGAACGTTTCTTCTTGTTGAGCTTTCTGATCTGTTGGCATTCTCCTGTAGTCCACTTTGGTAAACATTATGATGGAAAAAAAAAAAAAAAGTGCTCCTGTGCTTTTGGATAGAATTTTTTCTGGGCATACAATTACTTCAAACAGATGTCTGCAACTAAGAGGCATTCATTATCTCTTTCATCATAGCTCGATATATTGCACTACTGTACTCAATGGCTATTTTGGTCATTGCAAAGATACTTGCTCTTACTGTTAGACCAACAACTCCTCATCTGTCTCTCAATCTCTTTATTAAATCTTGGTTACCAGAAATAGGTTCTTACTAAAACCGTCATTGGACACTTTCTAAAGTATTTTCTGGGCAGATCGTCAAACGATTCAGCTCAGTAGCAAGGAAGAATTTATCACCCCAAATTCCCCCAGTGAGTACCCTTGCTCACTTAAGAGCAGACACTTGTTCCCGAGTCTGCAAAAACAGCTGTTCTATAATCAATATTAGGTTCAGCTGTTTTTATGATTAATAATTAATGTTGTGTTCAGCAGTTTACTTATGCGAGTATTCAATGACTTAGCTTTGTACAAGGAATGTAATCTTTCTTACATTTTATATGTTTAATCTGTGAAGAAATATAAAATAATGTACATATTTTCAACTAACTGCTTTTTAATTAGGGGTTGAGGAATGATCAAACCCATAGCTTTTAAAATAACTTCTTCCTACATATCACTTCTCTTCAGATCCTTTTGAATAATGAAAAGTCAGATTGTTATCATTTAAGCTTCCAAAACACAATACATTAAAACCTCATATGAAAATTTCATTGTGTTCCTTTGTAGAGCTATGTTTGTACTGCTAGCAATATATTTATGAACATTGATATTTGTTTTTGCTGTTCTTATGATTTTCCTTAATTCATACTGGTGACAGTTTACAGTGTCTCAATATGCCTGTAACTGTCAAATAAATTGATACTCTTCATAATCCTGTACCTCCATGAAAGCCCAGAGGGACAAGAGGAAGATAGTCTCTAGTAAAGGTGGTCAGTAAAAATTGGAGTTTTTGGTTAATGTTGGTTTTTTTTTGTCCCTAACTCAAAAATTCTAGATTTTAATTATTATTTTTTTATACAGAAAGAAATAAAGCGATATTTTTCAATAATGAATATAAAACAAAATTTAAACAGTATACCTTGTCACTATTCAGAGACCTGTTTGAAGTTACATTTGCCATATAGCACTCTTATTTGAAACTAAGGAAAGGCAGTCCCCGTATTTCAAGGTTGCATTATTTTGACCTGTAAGAATAGTCTTTTATCAATCATCCAAGGACTTCCTTACATATATGTGTCTAACGACCAACATCTTCTTGAATCAATCAATCAATCTGTGTATCTCATCTAATCTTTAAACAGATGGAAGTGGGGAGAATCTGATCTGCTTCTTGTATATTCTATGTGACCTCTGTGCCGATACCAATGTATCCCTCAGTTGAGAAAATATTGGTGACCTGATCTAAACCTAATTTTTCTGAGGCTGTTGCATGTTAATAACATATTTATTTGTGTCATTCAATTCACTCAGCTTCCTGAAATCAATAGATTAATCCCTGCTGGAAAGGTCTGGATAAGGTATGTAATTTCTTTTGGCTCATAAAGGTGTATGTTGTCATTAACTGTTCATTCTTAGCAGGGTTTGTGGAGCCTGTGGTTTTCTTCATTCAGTCAATGGTACAATCAGATCCCTAGAGAAACATACTTTTCATTTACACGAATAGGAGTGTTCCTTAAAGAGCATCTACAGAAAACTTTTATGGGGAAAGGCTATTTTCTCACCCAATAATGCTGTCAAGAATGATCTTAAGAGAAGCATGCTGCATGAACTTGCTTTTATATAAAGCAGAGCACATGTACACAGCACTGAAAAATAGAAGGCAAATGCTATTTATGCTATTATATATGTATACATTTAAAAGCTTTTAAAAATATATATAAAAACATTTTTCAAATAAAGACTTCCCAATGTGCCAAAAAAATAAAGATTTCCATCTGTATATTTTCTAGAGTCTGTACTAAATCATTCTGAGATTGTTGTGTGAAAGCATTACAAGTCATGGATCCCATTTGATACCTAATTATAGTGTGGATGTGGGCTGAGAAGTGTCCTGGCATGATGGAGTGACTTTCTCAAAATTCCTTTTGAAACATTTGTTTGATCTCTCACTGTGGTTATTTTATACCACCTGCTTTGAGTTCTCTCCAATCTTATTTGACAAATGATAAGAATACAGACAGTTTAGAAAGCAGGAAAACTTAAATAAATAAATAAACAACGTTATTTTTTAAGAAAAACAACACACAAAGAAAATCCAAAAACATTTCCAGCAAACAATCACATTATGATAGAGCAAATGGTAGTGGAAACTATATACTAGTTTAGATGTACATGTATTACACATTTTTAATACAGTGTATACAATTTACATGTATATAAGTGAGAAGGAAATTGTCAGTGCTTTGAATACTCAGCACCTATTATATCAATATGGATAAGTGGTATGAAGTGCAATCATTCAGAACCTTGAAAAAATCTGGTCTTAATATTGTATATTGCTGAGAAACACAGAAGTTATTGTCCAGCCTTTAACATAAAATTACTGGAAAGTCTGTATGTTGTCTCTGTCGTGGTTTAACCTGGCCGGCAGCTAAACACCACGCAGCCGTTTGCTCACCCTCCCCCTCCCTCTCTGGGACGGGGGAAAGAAATGGAAAGTGAAGCCCGTGAGTTGAGATAAAGACAGTTTAATAAGACAGGCAAATAATAGTAAAATAATAAAATAATAAAATAAAATAAAATAAAATAAAATAAAATAAAATAAAATAAAATAAAATAAAATAAAATAAAATAAAATAAAATAAAATAATAATAATAATAATAATAATAATAATACAATGGTGATAATAGTACTACTACTAATAATGTGTACAAACAAGTGATGCACAATGCAATTGCTCACCACCCGCTGACCGATGCCCAGCCTAACCCCGAGCAGTCCGGCCCCCTCCCCCCAGCTAGCCACCCCTATATATTGTTTAACATGACGTCAGATGGTATGGAATACCCCTTTGGCTAGTTTGGGTCACCTGTCCTGGGTCTGTCCCCTCCCAGCTCTTACTGCACCCCCAGCCTGCCTGTTGGCAGGACAGAGCAAAAGGCTGATGTGTCCTTGGCTTGGTATAAGCACTGCTGTGCAACAATTAAAACATCGGGGTGTTATCAGCACTCTTCTCATCCTAAGCCAAAACACAGCATTCCACCAGCTACTAGGAAGAAAATTAATTCTGTTCTAACTGAAACCAGGACAGTCTCTTAACTATTTAGTAAAATCATTGTGTATATCTCAACTAATATAAATTATACTATTCACATCATGGGAACATGCTAGTGGTTCTAATAACAAAATGGATGTACAGGCACTCCCATAAAGTAGATCAAGAAACTCAGCAAAAATCTAGAGCTAGTAAATAGGGAGCATCTTCCCTATGAGGAAAGGTTGAGAGACCTGGGTCTGTTCAGCCTGGAGAAAAGAAGAATGAGAGGGGATCTCATCAATGTCTATAAATACCTGAGGTGTGGGAGACAGAGGGATTGGGCCAACCTCTTTTCAGTGGTTTGCGGGGACAGGACAAGGAGTAATGGTCACTAGTTAGAGCACAGGAAGTTCCGCACCAACACGTGAATGAATTTCTTCACAGTGAGGGTGACAGAGCACTGGAACAGGCTGCTCAAGGAGGTTGTGGAGTTTCCTTCTCTGGAGATATTTAAGGCCTGTCTGGATGCCTACCTGGGCAACCTGCTCTAAGGAACCTGCTTTGGCAGGGGGGTTGGACCCAATGACTTTTGAGGTCCCTTCCAGCCCCTTCTGTTCTGTGATTCTGTGATTTTGTGAAATATAGTGTTAATCTTAAAAGGATTTTATTGTACTATATAAGAGCAGTTATTTAATCTGCTCTCCGTAACTTCCTGAAACTAGTTTTTACAGGTCATAAAGCTCTGAATTCTAATTTTGAAGTGTAATATGACTGCAGTGTTCAAATAGGCTCTTGATCCAAGACTGGAATTGGGTTAAGGATAATATCATAACTCAGAAATGAAGAAGCATCTCTCCATCAACCTCTGTCAGTTCTATGATGCTGGTTAAAGCTAGAAGGTTTAAAAGTAGTCCCACTTCATACTGACTGGTGGAAATATTAAGATGATGTAGAAAAGTGTTACTAATAAATTAGTATTATGTTTGTTTATTTATTATGTCACAAATATATTTATGATACAGTCATTTGTAATGATTATTGCCATCACATGTGCCTACATGGGCACACCAGTTATATTTACTTGAAGCTGAAGGATTTTCCCCCCCCACCCTGTTCTTTAAGTATTTGAACCCAGGAATCATTTTTGATTCACACATTGCAATCTAATTATCTCAGACTTGCCGTAGGGCAGAATTTTAAAACAGTCATCAGGGAAATATTTTGCCACACATCAGCTATTTTATTAGGACTGCCTACTCTTAGGTAGTGAAAGCAACATTATTCAAGTAGCTTATCTTGATAATATTATTCTCAATAGAAACAAAACACATTTAATTGTCATTAATAAGATAAATTTAAAATACTTTTTGGACTATAAACACTTAGAGAAGGTATAAATCACCTTAAACTCGAGTTTTTCTTTTACCCAGTTGAATATGACTGTATTTGTACATTACAATATGCAATATCATTTTCACCTCAGATTATGTAAAAGACCATAGTTTCCCAAGGTAATGCCACTGCTGAATACTGAACGCTGTGAGATACCTCAGCCTTTTGTAAATAATGTAAGGCCACAAAAATTTACTATATTATATAAATGGAATGATTACTTCATATACAGCTGCTCTGCAGGAAAATAAAGAGTGTTGTTATATGCATTCTCCCCATTTTAATCTTACTTTTGTTTTTCTGAAAATCATTGTCAATGGCAAGGAAAACTAGTAAGGGGATTAGAGAATATTTTCTCTTTTTTTTTTTAATGAAAAAAAAGAAGCACAAATAAATCATTCATTTATTATGTTTGTTATTGTCATAACGTTTAAGTGTTGACATTTAAATATCAACATCATCTATTTTTGCCATTTGTAGTAAGAGAATGGATTTATTTAAACAGATTCTATTTGGTTTTAAAACAGTTAAGCAATAGCAGAGAAACTAAAGAATCTATTTGCCACTGAAAATTACACTAGGAGTAGCCGGAAAACATCTGCAAAATAGATTTTATTTGGAAGTAAAGTTAGAAAAAAAAATCTGTATTTTTGCCAAATAATATATTTTCTTATGAGGTATGAAATGAAATATTTGTCACGTAGACATGTACTTCATGTACATGTACTTCAGGGGAAAAATAATAGTTCTAAATTTAGGTTGAACTAAATTTAGTTTATTTAAATTTTGTTTTTTGTTTTTTGTCATGACATGACACATAAAGATGTTACATACTATGCCATGTGGCAGAATAAAGTTAGTTAAAATTGTCAGTATTGTTTGTATCCATTAGTTTTGGATTTACCCAAAATATATAAAACAGTAATCTCAGCTAGTACAGGTAAAACATCTTCACTTTGATGGAAATTGAATTGTTTTCTTGGTTAAATGCTTTAATTTACAATAACATTCAGCCAACACTGTATTGGGTGCAGCATCCCACATACAAATTTTCAAATTTTCTTTTTTTCTACAATCATTTTTGCAAATTTCCAAAGGATTTTAATATGTGGTAGAGAACAAGGAGGTGGTGGGCAGGGAGAGAGAAGTGGGGGGGAGGCAACAAGCCTCTGCCAGAAGCACTCAAGCAGGTTTAAAAGCTCCTTTGCAAGCACAGCCTTGTCCTGTGCTCAGGAATGGGGGCTATGCAGAGAGAAAATTCTAATACTTCATCTAAATTGCCTGTAGCAAATGATTAAACTCCTTGATTAATAAAAGCATGGTTTCATTTTGGTTTGGTTTGGTTTTTGAGTGTATTTCCTTCTTGTTTGTAACTTTTCCACTCTCAGACATTTATTTCTTAAGCAAAACAGAAACAGCCTTTTCTGCGTGTTTGGCAGTTAATTTCAGTGCAGGCATACATTCAGCACAGTTCTGTTATGTTCAGATTTATTCACATTTCCCAGGGTACTTTCCCAAGTACAGCACTGCTGGGCTTGGGCATCTGCAGAAGCCTCCACATCTTCATGTTTATCACTTTGCAGCAAGCAGGGCATGGCAATGTGTAGTAATTCTGCCCTCTGCCATAAGCTGGGTGTCATTCTGCTGCTGATTTATTTGGAGCTGTTCCCTGTGGAAGGCGACATCAGGAAGTTCTCAAGGTCGATATGGGTCAAGGATAGACTGGCCGTTATGAAATGTGATGACATAACAAATGGAAGTGTCCCATTTCAGCAAGTCGGCATGAAGTTTATTCCTGTCATTGATGTCACCAAATCAAATCTACTCACAAAAGTCAAAACTATCAAAGTTTCTCCCTTTTTTCCTTGCTAATAATTCAGGAATTACAGAGCCATCTACTGGTGTTTTTTCTACCTATAATACTAATGCATTCAGAAAAAATAAACAATCCCTGAAACTGTAAGAGAAACATTCATCCAAACTAAACTGGTAAATTTTGCCCTTCTGGTTGAAACTTTAGGGAGTAAAATGAGGAGGAGACATGGGCAACCATGATTCACCAGTTAAAATTCATATAAATAATGTAAGGTAAGGGTGAGTGAGTGATAATAATGGTAGTGAGTGATAATAATGAAATGTTGATGCTTAATTGAGCCTGAAATGAAAAACCTCATAATCCATTTTTGTGTGTGTTTGACAACTAATAACAAACATTTTTGTTAGGATGAATAGTTGTCATCTTGGAAAGTAGTAAAGAGAGATTCCCCGGCAAACAGTTCATTCCTTTCAGATAGTTCTTACCAGGACAAAATAATACGACTGAGTCTGAGGGACTTCAGTATGAGACAAATTCTCCTGTTAGGCACAAGCGAAAGTAAGGCAACAGTGGATATCACAGAATCACAGATATCCCTGTATGTAAATTAAATCCCTATCAAGAACCATCTTCTTGCCTTTAGATAAGCATCATTGCAACTTATTGCACCTTTCAAAAAGTTGTTCTCAGGTAGGTTGAACTGTAACCACATATTAAAGTGGCAGAACCTGTTCAGTGCCAGGTGTATTTAGATTTGTGAAGTTTGACACTCAGGGTTACTAGCTGAAGATACGCTGTGCCCTGCCCTGCTCTGACCACTACGAGCCATAATGAGTAATGCTCATGGCTTCACTGCACTTCCTCATAGAGCATCTCTGGCACATCACTCCTTCAAGGTGTGTCTGGACATGGATGCAGATGGGGAAATCAGATGTGTTTTTAAAGCCAGTTCCTGGTTGCCCCTGGGATAAATCCATGTTAATATGTAAAGCAAGCTGAGGACTTCTTTTCATTTGAAACCAAGTGGCACAGACTGGCTCATAGCTACAGTACTATTTTAAAAAATAGTACTCAAATACACTTAATGTGGAGCTTGGCTCTAGGCCCACTCTGAGACCCCATGTAAAACTGCTGAAACCCAAAGTCATTGTAAAATAAATATATATATTTATTCATTTCAAAACATCTGAAACATTTCTCCTCAAGAAACTGTCTGCTTCTCCTCAAGAAACTGTCTGCTCGTGGCTTGGACTGGCATTGGGTTAAAAATTGGCTGGATAGCCAGGCCCAAAGAGTTGTGGTGAATGGAATTAAATCCAGTTGGAGGTTGGTTACTAGTGACATTCCCCAGGGCTCAGAACTGGGGCCGGTCCTCTTTAGTATCTTTATCAGTGATCTGGATGAGGGGATTGAGTGCAGCCCCAGTCAGCTCTCAGATGACACCAAGTTAGGTGCGTGTGTCGATCTGCTCAAGGGTAGGAAGGCTCTGCAGGAGGATCTGGAGGAGGATCTGCAGGAGGATCTGCATGAGGACAGGCTGGACCGATGGGCTGAGGTCAACTGTATGAAGTTCAACAAGGCCATGTGCCAGGTCATGCACCTGGGGCGCAATAACCCCAAGCAGAGCTACAGGCTGGGGGATGAGTGGTTGGAAAGCTGCCTGGCGGAGAAGGACCTGGGAGTACTGGTGGATAGTCGGCTGAATATGAGCCAGCAGTGTGCTCAGGTGGCCAAGAAGGCCAACAGCATCCTGGCCTGTATAAGAAGCAGTGTGGCCAGCAGGTCTAGGGAAGTGATCGTCCCCCTGTACTCATCTCTGGTGAGGCCGCACCTCAAGTACTGTGTTCAGTTTTGGGCCCCTCACTACGAGAAAGACATCAAGGTGCTTGAGTGAGTCCAAAGGGCAACGAAGCTGGTGAGGGGTCTGGAGAACAAGTCTTAGGAGGAGCAGCTAAGGGAGCTGGGCTTGTTCAGCCTGGAGAAGAGGAGGCTCAGGGGCGACCTTATCGCTCTTTATAAGTACATTAAAGGAGGCTGTAGCAAGGTGGGGGTTGGCCTATTCTCCCACGTGCCTGGTGACAGGATGAGGGGGAATGGGCTAAAGTTGCGCCAGGGGTGTTTTAGGTTGGATATTAGGAAGAACTTCTTTACTGAGAGGGTTGTGAGGCATTGGAATGGGCTGCCCAGGGAAGTGGTTGAGTCACCATCCCTGGAGGTCTTTAAAAGATGTTTACATGTTGAACTTAGTGATATGGTTTAGTGGAGGACTTGTTAGTATTAGGTCAGAGGTTGGACTCAATGATCTTGAGGTCTCTTCCAACCTAGACAATTCTGTGATTCTGTGAAAAAAAAATATACAGGCTGTACTGTAATCTATCAGAGTGATAATTTTTATTTGTTTATTTATTTTTAAAGAAAGTATCTAGATGTGTGGTGTGTACCCAGATCTGTGTCATGAAGCAGTGTTTGAAGGATCAACAACAAGTTATATAGTGCATGACTGTGCAGTATAAGAGAACCAAAGTAGTCTTGTTCTTGATGATTATGGAGAATGTCCTTGGCATGTGTTAAACCTTGAATCATGTCTGCATACCACCTGGAAAAGTACAGCAGACATCAGTCAAACTGTGCAAAACTAGTGCAGTTTGACATTAGTCAAACTGTGCACAAACCTAGGAGGTTGGTGGCTGTTAACCAGTGCTGAGGATCATGGGTTAGTTTTATTCCATGGTCATTTTCTGTTATTAGTGTGGGTAGAGAGAATTGCTAGAGCAAAAGGAGAGCAGACATTGGGTAGTGAGGAAATAAATTAAATATGAAGTAGATAGTATGAGTAATTCGGATGTAATTTGGCACAGATTCAGAGAAAAATTGTTATGAAAGGTAAAGGAAAGAAATTAAGAAGAAGAAGAAGAAAAAGTAGCTCTCAAATTCAAGACAGAAAAGGAAAAAAAAAAATTGTCAAAGCCTTAAGTGGATGGGAATGAGAAGCAGAGGCAGAAGCAAGACACAGAACAAGACTCAAGAACAAGACACAAGAACAGACAAAGGAAAAAGCAGACTACGTTCAGGGCCTAACTGAACTCAGCACAAAAAGATCACCAGTCAACTGTGTGCTCTCTAAGCACTTTCCTTATTCCTAGGGTCTCCCATAGTGGTCCACCTCAATTCTTTCTAGAACAGAGATATTTGTTTCATCCAACAGCAGACCTAAGAAGCCTTTTCATTTCTTCAGGATGCAAACTGAAATATTCTCAGAAACAAATCATAGCATGTTAATGATGTGGAAAGTGATGGCTTCGTCTTTCCTTTCTACAAAGTACTCTTGCAGCAAAGCTCTTAATCATTCCAATTTAGGTAATCTATCTGTATTTGGCAAAATATTTAAGTCCTTCTTTAATATTAGGTACTGACTTAATAAATTCTATATGTTAATGGATATCAACTACGTGGCTGATTTAAAACCTGTACTTGAATGGAATGTTTGCATTTGACCAGCTCTAACTTAGTCCCTGTACTTCTGAATCTGTCACATTATATAACCACAGACTACTTCATGAATCTGTCATAGCAGTACTTTGAGTAATTCTAGAAGTTACAGCCTACTTCACCCAGTTTCCACTAAAATCATACAGGATTGTACCATCGCCTTTTCAGAGACCATCTGTATTCAGCCAAAGCTCTTTCAAAGAAAAATGTGCTGCCAGGAATTGCAAACAAGAGCTAAGGAGGAGGTGTGATTGCTCTGAAGATTTAATAGTCCCTTCTGTATGCCTTATTTCAGCTACACTGCATTCCGTAACATTAAAAGACACATCTAGAGAGATGTGAGTGTCTTCCCCACCCAGTCTCCCTCAGCACATTACCCACTGCCTGAATGTTCCCAGGGGAAATACATAGATGAAGCTCTCTCCCACTTGGGCGCAATTGGTTTCAAAGAGTTCACAACTGATTTCACTTTATGTATATATTTCAAAACATATATACAATAAAATAAAAAAATAATTGAAAATGATCTTGAGGTTTTCACTCCTTTATATTTCATCAACTCTAGTCTGTAATTTGCTGGATTTAATTAGACAAATTGATCTGTAAAATGCAAGGAACAAGCTGCCTGAGATTGCCAGAGATGTGCTGCTGTGCACCACTGCAGACAAGAACCTCTCTGAGGGGGGTTTATCTTCACATTTTTATACATTTAAAATATTCTGAGAATGAGTATTTATGTCTTATTGGATTTGCTAAATATACCCATATGCTGATACCTGCAGCACAGCTAAAACACAATCACATACCACATTGCTGTTGTCAGAGCATAATACATAATTAAAAGCAAAAGAAAAGCCAGAAAAGAAATAAAGCCCCATATTAAAGACCTCTTACAATGAAGCACTTCAGTGTTTGTAGATGCATTTAAACAGGAGCTATTTACTTCTCCTTATAATAGAATGGAAATCTACAAAATAATTGCCTTGGGTGAGATTTCAGGAATCTCTTAATACAATAATAAATAATTCTTATTTATTTGTGTTTCAATAGCACTGAGAAGTATCATCTGGGAAAAGCTTTTTCACATTACAAATGCACATTTAGAGACAATTCTTCCTCTGCAGAGTAAATCAGCAAGATGGACAGACTGTCACAGACTGAATGTAGTTGTACCTTGGTAATATTGGTAACCATTCTGATAGAGGTATTTATAATACCAATAAATCAGGCTAGTGTCAAACTTCAACACTTTACTGGACTGACATTCACAATACACGTAGTCAATCACAGAATCTTCAAATATCCTGAATTGGAAGGGATCCATAAGGTTCATTGAGTCCAGCTCCTGCCTCTACACAAGCCCACCCCAAAATCAAACATCAAATCATCAAAACAATGTGTGTGTGTTGGTTTTTTTTTTTCTTTGTCATTTATACATCTAAATGTCTAATCCTAGACATTTATTTTCAGATGTATTACTACTTTATCTGACTGTGCTAAACAATGTCTTTGAAATAAGATTGTAAAGGTTTTGTTGAACAATTCATTAAAATGTACAATAACACATTCTGGGTTAGTATTCTACTGTTCTCCTATCCCTCTATTTGTGCACAAACTTAAAAATTTGTGAAGCAGGTTCAAGTGGGCAGGCAAGCAGACAGCTGAGACAATTCATCTAATGTTATGAACTTTTTTATTTATATAGTCAATGACTACAATTAACTTTTAGTCACTGATTTAAATGGTAGATATGTAAACCACAATGTGAGCAACAGCAGAGAGAAAAGCATCTTAGATTTCTTATTATTCCAAGAACAAGAACAGTTCATACACAATAAAGCATATTCAACAACTTGCTTTACCTAAATACCTAAGATCAGGCACATACAGAACCTCAGTAATGTCTCTGGCAGTTTTTCCTTCCTGTTGCAGAACGGGAAAGAACTGTGTCTTAATCTTCTGTGTGTTTTCTCCCAAACTGGATTCCCAGAAGTTTTGAAGTTGAACTTTGTCTACTTGTAAATATACCAAATTTGTAAACAGTAAGGGAGAGTAAGTCTCATTCAATTAGAAAATCTCCATGGTGTGTTCCAACTGTTTTTCTCCTGAATATTCTTCTCTTCTGCTTCTGTTACTACTGTTAGGAAAATTGCTGCCTTTTCCTCTCATTTACTTTTGGTGATTCTTTCATGGTCATTTTGCTTATTTTTAATTATTATTTTTTTCTTATATTAGTTTTCCTCTTAATCAAACAAAGTATTTGTTCTTGATTTTCCATTATTTCTTTTATCTAGCAAAAATGGATAAAAACATCACCACAGAAGAAACAAAACTTCAGTTCTTTTGAAGTTGGGGAAAGTCTTGAAGAAAATACAGAATTAAACATCCATTTTTCATTCTGATAATCTGTATATTTTTACAAAGGTCAATTCTGATGTTCTGTAACTTTTTTACAAAAGTAAAAGTTAAGAGTCAAAATGTCTTTTCATTCTGACATGTAAGGACTTGTTTTCTATGTGCAAATTGTTTCTATTTTGTTTTTTATGTTTCTATTTTATTTTCTGTGAATTGTTAGGAGGATACACCATCAGATCTAGAACAGAGACAGACTAAGACCATGAGAAGATTTAACTTATTTCAAAGCATCGCAATGCTCCAATGACTCCTAGAGTAGAATTTGATGAGACCAGTCTTCACTTCCACCATGTTCAAGTGAATATTTATGTTTATAAAAAAATTCATACTGACAATAGAATTAAATTCCATTTATATTCAAAATAGTTCAGGAGGAAGTGTAGATACTAAATACTTGCCATATATACTCATCTCTTTGTATCTAACATGGTACGAACACGGAGAAACAATATTTGAAATAGACTGCAAGAAAAATCTGCAGTTGGTATAAAATGGCATGGTTGCATGGTTTCAGTATATAAACCATCTTTCATGTGACTGAATTATTTTCTAGTATCTAACTTTCAACGTGAAGAAGAGGAGGAATTAGTAGGAAATAAGGGAGACAAATCACTAAACAAATCGCTAACATATAAGAGAAAACAGAGCCCAGCAGGCTCTTCTGAGTTTGCATATGTGTGATGTTTTGTGTTTATGTGGTTTATAACAGATATCTTAGGAGCAAGCCTAAATTTAGTATAAAACACAGATGTAAAGACAGATTGTAAGTATGTTTAAACTTACTTCTTCTCAAGATGAGTAGTTCTAATGATTCATGATAATTGTCATATATAATATTTTATTTTATATTATATACAATATTTATTATATTAATAATATTAAATGTTAATATTACAATATTGTAATATATTATATTATATTATATATTATTTTATATTATATATGAATATAAAATATTTTAATGTGTTATATATTATATATATAAAATAAATTCAAAATAAAATGTTTAGTTAATTGCTATTAAAATAACAATAAATTGTTTAATGTTATAGGGAACTACCTTTCTTTTTCTTTTTTCTTTTTTTTTTTTTTTTCTACGTGGACATGAGATGTGGCTGATTTGATTTAATTTCCTTAATATCTGTTATTGGGAAAAGGTTTAGAAAATGATTTTGCCAAGAAACAAAAATGTGAAATACAAATATATTACATTTTAAGTGAGGAAATGCAATAGAAATCTGCTAAGGAACAGTGCATTCACTCAGCCTAGGCATGATATCTTGGAAGTAGTGTAATTGTTTTTAATTAAGTATATCTTACTGCAAACAAAATTATATCAAGCTTCAAAGATTTGTATTATGAAAAAGACTGAAAAAGCTGAATGTCTGCTCAATGGATGCAAGGGAATATCAAAGTAATCCGTGAAATGTTTATAAAGTTATTACATAGATTAAATCAAATCTGAGACCAACACTAAAGTTTAAAGATGGAGAAACAGACATTAAAGAGACTGTTCAGTCAAAAATTAAGGAATTCAAGAACAAAATGATAGTGTAAGGATTTTAAAAATCCTGTTTCACAAAGAGTGATAAAATTGTGAAATATTTATCTACAGAGATTAGCTACTGTAACTCTGAGCTCTAGCAACGGTAAAATGATAACTGGAATAAAAAGCATTAGGGACAGGAAAATTAAAAGAAAACTTCCATGCTCCGAAAATAAGTGAAAAAGCTGCTTTCTGTTTTTGTGTTTGTCCAAGTACCTGGATTTTGCTGAACTTTATTTTTGTTTGTTTTTGTTTTGAGTAACAGGCTTAATTACAATTTTAATCCCAACCTGTCCCAGAGCAATCATCAGAGATGGTATCTGTATTAAACACATTGCATTTATGTATTAAAAACATCTGTATTAGCACGCAACAGTTGTCTTCTTCTTACATCTCTCCTCTCTCTTCCTTATTAATTCTAACATCAGTGATAAATAGAACTGGAATCTGTAAAGCAGATCTCTTTACAACCTAGTGAAGTAGTTCAAAAAGTGTTTAACTTTAAACCACATAAACTCTTCTCTTTACCTCAGTAATTCTTTGTGCTTTGATGGCAGCCTTAATTATTCACTGTAAATACTTAATCATTGATCAGATGATTTAAATGAGTCGTAGACTTCTACATTTCAGAACCAGCAGTTAGTTTTGGGTATTCCTTCATGGCATTTAATCTTCTACTATAGTCTTATAGTATTGTTTTTAGAGTCCAAAGGATATGTGCATCTCTTTAAATACGCAACAAATTATAACCTGTGAAAGTGCAGACTATATACTGGTGTGGACTTTCGGAAGAACAGTCATGCACTGGCTCACACTCATGTAATTTGTACTTATTTTCATTAAAAAAAAATTGTCATAATATTGTCAAATAATATACAGTAAGATACACAGAATAACAGCATAGAAATTCACTTATAAAAATATTAATAAGGATTTTTTTTTGTTATCTGATCAGCTCTGATAAGGAATGAAGACTACCAATTTGGATGAAAATTATAAAGGTAATAGTCTAATGCACACATAAATTCACCACTGATGTCTTAAAAATGAAATGAAATCATATCAAATCAGACCTTCTGTGAGTACTAGTTAGGATAAAGTATAGCATCCATTACTTATGTTTTAACACTTGTACTCACGTCAATATATTCTTGCTCTAAATTTACGTATAGAATTTTATTTGCTGAAAATCATAGTATTGCTTGGGTTGGAAGGGACCTCAAATACCATCTGGTTCCAACCCCTCTGCCATGAGCACAGATGCCGCCCACTAGATCAGGTTGCCCAGGGACCCATCCAACTGAGCTTTGAACACTTCCAAGCACAGGGCATCCACAACTTCTCTGAGCAACCTGTTCTAGTGCCTCACCACCCTCTCATGAAGGATTTCCTCCTAACCTGTGATATAAATCTCCCTTCTTTTAGTTTAAATCTATTTCCTTTGTCCTGTCACTATCTGCCCAAGTAAAAAGTTGCCCTCTCTCTTTTTTATAAGCTTCCTTTAATATGGAAAGGCTGTAATGAGATATCCCCAGAGCTTTCTCTTTTCTATCCTGAACATCCCCAGCTCTCCCAGCCTTTCTTTATGGTGCTTCAGCCCTCTGATCAATTTCATAGCCCTCCTTTGGACCCATTCTAACAGACAAACATCCTTGTGCTGGGGACCCTGGACCTGGACATTTTATTCCAAGTGGGGTCTCACAAGGGCAGAGCAGAGGGTTACAATATGGGGACTCCCAATTTGAGCAGGAGTCTATAGTTAGATCTTCAGTATTTTCCCATTTCTTCATTTTCACCCTTGACAATGGGAGTTGTTCTGATATAATGGGATTCATCCCATTTAACTTCAGACTTCTGTAACACCTTACATGTCCATATCTGAACTAGCTGCACTGGGTCCTATTACTGTGAATATAGATCCGGTTGTTACAGTTCGGGGAGCTTAAGAAATGAATCATCAGTCCAAAGGAGGCATATGCCAAAGCAAACCCTAAATGGGGTTAATGATACTGAATTCCTTCTCATTGACCTTAGAGGGAACCTGAAGTACCTTTCTCAAATGCATATTGCCTCATTTCAGCAGGTAAACCGCACCATTTTGATATATAACATGCTTCTAATGAAAGTACCTTCTCAGCATAATTGCTTACCTTTGCGGACCTAAATCAAGCTAGATTATATTTTAAATATATTTAAATGATCTCTGATTATAATTTCACTCACGATTTTTCTCTCTGTTTCTCCCCAGATGCCTGTTCATTTCAAGACAGTTTCATGTCTTAAAAAAAAAAAAAAAAAAAAGCCAGAGTCAAAACACCATTGAACACAAGGATTACAGTACACACTTTGGAGACATCTCTGACAATGTTCAGATATTCATGGTTTCTAATAAATTGGAATACACATTTTATCTGATACATATACAAATATTATTTTGAAGTGGCATTTGTTCTGGCATAGGTGCATCAGGTGTATTGTAACGAAAAGTGAAAGTCTTCCATGAGCTCTCAGTAACCAAGCTTGTAGAGATAATTTTCAGAAACAGAGAAAAGCAAAAATACCCATTTATAAGAATAAGCGGGGTGCAAGTACAATAATACTGAATTTTAATTCAGGTATTCTAGCAACAGTGGTTTCCTATCTAAGATTCTCCACTTGACAACAAGTAGCAAGAGCTGAAAGTTTGGTAGTTTAAAGATGCAGAGTTTGATAAGGCAACATAGAAGGCAGAGTGTCTGTGAGAGCGTTCTTGAGAATCAGAAACAGCTCTGTATTTTGCACAGTATTCTGGTATTAACTTGAAGGACACAGTGTGAAATTTTGACTTAAAAAACACTGGATATGTTTCACTGTTTATGTGTGAAAAAAAAAAAAAAAAGAAAAAAAAAGAAAGGTTAAAACTCATTGCAGAGGACAGAAATCTACATGTGTTGTGAAAGAATGTTTTGCAAATAGAAAACATACAAAAAAATAAAAGTCTTGCAAAAAATAACATTTTTTTCTTCAAAATTAAATCATGTCTTAAATCAATTCAAAAAAAATCAAAAACAAAAAAACAATCAAAATTTTTAAAAAAGTCATTAAATCAAGGCTCTATAGGCTCTATTTCCTCTTGCTTTTTTTTTTTTTTTGCTTTTTTTTTTGTTAACAGACAATGTATTACTAAAGCAATTGCTGTAAAATAAAAGAAGAAAGAAAGACAGGGGAAAAGGTTTCAATTTAAAACAATTGTGAGCCAACTGTGTATTTTGAAAGATTACTTGCTTGGGAACAAATTTTGAGCTACATATAAATAAATTATATCTAGTAAAATTTTAGTGCAACTGTAACTCACGGATTTTAAGATTACTAAATAGGGAACAGTGTGTTTAGGTACTAAGAATTTCCATTGGCTTTAAGGTAATATGGTGTTATGAAGAAATAAGAGGAAGAAAAATGATTCTGACTGAATAGACATATTTGTTCTTAGTGGCCACTCTGAGTGAAGAGAGTAAGGTACGTAACTTAAGGTACATACTGTATTGGTAAATCATTTAACAAGCCATAGGAAAGATGAGATTTGAGATCTGAATTTGAATCATCCTAGGTTTATCTATCATGTGCTAGCTCTAGCATTATCAATATTTTGTAACATGAAGAATATGCAATAGGGTAAGTTACTAACATTCACTGTAAAATGATGTTACCTAAAGCTGTAAAACTTACTGATTTCATTTGCTTTGAACTCTTTGGCATATACAAAAAAAGTCATCTATATTAGAGATGAGTTTAGCCACAGTCTAAAAGTGGCTAAACTAAATAGGATGTTGAATTTAATCTCCAGTATGTGTGCACAGATATGCACTTTCTTCTTACTAGGTTACTTAATTCAATAGACATTTCCAAAATACTTTATGAAAACAGAAATGAATTGACTGAGAACTTGCTTATGAGTTAGAAATAACTTATGTGTAATGTGAAACTCTGGGAGAAAAGAATTGGGAGTCCCTGCAGACTTCTAACAAAGGCCAGATGTATTGAGCCACCCATGGAGATAGAAAAATTCCAAACCTCAAACTTGTGGACAGTCCAGGCATTACATACTTCCTGTTTTGACATTTTCTGCCAAACTTCTTACTTGGATCATGAGATCTATTCCATTAAAAGTAACTAAAAAGAAATATTTTCTTTATATTGTGTATTAAGACTGAAGAACTCACTGTGACAATTATGACCTTACAATTGTATACTCTCTTCCTTCAAGTATCTTTGTAAAAAAAATAAAAATAAAAATCTGAAAATCATGTCAGTATGAACAGTATATTATAAAAAAAAAAAAAAAAAAAAAAAAAAAAAAAAAAAAAGATAAATCAAAGTGGCAGTTTTTCCTCACACTTTTTTTGGAAATTTAAACTTATTTCATGATTACCTCTCTCTTTTGATCAAAGGAAAGCATTAATTTCATTATGCTCTCCACAACTGACTTGAAGCATTTTTAAATGTAAACATCATAGTCCTATTCATATATAAAATACCCTGAAAACCTCTGAAATGGAAAGACAACCATACACAACCAGATCTCATAGTTTTCTAAGCCGTTCTATCTGGGAAAGCTTACCTTTACAGATTATAATTATATCCAACACTTAGGTTCATGAATAAAAGGTATCAAACTGCGGTACTCAGAAAAACAAAATATCAAATAATAGTTTATTCAGGTATACAAAAAGCTGTACTTTCTGCTTACATCAGTAAGAAATGCTCTTCTCTATATCTATATCTACTGCTGATAAAAATCAATATAAAGTCTAATGGATCCTACAAAAAAAAAAAAAAAAGAGAGACACAATAATTAAAAACAAACACAATGTTTGCAAAGCAGACAGTTCAATGGATAGACCCACATAAATTCTTCCATGTTTACAGAACTGATCCAAACTCTCTTGAGACGAAGGAAAAATATAGATACTGTACAGTTATATGAACTTACGAGCACCAGTGTAAATACCAAAACATTAATCAGGTAAAGCATCAGGTAATCCTCTGTCATAGTGTGGCTACATACATTCCTCAACAGAATCTCTCAGCACATTTCTCTATTATTTTTGCAGCATAAAATTTGAACTGTTTTAATTGTTCCTACAGTTGCACCAGATGATCTTGGAGGTTTTTTCCAACCTTAATGGTTCTATGATTCTATGAATTGTATCACTCTTCTCTAAACCTCATATTCATTTTCACCAAATAAAAAGTTTACATAGAAAATTATCTAAATAAAAGTAATTCTAATTTAATTGCTGTTCAATATTTACATAAATATTAAATTTATTTTAGTTAAATATTTGTTTTAATATTATGTGTTTTTCTGTGCCATGTCAAGAGAAACCTTTATTTTTCAGGAAGTATATAAAAACATTTATTCTTGTTTCCTTTTGTATAATATCCCAATCTATCTAGGTTAGTCTAAAGCTTAAAGCAACTGCTGGAGACTTACAGGAGACTTATGGGAGTACAGCTCTTTTAAGTTATCCTTGAAGATCATCAAGCTAATCACTGTTATTTTTTATTCAATAGAAGTTTTATATTCAGTGACTAACACTGATCAGTTATTTTAAGTAAAGAATTCATTCAAAGCGTAATAGCTAATTTGTTGTTGTTGTTGTTGTGTTGTTTATTTATTTATTTTGAAGTCATCAGATACAAACATACCTATTGGAAATTCTCATTCACTTGCAAATAAACAGCAGGGAGCATTTAGAATTTTATACTTCCATTGTGTTATTAGAGGCTAAGAACACAGAGATTTGCTTCAGGCAAGCTTATCTAACTACTGACAAATCTGCTGTAATAAAATATGGATGCCCTCTGGAAATTTTAAAGAGGAGTTAGCTTTTCTAGACATACAATATAAAATTATGAGAGATCAAAAGTCAAATGTTTTCCTAAAATGATTCACCTTTGACTTCTTTCTCTATTTGGAATTCTCACTTCCTTATGTTCTCTGACTTCCGCTCTGATAAAGTGAATAACATCTGATTTTCTGTTTGTTACTGTTGGATGAGCATCATATTTTGCCAACAAATGTATATTCAAGACTAATCTAAGAATGGTAAATCCATATTTTAACAGTGTATCATAGTCTAACATAAATGCAAAGGAGTTGACATTTCTAGAGCCAATTCTCTACATATTTACACCTCAGCAACCTCCATTTAGGAAAAGTGTCACTGAAACACTGGGCATAAATCACAGAAAAGTTTGGTCTTTTCTGTCTTCACTTTAAAAGCTTACATTAAATTAAATATATTATGGTGTCAAAAACTAATGACATCAGAAACTGACCTAATTTCTTTAACAAAACTACCATAATTAATGGAAGATATATTTTTAGAAGTAACCAACTGAAGGTGTCTCTTTACAGGTCAGAGAACTCTCCATCTGCATGGTTCCAAATTCGTATTCTGACATTAGACCTAAAAAATAACATTATAGCCTAATCATGTTTCATGTTTTCTCCTACAGGAAAGTAAAGTTTTTCCTGGGTTTTAATAATAGACTTAAAGTGCATAATTTTGCTGATGTTGAAATTGCTCTATATCATTTGGATGTTAATGGGTTAATTTTTAAAAGTATTTGTCGATAACATTCAAAAGGCCTAGAAATGCCAGCAGATTCAAAACAGATATAATCACTATTTTCTGCTTCCGGAACATCAAAGTATGATTCTTATTTAGGTTCATTTCAAATTCAAATGTTGTTTTTTTTTTTTTTTGTAAATGACAGAATTTCCTGAGCTATAAGGCATTGTATTTGTCAGTGACTTCAAGCAAAGAGATAAAACTCTCCAGTGTTCTAATGTTTTGGACTGTTGGTCTAGTACTAAGTGCAATATATCATGTAGTAGGTCCACAATTCATAGTATACGCTGCTTTCATTATTCCTAACTAATGGTGAATGAAGATATTTGAGATAAATAACCCTTGTTTTGCATGTCTATAGTTATAAAGTTTAATCTCCTGGTATATTAACTCTTCAGTCCCTAGACAAATTAAAGGGTACATCAATATGTGGTGGTTTTATTCAGGTGGGCAGCTGAGCTCTACCACAACTGCTCTCTCACTCCCCCTCCACAAAGGGAAAGGGGAAGCAAATACAATGCAAAGGGCTCAAGGGTTGAGATAAGAACAGGAGATCACTTGACAATTATCATGATGGGCAAAACAGATTCAGAGTAGGGAGGTTAGTAAAATTTATTGCCCATTACTAACAACCTAGAGCACTGAGAAACAAAGGAAAAAAAAGAAAAGAAAAAAAAAAAAAAAAGCAACAACAACAACAACTTCCACCCACCCACCCTCTTCCACCTCCTCCCACCAAATGGAGCAGGAGAATGGGGGTTAAAGTCAGTCTATAGCTCTTCTCCATCATTCATCTCAGTCACTCTCTTCCTCTGCTCCATGTGGGGTCCCTCCCAAGGGATGCCATTCTCCCTGAACTGATCCTGCATATCCTGCATGGGCTTCCCACAGGCAGCAGCTCTTCAAGAACTGCTCCAAATATAGGTCCATACCATGGGGTCCATCCATCAGGAGCAAACTTCTCCAACACAGGTCCCCCACAGGTGGCAGCTCCTGCCAGGTCACCTGCCCCTGCATGGTCCTCTGTCCACGGGCTACAGATCTGGCCTAGAATCTGTTCCTGTGGGGGTTCTCCACAGACTACACAGACACAGCCTCCTTCAGGACAGATCCACTTGCTCCACCGTGGTCTCCTTCATGGGCTGCAGCATGGAAATCTTCTCCACTGTGGTACACCTGCAAGGGGACATTCTGCTCCACCATGGTCCTCTCCACAGGATGCAAGGGAACTTCAGCTGCAGTGCCTGGAGCATCTCCTCCCCTCCTTCACTGATCTTGGTGTCTGCAATTATGTTTCTCGCTCCTCACTCTCCCAGCTGTTGTGCTACAGTTTTTTTGTTTGCTCATTTTGTTTCATTTTGGGGTTGCTTTTTTGTTTGTTTGTTTCTTCCTTACTTAAATATGCTCTCACAAAGGCACAAACATCATAATTTATTGGCTCAGTTCTGTCCAGCAGCAGGCCCCTTATCTAACATGGGACAGCTTCTGGATTCTTCTCACAGAAGCCACCCCTACAGCCCCCCATTACCAAAGCCTTGCCATATAAACCCACTACACAACAACATATTCAAGTTCTGCTTTTACTTAAACCCATAAAGAGGTGCATCAAGGATAAGAACGTACAAGAATGTACAAGTGCACTGAGGTACCCAACTATAATTTATTTCATGGTGAATTAGTCACTTAGATGTCTTTGAGCATCTGGGCCTAAACTCTTATTATACAAGAACTTTGTAATGTCTTTGAAATATATCCTACTTCCCAGCAGTACGGGTACATGAAAATTATTCTGCCTGTGCTAGTCAGCACAATCACTACACTGTATGTGCACATGTAACTCTGATGAATGTAGTGGATAATCTCTCCTATCAGGAAAGGCTAGGAAAGATGGGACTGTTCAGCCTAGGAAAGGAGAAAGCTCAGGGGGATTTCATAAATGTATATATACCTGAAGGGAAGATGCATTGAAGATTGAGCCAACCTTTTTCTAGTGGTGCCCAGTGCCAGGACAAGAGGCAACAGTCACAAACTGGAACACAAGTGGTTCCATCTACATGTCAGGAAGTACTTCTTCACTATAACAGTGATGGAACACTGGCACAGGTTGCTCAGAAAGGTTGTGTAATCTCCTTCGCAGGAGATTACCTCTCCTATGAAGACAGACTGAGGGAGTTGGGGTTGTTCAGCCTGGAGAAGAGAACGCTTCAGGGAGACCTTATAGTGGCTTTCCAATACCTAAAGGGGGCCTAGAAGAAAACTGAGGAGGGACTCTTCATCAAAGCGTGTAGTTATCATGTAGTGTAGTAGTGTACTACTAGTGTAGTAGTCTAGGGGTAATGGCTTTAAACTGAAAGAAGGTAGACTTAGTTTAGACATTAGAGTGAAGTTCTTTACTCAGAGGTTGGTGAGGCACTGGAACAGGTTGCCCAGAGAAGCTGTCAATGCCCCATCTCTGGAGGTGTTCAAAGCCAGGCTGGATGAGGTTTTGAGCAATGGAGTTTGTCCCTGCCCATGGCAAGTAGGTTGGAATTATATGATCTTTAAGGTCCTTTCCAACACAAACTCTTCTGTGAGGTATTCAAAGCTGTGTGGACATGGGCCTGGACAAGTGGCTCTAGGTATTCCTGTTTGAGCAGGGACCTGGAACCAGAAGTCCAGGGTCCTCTAGAGGTCCTCCAATTTCAGCCATTCTGTGATTTTGTGAGTTTGGTTTTAGAGCAATTAAAAAAGAAAATCTTGTCTGTGTGTGTACAGGACTTAATACCACCTTTTTTCCTTGGACTGAAATTAACACTTCTGCAGCATTGTCTTTGCCACCTAATTTCTTAGATTAATATAAAGCTATTGAGCTAGATTGTATCTTAGTATACACCTCAATTTCAAAGTGTAAGATGACTTCATCAGAGAAGGCTTAATCATTACCAAAAATCAGGATCTTTTTCAACAAATAAGCCTGGTGGCAACCTGGTCTGTCAGAGGCACCCTGAGAGCTTCAGAGATGTCAGTGGATTTCCTCACGCAGCAGGGCAATAAAAACACACCAGGGGACAGCATACAGTTAACACTTTTCAGATTCAGCCCCAAAGTGACCTCTAACATCATCTTAGTGTATTGCAAATCCACTGCACTAATAAATAATAATAAATGTACTTTGCATTCAAAGGAAGTACATTAAAGTCTACTAGCACATTTTGAAGAAACTGAAAACTAAGCCATTTGCTCATATTTTACTGCAAGATCATATATACCTTCATGTAGCAGAGAGCTCAGATATCAGTATATGAGTCTATTGGTAATGCTTGCTAATTCTGAAGTGCCATCAATTTTACATGTTTCTGAACTATATATGATTGCAGGTTAAGTTGAAGAATGCCAACAATTCTGAAGGCAAAAAGATCCCATCTTTCTGTCAAATTTAAGTAGATAAGTGACGATGTGAAAAACATTGCAATGACAGCACAATTTCTTTCCTTTTAGAACAAAAGTGCATATATCATTTATCTTTTCAGAGCTGAAATGAAACTAAATACAGTACAGGCCTTTCTTAGGCTTTTTGAAGAAATGAAGCTTACCTGCTGAGGCAAGGGATAATCTAAGTGTGTTCCTTTTGTGTTACCAGACAAATATTCTCTCTCCAGGTTAAAGGCATTTAGTCTGAGATATATTTATGAGCACTGATATTGCAAAATCCAGAGGCCATTATATTTGGCAGCTCCCTGCTTGCAGTGACCCCAAGCTAAGCATGTCTTGCAGCAACTCATTAGGAATAAAATACCTCCTGCTGATAGCAGTCCTTCATGGTACACAGAGGAAGGTGGCAAAGACCATGATTCCACAAAACAGATGGTTATTGAATAATCTTTTGAAAGTTAAATAAGCTCTCTTCTCTTCAGTTTACTTTTCATTTTGTCTTCCTTAAAGTGAGATGATGTAAAGGCCTCTGAGACCAGATGAAGAAAAGCATTGCATTAAAGTATCTTGAAATGTGTACTTTTTCAGATGATATCCTACTTTGTAGGCCACACTAGACAGGGGTGTGGCCAAATAAAAATAAAATGTCATTCTCGATAGTTTCCCATTTACGGTTTTTCTTTTTTCTTTCAGAACTCTATTGTACTATGGTAAATGGTGGTGGTGGAGTCACCATCCCTGGAGGTCTTTAAAAGACGTTTAGATGTAGAGCTTAGGGATATGGTTTAGTGGGGACTGTTAGTGTTAGGTCAGAGGTTGGACTTGATGATCTTGAGGTCTCTTCCAACCTAGAAATTCTGTGATTCTGTGATTCTGTGTGATTCTGTAAATGCTCATTTCTGTTTCACCATATTCTTTGACAGCATCCTTTACTTATAACACTGTTGCCTTATGATAAAAAAAATAATAATAATAAAATAAATAAATAAATAAAGCTGACTCCAGTTTTGCTAATGCATAAGAAGTAAGATAACTTTCTTACAAAGCATGTGGGGTTTTCTTCCCCCCTCCCCCCTTCTGTTCTTCAAGTAGCTCTTCCAAAAAATATTATTTTTAGACAGAGATTTTTAGATGAGTGCACTTCAGTTTCATTTAACACACCAAATAACGAAGGGATTTGCTACAAGCTGAGAGAATATTAAAAGCTTTTAGTATATCCTTGCAAGAGGCTTCAAACCCATTGGGTATACTATTACGATTGCTGTTCACTCAGCAGTCACTGTCTTTAGCTCATGAATAACGTAATGCCCTGAAATATTCTCAAGAGCCTCTTTGCATTTCTGGCCATGAAGTCTACAATACTTATCTTGATGCATCTCATCTCTCATTTTTTAAGGGTCTTAATAAATGTCTTAGAGAATCAGGATGAACTGGACTGCTTTCTAAGGAAAGAAAGAAAAAGAAAAGGGAGAAAATGTAATAGCTGATGTGATAAGTATCAATTTCTTGATATGTTAAATGTTTGCATTAATAGTGCAGGGGCTTGAAGCCATGAAGTATGAAAGACAAGAATGTTTGGTTTAAGATATCAGACACTAGGAAAGAAATAGAGTGAATTGCTATTCATCTGGTACTGAACTGACTGCAGCAATGAAGTGTTTGACTGTGCTGTCGTCTCTGTTTGCAAAAATAAATAAATAAATAAAACAATTGGCCAGAATATGTTAGGAGTCATCATTATAATGCTGGTCTGAGACCAAATTCAATACCATATTTAAATGCTTAACAGTTAACTTGTATCAATACTGAAGCTTTTCATTCTTCATCCCACATGATGAAACCCAGAACCTATAGTTTCTAAAAAACAAGGCTAATCTCCTGTAAAGTGCATCACATGTAAATTCAGAACTCTCTGAACTCTCTAAATTCAGAGCTCTCACGTTCACCTATACTAATAGAACAGGATAGGTACCTATCAAGGGCAATTAAGTCCCCTAGGATCTGAAACACAATATGGAAGCACATATTCTTCTCTATTGAATGCAGGGGATATGCAGAAAATACCACAACAAAAATACCTGGCAGAAAATACCACAGCAAAAAAATCACTTATATTCTGCAATCCTTCAAGCTGAAGAAACTAAATTAACTTGTGCTTTAGGAAAAGGTATTGCATTGGCATAGCACTTAGCAGCAGCTGATGGAAGCAATGTAAACTTTTCATGGCTGAGGAGGTAAGAGGCAATTCAGATCTTGCCCTGTGGTAGAAGGTGGGTCAGCAAATAATGATGATATTCAACAGTGAAAACTCTTTTTCAATCTACATTTTGTAATTCTCTCTGGAGAAACTGTAAAGTTTTATTAAATTTTTTGTTAGTTTAAAACAGAAGAATGAAAATTTTAAAAATAATAATAAATATATAAATCAGCCTACATGTTTTAGAATCAAAGAATCATTTAGGTTGGAAAACACTCTTAAGATCACCAAGTCATCACCTAACACTGGCAAAGTCTTCCACTAAATCATGTCCCTCAGTGCCACATCCTCACGCCTCTTAAATACATCTGGGGATGGTGACACTACCTCTTCCCTGGGTACCCCATTCCAATATCTAACCACTCTTTCCTTGAAGAAATTTTCCCTGACAACTATTCTAACCACCATCACCATCACACACAGTGCAACTTTTGGCTGTTTTCTCGTATCCTAGGTGAAAACCTAATTTTTTGTCAAGGTGGGATAGGGGAAAGGAGAGGAGGAAGAAGGGTGGAGTCAAATCCTACTACTATCACCCAACAGTTTTTGAGATGCAGACAGATTTATCAGATTTTTTTAAACAGAACTATCATTAATGGTATTCTTAGAATTCACTTTATTAAAAAAAAAAAAAAAAAAAAAAAAGAGAGAGATTTTTTTTAAAGTGATTCCTTTTTTACTTTGACAAAATTTGAAGTCTCACAGCCTTCTGCATGCAAAAATTAATCTCAATCTTCTACTCGTTAATAAGAATCATTTAAAACTTCAGACAAAGTGATAATGTATTACAGTATACTGAATGGCATGGCAGTATTTAACAGTAAAAGTGAAGTTCTTCATTTATTCTTAGTTCAATGAAAATTGAAAATGTATTCTTATTTCAATAAAAATATCTTGGGTATGTAAAACAAACAAACATATTAATATGTGAACCAATATGGACTTTTTGTATTTTAATACTGATCTGCTGTTCTCATGTCTTTTTTTTTTTTTTTTTTTAAATATTACAGAATATTCTCCCAGCCCAATTAAGAATGTTGGATAAACCAAAATATGCATAATAGTCCACTGCTTTTTCTTTTACCTTATACTTTGTCAGAATATTGAGAGGTCATATATATTTACATCAAATAAGAAGGTCCAATGTGGTTGTCATATTATGCAATGGCAATAACTATCCATTGAAGTAATAAATTCAAACAAATACTTCATTCTGAGATCAAGATATATTAATAAGGATTTTTTATATTAAATTCTCTGCCCCAGTTACCTTAATAACCAGTTCAAATTTATACTAACTACAGCAAAAAATGTTCCATTTATACTTCTGCAAATTCATGAACATTTATGCTTCAGGAATTTTTTAGAAAATCAGATCACATTAATAAGTAAGGCACCATGGTCTAGCCAGTTATGGTCTAGTTTCTCCATCAAATGTTCATAATAACCTAATTGCCTTCAGAAGAGAATATCACAATCATTTCATCTTCCTTCATATAGGTTTTTCTCCAAGGAATACTATGCTTGCCTTTCACATAAAAAACATGCTTCCTATAATCAAATACTGTGATGACAATTACTAAAAATATATAACTCATCTTAAAATAATTGAATATAACAATATATTGTATAAACATCATAAAGCATCCATCACCATTTTCAGCTACAATCTATATGCAAATGCTCCTTGCTTATAATGACTGTGTAATAGTCACAAGGCCCTTCAATATATTTGTTATTTTTGGAATCATTATGATTGTAGAATCACTATAAAATTATCTATAGTAGTAGGAAATATGCTTCCAAATCTTATTATAAATTGCTTTATGAATATATATATTAGTCACTATATTTGTTTTATTTTTAAGGTGATACTATTTACATTGAAATAAATAAATCTAAAACAGACTTTTATCTAAATTTTTCTAGAACTTAGTAATGTTAAAACAGCTGCAAACAGAACTGTGACTGATTGAGTTTGGATGAGGATCAGTTCACTTCAACTAGTACAACCCATGAAATATCATCAGTTGGCTCATTTTATCATCTTGTGTGTGTTTACACTACAGTTTTAATAGCACTTTATGCTATTGTTTACAGCCTAATGTTTGTCTATTGGTAGGCCTTGTGACAGTATTTTCATGCACTGCTATTCATCAAGCCCAGAGAATGATAAATGCCAAAAACAACAGCAACAAATTTGCCACTGGTAAGACAGTAGACAAGTGTTTACACGAATGGAGAAACAACAAAAGAAGAACAGGTATGCTTGGATTGACTCAGTTCATCTGTCAGTAATATTGTTAGTGAAACAGAAACAAAACCATGACTCTTTAGACATGAGGAACAGATCAATGAACACTACTGAAAAGACTCTCTGTTCCTTTTTGGCATAGTTTAAAATTTACACATTTTCTTAACTACTTCTAGACTAGAATTACTGTAGTATGAAGTGCTTTGTCTCTATTTACAAATTCTTTGTGTATCTGAGCACACCAAAATAGTGCCTCAGCAGACAGTCTGAGTCTATGCACATGGAAATGGCATGAGGAAATGGCCAATGGTAGGGAGGTACATCTAATTACATGTGGGAATTCTCCAGAAGTCACACCTTCACAGATTGTATCCAGAGAAGATTATTTCTTTTGACTTTGTGGAAGTGACCTGATGATTTTCTGACTGGAAGTACAGAAAATGGTTCCAGTACCACTAATACACCCCCCAAAACTTTAGAAGTTTGGTTTAGCTATTTAGCTGTAAGTTAGAGGAACTAATCCAAATATTTTCCTTCTCCTCAAGACACCAAGGAGTTGTCCCTACTGAGGAAGGGGTAAATATACAGTGATAGGAAAATAAAAGTCTTTTTCATCACTTTTGACATCTTTTCTTCTTTCTGTGATTATACAGTAGTAAAGTAAAAGAATAAATATATATATATATATAAACCCAGAGTATCTTGAATACTTTCCATTATTCCTTTTCATCTCTTAAGGAACATGGTAGAATGGAAGAAAGTGTAAGGCAGAACAATAAAGACAATCAAAAAAATAACTAAATAACAGACATTTTCCCAGTAAGCTAGGACATGGTAATGAAAACAAAATTATTGAAGGGGTTGTAGGTCTTCAAAGGAGTCTTCAAAGTCATGAATTACTTGAGATAATATATAGACTCTCAAATCTTTCTCTGCAAGGTTGCTCTCAATGTATTCTTTCCCCAGTCTGTGCCTGTGTCTGAGAGTGCCCCAACCTAGTTGCAGCACCTTAAACTTGGACTTGTTGATCCTCATTAGGGTCACATGGGACCACTTCTCAGTCCTGTTCAGGTCCCTTTGGATGGCACCCTTCCTTATGTTGTACTGACTGCACCACTCAGCTTGGTGTCATCTGCAAACTTGCTGAGGGTGCTCTCAATCCCACTGTCTATATCATTGATAAAGATACTAAACAGTATCGATCCCAGGACAGACCCTTGAGGGACACCACTCTTCACTCGCCTCCACCTTGACATAGAGCCATTGACCACAAATCTCTGGGTGTGACCTTCAAGTTAATTCCTTATCTACTGAACAGTACACCCTTCAAACCTATATTTCTCCAATTTGGAGACCAGGATGTCATGTGGGACCCTGTCAAAGACCTTGCAGAAGTCTAGATAGATTACATCAATAGGTCTTCCTTTGTCAACTGATGCAGTCACTTCATCATAGAAAGCCACCAGATTGGTCAGGCACAATTTACCCTTGGTGAAGCCATATTGTCTGTCTCAGGTCACATCTTTGTGATCACATGTGCCTTAACATTGCTTCCAGGAGGATTTGTTCCATGATCTTCTCAGACACAGAGGTGAGGCTCACCAGTCTCTTGTTTCTCAGGTCTTCTTTTCCTTTTTAAATATGGAAGTGATAAGTATGTAATTTAGAGTTAGTCCAATACCCAGTTATCTATGTCTCAATTTAGAGAGCTCTAAAATAATTTTCAAGGGAAGAACAGAACACTGCATCTTCAGTTAACAAGTCTCTTAGAGAAGCATTCTGAACATTTTACAGTGATTCAGCTGCTAGAATTTCTCTGTTTGTTATAGAGAAACCTTAACATCCTTAAACAACCTTTGTTTTAGAGGTATGATTCATGGTTTTGAGTAGCAGTAAAATAGAGGATTCATATCCACTCGTTAAAAAGGACTCTACTAAAATAGATCTCTTCAGATACATCAAACAGTAAAAGGGTATTTCCTTAACAAAATAAAACTGCAAACTGTTTTCCTTCCAAAACTTTGCATTTTGTTGTTTTCTTGTTTTTCCCCCAACTCATAAAAGTCAAGATTGTGACTCAAGGCATACAGAACTTCATGTATAATAAAATTAAAATAAATAGACTCAAAGGATTTTTGTGTTTGTTTTGTTGTTGTTTTGTTTGTTAAGAGAGAATAAAATAATAACGTTTTTATAGTGAAAGACATCAAAGACAATAGAATGATGCAGTTTGCTGATATAGTTGAACTTGTAAGAGATTAAGATCCCGTGTAGGATATCCATCCTTCACAGTTACTGTAGCAATTATTGCAGTCTTTGACATGATGGAAGTAAGCAAAAAGGGTAAGGCAATGGGCTCATCTCTAATTCTAGTAGTTTATGTATCTTATTTCAAGTATCAAAGTTATTTAAAACATTTTTAAAGGATTTAATATTCCATTAATAACAGGAATAAACAGTAATGCTTTCATTTTGGTCTAATAATTGTGGGTGATTTAGAATATACTGTTTTTAATTCTATGGATTCTATATCTAGAGGAGTTTTTCGTTTAACATACAAAAATTCAGAAAAGCTTTCTAGTGGGAATGTTACTGAAGATACCAAATAAGAATACTGACTATCTAGCACTAAGAAAAAGTGGTTTAATAAATAACTTAAAGTTTTGTTGTTAGATGAAATCTAGGTGAAATATAACAAGTGATGTTCACATTTAATTTATGTCTTAAAAATATTTCTGGTTTTAATAGACTCAGTGGATTATAAAACTTATTGCTTTGCTCTTATCAAGCTAATCCTGAATGTCTAAGGAAAGGCTTATTTGCAGTGAGTTCTTTGGTACTGTTCACACACTTCACTTCAGCCTCTTAGCAGCCTGGGCCCCAATTTTCTGCATTGCTTCAGATAACAAGAATGTGCCTATGAAATTCTGTGCTTGTAACAGAAGTACATAGTTGGCCATAGGACTGCATTTTTTTCCACCTCCTTTGCTCTTTGTATCATAGCCATAGCAATTGCTTTGACACAGACTCTTAAAAAAAATAATAATAAAAAATAAAAAATAAAAAATAAAATAAAAAAAAGAGAGAGAGAGAGAGAGAGAACATTTATGATTTCATTGCACTCTTTACAAGTTATATTTCATCAGTATATTGTGAAAAACAAAAAAAAAAAAAACACTGTTAAGTTGTGGAGATAAACACAAACCAATACATTAACAGTTGGTGGGAAAGCATCGCTAGACAAAAGAGGCTGTGATTATTGGGGTTGTGAAGGGCCTGAAATCTCTGAATCCCCTGTGCAAGCTGATCTGCATGATCTGAATTTAAAATGTAGCTCCTCTATTTCACTGGAATCTCTTTTTACCATGCATCTGGAAGTAATGAAAATGAACTGACAATGCCAGGTAACGTGGAAAGTTACCTTGATTTCAGATGCTCATCTTTCATGCTTACTCCTTTTACATTCTTGATGCTTTGCATCCTTTACCTATCACACTTGGTAGTGCTCTATAGCCTGGTGGAAGTCTAAAGAAAGAAACATCTTTTTGCATAACCAGGTTAATTCTTCTTCTAATTCTTACCCCAAGACTCCAGTTATGTCACTACAGTTATTCTTTTCTACCAGCTTCCACATTGGAAGTGGAACAAAAGCCTGACAAAAAATGAAATGGGAAATTAGCCTTTCTTTTTATTTCCCTGTAAGTACTAAAAATGTTCTTACCTCTGGCTCTGGAAGGGTGCTTTCTTCTGCTTTTCTTTGAAACAGAAGAGTTACCAAAAAGCAGACAACTTTATTCACAAAATAGGAAAATATTGCCAACGAATTTGTCACAGAATCACAGAATTGTCTAGGTTGGAAGAGACCTCAAGATCATCGAGTCCAACCACTGACCTAATACTAACAAGTCCTCCACTAAACCATATCACTAAGTTCAACATGTAAACATCTTTTAAAGACCTCCAGGGATGGTGACTCCACCACTTCCCTGGGCAGCCCATTCCAATGCCTCACAACCCTCTCAGTAAAGAAGTTCTTCCTAATATCCAACCTAAAACACCCCTGGCGCAACTTTAGCCCAGTCCCCCTCATCCTGTCACCAGGCATGTGGGAGAATAGGCCAACCCCCACCTTGCTACAGCCTCCTTTAATGTACTTATAAAGAGCGATAAGGTCGCCCCTGAGCCTCCTTTTATTCAGGCTGAACAAGCCCAGCTCCCTTAGCTGCTCCTCTTAAGACTTGTTCTCCAGACCCCTCACCAGCTTCATTGCCCTTTGGAATCGCTCAATGTCTTTCTCGTAGCGAGGGGCCCAAAACTGAACACAGTACTCGAGGTGCGGCCTCACCAGAGATGAGTACAGGGGGACGATCACTTCCCTAGACCTGCTGGCCACACTGCTTCTTATACAGGCCAGGATGCTGTTGGCCTTCTTGGCCACCTGAGCACACTGCTGGCTCATATTCAGCCGACTATCCACCAGTACTCCCAGGTCCTTCTCCATCTGGCAGCTCTTCAACCACTCCTCTCCCAGCCTGTAGCTCTGCTTGGGGTTATTGCGCCCCAGGTGCATGACCTGGCACTTGGCCTTGTTGAACTTCATACTGTTGACCTCAGCCCATCGGTCCAGCCTTGTATCAAAGCCAAAAGTGTTAATAAAATATTTTATGTGCTTAAACTTCTTAAAGATGTTGTCTTACCTTCTACTAGCAATCTTGCAGCCACAAAGTTAGCTTTTCCAAAGTGTACCACTATGGATTTCATAGGAATAGATGACCATGAAATGTATTATTATTTAACATATTAAAGCATTACTGTCTTTGGAATACTACTCCACTTTATAGAAACTGATTAAGGCAGTACAAATATATATATATATTTTTAGGCAGTACATTAATATTAAAAAAAAAAAGAAACAATTATCTAGAAAGACACTCAGCTGACAAGACTCCATCAACAAGCAACTGCATTATTGTGCATTCTCTTGCTTTTTATCTGCTGTAATCCTAATGTGTTGTTCTTGGTTTTTCTGTTTGTTTTTGCTTGTTTGTTTGTTTCTTTGTTTTTTATTTTCCTGAGTGATGTTTTCAGCTGTTCCTTTTTAGACACTATCATATAGTAAGATTGTAGCAGAATAGTCACCTGGGTCTATCAGATTTGGCAGGAGGTTGTTGACTGCTTTGAGGATGGCAGGTGTTGTTTTTCAGTCTAATTGGAGCAGTGAAAGAGAGCTGTATCTACTCATAGACTGCTGAGGTCCTCTCTGTCTTAGATGATGAGGACGAAGGCTTAAGACAGATGTTGACTGAGTAAACAGCTGCAGTATTTGAAGACATTACAGTTTCCCATTACTTTATTAGATCTGTCTATTCCTCTTCAGAGCTTGTTGTAAGAAAATGTGTGTGATCTCTCTGTTTAAAATCAGTTGTGATAGATTTGAATGGATAATTTGAATTAACTGGCCGAGCTAAGATCCAACTGTCAAGACATGAGGAACTTCTGGAGGCGTTTTCTACATCTCTTCCATCGATACAGAAAAGTCTTTATCTTCTGACATATGCTTTAACTAGAAGATCAATCCCACCAATACCAAGGCTTTCTGAAGAGCTTTTGGAGAAGACAACTGGAAATCTAGTATGATAGTTAAGACACACCTTTACAAGTGAGAAAGAATAAATTGAACCTCCTTAGTCTGAGTATCTGCATCTCAGACTCTTTAACACAGAAAAGAAAACTTATGCTCCAGGCCTGGGGTTCTACACTCCACCTTAAGGCAGTAATACCTAAAGGTGAGGTACCACAGCAGCTGAATTTTAACTTGGTCCTAACTTTTAATATCTCCTTTTTTTTTTTTTTTTTTTTTTTTTTCCTTTTTTTTTATCACTAAAGTTCACGGATATTCCGAGGAGAATGAAATGGAAAAAAGTATTAGGAGGAAAAGTACACAAAGTTGCAGACATTTAAACACATAACCTCCTTAGTTGAAGTTGCGTCCTATTGGCTACAGATGGCATTTCCCAGTGTTAAATGATTACTCAGAATTACCTCAAGTCACCACAGTCATTTATGTCTGTGCCATAAAGGTAGAGATTTTAAAATAATAAAATACTAAAACTCCCTAAAACCATATTACCACCTCCATGTTGAAGATTTATTCAGTGGTTTTCTCCAAGGACTCTAGCCACTGAACAAAGATAGTATCAGGGTAACACACATAAAATGGAGTAAAGTGCACTACCCAACAAGCTTCACCTCTGCAGACCATGATATTTCTATGATTTCTCAAGAAAATTCCCTTTTCAGTGGAATATTTGAAAAGTGTATCTGTCCTGTCACTGTAATACAAATGGAAAAAAAAAATCATACTAAATACTGAAAAAAAAAAAACACTATTAGAAAAAGATCGTCCTGCTTTTTTTTTTTGGCAAGTTTAATATCTAACACAGAAAGACAATTGTAGGTAAAGAGATGAGATAAGAGCCCGTGAAGGTTTGTGCCTGTTCTTAGCTGATCTGACCTATCTGTTTTCAACCTTCAGTTTTTTTAATTCACCTGTAAGCTACCTTAAATCTTAAATCTCTGGTCATGGCATTCACGAGAAAAAAAGTGTTCAAGAAGGAACAAAAATATGTATGTCTGGCTTTAATGGCAAGTACATACTTTACTGATTCCTACAGAGTCTCACATTTTTAAAGTACAATATATATAGTAGGGTATATAAAATCCTATATATCTCTAAGATTCTTAAAACAAAATTTCAGTCTTGTAAGACAATTATTCACATACAGCAAACTGAAGGACTCAATTAATCCTAGTAAATCTAAAGTCAGATAGGTACTTGTCCTGATTTCAGTTAGAACAAAGTTAATTTTCCTCCTAGTAGCTGGTAGGGTGCTATGTTTTGGATTAGGATGAGAAGAGTGCTGATAACATGCTGATTTTTTAATTGTTGCAGAGCAGTGCTTACACCAAGCCAAGGACGTTTTAGCTTGTCACTCTGTCCTGCCAGTGGGCAGGCTGGGGGTGCAGCAAGATCTGGGAGGGGACAGACCTAGGACAGCTGACCCAAACTGGCCAAAGGGTATTGCATCCCATCTGACTTCATGCTGAACAATGGGTGGCTAGCCGGGGGGAGGATAGGGGAGGAGGCGGGGCGGCTGCTTGGGGTTAGGCTGGGCCAGTGGGTGGTGAGCAATTGCATTGTACATCACTTGTTTCGTACACATTATCAGTAGTAGTACTATTATCATCATTATTGTTATTATTATTGTTGTTATTATTTCCCCATCTTAATAAACTGTCTTTATCTCAACTCAGGGGCTTCACTTTCCCGTTTCTCTCCCCCATCCCAGAGAGGGAGGGGGGAGATTGAACAAATGGCTGTGTGGTGTTTAGTTGCTGGCGGGGTTAAACCACAACAGTACTCTGTACTGGGTCTGGCTGGAATGTTAACTTTCCCTGCAGCAGCCCATACAGTGCCGTACTCTGTACTTGTAGCTGGAACAGCAGTGTTATCACACCAGTGTTGTGTCTACTGCTGAGCAGCAGTGGAACAGCATTGGGCCTTTCTCTAACCCTCCTAGGGGGTGGGCAAAAAAGTGAGGAGAGAAACATCACTAGGGCAGCTGACCTAAACCAATCAAAGGGATATTCCATACCATGTGGTGTCACACTCAGCAATAAAAGGTGGAAACAGGAAGAAGAGGGGAGGGATGGGCTCTCGTTGAGAAGACGTCGGTCCTCCTCTCGAACACCGGCTGCGTGCGTTGAGGCCTTGCTTCAAGGACGTGGTCAATCATCGCTCATTTGTGGGAAGTAGAGAGTAATTTCTTTCCTCTGCACTTCCATATAGCTTTCATTTATTTTGTTTGTTTGTTTTCCTCCCTTTTTCCCCTTTCCCTTTTATTTCCCCTTAGTTAAATTGTTTAGTTCATGGTAGTCTTTATTTAATTATTATAATTATTTCCCTTTAATTAAATTATCCTTATCTCAACCCGTGAGTTGTTCTTTGCTTTACTTCTCCCCCTCCTTATCTAAAGGAGGGGGAGTGAGAGAGCGGTTGTGGGGTTTAGCTGCCCAGCACGGTAAAACCACCACATACTCCAAGATCAGAATCATAACAAGATTTAGGCTTCTTAAAGAGGAATTTAGTTTCCTAAATCCAGGGTCCTGGATCTGTCACCTAGCCAGTAGAAACACTTTGGTTTATGACCTTCAAGGCTTCCAACACCTTCATATTAGACTTCTGCATGTTTAAAAGGTGCCTCAGTTATGAGATGAGTGTTCTCACCTAAGCATTCTTACCTTGTTCCCTTTTCCCTGGCCTCAGATAGTTATATACTAAACAGGCATGATCTGTTTGAACAAGCAGAATCACAGGTGACAAAGCAAGTAAAGAATGTTGACTGACCCTAGCATCAGTGAATCTGTTCATGCCAGCAAACTAGGTTTTCTTAACATGAACCATGAGGAAAAGAGAGATGAAAATTGCTTAGAATTGAGATGGACAAAATTTTGAATGATGAGTCTTACTTTGCCAAAATGAAATTAGCTTAAGCTCTTTTGAAAACACGAATTAGACTGATTCTGTCCTTGAACTTTCCCATATGTGCACACACACACAGTCAAAATGGTGTATTTCCAATTCTTTAGTCTTGATTCACTGCTAATATATCACCTGAGATGGAAAAGGCAAACATTTTATCCACATGCTTTTCTTGTCTCAGGTAATTTTATGGTCCATTGGTTATTTTCACCCTGCAAGACACCTGATACCAGTACTGGCTGAACTGTGGGAAGCTTAAAAATTTCAAGGTGTACTTCTTTCTTATAGGTTTCTGAAAATAATGACTAATGTATAGCAAAACTCTCTTTGGCTTGTGTAAGTTCACTAATAAACCAGATGTCTTATGAATAAGTCCTTAGGGTCTAATATGCAAATATTGATGGTGCTGATAATCACTGGACCCTGGTTTCTATAATTGTTTTTACCTTCATTATCTTCTATTATGTCCCATAAGAAATCCATTTTCCACTATGAAATCTGATACACACAATGCAGTACATATCAAGGGTTTAATGGCCTGCCTTTCAATAAATTGAATTTAATCTCTTTTATGATTCTTAGGAAGGACCAGAAGATAATAAGACCATGGCAATAGAATGTTCAGTGATCATTTTCAGCAACTGAAACCTAATACAGAAGCTAATTGGTCCCTTGAAGCATGTCTACTTACTCTATGATGTATGCACAAGGTATCCTATCATAAATATTCTCGTAGTGGTTTCCTAGCTGCAGGATTAAAAGAAGCACTGCCTTAAATATGTTATTAAAATAATAGTAATAATAATACAGAATATCAATAGCAAAGCTCTCTTCAAACTCTGTGGAGTCCAGCTGCAAAGTGACGGTATTTAAATACACAGATTAATTCTCAAATGAGTGGTTTGAAATAGGAAGAAAGTAACTTACTATGCTTTGCGAAGTAAATTTCTAGTATTGCAAGACCATTCTCTGTTCTTTCAAACATTTTTGTCTCTTGGTCATTTTCTATTTTTTTTTCTGAGCTGGTAAAATTGTGATTTAATCCAACCATTTGTCTCCACACCCTTTTTGTTCAGTACAAAATCTGAACAGTATAAAATTTGCCTTTGCAGAGATGAAATGATTATGCACAAGTAATTGAAAATAATTGACAGCTCTGACTTTGGCCTTACAGTGTAAGTCTGCTGCCACCTATAGATAAATTACAATATTTGCAAGCAGATGAAATATATGATTTGGAAAAAGAAAAAAAAAAAAAAAAAAAAAAAAAAAGCAAGGATATCAGCACTACATAATATAGGGACATTCTGACATTCTGCTGCAGAAAAGATTAGTGGCTGTCTGCACTACTGAAAATACAGTACAAAGTCTTGTCAGTTTTCAGGTTGATAAATGAATCTGTCTACCATCCACCAGTTCATGTTAAATGTAGCTGCCACTAAGTAGTGCCAGTGATAATGTGCAATGGGCAAAGAGTAAATAAAAACAGAGAGGAGGAAGAGAGATTTAGGGAGAGATGTTTTAGGGATGTGGCTTTTGTTAGATCTCTCAAACACAGAAAGTTCTAATTAAGGGTTATCCACCATACACAGATTATTAACCAGAAAGAGCAAAGGAGGATTAGGCAGAATAGGAAATGTGGTAAAACGGGAACATGCCATATCCTTCTTCATCCTCATCTAGCATTCCTTTTTTATATCAAGACCACAAATACATCACAGGACTACTATTAATAAAGATTTTTTTTTTATTTGCTATACATGTATATTGTGTCTATTCTGTGTCTGGATACAAATAGGGTAGGATGAAAACCTTTTAAAAATAAACACAATATGCAGAGTTTCTAAGAGCATGGTTGCTGTAGGCTACTTTATTTCCTTCCAGATGTGCTACTACCAGTTCTTTTCAAGGTCCTATAATATTAAGAGCTGAGAAAAACAGAGCACTAGCCCAAATGTAAATCATTTTAGTGCTGAAGAAGTTTCATCCTCCTTAATTCATTTTCATTGCATGAAAATGACTCATACTCAGCACAGTGGCTTGTCTTTTTTTGTGACAAACAATTTTCCTTTTTTGAGTCAATTATTTCCCTGGAATAATAAATATGGACTAGGGGTTAATAGCTATATTGGAACAGAACACCTGAGACAATTGGTTCCCATGACAACCAAACTCACTTATTAATAATTTTAACTTATTTTCCCCTTCTATTACAAATTAATGTATTAGATATGAGAGACGTCTAAAATGCCTTACACACAATTCCTGCAGCCAAGCCTTTCAGATGGGACATCAAGGATTTCATATATAATCAATGATTTCTATCATTTAAAAATTAATATAGAGAACTGCCAAACAAGTGCTACCCAGAGCCCCTTTAGGGAGCTCACTTTGATATCACACTTACTTTGGATTCCAAAGGTGCTAATAAGACAGATAAGCCTTGCAAGACCTTGTATATTTTGGGAATCTATTATATTTGTAGGTAGGACTACAATGTTCTGGTTATTTTGCTTGTGGAGATAATCTAATAATCTGAAAAATCTTTAAATTCTCTATTCACATACTTTTCCATCAACCTCTTACTCTGACACTGCCACCAGGCACTAGATGTGTAAATTGCACTTTTTGAGATACCCAAGAGAAATTCTGAACCTATACACCAGAGCCACTCAGGCCTGGACCAGACCATGTCCACACCTGGTCTGTCTCCCACTTGCTTCCTCTTTCCCCAAGCAGGGCTAACATATTCAAGACCCAACAGGTTTTTCTGGGAGGAACAATCTTGTTAGATCTCTCAAACACAGAGAGATACCTCTGTGTACCTGCAGGTACCTCAAATCAGTGGCAAAGACACAACTATTTGTGTTTTTAGATTCTGTAATGATTTCAGTTTTTAGAATATGTTCCTAATTTCTATGTGCAGTATTTATGCCACCCATTCAGAAAAGATAGCAAGAAATCACAGTTAAAGGGGAAGAATATCCTCCTGTAATAACATATGAAGGAACCAAGAGGGTGAGGACACACTGTTCTCTACCTGCATACTTTTTGATCCCACTCTCCTTCTCACTCATCTGTCTCACATGAACAAAGATAACAGTGCTGGGGCTGGAAAACAAAGTGCTACCTGATATGCTTGATTTTCCCCCGTCTTAGCATGGTTTTCCATGGTGGAAGCAACTTGACTGTACTCATCTACCACTGGCCCTTTGATCTGCTGCTAGGAGAAGAGGGAATGAGACAGAAACTGAATTTCTCCCACATCTGACCTCTACTCCCTCCCATTTCCATGTAGCCAGAGCTAGAAAGTCACTGTTCTGAGCACTGAACTACCCTGGATAGTGAATATTCAAACCAGGCCATGCTGCAGTGTATGCAGTATATGCAAATATTGCCAAAGCATCTAGCAAGAGAGCCCCTTGGGCACTTGTCAGAGGTGGATCAAACCCACCCAGTGTAGCATTACAGTCTTGCCTGGCTATAACATCTGCCTTTGTGCCAGTGTCTTTCTCATCCCCCAGTCTGCCATGCACACTGGGGGGTTGCTAAGGCAAGAGCATGTCTCCACAGAAGCTAGCAAAATGGGAACTTGACCTCAACCACGTATTTTTGAGCAATGCAATAAAATACTATGGTGAGGTAAAATGCATTACCTCTTAAAGAATGGGGTATAAGAGTGAGTGGAACAGCAACAGCTCTGCAGGGCTCCCGCTTGATTGTGTTCCACTGTGCAGACGTTCCACTGTGTTCCACTGTGCAGAGGTTGCCCTTAAGCAGTGCAAACATGAGAAACACTGGAAAAGAGGGAAAGCATCTGATATTTGCTTCAAAGTGGAAGGGAATAGGCATGACTTAATTGTGACTGGCACTATTTGAAGCCGCACTTGACACTATTCACCCTGCTACCGGAAACACTGACTGTCAAGGGAGACCTGTGAATTCAACTGTATAGAGATATGACTCTACTGATTCTTTCTGCTGAAAGATGATCACAAGCAATGCTTGCTTTCAGAGATGGTAGATGAAAAACACACAGCATAGCTATCCCCCTTTATTAGAGTGTTGTGGCATTACCAAACTAGCAACTTTCTACTATGACAAAAGTTAGGGAGCAGCAACACAGAAAATTCCCAACTGAACCAAAACACTTCTTGAAATACACCACGAATCTGGCAGAATTTAGTAAAAAAATGAAAAACCTATCTGCATACATCCAGCCTCATAGCTTCCTGCACCATGTAAGAATCTTTCTCGCCTGCTCCCACATCTGACTCACACTCATAAATTCTCTAGTGCTATCATGAGACATAAGTAAAAGATTTTTTTTTCTCTTTTTTAAATAACAGGTCTTTATGCAACAGCAAAGATACTGTTGCTGACGCAATGATAGTATTAATTTCAGTGAAAATATTTGCCAGTATTTTCCATAGGATAAATTAGCATAATTGATTCTCCTATTTTCTGCCTTCTAAATCCGTGTATATATACCACATGTTCTCACCAGCAGCTTATTCTAGCCCTGATCCTGAGAGGAAGGCTCCCCACGCTAACTCACTCACTTAAATATATGTTTGCATAAATTAAAAAATCTATGTGTGTTGAGCTTCTTATGGGACTGAAGCCATTATTTTTACTACAAAATCTGATATTAACATATATGCTTCATCTTTCTACTTCGTTATTTCTATGCAAGCTCTCTGAATGTTCCCCCTGAATAAAATAAACAAATAGATAAATAAAAATATTAATAATAATCATAAAATATATAGCTAATGGGCACAGTTACATGTTTGGTGACCCTTACCTGCTTTTGTTCAGACATAACCATAAAACTGTCTATCACTTGTACTAGATATCCATCATCAATGACTGAAAGGTGGCCTTGCAGTGTTAGCAGTAAACTTCTCAGTTAAGGATTTCCTCAAACACAACTCCATAGGAACAATTCTGATGTGAACTGTCTTGAGCCACCTTTATAATGCAAATTAATATGTGAAAGAAGTGAATTATAGTCTACAGCTGAGTGATATTCATACTGCAACTCTTTGAAAGAAGGGCTTTTGGAAACCAAAACACTCATATATATTTTATTCTGAAGAGAGTGTTTTACAAGTTTCAAATTGCAGTGTGTTCAGTCATTTATTTTTACTGAGTCAAATAAAGTGTTATTGTTGCTACATATTCACATCTGCAGAGAGGACTGATTTTCAGGCTTTTAGTTTCTCTCCAATTTTTTTTCCCTTTTGTTCATTACTATATTTAAACAGTTTGATTCGAGTTTAGATTTTGGCTTCTAGAAATGTAGGAAATCTTAAAATAATCTGCCACATAAAAGAATAATGAAATGGTATACAAACATTAAGAAGTACTTGGAAAGACTTCAGAGATAAATCTAAGAAAAGGGGGTTCCAAAGTCTTCAGGAGAAAGCTTTGCCACACCAGATGTTTACCAACCCTGTGAATTATATCTTGTGACTTAAACAGAACAGGGTTAGGCCTGCACTGCAGTTAGACAAGATAAGAAAAAGACTGGGGAAAATGGCAGAAAAGAATGGTATTGATAGCTCATAATGTCATGATCTTTTGCAGTCACTACTGACACCAGATTGGTCTATTGAATGAGCAAACCTGTCTTTTGGAAGATGTACAAAGTTCACCTCAGAATTCCAAATTGTACGAGCATTTCATTCTCCTAGTTAAATTCCACATTTCTATAATTATTTTTTTTCTCATTTACATGGCTTTCTATGCTATTTTTCTAAAGCCTCTGCTAGTATATTTTCAGCTAGAGATACAAGCACATACTTTCACTATCTCTAAGACATCGACTATAAATCAGTCTTGAGGAAAACAATATAATTATATTTTTATCATTGGGGAGAAAAAAATATCTTTTTTTTAAGGCAAGTTAATTAGTTTTAGACAATGTTTTTTTCCACATTAGGCAATTGGAAAGTGTTATTTATTTAATAACACTGGTTATTTAATCAGAACTCAGGGAATATTCTGATTGACTGTCTTTTAGAGATGGTATTCGCAATCAAACCAGATACTCCCTTGGAGTATTTTCTGTACTTTTTGGATTCAGCAATGTTACCCACTCAGATTCCAATCAAGCTAATTTTTTCTCTCACTGCTGCAATCGTCATTGGAAAGTGCAGGTACCAATAAAGTATCATGTTTTTTATATAGTTTCAAAAAGTAAATTTGAAAATTTTGATATCTACATCAACACATGACATTTCTTTCAGTGCACTTCCAATTAGATAAAAGAAGCATTTAAGGGCAGAGAGATTTCATGGCATAAAGTTGCTCAGGGAAGAAACTTTACAGAAAACCAAAACCAACACTGACATGTATTACCCATTATGGAGAAGAGTACTGCACTTAGAAGTATGCTTGGTGATCAAAGGAATAGAAAGTATTCTATTGGACATCTGCACATGTACTACATGATTTGTAGCATTTGTAGCATGTGGAGGAAAGAAAGTGAGCTAAGGGTTGACCTCTATTATCAAAACCGGTGAAAGACAAATCTGACTTTCAAATACCTTATCACTACCTTCAGGGTTGTTACAGAATAAACTTGCAAGGTGATTGAAGACTTGTATGGTATCTATCTTCTGCTGGATGATCTCACAGCAATTAACCTCATACAGATTTATAAGCAAAAACAAATAAAACAAAACAAAACACACACACATAAAATAAATAAATAAATAAACCACAAAGAAAAACAACCCAAAACTTACCTAAAATACCATCTGTGATAGATGAGAAGATCTTAACATAGTAATGGTTTCAAGTGATAAGATTTCCCCCCAGCATGTTAATTTTCCAATATGAAACCAAGTATCTTATATGGAAATAGGAAGAAAAGGAAGTTTGGTTATTTCAGAATAAATTTATTTTCCTGTCTCTACTGGCACATAAAATAGAGAGCAGGGAGTAGTATTTTTCCTAACTATCCTTAGTCTCTGAAACACTAACCTGTTAGCCATGTAACTTACTATAAAGATTGCAAAACTGTCTGTTTTGTGAATTATAGCAGTCTTTCAAGTAGTTAGAAGTGAAGTTGCAGCAATTTTCCATGTCTTTAACTTTACTGTCAAAAGTTACATAAGGGCTATGTCCTGGAACTGATGGCTTTCAAGCAGAAAAACTTAATTTCTTGTATTAATAAGTGAAAAGAGGGGCTTTGCTAGTATAATTTTAATCTAATTATTCACTCAAGGAAGTTTTTGCAAACTCAAATTTAACATATACGGTACACTGCTGTTAATAGTCTACATGTTGTCTAGATTGTAGTACAGACAGAATTGTATGTCTTTGAGAAAGTAGATTTGAGTTAAAATAAGAAAAAATGGGGTGAGAGGAGGAGAACAGTTATTTTTAAGCATAGCAGCATTTTAGATTCTATGCCAGGGAACAATTTAATTCAGCTTTTTCATCTTTGTTTGCTACTATTGTTACAATGAATGAGTGAACTTAATTAGCACTGCAAGGAAGGGGCTATGTTCCCAAAGCTCTCTAAATGGGAAAAATATTTAAAGAACATAAACCAGGGAAGGATAAAAAACGTTTTGGAAAGAACAAAAGAACTACACAACCTTGTACACAGTTGCATATGCTATCTCTACAGAGTAGTTTCAGAAGCGTCTTTGATATTTTCCTAAAACAAATCAGATGGTTGCTTTCTGCATACATGACACTCATAAAAAGGTGTCTAGAGAAACAAATAAAGTGAGCACTTCATCTCGAGTCCAAAAAAATAAAATTCACACACAATGACACAATCAGATGACATTGGACCTTCTTATTCTGTTTATTGAAATTCACATGTAAGCAGGAATACAACATAGGCTCCTGACTACTACAGAGGAAATATAGGCTCAAGATAAGGCAACTTGTGGGGAAAGCAGGAAGTCTGAGGTCTTTCCTTGGATGTATTTTCTTTGTGACTTTGGGCAACAGGTTCTGAAGATACCACAGAGTTCTTTCCAATTATTTTAACTGGGAGTTACATCAGACAACTCAATTGTCTGTGTTTCATGTCCCCACCTGTAAAAGAGAAATATCATTATTAGTCTTCCTCTGAGACATGTCAGTTCTTTAAGTTTATATTTGAAACTGTGTCACAGGAATAAATACCATTTCTGTTGAAGGGATCATATTTCTTGTTCGAAGCCTTACGGAGTCTCCTAAGAACTACTCCTACCATAGAAAAGGATCCACCTCTTTCAATAAGCAGTAAATACGGAAAGCCTTGCAGAGATGGATGCATGCTTTAGCAGACCATGTGATTGTGCATGAAGGCTAAAAGTGAACTTATGGCCAGATACAGAACTATTCTTTATTTGTGCTCATATTATTGTGGTTCTGCACTATTCAAGTCAAAACCACACAGTTCCAGACATATCCTTAAAAAACAAACTTATCATGCTATAAAATTTTCTGCTTTCATTGTGTACAGTGTCCAGGCCATAGACTGTAGGCTATTCAAAAGTTTTTATCTGTATACTGCTTTTCACACTGGGGACTCAAACCTGCTTGGAAGCACAGTTTTCTACAGTAGTATACATATTAATGAAGGGAAAGGGAAAGGGAAAGGGAAAGGGAAAGGGAAAGGGAAAGGGAAAGGGAAAGGGAAAGGGAAAGGGAAAGGGAAAGGGAAAGGGAAAGGGAAAGGGAAAGGGAAAGGGAAAGGGAAAGGGATATGAAGATGGAGTTTGGAACAACAGGATCCACATTGTTCTAAAGTGTAATTAAAAAAAATCAATGAGAAAAGAAGCTGTGAAACCTTCATCCACCTTCTTGTAAATGTGAAAGATTCAGCTGGTATATATACATGTTTTGACAATCTGTTAACTCCATGTATGAATAAATGAAATATTTACCTAACAGTAGCAACTATAACAAAAAACCCTCCATGAATTCTCTTGGAAGCCTTCCAGAATCATGCAGTAGACATTTTTTGTGGTTTTGTTTTTATATTCTGCTCACCTCGTGTCACATCATCTCCTGAAGAGAAATTTTGAGGGTTATCTTTAACTAAATAACTTTCTTTTTAAATATTTTTGATATACAAGATGGAGCTCATTTTCCACACCTGATTATGGCTTTTCCTAAGTCAGCAGACTTGAATGCAAGGAATCATCACAGTGCTGGTGCTATAAACAGGCAGCAAATTCTAATTATAAAATTCTGCTTATGACCAGTCAAAAACATAGACTAAGAACAATGTAATACTATAAAAAACATATGTGAACTTTTAATGTGGAAGAAAAATGTCACAAACTGACATGTGCACAACTTCTGGTCATGTCCATACTAAGAGAAGCTGACCATGACTAAATGATGTGATATTAGAGTAATCATGCTGATAGTTGTAATGAGGGAAGTCATTAGCAGCAAAGTGAAGTTGCAGAAAACTAATGCAATCTAACTTCCTTCACTAAATAGTATGATAATGCCATGTCCAATTCATATCTCTCTCCTTGCATATTTAAACAGGGTAGACAGTGACACAGTGTTCTCTTTTCAAATAAAGCAGCTCAGTGACCTGTGCTAATTTGCATACAAAAGTAAATGTCCAGTTCTTTACGAAAAGGCCACCATTTCCTTCTTGGGAAAAGGAACTCAGCTGTACTCTTTCTATATGCTCACTGCTTACATCTCGTTTGACATTAGTGTAATTTTCATTCTGTTACAACACAGGTAAGTGGCAATTTTAGGTAATCAATATTCGCTAAAACATTCCATCATACCTCCAAACCTGTCTGCCTCATTCAGGCTAATCAGGAAGTGGTAGCTCATTTAGGACCACGACCTGCATTTTGCCTGCCTGTCTTGGGCCTTCAGGACTTTCATGTTTGGTGGAGAACTGCAATAAAGTTATCACCAAAATCAAACACTGGTTTGAGAGAGCATATAGATCCATGTCAATTACTAATTAAAAGAATACATAGATTGTTACCCTTTGCTCCTATAATGAAGTGCTGAAACATTAATTTCCTGACTGTTTTGTAATTTGATTTCTCATAAGCTGTAATGTCAGTGCCATTAATACCTACTCAGAGACATGACAGATGGCCAGGAGAACTTGTGCAGAGATGCCTTAATGGTCATGCATTACTCTACGAAAACTATGAGATTAACATTTCTGTTGTGGATACAGGAATGACTAGCCAAGAATGGATTGTCTGTTTATTCTGCTACTGCTCTATAAATCCTATAGAAGGCATCTTTTTACAGCTTAACCAAATATTCACATTTTAAAATCCAAGAGTGCAAAAGACTAATTTCCATACTCACCCATCTGTGTTTATGGCTAAATACTCCTCAGCTGTTGCAGGTGGAAATCCAGAGACAGTGTACCTCCTCTGCAGCTGTACTGTGCTTATGATACAGTGGCACTGTGAGGGTTTCCAGGGATGGTGGTGGCTCCTCTCCAACTTCCCCAGCATCTGGTGTTACTGTGCCATAGCCTGTCACAGCAGAGACACAAATCCAATGTCCCCACAGCATGTCATGGTGATGGCATACCCATGGCAGAGCTCCCACAACACTGGTCTCAACTGGGAGACAGGACTCTCATACACTGTTCTGTGTCATCTCAGATGGGTGTATGGGTCTGGCTGGAATGTTAACTTTCCCTGCAGCAGCCCATACAGTGCTGTGCTCTGCACTTGTAGCTAGAACAACAGTATTATCACACCAGTGTTGTGTCTATTGCTGAGCAGTGCTGGCACAGCATCAGGATTCTCTCTAACCCTCCTAGGGAGTGGGCAAAAAAGTGAGAAGAGAAATATCACCAGGGCAGCTGACTTAAACCAACCAAAGGGATATTCCATACCATGTGATGTCACGCTCAGCAGTAAAACGTGGAAACAGGAAGAAGAGGGGAGGGGTGGGCTCTTGTGAAAATGTCGGTCCTCCTCCCAAACACGAGCTATGTGCGTTGAGGCCCTGCTTCAAGGACGTGGTCAAGCATCACTCATTTGTGGGAAGTAGAGAGTAATTTCTTTCCTCTGCAGTTCCACATAGCTTTTATTTGTTTTGTTTTGTTTTGTTTTCCTTTTCCCCCTCCCTTTTCCCCTTTCCTTTTTTTCCCTTTTGTTAAATTGATTAGTTAATAACAATCTTTCCTTAATTATTATTATTATTATTATTATTTCCCTTTAATTAAATTATCCTCATCTCAACCCGTGAGTTGTTCTTTACTTTACTTATTCCCCTCCTCATCTAAAGAGGGGGAGTGAGAGAGTGGTTGTGGTGTTTAGCTGCCTAGCGCGGTAAAACCACCACAGTGCCTTAGGTGCATCAAGAGCAAGGCTCTTAGCTTGGAATATTTAGTATGTGTTACAAAAGCTAAAGAATTTTAAATCAATGTATTTTAAACCATGTTCAGAAATGAAAGTTGCCAGCCACATGGCTTGCATGTCTCATTGAAAAAGTTAGATTCTCACCATGTCTTACAAGGGTCCTGTAGAGTGTCTCTTACTGTAACAGTTCTGTGATCATCATATTCTAAGGAGTAAATTTCACATTTTAAGGACTGAATTTTCTATGTAGAACTCATGCAAATAGTCTATTATCCCTTAATGAATCAGATCACAACTAATCACAGCTCCAGCTAATGGAAGGGAGAAGCTAAAAATAAAGAGATGACAATTAAAGTAACAGTTTAATTTCTGTCTTACATAAAGAATGAACTCAGGATACGAAGAAAGAAAAAGAAAAAAAAAAAAAAAGAAGAAAAAAAAAACTTTCTAATACAATACAGAAAGCAATGGTTTATTTTGCATAAACAGTGTGTAAAAAAAAATAAAAAAAAAATAAAAAAAAAAAAGCCTCGATTAATGTCACTCAGGATTTTAGCTGGCTCATAACTCTATTCTAGTTTAGGCATGTGACCTCCAATTAAAGGATGTTAAAATATGCACAGTTTGGGGAAACTCTCTTAAGTCAGTTCCAAAGAGTCTTTGTTCCACTTGTCAAAGCAATTTAGTAATAATAAATCAGCTTTGTGTGCAGAGATCAACATTTTAATAAAAATGTAAAAAGCATACAGCAAAATGTGCAAAGATGGTGCCTTTTGGGACCTAAGCAGTGTGTGTATGTGTAAGCATAAGTATGTGTGTTTCTATGTGTCTGGTTATGTGCCTGGTTGATGTGAGCCATTTGCCAACAATTACATTTTCCACAGAGGCCTCGGTGTTGTTCTTGTATTTATAAACTATTCAAAATGTATGAGGGGGAGGAAGGGGAAGAGGGAAGGGGGAATGGCGACAAAGCAAAGTAATAACTTGGAAATGAAAAGAATGACTGCAGCACTCTGTATCGATTTCCAGCAGGCAGGGACATGTCAGATAGTATTTAAACCATCTGCTGGAAACATTTGGATTATTCTTATCATCACATTATCTCCCAGGTAGCATTTCCTCCAATAAATAAAATAATTCTATGTTTAAAGATAAAAGTCAGATTAATTATTAACTTGTTTAAAGGATCCATTTATGGACACTTTTGTGGTGCTTCTCTACTTGTTTATTCTTCCCTTTTGTTGATCTCAACTGTAATTTCCTTGCTGAAATTCTTTGTTTATTTTAGGATGATTATCATCTCTTATGCTCACAATAGCTTCTGACCCAGATAATTTCCCATTCACCTGAGCAATAACAAATGGATTTATATTTCCCCAAGTTTTCTCAGTAATAAATTAAGATGACATACAGTATCTCACTGTTTTCAATCCATAGAATTTTTCTAAAATCTGTATCTGCCTAACTCTCTGAAAACAGATGAAGGGAATTAGAGGGGAGGATGAAAGTAGCTTTCATTTTTGGCCTTCATTCAAGGAGGATGGACGCTTGTCCTTTTCCTTGTGCTTATGGCAAGAGAGGGCTGGAGCGCTTGTGCTGGCACAAGGTGCAGCAAACAAGACTGAGTGAGCTGGGCACATGACTAAGCTTTACTAGTTAAGGTTGAAGCCATATACCACTTATTGTTGCTAACACTTTTTAGACCTTTACAAGGACAGCACTTTATGTATGTGCTTTATATACAAGATCTACAAGCAATGGGTAGCCAGTGTGGCTTATTAATTCCTGACTCATTTTACAAAAAATTCCCTTCCCTCCCCCAAAAAAATGCTTGTAAAGAGATCATATCTGTAACATAATACTGTCATCTTTGTGATACGGTAGTATCATAATATCTGGATCTTACAAGATGAAAAATATACCATATTACTAGTGAAGTGCACATTGACTACAGAACATCCTATATCTTGGGAGGCATTTTGTATTTTGTAAAATTGGGTCAGGTCACCACTGTATTGAGAGACCTATGAAGAATAAGCTGCAGAAAATATTGTTCACTAGTGGATGTAGTTCGTAGTTTTCTCTCACAGTAGTTTTGAAAAATAATATTGCCTACAAATATAAAAGCTAACTCCTCCTCACCTCTATGCCTCTGGTAATGTAATTCTCACAATAGGTATGCACTCTTCATTTATAAACTTCATTTCTTAATCAGTTCTGCTCGTTAAAAATTCCATAATGTTCTCCTTCAAATCTTGGTGTTAACCAAGTACCCTGGCCAAAGTCCATCTAATATAATTATTGTCTACATAGAATTTATTTTTGAGTTTGGGTAGCTATTGTCTCAATTTTTTGTTCCTGAAGTAATTAATTATATATGTACATAAAGTATTTCTGTGTTCCTCTGTAGACATGACTGTTCCAAAGCATACAATTTGATTTAGTCTGATATATTCTTCATCTACTTCAGCAGAAGATATGAAGAATAAATCAGTTCCTTAATGAACTTTTAGATGCTGGAACCAAACTCTCTCTTTAATTATGTATTTATTTTGTCAATTATGCCACTAGTATTAAAAGCTAATTAATCAGTTTATTAAAACTGCTGGAATCATCGTAGCTAACATGGATGATTCCATGTCATGAAAATGATGAAATTGTTTTTTATATGACAGCAGTAATTAGATGTCTTAATTTAGACTGGACCTTATTATACTACATCACTTGGGAGATAACCTTCACATATAGAAAGCTGACAAAATATACGTATATACAATGGGACAAGGAAGATTTTTGTTATTGTTATTATATTGTTCTTGCTATTACTCCCTTTTTACCTCTCTTCAAATAAACATGCAATACCACTCCTGTCTAAATACCCAGAGAGCACCTGGATCTAGAGTGGGATCTGAAAAAGACATACTTCCTAAAACATTCACCTAAATAAACTGCCTTAACTCATAGGGTGAATCTCTCACTCTTCAAGTGCCTACTGATGTCTAATATTTAACATAAAGATTTGGAACAACCAGTCAGACTAGCTTTGATAGTTTACATGAAACACCACATTAAGTGAACTGTTGAAGAGCACAGAGGAAGTCTCTAAAAATACACACAAATGCTTGAGTCTTCTTTGTATGCTGTAGCTACAAGGTCAATTTCTTCACATGGCCCTTAAAAGTGTGGGAAAGAAGGCTTTCTATTTATTTCGGTGAATGGCACAGAACATGGATATTCACTAAGGAAGATAAAATGAATGAAAGCAGTCACTGGTGTTGATTTTTCAATTGGTCTTTTCATTTGAAGAGCATGTCAAACAAATATATATCAGCTACTTTAATCCCTGCAATCCTTGCAGAACAACACTAGTAACTGCCAGTTCCCTTATACGTTTATAGCACTTAATACCATGTGTTCTCAGGTTCCATTTCTTTGGGGGAATTTCTCCCCTTTTTTTATAGTGAATTAAGTCTTAAAAGTACACACATATAAACACACTCTCATCTGGCTTTGACATTTCTGAGTCACCCTTCCTTTTTTTTATATGCTAATTCACGCAGAGCTGCCCTTGGCTTTACCCACTTCTTTTAGCGATGTGCCTGTAGTGTAGGATTCTGCTATTATATGATACGTGTTATACATAACTGCTAACTGTGTTATGCCTGCCCAGAGGGAACTCATCAGCTACAATCCATCTGCTTATTCACAGCTCCTTCATTGATTATTCATGAAGCAGCTGCCTTAGAGAGCAGGTATTGGTCATATTAGTGATGATAACCTGCATGCATCAAAAACTTAAAGTGTTATCATCTCTGCTTTTGCCATATGTGACCTTGAGAGCAGCTGGGCTCTGTGGGAGAGCCTTGGGTTCAATATGCAGACTTGGGAGTTGGTTTTCTGTATTGCATCAGTAACTTTACTCTTTAGTATGGGTTTCTGCACATGTGGAATATGTTCAGCCTTGCTTTCATTCAACAGGAATAAAAAATAAAAATAAAAATAAAAAATTCTTCTGTTGCCTAGGGGGAAAAAATCCATAAACCTCAGATCCATTTAAAGATTGAATTAAAAGAAAAATAGATGAGAAGTATACAAAACAAAGCAAATAAAAAACCCTCTAGCCCCCAGATGCAGAGATTTGCTCAAAGATAAAACTGGTGAATTAACCTCTGGCTTTTTGCCCCAGACATTTGCCTAGACCCACACCCCAGGTTTTCCCAGTACACTATTTCTGTTTCAGATATCTCTCTCACATATTGTTTCATGTTACATGCCCGAACTTTCTTACATAGAAAAAATATATATATGTCACCAATCCCATTCTGATTTCCTGCCTGGTAAACATAGCTATTTTAGTAGTGGCAATGACACTGCTTTTTCAATACCAAGATGCTAAGCCTTTTTCAGATTACCAATATGTAAAATAAATGTTTCTGTTATGGGTTTAAAGGAAAATACAATTCATTAATGAAAAAATTATTTATTTTGCTTGTATTTTTATTTGGTAATCTTTACTTTCTTTCCCATTTCTGGGGGAAAATTATGTTCCATCAAACCCCTTTTTACAGTCTTGTCTAGAAATCGATTTTACTAACAGATAAAAGGATGAATTCAGGATATGGAATACAGTTAGCTTTTCTTGGCACAGATTATTTTTCATGAGTCATCACTGATTTCTGGCATTTTCTATTACAACTGTGATACACTAGCATTTCAGTAGTAGTGTCCTTCCTACCATCATATTTTTTTACTCAGATTTTTGTCACTTAAACTTCTAGGGCAAAAGCTGATAAAGCTTCACCACTTGGATGTGGATTCCTCAAAGAAAGAAAGGCAAAAATTTCCTTGCCTTGTTTACATTTCAATAAATATATATGAGATTCACCTATTCTGCCATGTTTTGTTTTAGCTTAGACTGTATTCTGAGATATCATCTGAACATCAATAGTGTTCATCAAACTATGACATTTACCAGTGGTTGAAATATAAAGAGAAGTCTTATTATAAACCCAAAATTAAAATGTAGGTATTACACTAAACCTAACCAGTATACTGAAAAGCTCTAGTCCACTTTGAAAAATGATTACCTTGTTTAAGTCAACAGGCAATTTTTTTCTGAACAACCTTGCTGATTTTAGACCCAAAAGACAGTCCTGACTAAGTTTAGCTTGCTGTGAAAGTAGTCTTTGCTAAGCGGAACTGGTCCAAGCTAATAGTGTGTTAACGGGCCAAGGCTCAGCAGATGCACAGTGACTTGTTCTGTGCTTTCTGCAAGCCCATGTCCCTATGATTCAAGGGAGAGAGCAGTGATAGCAGTGATGAGGTTTAGACTAGCTCCCAGGTGAAAGAAAGAAACAAATGCTTATTAAAAGAGGAGTTCTGAACAGTGTGAATCAGTGCTGGAGATAATAATGAATTAAACTACAACAGAGTTATATCAGGATTTAAAAAACAGGGATAAAAACACTAAAAGTAAGCTACAGGAGAAATACCTGTGGGTATATAAAATGAAAATAAATTTGACTTGATGGTTTTCTTTCACTTTGTCTACTTGCATTGTAGGACCATTGTAAGATCTATGGATTCAACACTGACAAATTGGGAAGAGAAAGGGAAGGAAGGCATGAAATTTTTTATTTTTTTTTTTTTCCATACTGAGCCGAGGTTATCACACATGATGTGTTGTCAGAGACACCATTGTTTAATATATGATTCTGGAGAGACTGTTATCACAAGACATGGTGAGGATGTTAATGTGGAGGAATGGTTAAGTGAAATAGGACATGTGGATGTTGGGCAGTTAGGAGGCAATGGGCTAGTGAAGTACCATACTCAACTCACATGAGTCTGGCACGTACGCAGCTGGCTGAGAGCCAATCAGGCTCAAGGACACGATGCCCTTGGGCGATTGGGAAAGTCCCTAAGGCGGGACGGTAGCTAAAAGAAGGAGGAACTAACTGAAAAGACCGGGAAATGTTAGCCAATCCTGAGCTTAGTTTTTGCAATATGTATGAGTTGATTATGTTCGAACTAGATAAAAGGCGACTGAGCTATCCATTAAAGTTGAAGTTCACTGTTCACTCATATTGAGCGTCTGTGTCTTCCTTCTGTCGACAACATGTTAAGTATGAGCTGCACAGCCTCTCTTGCTAATGAATAAAGTTGGTAAAGGTGCTTGTTTGTGTCAGCTCATCTCCCCTTACAGTCATTTCTGTAGAGTATGCTATGCATTTTTAGAGAACAATTAAGTTTCTGTCACTTACTGCCATTTTATAAAACTTTTCATTTTCTTATCACCTCCTTTTTATCCATCTGCTTTTTAATAACTGTCATATTAGGTCAACAATAAACAAAAGTCTACAGACAGGAACCAGAATCTATATTTTTAAAAGACAGACAGAATGATATTTTCTGCCCTGTTATTGATTTTCCAAGTTTTTCTAAAAAGTTTTAAATTCATTAGATATGGATTGTTTTTAGTAAGTGATCCATCAATAAAGTATACCAGTATACCAATCACTGTTGATGAAATAAACTTAAAAACAAACAAACAAACAAACAAACAAAAAAAAAAACTAGACTGACTTTTTAAATTGGGGTAGCATGTAAAAATGTCATTAATAAGCTGTAGAGATGGTTTTTGGCAAATAAATAAACTATGTGGGGATTTTAATGTTATTTGTAATAAACAGTGTGATTCTTGCACTGCTAACAAATGCCAGGCAGCTAGTCCTGTGTTTTTATCTACAAAATACAGAAGCTGGAGCTGTACACATTTCTTCATTTTGCCCTCCAAATGCAGTTCATTGCTGCTCTAGAGGGACATCGTTAGAAACATATCTTATTTTTCATGCCTTTCTGAGTCCTTGAACTCTCTCTTTTAAGACTACCCTGGGTTTTGAACTGTAAGAAGGGTAGAGGATGGTCTTGTGTTTCTACTGGGGTCTGGGCTGAGGTCACACCACAACCATCAGTTGGTAAGATAATTCACTTTATTAAAAAAGCTCAGAGTGGTAAAAGTCTCCATGTTTCATTCTCATATCCTGAGTCTCTGGAGTCCAAGTCGTCCTTTTTTGAGATAAATTCTATCTTCATAACCTTGCCTCCAGACATTTAAACCAGACTTCTTAAGATATTAGAATATGTTTATGTTACTTTCAACATAAACAACAATTACAGCTGTGTACATACCACAGGCTGTGTTTGCTCTGAGGTCCTGGTACTCAGATGTGCCTCTTAGCTGTGTCTCAACTGCACAATCGGAAGACACAAGAATATTTTCAATCTCCCTATTTGCCCTGATTTCTCATGAAAATAAATGCAATTGTCTGGAAAGGAGGTAGCTATGCTGTCATCCAGCAATGGGGAACCAAGAATATGTGATGCTGTCTTAAGTGCAGCTGTCCCAGAACATAGCTGCAGTCTTTGAGGGTGCACTGCAGACAGAACTGACAGATGCTTACTTCTTCAGGAAATCCCATCAGGGATTCATTCACAAGCTAGTGGCCTTTGTGCTTAAAAAAAAGGTGTTTCTAATTAAGTATGTCTGATTTCTGCAGTGAACTACTACATTTTTTCAAAGACAGCCTTGCATCCTTTTATTTACACTTTTTTTTTTTTTTAATCAGACACATGTAAAAGCTCTGCATTTTTTTCTTTTTCTTCTGAATTACCTTCCTAATTTATTTTGTCTTCTAGTTCATACTGATTTCTGTTATCACAAATAGAAATCCAGCTTCTTCTAACAATGAATATATAAATGCAATGAATTTTTTTATACCTTATAAGATTGGATCTCAATTTGTCATAAACACATGTAGATTATGATGAAGTTTACTGACTAAACATATTCACTGCTACATGACATATTAAAAAAAAAATAAAAAAATTCAAATCCTACAGAAATTCAATGCACTAAATGTAAATGAATCCAAACACAAACTGTAACATCTGGTTTAGTTATTTGGAGGGTTTTGTTCATCGTTTCATTAGGGATTGTTTTTTTCATGATTTAAAACTTGCTGTCTAGAGTCCTAACCCTGCTACTTGTACTTCACAGAGTGACAGATGAGTCGTTCCATTTGTATCATTAACCTGAATGGGAACTGCAGAATTTAGATGCTGGACCTGATCCAGAAGGGGAGATTCCTCCTGGCTAGAAATGATTTTAAAACAAGTCCACAGTGAGAGATAATAGCTTATCATGCACAGCTGCTCTTAGAGCAAAGCAACCTCCAGAGCAGCTCACCTACCATTGCATCACAGGAATGCACAGGTGACGAGGAGGACTAAATTCAGCATAGCAAGAACCTTCACCATAGCACACCTAAATAATATGACCATGCTAAGGAGTGTTTTCTTTAACCCACACAACAAGAAGACCAAGATTATGAACTCAGAAAGGAAGGAATCCCATTACAGTGTCAATATTCATCCTGTTCTTCCAGCACTTTACATCACTTCTGACACCAAGTATTATGAATAATTTGAATTCACCAAATATTTTGAAACATGTAATATTTCAAAATAACAGAAGCAATCCTGTAAAAATTACAAGATTTCAAGAGCTGGAGTGTTATGAATATGTCAAAACCATGTGAGATTCCCAGTGCAATCCTACAGGTGACACCACTTGGTACACCTGGCTGAAGAAGAATCTCAATTGTCTCTCATGGATACATTCATCTTTTGAACACAGACCTCCCTGTAACATTCCTGTGTATCCCTGTGGATACATGAGAGTTCAGGCAGCTTATTTTAAGCAATGGGAGTTTATCTGTTAGCTTCCATCTGCCACTGTTTATTCTTGATGAACTGTATGTCAAGTGTTATCACATTCTGGATCTGCTTTATGTCTGTATCTCTGCAAATAATAATTTAAAAACAAACAAACAAAAAAGCACTTAAAAGTGAAGAAAAACAAACAAACTAAAATAAAATAAAATAAATAAAATGCTTCAGCATTTGTTTCTTTGTTTTTCAGATGAAATCCGTGAATTTGTATCTGTTCTTGTGCATATTCAAGAGATGGCATTTTAGTTCACTCACATTCAGAGAATGTAAACCTAAGTCACTTACATGTATTTTCATTAGCAAAAGCCCATTCAAGTCAAGGAACAGGTGCTATATGGCACAGCTTAGTTATCAATATAAGAGACAGTGAGTCTAACAGAACATCATGAATTTTAATGTTTTCTTACAACAAAAGTCCAACTCCTTGAGATAATGACTACATTTGAGGAAATCACAGTCTATTTTTGCATATGCTCGGGGCAAAAAAAAAGGGGGGGGGGAATTCAAAGCATTATTGTGAGTTACTGCACACTGCAGGACAAAACTTAAGTTCCTGGAAGGTATGAAATCATTCTTATATAACCATGCAAATGTGGAGATTACAACAAATTCCTCTGAGCAGTTCTGTTTTACTGCATGTCTTTCCTTATATCTTTACTGTACCTTTGTTGTTGTACTTTCAAGGACAAGGCATATCAACTCAACTGGTTTTATGTAAAGATGTATGATTTTTCACGAACAAATGAGACTTCACAATAGGAGAATAAAGAAACTACTAAAGACAATTCTTAACTCATAAAACTAAGGCAATTCACTGAAATATTCTTTGTACACTTTGGCTCCCTAAAGGTAAAATGTAAATATTTAAAAATAGAACTAGTTGTGTTTGTTTGTTTTTTTTTTTAATGACTGAAATTGTTATTGCTAATTCACAGATTTCTAGATTTAAAAAAATATCTTTCTTAAAAAAGATCACAATAGTGCTTTAAAAATCTAGGTAAGATTGTTTTTATTTTCTTTGAATTGTTTACTCATCTATTTTAAAACATGTTTATATTCTAAGATTTATATTTTGCAGATATAATACCAAAAGAAGAAAAGCTGAGATCTGTACAAATCACAGGATACAGATTACTGTGGTTTTCAGAAAATATATCAATTTATGTGACCTATGATAACGTTTATAAAACTCAAAAAACAGTTATGTCTTGCTCCTAAACATATCAGTTCCAAAAATAAATTTGTTTCAAAACTTTCATATTAGAAGTTTTATTTTTATTTTTTCTCCCCTTCTTTCTGTATCACTGAAGTTAAATATGGAGAAAGACAGAAAATTTAATAAAAAATAGAATCAGGATTATGAAATCATTCCCTTTTCTTCCAATCCTAAAAGCTTGATCTACCAAGGGGAAGCAACTGGCAACGTTGCTATTACTTTGTAAAAAAAATAATAATAATAATTAAAAAAAAAAATACCAATTTGTTTCTTTATAAAAGTTAATTGTGATACAGTAGCAAGACTTCCATCACACAGTTTTTGTCCTTCACCTTACATGGGTCTTGTGACTGTTTTATAGACCTTGTGAAATTGTATTGTTCTTTTCTGCCTCATAGACAAATAATACATACTCAGCGTTTTTCCTGTATATTTCAATACAATTTGTGCTTCAAGTTTACATAGTTGTAACTTTTCCAATAAATTTCCTTTAGAGTTGAACAAAAAAAAACAACTCATTGAATAATTCATTTAATCAGTTTAATTCTGTATTCTGTCACCAAATAACCAGAGGCACATCAAAACATTCTTGAATGTGCCTGTTGTTCTGTCGTTTGAATCAGTATGACAAATATATCTTTTATTTATTTATTTATTTATTTATTTATTATGTGTGGACTGAACGCAAGTGTTTGTGCATGGTCAGTCAATTACCCAGAATAGTTTCTAAACAACAGTTGAAACTTAAAAACTCTTCTAGACAGTTACTGGTGCATCCTATGTTAGGTGTACCATCCACTACCCTAGTTTCTGAACATGCATACATTTAACTATTCAAATGCATGCCTACCACTACCACACATTCAGAAAACAGTGATATCATTAGTGATCAGTGATATGAGTGATATCATTACTATTATACTAATGTTATTAATTTTCATCAGCAAATCTGACAGTATTCACAAAGGGGGACAGTTTGAAAGGTTCCATTTAATAGCTTTGGAAACTGAGATGCTTGGTATTGATGGAATTTGTTCAAACAGTTAGAGATAATTCTCCCTTTCTTATCATGATAGTTCAGTTTCTTCCTTTTGCAGCAACCTCTGCAGAAGTTTCCTATCAAATCAATTTCATTGTTATTATGACTTCTGTCCATTTTTATTAAGTTGCTTTTTTAAGTCTCTTTAGGAAAATTCATTGGTAATATAACCATCTCAGGAGTAGAAAGAGTCCAGTTATTAGGTCACAAAGGTGGAGAAATATGGAGTTGGGCCCAAGTTCTTGGCAAGATAAAGTATCCGTATTTCATTCCTGATATTAGGACCCATGCTAACTATGCTACACAAATTGAGCCTGAGGTTTAAACGTCTGTGCATAAATCATAACAAATAAGTTTAAGCACTGAAACCACATTGTGTTTATGCAATCTTCAGCTTCTCTTGGAATTGTTTCACATATTCTTACCCTAACACAGAGTTTAGTTCAGATGCACTTTTCCCCTTGAATTTAGCACTAACTAAGATTCAGAATGGTAGAACTAAACCAGGCATGCATATCAATGGAAAAAAGGTTACTCACAATCAGACTTAGAATTGATTCTGCTAAGAGCTTTTTTAGCTTGATTTAACATTCACAGGTTAATAGATCAGTTTGAGTTTTCCCTTCCCTACTAGCATCAGTTCTTTCTTTAACTGGTTGACTCATATATCTGGATATTTCTGCTGTAGACTTACAGACATCCAATTTAAGGGTTAAACTCATTTCTCATTCATTTCTTATGACATATGTTAACCAGATTTGCTTGATAAACTACCGCTTCATTATGTCATTCCTGTTCCTTGCCTCCACCTTGCACCAGTAAGTTTAAGCAGTTCACCCTGTCTTCGGTAGAGGGTTCATTTTTCACCTATTTGTTCATACATCATAATTCATAACCTAAAATAGAAACATTAGGTGGCTGTATTGTGATGGCTCCCAGTGAAGGAACAGCCTCCTAATGACAGAACTGACACTGATTTAGGAGAAGGAACTTTTCTCTGGTACATTGATTCCAGTGTCATTCAGGAAATAGATGTGATCACAGTGTGCTATGCCACCAGAGAGCAGAGCTTAATCCATTCAGTTTGATTTCTCTAAATGATATCTGGTCACAGGAGTAAAATCTCCAATTCAGTCTGATAATAAGGGAGTGATAGTACCTGTATTTCCTCTATATAACCCTGAATTTTCATGAAAAGGAAAATTAGCCTCAAAACACTGGAGGAAGCAAGAAACTAAAGAAGAATCATAATGAGAATGTAGTCTCAGCTTGGCTCTTCCACTTTCCACTTCCTTTTTTTGTGCAACTTGATAAAAGCCCACCTTAGCTGACACATGAACTATCTACTTTGTAAATGTCACCATTACAGGTGTTCTTTGTGCTCCAGTAAAGTAAGCTCAACATTTTTAATATTTATATAAGGAAAAACGTATGAGCCTGGCTATCTTTATCCTTTCATTTCAGCACACCTGACTATTGTGAAAGGCTGTTTCAAAATGGTCCAAAGGCAAACTGTGGGACAAAAGCAAACAAGAGAAAAAAAATGAAGCATTTTCCACAAAACAGACCATGTTGATCACCAATATAAAAAAAATGGAAATGTAACCTCTAGATTTGTGGCATGATATTAATAGCAATATATCCTTCTCTTAACGGATTTTTAATATGCATTCTTTTTTTTTTTTTTTTCCTTGCAGAAAATAAGGGAGTAAATCAATGATCCCATCAAAGAAAACAGTTTTTTAAGTGCTGAGCATTGTTCTGAAACTTCTAATACTGACGACATCACCAGAAGAGAGATTGTTTAACTACAGGAGATTATTAGGTTTTCTCAGTACTTAGAAGGTGATTTGTCTGCAACACAAGCACCAATTGAGAAAAAAATATCTGTAAAACATGTTGACAGGAATGGATTTCAAAGAGCAGAAATGTGTTACTCTTAAAGGAGTGACAATTTACCAGCTTAGGTTTCATAGTACTAAAGGGAAAAGGTCTTTGAAGTATCTCTTGGATACATAAATTTTCTGCTCTTTCTGTCATTCATCCATGACTTCCTTGTTGTCTATTGGGTTTGTTTGTTTGTTTGTTTGTTTTCCTTATTCTTTCACAGAATCACAGAATGGCCGAGGTTGGAAGAGACCTCTGAAGACCATCTAGACCAAACCCCCTGCCAACCAGGATCACCTACAGCACATTGCACAGGATGGCATCCAGGCCAGTTTTCTTCCTTTTAATGTCCTGCATAATCCTGGATATATATTTTCCCTGATATTTAATGAATATTCTAAGTTATCCCAAGAAGATGACTACATATTTTCTAAGTTGCAGAACATTTCTCTCTTACTTTTGAACTGCATCACTAAGACTTTCTTATAGCCCACAGGGGTGAGAAAACACTCTCAGAAATTATATCTGGAATATATCTTCTAGTACTTAGACATCTATGTTGTCAACTATTGCTGTTTATAGATGTTTATTGCTGTTTAAATTATTATCAACCATTTGTTCAATAGTTTCATAATTTATTCTCTCCTCATCTCACTTGCATAACTGCCACTGTGTTAGTACCAACAGAATTTGGTTAGGCACTGAGGCAGAGCTATGAAACTCTAAGAGCTTTAGCATAACGCCACTATCTGTGCCTATAAAAGTGTTAAATAAAATCAATGCACTGTGCTAACAAGACCCAGTGTAATAAAAACAGGAAAAGCTCTTAAGCCTGTTTTTGAAGACATCACTGCTGATTCTGTGGTTTAAAGGAGGAAAGTGCTTCATATACTCAGCCAGTCAAAGATCTGGGAAATGCAATTTACCTCATATTCTAAAACTTGAGTTATTCACAGGAAGTATGGGAAACTTGTAACTGCCATGCAGCATAGGAGGATACACTACCATTCAAGCAGCCAGTCTCTACAGAGGGTAACAGTATGATGTAGCTTGCTTTGAATTTTCTTCCTTCTTTCTTTTTTTCTGTTCCATTTTCCCAGATGTTCTAAATCAGCACTTCCCTCCACAACTTCAAACATTTAAACGAGGAAATGTTGGCAGGTGTCTTTAATTATAGTCAGACTGTCTTTAGCAGCCTGTATCAATGCCATCTGAAACATTGATGTTTTCCAGGGATAGTTTAAAGAGCTTGTAAAAATGTCAAAGCTTTAAATTAAAGAGTTCCCTAGCAAACACCAGTTTACATATGAATTCACTCACATTAATTACTGTTACAAATTCAAAAATGCCCTTTTGTATTTGTGAATGCAAAGTTGTTTAAAAAAAGAAAAAAAGTATATGATGGAAAATATTTTACTAAGAAAAAAAAAAAGCTATCAGTTTTTCTAGAATTTTAAAATGAAACTAGTGTAAACCACTTTGCATTTAACAATATCTTAATCTACCTACTACACAAGAATATAGTCTTAATTTAATTACACAATATGCAAATTATTTTGAGAAAAGAAAAAAAAAAAAAAGTTTTTGGTGCATATGTAATCTCTGTAATCTTCCAGATAATTTATATTAATCAGTTTCAGATCTCTTGTGAGGTAATGAAAATGGTATTTTGTTAATTTTCTCTCTCTCTATATATATATATATATATATAGCAGTAGCTGCAACAATTCATTCACACCAGAATAAGTTTCCTACATCCAGACCCATAAGTGAGCATTTCTGTTGCCAGTGCAGACCAGTAGCAGCAGATTCCTTGCTGTAGTTTGGGCTGACTCATGAGTCAGCCTGGCCAGCAACATAACACTCCACCTGAGTTAGTCCAGTGTACACAACACTCCTAATTAAAGGGTGTATATACCATACACTTCAGCAGCCTCACTTCTGTTGAAGCTTTCCAAACTGGGGGGGCCTGGATATGTTTCTTCCCTCAAAACATAAACTTAAAAACACTGGTCTCAATGGTTTAGAAAAAAACATCCCACAGTAGATGAAAATCCAGGGGTAAAATTCCTTTTGACTTCAACAGAGTCAAATTTAATATAGTTTTAGCTTTTTTTTTTCTAGTTCCACCCAAACTCCACTTCTTTTACAGCACATTATAATAATATTATTCCACCTATTGAAATATTGTCCTGTAGATTAGAGCCTGTCTACAGATTTTAGATTAAAGGGCTGTCTAAATCATTACTGAGTATCTGTGGAAAGCTTTTTTTTTCTTTTCTTTTTTTTTTTTTTTTAATATCCCATTTTGGTGTTGTTATAATGAGGCAATTCAAAGCCAATACACAATTCTGAGACTGAAGATTTATTTTAACCTGCATGATAAGAGGAAATGGGATAGGGAATGCACTGTGACTAGAATGACAGCTTTCATGGACTAAGAGCAGAATTTGAAAAGAACAGAAGCTATTTTATCTATAAATTTTATTCAGCTTTACAGAACAGAACTTGGTCTGAAACTCGAAGAAAAAGTTCCTCAGAGCTTGACCTACATAAAGAGTAAGGAATAACAGCACACTCAATAGATGATGTGCAATAAGCATATTATATTACCTGAAGAGGTATTATCAACTAGACAAAGAACATGAGGAGAAAAAATAAACTAACAATAACAAAAAAATCTTAGCGATATGTTTGGAAATTACTCAGGCATCAGGTCAACTAGAAAAAACAGCAGGGCACACTTAATGAACTGTGCAATGCTCATCTCAGGTTGTACCTTCTGAGCCTAGAAGTGTTCAAAAAACATGAGCACAGCTCTTCCAACTCCAATGTTCTTCATGAAATAATCTCAGTGAAGTAAAGTGAACCTTAACAATTAGATAATTTTTTTTAGGTACAGTGGCTAACTGGAAAACTTTTGAAAATTGGAAACTGTCCATAGGTGCCTTTCCTATTCCACAATATTTTAGAGAAAGTGTTTGGGTCATACCTAAAAATCATCATGTGTCTATAATATAACTTTTTAAGGAGGGGAAAAATATCTGGTTCCATTCCGTGGGCAGAATCTTACTTCAGTGCAGATCCTGGTAAGTTCCTAAACAGGCAAAGATTAAGATCATAGTAAAACTAAAATTGGGGAAAAAAATTGCAGGGCTTTATACATTCTGTTCTTGAAAATCTCCAGGGATGGTGATTGTACAAATTCCCTGGGCAACCTGCACTGCTGCTTGGCTATACTCATGGTGAAAAAGTTTTTCCTTACATGCACTCTGAAGCTCTCTTTTTTCACCTTGTGCCCATTGCCTCTTGTCCTCCAAACAACCACCACAAAAAACAACCTTGCATCTTCTTCAGAAGAACATCTTCCTATGTACTGGAGTGCTTCTGCTAGGTTCCCTTGAAGCCATCGCTTCTAACTGAATAAACCCTGGTTCCTTATCCTCTGCACCTGTACACATTGTCTGCATGCTGTTTAATGAGTGCTGAGCAGAGAGGGATAATCTCTTCTCTCAATTTACTGCTAGATCATGTAAATACATCCCAGTAAGCTGCTGTTCTTTGCTTCTCATGTTCAGGTCACTGACCCATGACAGGCTTTTTCAGGAAAACTGACCTGAAGCCTATACGGCTGCAAGGATTTCTTCCTTCTCGTGCACAAGTTAGGATTTGTCCTTGTTGAATATGGTAATGTTCCTGTTCATCTAGTCCACCTAAGGCTCTCTAGATGACAGCCCAGCCTCCCAGTTTGGTCTCATTTGAAAACTTTTTGGACAACATTCCTTTGCTTCGTCCACACTACTAATAAAGTTGTTGAATGGGATAGGCCCCAAGATAATTCCTTACTATTGGTACTCCATTTGTCATATATATCTAGGTAGAATACAACCCATTAACTCTCTACAACAAATCACTCAAAACACTTTTTTACTCATCTAGTTGTCCACTCAGGCAAACCATAACATCTCAGTTTGGATGCAAGAATACTGAGGGAGACAGCACCAAAAGCCTTGCAGACATCAAGGCAAATGACACCTTCTACTCTCTGTTCATCCATCAATTTCTTTGCTGCACCATAACTTGCAGGTGATGAGGCTAGTTAGGCATCATTTAGCTTTGGTAAATACATGCTGACAGTTCCCAATGATTTCTTCATGTGCCTAAAAATGTCATTCCATGAGGAGGGATTCCACTCTGGAGGGATTTCTGCATGCTTTCTACATTGTTTTCTGACAATTTTTAACACACATCATTCATTTCAAGGAAAAAGTGACTTTTCTAAATAGTTCACATGGTTATTTGATAGGTATTTTATATATATTTGATAAATCTTGGATTCTTCTTTCCTTTTTTATTTCTTTTCTTTCCTATAGCGTATCATTAGCAAATTGGCAAATATTTTATAGAAATTAGAGTAAAAATAAAAACCAGGTCTATGGATATTCATATTTCATTAAGGCTACATGTAATTAAGTGTGGCAATCTGGTGATAAAACCTTTAAGTAATGACTCATAAAGAGATAAAAATGAAGCATGTGTTTAATCAGTTTGCAGCCTTCCACAGAAGCTGGCATAGCTCAGGTGCTAATGAGACATCTGCTCATCTGCTGTTTAGGACACCAGAGAAAATATGCAATTCTCTTATGATAAAAAATAAATAAAAATAAAAAATAAATAAAAAAACAGTATGTTATACAAGACAGTAATACTGACCAACAAATCTAGCTTTATTCTCAAACTTTGATAAAATTTTAGAGTAGCAATGTTCAAGAAATCATGTATTTTCTCTTACAACTTTAATTTGCACTAGAGACAGGTAACCCAACACTAATTTTACCAAATAACATGAATAATAGTGCTAACTTGCTGAAGGATCCGTAAGCATCCACTATCCTCTATAGCTCTGTTAATGAAAACCTAGCCACCTTTTGAGAACTCTTAGGTTGTCAGTTCCCCAGAACAAATCAGAACATTTTTGAAAAGAAAAAGGGAACATCTCATCTGCCAGTTGTGATAATGGCCATGTTAGTGAGGAACATGGAAGTGAGGAACATAGTGAGGAAGTCAGAGAAGCCTCTTTTTGTCCTGGACCTCCAACTTGAATATGAAAGGCAAAAGACAAAAAAAAAAAAAAAAAAAAAAAAAAAAAAAAAAAAAAGAAAGTCCAAAACTGTATTTCTATCTTTTATGCTAATGCCATACACTTGTCTGAACTTGCCTTAGGAATCATGGGACTGCCTCACCTCAAGCCGTCAAGCACAGGTTTTGTGCATTTTGATAGTTTAATTTAAGCTCTCCAGTACAGAAAGAGGGAAAAAAATCTCTTATTAAAATGAAAGAGACTATCATGTACTATAAGGCTTTCAAAAGACACTGGCACATTGGTATGCTTCTTTCCAGCTTTTATGGGTCACTAGGATCTTACTAGGACACTAGATCTCAGAGTTGTCTCTTTCATCCTTTTTTCCCCATCCATAAAGTCCTAAGAAAAGCCCCCTAAGGAGGGGACAAAAAATAAATAAAATAAAATATAAAATAAAATAAAATAAAATAAAATAAAATAAAATAAAATAAAATAAAATAAAATAAAATAAAATAAAATAAAACAAAACAGGACTTCCAGATAATTTCTTGCTTTCTGGTGGGACCTTAATGTATGATAACTTGTTTTTCAATTCAGTCTTTCCATATGCAACAGTCACTTTCTCTGAATTTATCTTGGCTATAAACATTTTCTTCACTTTTAAATGTAACTATCTTACACCTTCCCAAAGGAAGAAAAGCTCCACAATATGGACAAGAACTTATCCTGAACAGGGGACTACTGATACCCTTCAGAGGTGGTAGGCTTAGGTATTACTGAATATTTACAAACATACACTCTTGTGTACTGTGCATGAGGAATTTTGTTGTTTACACATGGAGACTACTTTCCCTTCATGGCTGCAGACTGAACATTTCTTTTTAATTTATTTTTTCGGTAATGAGTTGTAAATGGAAAACATCGTTTAGCAATGTAGTTCTAATATGATTAAGTTCTCCTTCTTCAAGAATTCATCTTCACAACACTTAAGTACTTAATCAATGAGTGTTTTGACTCCTTTACATTGGAACTGAAGGATGGAGACTTGATTTATAATTTAAAATTGCATCTGAATGGGTATCCCTTCTCTGAACTGTGAAAGACAATCATCTTTCTTAATGATCGTTACACCAAGAAATGGTAACATGCCGTCGTTTCACATCTCCCTTGTGAGTTTATTAGATTTATTCTTGTCTTCCTTTAACAATACTAATGTGTCATTTACATATTTATACAAAACTGTTGGTTTACATTTTGCTAATTTTATAGCCTTTTCTTCCATATCTTCCATAATGATGTCTATTAAATTTAAGAATGAATTGCTCTCTTTTTAATAAATAATTTTTTTAATAAATTTTTAAATAAATTAAATAGACTGATTGTTCACTACTTCTGCAAAGTTTCAGTCTGCTAATGGAAGTCTATCTTGAGGCTTATGTAAAGAGACAGTTAATGTCACAGCTTCACATAACATTTCTATTTGAGGTGACTAGTTTGTTTTTAAAAGCCATTGCTGCTTTACAACGTGACACATTTAGGAGGAAACATTTAGGATATATAAAGGCTTGGTTTTATTTTCTCTTCAAGTTGCAAGAATTCATAGTAGCAGTACCAACGCTAATGTTATGTAAAGACCAGACTCCTGCCAGAGGCTTTTTAAAACAGGTAGCTTTGGCACTGGTGGAAGATATCAGAATGGAAGAGGATGGTAACAGCAACATGTCTGCTACTAAAAAAGGTATTTGAGAAATTTCTATTGTCAGTTCCTCCCCCCATCAATATGCTTTCATCCTATTTGATGCAAGGGTCAATTCAGTTCAGAAAAATACTGTGCTCATTACAGATGCTACTACTTACAATAGAGCCTATTGATGGAAAAAATAGACTCATTCTGAGTCTCACTGTTGAAGGACTAAGGATAAAAAAGCTAATCAGAACTATGAGAAGAGTAGCAGCCTTCAGAGTAGCCTCTCCTTTAGAGACCTGGGTACTTAATACACCAATATAATAGAACTGCTGAATAATTCCCACTAATGAGGAACCTAGACTTTCCTCCTCTTTTCTGCAGGATTACCTGGATTTAGATACTCACATTCATCTCTGACTTTAGTAACACTGAATCATCCCAAAAAAACTGTAAGCTGAGAGGCAACAATAGTAAAAAGTAACAGGAGTAAGATAATACAAGTAAAAATAAATAAATAAAAAATCACATTTGCCACAACCCTTGGTTTCTCCCCAGTTTATATATCATTACAAACATTGCTCTTTTTCAGAGGACAGATGAGCACAATGGCAAAGAATTAAAGTATTGACACTTTATAAGTTAATAAAAGACCTGAAGATGTTAAGGGCCAATAAGGTGATTAAGGGACTGGAGCACCTCTCCTATGGGTAAAGAATGAGAGAGCTGGGACTGTTCATCGTAAAGAAGAGAAAGGCAGAGAAGGGATGAATGCAGTGAGTATTGTGTGGCAAACAGGTTTGTGTTTAAGTAGTTCTGAAAGGCTGTGAAATAAATATTGCAACATGGTTTGCTTCAACCACTAGGCAGGAAGAACCTGGTCAGTCAACTGAGAGAGCTCTGAGTAGTGTGGACACAGTCCATATACTCCTGTTGCTAGGGACCAGGCTTTGTTCCCTAGATCAAGTCTCAGAGATGCTATGAGAAAAACAGCTACATAATTCTGTTTTAAATTATCAGGATGAAAAAAAGATTCTACAAACCTTCAAAACAACATGTCGATATGATTCCTTCAGTCAGACTTAGAATTTAGAAAAGTATTTGATATATACGTAGTTATAAGCCTCTTAAGCAGAAAAGGATCTAACCACCAACAGACATAAGATCTAAAAAGATATGACTGATTGCTTGTATTATTAGTAAATCATGTGACTGTTTGTTCACAAGATAACGCTAAACAAATTAATGTTCATTCTGCATTCCTTTTGGTAATATATTCTTATGAGGAACAGACCCTCTCTTGTGTCTGTATTTGTGTGTGAGCGTGTATCAACAAATATTGCAAGCCACTTTCAGTGAATAAAGAAATCCAAGAACCTGATGCAAAAAGATTGGTTGTGGTTGAAGAAGAAGAAAAAACTAAAAATACTCAAAACCAGTTTATATTTCTGTCCCGTTTTCACAGAAAATAACATAATATGTTCCAGTTGCTCCTGGGTGTCATTGAAATTCAGATAGTGAAGATGACTGGAAGAAGGTAATAAAATAAAAGAAGCAATCATATTTAATATTAATAAATTGGAAAATAAATTTATCTTATGTGTTAAATATGTTGTGCACAACTGTCAACAAACTGTAGAAAGTTACATCTAGAAAAGTTTGGAAATTTTTGTATGAAATAATCTTTTTATCAGGAAGAAGCGAACTGCAAGCAACGAAACATTTTTCACAGTCATAACACTTTTGACAAGTCTTTCATCATGAAGGTGACCCAAATCAAGGATGGAATTACTGTCCAGCACCAGAGAGAAAAATACCCGGTACTCTGATAGCCAAAGGTCATTGAAGTCATCAGTGTGGGAAATCAGGTCAGAATTTGAATTTGCCAAGATATTGACTTTCAGCCCCAGCCAAAATGAATGCTCAGATCACGAGTTTGGTATGCAGAAGATCTCAGTTTCAGCTCAATCTGGAATGGGAAACATTTGGAAATATTAAATGCCTTATCAAGATTACAATACCCTGAGGAAATGTGGCCCTTTCCCAAGGAAATCTGCTAAAGAGATAGAAATGGATTTCAAGTGTCCTGAGTTATACATCCAATTCCTTAAAAGAGCCATTCTCTTTCACAGCCTTCATTGACTGTGACTTTTGACATTGACTGTTTCACAGTCTTCATTTTAGCCTGTTTTTCATTTTTATCTATCAGTTTCAATGTATTTTGCTTGGCTCTATTGCTTTTTTCAATCTAGACAATTGCTCTCCTTTTCTCGTATCTCCAGAATGTCTGCTATCTCCAAATGTGGCTCAGTCTGTGCCCTGCGTTCTCAACAGGATTCATACTCAAAAGATACTTTTGCATAACATACTGAATTGCACAAAATGACTTACATCTGGTGTATTTACTTTATATCTTTCCCACACAGGTAGTTACTGATAGTCTTGAACAAACCTCCCACTTAAATGAACTTTTTCCACTTGTTTTCTTATAGGCATATATCAGTTCAATTGAACAATGTTTTTTTAGCCTTTTCCTTCATTTTATCTTCTATAAGTTCTGTAACATTTAAGTCTGTGAAAACCACAAGAATATGAGAATGATATTTTTCCTTTTATGTTTCTTGTCCTCCTGAAGTTAAGATGTCATCCTGATGACAGTTTGACAGTGTACCTAGAGCAGCAATGCAATCATTTGCCACTAGCTTCACAAGCTGACAGAGTTGAACTACCTGGATCTATTATAGAAGCTTCTCTGAGATGTTTCTACTTCTACAGTTCTCTGTTATGCTAATATAGATCTGATTTTTTAAGATTTGGACCAGTCCTTGAAAATCCTTTGGCCCTGTGTTTGAAACCAAAAATCAGTGTCAATTTAGCCATCCTCTTCACAAGCACAATGTTGGTCAGGCTTTTCCAGAAGTAGTTATTTCTAGTGCTACTGTGATTTAACCTGTCAAGCAACTAAGCACTATACAACCATTTCAACCATTTGCTCACAGCTGAGTGGGAAGCAGGAGAGAATCAAGGGGAAAAAAAAAAAAAAAAAAAAAAAAAAACGCAAACGTAACCAAAGTAAACCTTCTGGGTTGAACTAAAGACAGATTAATAGGAAAGAAAAGGAAGGGAAAATAATTATAATACTTATGTAGCATAATAAATGCTACACAATGCAATTGCTCACAACCTGCTGAGCAATGTCCACTCAGACCTTGAGCAGCACCACCACTACACACCCCCTGGCCAATCCCCCCCAGTTTTATTGCTCAGTATGACATCCCTTTGGCCACTTTGTGTCAGCAGTCCTGGCTGTATCCCCCCCCAGCTTTTTGTGCATGCCCAGCCTCCCTGCTGACAGGGCAGCACTAGTAGCAGAAAAGTAGCAGAAAAGGCTCCATGTAAACATTGCTTTGCAACAACTAAAAATTGGTGTGTTATCAACATTATTCTCATCCTAAATCCAAAACACAGTATCATGCCAGATACTATGAAGAAAATTAACTCTATCCCAGCTGAAGCCAGGACAGGCACAAAGCAATCAAGAGGATATTTACACGATCCACTCAAAGCTGAAAATTTCTTCATGACAGATACAACCTCTAGATAACCTCCAGAGTGGGCTGGAAAAATAATTTGAGGTATGTAGAACTGCTATCCAGACAGAAATAACTGATTCTAATCCCCAGTTAGCTCAGATAAATCTAACCCACAAATTTGTTCCATTGCAATCTTGTCTCCCACAAACTAAGACAAATAAAAACATATACCTACAATGATTTCTTACAGTAGATACATATCCTTGTGAGTATTACAGTGGAGATCAGGATCATTTAAAAATCTCATTTAACCACTACTCTTTTCTACTCACACAGGTTAAAAAAAAAAAAAAAAAAAAAGGAACATCATTTTAGGAATTGTGAATTCTCCTTCTTTTCCCATTTCAGATTTCAGAAGTGCATGGTAGCACATACTCTATCAGCTAAAAAAATTACAAAATTTATCCGATCACTGATGGACATACTGTTCTGTTTTTTCTCTTTTTCTATCAAGAAATACTATATTTCAAGGAAAAACTCTCTTTCTTGTGAACATGCATGCTACACACTGCCAAACAGTAGAGGAGGATAATATCATATCCTGGAGTAAACTAGGCTGATGATATGACTATCTCCATTTGCTTCTTCCACAAGTCTAACATTCTTAAAATCAGTGCTTACTGTCTCTGAACACATGAAGTAGCTGTCCATTGTACTCCTGCCAAACAAAATTATGGACAAAATTACAAAATTAAGGACAAAAAGATGTAAAGTGAGGAGAAGTCATCTGCAGCTGACAGTCAAGGGATTGTTTTGTAAGACACCATACATTTGCAAATGAAATTTTTACAGTTCTCACTCTGCAACAGACCACAGTTGCACATGTTCAGCATCTCATCTTGCCATGTGTGAGCAATTGGTTATTTGAAAATTAGGCCTTATTTTTTTCCCCCTCCATAAATTGTCTCTGTTAAGGCTTATTATAACACTACACATAACAGCCAATCTTCAGCTGTTGAGGGAATGGAGAAGAGGAGACGGGTATAAAAGAGAAGCAGCTTTAGCAGAATCTCTAAAGGAAAAGAGAGTTTACGCTTCAGAGGCAACATAAGACAGCTGTGGAGACAATCAGAGGTAGGCACATATTCCTGGAAGGTAAGAGCAGCACCTCCCTACTGGGACCACTCAGCGCATTTCCCCACCATGTGCCCACATCATGTGAAGGAAGCACAGACAATGCCAAAAGAAATCATGACTGCCTTACAATTGGCTGATGCAGGTGCAGGTACTGGACCCGTCATATGCTCTTATTCCTGTCAGTGCAAAAGAAACACGAAGGCTGTTTCTTGGTTCTTCTTTTCTCTGTTCCCTGTGGTGGTATCAGTTTACACTCCCAAACCCCTCTTGGTGCTGCAAAACCCATTCATTCTTTTTTCCATACATATGAAAAAATTGGGGTGAGGGGGAAGGTATCACACTAGGCATGATGCTAGGTATCATACTAATGACTGGCATACTTGGAGGTTAAAGAAATAAAACTGAAGAAGTTATCTTTATCACTGTGACCTTTGAACTACAACACACTCCCGGCAGACTAAGTATGAAGAGACAGAGAGTACATGGGATCCTGTCTTACAGAAAAAATTATTCATTAAACTAATCATCCCCCTCTCCTAATATAGCCTTAGGCACATACCTTAATCTCTTTACATTTCCCATCAATAAAACTCAGTATACTTTCAGCCTCCCTTGCTCTGTTCTGTTTATTTAGATTGCAAACTCCTGACAGCAGTCATTATGTTTTACACTAAATGCCCAAGAAAACAAGGTACTGGTCTTCATTAAATTAGACTTGTTATGTTCACACTGAAAATAGAATGGAAGCAATTAGTAGCAAAAATGCATGCTTGCAGAATTTCTTATAACTTCTACAATTGTATAAGTGAACTTTAAAAGAGCATCATGTTATGAATAAATCTAATTATTCTCTCAGACATTAACTAACCTGAATTTGTTCTTCCAGATGCGTTGGTATGGGTATCCTACTGCTCTGAAGATTCTGAAGAGAGTTCAGTTGATTAGCTCTGATTTATCTATAGTCTCCTTGACAAAAAAAAAAAAAAATAAATTAAAAGATCCAGATTAAAAATTTCCATGCTCAACCAAAACCTCCATTCATTTAGTCTACATTTCCACCAAAAAATAGGTGTGTGAGGATACATTCTGCAGTTCTGGCTGCTCAGTTAAGCATCCCAGCCCTCCTGATATAATACTCCTTCTGGAGTATTATGAAACATTTCCCTGCTTAGCAAGTCAGACAAAGACAAATTCTAGGCTTTTTGGCTAACATAATACATATAACTTTAAACATTAATATGCAGATTCATTCATTTTTATTAATATCCCAGACTGATAAGTGCCTAAAACAAATAGTTATTTGCATAATATTTGTGCTCAAATGTATGTTATAAATTCTTAAAAAATATTTCTGTTCTTATATTAGATTTGAAATTCCTAGTGTCAAGCTCTTTGGTTTTAATTTTCTTTCCTAAAATGGTTTGATGGATGTTTTTTCTCATATATATATTTGCTATAAGGCATTAGTTTATTGTAAATAATACAGCGTTCAATAATACAAAAGGCTTCAAAAATGTTGATGGATTTTCTTGAAATATCTGTGATTAAAAACAAGTTTTAAGTTTTTGGGTTTTCTTGTTCTTTGTTTGTTTTTAAACATATTTCAGTAAATTCAAAAATAAACATTAAAAAGTCTTAAGCAGCTGCCTTAATCCCAAGGTATAATTTTTTAAAATAAATCAACTTGAGATAACAAAGTCTAAAAGAAAAAAAAAATAAATATGATGTCCACAGATGTTTTGACATATGTGGAGGAGAGAACATCCCAGCATTTTGGACCATTGACAAAGCAAGTCATTACATATAGGTGAGAGTTTTGCCTTTGATACATCATGTTTTTAAACATGAATACTGTTTATATTGCAAGCTGCAGATGGAGACAGAGGGATCAAAGCTGTTCAGAAACTGATCATTATTTCCAGGTATTTTTTCCTTTCTTGTTCTGTTTGCTTAACCTGTGTGTTATTAGCATTTCCTTTCTTGGTTTGTTGTTTCTTTATTCTGGGTCAAAGGCTGTTTGATACTAATTCAAATCTGTTTGGATTTCTCATTTAAAAGTTTGTTTCTTTTTACTTTCCCTGGGCACGTTTCAAGTCAGAGACTAAAGATGAACATGGCTGTGCCTAGTGCATGAGGCAGACCTTGTGTTAAAAAGAGAAAGGAAGGACCCAAGAATAGCTATGGACTTCATATGTATAATATGTATAATATTACTATAAAAACAATGTCCCAGAGACAGTAAAGACCAACAGTAGCCGGGCAAAAAAATATGATTCAAACAAAGAAGAGAGAAGGAGGCAGAAAAAAAAAAAAAAAAAAAGGGGGGGGGGAGAGAGATAGAGAGAATGAGAGAGAAATGCTGAAAAGCAGGAGATTCCAAGCAAGGAACACAGAGAAACAGTACTGCAACTTTACATCAAGTTCTATATTTTTGCTAAAAAGCAAAAATATATAAATGCTTTCATAAAGTGTTTTCATATTAAAATGGATATGGTAGTCTCCTTCTCTTTTCTATTCCTTTTGTGTTTTGTTTTGTTTTGTTTTCCAAAAAGAAAATTTTTATGCAAAAGAGATGTTTCACTTACAGGCAGAAAGCAATGAAAAATGAGGACTGAAGTTTATATATGTCTTTATCATCACTTTGATTTCGTGGGTGAATTTCAGTTATCCATTCTGCCCAGACACTGGTTTACATACTTGTTGATTCTTTTATTGATAGAAAGTTCTTTGTGAGAAATAGCAATCTGCCTTTTTATTTATTGCTTTCTATACTCTCTCATTTTCTTTCTTTGTAAAAAGTGGTATCAAAATTTTCAGTTTCCTCATGCAGAAATATTTCCAGTGACTAATCCTGTTTGTCACAAGATTCCTGCAATTTCCTTTGCCAGGCAGAATAAAACATGGGCACAACATATAGTGACAATGAAAAGTTGCTAACAGAATGAGGGCATATACTATACTTAGCTGGTTGTGGATAGCTACAACATCTAACTAGAAAAATGCATACATTCTGTAAATGAACATTATATTCAAACCTGGGGATGGAAGAAATTTGATTATGATTATTAACTACAGAGATTGCAGAGATTGTATAATGTAAATTCTAAGCAAGTTAACCTCTGACAGTTGTATAAACCAACTACATAAAATACCATTCATATGGTCTTGAAGAAAGAAGTAGAGCTAAACAGTCAGTGTATGTTCTTGTGAAGAGAGGTAACAGGATTCAATGAATTTTTTAATGGAATTAAATATCTTCACACAGTAATTTACTGCAATTTCAATATTCTGTCATGGCATTGACTTATACAAACCTATGCCTTAGGAAGCTTGTAAGCCTTTTGTAACACTCAAGACAATTTATTCCCCAGCAAGGATCAAATTTATGAAATATATTTCTACCTCAACATTCTGAGAAGGATGGCATAGTATAAGATGCTAAAAAAGACACTGGATTTGCCACATATCCATAGTACCCGAAGGTTATTACCACATATGCACATTATTAGAATGAATATCCCATTACCAAAAGTTAGAGATATCAAAGTCAGCAAACCAGCAACATTTATTTTTATATCTAAGTGCTTCGGTTTTAGGTATTATTTTTCCTTTTGGCCAATACCACTGCACAAAACATTCCTTTCCCACCAGCCATTTGAAAATATGTTGCCTTTTGTGTAATCTTGTATTTTTATCTAATTTCTGTAAACTTTCTCAGAAAAAAATAAAATAAAATAGAAAAGAAAAAACGTGGTTTTATCCAAAGATTTTTTAGTGATTGAAAAGGTATGTTTTACATTAATTTGAGAATGTTACGAAATGCATTTTGAGATTGGAACATACAGGACTGTCACTGCCCTGACACACAGAATGTATTTTGCAGACAGAAACCATATAATATTGGCCATGTAAATCTTTGGTTTGTGCTTGTACTAACTGGTTTTGCATCTCATTACCATAGGAAACATGCTGTGGAAAATTGCATAAACAATATAACTTGTGGTCCCAGTGAAATTATTCAAGCAGGCTCACAAACAGTGATAAACACTAGGAACAAACATCGTTATCCAGCATTCTGGTCCCAAATGGAGCTTATATATCTTGAAGTGGCAGGTTTTTTTACTGTATAAGTTAAGAATCACATGACAGAAGAAGGCTAAACATCAGGAGCATAAAACACTAATTGCTGACTCTGTGCATTTGTAAATGAAACACAGTAAGCAATATTCCCACTTAAAATACTCATGGCTTGTACTGACAAGTTTGGCAAGTTCTTTTTGCAGTTATGTGCAGTGGTCTTACATATATTTATATGCACAAGAAGGATGTTGATCTGTTAGAACACATCCGGAGGGCCATGAGGATGAAGAGGGCTGGAGCATCTCTCCTATGAAGAAAGGCTGAGAGAGCTGGGGATGTTCAGCCTAAAGAGAAGGCTCTGGGGTGACCTTATTGCAACTTTTCAGTACTTAAAGGGTCTTATAAAAAAGATGGAGAGCAACTTTTTTCTCAATCAGATAATGACAGAACAAGGGGGAATTGTTTTAAACTAAAAGAGGGGAAATTTAGATTAGGGGTTAGGAGGAAATTTTTCCCTCAGAGGGCAATGAGGTACTGGAATAAGATTCCCAGAGAGGTTGTGGATGCCCCACCCTTGGAGGTATTCAAGACTAGACTGGAAGAGGCCTTGGGCAACCTGATCTAGGGGGTGGCATCCCTAACAGATAAGTGAGTAGATAGAGAGATAGATAGATAGACAGACAGGAGGAGATGGACTATGGGCTTCCTGTTCCACGCTAGAAAAAAAAAATAAATAAATAAAATAAAATAAATTTATCTGGGACACTGGATCCAGGAACTTCTAATAAATGTCTAAAATACCTCCTGATAAAAGATAAAAAACATGTGTTAAGATAATTGCCACATCTTCCTGGCAGCCAGCTCACATAAATGGGCATTTGGCAATCCCTGAATTGCACAACAAATGAGTTATATTGGATGACTGAATGTTGACAGTATTGGCTGTTAAATGTGATCACAACTCCAAGTTAAATTGCAAGTAGCATCTTCATTTGGCCACACTGGAAATGTCTATTGTCAAATTTCCAGGTCTTGAAAAACAATGCCCTAGCTAGCAATTTAACCAGAAATTTAATCAGACATCAGGGAACTAAAGATTTGATTTAGAAGTCAAGTAGAGATGGGTATACTGAAACACGATGATCATGGCCTTTGACTTTTATTGACTGTCCCTAGGTTGTTTGCACTTAAAAGTAACCAAGCAGATCCTGGGATGAAGTTCACTTGAGTCATATCTCAGCCTCCCAGACTGCAGGCTGGATTAGGACGTGAACGTATGACATAGAGTTCTCAAATATGATTTCTTTAAACATGTCATTGTTTTCTAAGAACCCTAAGCCTTCCAGCTCTCATGGTGTAATCATAATGACATCCAAGGTGTCTACTGAAAGGAGAACGCATATTCTGAAAAAGACATCTAAATCACCATCACTGTGCTACTGATAAATATGTGCACTAACAATGTTGAACAAAAAGAAAAACTTTGAGTCATATTGAAACCTTCACTGACCTTCCCTTTCTTAATGTTTTAAGCCACTTTTTCATGAATAGTATAGTTTTTCTTCCTGAAACATGCCACCTCATCTATCTAATAGGATTGACACTCCATACCTTCAAACCATGTATACTCTAAAACATGTCAGGTTGACTTTGGACAAAAATGAACTTTAATTGAATGGAAATCTATTTTAATGCTTTGCATCTGATGCTAGTAAAAGCACTCAATATCTTAAGAGGCTGGGACACTGACCCTTTGAAACTAAATGTACAGTGAATCATTACATAAATATAAGAAACTTATGTGAGAGCTGAAACTCCTGACTTTATAGTATTGCACCTGGGATCTTGATCTGTACAGTCAGTGAGCTTCTTGTGCGATTTACACAGTGGTTTCTCAGTAGTCTTCTTCAGCAAGAGAAAACAAAAAAGGTAAAAAGAGCTGAAGCCAGTCCATCCATTAAGCAATGTCAGGTACATACTTCAGATTATAAGAACAACCTAACACATAGCATAAAACTTTACTTCTACGGAATGAATGCTAAGAACCAAATCCCTAGTGAAGTGGTATTAATCTAGCTCAACTAACACTAAGAAACAAATATTAGTTTACCATAGCAAGGGATCAAGGCAATTTAAAACCCAGAGGATAAAATTTCTTTATAAAGATGCCAATCATGGCTCTCTACTTTGTGGTTCAATGGTTCAAGGACAGACAAAAGAACTGTTTCAGTTTCCTGTTTTGGTGTGTGTGGTGTGGTTTTTTGTTTGTTTGTTTGTTTTGTTTTGTTTTGTTTTGTTTTCATTATAAATCCAGGACTGATGGAAGGAAAACCTGCAGATTAAACAGGGATAAGATGTAGAAAAGTTGCAAAATATATGTCTACGTCCTACAAGTCCTTAAAATCCATGCAGTTTCTGTGACTCTATCTGCACTTTAACAGTTAGAGAACATCTTGGTGTATTACAGAATGGTGTGCTGAACTTGGCCCATATGTATATGTCTGGTTTTCCCATGAAAGCACAGTTCATATCCCAAAATCTGGATTTTGGGGGATGATTTGCACTTCATTTAAACCGATCATCAGTCAGTGCACTACTGCAGGATGATAAAGCATTTCACATGAAGGTCATGTTGCTTAATAGGTTGATTGTAATCACAGCGCAATTCCCCAAATAAACGTGACTGAAATGTTCTTGCCATTTATTTTAAGGGCTTCTCTTAGGATATTAACAGCGTGACACTCTACAAGCCATGAGCTATCTGCACTTAATTCCATCAGATGTGATTGATGGAACTCTCATATGGGCTGGATGAGAAACTTGGCCAAGGTAGTCTTTACACTCCGGGGCATATGGGCTCATTGTAAAACCCTCTTCTAGCCTAACAAATCCCTTATTGACACATAGAACATTCAGGGCAATAAAAATATATCTTGTTTATCACTGCTTTCACAGCATGCATAGATATGACACCAGGGCATTCAACCATATTAACATTAGACAACCATTTATTTCAGCCTAAGCTACTGGGAATAATGCAGGACCCAGTTGATAACCTCTACACAGACACAGAAGATTGCATTTAAAATAAGGTGTTGCATGTTCTGATTATTTTTAATGTGTGGGAGGGGAGACCAGTTATTGTTTTATATTTTGTTTTTGGAGAACTGATTTTCACTGAAATGTGTTCCTGATAAAGGTGAGGTTTAGTATTACTTATTGCTGAAGTGTCTTACCACTTTCTCTTTATAAGCCCCAGTTCTTAGCTGCTTGTATATTTTCCAGGCTGCCATACATGCCGGAGATGCACTGCTCTTATAAAAAGACAATAAAATGATTTAGGCCAAACAGAGCCTCTGAAGGGCATGCACTTCAACCCCTTTCTCAAAGCAGGGTCATCTTAGAGCATCCTGTAACAGATTTGTCCAGTTAATTTTTGAATATTTCCAAAGACAAATTTTCCACAGCCTCCCTGGGCAAACTTTTCCACTTTTTAACTAGCCTTCTCTAGAGTTGTTCAAGTCCAGATTGGATGGGGCTTTAGGCAACCTTATCTAGTGGAAAGTGTCCCTGCCTATGACAGTGAGGGTGGGAGCTAGATGATCTTTAAGGTTCATTTCAACCCAAACCATTCTATGATCCCATGATTCAAAGTACAAAAAAGTACTTTTTTTTTTTTTTTTTTTCTCCTAACATCGAAGCAGAAATTCCCCTGCAGTTGCTGTTTCTTGTCCTTAGCCTTCTCTTCTTCTAGCTGAGCAAACCAATTTGTCTCAACCTCTACAAATGTTCCATATTCTACAGCCCCTATCACATCTGGGTGTTTTCCACTGGTTTCATTCTAGTATGCTAATAACATTTTGTACTTGGGGGCTCAGCCTATTGGCACTCATGCTAGTACAGCTTAGTATGCAGTTGTCACCACAAAGGCACTTTGGTGACACGTTCCATTTCTTACTTACTGTCTCCCCAGGTCCTTTCTGCCTTATATCCAGTCAGAGCCCAGCCAGTAGAGTTGCATAGGGTTATCCTTTCACAGATGCAGCATCTCTCGTTTGCCTTTGCTGAACTTTATGAGGTTGCCATCAGTTCATTTCTCCTGTCTCTTAAGGTCTCTCTGAACATCAACTTTACCCTCCAGGATATCAAACTCTCCATCCAAATTGGTATCACACATAAAATTGCTGAAAGTGTGTTCTGTTTCATCATCCATCAATAGAGATTTAGCAGTATTAATCCCACTATCAACATCAGATAAATTCCACAAGTCACTGGCTGCTATCTGGATTCTGCATTGCTGGCCCTAACTCTTTGTACACAGCTGATCTATCAGTTTTTCATCCAGTTTAGATTCCATCTGTCCAAAGTTTCTCCATACCTCACCCATCTGACTAGAAAGGAAACTATGGTAGACCACACAGAAGGCCTTACCAGAGTAAGGCTTTTTAGTGTTTAGTAAACACTAAAAACAGCTCTTCCCTCATCCACAGAAGGGATGAGACATATCATGGAATGCTATCTGGTTGGTCAGGCACAAACTGAAGTCCATTTCTGTAGGTCAAGAGGTTGTAAAGTACACTGCAAGAGTATGCAAGATGCTCTGAACACTTGAGAACATTTTTACCCAAAGTGATGATCATTTATGGTCATCAGATGGGCATATCCTTTCTAACTTTTCTCATCTACCAAGATGATCAAGAATGTGACTAGGTGGATACTCCTAGCTATCATTCAACTTGTGCATTTATTCTATGATGAGCATAGGAAATGTAAGAAAAAAATAAATAGGGAATGAAATTAAAAGTTTCACAAACTGTAACTGTTTTGCTGCTTTGGAAAGTCATGTGGGACAATTACTTTGTATGACAGATGGGATAGAACATAAATAGACTGTGGATTATTTATGAAAAGGCAAGAAATGGTAAGCTTAAATTGCAACAACAACAATAACAACAGAAAAAAAAAAAAAAAAAAAAAAAAAAAAAAAAAAAAGAAGAAAAGGAAGTCACTAGCATTAAAGACTCAAACAGTGGAAAAACTCCCTAAGGTACCTTGCTAAATATCCATTTGGAAAGGGGGAGAGCATGTTAGGAAGAAGTTAGACAAATATCTATCCATAATAGTGATGAATGTAGTACAAAATCTTTCCCAAACCTATTTTCTTTAAGAAATAATTGTTAAGGCTGTTCTGTACTATTTACATTTTGGTAGTAATGAGGAACATATTTCAAGTATTCTTTCAAAATTTTTTCTGTCCTCATGGACATCATTAAGGGCTCTCAGAAATGAAATAAATTATGGCCTGGTTGGGTTACAGACTGTGAAAAAATCAGAAAAACTGAACACCTAGTGGAGCTCAAATCACATTTATATGTTTCAGATTTTAAGTGAAGAAAATCATTTAATTGGGAAGGGATTGTTCGTAGTACAGATGGCAGTTGGAAGAGAAAAATTGCAATTATAAGGGTCACTTGAAAAACTCTTTAAAGATTTTGCCCTTTAGAATGGAGATGAAAGAGACAGTAAGGACTGTAACATATATCTTCCAAGATCAATGCTTCAAGGCAAAAGAGGCAGAACCAGTTAGAGGAAATGATGGTGTATCTGTTCATTTCGATAGCTAGGTGTGTGGCTAGACAACATCACTAGTTAAAACAGCAAGAGAAATATCCAAGCACATAAAAAAGAGAAGCTGTTTGTTCTGTAATATGTTTCCTCTTGAAAAATGCAGTACCTGTTTGCTACATAATGACCTCCACAACTGCAGTACTTTTTAATAACTTAGAGAAGGCATATTGATTTTTATGCTTTCTACTCTAAGGGGAGTTGCTGGAAATCAGTAGCTCAGCTTCTCAGCACATTGGAATCATTTACCTGTTCAGGATGAATTGCTGGAATACTGTAAAGAATTGCATGCCATCTCTCTCTCTCACTCTTTGTTTCTTTCTCTCTCACTGTGTCCCACATTTTTAGCTCTTCACTTGTCTGAAGCAATTGCTTAAGCATGGTTGTACATTTGTATGCAACTGAAATCCTTCTTACATGAGCAATAATCATAACAATAATAATAATAATAATAATAATAATAATAATAATAATAATAATAATAATAATAATAATAATAATAATAAAAGACATTCAAATTAGTTGATATATTAAGAGGACAGTGTTGCCTCAGGATTACTTTCTGTGATCTGTGTGTTTTTTTGTGTTACCAAGAATTTGCATAGCCAGAAAGACCAGAACTGTACTGTTTCAAGTAAGCAGTAGATGGTCTACGTCATTCCCTCACAATACATGAGTAGGGTGTGCTGCAGGAGCAGCAATTCAGAGCTGAAGGACTTAAAACTTCATGAAGGCACACACAGAAGTGAAAAGTCACCATAACAGAGAGTCATGACAGTCCCTAGGTCACCTGTGCTAAGCCTTTCTGTGGATGGATAGATGATCTCAATAAAGGATGTTGTGGTTTAATCCCAGTAGGCAGCTAAGCACCACACAGCCATTTGCTCACTTCCTACCCCGAGTAAGATGGGGGGAAGAAAGTAAGAGGGGCAACACACCTCTCTCTCTCTTTTTATTTTATTTATTTATTTATCTATTAGTATTTATTATTAAACTGTCTTTATGTTGACCCAAAAATTATTTCTCACTCTTGCTCTTCTGACTTTCTCCTCCATCCTTATGTGGCAGTGAGTGGACAAGCAGCTGGGTAGGTGCTTAGTTGCTAGCCGGGGTCAACCCACCACAAATGAGATACACGGAAACTAAGTGGGATCGACATGACATGGATTGCTTCTGTAATATAGGGATCAGAATATGACATTTCTCTTTTATCCGTCATCCATTAGTGGCAATAGTAGATAAGTAAAACAGTTTTCTTGCTTCTGCAGAACTGCACATAACACTATTTGAAGTTACACATAAACAAATAATATAAATAATTGACATTAAACAAATTACACTCTAGCAGGCTGATTGTCTCAGCAGAATTCTTAGAAGCTAGAAATCTTTGTTTCATCCTCCATGTCACTGGGTATCTTCAAGTGGCTCTCACAGATATCAGTTACTGACAAAGCACAGCTTTCAAATTTCAAATTTGTCACCTCCAGAAACAAATTGAACATAATGTGCCTTCTGACTAGTGCATGAGAGAATGAGACAATGTGATCCATTTTAATGTGCAAATCACTCTCCCTAGAACAACTGGGTCTATATAAAGTGATCCAGGATATGCCCAAAAGCACTGTTATGAAAGCTTTTACCTGAATATAGCTTAAGATGTGAGAATGAGAATCTGAAAGCTGCAGTGAATGGAATTCAAACAGTGACAAAATGATGGTAAATAAATGGGAACAGCTGCCACTATTCAAAACCCTAACAACACATTTACAGGAAACAAGATCGCTTTTTAAAACTGTCATTTTTAGCAGGGTGGAAAGTAATGTTTGTTCTAGTTCATTTCAGAGTTTTTCATAACTAATAAATGTCTTGGCCATAAAAATAACTATTGAAACCTAACAGCTAACAGCCTGAATATTGGACAATAAAGCTATTTAAAAAGTTATTTATCAACATAAATGATTTTGTATAACCGACACATTTTTATGCAGAAAATGATGAAGTAATATGCCACTGCTTTTTATAATGTAATACCCTGTAACTAATGATTTTTTTTTGAAAAATCATTTCACATTTCTAACAATTTTATGAGGGAGCTAATGATTTTATATGACAAATGGTTATGCAAGAAAGAATGATTTTGTGCAGTTAATGGCTTCATACAACTAATGAGTGAATACCACTCCTACAATTTTAGTGCACATTACTTTCAGAGTGATCATCCATCCTAAAGATATTTTATGCCTTTTGTAAAATTTATTGTGTGCTAGACTTATGTAAGATCTATTTCCATATGGTTCCTATGGTTTTCTGCATACTAATGAATTTCCAATAGGGTTATCACATATTAAAAAGTATACCATAAAAGGCATTATAAAACCAATTTCTTTTTATGTTGATTTGATATTGAGAGCCTTTCTCATTCTTCTTATTGAATTATTTTTAGTTAATTTAAGGTTCTGATCTGGAATAGTCCTTTGCTTGTAATCTCTTTAGTATGCTATTTTTGATTGATTTCAGTTTTGCTCAGTTAATTTTCATTTGGAATGTAAATCATAAAATATCTTTCTCTAGCTTCAAAGAATGCTAATAGAATGCTTCACAGCATTAGAGTACAACTCCATGATGAAATCACACTTCTGTAACCTGCGAGATTGGCTTAGCATTCCTTTAATGTTTGGATTATCACGAAACATTCTCTGAAGTCTCATGACCAATGACTGGAAGAAACTTAGTAAGAAAACTCAATGACTAGAAGAAACTTAGTAGGATAACTCCCAGTTAAACACATGAGAAACAAACATGTACTTTATTCTACCACCACAGAGAAGAAAGAGATGTGTGAATCTACCTGCAATTGCTTTCTAGGCTGCCTTGTTTAACCAGCCAGCCAGTAAGAGATTTAATAATATCTTTATTATTATCACATCCTGTTGTCAGGAATGAGCTGAAAAGAGCTAGTTTCTTTATGACAGCTGTCATCAAATTTATTCTGAGACCCCACAATCCACTGCATTATCAGTGGACTTTTATCATCTTCATAGTGATGGCCTGAGCAGACAAGACACAGGAGTCAGATTTAAATGACTTCACTACCAGTTCAGACTTTGACTTTGTACCACAAAGCAAGTAAAACTTGAGCCTTTTCTACCCATCTCTGGCTTTCTGACTGTCTTTCCTTTCCTTGCATTCTAGTCTAAGTCTTTATTTTTATCCTGCACTCTTATAATAGTGTGATAGAACTGACCGGTAATACATCTTCTGCATCTTTTCTCTAAGCTTGTCAGAAAATGAGTCAAATGAAGACAATTGCTTAAATAACTCTTTGCTGAGCATTAAAAGACTATGCTTTGTACCTGTAATAACAGCATTAAGATTAAGAGTCACTGTGAAAGACAGAAGCTTTTTTTAATTATTATTATTTTTGTCTATAGCCTTATATTTAAACATCTTTTTACATTTTCCATCCTTCTTTAGGAGAACAGAGTCCTGTTAAAGTCAGTCAATTTTAAAACCAAGAGTTTCTTCCAGTCCCCTATAATAAAATTTAATAAATAATAATAAAAAAAAGAAAATGTTACTGCAGAGAATGAGTGATTTCATTAAAATAAAGGGATTTTAATGTTTTTGTTGTTACCTCACCTCTTCTGCCTTCTATTTTCTGTATCTTCAATAAATAATTAAAATATTTTAATGGTCGCAGTCGCCATTACCCTTACATCTCAGCCCTCTGTGTTCAAACCCTCTATAACTCTTTCACACAAATGCACATTATACATTTTTGCTTTATCACAGGGATGTTGCAATGGTTGCCATGGTGTCCTCATAACATGACACTAACTAGCATAGAAGAACCTGTTTTTGATGATGACAACCTCCACCTACTGTTGAAATAGCTGCAGTACTTTTTCATTTTTATTTTTTTTTTAAGGTAAAGATGTATTTCAGTCAAGGCTTGGAAAATGTTTATACAGCCAACTTTTTGTGATATGAATATTTTCACCAAAGATTGAGCTCTTGTGGCTAGCAGACTTCCAACTTCAGTCTAATTAGACCCAGGCAAGCTTAGGCATCACCCTCTACACTGCAGCATCAAGTATAGAAATAACCTTCCTTACAAAGTTCTAGTCAATACCATAGCTATAACTTATAGAGGTAGATATTGTTTTGCACTAAACCCATTTCCTAATTTAAATGGATCAGCTCTAATTTCAAATTGAAAACCTGAATGGCAAAAGTAAAAATAATTAAATAAATCAGAGAAGCTCTTTATTAAGTTGCTGCATTTCTCCCAGATGCACCTTGAGTTAACCTGCCCTTGAATCAACTCTGTGTAACTATAAGTATTCACCTGGGCACATCTTAACTCATTTAACAAAGTAGGTGGCTGAAAATCATTGTGTTGAATAGCCAGTCTTTTTGTAAACAACATTCCCCTGTGAAGGTCTCACTTGGTTGTATTGTACAAGATATGCCTATGTAAGAGCAGTACATACTACCCAGAGGAGATGAACAGGCCACCACACAATCAAGAGATTTTATGTGTGAGATTGCTTCTCTCCTGTAGCTCATGTTACATCCCTTTGCACATTTATGTGCATTTATTTATGAACCCTGACCTGAAGTAAATCAGCAGCCATGGAAATATAAATGTGTGTGGATCTACTCTCTTGAAAACTCATCAGCAAATTTTAATAATTATAATTCATGTATTACTCTATGTAGTACCTGTGGAAATTGGAGGGAAAATATTGATGCATCTGGCCAAATCCGTCAATCGTATTTTATTGTAAAATACCTTTAGCAGCTCAAGTATGTTTTTAAGCAATTTACCCATTTCATAAAAGTGGTGGCCATGCTTTTGGTAAAGTACAGACATCACATACCATGCTGTAGACTTGTAGTAGCAGGTGGCTTAGAACAGGCCTCACAGTGTTGCTTGATTTCTCTAGACTGATGCTCCTGTCTTTTGGAAACCAAGATATTGTTTATAAGATGAGTTATTCAGTTATATTCATGAATTATGTCTTACACATTTTATTTTTCTTTGGATCTAACAGATATCTCAGGCACAAGAAACATGAATACACTTTGTTGCTTAATTTAAGAGTGTCTTGCTGGAAACAAGTCTGTTCTGCTGGTAAGGAGAATCCAGACATCTTATTGGCTGGACAGGTCAGAGATGTGCTAAACAATGTAACAGACTTTGGGGATTTACCAAAACAGAAGATAAATGTTGCTTTATTACATTAAATTATGGCATCACCATAATGTTTTTCAGTGCTTGATTAATGATAGTTATAGATCTCCCTATAAATATTAACTGCCATGTAATTTCAGCTGATATGATTATAATGGATCAAGGGTTAGCGTGTGTGGAAATTTGGCTCCTTGCAGAGAAGAGTAAAAGTAGCGTGTGTGGAAATTTGCCTCCTTGCAGTAAGTGAGATGTTATGTAATGTTATAAGTATGGGTTTAAATTCTCCCTCCTTCTGTTTTACTGTAACTGTTAGGATATCACTGACTTCAATTTTAAAAACCCTTTTGAGGGGACCACAGTTGGTTACCTACAAGAAGAAATTTATGGGAGAAAGGAAATGGTGAATTCAGAAATAATGATCTTCACCTACACAATACAACAAGCATGTTTCAGATTAAAGTCATTCAACTATATCTTTCCCACTGCTAAGGAAATGCAGTGGGAAAATAGATACAGTCTGCTGTATCTATGGAACCTGATCTGCTTACAGAAAGTTGTGACTTCATTTCACATACAGTAGGGCATCACCTCTGCTTCCTCATATGACTGGAATAGACAGGCAGAACCCAAAGCAAAGAGACCAAAGATACATATGTGTTGACAGTAGACCAAATTTATAACATGCAAGATAATTAGGACTTTGATAAACTACCTCAGGGGAAAAAAAAAAAATAAAATGTTTCCCCTCTTTCAGAGCTGTGTATCACAAATGATTTTTGGTGAAATTATAAATGCTCTAGAAAATCATGTTTTGTTCAGCTGGATCATGCTTTACCATATATCAAATGCTGTCCTTATCTATTTGGTTGGTCTGTTAAATTCTGCAGTTTTGGCTACTTTGTTGCTTTCATCCCAAATTGTCATTCACAAGATAACATAAGGTTAGTCCATCATCACTGTTTAATTTGCAAACTTTACTTGCAGATTTCTGCATTTTTGTCTAGATAGCATGTAGCTTGCTAGAAGTTTTCACTTCTTGATTGAAAATTTATATGCACGGTAATTCTTATCCATAATTTTTCATGCCATATATTAAAAGCTGTTGTTGCCTCATCTTGTATAAGATGCTTTAAAGAGCCAATAAATCTGTGATTTACCACAAGATAAACGCCATAAAGGATAATGTTTGAATCTTGGAATCTTAACCTCAGAGCACTTGCATATGATACACATATATTTATAACACAGATTTATGGGTTGCAATTTTCTTGGCCTTTAAAATTTCAGCAGTTTTGTCATTATAGCAGACTGAAGTCAACATTCTTATTAGAAAAATATGCCACTGACATCAATCTCCAGTGATTAATTCTTGTGAGTTACCCTGAATTTATTATTGACAGAGTTGATCTGTTTAGACCCACAACCCAGTTACTGCAAAGGCAAACCTACAGGTGCTATTAAGAAAATAGCAAAAGGCATATCAAGAATAGTGAGACATGAATGTGGAGGGAATGAAGATGCCCTTTTACTCATTTGTGAGCAAGCAGCTTAAACACAGAGCAGGTACTACTTCAGGGCACAGAAGCAATGAAGCTTTGAGCGCAGCCACCACTGGACAAGTTGACCTTGAGTGCAGTCAAAGTGAGCATATGTATGTCATATGTCAAAGACTAATATTGAAAATGTCTTTAATGCTTTTAAGGCTTGGATTAGCATATATACTGTTTTTCAAACAGAACGTTACTGTGTCTAATAAAACATTTCTTCACCAATTTTAAAAATCCTACCTTATCTGCAGCAGGACAAACCAACTGCTGAGTACTCTTTTTTTCTTAGATTTTAATATTGCAAATACAGATAAACCTGACTCAGAACATCAGGCAAATGTAACTCTGAACAGCTGAAATGGCATTGAGTGTCAGTCCTCAGTTCCACCAGTAGGTATGTAGCTCTGATTACACTGCTGTATTCTTGGAAGAACTCATCTTCCACACTGAATGCTCCACTCCATTCTGTTCACTTTGAGCCAGCAGATCAAAGACCTTAAATACCATCATAAAGTGGAAAAGGGAAAGACTGCTGATGTGCTGAAGGAAGAGAACGGGAGGAAGACTTTATGATCATTGAAACCCTTTTCCCATTAATCCCGTTCCTGTAAAACAGTCGGATATTAATCAGCTTTCAGTCAGCTCCTCAGACAGCCACCAAAGAATCTCTGTATTTCCCAGAAGCCCAATTATATGCAAATATTGTTGTCAGAAGTGCTGGAGAAAAAGATGTGCAGCAAGGTCCTTTGTAGGCTTTATTTTTGTTCTTTCTGGCAGTTTTCATTAGCCTACAAGTCTTTTATTACTGTCAGAACATAAGGAAAAACAATAATTAGAATGGAAAATGTTATGCAAAATTAATTGTCAAATATCTCTTATAACAAACACTGTATAAATATTTCTTTATAAACAAAATTACACAAAATTGTATTATTGCTTTCACGGATACATCTTCCATTATAAATCAGGCTACATTAATTAAATTCCAATATCAGGGTCTGTATTCCACACAGTTTTTTATTATCAATAAATATACTGTCTTCTGCATGGCTCTCATTCCACACATTTTTTTGCACTGTTAGCTGACGCTTTTAATATGTTCTTTACTTTAACTAATGTGATCTCATGCATTTTGTTAATATTCAAGTAGCTTCAAGGTTACTTGTAAATTTGCCTCTTTAGTAAAGCATTGATATGTCTTTATTTTATTTTTTATTTTTTTTAAGCGGGAATTGCTTATTTAACACAAAGTCTCAAAATTTCTTTTCAACTGTACTGCCTGAATTAATGCCAAGTATGTCCTATGTCCTTATTTACTTACACATTTTGTAGGCAGAACCTGCTTTGTAGGTCTATATCATTTCAGTAACTGCAATAACTCCTACATGCTTCTGACATACTTTCTTGTCCTCAAGACACCCCTGCTCACAGTTTTGGAGGAGCATTCTTGGTCTATTGCCAGATGATCAAATGTTGCATCTCCACTCCATTTGTAAATATTCAATAAGAAGTGCACATGTGATTTTTTTTCCTTTGAAACGTAATAATCCTGCAGCAGTTTCCTCCAACATCAGAACTAACCATTCTCCATTTTTATGCCTGAATATATTGCGAATCTCTTGAATCTATCTCTATTCCCATACAAGTACACATGGTTTGAGGAGTGGGCATATATTTTCCCAGTGTGAGTTTGCTAGATTTAGAGAGATGCAATTCCTGTTCTGAATGCTACAGACATAAAGGGACTCCAAGCATCAGTGGGATATCACTGCTCCAGAAGGGAGGAGATATGCAAAACTAATGAGGCACCACACAGGAACAGTTTATTCCCTGCACTACTTTTTATTTCCTTGGTAAGAAAACAATAGTATGTATAGGCAGGCTACTGCTTCTCCCATCGTTCCTGTGTGGACTGAGGACTATCCCTTCAATAGCACAGACTGCACACTGGTCCGTGGCCAGCCCTAGAGCCACCTGCAGGCAGTACCCAGTGCCCCACTGCCACTCATCACCAAGGTGTGCCACTCATCACCCAGGGAGTGCTTCTAGGCCACTCACTAGCTGGGTCTCAAAACAACCCTTCCAGAGACAACACCGCATTGCCTAAGGTGTATCATGGTCAGCTGCCATAGGATACATTATATTAACTTGGAATCTGCTAGGATGGATCACAGTGAGTTATCATGGAGAAATTTTGACCATCTTCTGTTTAATTGTAGGGAAATCCATGTTCTAATATTGCTCCCTGATGCTGTTTGATACAGATCTTTTTTTCCTTCTGTTTCCTACTTTCATATAGCTTTTTGGCCACTCATTATGTGCTCTTGGGTTCTATGTAGAAGTAATTTCTCATGTGCAATCAGAAGCTTTATCACACCCACTATGGACAGGTGACTCTTAATTCACTAATTACCTTCTGCTTATTTTGACCTTGAAAACTATCTCAGTCTAGTTCATTGTCATGTTAGCATTAAACAGGCTAAGGGCAAAAACACATCCTTTGTTAAAAGGTCAGCCTTCTCTGGTCAGCCTGAATCAATTTTCAACCTTTTTGGCAAGTTGGTTCTAGGGGTCATGAATGACTTTAGAATAGCAATGCCTCCCACTAATTTTATAAAGCACATTTGTAAATATGCTCTTACTGCTTCTGCACTGCCACTTTTCTAGATTTTTTACTTTGTCATGGTCGTGGTGCACGCTTAAGGTTTGATATACAGTGAAGAAAACTGAACAATATTCCTCCTGCAAAGGCACATCTGAACAGGAATCAAGAATGTTTTATTTCCATTCAGTGTTTAACTGTAATTACTTTGGCATTTTTTATTATAGTTCCCCAAAATACCATGAAAAAGACATAGTGAACAGGATTGGGAATAAAAAGAGAAGAGAAAATGTAAATAAGGTGTTGTCTTTACAACAGCAATAACCAATTCACTGTGCATTTTGGAAAGTGTTTGCAGATGGGAGAGAAGAACGGTTTATTTTGTCAGAAAGAGATCACCTTTACCTAGGAAATCAGTGTGTGCTGATATTACTAATACATGTATATTGAAAAGAGATATAAAGAGATTTGATATTGTGTCATGGAGAACATATTTATTAGTATCACAGAAGTAAAAGTACAAACAATAATTATATAACTGTATGTCTTTTTGTAATGCTGTCTTGGTACATGAAGTAGAAAATGGAAGAGTGTCGTTGCCAATTGTGGAATACAATTTTGCCTAAACAATCACATGATATAACAAGGACTAAAACACACTAGAAGATTTTATAACACCTAAGATTTTACTAAGTCCGAAGTGCTTCCTAGTAGAGCATTAACATATGGCAATAACTGTCCTGTATACAATCTTTACAATATTTTTAATCCTGTAGTGTTCTAGATTTCAGTTTTAGCTACGGGGTAATACTGAAAATTCTCAGAAAGCACTAGAAACCAATGGAGGAAGCAAATTCAAAAGATACCATTTTTAACCATGGATGGCACCATGGATCTTAAATCCACATTTGATACCTTTCACCAAAGTAGCTAATGCAGTGGTTTGAAATAATTATCTGATCGATTATGTCCTGCAAGTTCTGAACCCATTATCAGAAATGACGCAGCAGCAGGTGCAACAAGATATATATAGATTGTTTCTGGTCTTGAGCAGTCTGACAGACATGAAATACATTATGTAGTATTTGAAACTTTCAAATACTGTCAATGAAATGTACCTGAAATCTGACAAGTAGGAGCTACTCCAAGTCCAGTTTACTGGAAAAATATAGAGTCACACTTACAGGTGGCTTACACATGCTATATTTAGATTTAGATTTTTTTATGAATGTGGAAAAAAAAAAATCACTTCTATATCAAAGGCTGTGCACATATAAGTGCTATAAAGATAATTGTAATAGATTTTGCCAGAGCTGACAGCTACTTTACATAATGGAGGCCTCACAAAGGAATGCCTAGTAATATAGAAATAAAATATTTTTTCATAGTGATAGCAATTTAAGTGCTACTTGGGAGCTCCTCCCAGGATAAGCATGATTCATAGATTATTAATGATTAATAGAGTTATAATACCACCTCCTCACTTTCCTTTTCACTTTTCTTCCCTCCAGTTTTCTTTCTTTCTTTCTCTATTGCTAATAGACATTGTTATAGAATTAAGGTATCACATCCCATTCTGGATATGGAAGCAGACAGATGAATACTATAGAGGATATAACTGGTCAGGAAAGTTTAATGAAACTGTGGTTTCCATTGGAAAACAGTGTTCGATATTTTCTAATTTTTTTAAGTTCAAATCTAATCAATTGCCTTTTGGAATATTGTCTCAAGGTGATTATCAAGGCTTTATTTTGTTTGAAGCAGCCAGGTAAAAAGTTTTAATTTTCAAGTTAATATGATATTTTTGTTTATAATTTTATTGTTAGTAAAATCTGCACACTTTGCTCAACAGGAACATTATTCATCCATGGGTTGTTGTTGTGTTTTGTTTTGTTTTTTTTTTAATTAATAAATGTCAGTATTTCATCCTAATGAAGCATAGGAATGTTTTTTGTAAATTTCATGTTTTCATAAGCGAAGAACATCTACTATTTCAGTGGGAAATCTTTAAAGAGCAAATTTTCTCAGGTTACTCCATTTGCCTGCTCTGAACATCTTCTATGGGAACCAGGCTGCCACTAGGTCTCTTTCAGAGACTGCCTCTAAGATTTCACAACTCATCTGTCAAAACAGATGAGTTGAAAATAACAAATGACAAAAAACAAATTCATTAACAGATGAATTGAAAAAAACAAATGGGTAAGAAAAGACACAGCAAAATGCAGAGAAAGGAATTATTCTCATATCCCAAATCAGATTTAAATGGATGGAACATTATTAAAGTGTTACTCATGGTACTAGTGCATTTGACAATGCCCATCACCACATTTCTAAAGAGACTAAGTGTTTTTAAGTGTATGGAACATAGCAGTTCTGTGTATTTTATAAGTGTAACTCTAAGAAACCAGACAACTCTAAATTAAAGGTTTATAAATCTCACAGAATATTTCCTCCTGCAACAGCATATCCCTCACGAAGGCATTGATAGGCATACCACAAACTTGTATTTAATTAACTCCCTTGAGTAAGGAGAACTATCTGCCTCTCTCAATTGCTTGGACTGAAAGTGCTTTTTGCATTACAAGGTATGAATATACCTCCCAAGATAAATATCAAGGTGGTATCAGGAGAAAAGTGCAAATGTGAATTTTGAATTCAGCAAGCAGACAGCTGGCTTATTATCTTACAGATAATAAATTCCTTACTTCTGCCTACTTCTCTTATAACATGATTAATTTGAGGGGAATAGTGAGAGCAAGATGTGGTCAGAAAGAAGGACAATGTGGTGTGGAAATAGCAAAAAGTAGTAATAGAATAACACAGAGATTCTGGCTTGAACATGACTAAAAAAATAACTATAGAAGACAGTTGAAGTTTTAGCTGACTACATGTGCAAATCAGCAGTTGCATTGACTGATACTTTATGTAGGTCAGCTATGAAGACAGCAATTACACAGCATTGTCAAACTTAGCCCTGAGAGTACCCACATTGGACTTGATTCCTCGCCTGTCAGGGTGACCTAGGAATTGAGGTTTAGAAAACCTAGCTAAAGAAAATGAACACAGCTGGAAAACAAACCATCTTCCAAGTGGTAGAATCTTTATGTGTTGCATCCGCTCTTGCTGTTCATATAATGCAGTTCTGTGCTGTGCATGTTAACTAAAAATTTTAAAATCCTAGCCTTCATTTTGAAGTATGATTGTCTGATCCAAGTTATCCTTAAGAAATACTGCGAACTCAATAGAAGTTAAAGGTATCTAGTCTGTTTTGTTTGTTTGTTGTTTTGTTTTGTTTGTGGGTTTTTTCTTTTGTTTTGTTTTGGTTTTGGCTTATTCTGAAACTTGGTTTAAGGCCTTCCTTTTTGACAAAGAAAAGACCTTCAACAACTTTCTATGAAGTGCTGCTGAAGTCAGTTCTAAAGGAACTGAACAAGATCTGATAACACATTTGTGACATTTATATATTGTGCCTGCACAACAAACATTGTGCCCAAACTCAACCTTTATGAATTGCTACATTTATCCATCAAAGTCTGACTATTCAGCTTTTTTAGTTCACATGCTGCTCCCCTGGTTATTAAGAACTGCTACATGACACAGTGACTATTGGAATTCTTCACATATCACATTTATAACATATACATGTATATAGTACGCATATATAGTGTTGTGTACTTACATTATCCTAAAACAATATACAAAAATGGCAAGACTATTCCTTTCAGCATCTTTTCCTTAAAAAATATACAAACTGTGTGTGCATTTATTGGCATGCAAAAGAGAGAGAAATGACTGTAAATAACTCCATAAAACCTCTATGCTAATAAATGTCTGCTTTAAGCTGTGGCTCAGCTTCTGAGTTTGGGGGCCAGATGCAAGAAATATTGGGTGAAATGCATGGCTATGTTATGTAGCAATTTGGATTATCATAGCTGTCCCTTAAGATGCATGACTGTTAGATTCTTTCCAGTATAGCTGTTGTTGTTGCCAGAAACACAGAATATTTTGAACTAAATGCTCAGTACTTTCACCAGATATACTTGTGCAGTCATTTTGTATCCAAAACATAGGTAAATTGCTATGGTTTGAGAACAAATGTGGAATGCAACAATTCCCAGGCTCAATTTTCAGCTCTGAGACTGCTTCATGTGGCTTGGCCTAGGGCAAATCACTTTAAAATCTCTCTGTTTGAATTTCCCATCTGTGCAAATGTGGATGGTAAAGCTAGCTTATCTCACAGAATGACAGGAGATATAATTAGCTAACATTTGCACTGTCATCTGAGGTATTTTTCTGTCTAAGTATTAAGTATGGTGCTTGTCAACACATCCAAAGAGATTTTTTAGCGAGCATTGAAGAATACAAGAACATAAGCAGAAACATATAGAAGTTTACAAAGTCCTGAAAGAGGTTATCTGCAGCAAGATGTTCTAAAACGTCTTTAGAGGTGTTTTAAACAGCTGGAAAAATATTCTACAGGTAAGGTTACATAACAAGAGTAGTCAGAATACCATCAGTCAGGGAAATCTCACAGAAGCAGTGCATTAAGAAAAGTTACATGGGTTTCTAATACAGGTGGCAATAAAAGTTTATTGCTTAAAAGTCCAAAATGTAAAATTAAAATAAAATAAAATAAAATAAAATAAAATAAAATAAAATAAAATAAAATAAAATAAAATAAAATAAAATAAAATAGTATTTCTGGATGATAATAAAATTGACCATTAAATAATTACTTTTCAAAACAAAGGACATGGTTTAGCTGCATAGAAAATGCTCTACCACACCATAATAGTCATAGGCATAGAGTGTTAAATGGGAAGCAATTATGAATTCCAACAGGAAAGACCAAGTGTTAAATTAATAACAGAAATTTTACCTTTGGACAAGATGAGCTGCTGAATCAGAAACTCAGCTTGCCACCTTGTGTAGTGCCAAAGAGACATACATTAGCATCAGTTTGGAGGAATCAGCTTAATAGTGGCAATTACCAAACGACTGTGCAGGATACCCATTCCTCAGCTAAGCACCACTTAGCTGTGTGCAGAATTAAGGTTTAAGGAGTTTAGTAGTGTGCATACCAGACTAGCTTTATACAAAAGGATGACTTCTATTCCTAATGAGGGAATATAACAGTGTTACATGCATAAAAAGCATCTTATTGACACAGGATCTCATACCTACAAAAGCATCTTGGTAAATAAATCAAAAATGAACTAAAATCTTTTGATTCGAATGAGTTCCCCAGTATTACAAAGACAGGAAGAAAACTTTCATCATTACTTTTCTTTCACAGTCCAATTATTAATACTTTAGCATTTCTGCATCTTAGCATCACAACAAAATCAATGTGAAACTCTATCCCTTAGCACCCCTTAGCTCTTTTTGAGATAGCTGCTCATGAGCTGGGGCATACTTATTTTTGTACACTTACTTTCTTCCTTCTCCAGGTCAGTGAAGCAGTAAATAGAGAGGGAAAAAAAGTCTCTCTCCAAACAGCATCAGATCACTGGTGCAGGAAATAGCAAGCAACTCCCTGCAGGATCATATGCATTATTAGCAAATTCCACCAGCGAATGATAATCATCCAGTTAATTATATTTAATTGCTCTCTGCATCAAAACAATAAATAATGAGAGAGTCCAGTTCTGCTTGTTGGAGATTATAACTTGACATAAATTCAAAAAATACAAGCAAAAGAATAAAACCACATTCAGTTCTTCAAAATGGACGAAAAAATAAAAAAAAAGACCGAGTATAAATTGTAAATTCTATTGACACTGATACCAATGTCTAGTTCTGACACCAGAAATTTAAGAGAAAAAAACAACACTAGTTTTTCTGGGAAAAATGCTATCAATTACTCCATGCAAAGAAAACACGGCATCCAAGAACTTTAAGACATGAATACCTAATGTGGGGTGAAAATAATTTTTGGTGAGAAAGGTGAAAGAATGAGAAACTAGGAAGCTTAAGCACAGAAACTTAAGCACAGAAAGATAACCTGTTAATGATGGCACCTCTTAGGCTCCCAAAAGTTACAGAAGTCCCAGCAACTACTCACTTCAAATGTATTAAACAAAACATTTGAACATAAACTACAGGGAGCAACCATAAGTAGGGAAAATATTGGCTTAGGTGATAAACTATAATTAGTCTTTTCCAGTCTAACAGTCTGTGGAAGACATCAACCCTCAAGAACATGGATTATGTCATACATTACAACAATCTCCTTGGCTGCTTTGAAAAAAATTCAGGAGTTCATCTATTTTTAGTGCTTTTGTTTCAGATTCCATAATCTCAATACATCATTTTGCTTGCTCTTGCAGCTGATAATCAATTCTGCAACCCCATATCTCATATTTCAAATCAGAAAATTGTTTCCATTTGCAAATTATAAGTATCGTATTATAAACATGTTACATAAAGAAACATATTCATGCACAAATATATATACACATGTGCTTTAAAATGCATGTTATTTTTTATTATTTAGTAAAAAAATGCGTTTTTGAAAGAGAAACCCTTCAAGTTAAGCCAAAGCCAAGAGAAGTATCAGATCACATGCCAAATGTAACCAGTTAGGTTGCTAATCTTTGTGAGCATGAACTATGGAAGCATCTGGTAGAAGTACCTTTAATGATCTTGCATGTTCAAGAGTCTTTTGACAGACTAGAAAGGGAAAGGAAAGGTCATTACAACTATTTTTACTTTCCTAAAGCTGAATAAAACTTCAGCAAAAAATCTTGTTCAGAAAAAAATAGGCAGGAAAAAAAAATAAAAAATGACAGTAATATGGGAAGTTCTATCAGAAGAATTCATTAGAAAGCCAAAAAGACAAGATTGATGGAGAGCCATCCTGGCTTAGTGACAAGGGGAATACCATTTAAAAATAAATAAATAAGGCGGGGGGGGGGGGGGGGGGGGGTAGGAATAAGATAATGTCCAATTAAAAAAAAAAAAAATGTAGGGGAGAGTAAGGCAGTAATCAATAAGCTAAACATTCTAAAGTACCTGTACTTTGCAGGGGATTTTGAGGGTGTTAGAAGACTCAACAACATGATTAAATATGAAAATCTTTTTGAAAAGAATATAAACAAAAACGAAACAGACAGTTGCACAGCATCATTAGAAGACAGAGTGTAACTGAATATGGTGGCAGAGATTTTCACAACTGTTCTGTATTTGGAAAACTATGTGAGGTTGTCCTGTTCTCACAGGTTTAGGTGAAACATTTTCAGCATACAAGCAACCACAGAGAACGTTAAACATTTATATATCCAACAGACATACAAGTAACTTGAGTTAACAGTCTATTAAGAGTTGACAGAGATCTCTGAGTCACTGATATTAAATCTGGTATTCATCTCTGTGGGTTTTTCCACTGTTTTACCACCAACACACAGGTTTTGTTTACCAGTTAAATCACAGGGATTATGGCTCTGGTGCATGCAATGGGTTACAAGTGTCTTCATTTAGAAAAGTACTTTGATTATAATTCGGACGTATATTTATTTTCTTGATAAATACATAAGGTAAGCCTACTAATTTACTGGAGAAATACAGGATAAAATCCAAGAGGTAGAAGCTGGGCAAATTCTCATTTTAAATTTTGTTTGTGATTTTAACAGCAAAGATGAATGATCTTCTTCTTCAGGTTCTCCATCTTTTTTCTTCTAATCAAAATCAGATACCCTTTTGGAAGAGATGCTTCAGTTTAGCATAATCTACTGAACTCTGTGCATAGGTAACCGGGAGCAATTTGATATTCCATAATACATAGAATGCAAATTCCTTAGTCTCATGAAGACTTCTGGTCTTAGAGGCTAGGAAATGATAAACTCTCTGAAAGCCAAATTTTGTTTTAAAATTTAAAGCAAATTTGAAACAATATTTACTTGAAACCACTTTCAAATTATAGATTGATAGTATCCCACATTAATGGTTCAGAAGATAATTATTTTAAAGCATCAAAACAGTACTAGAATTAATGCTGTAATTTTAGCTATGTATTAAAATCTCATAGTATGTCTTCCCTGCAGTGAGAGTACTTGCAATCATGCCAATTCACACAGCGTTCTCAAAAAAGGAGGAAGAATAATCCCTGCTTATGGGTTGGGCCTGCCGGTTAAGTATTGGACTTCCAGCTGCTGCATCTCAAATGGGCACACTTGGGGAACTGGAAAATCACAGGCAATCTCTCACTTAAGAGAAGGCAGCTGACACCACTCTGTGCTCCTGCACCTCCTTACTTCAGCTGAATAAAAAAATAGTATGGAACTATTGCTGGCATTGACTGTATCAGTTGTGCTGTTAAAGTCTATGAAATAGCAAGGTCAGAGATGATACTTCACCTCTCAGAGAGACAAGAAGTCCTGAAATCCAGAATCCAACTTCTGTATTGCGTGGGTTGTAATTGCTTCTACCCAACAGTGTTCACTAGGAATAATCCCTAAATAATATCCAAGGGCACTAGCTGATGTTGGAGAAAACTAAGGCCTTTACCCAGCTCAGCTGAGACAGTGTGTCATGTTTTCTTCTTTGCATTTGAAGCATCTTCACAATCTATCTGTAGAAGATGCCTTGTGAATTGCCTTGTCAATCAGATCTAGAGATGTGACAGTTCAGTGGAAACAGAAGCAGCAATTCATTGCTTTTGAAATGAGGAAAGGGATGTTATTATGGAGTGGCAATTCGTGTCGAGAAAATGGTTGATATTAATAAAGAAGGGGGAGATTTGAGAGTGTGGCCATAGGGATTGGAAAGCCCCATGGTTGAGATAACATTAGACTCTTAATGATGAGGCCATCAGGAATATAAAAGAGTTTAGAGGGGAAAAAAGAAGGGTGATTCAGGAGACTCCATGCAGTCTCCAGTTTCTTGTTCTCCAGCTGGTCTCTTGTCCTCCAGCCGTTAAGGCATGGATGTTTCTGGGTGTTTTCTGTTGTTTTATTCAAAGTTGTTTGACCAATGAAAAGTTGTTTTGAAAAGAACTGCTGTGGAGAGAAGGGTATAAGAGGGGAGCCTGCCATCAAGATAAAAAAAAAAAAAAAAGAAGGAACACGATGTGAAGTTATGTCATCAATAAAGAAGCAGAAAAAAAGGAATGAAAAGGAACAGGCTAGCGGAACGGAGTCTAGGACGGGAACAGGCACTTTGGTTGCCTCATGAAGATGGGTTCAGCCAAACACAGCAAACTGCTCAGAGAAGCTCGTACAGAAAGTCGCTAGAAATGGGCACACTGGAGCTTGGAAGAAGCTCAAGCTGAGAGAAGCGGACCCATGCACACAACTGCCTCTGGCTGGTAAGCAGTTGCGCATTATGGGGAATCATACGTTCTTAGAAACAAAGACTGTCCTGGTAACCTTACAGCTTACTCTCCTTATTAACAATCGGACAGTTTATGATCCTGAAATATGGAACCAAATTGATGTCAAGATGTGGGATTCTGCAACTAAAAATGACAAGGTTGCAGTGGGATTGCTTGGCACCTGGAGAGCAATCTCTGAGGCCTCAAAGAGCCATGTGGGATCACAGTCAGAAACGTGTGGTTTGCCAGATAGTGAGGGAGCTGCGGGCTCCTTTACTGATCCGACTGCTAATGCCATTGGCCCCTCTGCTGCTACAGCCATCGGAGGCTTTTGCTGTTACACCCCCTGCTGACCTGGATGTGCCTTTTGATCCAGGCTTATTGGCCTTGGGAAGGAGATGGATATGCTTTTCTTCGATCTGGGAAGAACGGGATACATAAGGCCTGAAGACCGAGTTGCTTGACAACTTAAAGCAAGACATATTGTTCAAAAGGAATGGAAAATGGAGACTTGTTTGTAATCAAGAAAAGGAATGGAAAATGGAGACTGTTAAGTCATGGAACTTAAAGGATTGTTTGTTACCTTTCCTGATTGTACCTATGTATACATGTAGGCAAACTTGGGTTTAGTATGTAAAAGCGATGTTCTATATATTTAGAATGTTTGATGTTCGTGTGTGTGTGTTGGTGGAGTGTAGACTCCCCGCACACCCAGCGCTGTTTACTTGCCTTTATATCTTTTATAGCTTTTATACCTTTTATAAGTATAAATATTACAAAATTCAGATTGAGTTGAGTCTTCATTTATAACAGGGGCAAGCAGGATACCCCTAAACTGAAAATTCTGGGGGGAGATGTGTAAGAGAGATTTTCCTAATTCTGAGCAAGATTTGAAAAGATACTGATGGAACAATTAATTTCCTTACAGTTTTCTATATACTTATTTTTAAATAGACTTATTTCACTTCAGAGCATTGTATTATTACTAAAGAAAACTGTAAATACTATAGATTTGTACATTATGTTCTAAATTTTGTATTACCTCTTAATTTTGTTTCATTTTTGTTTGTAGCTACATGGGAATGGACTGCTTGCTTTCCAAACTTCAACTAGAATTTAAATTTTTTATTCTTCTGAGTTTGTAGGTTTCTACTAAAATTCTACTTTCTTAAGCTGTACTTTAATCTTGTTTTATGCTTAAAAGTAAACAGGGTTAGTATATTCTATGCAGAACATTTTAGCTTTCTGTATTTTAGAGATGTCATTGAGCAAAGAAAAATACTCAGCACACAAACATCTTCAATTATAATAAGAAATATATGCAGCATTATTCAAAAGTGAAGATTTATAGTCATAAATACAGTCACCATTAAATTTTAATATACTGAAAGAATGTAGGAATGTATAAAAGGAAGTAACATTTAGCCTCTATATAGAAGCAACATTAGCCAATATTGCAGTATTTCTCCAAACTTTTTTAAGGTTCTTAGAAGAACTACTTTTTTCTAGACCTTCAAAAGTCTGAAAGCATGGTAAAAGTACCATCATTCAGAAGTCTCTGCTAAAGAGTATTTCATTTACTGTGAAACTAGGGTCTTGGTTGAGGACCTGGAACAGATTTTTTTTTTCCTTGTGCCAAACTTTTGTGTAAGTTTCTTCACTGTCTTGCACATTCTTCACTGCCTATTCACAGACTCTGCAACAAGGATTAAACAAGGAAAGTAACGCAGTGAGCTATTTGGGCACCAGTCCTGACACAACACAAAGTGAAGGAAGGAGTGAAAACAAAGGGGAGGCTTTTTGGTTTTGTTTCTTTACTGCCATCAAATGTGTCAGACGTGATCTGGTTTTGTCAGCTCTAACCCCAGAACAAGAAGTGTGGGAAGGCAAGGAGCAGAGACACCTGAGACAGATGGACGCAAGCCATTGCAGTTCTGGAAGCAATCTGGTTATGCTTACTGGGAGCTGTGCCCCAGGTAAGATGTCCAGCCAAGAACTTGGTAATCAGAGCCCTCTAACTTGTAGACAATGGTTGGCAAAATCAGCTACAAAATCCAGACAGCACTGAGCTACGCAGTGGCTCGGAGGATCAGCCTGCTCAGCTTAATTTAGCTAGAATGGGAGATACCTGCACAGTTCCGTGCATGTCTTACAAATCTTCATAGCTTCTTTTTATTTTTCTCAACATTCAAGAATCTGATAAGTTAGGGCTTTGGATAAATTCAAGATCTATTTAAGTTAGAGAAGGCAAGATGTCCATAAGCAACTAATTTGTATAGACTTTTTTATTAATGTCAGCTGAATCGTTCAGTGAAACTACTCTGGGTAGTTTAGTGGCCCAAAGCCACAGAGTTGTGTGTATTGTAGCAACGTGGGTTCTGTGTCTTACCACACTACAGCAACAACAACTCAGTGATAACATATACCTGACTTTCCAATACCTGTAGAAATGATAAACACTTGTTTTCTACAGAAAGTTTCGGGTTCCTTAAAATTTTTGAGCAAAACAGGAAAACAAAACATTTATGGTCAAAACTAAAACTATTTCAACAGAATATTTTGAGTATTTCAGTACATATAGGCTGGCACGGGAGTTCTAGTTGTTTGTTATGCTCTCCTCATATCTTTGTTCTTTCTTCACAGAACTCCTTCTTTCAACATGCCGTACAAACTCTCTCTTCAGCAAACAAACAACCCCAAAGATATAAGATCACAGCACATCAGAAGACACATTTGTCCAAGAAATGCAATTGTTCAAGCAGACTTGGAGTCAGGAATCCCCAGTCAACCCTATTACCACAGGGGAATACAAGGGACTTTATTCACTAGTTATGAACTATCCATAGTTGTTGCTAGCTGAAAAAACATTACTTCAACTCTATCTACACATAACAGTCATTATAGTTCATGTTTGGTGGTTTCATAAAACTGTATGAAATCATTAGTATCCTTAGCACCACTTTTATACACGTTGTAGCTGTTCATTAACAAAAGCAGTTAATCAATGCAGTTACATAACATAACTCAGTATGGTGCATGTTATATGCACCTGGTATTTAAAAATAATTTTAAAAGTCAAGATAATGAATAGATTTGCCAGTGTAGTGACCCTTATGAAATCAGCTTAGTGAAAGCTGCACTCTAAAAGCTTTCAGTGGTGCAAATTTTAACATATAAAGGACTTAAAATGAGTCCCAGCAGTGTATATAACAAGTGCTCCTGTCAGAATGGATGCTAAGCTAATGGAGTAAGTCCACTCAAGAAATGAGGTGTGATTCCACAACTGATGGTCAGATGTTCAAAAATGCCACCTGCTGCTTTGCCAAAAATAAAAACAAACAAAAAAAAAAAAAAAAAAAAAAAAAAAAGGTGAAATAGTGATATAATAAGTTGTAATATAAAATTCAGTAATGGACAGTGAAGCCAAGACTTTTGGGCAGAAAACAGTTGTCCAAAACCCATGGTTTCAGGGTATTAAACATACAAGAGTCAGATTTCACTTGTTAGTTTTAAATAAAAGCATAATGGGGGAAGGGGAAGGGGAAGGGGAAGGGGAAGGGGAAGGGGAAGGGGAAGGGGAAGGGGAAGGGGAAGGGGAAGGGGAAGGGGAAGGGGAAGGGGAAGGGGAAAGGGAAGGGGAAGGGGAAGGGGAAGGGGAAGGGGAAGGGGAAGGGGAAGGGGAAGGGGAAGGGGAAGGGGAAGGGGAAGGGGAAGGGGAAGGGGAAGGGGAAGGGGAAGGGGAAGGGGAAAGGGAAGGGGAAGGGGAAGGGGAAGGGGAAGGGGAAGGGGAAGGGGAAGGGGAAGGGGAAGGGGAAGGGGAAGGGGAAGGGGAAGGGGAAGGGGAAGGGGAAGGGGAAGGGGAAGGGGAAGGGGAAGGGGAAGGGGAAGGGGAAGGGGAAGGGGAAGGGGAAGGGGAAGGCAAGGCAAGGAAAAACTCTCCTTCTCACACACAAACCACACACTCATATTCTTAAATTTTTACTTTCTTATTTTTAGTGCAAGTCTAAGACTACTTTCTGTTCTTTTGTACACAAAGATATTTATCCACACATAAATCTGAAAGGAAAGCTTGAAAACTTCTAATCAAATAAATAAATCAAGCCCATTCACATAGAGGAAAACAAGCAAACATAATGATCTGAAAGGACTGGACCTTATTGTCTAAGTTAAATGGACAGTGTGTTGCTGAGGTGAAAAGAGTCAAAGTCTAGATGTAAGACAGATTTGAGTCTGCATGCAGATGTGGATGATGTTCCAGGAAATGAGTGACAGTTTTGAGACAGGTGCTCATAATCAGTGAGATAAAAGTAATTCAAAGCAGCAGATCAGTGGATCTAACCCATCAAGAGACAGATAACAGGTACCTAATGCCCACTAGTTTTGACAGTTTGAAAATCAGTGAATAGCTTTGAACACCTCTGAGTGATTCCTGGGCCTCAATAAAAATAGACTGAAACTTACCAAGGTTTTCAAAACATCAAAATGTCTAACACCCACTAAAATCAGTCCTAGAATATTGCATAATAGTATATCAGACTTCAAAATAGAGTCATTCATATAGCATCTAGCTGAGCAGCTTCCATACTGTTGCTTGGGGTAGCTGTGTGTCACTGGAACAAATGAAGTGAAGGACAGTGATGAACTAAGTATCATGATTTGCTGTTTAACCAAACTATTCTTCACCTCTGTGCTGGATTGCTCTATTTAAATTTGTAGGAAATGCTTGCAAAGTGTGAAACTGTAATAGCTGAATGGCATCAAAGTCAATGGCAGACCATAAGCAAATTACAGCAACCTGGGTCTTTGAAGAGAGAAAGCCTTTGGAAACAACCCAGCTGAACCTCTCCAGCAGAACTTTCATTGTACACTGTCTGCTGTTTTCATCCTTTTTTGTATGCAGGGTTCTTTTGCATTCTTCTTTATTTCACATTGTGGGCAACTATCTGTTTTTCATAGCAGTTTACATGATTATATAAATGTCATGAAAGAAAAAGTAAATCCCTAACAGACATATTCTCTTAAGGCTTGTAAGAATCATACACCAATAATCCTAGTGATTATTGGAAACTGGAGCAGAACATTAGAAACGTCAAAAGGAATTTAGCTTTAGTTTATTGGAGGTTTTTCCACTTCTTTTTAGCCTTTAGTGTGTTCAGCCTCTTCATCTTTATTGTTATTCTAGATCACAGTCTTTCAAAATGACATAAATAGCTTTCTTTCTTTCTTTCTTTCTTTCTTTCTTTCTTTCTTTCTTTCTTTCTTTTTTTTTTTTTTTTCTATTTGAATAATTTCCACTCTCCCACTCTCTCTGGTCCGAATGCTTATTATTAACTCTGCATGGCATTCATGTAGAGGCTAAGAGTTTTTCAATAGGCTTTTTTTTTTTTCTCCCTTCTATACTCCCTGACAACTTATTGCAGGTTAACTTTGAAGGTGTAGCCAGCCAATAGAAAAAAGTAGACTGGAAATTAGGAGTTTGCTAAGCCTCAGAGGCAACCATCATAGCAGGCAAGTAATAGAACAAAGAGCTTTAGCCCCTGACTGTCAGTCTCTCTTATCTACTCTCCCTCTCTTTCCCTCTGCCTCTTCATTTTAGTCTTGCTTTCAGCAGGAAGCAAACCAACACCGTGAAGTCTCATTGTCTAGAGACACATTAGAGCAATGGCAGCTTCTAAATGTAGCAGGGAGGGGTTTCTTAATAACAATTACAGTTGCAATATGCTTCAAATGTTGATTTCTTTTGCCTGTTACTTCTACATTTGAACAGCAGTTGCCAAATTCTTAATTCAAGGTACCTGTAATGTTGCCAGACATCAATCTGACTCCAAGGTAATCTGAGGTACATTTCTACCAGTGCTACCAGCCATCACACAAAAGCCAGATGTAGGACAGGGTCAGTGCTCTATCCTAAGTATCAAATTCCTATTATATCATGCAGAAAGCAGTCTAAAGGTAGCTAACCTATTAATCTTGTTACAGCTGCATTATTTTCTGACATGCCAACTTAATGAGAGAATGAGATAACTAGGCAATGCTACTGATGCAAAGACAAATACACACATATACATGCATTCTTGTGAAGGAACACTTTGCACTGAAGTGTGAAATACAGATGTAAGAAGAGGACATCAGGTTTGAAGTAAAGAGAATCAGAGTGGAACTCGTATATTCACCATGGAGCTGTAATTCTGTGGTAAACTGCAAAATTAGAGATTTGATTAGATACTGCTGAGACCTACAGTAGAATTAAGTAATCAACAGAATAAGGCTCCTGCTTTCTGGTTTCAAAGCCATTTAGATTCTTTGCACCATTACAAAAGGAGCTCATTAGGATGCACACCTAACAAGTAGGAGAAGAGTTTCTTATGCTCAAGACATATGGCATATTCATCAAGCTACTTGCTATTTGAAGGTTCCTCTTGTGTGTGATTTTGGTAAAAAATTAAATTCCAACATTTTGATTTTCACTACAATACAAAACAATATCATATTATATAACCTCACAAATAATTTCCAGATCAGGAGTAGCTGGAAAGCTACAACATAACAATATAGTAGCTACAAGGCTATAATAATTTCCATCTGGAAACATAATCACTATCAAGATGAAAGTTTAACTGGTGTGGGTCAAATAAAACACAATCCTTCCTCAAAACATGGCTCAGAGTCAAGCTAGATCCATTTCAAATCTATCTGTTCAAGTTCACAAACACTATAGCTGTGCTAGTGCTCCAGTTCAGAACAAGAATGAAAATCACAGAGCATTTTATTGTAACCCCGTCAATGTAGAATTTAATTCTACTGTCTGAGTCCTACTCCAAGACAACCTAGATTATAAAATGGTTACTTGCATTCTTAACTACGTCTATATATTTAAGACAGATTGCAAAGCTCAAAAATTCTTTTCACTTCCTGCAAGCTGAGAACATCAGCTGCTGTAAACTGGCATCAGCTTTAGCAAAATTGTGCCAGCTTTTATGGTTGAAGATCGGATTTGCAATGTCCATGATTCCAAGTTACAGTGCTTTTTGGTTTTGCTTTACAGGAATAAAAGAAGAAATTGGTGATGTCGGCCACTATGCTGTATGTGGAAGATACAATCCAGTGGTGTTTGTGCAATAGGAAATGTGAAAGAGGAGGTCACAGAGTTTCCAGAACACTTGTCAGGACAAAAAAAAAAAAGAAAAAAAAAAAAAAAGCTCATTTGTCTGAAGGAAAGGAGGAAAGGGCAGTTATTGAAGTCCACGTTGTCAGGCTTTTCTACTAAACATGTCCTGTGAGGGAAAGGAGCAAGAAACAACTGCACTTGCCAACAGGGATAGCAACAGTAGTAGTAGGTTTTCCTGTATAGAGCATATAAGGCTCTGAGAGGTCAACAATAAGAGGTCAAAACATGTTTAAAAAATGTTGCATATCTTCTCTGTGCTGTAGGATACACGTTTCCATTTACACTAGATTTGACCTTACCTGAATGTTTCCAGTTGCCTGAGAGCAATAAAAGAGACATCTTTACTTGAGCAAAGAAACCATGAGTAAGATTATATTGAAAACAAAAATTCATCCACTAGCTGGCTCGTTGGCACTAGCAACTCTGATTTAACTTGCTGCTAGCAGTAAAGCTGAAACAATGTAAAATATCACTAACATTGCTGAAATATAATTTCAGAGTTTTAAAAATTTTCACTCAAATTCTGTGCAAACGTGATCAGATATTACCTAGGCATGGAAGCAAAAGTTTTCTACAGGTTGTAAGGTTTACATTAAAATAAATAATTAAATTAAATACTATTATCTCATCCTTTTCCAGAAACTAAATTCTAAATTCTACTCTTTGCCCAACAGAAATAAACCAGTAAGCCAAGCTAAGAAGAAAGAGAAGCAACCTGCATGATGTGCATCAGAATAGGGTCACATGCTCCCCAGTATGTCACCCCATTCAGTGAGAAGGAGAACTTCCTGTTCAAACTCACAAGAGGTCTGTATCTATACAGAAAGCATCTGGATGTTCTTTAAAGAGACATTAGAGTAAGCTTTGGAAAAACATTGTTAGACCCATTCTGTCAAAATAAATAAACAACAAACAAATAAATAAATAAATCATTCTAATGCTACAGACTTCCTATAAAAGATTCTCAAAGAAAAAAATATATATAGAGAGAGGTAATTATTGGATTCTCTTTAATATGAAGGACACGGCTATGTTCCCTGTTGGGAATTTTCAGTTTACAAAAGCTATGCTCATACTTAGGAGCCACAAAATTAAGATGACTTTCTAACCAATTTTGAAGTTGCAGGTGTGGAAAAAATTATATTTTCTATGCAATGGTATATTGTTCCTCTAATAAAGAGATGATATTCCTCATCTTTTCACCATTTCTCCTATCTGATTTAGTTAGCATGTGTAAATCTTGTATGCTTAGAAAATTTATATCAGAGAGTGCCTGATAACTACAGATGGAGCAATGAAAAACATTGTGGTGTCCATCCTTCTGTTTTCTTTTTTTCACTTCATCACTGTTACACAGGTGCAAGGATTTAATTCAGTCTGTCTCAACCGATATGGAACACTCTGATTCCTCAGTGGAACAGTGGAGTAGTTTCATATTGTAAAGTTTCTTTTAAGCAGCAGCTCACAGGCCAGATCCTGCCAAAGTGCATCTAATTCTATTATAGCTGCATATACTGCATATACTAAATGTATGCAGTGGGCAGCACTTCTCTAGGCTGAAACCATATTTCTGTAAACTGTAGTCCATTTATATTATTTCAGGGGGGCAATGATCACAGAATCACAGAATTTTCTAGGTTGGAAGAGACCTCAAGGTCATCGAGTCCAACCTGCAACCTAACGCTAACAGCCCTCCACTAAACCATATCCCTAAGCTCTACATCTAAGCGTCTTTTGAAGACTTCCAGGGATGGTGACTCCACCACTTCCCTGGGCAGCCTGTTCCAGTGCCTCACAACCCTTTCAGTGAAGAAGTTCTTCCTAACATCTAACCTAAAACTCCCCTGGCTCAACTTAAGCCCATTCCCCCTCGTCCTATCACCAGGCACGTGGGAGAACAGGCCAACCCCCACCTCGCTACAGCCTCCCTTGAGGTACCTAAAAAGAGCGATAAGGTCGCCCCTGAGCCTCCTCTTCTCCAGGCTGAAACACCATTTAGCAGGCACAGTCATTCTTCAGTCTAATTTAGGTCTTTTCCATGTCTCTGTATTTCACCATGCTTGTATTACACCATAAATGTAGAGAGCATTACAGCATTTGCAGGCAGATAATTTTTGTAGTCTCTTAATCTTATCTTGCAGTCCTTGCAGCTTCTAGGTGGTGAACACAAGGAAGAAGGATGGGAGGTGGACTTGATGTTCTCACATCCTCTGAAGTTAGGTTTATGCAGGGTCAAAAGAAAGTTCAACTTTGCTTTCTGCTCACATTGCTGGCATGAACTCTATTGTTACTGCCCAGTTCTTATGTCATATAAAGCAGTTATGTCATGTAAAACAGTTAAATTAATCACTCTGATTTATTGTTGTTTTGTTGGTTTTTTTTTTTTGCTTTTTTTTTTGTTTGCTTTTTTGCTTTTTTTGGGGGGGGAATTTTTTCTTTCTAGAAATCATAGAACATTCATTACATTTTCAAGTGAGAATTTAATCCTCACTGAACACAGTGTGTGGAATTGCAATATCCACCAATTCAGACCACAGTTTATTCAATAACAAATATTTCACTGTAGGATGACAAGGAATATGAAGGCAATATCCAGCTGGGAGCACAAAAAAAAAAAAAAAAAAAAAAAAAATGTTTCCAGGCATTTTGAAAGAGTCAGATGAGAATAGGAGCTATTGAAAGGGACATGTTTTGCCAGAGGTATTTCAAAGAGAAAGGAAGCAAGCCTGTAAGGGCAAAGGAAGCTGTGAGGAGATGATTCCACACCTAATTAAAGGTTGACCGCAAAGAGGATGCATGAAGAAACTTTACAAGTGTTCGGAGTGAAAACAAAAATAGAAAAGGATTTCTCTGTCACCAAAGGAGGTCACCTTCTGAATCAAATATCACAAAACACACTTATGAAGGGTAAATTTTAATTTATCAGAGAGATATTGAACTTGGGACCAAGGTGACTGAACAAATTTTTTTATCTGTAATGATGACATTTGGTTATTCAAATGCCCTGCTGTCACTGCGCAGATCATCTTCTCTTGAATTACTACATGCTTCAAACAGTGTCTCCTTGATTCTTACTCTGCCTATAGTATTTCCTTGAGTTCAAGAAGTTCAAGATTGTTTTCCCAAACAATACCATCTTATGTAAGTGAATGCTTGGGTGTTTATGTGAAAACTTTTGTTTGATAGCAATTTCTCCTCATTAAGAAATTAGACATAGAAAGTATTAGATTCTCACATGAAATATTCTGAAATCTAAAGGCATTAAATTGGTGCAATTAGAAGACAGTCTAATATCTGTTATAAGACAATGTTTGCCAAAATCTCTTAAAAAATAATAAATAAAAAACACACACACAAACATTTTTCTATCCATTTAATCAGCTCACTTACCCCTGGAAACTCCTTAAGTGACCAATACCACTTATACTTAACATCTTCTGGAGAAGGAAGGAAGGAAGGAAGGAAGGAAGGAAGGAAGGAAGGAAGGAAGGAAGGAAGGAAGGAAGGAAGGAAGGAAGGAAGGAAGGAAGGAAGGAAGGAAGGAAGGAAGGAAGGAAGGAAGGAAGGAAGGAAGGAAGGAAGGAAGGAAGGAAGGAAGGAAGGAAAGAGTTCACCATTATATATAACTTGCCACTTTGTTTTGGAAAGGATAGTTGAATGGTAATAATTTCAACTGCATTTCTTTTCTCTTGAAGTTAAGCACCCCCTACTTACTTTCAAAGCAATCAATGAAGCACTATTTATCTAATATTTTCTTTGAACGTCAAATCTAAATTCAAACTGTTATACGCAGCTGAGCTATGACATGCAGTTCAGAAGAGGAGCTTACAATGGCTTTTCAGCTTCACCAGTAATCTCAGCTAACTTCACAAATCACAACATAGCACATCCCATTTCTACTACGTCTTCTGAAGTATACTAAAATTCACATTGTGGTTTTTCTTTCTTTTCTTTAGTAAACATAATTTATTGTTTATGAATAAATTCAGTGTCACAGATTAGCTTCTGACAGTCAGGTGAATTAATCATGTTTCATACGACATCTACAATAAATCATTCACTAAAAAAAAAATATCAGTGAAGGTCATGAGATGTTAAAAGAGTAATCAAAACAGAAAAATATATAGATACATATTTCCACTGTGAAGGTTTAGGGTAAGAAAATGAACTCTTCTCCAGAGGAAAATGAGTCATCCATTGAAAATTCATGCCCCTTTTAGTGCATAAGCAGGTGCATAAGCTGCTATAATAGGTTTATCAGGTATGTTCTTTCAAGGTCTAAAAGTTCTTGTTACCAGTTTTCTTTAAAACAAGCCATCAGAAAGAAACCCTAAAATTCTAATGTGGAAACAATCACAGAATCACAGAATGTTAGGGGTTGGAAGGGACTTTGAAAGACAATCTAGTCCAATCCTCCTGCCAGAGCAGAAACACCTAGATCAGGTCATACAAGAACACATCCAGGTGGGTTTTGAATGTCTCCAGAGAAGGAGATTCCACAACGCCCCTGGGCAGCCTGTTCCTGTGTTCTGTCACCCTCACCCTGAAAAAGTTTCTTCTCATATTTAAGTGGACACTCCTGACGCTCACCCTTTATATATTTATAAACATTACTAAAGTCACCCTTCAGTCTCCTTGTCTCCGGGCTAAAGATACCCAGCTCCTCAGCCTTTCCTTGTAAGGGAGATACTCCACTCCTTTAATCATTTTTGTGGCTCTGTGCTGGACTCTCTCAAGCAGTTTGCTGTCCTTGAACTGAGGGGCCCAGAACTGGACGCAGTATTCCAGATGTGGTCTCACCAGGGCAGAGTAGAGGGGGAGGAGAACCTCTATCGACGTACTAAACACACCCCTCCTGATAGACCCCAGATAGGCCCTTCCTGGCCACAAGGGCACCATGCTGGCTCATGATCATCCCACTGTCCACCAGGACTCCCGGGTCCGTTTCCCCTACGCTGCTCTCCAACAGGTCAGTTCACAGCTTATACTGGTGTCTGGGGTTGTTCTTGCCCAGAGAAAACTATGCAAATAGAAGAAAAATGATGCAGGTTCAATGTACCGTATAGCCTACATACAAAGAGGAATCATCCAATGAAACTGAAATAGAAACAGAAAGCCATACAAAAATGTTAACATACTTTCATACACAGCATCTAATTAGCTTATGACACTCATTGCCACAAGATGTCATGGAGGTCAGAAAGCTGAAATCTAAAAAGAAGCAAGGATTTAAGAACTCCATTGTAATCATTATGACTAAAGGAAATAATTCATAAATATAAAGGAAACAATTCACCCCAACACTTTCAAAAAAAAAAAAAAAAAAAAAAAAAAGGAATTCCTATGTCTTTTAAGGGTAGGACTCTACCAAAAAAGAATCATTGATCAGCTCTGATATTATTTGCTCAGAGTCAGAGTTTTATCCAAAACTAAGAAGTAACAATCTGTTCAATATACCTGTGAAATATTGTGGGCTAAGATGCCTTCATATAAGTACATTTGCTCTGAACTATGAAAAAAAAAAATAATAAAGAAACAAGTTTCAGGAGAAAAAACAATTTTCTGTATCAAGAATCGATTAAAAAAAAAAAAAAAAAAAAGAGAGAGAGAAAGAGAGGGAGAGAGATAGAGGTTTAATAATAGAAATAACTAGCTTGAAAGACTAGTTTTTTGGTTTTGTTTTCATTTGTTGTTGTTGTTTTCAAAATAGCTTTAATCTCAAATTTAAAGCCTATTTTTGTGTTGTAGGTCATGCTATAAATATAGGGTATTTTTGAAAATGATGTTCTCAGTGGATGGATCCCATTTATTTCTTCTGGTTACTGTACCCTATTGTGGTATATTTTGGTAATGAGATAAAACACCCATCCTGTGAGTACATACAAGTGCTGTCCTGAAGCCAGAATATTGACATATGTAACTACAAACCTTACACTGCAAATAGGGAAACACTGATGATGAGGGTCCAAAGCAGACAGCCTGATGAACTGAGAGAAATTCTAGTCAAAGACATATCCTTCTGACCATCTCCAGAAAAAGTACATCTCTTTCCCTTTGGAATCTTGGGCCTTAAGTTAGTAGGGTTCTCCATTTCCTTTCAAATGGCAGTGACAGTGATCATATAACAGCAGTCTGATCTCTTAACCAGACAGTGAGATAGCTAGGGTTAATGTCTTCTGTAATATTAGAGGATCCAAAGCTACCTCTTCGTTCTAACTGAATGTCCCAAGACCAGAAAGCAGGATGATCAACTCTTTTCAAATACCAGACTATCAAAAAATTTGTTTGGCTTCAATTTGACTTAAACCATTTAAGGCTGTATATTGAATATTTAGACCATTTTCTTTCATGAGGGCTGTTGATCCCATGATACTGTCTTCTTTTTCAAGTAATACGAATAAATCTAAATTCTTTCAATTAATTAAAAGAAATTGGATTAACAAAAAGAATCATAATTGTCCTGTGACATGGGTTGGAACTCAAGATTTAGCCAACATTCCTCTTAAATAGCAACTGAATTCAAAATAAGTTATTTGGAAAGAAAGAAAGCCAAAACACATTTTTTTCTCTCTTCTTTAGGGAACAAGAATCTTTCTTTGCTGTTTATTTCTTTACTACTCAAAGCAATATGTAAATTTAAAATATACTTAGTACTAACTGAATAGTTATTAGTATTGAATGTTTAGGATATATATTCACTTTCAACACACCAAGAAGAGATTCAAAGTTTCTGTTCTCCAACACACAAGCCATGCTGTTCCTATCAGCAAAAATCTTTCTAGACATCACTTTTTGCATGAGAAATGCCAAGACCTTCAGGACAGTTAGCTAGTGGTGTTCTAATGACTATAAGTCTAATTTAGATAAGAATTGCAGCTTTAATACAAAATTAGATAAGGATATTTTCTCACAAATACTACACGTATTGAGTATAACAAACTCCCACACAAGGATGGAGAGGAGGTAAAAAAGAGGTGAGGGTATGAAAGGATCAAAATAAAAGAAAAAATCTTAGTCTAATTTATTAATTGAGAGATTTGGTGAATTTGATTCTGTAAGTTATTTTAAGCTATATAGTTCTGAGAATGGTTACCTGAGCTAACTCTTCTTGACTCTTTACTCAGCTGTTTTGCAACTTCAAGCGACTTCAGTGAATCAAGAGTTGCTGGATTTACCATCCCCCTAATTGTCACTTACTAGTTCTCCAAGAACACAACTGTAAAATCACTGAGTCTGGGGAAGTGCATCAGGCATAGCCTAAGGAAGATAGATGGAGTAAATTCCCTAAGAAACAGGGGAAACCTTGTTTTTGGAAGAAACAAATAACGTAATTTCTGAATGAGGGTTTAAGGAAGTTACCCTTTCCAACAACTTCACTGAGTCATTTTTGTTGCTGAATTGCATTCAAAGACCATATGGTTCTGGTGACACACACAGCCCCATTTTTTTGGTTTGTTGGTGATTTTTTTGGTTGGTTGGTTTCTGTTGTTTTTTGTTGTTGTTGTTGTTGTTGTTGTTTTGTGTGTGTGTGTGTTTTGTTTCTTTTTGTTGTTGTTGTTGTTGTTTTTGGGGGGTAATTTCTTGTCAAACTACAAAATGCTCTGGTTTGCTCTTTTCAAACAAATAAATGTCAAATTTAAATCTTGATCAGGGACTTGTGCAGTAAAATGGGTTTCAGATGAACATTTATCCCATCTTCCCTTTCACTGAAAAACCCTAGAACGAGAGCCAGAAAGATGGTAGAAATCATCCTTAGAACTGTAGGAATCCTGATCCCAAACTCAGATGGCCAGGGCATGCAGGTGAAGTGTTGCAGGTGAAGTGTTTTAGACCATTCCTGGGATCCCCAAGAAAGATTCAATCAAGATGCAACAAATACATAATAAATAAATTATTTATGCTGTTGTAACTACAGATATACTTTACGTCTTTCTACACTCTTCTTCCACACCTTTCCCATGGTAAAAAATTAAGTCCAGTTGAACAGAGAGACAAAGAATTCAGACGAACTGTCAGCAGCTGTGACAGACCCACAGTGTTGCAAAATTCATTTCCAATCTGTCATAAACCATTATTTTCAGAAACTAAATTAAGTTATATTATTAGATTTATTGGAAAAAAAAAAAAATCAAGCGCATAAGTTGGTCATTGCTCCAGGGTTTATCTCTTACCTGGCAAGTTCCTGTCTAGGGCAAATACCTATACACACAGAAGAAAAAAAAAAAAAACAACTTGATAATAAAAACAAAACACTGACCCATGTTTAGCTACTGCACTGTGAATCATATTGTTATCATCATCTCAGTGCTTTTTACTGATGTTTTACAACATACCACTCAGTGACAGCTGTTTTATTATTGCTTTTAATGGCCATAAAACAGAAAATATTGCATAATGCAGAGGAAACATCTAGGCAGCTCTGGCTGCATGTGAGTATGTCAATTTTATAGCACCGCTTTGCTTCTGAGGAATTTCTTGACTAACAGGTGCATCATTATACACATCAGCCATTTACTGTCTAAGTAGAACAATAATACAACGAACATTACAATACTATAACTGTCACAAAAAATAAAATAAAATAAAATGAACTCTCTAAAGTAAAATAGGTTGTCATTTTGCTTGTACAAGTGCTGTTTGAATTGGCATAGTCTTTGGGCTTAGAATGTTATTGAATGTTATTGTAATGATCTGTGGGCTGGTTTGCCATGATGAATTGCATACAAGAAAGAAAAGAAAAGTCACTCCTTATTAAGAAGAGGAACCAAACACTGTTTGTCAGACAAGGAAGGCCTCTGTTTTTAATTTACTTTATATTATCATGTCTCATCAGAAAATGTCAGGGAACCTTAATTTTAAAAAGATACTTAACAATGTCCATGTTTTTGCAGTTCCATGACTCATTCTTCTGCATAAAAAAAAAAAAAAAAAAACTAGTCATACAGCTGACTGGAAAAAATAATCATAAAGAAAAGTCTGTAAAGAAATACCAGTCTGCAAAGAAATATCCCTTACCTGCAAGGAGTCCAGTTTCTCTGCCTGAAGACAAACACAATCTCATACGGTCTTTAGGACTAAGGCTATATTTCATCCACATTCCAATATTTCTGCTGAACAGCATTTGTCTACAGCTCCTCTCAAGATTTAATTTTTATTTTTTTAATTTTTGTAAAGGTTATTCTAGTTTATCTTTAGTTCTTTATCTTCTTTGAACAGAAACCTAGATGCATTGGGGACTGAAGAAAGAGCTTTCCCTTGGGGTTCATCCAATCGTTAAACTAAAATAAATGGACAAACCAGTTTTGCTATAGAAAATGAACCAAATTGTATAAAGTGATTCCCCCATTCAAAATAATATTATAGAAGATCTTTGTTAAGTCGCTCTGAGAAATTCATCACCTCCCCGTTAGTTTCCTTTTCTGTTTATAATTTATTAAATATTCTTCTGAGGACTCTGGCTCATTTCAAACAGCAATCCAGAATTGCAAAAGGCCTCTACCTCAATCCATCCATGAGAGGTTTGATTTAGGTTTGAATTAACCTTCAATTTTCACTGTTTTCTTCCTGAGTATTCACAGAATGGTCCAGACTTTTCATTTCACTTGTTCAAGCTTCCCCAGTATTTAAAACTCATCCTTATTGAATCTCATGACTCAAATGCCAACTTTTCAATCAGTACCATGAGACAGGGGGAAATAAAATGAAAATGAGTGTTACTGGGGAGTCTCAGAAAATCTCTCTGAAAACCAGAAAAATATTGTTCTGCTAAACATTCCCTATTGAAATGAAGTTCGTGATACAATTTTATACGGAACCTACAACACTGTACGTGACTAGTAGAAGCTATACATTAGTCATATGTGTGTCATTTTCCACTTTCAAGAAAGATAAATTCATCTTGGACTTTATGGTCTTATCCAACCTAGATGATTCTATAGTCTTTTTGGTAATGAAAAGTAATACCAACCTACAAAACAGAAAGTCAATATATTCTAAACAAAGATACCATCCCACTCCAGTTGGCTGCTTTGGCCACGTCCTCACAGATGGTGAGGGCCCAGAGAAGGGAATCTAGGGTTATTGTTTGAATGAGACTTCCCAGCCCATTCCTCTAATTCACAAAAGAAATATCATCTACCAGGCCCCACTGTACTAATACATTAATCTGTATTTGGTTTTGTAGTTTGGATGGTCTTGAATACTACTCACAGTAATATATAGACCTAAGAGATAATAGCTCTACTTATCTCAACAAAATTTAACTCTTTCTAATACTGGATATTTTAAGTGCACCTCAACCATACATACTCCTTAGTGCCACCTACCATGACAACATCCCTTAAGAAGTTCTAGTCTAAATTACAGGCACCACCAGCTGTTATCCTATGGGCTGGAGGTCAGTATTAGTGAGTACACAGAACACCTGTGTACCAGAGATAACACATTAGGATAATCCTTTTGTTTAGATGACCAAGGTCATCTCAGCCACTAAGTTAGGCAAGTGACTATTACAGCCATTATGCATATGTTCTGCAGGCTGGTATTCCCAGTCAGCTGTGTGATTCTCTGGCGCTTATTGACTGAATGCTTCCTCCTCTAATTCATTAGAAAGGACATATCTGCTGTTCCAACCTGAGAACATGACAAATGCAAGCAACAGCAGTTATCTTCACTGTTCTTAACCCAATTCACTAAATAAATAAATAAACAGAAATTGTATAGTCTAGGATGGATATGGACAGCCTCTGAACTAAAATTGCAGCAATACAAACAAACAAAAACTAGAGAAAAACATTCCTTTACATGCTTTAAAATGAACCTTTCATATGACCTGTCAGCTTAAAATTTTCCTTGTTTAGCAACATATTACTTAATAACCCAATAAGTACTGCTGTGTCTATTTCACAGATGTGCAATATATCTAACCTGGGTGGTATGGCTACAAGGAACACTCACATGTCTTGCCTGAGCACTTGCTGTAACCACATTCACAATGATTAAAACAACATTTATCAAATTCTAGAGCCATTTAATAAAGCAAGGAACAGTTTATAGCCTAGCTAAAAGGGAAAGAAAAAAAAAAAAAAAGAAAGAAAGAAAAAAAAAGGAATTCATAAGCCATGTAGGAAATAGTTAGAAATGGGGATGGCAAAGAATCACACAGAATCACAGAATTTCTAGGTTGGAAGAGACCTCAAGATCATTGAGTCCAACCTCTGACCTAACGCTAACAGTCCCCACTAAACCATATCCCTAAGCTCTACATCTAAACGTCTTTTGAAGACTTCCAGGGATGGTGACTCCACCACTTCCCTGGGCAGCCTGTTCCAGTGCCTCACAACCCTTTCAGTAAAGAAGTTCTTCCTAACATCTAACCTAAAACTCCCCTGGCTCAACTTGAGCCCATTCCCCCTCGTCCTGTCACCAGGCACGTGGGAGAACAGGCCAACCCCCACCTCGCTACAGCCTCCCTTGAGGTACCTATAACGAGCGATAAGGTCGCCCCTGAGCCTCCTCTTCTCCAGGCTGAACAAGCCCTGCTCCCTCAGCCACTCCTTGTAGGACTTGTTCTCCAGGCCCCTCACCAGCTTTGTCACCCTTCTCTGGACCCGCTCAAGCACCTCCATGTCCTTCTTGTAGCGAGGGGCCCAAACCTGAACACAGTACTCGAGGTGCGGCCTCACCAGAGCTGAGTACAGGGGGACTATCACCTCCCTAGCCCTGCTGGTCACACTATTCCTGATACAAGCCAGGATGCCGTTGGCCTTCTTGGCCACCTGAGCACACTGCTGGCTCATATTCAGCCGACTATCCACCATCACTCCCAGGTCCTTCTCTGCCTGGCAGCTCTCCAACCATTCCTCTCCCAGCCTGTAGCTCTGCTTGGGGTTATTGCGCCCCAGGTGCAGGACCCGGCACTTCGCCTTGTTGAACTTCATGCAGTTGACCTCAGCCCATCGGTCCAGCCTATCCAGATCCTCCTGCAGAGCTTTCCTACCCTCAAGCAGATCAACACATGTACCTAACTTGGTGTCATCTGCGAACTTACTGAGGGTGCACTCGATGCCCTCGTCCAGATCATTGATGAAGATATTAAAGAGGACCGGCCCCAGCACCGAGCCCTGGGGGACGCCACTAGTGACTGGCCTCCAACTGGACTTGACTCCATTCACCACGACTCTTTGGGCCCGGCTATCCAGCCAGTTTCTAACCCAATGAAGCGTGCGCCAGTCCAAGCCAAGAGCAGCCAGTTTCTTGAGGAGAATGCTGTGGGAGATGGTGTCAAAAGCCTTGCTGAAGTCAAGGTAGACCACATCCACAGCCTTTCCCTCGTCCACCCAGTGCGTCACTTTGTCATAGAAGGAGATCAGGTTCGTCAAGCAGGATCTGCCTTTCATAAACCCATGCTGACTGGGCCTGATCGCCTGCTGGCCCTGCAAGTGCTGCGTGATGACTCTCAGGAGGATCTGCTCCATGAGCTTCCCTGGCACTGAGGTCAAACTGACAGGCCTGTAATTTCCCGGGTCTGCCCTCCGGCCCTTCTTGTAGATGGGCGTCACATTTGCTAGCCGCCAGTCAACTGGGACCTCCCCCAGTAGCCAGGACTGCTGATAAATGATGGACAGTGGCTTGGCCAGCTCCTCTGCCAGTTCTCTCAGTACCCTTGGGTGGATCCCATCTGGCCCCATCGACTTCTGCACATCTAAGTGCCGTAGCAGGTCACTAACCAGTTCTTCATGGATAGTGAGGGCCACATCCTGCTCCCCATCCCCTTCCACCAGCTCAGGGTACTGAGTATCCAGAGAACAACCAGTATTGCTGCTAAAGACTGAGGCAAAGAAGGCATTAAGCACCTCCGCCTTTTCCTCATCTCTTGTAACTAAGTTTCCCCCTGCATCCAGTAAAGGATGGACATTCTCCTTAGTCCTCCTTTTTGTGTTGATGTATTTATAGAAACGTTTTTTGTTATCTTTAACGGCAGTAGCCAGATTGAGCTCCAGATGAGCTTTGGCCTTCCTAATTTTGTCCCTGCACAGCCTCGCTACATCCTTAAAGTCCTCCCTAGTGGCCTGCCCACTTTTCCAAAGCTTATAAACCCTCTTTTTTCTCCTAAGATCAAGCCACAATTCTCTGTTGAGCCAGGCTGGTCTTCTTCCCCGCCAGCTCGTCTTTGGGCACGTGGGGACAGACCGTTCCTGCGCCATTAAGATTTCCCTCTTGAAGAGCGCCCAGCCTTCCTGGACCCCTCTGCCCTTCAGAACCGCCTCCCAAGGGACTCCACCAACCAGTGTCCTGAGCAGCTCAAAGTCAGCCCTCCGAAAGTCCAATACAGCGGTTTTACTGGTCCCCTTCCTGGCCTCGCCAAGAATAGTGAACTCCACCATTGCGTGATCACTCTGTCCAAGACAGCTCCCGACAATCACATCCTCCACCAGTCCTTCTCTGTTTGTGAAGAGAAGGTCTAGCGGGGCACCACCCCTGGTAGGTTCACTCGGTTCACTAAGAAGCAGTAACAGGATTAGTAGAGGTTTACTAGAAACTTAACAACTATTTACGTGTACCTCTAAGACATTCAGCACTCTTTTGTGCTAGGCCCTGTAGCAACACAGAACTGAGGCACTTCTGTTCCTAGAACTTTCATCATCTAAATGTGAGACAAGAACCAACAGACAAATACAGACAGGCAAGCAGGAACAAAAGGACATGATAAGAAAACGAGCACTGGGAGCTACTTCTGTGCATATGCAACTTGCTGTATTCAAGGGAAACCCTGAAATTCTGACAATTATCATATGTATCTTTGTTTATATAAACTCCAGCTGTCCTTGCAGACAGCCTGTGTACACATTGGTTTCATGACATTCTCAGAGAGGAATGAAGTCAGATGTATTATCATTATCAAACCTGTCTGTCAGCTGAAATGAAGAAAGTATTAACTAGGTCTGCCTACAAATGCCAGATATGTGCAACACTGATGAAGATGGCGAAAAGCCTCTCTGTCACTAAAGTGTATATGTAGCAACAGTGACTAGTGGTGCAGTTTTGATGGAAGACTGCCAAATAAAAAGTGTAGGTTGGTGTACAGCCAAGGAAATGCTGATCAGTCCTTCAAAAGTTATCAGCCCCTACAAAAAGCTTGCTACTTTCTGCAAGAACAACAAAGAGCTATCTTTCACAATGGAAGAAGGATTTTTTGTGGGGGATTTAACATAAAAGGGAAGCTTTTGTTAACCTACAATAGAAAATGTAGCTCTAATGATAATTTTGAAATACCTGTGCAGTTTGTCTTTTATCTAATAGCACAGTCTGATCTTTTAATGAAAGAGTGAGTAGAAAAATTAAGGTATAAAAAAACCCTGGTTTTAAGGTTTAGGTAAGTAGGCAAGACTAACAGATTTGTTCAATATTCATGCCCCCTAGGAGACCATTACCTTGAAATCATTACCCTTATTTATTCTCTATTCTCATGGATCCTGTAAACTTTTAATGAAATAATACATAAAAGTGAGTTCCATTCAGCTACAAATGCTCATTAATTGTTTGCTAATGTAACGTGCGGTTTTTTTTCTATTTGCTCTCCTGGTATTATTATAATGAAGAACAATTGCTTTATAAAGAAAGTTGTGGAAATACCGTAAATCATGACTCCTTTTTCATTCTGTTAACTTGCCCTGCAGTGAACTTTTTTTGTTAATTAACTTTCTACTCTTTGTCATTCCAATAAAATGGAGTAGACGCTATTACTTATTGTTGCATAAAGAGCTGTGAAAGCTAAAACACACACACATATACTACAAAAAAAACAAACAAACAAACAAACAAACAAAAATAATCTGATGACATGAAGGAAAAAAACACAGACTTTAAGAAGAATTAAACTAAACCAAAAAGCCTAAATTCCTTTGAAAACTTAGTTAAAGCTAAGTGAGTGGATAATAACAAAAGTGAGGAGACAAAAAAAAAAAAAAAAAAAAAAAAAAAAAAAAGCAGAGCAGATATTATTATAAATGAATTCTCAACTAACTCAATCTGAAATTGGTAATATTTATACTTATAAAAGGTATAAAAGCTATAAAAGGTATAACAGGCAAGTAAACAGCGCTGGAACAATCAGGAAAGGTAACAAACAATCCTTTAAGTTCCATGACTTAACAGTATCCATTTTCCATTCCTTTTCTTGATTACAAACAAGTCTCCATTTTCCATTCCTTTTGAACCATATGTCTCACTTTAAGCTGTCAAGCAACTCGGTCTTCAGGCCTTATGTATCCCGTTCTTCCCAGATTGAAGAAAAACATATCCATCTCCTTCTCAAGGCCAAGGAAAGGAATGGAAAATGGAGACTGTTAAGTCATGGAACTTAAAGGATTGTTTGTTACCTTTCCTGATTGTACAAATATATAGGCATACTTGCGTTTAGTATGTAAAGCAGTGTTCTTTATATTTAGAATGTTTGATATTCGTGTGTGCGTGTTGGTGGAGCGTAGACTCCCCACACACCCAGCGCTGTTTACTTGCCTTTTACACTTTTTATGAATATTACTTTTATGAATGTTACTAAATTCATATTGAGTTGAGACTTCATTTACAACATAGACCCTTCAGTACTTATCTAATTGCTAGATATCTTGCCTTAATATTATGAAAGTACAGCTCATTTGTGGAGGAATGGTTAAGTGAAATAGGACATGTGGATGTTGGGCAGTTAGGAGGCAATGGGCTAGTGAAGTACCGTGCTCAACTCACATGAGTCTGGCACGTACGCAGCTGGCTGAGAGCCAATCAGGCTCAAGGACACGATGCCCTTGAGTGATAGGGAAAGTCCCTAAGGCGGGACGGTGGCTAAAAGAAGGAGGAACTACCTGAAAAGAGCGGGAAATGTTAGCCAATCCTGAGCTTAGTTTTTGCAATATGTATGAGTTGATTATGTTCAAACTAGATAAAAGGCGACTGAGCTATCCATTAAAGTTGAAGTTCACTGTTCACTCATATTGAGCGTCTGTGTCTTCCTTCCATCGACAACACTCATTAACTCATGATTCAAAAGAGCATAGCTTTATCATGCTAACTTGCAAACTAAAGATGTATTTAAAATTTTGCAGAAAACTCACTTTTCATCTCCAGAGATACACCAATATTGCAAATGGCTGAATAAGCTCTATAATCACACTAGTTAATTCCATTCAGGATAGGGAAAATATTTTTATAGCACTTTGGTGGTGCATTTTTGATGAAATCCCATCACTGACAAGTTAGGAATTATAGTGCATATGAGTAAAACAAATATTCACAGCTATCAAATTTATTACAGTTGCCACACTGGCACCAGAGACATGCACACAGTAAAGGCATTTGAAAAGCTGTCCTGGATCAGTTCAAAGAATTTTGAGCTTCTTTGCTTTACTCAATCAAGCAATTCAGGAACTTTAGAGCGGGAAAGGACAGCATCTTTTTAAGAATTTATTTCAAGTACAGAACATCAGCAAAATGGAAAAAGCAGAGCAAGTCTACAAGAAAACTCAATATGACCAATCTCACTAAAAAATGCAAAGAATTTTGATGAAAATAAGTTTGGATATTTTCACACAACAATATTTACTCTGAAAATTAACCTCAAAAGTAATTAGTATGTTTTCATATTAATCAATTAATATTTAATAGGAGTCACAGTACTTTTGTCATTAAAGAAAAATGAGACAATTCCAAGCCATATGTGTTTATTAACGGAATTTATTAAATAGGTGTCATTTTTGCAGTCTTTTTTCTATCAGGAACCATTATCCAAATTCTTGGGGAATAGTCAAAGTTCAATAGTGTGATTTTGGGGGAAAATCACCGATGTTTAAATTCACAAAACATTATCTCTGAAAAACAAAGAACCATTCAGAGGAAGTATTGATGCAGATGTTACAAAGGAGAATGAGTAAGTCACTTGTAGATACAACAGCTTTTGAATAATATTATTTCTAATCATTGATAAGAAGAAAGGGAAGGGAAGTGGAAAGAAATAAATTTTGAAACTAATAGTTATGGATCTCTAATTAATGATGTATTAAGTGAGGAAAACAAACAACTAAACAAACAAACAAAAAAGTTGTAAAGGAAGGGTTCAACAAGGCAGGGAAAGGAAGGGTTCAATAAGGCAGGGAAATCCCTTGGTGGGTCCAAATGAAGTTTTGTGCATAGGCCTTGCTGCTTTAATAGTAATATGGATAGGAATATTGTCATACTAGATAAAGCATGAGTAATAATAATAATAATAATTCCACATAATGAATGTGCTTGACAAGTGTTTTTTGAATTTTCTTCAGTTTTGTGCTTTTTGTACAGCACCTGTTCTCTAATATAGGTCTGCTCTGAAAAATAATCCTCCTCTTTCTATACTAGATCTTAAGCCTATATTTTATATCACTCTTCCCTTTGCCAGAAGTTAATGAAATATGAATGGTATTCACCCTCACGATCACTGGGTAAGGAACATCTTTGGCTGGCCTCTCTCAAAGTCAGTGTGTCACACAACTGTGTCTTCTGCAACCTGACTTCTTCAGTATTCCTTCAGAACATTTAGAAATCCCAGTTTGGAACTACAGGAATTGCAGGTCTAAACACCTCCAGATTAGAAGACATTTCAGTAGGAACATAGTTGAGTTCTACTGTCAGAGCTGGGGCCAGTCGCTAAACTCTGGTGTCAGATTCCCAAATACATTTTAAAAATGTTTTTCAGTGCTTTGTCTTTTATGTTTAGCTGGAAGTTTAGTATGTTTTTGTTTTTTATGGACAGGTCTATGGATTATTTTTTTCAGTAACTTACAGAACTTTTATTTTATATTTATTATAGTACTTGTAATTGTGCAATGGTGACCATTGTGCAGGTCACCATGAACACTGGCAGAGGTAAAAATGTTTTTATTCACAGAATCACAGAATTGTAGGGGTTGAAAGTGACTTCAAGAAATCATCAGGTCCAACCCCCTGCCAAAGCAGGTTCCATAAAGCAGGCTGTCCAGGGGGGTGTCCAGATGGGCCTTGAATATCTCCAGAGAAGGAGACTCCACAACCTCCCCAGGCAGCCTGTCCCAGTGCTCCATCACCTTCACTGTGAAGAATTTTCTTTGCATGTTGGTGCAGAACTTTCTGTGATCCATCTTTTGGCCATTGCCTCTTGTCCTGCCCCCACAAACCACTGGAAAGAGGTTGGCCAAATCCTTATGTCTCCCACAGAAATTATTCTTTGCATGCTATTCACAACTATATTTTAATTGCTTGTATCATTTATATTGCTTATGAAAGCTGCTACTCTGACTCTACCTAGAGCCTTTACAAAGCAAGGATAGAGAAGAGATGGTAGTAGTACAGGTTTCTAAAATTGCAACACATCCCAGTTTCACCTATAGGACCACCCTCTCAAGAAATAAATGGATAACTATTTCTATGGTTATTAACAGCCTGATATGTTCAATGAGATTTACTAACAAAGATACTAAATATGGTTATTTTTTTCCCTTTTTTTCAGAGGATTTTTTTCACAAGGCCGAATACCAATTCTTAGAAATCTTGGGTTCCAAAAATGATTAGATAAAGAATGGAGCTACATACATTATTACTGCTTCTGACATAAAGAGGGGGAAAAAACAAGCAAACAAACAAACAAAAACTACTTTCATTAAGTGTACCAGGTTCATAAAACCTATAGTATCTTCAAATGGCAAAGAATGCTTATCATTGGTCTGTGTAGGTTTGTGATGAATTAGTGACCTGTGAAATACACTACCCTATTTTAAAAATAACAAGTATGAGAATATGCAGCAGCCTCCAATTTATTTCTTAAAAACACTTTTTTACTTTGAAATTAATGGAAGATTTACTTGGTGAAGACTGAGTAAATATGGAGGGCTTTAGTTTATTGTTCATTAGGAGTACGCTTTCATTGTTTAGAAAGCGTTATTTCATTTAAACTGTAAGGTAAATGAAATGTTACTTTTGCTATAAGAATTGCTTTTTGAAATGTATTATTAAATATGAAAAGAAAGAGCCAAGGTGTAATTTTCTCTTCCATAATATGACTGAAGATCCCAGAAATAATACCTATAAAAGCGCTTACATGGGAAGATGAATTAGTTATTGTTCAGTCAGGCTCAGGTGGTAAGGCTGAAATTTCTGTAAAGAGCAGCATCAAAGAAAGATTGGGGAACATTTCAAAACTGACAGCATGAAGGAGCAGCTGAGGCCCAATTAAAATAAAAGGTAAGTAGGAAAAAGAACATGAAGTTTGGGAAAGTGAAAAGAAGAGGATACGATAAATTGATGTGCAGACTGAAACTAAGACAGAAACTTCAAAATTATTAACCAAACCCTCAGATTTTAGGAAAACATTTGTTCAAATTATTAGCACAGAAGAATCAGTTTTCATCAATGCAGCTACCACATGAAGTCCTTCCTACCTAAACATCATTTAACATGAATAAAAGTCCTTTTCCACTAACAAGATAAGAAAGACCAAACTACTCTGTTCCAAGGAGAAGCAAGGTTCTGAAGCTGTTTCCAGCACAGAACTGAGATAAAAGAACTTGCTAAACAGAAACAAATCAAGTCTACTATGGAATCTTTTTGCTGTTGTGATATTGTATAAACAGGGAAAAGTGAAAGACTTCAATAAAATAATTGTTAGCAGTATACACAATACAATGAATTAATCCCATACCTCAAGCTTCCTTTAATAGCCCGAGAAGAATAAAACGGCATTTTCATTCTTAACACATAATTTGTCTGAGTTGAGGTTGTTTTGCTTAGTGTTTCAATTTCCACCAATGCATGGATAGCTGCCACAGGTCAGAATGCTTACTGGTTTGCCCAGCAATTTTAAATTGTTGAAAATGCAGTTGAGATTTTCTGCTCACATATATGATTTTAAAATAACATCACTCAACATCGAGCATCAAGCATCACTCAACATCGAACATTCACTCACGTGATGTTATTAAATACTGATAAATAATGCATAGCCTGCTTCCTGGAGTCACCTGGGAGTTTTTATAAAGAATAGCTTCCAGGAATCTGAAATACTTACTGTGTTTTCTTCCTGACATGCAAATTGTTGTGGCTTTGGCCAGAGTGATGATGCAAGTCAAAAGTTTATTGGAAGGTCTTCCTTAAGTCCATTCTATCCAGATACAGTTGTACAGGCCCTACTCTAGCAGAGCAGTAGACTCAGTAGTGCAGATCTTCCTAGGCCTTTAAGCTTCTTAGTCCAACCTTTCATTAAAACAAGGATTGCAATTCAAGAAAAGCCAATACAAGGATTTTATTAAAATCAGAATGTATTAGGAATCAAAAGACACAAAAATATATCTCAATTAACATTTGTCTATTCCATAGTTACAGATTAGTAGAGAGTTCTTTAATTAAATCAAAGTTCCTTATAGTTATTTCCTCTTCTACTGTGGAAATAATGAAAGATAGAGGAAATATGTTTTAAAATCTAATGTTCCATTTAAGCAGTCACATTCTAAGTTCTTCCTCTGAGATCCTCAAACCAAACTACTTGAAATGGCTTCAATGCAAGATTCCCTGCCACTAGGTATATTCAGAATGTTAAACTTAATTTTCAGAACTTGAAGGTCTGGTTGATGTTGGAAGCCTCTTAAACCTAAAAGCTTGCTAAAAAAAAAAAAAAAAAAAAAAAAAAAAAAAAAGACCTACTCAGTTAGGTGAAACTCCCAATGTGTGTATATATACATATACATATACACACATATATGATATGTGTATGTGTATACATATATGATCTATGTATATATATATATGATCTAAAAAGCACAAAGAAATATTGTATAACAAGGTAGAATATCATTTATTATCATTTATTCCAGCATTATTATAGAAACTTTTCCTGAAAGTAGAGTTAAATTAGGGAGTTGAAAGATGACAATCAATTAAAGCTAATTCATGTAGTACCAGAAAGGCACTGAATATTATTGTGGTTTTGTTTTTGTTTTATTGATTTGTTTTGTTTTATTTTTTCTTTTAAAAAATAACCCTACACAAATGGTATGAATGAGACCACACTATCTTTAAACAGACTGCCTGAGCTTCAGGCAGTGTTTCAACAACTTTTTGCTTCTCCAGAAGAAATTACGTTAAAGCAACACTTCATAGCAATTTCTACTTTTTCACAATGGAGTCACATTCAGCACAAAACTAAAGTGAAGGGACTTTAGTACAGCAGTATTACTTCCGGAACTCGATTTGTAGGCCATACAAGAACTGATTTTAAAATGTGATTTCTATTAAGAATAATTTTCTGTCATTTTCTTATAGCTTTCTATATCATTTTTTTAAATAAATTCGCACTTACCTCAGACTTATTTAAACCTATACTACTAAAGCAAAAAGCTTTTTTATAAAAGAACCCTTATGTGTTCTGAACATGAGAATCCAAAGCCTTTGGACTATTGGAAAAAATTTTTGGCCCATATTCACAATATACGTACACAATCAGGACTTCAGGCCATTCCTTTCCTCTGAACTCTGTACCAAAGTATGAAATGAAAGCAAGTGAGAGCAAAGAAGTACTGTAAAAAGAAAAGGCAACATGAAAGAGCAGACAGTGGAAAATAATTCTCCTTATTTGAAATCTGTGTGTAAATGCTGGGTTTCATAAGAGATCAGTCTTCTGTTTTATTCTACTCATTTTAAACGACATCTTGCAAGTCATGCTTTTTTACTTCTATTTTTCACAATGTGAAACACATCCATAAAATCTGGCAAAGACTTCTATAAAACAGGCAACAAAACTTCAGCTTCAGGTCTTCAAGAAGATTGAAACACATCTAAGTTCTTAAAATAGCAATGAAAGGTATAGAGTTTTAACAATTTCTTTTATTCTTCTTGCAGGTAAGAATATAGAAAGATTTATAAAATTATTCAAATTAATTAAGGTCCTCAGCATTGAGATTTTGGTCATTGCCTATCTCGAGTAACTGCTAGATGCTTGACATAACTTTATAATAGTTTTGCTTACTGAAATACATTTTCTCTAACAGAACAAAGAAGTAATAATAAAATTGAAAACAAAGGGTACACTACCCAGTGCATTAGCATCCAGGAACTTACTGATATTTAAAACAGGATCATAGTGATAATTCAGCTTGGAAGGGCCCCCTGGAAGTCTCAAGTCCAACTTCCTGCTCAGAGCATGGTCAGCTGTAAGATTAGACTGGCTTGTTCAAGGCTCTCCAGACTGATCCTGAAAATATCCAAGGGTGAAGAGAATACAGTGTTTCTGGGCAGCTTTTTCCAATGTTTCATTCTTTTCATTTTGAAGAAGTTTTCCCTTACATTCAGTCCCTGTTAATGCAATGTATGCACTAAAATTTCATCTGCCCACAATCTGCTGTCTCTCATTCCCCACCAAACTGTTCAATTTGCTATCTACTAAGATTCACAGGCCCTTTTCAGCTGATTTTCAGACAGCCAGTCAGCCATCAGCATGTATTGCTGAAAGGGATTATGTCTTCCCAGATACACAACTTTACATTTGTCCTCGATGAATTTCTTCAGGTTTCTAATAGCTCTCTATTCTAGCCTGTCTAGCTCCCTCTGGATAGCAGCCCTGCCCTCTAGAATGTAGAATACAATCACTGAGAACAAGCACAGAAGGCATATACTCCATATTTATCATTCAAGTGCTACACAAAACATGTGACAGTCCTCTCCAGTAGAGACAAAAAAGATGGATGACATATGGTGCTGACAATCCATTTGTTCTGTGGAATGCTCCTTCCTGGATCACAAAGAGACAAACATTGCTCCATTTTTCTTTCACTTCATTAGAAGAGGATTTGCAAAACTTTTGCCTCCAGCCTTTCTATTTGTAGAGTCAGATAATGTTCTAGAAGTCCACATGGCATGTTCAGTAACTACCTGGAGAATTGTGACAATCCCTTATTGAATACAACATCAAAGACAGCCCCTAAAATATTGTAATGCTTTCATCCAAAAGAGATATCTTATACAACATTAAGTTCTCCTCCTCTCCAATAGTCACATTATACAACAAAAAGTCATGAGTTAAAGAGAAAACCTAACAGTAAAAATCTTGCTTTACCTTGACTATTTTTTGCATTGGAAAAAAAAAAATGATTTTTTTTTTTTTTTATAAATGAATCAGAATTTTAAAGAAATGCCTATAAACACATTGGTTCACATAGTCTGCTGGTCATGCACAAACCTACAATAACAAGTTGGTATCAGTGACTTGTATGATGTTGACTGTAATGAAGTCTTAAAAAGAAATAAAAATATGCCCTTCCCTCTTTTTTTTTTAATTCAAATTTTAATTTTTAAACTAAAAATAGTTATATAACTATTATCTAATAGTTATATTAGATAGGGCTATTTTGTCATATAAAGCAGAGACTGGAAAAATCCATTGATGGTGTTCATTTCATTGGATTCGCTGCCATCCCAGATGGATGGAAACGCTCATGACAAAACAAAAAACCTACCATTAATAAAGAAGAGAAATCTAAAGTAAGGGAATAGTGCAGCAGAGGCTGTCTTGATGGTATGACAAATTGAGAAGATTGATTTAAGAAAGAGTATACATCAGTGTGTAAAATAAATGAAGGACAGAATTTCATCCCAAGTCTTTTTGAAACATAAGCCTTTAATTCAGTTCTTCATTGGTGCATAATTTCAGCACACGCAATTGCATAATTTTCACAATTATAGTAGTGCTCACATCAGCTGGTGGCTGCCAAGGGATAATCAATAGTCAAAACACAGGGGTGGGTGCACCCATGTCCATAGGTACTCCATCTTTCCAGAGTAGAACAGGGTCAGAAGCTCAAGTAATTAGTCATTCTGCTGCCACAAGCTCTATTAAGCTCTATTTAATACCTGAAGGCAGTGAAATGTAAACAGGGGTTATACAAGAATCATGGATCACAGCACAGCTCTCTTGGGGATAAAGGAAAGTCAATCTTATATTTCTCTGAAACCTGATTACTGTACTACTTAACAGTAGGTTCAGATAAGCACTTTTTCTTGTATCCTGTCTTCTTCCCTTAAAGAATCTTAACTGATTACCAAATGGCAGAAAAAGCAGTCTTTTTTAACAGCTTGTTACTTTTAAAATAAATTTCTTTTTACTGCATATATAAAATTACACCAAACATTTTTACACGTTTTTTGTAAGTCCTAGAGACTAATCTTTGTAAATTAAAAATAGAATCAGACAAGGGTTTTTTGTTTGTTTTGTTTGTTTGTTTTATTATTATTGTTAGTCCCACACACAACAATGAAATGTCAGAGATTTCTAATATAGTTTTGACTAGAAGGTGCAAGTAGTCACAGTACAAGATTTTATGCCTTTCATTATCCTCACCTGATGCTCACTCATTCAGGGCAATAGGAAGGTTCTCTCTTTCAAGATACCACAGCCGCTGTTGCTGGGAGTGATACTAAACTGTATCCCCATCTTCCATTGCCATCCTTGAGTTATCACTTACTCAAAAATCTAGTACTCCGATACCCATCCTTATCCTGACATCTGTAACTGCACTGCTGTTCACAGGTAAAGTCAGTATCTGAAACTAGTCCATTATAATGAGTAATCATAATGCTTTTCTTATGTTGCTTATGTATATGGAATTTATTGTTGTCTTTCTCTCCTCTTTTTTTCTTAGTAACCTGACAAAAAGAGGATAGAGAATAAGCTCAAAAGCTACAATTTGCTTAGGAGCTATCTCAGCTTTTTCCTCCAAACAGAAAAAATAGATTTAAGTTTAGTTAATTTAACTTTTCCATGAGAGTATTAGACTTTGAAGACATGATTTTTTATTTTATTCTTCTGGGAGAAGAGGCAAAAAAATGCGAAAAGAATCATTATCACTGACTTTCAATTTCTTCATAAAATTTCAGAATAATAGTCAGCAAGATATTATACCAATTTATTTCTCTTACTTTTTTCTTCAGTGGATTAAAAGAGGAGAACATGAGAAAAATAATATGATATCCTACTCTTCAGTACTCTTTCAAGATCATAAAGACAATTCCACAAGAATTATTAGGTAAGACAGAATACTAAACCAATCTAACCAAACCAGACAAACAAAATCCAAGGTTCTAATTTCATGTTTTGTCTTGGCTTCTGTTCATTTTTTATTGTATAGTCCTTGTTGTGTAGTCATGGCCCCATTATACAAGTGCATGTTTAGAAAAAAAAAAAAAAAAGAGAGAAAAAAAAACTTCTTTCTCTCATGGCCCATACTTTACTCTTAGTACTTGATCATGGGAAATCAAACCTTTTGGCATCATAATCATTATTCTGGTATTTGATGGTGGTGTCAGAAACAGTCACTTTGTGATTTTGACAGTATATTTGTCTATTTGAATTATCTAGATTTTACAAAACAAGGTCATACAGATGGCCTTTATTAGTTATCTTTAGCATTCAATATATAAAATTGTTATTTGTATTAACAAGGAGGGTGGAATAAGGTTCTGGAAATAGCATGAAGGACATGTAGACCAGTCTCTCAGGAAAGCAGATACCCAATCCCTACACTTAAGATCCTCAAAAAACATGTTAATTCCTGAATTTAATCATCTAATGTCAGCCTTCATACTACAAAATACCTAGTAATAATAATACATTATAGTTTATTATATACCCACTTAGAATTTAACAGCTTTACCTTCTGCAAACCTTTGTATTTAAGGATAGGTTATTACTAGCCAGATTAGTTTCTAGTGGAAAGCCTGGCTCTGTGCAGGGTTTTACCAAAACAAGTAACAGACTACGTGATGATGTCATGCCAAAATGAGCAGTAGGCATGCAAAGTGAAACCCTTTTGCCAAAATCACCACATCACAGGAAAAATGCTCCACAGAGAGAAGTTCACATGAAAAGTTTCCCTCAGTTCAGCCCACACATTGGTGACAACCATTTCATATTTCTTTACAACCACACATATCTCCTTACAGGCACATTTAAGCTCAAAAGTTCCAGGTAGTGTCAAGACTTAAGTTACATATGCACATCAGTACAATTTGCTGATTTTCTGCATAGATCTGTTTATTTTTACTGGGATACTACTCAAAAGAACTAGTGTTAAGACCAACCAGCTACCCTACTGGCCCTTTCTATGAAGCACATGGTGCCGTACAACATACCTGATCTCAGGTAAAAGCCAGTCATAGAAAATGTTTTACTCTTCTGTAAAGCATGGCTGCCAAGTTTAACCAGTTGTGTCAATATTTACAAGCATTGGTATAAGAATACGTATCTCCATATAAGCCATTAAACTTAAAGACTACACAATTTGTGAATAAATTCCTGGGTAAAGAATTTAATCTGTCTTTCAAGGTGGTATAATAACTTGCTGAAAGTACATTCAGACATAAAAGGCTGTCATAAGGGTTTGTCAAAAGTCAAGTGAAAAGAGTCAACGGCTAAGGAGAAATTATGTCTTTCTGGAATTCAGTACTAAGACTACTAAGACTAATAAACTGAATGAGCCCCAAGTTATGTTTATGTTTATGGTATGATTCAAGCCAATATACCTCTCCAAATAAAAATCCATCCCTGGTAAATGCATCCTAAGTACACAAAATATGCTTGTAAAAAGAAAACAAGAAAAACAAATAATTCTGTAACAGGGTATTTCATTTCTGACACTTATGTATTTATAACAGTGTTCCCTACTTCAGACTTTCATAAACTCCTATCCTGCTTTGTAGTAAGGAAGATTTTAGGATATTCCTACAGCTGTGGAAACACTTAAGATCAGTACACTGGAAATCTATGAAAGGATGTCATCCCAATCCACTTATGTTAGGTTTCCAAGAAATTATAGGATGCATTTTCATAGAGGTGCACATCACAGTGTTTAACACTAAAAAACATAACTGTCTCTTGACCACTGTGAGCCAGACAAACTCTCCTGCAGCAGCTAGTTGCTGCACATAACTGAAGTGCACTTAAAACCTCTAGAGCCATAAGGATGTTTGCAGTAACTGCTATCTTAGGTGCCTCCCTCCATACAACATATGGAGAACAAGGGCCCATGTCAAGCTCTGGATCCCATTACACACTAAGACATCTAAAAGTTAGATGTTGCAATCTTTATTCCACATTTAGATTTCACTGTTTTTCAGAAATGTCAGACTGACTTTTTACAAGCCCCAAGATTAAAAGTATTTTTGTTTACCTTAGAAGACAAATTTCTTCATTAAAGATCTCTATGTTTTGCTTCTGACAATACAGTATCATAGTAATACTGTAGTCTTGAGAATGCAGATCCCACCACCTACAGAACACCTGTGTATTACAGAAAAGCACCATGTAAGTTTATATTGCCTAAAGTTAAAAACTCAAGTCTCAGGAATGTTTCCTACGGGTTTCAAGTATAAGTCCCACTAGGAGATGCTTATGAAACATTGAGATAGCTCAGTACAAGACCAGAGAACTTCACAGCTCTGCAGATCTGTTCTGGGAAACATAATACATTCACCCAACTGACTGAGAGAACGTACTGATCCATAAAGCTCAAGTGACACATGACTGGTTCAACTCAATGGCTCAACTACTGAATTTGAATTAGTAGTAGAAGTATAAGAATTATTGTTCTAATGGAAGATACCATGGCACAGTTTAAGTTCAGGTCATCATTGTGTAAGAATCGGCTGTTCCAGGACATGGAAATACACATGCAGCAACATAGAGTGCTTAGAATTTCAGAAATAGGGCTTTAACTAACTAGATGTACAAAGCAACAAGAAGACATCCATTTCTGTTATGATGTAGCTGAAATTTAAACATAGGTGAAGACTGTGATAAAGACAAAAATGATAGTTTATGGAAGGTGTTTTCATAAGTATGAAAGAAGGTAAGGAATTTCAGAGCCTGAAGAAAGAGCATACTCCTGAGTGACTTGCCCAATATCACAGCTCTCAGCAGCTCTGAAAAGTGACCCCAAGTCCCCTCTTTGGTGCTTTAACAATATTTTTTCTCCTCAATACTGCTCCAGGCTGTCATTTTTTCTACCTGAGTTACCGCACGCTTTCAGAAAGGTATGTCTCAAAATATGTTTAGATTAGAATCACAGAATCATAGAATCATAGCTGGCATCAAGTAGTGTCTTATAAATACTGTATGTGTTCGTATATGAAAATAGAGAAAAGGGGAAAACATGTTGTAAATAAAGACGAATATTGCACTTTCCCTTCCCTCCCACACAGGCATTCTTTCATTTCCATATTGAACTGATGCACATATCCACAGGTCCATCAGTTCCTAAGTTCCAAAGACAGTTCATTATTCATCTTATTCACCTGACTGACCTCTTAAAAACTATGTAGTTAGTATTCCAGTATTAATTCTATTTCAAAGAGTTCTACCTCTATTTTCTTCTCCCTTGTGTCTACTTGTGCAGACCATTAATTAACAAATTACTATGGATAACAGGTTTATATTTAAGTATTCAGTGGTGCAGTTGTCTGAATCTATTTGCCAGTAAAGCCTACTTTTTCATTTACTGAGTATGCACAAATAGATCAGTACCGATTTTATTCTTTTTAATTTATTTTCATGTAGTCTAAAGAAGTATGAAACATCTGGTTAGACTGCAGGCAGATGGAATGCTGAGAAAGAGAATTCAAAATATGATATTTTTAAGCTTACTTAACCATATTTCAGGAAATTTGATTCTCTTCAAAGAACATGGATCATTTCCTTACCGGTGGTAAGGAAATCTCATGGTCCTTCTCCTACAACTGGACAGCATTTCAAACCATTCATTTAAATCCTAACATCAGGATATCATTCTGAAGATAGGGCTAGTGGATGCAGTATTAAGTTGGTAAGATATGTAAGCATTATCAGATAATATATATTTCTGACCACAATACATAAGGATACCAATTTCTGGCTCAGGAATTTCATTGAGTTTCATCCCTGTCAAGGCAGGTGAAGTATAACTGCGGATGCATCATTACAGCCTCCTGTGTTTTCCTTGGATGTCCATTACTACCTACAGTCAGAACCAGAAAATGTGGGCAAGAAAGTTTTGGCCTGACTCAGAATGCCTATTCTTATACTTTACTGAAATTTCCAGTTTCTCCGTTTTCTCCTTTATAGGCACTTTCATCAGGTCTGAGTTGCAAATTATTTGCCTATAGTTATTTATGCAGAATTTAACAATTAGAAACAGGAATGACAAACCAAATTTTGAAAAAGACTTTCTTATCGATCTAAGACTCTGATTCCACACTGTCTGATGCTGAAAATAATCAACAAACATCTTGTATTAAATAGAAAAAAGTTATCCTAAAATACTTACAAAATACTAGGTTTTGGAGTATTATTACCTATTGTAAGTTGTGAAGATTTTTGATTTTATCTTTGCATATTTTCTGCTACAAGGGCCACAACATATCTTTTTACATTTAAATGCATAATTTACAAGTAGTAAACATAGTTTAAAGTAAAACAGAAAATACTTTAGCAGAAGTAACACAGTCCGTGCCCGTGACATTCCACTGGAATGTCATTGACTTTAACACAATGAGCAGAATCAGGCCCTACATCTCAGAAGTAGGCTAGATATGTGAAAACTGTTTGTGTCTAAGTATACGTTATTTTAAGAAGTCCCTGAACAGCATTTTCCCTCAAAATATTCATTATTCAGAACTTAAAAGGAAGTGAAATACCGAAAGTTTCAGATTATTGATATCATTTCACTGAAAATGACAAAAGCAGCAAAGCTGAAAAGTAAGCTGGAACACTCAATGTGAATGCAAAATAAATAAATAAATAAATAAATATTAAAGCATGTTTGGAACTCTGTGAACAGTTCCAAAGCAGCGAAATCTTATATCAGTTAGAGGTTACAGAAGACACCAATTAGATATTCAAATCTCAGATTGGATATTGAAAAACAGAACAATTAATACTTCATTTTCTCTTTACTAAATACAGTCATGGTTTGCCAATCTTAATTTCAAGCCCAAATGATTTTAGAACCATAACAAGAGAGTCTGTAATGTGCTTGATTTGTTTATACATTAACAGTTAAATATTTTTATTATTTTCAACAAATTACTTAAAATTATTTTGCTGGTACTCTGGCAAGGGTGAAGAAATATTTAGAATAACAAACTGTTCGGGCAAAAAACAAATAGGGCCAATTCAATTTCTTCATACTATATGTAAAGAAATTGCTATGGATAAACTATGGGGGTTTTGGCTTTTGTTTGACAGTGGAAGCAATGGATTAGCAACACATGATATTAAAAATAGTCAAAACACAGTGATCAGTGATCTAGAGTGTAGAAAATCTCTTTGTTATTTTACTGCTTAAAACAGATTTTATCCAGATGCTGGGTTGCAACTAGAGCCGCTTAGTGATACAGGGGTTCCTGAAGTAGATTTAAATCCTCTAGGTTCCCATACTGTGAAGTCTGCTGTGAAGTCCCAGTGCAGCTCGAGGTTGCATTGCAGAAATGTCTTACCCACATCTCCTTGGCTGTGAACAGAGTCACTGGAGTAAACAGTTAGGATGGGTGAGGAAAGATGGACAGCAAGATTCCCTCCAGACATTACCACAGTGATTACCAAGCAGAAGTGTTCATGAGACTCACAGCAAAAACAGCTTTGACCCTAATCAACATGCTAAGGTAAGTGTACCAAGGGACAAAGTGCTGTTGCTATCTTACATGATGTGGAAACAAAGTGATGTCCACACAGAAATATTTCCTTGGTCCTTGATTTACTGTGTTCGTTCTTTACAACCACATTTTCAAGCTTCTTATCCTGTAACAGTACGAAGATATTGCTTTTTGTTAGTAACTCTCAGTCATCTAAGGCATAGTCTGCTTTCAGAGGAATATATAATGTAGAATGGTGTTAAGGTGGTTGCCTTCTCCTGAGCACAAGGAAAAGATGTTCTCTATGAAAAAGTTAAAAGAAATTGTCCAGCTTTCTTTCTCTCAAAAATACAGTTTTCCTAAATCTGTCTGTCCAATAGCATTTTTCTAACCACTAAACAAGATACAAACACACACAACAGAACTGTTATTGACTTTTTTTTTTTTTTGCTTTTTCTCTCCCCTTAAAGACAAACATTGCTATATGTGAGATTTACTACAGTTAATATAAGTTAATTTTATCATTGCTTTCATCATAACTCCCTGAACACTATATTCTAGAGTATGTGAAGAAAATAGATGTAACTCTAGAACACAAAATAATATATATAGATTTTTTTAATCAAATCTTCATTCCACCTTTACTCATGTGAATCTTCCAGTGATGAGAAATTTTGCTTTACTAAGATCCATAAAAGCCAACAACAGGTTTTAGTATTTTGTCTTGGATGACAGAAATAATCTATAAGGGGCATCCTGTAATTCAAGTCCATCGACATAAATATGTTAAAAAAAAATAAAACATAACATACATAACAGATGCCATATTCTACATAAAAATAAGCCAAATCCTTCTGCATACTTAACAGGCAGATAGAAGACATGGTCCCTGATCCACATACCTTGCAATCAAACTAAAGACAACATAAATGAAGACACAAAAGCCTATGGGAGGAGATAAGTTGTTATTACAGAAATAGGAGCTTGCTATAAGAATATCTTTAAGCTGCTGATTTTTCTCCCGCAAACTATAGCTATGCAATGAACAACATTTTAACTGTTCTTTTACTTGTTCTCCTTATCATCCCCTTCATTTTCTGTTATTTTTGTTTGTTTGTTTTGTTTTGTTTTCATTTTGGTTAAATGTTTATGGACATTTGCTTGTTGATAGTAAGAAGGATTTGTGCTTTTGTGCCCACAGAAAATTTCAACAAAAATCCTCCTCTAAATATGAGCTTTTAACAAATTTTACTAATGACTCTTGTAATCAGCAAAATCTTGACTAATGTGACTGCAAGTAGCTCTATTTCCTGAAAAAAAAAAAAAAAAAAAAAAAAAAAAAAAAGAGCTGGGTCAAGTTGACATTTCATTTTCTATTCAGTCACTTTTTTTTTTTTTAACACCACCATCCAGATAGTGCCTGCTTATCATTCTGCTTCAGACACTGAAAATGATTAAGTACAAGCCTGCAAAAAGGGAAACCTTACAACTTGAAGAAGGGCTGTGTGCCCTAGACACTGTTTTTAATGAGCACTCATGACATAGAAGTTCTACAAGAAACATGATAAACATGTCACTAATAGAGGAAAAAGTCTTTATTTCTTTTGATTTTTTTTTCAAAAGATGAAAGTGATCTGACACTGTGTTTATATTTTAGGAATAATTTCTGTTAAAGAGACCAGGCATATTAGGGACTGATTTACAAAGAAGAGAATTAGAGCACACACACCACTTTGTGTGCTAAAATCCAGCACTTAGAAAACCTGACTTTTGCAAATCCATCACCTCTTTCCCTTTTAAAGTCCCCATATTACCAATGTTTCAGCAATAGAATAATACTTAGTAATTCCTCAGGCACAACAGAATGCACAGCATGGACTTTTCTAGACTCTGGACACACTTTGATGGTATGGTATCCTGGCTGAAATTGCAATCCCACATAAAGTACTTGAGAAAGACATGCTTCCTTTCACATCTAGAAATCTAATGGTGTGTCTTCACCTGTCATGCAGGCAACTGAAGTACTGACTTCTCTTTCTGCTTGATCTGTGGCAGAAGTCTGTATTTAAGTCTGTGCTTAATCATGAGTCTGTGTAGCACTCTGAGGAAAAGCTCTCTCGTGGTCTACCTGTGAAGCTGTTCCATTTTGTAAGAAATATTTAGCAACTCAGAGAGCGATAGAGAAAACAGAAGGATTCTGCAGACTGGTTGTTAGGGCATTCACCAGAGAGACCCAAGCCTGAATCCCAGTACTGATGAATATTTAAGAATCTTTTCTCTCTTGCTAAGGTTTTTCTACTTTGTATAAAATCCTTAAATATTCATTCATACAGGGATGGCTATCTAGGTATTCTGAACGCTTTTATCACCAACTGCCGAACTATTCTCTCTTTAAACCAGTAATAGCTGACTGCTTAACCAAAGCAAAATACCCCCAATAAGGAGGGCTGAACAACCCTGCTTCTAAAGTCCTCATGGCCCAAGAGCTAAAATGGTCTAAGAAAACATCTGTTTTATCTCTCTGTTAAATATTAGACAAAAATAATAATTATGGTATCCTACAACATAAATGAATGTTCTGGTTAGATATGAGAAACATATTTTATCCTTTTAATTTATTTGCAAGAATGGACTATCTTGATCTAAATGTTATTGACTCCAAGAAAGTATTTATGGCTACTATTATGGGGGAAATGACACTCATTTCACTTAACTTTATTCAAAGACTGGAGGCCCTATGTCACATCTTGTCTCAGCCTTTTATCACAGTTCCCCAAGACTATTCACGTACATCCTGATGATTATTCTGCCTGCTGGGAATGCAGTTTCCTAGGCAATAACACCTATTCATGCTTGACCAACTTGATAACCTTGTATGGTTCAGTGGGTGGCTTCAGATGAGGAGAGAGCATTTGATATTGTCTGCTGCAACTTCTGTAAGGCTTCTGACACCGTCTTCCATTGCACCCTCATAGAAAACCTGATAAAGTAAAAGATGGATGAGTAGACAGTGAGGTGGCCTGAAAATTGTCTAACACCTGGGTCCAGAAGGTGGTGATTCATGGTATAAAGTCTAGTTTGAGGTCAGTAACAAGCGTTGTACCCCAGGGGTCAAAACTAACTTCGATCCTATTCAACATCTTCATTGACGGTCTGGATTATGGGGCAGTGTGTAGAATCAGCAAGCTTGCTGATCATGGAAAACTGGGGGAGTGGCTGATAAGCCAAAGGGTCATGAAACCATCCAGAGGGACCTCAAAAGGCTGGAAAAATGGGCTGACAGGAACCTCACGAAGTTCAACACAGACTTGGAAGTGCAAAGTCCTGTACATGGGGAGGAACAACTCCAGGCACCAGTACTTGCTGGGGGCCAACAGACTAGACACAACTGAAAAGAGCCTGTTCCCATCTTCTTGGCACCTCCCCTCAGGTATTTATACACATTGATAAGAACCACTCTGCAATTTGGCAAAAAAGGACCTTGTCATCCTGATCGACACCAAGTTGAACATGAGCCAGCAATGGGCCTTTGACATAAGGAAGGCTAATGGTATCCTAGGCTGCATTAGCAGGAGTGTTAGCAGGAGGAGTAAGATCCTTACTCTCTACTGGTCACTGGTGAGGCCACACCTTGAATACTGTGTCCAGTTCTGGGTCACCCAGTATAAACTGACAGGGACATAGTGGGGAGAGACCACAGAATGAAGATCAAGATGATAAAGGGACTGGAACATCACTCCTATGAGAAAGGCTGGTAGAGCTGGGACTATTTAACCTGGAGAATAAACTCAGGGGGGGATCTCACAAATTCCTGAAGGAAGGCTATAAAGACTACAAAGCCAGGCTTTTTCCAGTGGTGCCCAATGACACGACAGGAGGCAATGGGCACAAACTGAAACAAAAGAGGTTCTATCTGAACATCAGGAAATACATTACTGCGAGGGTGACTGAGCACTGGCACAGGTTGTCCAATGAAGTCATGGAGCCTCTCCTTGGAGATCTTCAAAAAGCCATCTGGACATGGTCCTGCACACATATTACCTACATTCTGCCAGAACAAGAAATCTCGCAGGGATTCAAAGTCCTTCATGCTATTTTTATGTTTATGAGATTCCATTGTATTTACAGATCTGGGAGCCAAAATTAAAATGGCACAGTAAAGTCTATTTTGCTGGCAGAGAAGTCATTATTGTCGTGAGGGAAAGCAATGTCTGGTGAGTATCTAGTTCAGTGTCAATGACCACAGACTGTCATTCTCTGATCCAAGAGTATCTGAAATAAAATTCCACTTTAGAATGTATGAAATGTATGAATTCCTTTCCTCATTGGAAGCTTGTTTCTCCCTCAGATTCAGAAATAGCAACAAATTGCTATGTCTACCTTTACTGTTAAAAGAATTAGAAGTGTTAAAAGAATTAGTGTGTAAACCTAAATGTAGGTGTCTGCTTGGATTGACTGTAACTGAAACACCTAGGAGAGCACTTCTATTTCCCTCAGCAAATCATGTATTCGCCAAGCTGGTCTCACACTGTGAGTTGCAGAGGACTGGTCTTTCTCCACTCTGAACTGCAGAGGGAGGGACTTAAACAGATTCAAGCAAGAAATAATTAACATGATGGGTGAAGCATACACACCTGGGAAAAAAAAAAAAAAAAAAAAAAAAAAAAAAAGGTTCTTAAAAATGAAAGATATGGGAAAATAAGAAATATGCTGGAGTTGCTGAAATGTGCTCACCAGAAGAGATACAGAGCCAAATTTATGTTGACTCTAAAGATTTAAGTAATCAGTCTTTATCTGCATGAAGTAATGTCCTTATTCCATCAGCCTTAATGAAATGAGTATGACATCTTGGATGGTGAGGTCATAGGCAGGCTGGAAGCAAGCACACTTCACTGTCAAAACTTCAAAATCATTATTCCACCATCTACATTAATTTCATGTTCTATTTTGTGTATATGCACTGCTGAAGAGGTTGCAGGTATATTCTCTCATCTAATCCCTCTGCATTCAGGTATCTGTGTCTTAAGTCATACAAGGGATTGTAAGGCCATGGTTAACCTGCTGCTTTTGAAGCTAGGCTTGGTTTGAGGTCTCAGTTCCAGGGACTGGATGCCTTTCTGAATGACTGGATGCATTCCCATTCCATATAGGAAGGGTTCAAATCTGAGCTAGTGCAAATCCTGCTGGTGTTTCCTGGACTGGAGAGTTGATCTGCTCTGAGAACAGAGACAGAGTTTAAGGCAGTAACTGTAGTGTGGTGGGACTGTTAGGCAGACTGGGCTTAGGGCACACCCCAGTCCCGTGTATATAGGACACCTGTACAGTCTAAATTGGTTTGCAGCAAGGGAATTCATATTCCAGTGACCCTAAATAATAGCAAGGAAGAACAATATATAAAACAGAGAAACTAAAGCAGACTCCTTCCCAGCGTAGGATAGAGAAGCAAAAAGAGAATTACTTGCAATGAACTTTCATATGTCAGATTTGCAGGTTTTAAATCATGAAAGAAAAAGAAGAGTTTTTAAAAGTTCCTAAATCTTCTTTGATGTTCATCAGAGAATATTTTTACTAAGACAGTTTTTGTATATGCAGCTGTAGGTTTGCTTTCTAAGTGTAATCTCCCTGAATAGAATCATTTGGGTTGGAAAAGAACTTCAGGACAATTAATTCCAAATTTCAACCTGACCTACTGAGTCCCGCCACTAAACCAAGTCCCTTAGTGACACATCCACACATTTCTCAAATACCTCCAGGGATGGGGACTCCACCACTTCCCTGGGTGAGGATTAAGCAGTCCAATGCTTAATCATTCTCTCCATGAAGAAATTCTTGCTAATGTCCAATCTAAACCTCCTCTGGCACAACTTGATACTTTTTGATGAAGTTTCTATGGCAAGAGGTGGTCAGAAAGAGCACTGACATATTTAATGTGACAGCACTAGTGAGATCCTCTCCTGCACAGAGAAGCTGTTGCCATTTAGATGTTTTCACATCACTCATGCTCATCCAGCCCATATTCAGGCAAGATAAGTTTGGTCTCAGTTCTCTGTTGCATGTCATTCAGCATGCTACAATATTTCTCTACGTTTTCCTATCTTGGTAGTAATTTTGAGTAATCATTACTTCAAGCCTACAAATACACTCTATTTGGTATTTACTTTTCAGTGCTGCAGTGAATACCAGACAAATCATGGAAATGTTGAAGACTGTCAAGGACTGGGAAATAAAATAATGGCAGCAAAGCTACTTTTATGGGAACACTAAGGTGTTGCTGTATAGGCAGCAAGACACAGGCAAAAGCTGTAGCCATCTTGGAACATCCATAAGAAAATAGATGAGTACAATCTGGGATTGTTTTTTATTAATTTTATTATTCATTTTATGTAAAATCACCTGCCAGCCAAAGGCATGTTTGCATGTCTTCATGCTTCCATTTACAATTCATTGCTCATTATTGTACATTTCCTCATTTAGGAGGGAATTTACCCCACATTGTTAAATTGGCAGTAAGCCACAAAAAAAACAGTTTATGTCCCATAGCAAAATGAATAAATAAATAAAATCCCTTTCTAATTTGTGTCACTTGTAATCAAAAGACCAAATCAGAGAAATTTATTAAGGCAAACACTATATGTGGATGAAATTAATACTACATTCATTGGCCTTGTCTAAGAAATTCAGTCATGGAAGATGTGCCTACATTTGCAAAAGCAATTGTAATAAATGATTTAAGTTTTAATGCACCTGATCCGGGGGAAAATTAGTTTATCCATAATAGAAAAAAATAAAATAAAATAAAAGTTTCATTATAATTCTATGCAAAGCAAAGAATGAATACTCCTGAAACTGAAGTAATTATGAATCATTTGAAGATATGTTTAAATGAACTGTAATGGAATTTCTGTAAGAAAGGAAAGAAATTGACTGAGACTTCAATTCATCAGTGGACTGCATCTAAGATTTATGCATTAGGAATAAATACATTTATCTGAAACAGGATTGTTTTTCTCCTGAAATAGATAAGAACCTTTAAAAGCTTTTCAAAAAAAAAAAAAAAAAAAAAAAAAAAAAACTAACAGTAGGGATTCTATCCCTGTCTGTTGCTTATTACCATCATGAAACTAAAAGTATAATGGACTCACTCAGGGATTAGGAGTCCATTGTCCCAAACACTGCACAAGTGTTTCATCCAGACACTCTGACACATACATAGTTCAGCACCTCAGATCATATAACACTGAATTTATCAAAGCTCTGGATCCTGGCTTAATTTTGAATGTGCATGCCTGTACACTCCCAATTCAGCATAGCAGAAGCCTAATTCCACTATGTCTAGTTCCATTTCTGTCTAATTCCATTTTGTTTCCTACATTTTCACAGAAAGTATACATAACTATGCCTTACAAAAAGAAATTCTTCCCTTCAGGTTCAAAGATATATATTTATATATACTTTTTTAAAACAGATGTAACCATTTAAGAGCTCAAACAATCTGCACTAAAGCATATCAGATCACTTAGAAATTAAAGTATATTCACTTTTCTTTCTGTCATAGTTATGCTATAACTACATAACTCCAAATAGCAATATAGTTAGTGCATGATAATTATCATGATTACAATTAGTAGGACCCAAAGAGACACATCTATCTTCTCAAATATTTCATGTTTAGTGCCTCTCCAAAAAGTGCCTAAAATGACACTGTACACTTTCATCTAATTCCTAAAACAATATTTTCAGCTCCTTCTGAAATATATATTTTATATTATTTAACATCTCAAACAATTTACTTTCTCATTTGTAGAATATAGTCATAGATTTAAAATAAAGCACAATTCTAGAAATCTTCACATCAATTAAATTTAACAAATATAAATCCAATTATTACTCACTTCAATCTAATAAAAGTGGCATTCTATTTGATAGAAACAGCAACAAATAATTTCAATGAAGGTCCTAAAATTTTCCCAGAAACTCTACCCTTTTGTGGTCTTTTGCAATCTGCCATTAAAGTAACCCTTTTCAAATAAAATAAGAATGATGTCCAGAGACAACAGACCCATATGGAGATGGCTCAACCCTCCTTTCCCATACTTTAAGAGCAATCCAACTCCAACTGCTCCATTCATTTCATCTGTGCCACAATGCACTGGAGTTATGAAAAGAAAATCACTTCCACGTTTGAAACCTTATCCACTAAAATTATTGACCAAAAGTCTCAGCTACTCCAGTATTTCAAATATTTTACTTCTTTGACTCAGATGTCACTTTATACTACATCAAGAATTCTTTGTTCTCTTTTAGACAGGACAGCTAATTCTAGGATATGAAGTCCTTTAAAGCTGAACAGTCTTTTACAAAAACACCATCTATCATCCAGCCAATAACCTGTATATAAGCCAATATCCTATCTTTCTGAAATTTCCACACACACCCCCCCCCCCCCAGTTTGTAATTTTATTTCCTTCAAAGACTGCTTGTTCACATAAAAGAGAATTGACAGAGCAATGGATATTCTACCTGTAGAAGGAAACTATTCTCCTTAATTACTCAATAGACCAAATAAAAAATTAGCTTTTCTAGTGACTAATCCAAAGAAGGGGGAGGAGACATAGCTACATGCAAACAAATAAATTCTAGCATGAAAGCAGAGACAGATAAGAAACAACTATATGCAACTTATTGCAAATAGAAGTGACACTAAAAAAAAAAAAAAAAATTACATGAGCATATTTATCCCACTAGGAAAAAAAATACCACAACAATTACCATAAAAACTGAAGGGTACATATATAGAAACATTTCAGGCTATACTAAGGGAAGCTTAGAGTTTGTCTCTGTAGCTGATGCATTGAAGCAATGAAGCTTCGCAAAATATATTTCCTAGTGTGAAGGAACTAGTTTACAGTTTGGAGAGGCTTCTGTCTCCTGCAGCATATTTGTCATTTTCTTCACTCCTTCTTCATGGCTCACTTCTACTCTATCCATCCTCCAATATGGCTGATGGATCATCACAGTTCTTGTTGCTGTTCCTTATCAACTGTTAGTTAAATGTCACTGGGTCCTCACTGATTTATAGATACTTTAAATTATTGAAGCATTCTTTTACTTGCTTCTTATTAAGTCTGTTTCCTCATATTCCCAGACCCTTATTCACATTTATCTCACTTAGCTGACTCCTGTCTTCTTCTTTTCTCTCTTTGTGTCGAAGACTGAAACAAAGTAGATGCTGAGAATCTCATCTATCTTCATGCAATCTATTATTTAGATTCTTCATTTTAAAGAGAGTGGATAAGTCAGGACATCTTTAATTGGATTAAACTTTCCCTGCTAGGTTGCTTGGTTGTCCATTATAGGTCAAGAGCAACTTTATGCTGACCTCTGAATAATGAGTGAGTCAGTGATTTCAGGTGTTCACAAAAAGATGACAGAGGAATAACTTTTATTATTATGTCACCAATTCGGATTTTACTCAGCTCAGTATGGTTCAAAAGCATTCTTCTGGGTCAAACCTCTCACAGAAGTTAAATTTCTGACCATACCAAGATCAGCGTAATAAAAACCTGCAACACAAATGGAGCTAATAACGTTTTCAAGATGGGAGCCTCTTGCTAAACAGAAAAGGAAATTAAACAAAGTTGCAAAACACAATGAGGGGTATTCATCCAGCTATGAGTGGTTGAACTGACATTTTTCAAGTTGTAGTTACTTTTCAAAAGATAAATATTTTTATTTACAACTGCTGAAAATCTGGAATCTGACCTAACCCATTTGTACTGAATTTTGTTGAAAGTATAAATAGTTCTGCTTGCAACACGATACAAAACCACTGAAACCTTCAATGAATGTGAAAGTCCTTTGCATACACAGAAGAACTCTACACAGACCATCAGATACGTCAGGTACTTGTACATAGACAGATGCTGTGAGACAGGAGTGATCCTGTCTAATATAAGTAAAGCATTTTGCAGAAAAAATATTACTGAGCTTTCACATGGGCAGAATCCAGAAACCTGTTCTCAAATCTGTTTTTATGTATGCATCTATTTCTATGATAATGTTTTTCTGAAAACAGGCTGTTCTCCTGAATTTTCAGCTAAATACTGCCAAAATTATAGCACTGAAATTTAAATAAATTTAATCCATAACCATTACATTAAATATCTTTGTATCCTATATACACAGCAACAGTACTCTCTTACTGTTATACTCTGCAGAATAGAAGTAGACTTAACCATACTTTTGATTAAAAATACAAAACCATTTATCAAATTGATTTCTTAATCACAAACAACAAAAAAAAAAGATGAATTTTCTGAGATGGATTAATCTTCTCATGATCACCATGAGTAACAACACAGCACTTTCTTGGAAAACAGTTAAACAAAGTACTTATTTTGCAATACTAACATTTTTCTCAGCTCTCCCACTATCATGTAGATACATGATGCTGCAAGTGCATTCCATAACAGATAAACATAGAATAAGAAACAAATTTCATTTACTGAGAATGCACTGACTTCTGTAAGAGAAAAGCTGAACAGTATTTGGTCAATAGTTATAGCTAGATTACTAACAATACAAATGAATGTGATATAGGCAGTGGCAGAAATAAATATTTTATCTATTTTTATCTATTTGATAAAATAGATAGATTTGATAAAATAGATCTGATCCTTACAGAAAAAAATATATATATATATAGAATTTCATATAGATTAACACAATATCACATCACTTCTTCTAATAAAAGGTATAAACTTCAATTTAACTTGTTCCTCTCACTGAACAGTGCTCTTCCCTTAGAAATATCTCTTAGTTACATACCCATCACTTTTAAAAATGCAAGCAAATCTGGCATTTAAACATGTATCTTATGGGGGGAAAAGTATATATATATATTTTATTTATTTATTTTTCCTCAAAATACACAAAAAGGATAGACTGGAACAATAAATCTATCAACTATGAAATGAAATGCATTAATGTTTTGGAGTGGGTTCTTTTTTTGTTTGTTTGTTTGTTTTGTATTAAGAAGGCAGCATTAGCACTTTTGGAGATGCAGCTACAGGACATTTCTCTCCTAGAATGTCAGTGTACAGTATTTGTTCTGCTTCACAAGATGTTATGATAACACCAGGATGATGTCTGCCCTGTTTGTCTCAGAAAGCAGTGAGGAGTGGAAGCTTTTTAATTACATCAGTCTTTGTAAAAATGAGAACATTTTACAAGGTTTAAAGAAAATAAAAGGAGAAAGGCAAGAAATACAGTGGATAGGATTTGTGTGGGATCAGAAGCAGTGGCATGGATAAGGTGCAAAACTAAGACTGTGACCAGTTTTGATTGTCACAGTTCCCATGACAGTCTTTCTCCTGTAATACTGATCAGAGCTCTAATTTTAAAAATTATATTCTTTTTTAGCTAAAATTCTCCCTCCGGTTTCAGTTGGCTGGGACATTTTTCTTTCCTTCTGATGTGACCTGCATGCAGATTTAAAATGAGCAGTGTTAAGTAGCTGTTCCATTTAATTCAAGGCACGTTGCCATTGACAGATCATATTGTATCACACTGAGGGCCACTGAACTGAGAATCAGGGGTGAATAGCTGGAGTGAGTATCTAACCCTAGTGAATCAACAGCAAAACTTCTTTTTGTACCAGTTAGGGAAGGATTTGGTAAATTTGACATTGCTTTCAGCATAACTTTCAGCAAGTCACTGAACATTTCTATTTCCCTTTCTTGCCTTTTCTACTTAATTCCTCTTTTACAAAAATTGCTGCTAATACTATGGTAATATAATATCTAATACATCCAAGTCAGTCCTCATCTCAATCATCAGGGTACTACTGGGTGGTGCATATTATACTTTACAGTGTATGTGGGCTATTACCAAGCCCACAGAAATGTTTAATGTCATATGTACTTGCACACCATGACCCAGTGCATATCTTGTTAGAGCAGTAATTCCTCAGGGTTCTCAGTCCTGCTCTGGATCTGCAAAAAGGCAGACACGGTAGCAAGTTCCTACCAGGGGTTGCCTGAAGACCCCAAGAGAAGACATCATCAGAAACAAAACGATCCAGAAAAAGAATTGATCCATAAGAGGCAGAAGAAATAGGACAGAGCTCCATCTGTTTGGCTGCACCTGCCAAATGGAGAATGTCCTCTTTCTAAAGACTTTGCTTTTTGGCCAGAGAGCAAGCAGCATACCAAGAGGCAAACCATGCAGGATGTAGCTGGATGATATAGCAAAATGGACAGCAGGCTGCTGAACACATGAGACTTCAAAGAAAAACAAGAAGACAAAGGCTAGCCCCCACAGTCATTAGACTACGGAAAAGGGCAAGCTACACAAGCAAAAAATGGGCATATTTAGACCCTTATTAAGCTTTTATTACAGGTAGTGGAATCCTATTTCAGGGAACTGTAATCACCATTCAAATAAGTACATAATCACAGAGGAACATGGCTAACCTGAGTGCTTGCCACTCCTTTAAATACACTTATTTTTTTCCCCAGTAAAAAATTAAAAATAAAAATATCAGGAATGCAAAGCTGAGTTATCTGAGCTGATAATAAATGCCAAAGGGTTGTAAAACAAGACAGGCTTCAAATTATCCATTTCACAAATGATAAGGAGTTCTAAATTTAGTGAACGTCAGGCATAAATGGAAGAGCAAGTCACAATCTCTTAATTCCTGGTATCAGCAGAACAGTTTCACTAACCATCTTGAGTTGAGAATGGGCAGAAAAAAAATAAAAATAAATAAATATATATATATATACACACACATATATAACCTCATAGAAAAAGACAGGTGGTGAATGGAGCAGCACTATTTCATCTGATTTGAAGTCCAACAAACAGATTTCCAAATTCTTTTTCCCCTTTCAGGCTTCTATTGCAGTTACTTCTGAAATTGACAGCCTAAAAAGTACATTCTGAATTAGTTTAGATTGTTAATTTTATGCTTTATTTCTTACTCTTTGATTTTCCTCTTCACTTTTTAGCCATAAACCCTTATCCCAGGCTAAAATGTTTTAACTTCTTATAAGGACAATATAAGCATCCTTCAGCCTCACTATTTGAAAGTATCTTGTATTTGTCTGTTCGTATTTGATATTTATTCCTGTTTACCTCACTGCATATCTGTCCAGTATTTTTCTCCCTCAGTGTGAACCTGGCTGGTTATTTGTAAATTAATTTGGTAAAAATACACATCATAAAATATCAAAAGTTATGTTGATAGATATGGTACTAATGTAATTAATCAAGGAAATATTTAAGCAAGTAAGATGGCATCACCAAAGATGAGCTTCAAAATCATCACCTACATGATAAGTAAAAAAATAAATAATAATAATAAAGTGAAATTTTCCAAAATACTATTTTAGCTATACTACATACATGTAGTGAACAGTCTCTGGTGCTGAAAACCTCATTTGATGTATGGAAGGTGGTTGAAGGGACATTCTTTCCCTTAGGCTATTATTTGAAGAAAAGCTAGAATAAAAAAGAACTTTCTTGCTTCCTGGAGTGCAAGTGAGCTCAGAATTACCCCAAGCATGGTATTTTGTCTTTCTTAGACACAAACTTCACTGTACAGCTCTGTGAGAAATTAATTACTATGCAGAAAAACATCAGTAATGACTGCCATATATAATATTCCATGTGGCATCTCAGATAGTGCTTACGAGTTAATCTCTTGGTCAGAGATGGATCTATTTTTTGAATAGAAATTACAGGTGGAACTTATCTAAGCCAAAATTACCCAGAATGGTTGAAGCACTGTGTTTGCTTGTATGTAACATCATTCTAGAAAGTTCTCTGCCATGGGGGACTACGTGAAGGTGGAGAGTTCTAGGAGTGATTACAGGACGGCACAGCCTGATTTATACAGTCCCTTACACAGATTCAAGATAACTCCAAAATATTTGCTATTCTTCACCTGGAACTGCTCAAAATTTAAAAATGGGATAGTTTGTTTTTCAGCTACCCCAAATATTAAGACTACTTAGTACAATGCCAACTCAGCCATTCACAGGGAAATGAGTTAGTTCCTTAGCAACTCCTACAACATGTGGATCTAAAATTACAGCATTCCAAATGTTCCTGATGCTTGTATCTGTATTTTCTTTCAGTTAATTCCAGAGATAAAGAAGCAGTTTAAAATTTCATCCCAGATGTAAGTTTTGTATTTTTGGCTCAGCTAGCTCTCCACCTAGAGCTGTGAAAAACTCAAGGATGGCAAGCTCATTCGGAAAAGAACAGCAGTGCAAATTAATCTTTGTTTGGCTTGTGCCTTGCTTGTGTACCAGGAATACATGTCATTTAATTTGTGCATTTGGTCTTCCAAAAATCCTAGACTTCTTTCTCAAAATTTTTGGAAATTTTTAAAATTAATTTGGCAACATTTTTCTAGTAAAGATTCAAGAAGGAAAAAGTACCTATTTTCACACTTCTCTCAATGATTAGCAAAAGCCCAGAAGCACGAATCTACTGTAAGTAGATCACAAAAAAAATAAAAATAAAAATAAAAATAAAAATAAAATAAAATAAAATAAAATAAAATAAAATAAACATTGCCAAGCAGTGATAGCAGTGATTAAATCATGCATCTTCCTGTGCTACAAACTAGCTTTTTTGGTCTACTTTTGACATAGATGATATCACAAGAAAAGCAAAAATCAATATCCCTTTTTCTTACCCCTTTGGTATCTGAATGAGTCATCTCCTTTCCCAAATTCTGCATTCATCTAATATAAGATTCTTGTCCAATTATAGAGCTTTATCTCATGAAAACTTTGATGCAACTAACATTCTCATAGGGATACGCCAAAATCACCCTCAAATTGCTGCCTATGTCAAGTGTTAACATCATGTTCACTGAAAACTGGTTTCATAGGCACTTCTTGATTGAAGCATTTTGTTGAAATAGCATTTGTAGCAACTGCCTCACAAAGTCTGCTAAAATATATTGATTTTAATATAATAAATCTGAAATCTTCGAAACGGTGAGCTTTATTGTCCTCAGATTTTATCAGTCTGGGATAACTATGTTAGGTCCTGACAATGAATTTTACTATAAAAATTAAGCTGGAATCAGTGCAGTTCTAGATACAAATACAGAAATTGTTCCTTTGTATATCACCGTGCCTAGGTATTAGCGGTCTTAAGAGCCACACATCAGTCATGGACAGTTCAGAACTCTAAATAATAATAGGCCTGACTGAAAGCTGTAGGACATTATGGCTTGGCTACCTGTATAAACATCCCAGCCTGACACTTCGTCAGTGTTCTTATTGACAAACTATGCATTAAGAAACCTCCATAAAAAGTGAAATTTTCAATAGTTCTTAAACTATGGAGAAGAACTTGACGAAAAAAGAAAGCCTTGGAGCAATGCAGCTAACAAAGCAGCCCAGTATCCATGGCTGCTGCAGTTAAGTTTGCAGAGTCAAGGCAATACAGGCCTGCGGTAGGAAACAATCTGTGTGTGAAGCAAATTTTAGTTTGCTTGTTGCCTGTCTCTAATTTACCATTTTCATTAAATATAGCCTTTAAAGGACTTCAGAAAGCTATTCTGCTTTTATTAAAACATATTTTACAAGGTGCATGTATGTACTTATGAATACAATACACTTCTGCATTCATCAACACTGAGCAACCCACCAGTCCTTGCACTGAAAAAAGAAAAAACAAAACAGGCCTCAGGTAGACTTTTTCCAGATTTAACAGGTAACTGTTTTGAAGAATTACATTTATGTGAACATAGGGAACGTGCATGTCAAACAGGATAGATTAGCATCATTATTTTCAATAACGCATAACTTCACCTTTAGCTTTACCCACTTTTCCCAAGCAGTTTGCACGGTGTTTTTTATTTCACAGATGCATCCCCCACTGCTATTTGTATCCTGATGCCCATTAAGCAGAGATATCTAGTTGGAATATTTAATATACAAAATAAAACATACAAATATAGTGCTGCATGAAAAACAAACAAACAAACAAACTTAAATGTGCATTATCACGTTCTTTGCTTATTAATTTGATTCCATAAATTTCCCACCAATTATGATAAACAATAATTATACTTTTTGGTATGGAATAGCAGTCAAGGAGTGTTCAAAACTGACTTTTTCACAAGAACTGTTTTATTTTTTGCCTTGAAAACTGTATACAACAAATCTTTAGCAGAGTCTATTTGAAAGTGTGCCAGAGTACAAAACCTACATGTACATTTAATGTGGAAGCATGAAATAGGAGAAAAAAGAAACAGCATTTTCTAACAGCACAGTTCTGGTTTGTCCAGAAAACAAAACCAAAAACAAACAAACAAACAAAACTAACTATTAAGAAAATTGGGAGAGTTTACCAATGTAATTCTTATATCCAGGTGTTTGGGACAAAACAGTCTTCTCCTAGGTTTCATTGAATTAATCAAACTACCTAGAATGTCTCATCTAGTAAGGATTTTCCATTTATAACTGTCTAGAAATGACACATTGTCTGGAAATGACAAGCATCTGAGGAGTTGTGGCATGGAGGATGTGTCATTCTTACAGTATACAATGGTATATTCCAATCCACTGTTGTTAATCACCATATCTTTTCTTTTTTGATAGACAATCAAGGAATAATCTATAAATATGCAAGACAGGTTTTAAGAACATACTACTGTTATTCCATCTACATGATTTATTTGGGAACATTTTAATATATGCCTGCAAGAATCTTGCAAGCCCTCCATGTTAAAATTCTGCTTACAGAGTGTTAATGGACAGGTATTAAAACATTAAAATAATTAAGTCATTGATACAATTCAGTGGAGTCAAAAGGCTTCCTTAAATTGCCTTATAATTTAGAGCAGGAACTTCATTAATCAGAAACAAAATAATGTAAGATCTATCAAAGATAATGTTATGGTGGGGGCAGTAATTTATTGTGACAGATCTTTACTCTCTGCTAGATACTTTACCTAAAAAAATGTTATCACTGTACTTGAGCAGCAGCAAAAGTAATAACGCAGGAAAACGTGGCAGCAAGCTATTTGACACAGAAATTCACAGGTCTATTCCCAGATGGTCGGGATCCTTGCACTATGTTCAGGATTCATACACTCGACTTCAAAAGATGGCTGTTTCATTGTTCATAAACCTTAATGAGCACTTTGTAGCAAATTTCAAATCAAATCTAGGAGGTGACACAGATTTTTGTTTGTTTTTTTTTGCCACAGACCAAGATAGCAGGTAGAATCTAAATCTTTGGAGAGTAATTCCTCTTAAATAAACATAAACTCTGAATTGACATTACATAAAATTACTCCCTTATAATATCTCCATTTACATCTTTCTTTCCCTTCCTTCTCAAGAAAAGAGGATATTCAGTAGAGCTTTAGTTATCTATTAAGAGTGTATTCAGTAACTATGACATGTTCCAAAATCATACATTTTCAAAATCATAGAATGGTAATAATATTACTACATCAATGAAGTTGAAAGGTAGATCTCTCTGCTTGGGAAATCTAACTCTCCATCAAAACAAACTTGTAACAGCAGCTACTTTTTTTTTTTTTTTTTTTTTTTTTTAAGATGGGTAAGATGTTCATTTCTTATTTTTTTGAACAGTTGTCTTGCCTAGTATGCAAATGTGTATTATCAATTATTTGTATCTACAAGAATGTTTCTTACATTTCACATTCTGAATTTCTTTTTTACTTATCCATGACTACTGCTCTATTATGTTAAATTACTTATGATTCTTGCATATGATGCTTTGTTTCAAAACCTGATCTTGTTCAGGAATAACTGCTTTACTTCACACTTGAATATGGCATATATATCAATGCTTTGCATCGCATCATTCTTTGCATGGCACTAGAGCCTATACAGCTCATGGACAATACAATTTTGCAATGGGTTGAAGAGCTTGGGCAAACATTCAGTTCTAATGTAAGATCTTTAAATTCCCAATGTTCTGAAGTATAATTAAATCTACAGAAAACAGAGTTCACAAGAGAAACTCAGTGTGTATGTATCTTAGTTACTATCTCAAATATCTCCCAAAGGTGAAAGATGAGTTAACCCAGTATTTTGTTCAGTACAATGTTTATTTATGAGAAAAACAGAAGCAAAATGGCAGGAAAGAAAAGGAAGATGAAAAGGGAAAAGAAGAGGAAGAGGGAAAAAGAGATACTAATGTGGTTAAAAATACCTGACTCATGCTCTCATTCTTGACTGTAGTCTAGCAATGCCAGCACTTTAATTTTAAGAATAAATTTAGCAACAAAGCTCTTTGAAGTTTACACAACACCAAAATAAACTGTAAGCAAACTGAGAAGATGGAATTGAAATACACAGCCAGGGGTTAAAAAAAAAAAAAAATAGTAAACACAATCTGCATCATCTATTGCTCAATAACTTACAGGTGCATACAAGGAAAAGTACAGCAAGTAAATATCCACCTACATAACCAGTTTATTTGGAAGAGATATTTTTTCCCCTTCTAATTTTCAAAAAGATATCACAGAATATTTTTCCCTAAGATGTTTTAGAAAACATTGTTTTTTTCTTCATCTCTGCACAGCATCAGCTACCACACTTCAGGGAAAAAACACCTCACTGATGGCTAAAACAGTCACTTGTTTCATAATGCAGTTAAACACTACATGTACTGAATACAGGAATAAAAGCAAGCCCTAATCCTCCAGAGATTTATTCCTTGTTTTTAAGTATAGGAATATGTGAGTCATCCTAATAAAGTCATTAGGATTATCCACTTTAAGGTAATTGAGACTATACAGTACATTAAAAATTAGAAACCTACATAAGTTTTTCCATGTTTAAGTAATATGTTATTTTGCACCTATTAAACATGAAATATATATATATCTTAAAAGGATCCAGTATATAGCAAAAGGTGATTTTCTGTGTGACTGTCCATCCGGACCTCATACATCATGCAAACATGTAAAAACAAACATACATTTATTTATTTATTCATTAGCTCTTTCACAAAGATGTAAACTAAGAATGAGCAAAAAATGCAACCCATCCTCCACAACTTCTCTTGTTAGTTTCAGCCTCTGGGTGCATTTTAGAAGGCATTGTAGATCATCTTTACCTGGGACTGCATTTGTATTTTATTTTTAAACAGCTAGCATGATAGGACTTTATTCACTACAATGAGAACATGGGTAACAAGAGTCCATACAGAAAACGTTTCAAAGTTAAAAATAATTTCATTCCTTTTTGGACAGGCATTTTCATGCCAGGTTCTCAGAATAACTTTGTTATCACCATCACATATTTTGTATAAACTAGGCTGGTATAAGCTGCTACACTAAAGAGAAGAAAACTGTCATTGACACAGTTAATAAACTATCCATATTTTAGAAACTCTACATTATATACTAATATTTTATCAGTGCCATCATAAGTACAGTATTCACATATAACCTGAGCCCACTGCCCTTAGTGCTGTAAACCCATCACAACTTGCTGTCAGAAGTACATTTAACATCATCTGATTGTCCAAAATGAAGATCTGGACATTTACCTCTCTTTTGTACAACTCTCAGAAGCAGAGAAGATCAGATTGTTCTACAGACAGTGAACAATAACTTACAGATTGCAGTGGGACTCCTGATTCAGTAAAATCCTCACCCTGAAGTGACATACAACAAAGAAATGTCATGCCAATGAGGCAGAAACTGATGCAGTCATCTCTTCTGGTGCCATGTGTTGGTTTCCTTCCTGAAGTAGCTATTAACCAGAACAAAAGTTAATGTCTGTTAGTTTTTAGGAATAAGGCATAAGAGGCATAGATAACGGATAGCATGGTCCTATAAATAAAATAGTCTGATTCAAGAGGCAATTAGATAATTCATCTTCACTACTGTGCATACAGTAATAGCCTTGTGGGTCAGCTTGCTCTGTATGGCTCAAAAGCTTCTTTTTCTGCCACTTCATAGAAGGGTAATTTTGACTTTAGAGTTCTCCTGTTTTTTCCTGACTAGGTACACTCCCACTTGTTAATACTGGAGTAGTTACCACACTTTGAGTGAGGAAGATGTTTTTTGGAAAGGATAATTTTTTAATTCTTTGTTACTGATTCTGCTTTAAAAGTAAAACCTGGCTGCCTAATATGATGCCTTTTCCTGTGTGCCCTGAGTTCACTTGCCTGTGGCACGTTCTTGCCATGTAGTGCAGAGTCAGAACTTCTCTGGGCAGTAAACAGGTCATTCACAGCAAAGATAAAAAAAAATCTATTCCAGATTTATACAGAGAAGGACTTAGCTACACAGGTTCACATAGCCCAGGTATCATCTGTCTGAACTGGAGGAACAGAGGCTGAATGGAATTTTTGGCAGGCAAGTTCTTTTGATTAACTGTTTAGAAAAAGCCACAAAATGTTACCTTTCTTGCCCAATGGGTGAAGAAGAACCTCAACCAGAATCACAGCAGGTAGAGCTCTGGAAGGACTTTCTCATCTCCAGTTTATTCCCTGGAATAATGGTTAATATTATGAGTAATAAATTCCATAGTTATCCCACTCTCCTACAGTGTCCACTGTTTTTGATAACTGATTTCATGAGCAACCACATTTGCTCTTTATTTGACGTATGTCCATGAGACCTATGTTTGGGTACTGCTGAAACTTCTAAAAAGCACTATTACAACCCCTCCATGTACAACCTCCAGCTTCATAGCAGATGGTCCCAAAACAGGGCTGTGAACCAAAGCCACAATAGGAACATTACTGGCTTATGGGTTTTTCAGTGAATCTATTTACATTTAGCAGCTGTAACACATCTGTGTGCCCCATCATTGACACCAAACAATTTTTATGCTAAGTAAGAATAAACAGTGGAACAGCCAGGATGCTCCAGGGAAGGGAGGAAAAAAAAAAAAAAAAAAGGACTTGTCCTAGATCACAATAGTTTTATTCCTTGTGCAGCTACTGAAGACACATTAAAAGATAAATAATATTACAATAAACATTTACTGTAATAATATGTAATATAATATAGGTATTACATATATATAATGTATATTATATTCATATATTTATATGTGTGTATATATGTATATTATATTTATATATATTTATTACATAATAAAACAATAAACATACAATAAACAATAAACATTTTAGTTTAATAGTTGCTTGTAAATCCAGATAGTTAACACGTATGGGATAACATAGAATAAAGCATTAAAGTAGTGTAAGGAGACAGAAAATAGATGCCAGCAAATCACCAATAGCATGGGTAGGATGACAGCCAATATAGAATCATAGAATGGTTTGGATTGGAAGGGACCTTAAAGATCATCTAGTTCCAACCCCTCTGCCATGGGCAGGGACCAGCTGCCAGCAGAAAGGGACCATCAGGATCAACAAATCAGGTGGGATCCACCAAGATGACCCCCCTGGCATGATAGGTCTTTCTGCAGACAAAAACAGAAGCTGAGTGTGGTGTTTGAATATAGTTGCTGCTTTAATGCAGGAATTCCCCTGTTCTACCAGGGTCAGCAAAGAAGGGGTAAGCGCCCAGAACTTGACTCAGTGCATTGCCCATAGGCAGATGTCTAGTTATTGGCCCTGGACAGGCCACCCCAGGCAGTGGTGGCTCTTTCTGTTCCTTATCGCTCCGTTCCCATTTCCAGCCCCTGCATCTCCCCACACCAGCCAGCTGCAGGCCAGTGAGAGGGACACCTCATTGTGAAGATCCTCTACCGTTCTGTGCCAAGTGTGAAGAGCTCCTTGACCCTGAGTCAGAAGAATGTTTTCCAGCCCCTGGAGGACTTTTGTAGATTTTCTTCCAGCTCTCGTTTGTGCTCCTACAGGTTTCATCAGAGACTGACAGCAGAGCAGCTGCAGTGTTCCTGTAATAGCTTTTCCAATGCCATGTGAAGGATCCAGGCCAATACTGACTTCTTGCTACTCCTCTTTCATACATCCAACATCACACTGAGGCACAGAATGACTCTCAAGCCGTTCTGAATGATGTTTTGTGAGACACGATCTCCTGTCCTGAGGAGCATGTGTTCCTGGCTCTCAGGTGTGGTACTGTGGATGCCTCTTCAAGCACAGCAGCTGGACTGTGACTATTTAAGCTAATGATCCTGATAGTTTTGCAGCAGTAATCTGTCCTGCTCAGTCCTTGTGCCATCTGCAAGCACTACCATCAATTTTATGGTTGTCATCCACATCTTTACTAAAATGATTGCCTTGCTCTCTGCTTCCATTTTATTGTCCAGGAACCACATTAACCTTCATCTCAAGGTGCTGGAGTTGGTAAGGAGACCTGTCACAAAGCCAGAGACAGCTAACATGGCCTGTTAACCCTTGGTTACATCACTAGTTTAGAGCATTTACTGATCTCTTTGGTAGGACTGTTTCCACATTGACCTGTACTCTGCTTATCTGCATGGTGCTGCCATGGCACCAACTTAAAACTGCATGAACCTGGCCTGGACCCATGTGGATACTTTGACCAGCCCCAGTCTCTCATGGCAAAGACCACGAGTTTTTCTAGCAAGACTGATTTTCTATGCCAAAAGCCATTAATTACAGTGTTTAGCCAACACTTAGCTGTAGGAAATCAAATTATTCTTCCCATCATTTGATATGGGTTTGTGGCTTTCCTTTCTCAAACGCTCACAATGATTTCATAATCCCTCAGTCACTTGGGATTTTCCAAGTTTTCAAGACATTCCAGATCTTACCACTCACAACTCAGCCAGCTTTCCAACTAATTCCCTTGGGAGCCCCAGGCTGAAGCTTCTCGGCATGCTGATTCAAAAATATTCAGTATTATCAGACATCCTGCTTGCACTCTCCTCAGTGCAAAGTGACAGTTTCTCCAAGGATACAGCCAGGCTGGAGCAATACATGGATGAACACTGCCAGATTTGCAAAGAAAAGCTTCTCAGAAAGGTGCATACAACCTTTGACTCTATGTTCCAGTTTGTTGATTCAGTATTCTTTAGATTAATGTAAAATAATGAATAAACTCTTATATTATGAAGGGAATATTCTATTGTGAAGAGAACAGAAAGACACTGACACAAATGCCATGCTCCTTCACTCAAAACAGGAAGGGGCTCCTTGTATAAGAACTCATAGCTTGAAAGGACCAAATTTGTGAGATAATGAGCTCAAGTATAAAGATGAAACTTTACAACCAGATACTAGAAGGCTACTGCACCTCATTTTACCTTGGTACAAGAATTATTACAAGGAGAGCTTTCGTTAATCCATATTTCCTGCTCTTTTATTGCTACCTGCTGGTTAGAACAGCTCATCATACTACTCTGTTACTATGCTACTTGTTACCATTTTCCCTGGCTAAACTCAAAGTCTCAATGTTCATTTTAAAGTAGAAGTAATCCCTTCACTTGAAGAACTTCTGAAAAATCCTAATGCCTCAGGGAATTTTATGCTATCAGATTCACAGACACTAGTTGTTTTTGTTTTTTTGTTTTGTTTTGTTTTGAGAAACAGAATGAAGTTTGAAATGCATTGCTTCATCATCTTCAAAATGGAGCATGAAATTAATTTCTGACATCAAGCATTTCTTGTATTAACTCTAAGATACAAAGAATAAGGTAGAAGCAAGAAAAGAAAAAAAAAAAGTAAAGATAAAACATTAATGATGGAAAGAAGATGGAAACAATAATTTGGAAAACTTAAATTTTCAAGATAAACTTGGAAAAGACATCTAATACCCTCATAGAATTAAAATCAAATCATTGCCTTTTTATGATATTTTCCTCTTTTTTATTCTCCTGGACATTACTAAGGGAGGCAGGCTTTCTTGTCAGCCTGGGCAAAATCATCCTTTACTAACTATATACTGGTTCCAGCTCTACCACTACTCTGCCTTTCAGTTCTATCGCCCAAAATTTTTGGCCTGAAATTCCTTTAATGGCCTGAAAGCTACTAGGAACAAAATTAATCTGTATCACTCAACTCTGCAAACAGATAGAGCCATAACTGTCACATTTCCAAATGAAGACAATACAAGATAAAGGGAAGCAGCATGACTTGTTTTGAAACAAGTATGTATGTATTTAGAGCAAAGAAAGGGAAGAAAGATGTGACTGAACACTGCCGGGAGTGTATACAGAAAAGGAAGGAGTCAACAAAGAGACAAGGTCAGGGCTTATGGATTGGCAAACATCATTTCCACCTTCTTTGAAAAGCAAACTTTTCAGAATAAAAAAGGACTAGAAATAACAATTACATTATACACAAATATTTCAGATAGTCTAAGGACAAGTCTGGCTCTTAAGCATTGCAAAATTTCCCCTCAAGCCATGGAAAAGAGTGCCATGTACACCTCTCTTCCAGTTCCATTTCTTTCCATTAGTGTAGGAGAGACAGCCTTTAACAGAAGCAATAACATTATACTGATGACTCTTAAGGAAATAGTTGTAAGGCTTTCCAGTAGCAGTGTGACAAGCACTGTCTTTAAACATTTAGGTTTTCTATATTTTTAGAATATCTTCGATTTGTTTATTTATTTGTTCATTTATTTGTTAATGACCTAGAAATATAACATATATATATTATATAATGCTGTACATGTAGTACATAACACTGCACTACAGTACTTTTATTTTTTTAAGTCTTTCTTTGAATTCCTTATTTTAATCTTGTGTCTAGGGACCAAGAAAGCTGACGTGCCTTTCTTGGTAGTAATGTACCAAGAAACTGCCTGGATCTAAAGAAATGAAAAGCATTGTTTACAATCTAATTTAAGTAGGTGTGATAGAACATGCATATTTTAAGGCAATAAAAAATTAGTAACAGAGATAATCAGCTGCTTTTGTCATGACAATAGCTTCCTTATTTACAGTTTTAATAATGAACCATGAAGGAACGATACTTCTATTTCTACAACACCAAATAAAATTCCCTGAAGAGCTAATCCTATAAAACAATAATTACTTGTTCAAGTTAGAACTTTAGATTCTCAATACTTCTAAAGAAAGTCAATCACTTGGAAGTTAAGCATGGTCATAAGAGACTGAACAGGGAATGAACTACAGCAGCTCCCTTACTTGTTAATATATGTGCAGAATTGTGTCTCAGATTATGATGCATCTGTTTTCCAATAACATCCTGTTTTCACAGTAGAGCTTTGTTGAAAAAGAAATTCATTATATGGCAGATTTTGATATTTTCACAATTTGTTTTTGTCCCCATAAGCTTAAACCACTTGTCAGCATAACTGACAGGGAAGTTGTAGGAGTTAGTTAACAAAACCTGGCTAGTTCTCTCTTGTATTTGGAGTGAATTAGGAGGCTATATCCAGTTCATATCATGTTGTGGACAGTACAAAACAATTTCTATTTTTAATGGGTCTTGATAGGAATAATTTCAACCATCAAAATATGAATTTTTGCAGTAAGCATGCAAAATTGTTTTTGGATAATTTCTCAACAGATGCATTGGTTGTAAATGAAGAGCTTACTATACCACTAATTTTATTTTAAGAAATTCTGGAAAACTGAGGCAGTTCCAAAGAACTGGAGGAGTGCCATCTTTAAAATGTGTAGGAATATTAATAAGCAATGAATACCAGTTGGTGTCTCACAGAAATATGTCCAATAAGACTGTGGTGACTTCTGTTAAGGATTACTGAACAAAGAATTACAAAACGAGTAGTATTGGTTTGATTGCTAATATCCAATTTGTTGACATGTAGGTTTCTACAAGCCACTTGATTTAATACAAGATAAATCTTTATTTAAAAATAAATGTTATAGATTTAACAGAATATCTATTAAAATGGATTGAATACTAACTCACTGACAGATTTTAAGAACCTATTAATGGGAAGATATTGATGAATGAAAACATTTCAAGCACAACCTTACAAGCTATATCTGTACCATGTGAACTTCTGTGTTTACACTGAAACTTGCATATTGCACAGTTAACACAAGTTCATCCACCCTGATTCCTCTGAATTTTCTTTTTCTTATTGTGGGATCCCATTCCATCCCTTTATCTATCTCATATAACTCTGTGCCTCGACCCCATATCCTTTTTTGCATAAATATTCCCAATCATGTTGCTTTCTGCTATCACGTTCAGTGAAGCATTTTATTAGCCCTCTGCAACCCTGAGAAAGGATTAGATGAAGAGGGCAGTGATCTGAGCAACCCCAAATCCATCTTCAGCAATGGAGGAAGTTACAGCCATCCTCAATTCACTTTGATGTCAAATTAGTCTACAGCAGCTGTAAAGTCTCCTTTTTTAGAAGGTATTATGCTGTAATCTGATACATTTCTTGCAGCAGGAACACTCTTGCTACAAGGTGTTTGTTTGAGTGCACATCACTCCCAATTTTCATGCATCACTAGATGATCAGTCTGATACTGAGGTAATTATCACCATAATTCTGAATGATAAATATTCTAAAGTGGTATGTACCACAGATACCTCCCATGTCCTCAGCAAGTCTGCATGACACCATCTAGTTCTGTAGTCATTGTAGATTAAATTCATATTTCTTTCAATGTCCATCTTTGAGGTCCTTTGCCTATGTCAACAAGAGGATTATCCCATTATATAGAACAACTCAAATCACTGAATTTGGTTTATCAATAATCCATTAGACATCTTTCTTTTTCACAACTCTAGACTATTTGAAGCGGACACATGAGCATTCTCTTCTCATCAATGACAGCAAACTTATTAAGAGAGCCGTGTGTACCATGAATAATGACATCTATTTCTTCATAAGGATTTTGAATCACTAATTAGCATTAATCACTAAACCACTGCAGGATTTCTTTGTGGTTTAAGTGTAGATCTGAGAGATGCTACATGTTTCTCCAACTGCCTATGGTCCATGTCTCTCATTTTCCCACTCACTTTCGATCAACACTGTGACATATCCAACAGGTATACCTGATGTACCTGGCAGTAGATATTTAGCGTATCAGGAGATGTCTAGCTTATCTCCTCTCTACCTAGTTGTCTGGTTAAATCCCTCTCCTAGGAATTCACGAGGATGTGAATTTCGTAGAGGTGTCTGACAGAACCTGGCTGCAACCTGGCTTGGATGAAAAAGTAAAAAGGGAGACTGAAAACATGACCCAAAAACTTGAAAACAGTTTTCACAATTCAAGAGTTAGGTGCAAGCTAATCAGTTGACTGACTGGAAGTTGAGAGGTGTACATAGGAACTTCTGCATGGAAAAAATACTTGACAGAGAGAGGAGAGAGAAACAAAATTTGTACTCTTGGCTAATAGCCCTCTTCTGCAAAATAAAGTGAAACAGGAGTTGAGCATGTCTCTCCCTGGCTTGTTCATTGCCTCTAATACTAGCAGACTTAACATCCCATCTCTGTGAGACAGTTCTTAGCCCTCTGAAGTTTAGGGCATCAGAATGGCTAAAGCTAGGAAAAAAGGCAGTGCAAAATATGTAATGAAAAGAAAAAAAAATCACACCAGAAAACTGGAGTTACCCTGGGATTTCTTTATTTTTTCAGACATCTGCAGAGAATAAAGACACATTATCTTTGGATCTGAATCATTCCTCATATTGCTTTAGTTGCTGTAACACAAATACTAGATGAAAACAGAAACAGGCTCTAAACATTAGATTTTTCTTTTCTGCCTCAACTACGTTTACTGTTAAAGATATTCCATTACAGCAACCTAGAAATATTATTTGATAATAAAAGCTTTATTAGCATGGGATCATTTTCTGATATTCAAGTTCATATTGAATTGATGTTTCCATTAGAAATCCCATTTTTCCATGGTCCCTGCAACACTTCTAATTGTGTTGAGCCATTATACATGAGCTCTAAAAAGCTCTCAGAAAAAATCAGGGTTTCTTTTTCTTTTAATTTTATGTTGTTAGCCATAAATAACTGAAATCTGAGAGGTCATTTTTGAATGTTAAGGTTTAAGAAAATATCAGTTAGACATAGTCTCAGGGGCTGTTCTGCTGGAATAGAATAATTAAATAAAGGGGAAAAAGTGTGAAATCTAAAAAAAATGAAAAAATAGAAGTGGGAACAAGAATGCTTATGAATAAAAAAAAGACTAAAAATAATCTTCTAAAGTAACTCAGACGTGATTAAGATATATCCACTGAACTTGTATGAAATTCATTACCTTATCTTGTTTTTATTGCTTTATCAGATTAATATTTCTAAATTTTACCCTTTCTCTTAAAAAAAAAAAAAAAAAAAAAAAAAAAGTTCTCTTTGCAGTAGTCTATGATAAAAGCATGGGACAAATACAATTTCTTCTAAGCTATGTTGTTACACTTATTGAAACAAACACCCATCTTGTACCTATGAATACCTACAATCCAAAAGGTCTAACTCAGTAGTGGCTGTAATTTACCATAGTATTGAAAGAAGTATACATCCACAGCAGATATGTAAAAGACAGAGAGTTTATATCTATCAGACAGACTATCCTGACCAAACTTCATCTTCTTTATGGGTAGCTGCATTTTCTAAGGTCTGAGGTTTGTTATGACTTTTAAGATCTAGGAAGAAAAAAACAGTTTACTACTTTACTTGAGAGTAGCAATAGAGAAAGATAAGAGGGATGATCCCAAAAGCTCCTTCCAAAGAGTGTTGCCTTTATAAGAGTCAGGAAGGAAAGCTGTACATAATACTAGATCCTAGAGGAAGCTTGCAAATACGTAAATGCAACAGTATCTACAGAGCAGGTATCTACTGTTATTAGAAATTTTGGAGAAGAAACATCCACAAAGAATACCCCAACTTAAGGCTGTGGGATAAGAGAGGCTCCAATACATAAAGTTTATTAACAGTATGCATCTTCATCAAGTTTGTACATTGGAAGAATGAGGGACCCTGAACCTAGCTGGACTAAGTCTCCCAATAATCAAATACTGGCTCTGACTTGGTCTGACAATGTCTAAGAGCAATTCTATAGTTCAGGGTAGATGGAGCTGGCATCTAAAACTGAGGCTGACTGAAATGATGAGGTAGAATATGTTAGCTTTTTTCTTTTTAAGCAGAGAAGAAGAAAAAAGTAGCACACATTCCTGTTTCCTGCCTAATACCATCCTCCAGTGTATGACAGCTATCATTACTATGCTGCTGACAAATTACACTTCCTAGAACAGAAGGTCCTTTCCTTTTTGGAGGAGTACTTGACAAAGGAAGCCAAATCCTAGGAGCCAGAATGGCCACTTCACAACAATCAGTTTTCCCATCAAACACCAGGCTGTGTCAGCTGCACTGGGGATCACCTGCAGCCTGATGGCTCTCAGCTAGCATTCCCTTTGTGTGATTCTGTCCATCATTTGGTTGTCTTCACCAAACCCATTGTTTAATGAGCTTTTTTCAAATCCACCCTGCTGTTAAAATGTCAGTGCATACCAAAAGACATTTGTGAATCATACAAGGGCTTGTTCTCTCTCCTTATGTCACAGGAGAAAAAAAAACAAAAACAAAAACAACAACAAAAAAAAAAAAAAAAAAAAAAAAAAAAAAAAAACGTTTCTTTTAAACACTAGGATGACAAATGTGAAAGGCTACTTTACGTTTTCCTTATTTGCTTCTCTAAGTTTTGGGAGGTCTTCTTTAGGGGATATATAATAATAAATTCAGTAGCCATTGTGACAGAGGAATATTGTTGTTGTTGCTGTTCTTAATTTCAGTTTATCTTCAAAAGGATTCTGCAAATGGTTCTCTGTATTTTTTTTTCAACTTGAAAAAGTGTACAAGATTTCAGTGGCAATCACTCCAGTTGAGTAATCAGTGAGAAGAGATTAGCTCTGACTTCAAAAACAAAAGTTTGGTGAAAACACTGCCAGAATATTACTTTTTACCACTTTTATTTCACAAGGAGACAAAAAAGGTCCTGCTGTTGGGATGAAAGCCACTAAATAGAGAATAAACAAATTTTGCCTTAATGCACTTAATTGTCTCTCTTTTAGGTAACAAAGGACATTTGAATGAGTCACCCATACCTTCATCAGGCCAAAAGAAAATATAAAAATCACCACTATTTATCATGCTAATTAGGTTTGAATGCTAGACAGACCACATGGTTAATGATAAACTAAATATCCATATGAGAAGTAAAATCAAAATCCTGAGCACTTGTGGTCATTAAGAGCTGCTTTGTGGATAGACAAGACACTAAATTACATTCTGCTTCCCTGAAGTTTTCCTGCAGTTTCAGCTGAATTCATTTGTTAGTCAGCCAAGCACAAAGCACGTGCTTAAATACAAGCAGATGAGTAGACCTGTGATCACCTACATCTCTAATACTATGTATATCTTTCCATATCAGGATATTTCTTCCTTTGGAAAAATTGTCCTATTACTTCATTAATATATTGGTTAGCATTTCCACAGTGACTGACTGATGCTGAGAAGAATACCCCTCTAACCATGATGTGATGTAAAGCAAGTCTCCAGTCTAACAAGGAAACATCTCTCATTGAGTATCAAGATAAACCTTGTGTGTGCATATGCTGAATAACATTAGCCCTTTTAACATCTGCTGTGAAAGAAAGACAAATGCAAAGACTGATAAAGTCTATGTTTACACACAAGAATTTCTGTCCCATCACAGAAAATAATAAATTAGATACCTGTGTTCAGCTGAGTTTATAGAAAACATACATGCATTTTGCCAGCAATGCAATATAGAAATAAAGCACAGAAAAAGAGCACTTTTAGAGTCATTTTTTCTTTTCTCCCATATACACAGATGCACTTTGTTTTCCTTACCTCCATTCTTCCAGGTTGGGAGGGGAGAGAGAGAGGGAGAAGCATGATTTACAAACTGAAAAGCTAGATAAATGCCCCTAAAGGAAAAGATCACCAGTAATAGATACATAAGCAACACACCAGGCATTATGCAATACTTCCTCAGAATACTTTTCAATTTCAGAGATCTTTAGTGCAAGAATTTCTTAAGATGGAGAGGGCATCCTTGTCCTAAATAGACCTTAATAGCTTTTTCTTCCACAAATGTGCCCAATCACTTTTAAATGTATGTCATATTTTAGAATCCACAATGCCTGCTGGCAAATAATTACCTCTCCATGTAGTAGGAACTTCATATTACCTTACTCTAATTTTCTTTGAACCTTACTATCTGCTAGTTTCAACTGATAATAGTAGGTGCCTGTACTAGAAGAGAAAGAACAATCATTTCCCATTGCTCCAGACTTTATAAGCCTTCATCATATCACTTCAATCACTTCTTTCTGAGCCTGAGGCACACTGGTTTATTTAAGTAATCCTCAAATGGAAATCATTTAACATCTTTAATCATCCTTGTTTCCCTTCTCTGTAACTTTCTAATTTATTTTTTTGTTCAAATAGGACAATGAATACTATCCATGTTTATGAAAACAAGGGGAATGTAGATTAATATTATAACTTTTTTTTTTTAATTTGTTCCTTACCCAATAATTCCTAACATTTAATCTAAAAATTTTAGGCTAAAGTGATTTTTCTTCTTTCAGCTCCAATGTGAAGAAATCAGATAATATCTGATTCTTAGACATTAGTGTAGACGGCATAAGAACCAGTGATGAAGGTAAGCTAGTGGAAGTATACGTTTCCACAGAAGTTGGCCACTTCACTGCACTAGCTTTGATTCTTGTCCAGAGCACCTAAGACATTTGCTATCACTTCTAAACGAGCCTGAGTATGAATGACATACCATACATATTGAACCAATGCAGTGTGTATTTTATACCGTGATTATTTTAGGTAGTATTCCTCCTAAGTGTTTTTTACACATGCTTTCTTCCACATTTCATTTACTCAAGATTCATTTACTCAATTACTCAAATTAAATTGAGTGGGAAAGCTGATAAAATTAAATAGATGCAACAGTTACTGGACAGGGTAATGAAAATACAAAAATCCTTTGACACTCTTAAATGCATGTGCTGTGTACTTAAATTAAAGGAACAATAGAATTAATGTTATGAGGCTTACCCATATAAAAAATGCAACCACTTTCTCAAATGGGAATATTTCTGAGACTGGGCCAGACTGTAAAATGAGAGGGGAAGGGCAGGGGAAGGAGGACAGGGACATGGTCTCATTTTGGTCTTATGATTCCAATGAGAGAGGAAAATAATTCCTCTGGAAACAATAAGGTGGCTAAGTACTGCAGAACAATCTGTTCCTGTGCACCACAGTCCACCTGCTCAGGTGCACACTAGAGGCCACTCAGACCTGTAACATACTTAGTATTAGAAAGGAAAAGATCCACATTAGATAGAGAGAAGAGCCATGGAATGAAAGTAAGTATCTTCAGTGATCACTGCAGCCTACTGAGTCAGCTAATGTTAGCAGAAGTACTTTGGTTCAGCTATATCTTGCTGGGAGGCAAAAGGATATTTTTATGTTGCTGTCTACTTTTCAGCTTTCTAGACAGAAGCAGCAGCAAAATCTGTGTTTGGCAGACTAGCCCCAGACACTGTACAACATGACTTTAGATATTTAATCATCATTCACAAATCTCTCTCGCCAGCACGACGGCAGCAGCGAAGGTTTATCAAAAAGCTGACAGAATATCAGAATCCAGCAACAATTCACCTGTACAGTTGGGTATAATGGATTAACATGCAGCTGTATAAGAACATCACTTATTCCCACTAAAATTTACTACAGAACAAAACCTACATTCAGATTCCCAGCAATGGTAATGGACAAGCAAGAAATCCTTGCATAAAAGTACATGGCTAAAATATACATCAAAACAATGACCCTTATAGATCAATAAACTATTAATTGGTTAAAATATATAGGCTATAAATGCAGAACTGAAACATTTTCCTATTCTTACAAAGAAGCAAAAAGCAGTGCAAATCAGCAGCACAAAAATTTGTTGTTTAATGTGCCAGTCTTGAAAACAGTGACCAGATGCATAAATAAGCATGGAAACTGAGTAATACATTTGTACATTTCAGTACAAACTGGAAACAATGACTGGGCCACCAGTTCATAACAGCTAATAACTGCTTATCTAGCAGTTAAAATGGGAATTTGAAAATTTGCCTGTTAAAATGCAAACCAGAGAGTAGAAGCAGATAAAGTCTTGGCCCCAGGAAAATAACAATAATAACTAAAAAAAAAAAAAAAAAAAAAAAAAAAAACAGTTATTAAATAAGGAAAGAAATAATTAACTAGAATTCGGTCTAGGTTTCACCTTACTGCTATGAAGGTTTCTCCCTACTGTTATGAAGGTATTTTTCTTACAGGACAAAATCATCTCTTGGAGCAATGCAAAAATACTGCTATCCAGTGGAGGAATACCAGCTAGCCTTTATCAACCCACATGCAAATCTGCCCTTTTGTGCCATGCCTACCAAAGTGGTATAACAAAACTTTTTATTGCCAAGATCACACTTCAGTACACTAAAATTCTTTTGGTGACAATTCCTTTCCGCTGTAGAAGTTCATGCACACAGCAAGGAAAAATCTATGCCTTGAGAACACCCAAAGGCAAGGGAACTGACGTGCAGCAGAAGTCTGCTCAGGTCATAGCCTCTGTAGCAAAGTCACGATTGAACTTCAACCTACTTCATTCCAGGGCAGTAGCATAACCAGAACACCATCTCATCTATCAAATAATGTAATAAATAAAAGTCCAGCAGATTATCTCAGCTAAGAATTTAAATAATACATGGTTTGCCTAATGCGTTGAAGTGAAAATGGCTGTCGGTGACAAAATACACACATTCTGCTTAAAAATGCTGTTAGATGGTTAACTGTATCACAGGTTATAATTCATATCATTCAGCAAGAGTAACACACTACTTATTGGTCATTTGGGACTTTTATCTTTCTTTTGTTAAAGAAAGAAAGGGATTGTGGAATGTAATGAGACACAAGAATGTAGTTAGTGTAGTGAAAGAAAGGAAAAAGAGTATTGGAAATTCTTCACTTGTTCAAAAACAAACCCAAACAAACACCAAACATTAAGTGATATATGAGAGCTGCAGGAGAGAGTTCATGTTCACATCTTTAAAACAAAAACATCCTTAAAGAGAGCTATTACTTGGACAGCTGTAACTTTTATTATTTTATTTTTTTTATCTCAGTTTGGAGAAAGTATTGTGGTCTATTGGTTGCTGATTATATTCCCACAGGAAAATCTTCAATTCATTACCAACTTTTTTTCACTGATTACACCACCACCACCCTGGAAAAAATACAAAAAGACACACACATGCACACACCAAAATAAGTAAATAAATAAATAAACAAAAAACAACACACTTCTAAGTTTCATCTGTGAAAATGTATATTGAGTGTCATATTATTGAAAAAGAAGTCTACTGTGAAATCACAGACCCTGGAAAGTCAACAGCAAGACTAAAAAAGACCTTATTTTTATTATTATTGTCAGGCTTTCACTTAGGAGTTCAGTGAACTAACACTCAAAGTAAAATGCATTATTCCTATGGGTTAGTTTCTTTTTCATTTGTAATTCCAGCTGCAAGGTACTTTTTCTAAAACTTTTCCCAGCATACATCAATTTACTTTGTTATACACTTGTACACTGATAAGCAGTATAAACTCAGTGTAAGGTTTGCAATGCCCTGGGCATTACCACAACATCAGCAACCAACAATTGAGAGGACCCTGAGCCTTCAAACTCTAAGTCGGGACTCAAACTGTGTTCAACATTTAGAGCCCAGACCCAGTGCCCCACTTCAGGCCTGTGCTCCTAAAAAAGGCATAAATCTCAGCATTGAGCCCAGTCAAACCAGAGAGGACTTCTTATTTTAATTCAATCAACATTGCATCACAGCCCAAGCTACCTTTAGTCAACCAGATTCTTTCTCATATCTAATGGCTTTTCAATACCATTTTCAAAGTAGACTTGTAAAAAAAGTAGCACATTCTCCATGTTTTTATTAACAACAGCCTGTAAAAGTGTTAACTGTTTACTTCAATGCAATTTATGATTACTGGCACTATAAAATGCCAGTCTCACAGAGAAACAAAGTTACTTATTTATCTGCATCCCGTATGGTATTTTGCAGATAACATCTCGGAACAGTAAAGTCTAAATATAGACATATAATAAAAAAATGGTGTTGTACAGGAACTGCTTAAAATTTCAAACCACATGACTCAGTTGAAATTGTTTCTATGACAAGCGTTCTTAAATTAGTGGAAGTTTATTAAACCACAGTTAGATCAGGTTTTGTTGTTGTTATTATTGTTTTCCAGTATTATTTTGACTTGCCTTAGGGTTAACCTCAGAACCATCACACTAAATTTTCTGGCTTTTTCAATTCAGTCAAAAATGTTATTACCATATTTACGTTACTCCGACATTAGGTTCTAGTTTCTGAGAGAAAAAACATATTTCATCTCACATATTTAATATTGAAAGAGCATACCATCCAGCATATCATCCTTCTCAAAGTCAGTGTCAAGAGTTAAAACTGAAAAGAAATACCAAAAGGCTTAAAAGACTATTTTCAGTCTTTTTTTCCATTTACTTCCCTACCAGTGTTGCTACTGATAGTGTAAAATGTAGTTGTGGTTTCAGAAGCCCATAAAGCTATCTACTAGTTAGCAAACAGAAAACAACCTTTAGCCCTGGCCCTAAATCAGGAGCAGTATTTGGTATTCACTGATTATGTTAGATTAAAGTGGAATGTGGCAAAAAAAAAGGTAGCATATATATTTCCAATCCACCAAATGAACTATTCTTTCCATCCATCTGTTAAATTATTATCTAACATTAGTGATTTGCAATTGTATTAGCCATAGAACACTATGTCCAATGAACAGGTTGCAATTACTTTTCATGTAAGGTTTAAGATTAGTTTCTGAGGGAAAAATTATATTTCAAAGCTTTTATGCCATAATTCTCTTCCCAATTCTGCCAAGGGGAAAGTACTTACAAACCCTTTAATACATTTTTAATAAATTTCTTTTCCATATGTAAAAATATTTCATTGGGAATTGGAAACATTTAGGAGCTAATTACAGAGAGCAAAGATAGCATATTTTTCAGCCCAGTGGTTTTCAGATGATCAACAAAAGAGCAAAATAAGAGTTTCAATAAAACTCAGCAAGGCAAGAAACTGTAAATAACATGGGTGAAAAAGGCTTGAAATGACAATCTGTTTTGTTATGAGTTTTCCAATCCAGCCCTTCTGTGGTAAGTGGATTATAACGAGAATCAAGACTATGCCAAGTCTTTGAAAAACTTGTTGAATATGTGATTTACCTTTTGAGGCAGTCCCAACTATTCTATGAAAGAGAAGTCTCTGAGGAAAGGGCACTGCACAGTCACATAAGCATCTCACTGAATCCTGTATATGCTTATATACATACACATTTATAAATATGGTAGTCAGTGCTTTCCAAAACAAAGTTATTAGATTTGTACCTAATCAGTGCTCTGTGTCCCTTCGGGGTTAGTCCATACAGGGGAGAGGCAATCTATGTCTGTTCACACTATGCAAATCACAGCAAAAAGAGAATGCTGGCTGGATGCCATCTGGTGTGAACTGGCTCATGTCCAGCTCCTTGGGACTTATGTTCTCTGAAGTAGAGCAACTGCATCTACTCTGCACGACATTAGCTCCACAGCCTTTGAGACAATCACTTTTTTTTTGTTTTCCAGTTCAAAATGCCCAAAAGAATGAAACAGTACTTCACAATCTGACAGAGTAAAGTTGGGGTGGGTAGGTGGTGTGTTCCCCCCAACCTTCCCCTTTTCTGTTTTTAAAAAATAATTTGATACCCAGGGTGCTTGTTTTGTGACCCAGGACAAGGCAAGCAACACACACTCATTTATTCAGCTTATCAGTCCTTCTTTGCAGAATTAATTAGGTTTTGCTTATTTAAAGCCAGCTTAGATACAGATTTTCAGTCATAACATCCCACCATGTTTGCAGAAACTAAAACAAGAGAGGACAGTACTTCTCATCCTACCCTGAGCACACATTTTGTAGGGCGAGGCACTTACACATATAGACCAGATGAAGCCCAAGACTAAAACTTTTTATTCCTGTACAATACTCCTTCAGGAGAATGGCTGCTTCTCAGAAAGAGCAGTCAGGCAGGCATTGGAACAGGTTGCCCAGGGAGGTGGTGGAGTCACTGTCCCTGGATGTGTTTAAAGAAAAGCTGGACATGGTGCTTAGGGACATGGTTAACTGGGTGATACTGGTGGTATGGGGATGTTTGGATGTTTGGACCAGATGATCTTAGAGGTCTTTTCCAACCTTAATGATTCTATGATTCTAAGTGACCTTTAGGAAACATCTCTGTAGCACACATCTGTATCTCTGGCTTTTACTGGGCATCACTTCCCCCTTTTGCAGATACAGAGCAATGCAGATTCCTCAAAATACTGTGGATATCTGTGGAACATCACAAAAATAAAATTTCTATAACCTCCAACCCTCTTCTCATAACACTTCCAGTCAACAAAAAGAGATTTAAAACCCCTAAGCAGCCTCCTGAAACAAGCTAAAGTAACTGCTGCATGAAGTACTTCAGGTGATCAGGTAAGTGGACCAGACAGACAGCCTGCCCAGCCTCTACTTTGTCAATGGTTAAAGAAAGAGCATTGCCAAAACAAAAAAAAAAAAAAAAAAAAAAAAAAAAAAAAAAAAAAAGTGATGAAATAGTAGAGTTTATAATATGAATATATGGTCTTCCTCCTCTGCCCAGATACCTACTCCTATAAAAAGTCTTCGAAATTCATGTGAGAAATGTAGTTGAAGTAGACCACTGATTTCAAAAAGTTAAGAGAGCCTTGTTGTAGTTTATTTACTTCCAATTTTCACTACACTGTGCTACAGCCATTCTTGTGCCTTCCACATTTTCATTGTTTTATCAGAGGATTATGTACAGGTGAGACTCCCTGAGTCAAGGTGTGTGCATATATACAGTATCCTATATCCACAAGGGTATGGGAGAATCCAAGTTAAACTTTTGATGGCAGATTCTCCTACAGAAAAACAATGAATTTTAAATAAAAAATTAAGGAACAAGGAAACTCATCTGTTTTAATGTACTTAAAAAATGTACAAACAAGAAGGAATACTTGACAGCAAGGTATTGTTAGAATATTATATAAATCTTAATTATACTGTCATGATTTGGGAGTAAATGCATTAAAATTAATGACAATATACCCAAGTAACTGAAAGCTGAAGCACATTTTCAATTACTGTTGGAAAAAATTGCCTTCTTTGCATCTTGTTTTGTACAGATCAGCTAAGCAATGAAATATAGAAATCAAATTTATCTATTAACTGGCCTTCAAAATTAGCACAATTGATCAAGTGAGACAAAATTGACCTTAAGCAATTGTTAAGCTCTGCTAAGCTTCTATGATTTCCACTAGGTTATAACTCTAATACAACACTGTTGAGCCATGTAGGTAAAACCCAGTGTCCTCGGGTGATGCCAAAAAGCAACACAGTACTCTGTAAGAGACAAAATAAATAAATGAATAAGAATTAAAAATTAAAAAATAAAATAGTTAAGAACTAAAAAGAGAAAGAAAAGTGGAAACCTCTGGTTGTGTCAATGCCAGATTCTGGGTCTACTGTGCATTAATGATAGCATGGACTCCATCAGAGTTGATCATTACTTGACAGGAAATAAAGTTTTCCTGATCATAATTCTCTCCTCCACTTGCCAAGGCAAACCTGTTTCACAATTCCTCCTTGAGAGTGCCTGCAATGACTTCTACCCACATAACAAACATAAGAGTTGGAATAGTCTCTTCTATCAGGAGTGCTTCCAGTCAAGAAAGTAATCTCTGGCAATGTGCAACACCAGTTAGATCCAAGACTAGAGAGCTTGCATGGGGCAACTATATAACAAACCAATCAAAGGATGATCTGTGAAACACCCATGTTGTGCAGCTAGGAACTACAGCATTAATCTCCCTGAAAGGAGATGTATTAAACAGCTGCACAATTTCCAATGGTAGATACTGCAAAATAATAATTAGTAGTAATAATAATAATTACAAAATCATCAATTTAAACTAAAAAATACCAGGAGGAAGTGTTTCTTAGTCACCTTATGTTATCCATGAGGTATCGAGCTGTACAACACAGGAACTGTTTTCTTTTTAGTACACTCAGTGGAATGTCATACATTTAGTACATTCTGTGGAATGTCACTGTGTATCACTAGGCAGAAAGAAAGCAAGTAAGGTAAAGTGGTGACATGCCAAGGTTTTCTGCAAATAGCACTGTTTTTGTTGGCAGAATTGAATGGTATTTGTTTGACATTTAATTAAAACTCAGGGCCACTAAACTCAAAGGCCTAATGATGTCACAGCACTTAATTTGTTAGAAAATACACTCCTAGCATCTCTTTAGTTAGACAGTTTAGGAGAAGGAGGGAAAATAAAAGGTCAACAGGAGGATTTTTGGAGATGCTACTAACTTCTTGTCTGATCAACAAAAATAGCCATTCAGCTTACTAAAACAGAATGCATGAAAAGCCATGGGCATGAAAATGTAATTACTCTCCTGTAAATTGGTAGCACATTAGTATGCTGGAAAGGAGAAGAAAAGCATAGCTTGGGCTTGGAGAGTCATGAGATTGATAGCCACCAGGAAAATGGTTTCTCTAATTAATTTTCTTCTGAGTATTATCCAGACCATTAAAACTTCTTTAATACTTGCATGCAGTGAGAGTCTGTTCTAACTTATGAAAAGCTGCTGAAACACACAAGACAACACACAGCAAGAAATTCTGAAAGGCAATTTAATTAAGATGGTTTTTAATATCTTTCTTATTAACAAATAATCATTTTCTTTGATTTTGTTCCCCCCGAGAATGTAGACTGCAAGCTAATATTTATTCTTTCTTTTTTCAAATGGAACATTTTAATATGTTCCATAACTGTCTAATAAATAAGCAAGTAAGTAAAAAGACGTAAATGTTGATGCACTAAGAAAAGTGAGAATTTTATGGCCAATAACAACATTTGTAGTTGCACTTGAAAGATGACAATAAATATAAATGCATTTGCAGGGTATGAAATGGTTCCTATTGGGAAAGGAGGATATTGGTCCATTGGCTTGGTGCATTGTGGTTGTACAACACCATATTCACAAGAACTCCAAGAGACAGCAGTAGCAGTATGTAATTTAATACTGCTTAATCAGTCAGCTGACAGTTTCTTCAAGATGTAAATATTGGGCTAACACACAGAAAAAAAAAAAAAAAAACAAAAAAAAAAAAAAACAAAAAAAAGCATTCCTGTAACAGGTTACAGAGATGTTAGTCATGTACAGGTGTAAATTAGAGAATGTGCCAGTCATAAGCTAGATCTGGCATGTTTCCACCCCTTGCAGTAATGTGAGTTACAAGAAAAGGTTTGCAACTGTCCTTATTCATACCTAGATCTTTTTAGATCTCTTCCGTCTCTGGGGCCTCTAATTTTACAGCGTCCTCTCTGTAAGTACATCAGCTCTTTGTCCAGACCTGACGCTGGCTGTAGAGTACATAGAGAACTCTGCAACATCAAGCACTGAAGAAAATGTAGGCAGAATATCTAATTTCTGAATCCCAGTTAGGCTTAAGTATGATCCATGAAGTGACGATTCTGAGTACACCCAGTAGCACAGCTTCAGACACCCAGAAAAACTTTACATTTAAGGGGGGAAAGTTTATCTATGCCCCATTGTCAAGTGAGTGAGAGTTTCTAGAGGTTGGTTTAGAACTTGGCATGAATGCAAATAGTCAAATCCTTAGTCCAGTCTTAGAGTAACTACAACATATACTTTTCTTGCACCACAAAATGAAAATCTTTTCAAAAATCATTTACTAGATTAAAATTATATTTAAGATCACTAACATGTACCTGTTTTTCCATATGCACCTGACAATCACTTCAAAAGTCCCAATATCTATTGTATTAATACTGAAGAAAAATGACACACCATGTAGAAGTCAGTCAAATCAAAATAAAACAAAAAACTACAGTATAACAAGCACTGATAACTCATTCTTGCAAGTTAATTAAAAAGATGATCCAGGTCACGCCCTAGTCTATCCAAGAGATGCTGCCCCCACGATATATTCTCCTTCTGAAATGTGTCTTGTTCTATATAACCCAAATGAGAAACTGCCAAGACTTTTTCTGGAAAACTGTCTTGACTACACTTTCTGTAACATGAGATATTTTCTTAAGGCCTATAGACACTATTAGAATTGACACAGAGATACAATCATACAAATAAGGCCAGTAGTTCTAGATATCTCTCATACTGCCTTGGAACATAAAGTAAGCTAAATATTGCAAAAACTTGCAATGCTGCCTTGGAACATAAAATAAACTAAGCCAAACAAGATTGCATGTTCTTTCCAGGGTTAGAGGCAGTATTTAAGATTTCCAATAAGGCATTAGCATTGCTGCATTTAGGCAGGAATAACTGTCATTCTCTTTAAGTAGAGCATGAATTTTCAAATGTAAAAGGTACCCCAAGCAATGCCAAGTTGTGGATGACCTTTTTTTTTTTTTTTTCCAAAAATGACTACTGTATGCTAGCTTCTGAATGCTGCAGTTGGCCTAGTGAAGAGACAATTAAGGATGAGGAGGAGAAGGAGGAGGTGGAGGAGGAGAAGGAGGTGGAGGAGAAAAATAAACTTATTTCCCTTATGAAATCAATGCAGACATTTACTTTGCAGTGTGCATTGAAAGGCGGAGAGCACATAGAAGTACTAGAACAATACGAGTGGGAAGAAGTTTGTCACTGGGTAACGTACAGTGACACCAGTCTTTTGTTCTCCACTGCAGTGAGTCTTCAAGGATGGAGAAAGGTGCATGAATAAGTAGCTAGAGAAAGCATAACGCAAGCTGCTGGGATCTGCATGGCATTTCTGAAGAAAATCAGTGGTTCACTGCAATACAAAAGGAAGTTTTATTTCAGAAAAAAAGATGCTGGCGGTTCGCCAGCTCCCTGCCAGAGAGAAATCAGAGCCTGCCTGTTTTGACCATAGTGAAAGTTTAGGTCTAAGTGGCAAATGAGGTGAAGGGGATGGGAAGGTCAGATTTGACAGACTGACTTGCCTAGAATTACTAAAAACTGATTTGTATTTATATCTTCAAATGGATTTTCATTAAAAGTCCAATTTTATTTTTTCTAACATATGAAGCATAACAAAAAAAAATATGAATATATAATTTTGCTAAGAATAAATGTATAAAGATTCAATGTACTAATAGGAGAGGAAACATGATTATAGTACTTCAGATAAAGAAATGAGCATTTGCACAATGGCTTTTTGAAGGGTTTCTTGTGCAGTACTAGAAAAGACACTGAAATAGTAACTGTCAAGAATTAGCTATTTTGAATGTCCCACTTTGTGGGCAGAAGTGAAAGTGCTCAAAACAAGGGTTACAAGTACACCAAAAAATGTCTGCCAGAAAGCCTACTCTTCAATGGCAGTGAACATAATGGCAGGTTAGGGAAAAAAAAAAAAAAAAAAAAAAAAAAAACAGGCAATAATAAGCTTTGCAATTTAAAGCAGGATTTTAGAAAATTTCTCACATTTAATAGAAGCTTCAAAGATAGAACAACCCAGCCACTGTATTAGTTGCCTATAGATGCCTACAAATATTTTGAGTATTAAACCAGACATCATGATACATAGTGTTGTTAACAAAACATTCTATTTTAAGCTCTTCTTCACAGTTGTTTATGACTTCAAAAAATAGTTTGGACTCAATTTTTCTTATTCTTTCTGTTTACCTTAGGCTATTTTGATTTAATTTGAGAATTTAAGCCAACATGTTTCATTTGCTAGAGAATGTTGTTAGAGAAGCAGTACTGCCAACAACTAAACCTCTCCACCGTCCCAGTCATCTCTTTGGATTATTTTACTACTTCCAGTGTTTGGAAAAGCATAGCAAAGCTCTAATGCAAAAGCGGGTAGATGTTCTATTCCCGTCCCTGCAAAACTTTTAGTGCATTCTGAACACCAATTTTTGCACGTGATGAACCAGCTCACTTCTTTTAATAACTTAATATAAGCCTTGAATGTCTCTTTATTCTCTCTAGCAATGAATCTTACTACATCACTGGTAATCCACAGGATTTGTCAATACAGCAGAAAGAAGAGAAATCACCATTGTTTTCTAAACAGTAATAGGGATGAAAAGCCCCCAAAAGTATTCTGCATTGGACACTTCCTTCTGAAATGTGGATTAAGTAGTATTTGGGTACACAAACAGTAGCTTCTTGGTTCAGATGCATCCACTAATATACCAGGCAGAACACCAGGTAAGTGCTATTCTGCCAAAAAATAGTCCTGGGTTCTGTTCTGATTCTGTTCAAATCCCATTCTCACAAGTCATTGTTTCCATGAACAAGCACATTTCAGTGAAAAAAAATCTTCCTTATATTGTAAATCCTAAATCAGCTCCAATGGCTTTAGGTGCTGAAACAGGATGTAACAAGATGTAGGTTAACCAGTACAGGAGACAATGTGGCCCAAATTGCACACCTGGACACGCAGGAAAGTTGACATGGCACCATGAACTGATATAAAGAACCTCCAAAACAGATCTGAGACTACTGGGCACAGCAATGGGAAATAACGACATGTGGATTGGTGAACACAAACACTAACTGTAATATAATTGTGGTAATACTGAGCTCAAGTGAGGAGTACAGAAACTTTTAATAGATCAGCAATCTTCCAATATAGGCAAAATAATATTCCTTAATTTTATTTTCTGAAAGATCAGAACTTCCTAAAGTGAAATTTGTTTTGTTTTGTTTTGTTTTGTTTATGGGCTGACACAAAATTCAGCATACAAGGTTGCAACCCAAATAAAGTTTGACAAAAGTTAAAATTATCTGGGAAAATAAATAAATAAATAAATAGATAGATAAATAAATAAACTGAAGCATTAATGCCATAAAGTGGTGCCTACACTATATACATTCTCTAGTGACAATTAAAAATATGTATATTAGGCCATAGTTGCATAGAGTTTCCACAAGATTTACTTGCATAGCATTCAAGTTATGCAATTCAGAAAACTTATTAAGTATGTTGAGTGAAGAGTGTTCTTTATCCATAACAGATGCTTTTCCGTTTGTGTCCTGGAGGATACAAACACAGAAGTATGATGATAATGTACCACCTCTTCTCCAGGTCATTCCCAAAGAAGACTTCTTAATTATGATTTTATTTTTATAAAAAAAAAAAAAAAAAAAAAAAAAAAAAAAAAAAAACAAACCAAACCAAACCAAAACAAGACAAAAAAAAAAAAAAAAAAAAAAAAAAAACCACTTCCTGCTGTCTATCCCCCAGAAGTAGTTCAGAAGATCCAGCTGACAGAACTTGCCAGACCATACTGGAGTCCTGAATATAAATGTGGAGCTGATGACAGCAACTAGCCTGATGAAGAGTCCATGAAGCCCCTCTGAACCTTCAGTCAGTCCTTCTGTGCCCCAAGAATATGTCTTCATGCCCCAATCACCTCTAATTGCTGTCTGAACGATTTATTTTTTTCATTACAGTGCCTCTCAAAACTGAAAAACATCAACTTTAGTTTTCATAATCAAGTATGGATGCAATCCTCCGTTCAAGCACCATCTTGAGATGAGTTTAAAAGGAAGCTTGGTATGTGCCCACATTTATTCTCATTTCTTTTAGTCCATCCACGTTGTGGCATCATACTTTACTAGTGGCACTTTACTAGAAAAGTCTCAACATATTCTACCACAAGAACAAAATGGATGTGAAGGAGTTCTGAATTCAGTGTGAATGCCAGTAGCTAAATTATAGCTACACTGAATATAGCAGACTATGAAGGTCAATAAGAACATGAAAAGATGGATAAGAATGCACTAACCACGAACCCACACTCTGGCCAGGGAATTTAAGTCACTTTGTGTGATTCTGTTAGACATTCATGGTTCAAGTACATGTGATGATGCACAGCTCCATGTATTCATGAACAGAGGTTCAACAACCCGCACTGCTACCAGTGCCTGCATGGAATTAATAAATGAATAGTGGAAACTATGCAAGACAAAGACAACTTTATTGAGCTAAGGAAAGCCTTTCAAAGGGAACCCACAGTAACATCTTTAGTTAAAGCCATATATAACATATCTATAACTAGTCACTTTGAATCTCTACTGACTGTAAGCTCTCCTGTTCCTCTGGCTGGTAGCAAAACCTTTCAACATTTCAACCCCATACTTGTAGAAAAAAGTTACTTTGTCAGTTTTGAATAACTTCATCACCTTCTGGTTGTATTATTAAAACATATTATAGACTGTGTAATATCCATGTCTACAAAATGGCTTCTGTGGAAATGCCATTCAGAACAGCAATCCGAAACCTAGTCCTTTAGCCTCATAGACTACACTAAGAGCTTTAGGCCATTCCTTCATTCTAAAACAGCAAAAAGAGAACAAACATACAGAAAATGCCAGATGAATTTCTTAACTTATTGTTGAAATGTATCTTAATGGTATGAGGTAATGTGCTTGATATAACAATACAAAATTAATTCTCCATACCTCCAATGCAGAGACAAAATATTCTCACACAGAATCATCTGAATCAAAATGATGCTGCTCAATCCATCTTCTAAGCAGCTGTGATACCAAATGAACTATGATGTACTACACGTAACTCTGTAACATTACCCCCAGAATCTGTTTCAAAAATGGGTTCAGCATCATATCCTGTATTATTCTAGAACACTACTTGATATTTAAAATAAAGTTTACAGCATGTATAAAGCTATTCTGATGCTCCTCACTGCACACTTATGATTTAAAGCATGGTTTGTATTCTACTGAACGTGTTTCTTTTGCCCTTCTGCTAATAAGCTTTCTGCAACAGTGGGTATCGTACACAGAACTAATGCAGACTGCATGACAGATCTCATTTACACAACAGATCTGCAGTGCAAACAAAAGCAAAAAGTCCTACCCTATGCAACCCACAAAGGAGGAAGGATTCACTGCAGAGGTATTTGCATTAACACAAATGGATATATTTACACCTGCACTTTTCTTTCTACTGCTAAACACTTAAATTTCTGGTCTCATTGTGGTGACACTATTTAAAAATGGACCAATGCAAATTTTTTCATCTACACCCTACCAAGAATGCAGATCTAGTATTCAGGAAGAAAGGAAAGACTATTTTGAGAATCATTTTAATATGACAGAAATAAAAACAGGATTGGGAGGGGAACAAAGCATCCAGAGATAAAAGGAACAGATACTTGATTAGACACAGGACAAGAAGCCACATTTATTTGAATATAGCAGACTGAAGTCCTGTTATCCACCACTAGCCAGCATAAAGGAAAATAATAACTACAGTGTTCTGAGAGAATACTTCATGCATACTAATACTTAGCTGAAGCAGATGAAAATCTTTTAAAATTTTAAAGTATGCATAAAACATGAAAGGCACTTCTATTTCAAGAAAGCAGGATGAATCTGTTCATAAGAACATGATCTAGTAAGCAGAATTGTTCATGCTGTAAAGGAAATAAAGATCTTGCAGTACCATCACAGATAAGGCTGAACATGAGTATCATCTGTCTGACCTGCACCACTCCAACACAGGCCAGAGTTAATGCCTCTTTGAATCAAAACACTCCTTTAAAAAATGAATAAAAAAATAATAATCTGGAAACACCTTGGAAATTTGGAAATCTAGAACACACCTATAAATTATGTATTTACAATTTTTTCAGTGGTAACTTACCTGCCCATAGTTCACATTATTTCCACACTCTATTTGACTAGTTCTGCTTTCTTACACTGCACACTGAGGAGGACTTTTTTCTGATTTTCTCTTTGTTATTTAACTCACTCTGTCAGCAAGTATTATATTACTTTGTGACAACCCTAAGCCAGAGTAAATGAGTAGGTGAGAAAACAGCCAGTCTCTAACCCTTATTAAAATTATACAACTTCTGCCACACTGATAACTAGAGAAGCAGAGTAAGTAAGAGGTGTTGTAAGAGAGGACTTGTGGATAATTTACTTTTCCCTGCTCCTCTAAATGGATTATCAATCTGAAGTGATTGACTACATAGCTACACTCAGGAGGAGTCAGTAATATGCAGCATATATTAATCTCAAATATGTGACTGATTTGGTACTTCCCAGCCTAGTCCAGAAGGGCACTATGCCTTTCAGTGTCTGAAACTCAGTTTACAGTTCAGGCATGTATTACAGAAGGAATCCTCTACTTCTGAGCAAGTAAAATTGCATGAGGCGCATAGATATTTAAACAGTGGGGAGCTTCCAGAAGTCTGGTGGAAAAAATGTGGCAGCAAGTAGTGGTGTAGGGAGAGTCAGAGAGAATGGGGAGGGAAATAACTTCAATCTGAGATTTTCACAAATGCATTTATATTTATGATATGAAAAGAAGCAAAGCTATTTTGAGCGACCTGGTCTAGTGGAAAGTGAGGTTGAAATTAGATGATCTTTAACGTCCATTCCAACCCAAACCATTCTCTGATTCTCTAATACTAGATCCAACTTTTCAGCGAATCCAGCATGCAGAAAAACAGTTACACAAGAACTACACAAGCCAACTTCTATGACCACCTATATTATAATTTATTTACAATATCCAAAGTCAGACCTACATTAAGAATACCTTCAGGGTATCAGTAAACACCGAATGCTATTTCTTCAAGGTACTGTAACATTTTCCTGTATCCAGCAATCAGATGTTCTTCCTTCTGATATTGAAAGGCTAATATGGTATGTTACACACAGTTTATCAGGCTATTTTGAAGAAATCTTATATAAAGAAAGGTTTCCAATGGTTAGTATTTTCCAATAGGAGTCCAAGACATGTTGCATAGTTGTGGGAAATAAGCCTAAACCCTGACTACACTGAGGGCACAGGTAGAAATTACTATATTAAATGTCTTAGTATCATAATAATGTACTATCAGTACCACATTAAAGAAAAAGAATGGTACATGGCATGTAGCCCAAAGTCAAAGAGTAACTTGTATAAAGGGCATAAACTACAAAGGATGACAATCACAGTAGCAAAATGATACCTGAAACTCCATTCTTTCAGTGATAAATCTTGTCTTAGATCTTGAAACATGAACAGGTTGAACAAATTTTCTACAACCACTCAGCTTACTGCAATGATAAATTTAAACAGGAAAACTTAGAAGATCATAAAGCCAGGTGGACAATGAAAAGATGATAATTACTTTATCTCTTTCGATACTCAGACATTATTATCAGAAGAGATCTCAGCAAAAACAGTAGTACAATTAAATGCAGTGAAAAAAAAATTTACATTGCACAGTTTTGTACCCCAGATGCAAAGACAAATATCATGCAATTTTATAGCTCAAAGAAAGTGTGATGGATGAGGGGAAAGGTAAATTTTACAGCTCAGTATGTGATGTGCTAAACAACATACAAAGGAATAATGTTGTATTACTAATGGGAGATTTAAATGGGTTATGTACAATGTCTAGAAAACCTCTGAGTGGTTACTCAATATCTGCAACAGTGCATGAAAAGATGAAAAAGTATCAAGTGACTGAGAAAAAAAGGGCTTAATTGTCAAACTGCCAAAGAGAGTAGTTTTGACAGGTTGTAACATGAAAGTTATTGGGACCTGCTGATTTAAGAATACCTAGTTTAGTAGCTGTTACCTAATCTCCTTAATTACTGTTGGAAAGCAAAGCACATTACATCATCGAGTTCATTCCCCTCTCTTTTCCAAATACAAATATTTATTGAACATGTCTGCCTTCTCTGCATTCACACAATCAATTCCACCACTCCCATCCAGAAACATACTGATAAAATTGTCCGGATTTATCTTGTTCTTCATATATTTAATCCTCTTATTTTTCTTAATTCTGCTGACTATATATTTCACCTTTTGTCCTTCCCTTATCAGTTCTCTGCAGTTTCCAGGTTTTGATTTACATTATTAGCTTCCTCTGTCATACGTTCGTTATTAAATTTATAATTCATAATACCATTTGTGTCCTCTCACAGTTAAGTTGATTCATTCTCTGCTGTGCCTTTTTGGACCTCTAGTAAAGTTTACTAAAACATTTACCAAGTGCCATTCCCATTTTTGATCATAAGTGGTTTTTGTTTTGCTGCAGATGAACCTTTCGAGGCATGACATACTGAACCTTTTGAGGCATGTGGTAGCATTTCTCTCTGGAACTAAAATCAAATCAAGATCATTTGCACCAAAGCTACAAAGGGAATCTAAGACTGTAACCAATTTTTCTGTGACATGCTGATAGGAAAGTCTCACCACACTTTGAGTTAGGAAAGAGCTAGCTTTAATGTGTTTATCAAGGTGCCCCTCTGATTTGGGAAAAGACATAATCTGCAATATCAGAAAGAAAAATATTTCAGGGCTGGCAGGATTGTCCATCTGCACAAATTTACATGGAATTCAACCACCATAATTCAGGCGATTCTCCTCACACTACTTCTTTGGGACCTACAGATGAGAAAAGCAGACTGTAGAATGTGAGCAAGCAGTCAAGCTTTCCTTTTTTCTGTTCATGTTTTTGCTTATCCCTTGGCACAGTTTCAAGTCCACTGAAGCAGCAGCATTTTGGTTTTAAATACAATTAGACATGGCCATTTACAGAAACCAAATTTTTATGTACCCCATAGGAGACTAGCTTAACTTAGCTGCCTCCTGTCACTTCTCATAGGAACACTACAGTATGATAATGTCCTCTGGGCCAGTGTTTTAATAACACTGCCTTGCTGAGTCTTGCAGGATTATTAGACTAATAGATCCCAGTTATGACCAAGTCCTGAGGCATAACTACCTCTGACATTGTATGTATAACTTTGCCACATCTTCTTTATTCAATAGTGCCCTTTCAGACACTTCCCCCAGTAAAGTTGCTTCTTTCCTAAATCAAACCCTAAATCAAACTTTTGTTATGGTCATTATTGTGGTCATTATTATTTCTTTCACCGGCCTATAATCACAAGGTATTTATAGATGCTTTTTTGTTACATTCAGAAAGCGAGAGAAATTTCTGACCCTCTAAAGAAGAACTCGAAGTGTAACAACCTAAACAAAATAAACTTCTGGAGAAGGCCAGGAAAGTACAAATAGGAGCTTTTCTGTGTGTGTTGATTTTCTGAACCTTGCAGCAGTGGGACATATCATACAGGGCAGAGAAGCAGCCAGATCAACAAAACCCCACTAGAATGATAAACTTATTTAATCAAAAGACACTACAAAACCTGTTTTTTCAAGCAAACATAATACATCTTCTCTGTACCTAGATGCACCAAAAGGCCGACCAGAAAAAGTGGTATGTTTTACTTCATTGGGAAAATCTTCATTAAATGTGACATGGGCTGTGATGGAAAATGTCTCTACTTGTAAAACAAGACCTGAAACACAATAAAACTTAACATCAACAAAGGGAGATAAGAAAAGAATGATTTAAGACACTGATTAAATCATAAAGATAGATCTTACAGAAACGGTATGAAAATCCCTAGATGAAGAGAGTGATAATATCATAGGAAGAATATTACCTTCATATTATTTCAGATTACGTATGCATGCACATACCACACAGATACAACTCCTGACCAGCTCTGTTAATGTTCTTTTTTACTAACATTATGTTTGTGTTTTTGAAAATCAGTACTTAGGTTGGTTTTGTGTGATTTGTTTTTTATTTTAGCAGACAAGCTGTCCAGTTAGTCCATCATTTAAAGATTTCCCTTTTTCACTTTAAAGATAAACAGAAACAAATTATACCTTGTCTAAACTTAACTAAAAAAGAGAAAAGAATAAGGGAAAAAAAAAAAAAAAAAAAAAAAAAAAAGGCCTTATAAAACTTAAATTCAGGTTTGGCTAGAGGAATATTTTATATTTGCTTATCTCAAAATATTATTTTATTTAGTAGAATACCTCGAAGAACTACTTACTTATTTCATAAATTGGATGTGCCAAATCCTGTTCCACCCCAGACTCCTTACCACACAGAGCCAAGCAAGTGTGCCTAATTTTTGTGGGTTTGTTTCCTCTGCATGTCTCAAAATTTACTGTACTTAACATACACATATAAAATTAGGCAAGTATTAATTTAAAATCTTGTCATGGACTTCTTGTTTGCTGCTATTCCGACAGCAAATTATACCATCTCCTGAAACAGAGTGGTTCTAATCTGTACACTGCATTTTGTTAAGCAGGCAATACAGATATGGAACAGGTAGTAAGGTTTACCACACTTCCTTTGACAGATTATCCCCATCTGTTAAAAAGCATGGCTTTGTAACATAACTTCTAAACTTTTCTTCATGAAATTTAAGCCACAGATTTATATTTGCAGACTTATATTTGCCATTCCTTGATAATTGTGTCCTTCCAAATATTTACAATTTTATAACATTACAATTATTATTAGAAAAATAATTAATTATACAACTATTACAGTTACAAATTTTTACCCAATTCACTTAACCAAATTTTACGCATTCAGATTTGCAGTAAATAAACTAATTCAAATGTTTCCAATATTTGGATGTCACAAATAATGACATTGCATTACTTACCAAAAAGCATAACTACTCCAGTATTCATCTTTAAGAACAGGACTTGTGAGCACTTCTGAAACGTTTACTTCCTTAAATAATTCTTTCAGGTGTTCCTACAGACCTGATCAACAACCTTAAACTGAACCACAGCTGCTTCTACCATCACATAGCTGCACCTGTTCGTCATTTTGGCCAGGTCATTGTCCAGTTGTTGATAAGGAGGACGATGTTCTAAACTTTAAATATAAATATATTTTTTAAAGCCTAAGACTTAAAATTAATACTTTCCATGTTCAGTGAAATTTTGCTCTTAAATCCTGAAATAATTAAAACCGTAGAAAGAAGATAGACGAAGGGATCTATGACCCCCACAGACTTTAAAGGTGTAAGAAAAAAAAAAAAAAAAAGAGAGAGAGAGAGAGAGAGAGAGAGAGAAAATAAATATGTATATATATATATAAAACATTTTTTCTGTAGTCAACAAAATTAATTATATGTTGCTTCCTAAAATCTGCTGGTTATGAAACCATAATTTCTAACTGAAGCTGTTCCAACACAAAGCATAAAAAGAATCTACATGGACAGATTGTTTGGCATCATATAATACCTGCTTCTCCTGTAGTCCATTTTTAGGATCTTCTTTCTCTGCTTGGCTGTCTATTCTCAACAGCCTTGTATGCATACATACATTTTGAGACACTTGCTTCTGCCAACTTCAGCTGAAACTATTCAGTGGGTTCAATAATTTTGAAAACATAAAAATGGTAACTCAGGAGAAACAAATTTGCCTGTTCATATTCACATACACAGAAAGTTTAATCACAAAGTCATGCATCCATAGAAAAAAAAAAATCACTTAAAAAAGGAAAAGAAACAGGAAAAAGGAAAAGAGAACAAAACAGTTCAAAACTTCTACCTAAATATTCAGCATGGTGTACAAAGGAAAATGGGCTTTACTGAAAGTCCAGAGCTGTGTGCTTTTTGAGACATTCATTGTATACATTATAAAGCAGACTTCCAAGTTTTGTAGAATTTCCTGAGCTAACTTCATTACTGGAAGCAATACAATTACAGAAGTATGGAGTTCACTATTCAACATCCATTAAACTACCCTTCTTCCTACCACTAAATTAGCTCATTTAAATCTAACTTGGTTAACCTCATTATCAGTGTGAACTGAGACATCTCCTTAGCTGTTGATGAAGATGCTGGGTATAGTAGACAGAGTAGCCTATGATTTTGGTTACTGGGGATGCGTGACACTGACAGAGATAGCCAGTACCTCTAACTTACTCCACAGTGACAGATACAGAAGTATGAGGAGCTGAACCCCGGTTAGAAAAGTGTCATACAAAGGATTGAATTTCATCTCTCTCCTACCACAGGTACGTTGTAGAAAGTATGGGTACTTGGTTTATTATGGGCAGGATGACAGCTGCTGCTATGAAATTTGACCTTCTTAAATATCTAGTCATTAATGAGAGCCCAGAGCTGAGTGACACTACATGCACTGCCAGGAAAGCCTGGTACAGGCTAAGGGCAGGTACCAAAGGTACCAAAGTGCAGCCTCATCCATGGGGACAGTCATGCCCCAGTACCGCTGTTCTAACACACACCACAGCACCCACTCAGTCCACAACCATTTGTTCCTACATCTGGCACATCTACCCTGCCTAATTTTACCTGACTGGGTGTCATGTTCTATAAAGACAGGATAGACTGGCTTCCTACTTGAGGGCAATAAGGTTAGTCAGTGTGAATCTGCTCATTATTTTCACCAAATGCTCTAAAAGATAATGCTACAAATGCTTACTGTTTTCACTTAGGGGTATGCTTCGGGCTCTTTCCAAAGTTTGAAGAACATTATCTCTAAAACTCTGGAGAAAGTTTATCAAAACATACATACTGGCAATCACCAACACCTCACATGTGAAAGGAAAATGTTCTTCTTGATGATAAAAAATTGGTATTTTCCTACTCTAAGATTTGAGGGAGGATAAATAATGGATAGCACTAGGGATTCTTGTCATCCTCCTGTATTTATACAAAGTCACTATTCGATTTGACTATTTATAGTAACCTGACAAATGTTGCATTGTTGCTGCATAGCAACAATGTTTTAAAAAAAGAAATGAGACAGTTTTCATTTGTAGAGCTTCATTTCTTGCATGTAATATGGAATAGGAATACAATTGTGACTATAGTCCTGAAAAGAACAAGGCAAGGGAACACAACCATGACAGAGAAAAAGAAAATCTAGCAACTTCAGAATGTAGGAATTGACAGCTCTGAGGTGGGGGAGTTATGAAAGAGATTAAAACAGTGCTGCAGTTAAGAGAAAAAGAAAAAAGAAAAAAAAAAAAAAAAAAAAAACAAGTCTAGAATTACAGTTTCTAGTTAGGTTGGTTTGTTGTTTGTTTTTTTGTTTTGTTTTGTTTTGTTTTGTTTTGTTGGTTGGTTGGTTGGTGCTTGTTTTGTTTATTTTGGTTTTTTTTGGTATTTTTTTTTCAAAAGGGCAGGGTGGAATATCGTAGAATCACAGAATCACAGAATGGCTAGATCATAGAATGACTAGTGTTGGGAGGGACCTTAAAGATAGTTCCAACCCCACTGCCATGGGCAGGGTCACCTCCCATGAGACCAGACTCTCCTACCAGACCACCAGACCAGGTTGCCCAAAGCCCCATCCAACCTTATCTTGAACACCTCCAGGGATGGGGCATCCACAGCTTCCCTGGGCAGCTTGTTCCTGTGCCTCACAGGGAAGAATTGCTGCCTTATATCTAATTTAAATCTAGCCTTTTTTTAGTTTAAATCAATTACTCCTTGATAGGACAAGGAATAACATCTTTAAAAAAAAATAAAATAGTAGATTTAAATTATATAGGTGTGGGGTGTCTGTTTATATATATGCAAGTGTATGTATATATTTCATACATAATCATACCATGGAATTTTACCTACCTTAAACATGGTTATACGATTTTTTTAAGTTACCTTATATCTCTTCAGAGCACAGCATATCATGTAGACAGACACTTTCTTGGATCTAGTCAAACCGATTGAAGGTTTTCAATGCACAATATTATGTACCCAAATGAGAATTGTTTTTCTGTGTGAACATAAGGTGGTACATCCAAAACCCAGAGGAAAAACAAAAAAAAAAAAAAAAGAAAAACAACAACAAACACTTCTATTATTTTACTGTGACTATTTAGTCTTAAATTAAGCTCCTAAGTCTCCATCAAATGGAGTGGAAATATCTCATCTCTTCTTTCAAAGATGCTGTGGTTGCCAGTCACCAAGATTCTAGAAGGAGTAGCATCATACAAAGCAAAAGCTAGCACAATCGACACTGTTGGAAAATGGAGTGGTGTCACTTCCAGCAGTGCAGCCACCAGGAGGATTGTATTGTTCACTAAGAATCTAATAAAGATTCCAATATCTATTCTATATTAGTAGCTGTATTACAGTCATTTTAAAAACAAAGTCATGATAGGACACTGTCTACCGTACCTTTTTTGCCGTAGTGATTCCTATAATACCATGTTTGAAAGAATAAATGTAGTTTACATACCAAACACATCAGAATACATTTTCATTTTTTACATTTCATTGAAACAATTTCTTTGTCCTAATAGGAAAATATTAAGGATTTGAATTGCTGCAGTTAATTATGACCATCTGGATGATGGGTATCTTTCTCTGCTGTTTCAGTTTATGTAGTACTTCATCATCGAGCAATTCAACACTCAACCCTGTTTCCATGGCAAAAAAGAGAGGTCAGCTGCAAGGTGGATTGAGCATGCTTGATTTCATTTAGGATGTCTGAAAATTGCTGCAGATAGTAATGCTGAAGATCTAGCATAGCTATGAAAACAGAAAGCCAATGTAAAATAAAAATGTTGGTGAACTGACAAGCCACAAATCTTCATTTAATAAAAAAGTCAATGTTGAGTTTGTAACATTAAATTAAACTTTAGTTTCTCTTTCAATGTGAAAATGATATACAGATCACTTTGCAGCATAGCCATCCTCCCAAACATTCCAGGGCTCTGGATTTTTACCTCACATAGTTTTCTCTGCTAACTCTCATGGCACTAGAAATTATATAAAATCCACTAAGTAGCTTGCTCAATCTATTTAACTTTTGCATTGAGTTAATTTGAATAAAAGTTTTTATTTTTCTCTGATGGCCCAGCAGGCCTATTATTTGGAAGTCTCATAACCGATTTATCACAGCCCCAAACATGCTAAAAGCACTTTTCTGCTTTTGAACTCATACTGCCTTATATGTTGTCACTTTTCTTTCACACAGGAAGAAGGGCTAGTATACTGAAAATGGTGTCCCTTTTTTCCCAGCTGCATCAGTTTGCATACTAATGGATATTACTTCTTCCCACAGACCTCACCTTTCTCTGAATAAACAGATATTCAGTTCACTTTTAAAAATATATCATATATCAAATATCAAATATATATATTTAAAGGAGTGAGTCAAATACACAGTGGGCTAATGTGTACATTATCAAGTATTTGGAGTTCTAAAACTATACCAAAAGGAAGATATCTAAACAGAAGGGAAACAACAGAGCTGTTAAAGTAACACAAACACAACATGAGATCCTCACTAGTACATGTGAAAACAAATGAGCAAATGCAAAGGAGCAATCCCTTTGGCCTTCTTTGTTCAAACAGTACCTTCAGTAATATATTGAATTGTGCTTCCATTCTAGAAAGACATGTACTGCAAGTTAAATGAATTTTAAGCAAGTGTCACAAGTGATTTAATGAGTTTTAATAGGCAAATCAATATAGAATGCTGGATATGTATTAAGCATTCCACAATGCACACTGGATTTGTAAGATATGGTATATTTTAATAGACAGAATACATTGTATTGACAGAATACATCAGGTATATAGTCACATCACACTACATATTTCTTAAACATTGATACACACACGAGCTTAGCAAGAAATTGTGATTCACTAGAGAGGGCACAGGACGTGAGTCTCATATTTAACTGACACCTGACTCCTTGTCTGACATTGGACAACTTTCTTTCCTTCTCAGCTCCTTCTTTCCATGAGTAAATGGGATTAATGACAAAATAAATGACACTACTAGCCTTCTATTTTGTTCTATAAATTATAACATCAACATTCCCTCTATCACCATATCATCTCCTAACATCTTTACTGCAGAAAATCCAAGCCCTGGCCCAATGTATATACAGATTCCTGCTATAAATATGTCCAATTACATGTTGATCATCTAAAACTTTAGCCTATAGTTGGTTTAGAGGGATATAAATTCAAAAATTAAGATGCCAGCCCATTCTTTATGAAGTGCTCAGTTATGCCTAAGTAAAATAATATTAAAGGTTAAATAAAAATGCCTTAAAATCAAACTAATGAAAAATAATTGCTCATGTAAAGAAAAAGTTGAAGTTTAAAGGAGAGTGAAACAAAAGGTAAAATACTGTCATGGCATTAAATAAGGGATCATCTCTGAATAGGGAGAACACTCCTGAAAAGTAAAACTATTCCTTTTACTTGTTTGTAAAGTTAGGATTAAATGACTTTGAGTTGCTATCTCACCCCATAGGGAGTCCTGCACAGGACTGTAGTAAAAGCATGGCAACAGAAACAAAAATTCCTGGAAGGAAACAGCAAACCACCATCAACATTCTCAGGACAAGATCCAAAGCAATAGTTTCAAATATATATCTGTGCTACATATATGTGTGTATGTATATATATATATATATATATATATATATATATATATATATATATATATATATACACATGCATGTGTGTATAGAGACATGTGTATATATTCATCTTTTAATTTTAGAAACAGATGAACACAATTTTGGACAGTGGCCAGCTACCTTGAATAATTTCTACTCTTACCAGTTGATTCCAGTTTTTAACAATGAATATAACAGGATATAATATTATCTCAGATTCAGCAAGTAACAATATATATTAAGCACTAATTTCCTAATGATGACTCTGGTATTGACAAATAATGACAGGACCCAGAAGTATGATGTTAATCCAAGAAATATCATTTTTAAAGACAATACTCTGCAGAAAGTGTCAACATATATATATATTAAAAACAAACAAAAAAATAAAGACAAAACAACAACAAACAGAAGCACAGTAATTCAAAGCCTATAGCACCATAAATTAACTCTAGTTACACTAAGATACACTATTTCACCATTTAATCTCTATACAACAAATTAGATGTATCAAGTCAGACAACAATACATTTAGAGAGCAGTATCATATTATCTTTGGTAACTGGTATCTGATTCAATTACTATGTTTTTCAGTTAAGCTAAAATGTGTTGAGATGCACCAAAAATACCTACGTATTCTGTGGTCTACAATTTTGAGTTAATTACATAACAGCTACCTTTGCTGTCTATGCCTACTGTGAACAGTCACTTACTGTTTCTCATAGCAACCAATTTGTATTTAATAATGTAACAGAAATGACTTATTAGACCTAAATTAAAAGTCTGTATTTGATACATGCAGTAGCACATAATAATAATAGTTGCTGATTAAATTAGTCAGCTTGGTATGAAAATGACTTGAATCACAGGATCTGACACATCAGAGAAAGAAAAAGACATATTATTTCATCTAGTGCATCTACCTACCCATGCATAATTTATCTCAAGGTGTATTTTGAAGCCTAACCTAATTTTAAATGTCTCCAATAACAATACATTCATCGTTATTCTACAAAGCTTAGCAAATCTTTTTAAGAGAAAGTTTAATTGTACTGATGTCTAACTGAACTAACCTAAGAAATTGTGTTCCCATTTATAAACAGTAGGTAGCAACAGACAGTAACAGTCTTACTGTATTGATCCCAGGTTATGTCTTATTTTTTCACATTCACAAATATTGGTTAAGATAAAACAAAATATATCCATAACACACAGATTTGGGCTCCAAATTACTCATGAGGATTTTGAAATTGCCAGCAAATGAACATCTGCTCTACACTTTTAGTTTGTCTCTCCCCAATGAGAACATAATTTTAAAAACTTAGCTCATGTGATGAAAAAAAAATACAATGAACACCACAGTTCTGTTAGTGTTATTGTAAAGACAATCAAATTTGGCACTAAACAACAGAGATGAGAGGAAAAGGGGGAAGTTAGAACCATTCTCCCAGGCAGCAGAGAGAAAATCTCTAGTCAAATGCTCTTATTAGAATAGAAATATATTTTAAATCTGAGAAGTGACTTTGTTAAATACCATTTCCTTAGTCAGATTCTGTTATGCAGAGTCCAAGAGATCTCTTTTGTCAAAGATCTAAATCCTTGATAGAACTGAAATTACAAAGATGTTTAACTCATTAAAATATGTGATCTTCAAAACCCTCACTTAACACTTGAATGCCTTAATTCTTAGGATTACAATTTTTTGCAGGTCCACTCAAAGAGCTTTCATCTCAAAAAAAAATTTGTATTTCAAACCTTATCTCCTATCAAAGTCCCCAGAATGTCCATGTTTCCTGAATAACGTGGTTTGGTAGTTTCATTAAAATCTTACCTGGCACAGTTATGAAAGTGAAATGAAAGCATGGTACCCCTCCACATCAAAACTTGAAGAGATTCAGACTCATCTTCTTCCTCTCTTAAGAAAGCATTCCTCCCCATTGATAGGGGTTAGAAGAAAGTTAAGGGAGAAGAGGGCAATGTAGTGAGGAATAAAGGATGCTTCAGAACTCTCCTTGAAGGCCTAGGGCTTTACAAAGAGTTCAAGATTCACTGGACTAGAAGAAAAGCTTAATAAGAGGCATAATCCCACACAAAGGAGGTCCAGACACTTGAGACAGTAGTCCTTGGAGTTCATCAAAACACTACAACCAATTCAGAGATAAAGCCAATGATTGCTTAACATAAAGTATATACAGAAGTCCTGGGAGCAAGGGTTGAAGCAAACCATTCAGCTCTCAAACTTCAGCCCAGTGACTTACCATAACAGTCTGTAATAGATTTATAGCCCTTTCTCACTTGCAGACTATTTGATTCTTAGATCTTTTTAATGGTGCTGCTTTTAACAGGAAGAGAGCGCTTCAATCCTGCACAGAAATGGTAGATTAGGACACTTTTCTGTTGTTTCAGATGAAGGACAGCCTTGAAATTGAGTACCTGAATGATCATTGTAATCGGTATGTTATTGAATACAAAAAAGCAGCAATGTTACCAGTGCCTGTATCCATAAGCTGAAGATCTTGAGGATATTCCAAATATATGTTAGATGTGGGGAGAGGAAGATAGAACAGAATGGGCCAGTTTGAGCAAACAGTCCAGAAAAGTGAGCTGGAAGTATTCTGCTGAAAGTTAAGTTGGGCAACGCTGGAATGTGCATGAAGGTAGGTTTTAGGAAAATTAGACTATATGATAGCAGCAGATTTTTTAGGAATAGCAATAGCTTTTAACAATACTATTTGCCAAAATATTTTATTGGATTTATTTTCTGGAATAAAAGATCCTATCCATGAAATAAAGTCTAACTGAAAAGCTAAGCCTGTATTTTGCATTTCAAAATATAAATCATATGTAGGTATGATATATATTATACTATATATATATAGCATATATATAATAATAGATATTATAATATAATATATATTATATATTATATATATATACACTATACATATATATACTATACTATATATATATAGTATATATATGTGTGTATATATATATATATATATATATATACTCAAACTGTAAGCTTACGTGAATAACATCTGAAGTGCCTGACTTTCCCCACAAACTTTGCAGGAAGCCTATATGTGTAACTCAGGTCTCTGTATGCCACTCTGAGAACCAGCTGAAACTAAAGCATTACTGAACATCACAAATTACATTTGTCTGTGCATTAATTCCAGTGTCTTTGCTGCAGATTTTACTGAAGTCTCACCCTAGCTAACAGCCAAGGGACAAAGAGATAGGTTCTCTTATTGCACATCAGCAAAACATCTGGTAATTACATTCTCGTTGCCAAGAATTCCTCCCTCAATACAATTACTTAACCCATTTGTGGAAAGGGATTAATAGCAACACAATGACTCCAAGGCCACATTTGGTCCAATTGGATCTTTAACACAGATGTAGGGCAGGGCAGAAAGAAAACAGAAAAATTGCACAAACCTGGCTCAATCTGCAAAGATGAAAACTAAAAAAAGATTCCCCACACACACATGAGAAAGAAACCTTTCTGCTTGTAATTGATAAAACATAAGCTGAAAAATAATGAATCTGAAACAAAATCAATATACTTCTAGTGCTATTTATAATGAGACTTTTCAAAGGAAAGAGACACACTTTAAAAATCAGGCTGTTCTCTGTGATGTAAGATTTTCACCATTGAAATGTCTAGCTAAGAAATGGCAGGTTTACAGGGTAGGCAAGAATTGTTCTTTCACATGACATCCTTATCTGCAAATTGGAGAAATATGGATTTGAAGGGTGGATAATGAGTTAGCTTGAAAACACCCAGAGAGTGAGGGTCAAACAAAGTCTCTGTGTCCAGGTGGAGGCCAGTGATGAGTGGTGCCTGTCTTGGGACCGGTGATGTTTAGTATCTTTATTGATGACACAGACAGTGGAATCGAGTGCACCCTCAGCAAGTTCACAGGTTACACCAAGCTGAGTGGTGCAGTTGGTACAACGGAAGGAAGGGATGACATCCAAAGGGACTTGAACAAGCTAGAAAAGTGGTCCCATGCAAATCTAATAAGGTTCAAGAAGTCCAAGCGCAAGGTGCTGCACCTCAGTTGGGACAATCCCAGACATGAATATAGACTGGAAGAACTCACTGGGAACAGCCCTGCAGAGAAGGACTTGAGGGTTCTGGAGGATGAAAATCTTGACAATGAGCCAGCAGTGCGTGCTTGTGGCCCTGAAGGCCCTCTGTATCCTGGGCTGTGTGTCCAGCAGGTTGAGGGAGGGGATTGTCCCCGTCTACTCTGCTCTCATGGGGCCCCATTTGGACAAGGTCTGGGGCTCCCAGGACAAGAAGGATGTGGTCATGTTAGTGCAGCTCCAGAGGAGGGCCACAAAGGTGATCAGGGGACTGGAGCACCTCTCCTATGAAAAAAGGCTGAGAGAGTTGGGGGTGTTCAGCCTGTAGAATAGAATGCTCAGGGGTGACATTGTAGCCTTTCATTACTTAAAGGGGGCTTATAAAAAAGATGGAGAGCAACTTCTCACATTGGCAAATAGAGACAGAACAAGGGAGAATGGTTTTAAACTAGAAGGAGGGAGATTTAGATTAGAGGTTAGGATGAAATCCATTACTCAGCAGGTTGTGAGGCACTGGAACATGTTGCTCCCAGAAGAGCTGTGGATGCCCCACCCCTGGAAGTGTTCAAGGACAGGTTGGATGGGGCCCTGGGCAACCTGATCTAGGTGGCATCCCCACCCATGTCAGGGGGCTTGGAACAAGGTAATATTTAAGGTTCCTTCCAACCCAAAGCATTCTGTCAGTCTATGATTCATTAGGTCAAAGCAAAAGTTAATCCAAAATTACTTTCTCTGATAGCTATATAAACAATTTAAAACATTTGGGGTGGGAGGGTAGGGTTAGGGGGGAAGAGCAGGGTGGCTTACTATAAAGCAATCTCTTGTCCACAGAGCAGAACTATCAAGCGTATCTTAAAGAAACAAATACTTCCGTCATAACTTGTCAAAACAATTCCTTGAACACAAATGTCATTGTTGCAGTTAAACAATAACAGGATAACAACAGGATAATGGCTATGATTACAAATTGGTTTATAGCAGCAGAAGACTAGCAGTGGTGACCCATGTGAGATTGAAATGAAACATATTATTGTTTTCATTATACAACATTACACTTTGCTTCAAGCCATATTCAAACACAAGCAGAAAAAAAATGCATTTAAGTGTGATAATTCTTGCAGAAATCTTACAGAGATTTTAGTAAATGACTCCGATTTTAGCAAATGATTCAGAGGCTTAAAAGTCCATTACATTTTTTGCTTTTTTATACTATTTTTCTCCCAAGGATATAACCATCTATTATAACAGGTGGCTTTTCATAGCAAAACCACTAAACCAGAAGTAGCAACAGCTGTGAAGGAGGATATCAAAATCAGGAATATTAAGATGAAGCATCATTTGTTTTTATAAAGAGATGTTTATTCTGTGATAATGATGTAATTAATAGCAGCATATGCTAGAGTGTTCATAGAATCAGTAATTAATGTAGCATTAATTTCAATGTTTTTTTAAATGCATTTGCAATGCTACACACTTTCACAACACAGACCAACTCAGTTAATAAATCAACAGCCTCAATCATATTTTTGTGTAACATGAATGTTACAGGTACTTCAACTGAGGCCTGATTTTAATAGTAATAAGAAGAAAGTGCTTTGTGCTTCTAATTGAATAGTTTAGGCATTAAAAATGTTGCTCATTGGGAATGAGTAGTAATTATTTAAGTTAAGAACAGCTGTGAACTGACATCATTAATGTTCATCTACCTTAATTTATGCTTGTAGCAATATGGTTGTTTTCAGGAAAAATTAAACTAAAGAAAACTAGATTTAAATATGAAAAGAAAGATCATTGCATAAAAAATTATACTGTACTGAGCTATAAATGACATGTCCCCACTGGAATATTTGTTAAAGTTTATTAAAATATTTCTTAAAGTTTAACTCTAACGCTCGCAGGTAGCAGAATAAGAATAACAAAACTTGTAGCCAACTACTAATAATTAAGACTGTGTCCTTCTACAATGTATCTATATGCATCTGTAGTCTTTCCAAACATTAATGAATGAACTGGAACACATTGGGAGGTACAATGTGTTAGTAAGGACTGGTCGCCTTCATATGGATGAGAATGTTCAGGCACAAATGCAGTGCAGGGTGGTCTGAAAATGAAGAACCTGATAAGTGGCTACAAGTGGCTATGAAACAGTACAACTTCCAGTGTTATGCCTCTTACTGGGTGTGCAAAATAAGTGTAACCCACACCAGTTTGATAGTCTATGGAAGTCGAAATCATATCCTGCCATAAACAAAGGTACCTCTCATGGGGGAAATCTGCATTCAATCTGAACTGATGTCAGTGAATTATGTAGCACATTGGTTCTTTTTATTTTATTTTATTTATCGGGGGAAAAAAAAAAAAAAAAACACTCCTGTCAGCCTTCACCATTTGTCTGGCCTGTCATGTATCCTCAACTACAAACTCTGCACAGAAAGCTTTACTAAAAATAAAGCTTACTGAAAAAAGACAAGCTGAAGACTATGCACTATGGTCTCAAAGTACCAACCACAGTGCAAATAAGAGTTTGGGAATACTTGCCTAAGCAAAACTAAGTGCAGTGAATTTCTGTCCATTTGCAGACATTCTGAGCTCATTCTCTCTATATTGCAGTCAGGCAAGTATTTAAGTAGAGAATGTTTAACACCTTCTACAGCAGGGTCCCATAGCATGTCCTTAACCATGCAGTTGCATCCCAGGTTTTCAGACCCTCCACACAACAGAATCAATGAGTGGAGTTTTCCCCCTTTTGAGAAGTAGACAGAGAAGAAAAAAAGAAGCTTGAGTTGCTCAGTATCCAGTCTGATAGACTTGTGGTGACTCGTGAATCTCAAATTATCTCATTTTAAGAAGAAGCATCTCTTGCCCAAGACTGTGCAGCTGGGGAACCATCTTCTGTTGAAGAGCTGTAATAACTCACACTAAATGCTTTCTTACTCCCAGGGAAGCATCAAACGCAGAGAATGATGCCTTTTTTCCCAGCAAGATATTTTTTATCATGGAAAAGGTCTTTTTTCTTATTAAATTTCTTCAAGGTGATGAGGGATTCAGAAACATCAGTAACTCAGGAATTTAAACTGGGAGAACTTAATAAACTCCTTTCATATTTGACATAAATTGCATTTCTATTCTGGACTTTTTTTTTTTTTTGGTGAGGTGAAGAGAAATAATTTATTACATTTCAAGTTAACTTGCATGAATTGAAGTAAAAGAAAACCCCAGCTATACAGTTGCATAGCCACTACCCAGAGCTTCAGGATCAGTAATAATTCAGGCAGCTAACAGACATGATATGAAAGGTACACTGACATCTCTTTTTTGTTTTGATGTCAGTTCAGCATATTTGAGATTTTAGACTCAACAGGATTGCATATGTTCAAGATTCTGAGATCCTAAGAAATGCAACTTGACCTCTAAATTCAGCACTAAAAATTATATTGTTAGCATAAAAATGAAGTGTGCTGTCCAATACCACAAATTAAGGAAAGAACTGCACTGAAAAAAAAGTGAAGGAAAATTATCCAAATTGTATTAATTTCTTCAGGGTTCAGTCCTTCATGGTTTTGCCTGTGTACTTTTCAACTATGTGCAACATTGTACAATATCCAACAGAATAAAATTCATATTGCCAGTTTAAAAAAAAAAAAAAATACATGTATATTGCCAACATACACTAGTTTGGTTACAGCAGGGATACAAGGACAGGTGAGAACTTAAGGTACAGGGTGTTTGGGGTGTTTTGCATGAATCTTCCTCTTTAACAGTGGGTAAGTCTCCACTTTTTCAAAGTGAGTATTTTCTCGTCTTCTTTTTTTTTTTTTTCTTTCAAATATCTATGCTAACCCTCTTCTCTTATGCAGATTAGTCCATTATTGTGCAGGAGCACTTGGTTGCTTTGACTTTCTGCTTTGACAGCTACTTATTAGGCATTTCAGTTTGCCATGAGCTGCTGCCATTGATGCTGTGTTGTTTTTTTCCTTACCTTATGCCTCTGTGTTTCCCAGTTTGGCAGGTATTGCTGCACATTATTTAAATGGAAATATTCATAGGTAATAATATTCATAAATACTTGAATTTTCCTCCCCTTCCCTTCTCCTCCTGGCTTGGCAACCAAGGTAAGGAACAAGGAAAGGGAATAACTCAGGTGAAGCGAAAAGCAATTTAATGTACTTTCTGATTTCCTAAAGAGCATCTTTATCTCTGCCTTCCTCCCACACATACTGTACACACTCCACTACCCACGGGTCGATTTCTTGGTCTGAAAGCAGAGTCAAAAAAAAAAATCATCATGACCAGCAAATCACCTTTTAGTTAATTAATAGATCTAACAATATGGAAAGTAAGGAAAAACACTGTTCAAAGGCAAAGTCTCTTGATTAATCTATAGAAGTAACACAGCCTTGGAATTAAAATTTCTGGTTTAATTATGTTATTTTAGAAAAAAAAAAAAAAATCAGAACCATTGATATGTCTTGCTCATTCTTCTGAAATTTGTCAAATAGCTCAAATGGAGGAAAAGAAGTCAATAAAATATGTTTCTATAATGTTAAAGCCTTTCTATGTTTTACTTAGAACCATATTTTTAACTTTTTTTTTCCCCAATTCATTAAAAAAATAAGCAAAACAACAACAAAAAATTAAGGATACTATACCAGAAAAAAAGTGCCAAAATCCAATGACAGCTGTCATCGATGAATTAAAATAATAATTCATGCAAAACAAAGTAATTTTTTGTTGTTGTTGTTTTCCAAATTCATCAATAAATTAAGAATATCTTAGACTTACTCATGGGAGTTTTTAACTAGAGTGCCAGGAAACAAAAATTTCTCACAATTAAACATGATATAACTTTTGAAAAAAAAAATGGGCAATGAGCTGCTTATATGAAGGACCAAGCAAAATTAGTTGTTCAGCACATTTTCCAACCCTTTTTTGCCACCGTTAGAGAGGTATGTAGGTATGTTTGTAGCAAGTATATTATGTTTAAGGTTGTGTATTTTTCCTATGAAGTTAAACTTAAGCTTCACAAAAATATTTCAAATCTTCACAGGTATAAGAGAGTGGCAGAGTCAAAACTCTACACTTGCTGCACTTACATGTAGGCTTTTTTTAATTAAATATACAAAATCAGGAAAAAAAAAAAAAGTCATTTTGGAGATATTTGGATATCATTTTTTCAGAGTAAAATATGTATTTTTTCTTGATATCTCTGAGCACTGGTTACAATGAATCTTCCAATAAGAAACTATGCCGCATTAATACTAATTAAAAAATGGCTCTTTGTGCCCATCAATGTCCATATTGCTGATTCAGGATTTTCTTATTGTCTTCAGTAATGCCTCATGTTTTCACAGCTTCTTCATTTCTTTTGGCTACATCTCTTCATTGAATCCTCACAGAAATAGAGTGCCTGTTTAAGCAGTCTAGACTGCTTTTTTCTTCTTTGTAAATTTGTTTCAACATGTTTTTTGAGTAGTGTGGAGAGTTTGGTAGATACTATCAGTTCCTATTGCTTATCCTACTTAAGGAAGAAACTGAACCAGACTGAGATCCAAAATTACTGTTGCCATGAGTAAGCAATTTTGTTGGTAGCATATCACCTGATTCTGACAGTCACAGAGAGATCATTGATGGTAAAACAAAGTGCCAGCAGTGTACTTTCTTCTTTATCTTGAATGAAGTTCTTAAATCAGGACTAATTTCACTAGTGTTAGACATCAAAGAATTTCATCAGTGTTGAAATATCCCATGGCTTTCCTTCCTGGACCCATCTTCAGACACTCAAATTCTGGTCATCATCTAGCAAAAAAACACCCAACATTTTATAGCTTTCAGTCTAGCTAAAGCCAAACAGCATATTAAGGCCTTTTCCATATAAATGGTATATGGAATTTATTTCTGCAAAGATTTTGTTTGTTTTCAGATAGAAAGCTTAGCTAGTTACTGACTAATACACAGAGAAAAAGCTATTTTAACACTTCAGTTTTTATGAAAGATCAGACTCTTTTATTTTGTCTGTGTTCAGAAAAAAGCAAAAACTTTTTTTTGTCACAGTTCAATATCCTTGCAGTAAGTAAACTCAATCTTTTGAAAACTCTTACATCTCACAAAAAAAAAGTTGTTTGTTTACTCATATGAAGTAGAGGAATTATTCAGTGCAAGCAAACGACTGGCTGTTTTACTTAAGAGTTAGCAAAGATAAGGTATTGTCAAAGTATTTGACAGCCATATTAATAATTCATAGTTTTTCTTTTCAAAAACGGAGATGATCTCTACAACAATACTTTATGAATCTTTCTTACTATGACTGTAGACATACTAAATTCAAACACTCTACAGTGCAAGTTAGCAATCAAAATGGAGTAGATTTTGACCCTTTTCATTGCAACAGGGTGAGATGTTTTCTGCTCTCAGCTCTTTCGGGCCTGTGTTTTGGTAAGACGACATCTGAGCATCTCCAAACCATGAGGGGTCTGAAAATCACAATGAGATCCATTGTTTCAGATTTACATTATACCAATGCACAATCCCCGACTGAAAGTCCAGACTCTAAGCTTTGACTTCACACCCTTGAGTGACAAGCATAGTCCACCCAATAGAAACTGTAAATAAAATGATTGTTTCTCTAAGTTATTAACATACTGTAACATTACCTGTGTCAGACAATATATTTTAGTTGAATGTATTATAATTTCCACACAGGTGACAAACTATTAATGACCAGTTTCCCAAATGCATGCTTTACAATTATTCTATTTTTTTTTTTCTCAATATTCAAACTTCATTTCTTTGGGAAAATAATCAGGTATTATTTCAAGTTAATGCAGAGTGCCACAGCAATTCAGTAATAAAACAGATATATTGATCAAATTTCTGATTGCATTGTCAACAAAAAATGCCTAAGATTATACTTCCTAAACAAACAGTTTTAGTGAAATATCCCCTGGAAAAGAATACCTTTCAAAAAAAAAAAAAAAAAAAGTTTCCATTTGCAAGGAGCAATTCTAAGTAGCTTTCAGAATTACTTAAGACCTTACTTTGAGAAAATGGCTGTCTATTTATAGTAAATGCAGATGATCTCCTGTGTCACATAATTTCTCACTCCATCTCACAGTAAAAACTCTTTAGAAATATCATAATATATTCTCAATGCAAGGCTGAAATCCTTGCCTTCAATCCTGGTTTTATTCCTTTGGGAAAAAAAAGCACAATTTTCTTAGAGATTATTTTCTTCTCTGTCTCAAGAAAAATCATACTAAGTCAAATTGGAACAAAACTGTTAAGTACCTGCACATATCAGAAGGGCTCTGTGCAATATTTGAGTGAAGATTAACAGCTATTTTTCTTCAGAATTGTATCACAGAAAAGATGGTGCTTCAGATTAACTGTGAACCTGAAGGAAAAGGGAGCCTTGGTTTCTTAATACTTTTGATTTATCAAGCATTAAGCTTTCTCTAATACTGTTTGTTTCAGTTATGAGGTATGAAGATGAAGAATTATGATGTAATTTACATAACATTTATTTTTATTCTTGTGGGAACTTGTTTTAGTAGTTTTCTTTATTAAAGTGCACAATATTTATAACAATTACTTGCTTTTAACAATTCCAAACTGGCAGAGTAAGGGATAGTTTTTGATTAGTTTACATTTGACATTTCTGTTTCTCTTTTTATATCCTTTAGCAAGAAGAGATTTTATATCTCTAAACTCAGACAACATGCATTAAGCTACAGTAGATACTCCCTCAAAAGAGACCACCTGCTTACTATTATAAAGACCTAATGGGATTCTTATGCAAAGGATAGAAATTTCCTGGGTAGCAGAAAACTGAAGCACTGCATATAGCCACAAAAAAGTGCAATTATTTTCAGAAAGGTACTTTTATTTTTCAGGCAATATTGAACTGAGAGAGGACAAAGACTATAATTCAGCAAGATTGATTTACTTTATCTGGACATAAAGATACAACTAGCTTTCTTATGTTAGACTTTCAGGCTAGTGTTTTCTATATCATGAAAATAAATTATTTGTTCTTTAAATTCAGAGTCCATATTCATTCCTTTGACCTTCTCTTGTTGAGTTTATTGTACCAATAGGAGACAACTTTCTTACTCCAAGCTGTTTATTGTTAAATTCAATCCTTTTGTGGCAGGTTGACCCCAGCCAGCAACTCACCCAGACACTCACTCCCCCATCAAGTGGGACAGGGGAGAGAAATTTCTATTACTAGGCACAGAAAAAGTGAGAAAAACTTGTGGGTCAAGACAAAGATGATAAGTGAAAGAGAGGAACGAGGAAAGGGGGAAAAAAGTAACACAAAAGCAATCATGGGGCACCTCCCATAAACAGATCTCCCAGCCAGTCTCTGATCAATGGCCACTTTTATTGCTGAGCATGACATTATGCAGCACTGAATAAACCTTTGGTCATTTGTGGCCAATTGACCAAAGGGCAGAGTGAGAAATAGAGAAGTCCTTGAAACTGTACAAGCACTGTTCTATAAAACTTACCATTGGTTTGTTATCAGCACTGTTTTACTCATAAATCTAAAACAATACCATGCAGGCTTCCGTAAAGAAAATAAACACCATGCCAGCCAGACCCAGTACACTTTTGTAGCAGAGAAGAAAAAAAGCAGAAGACCAGCCCCATGTTAACTCTTTTAGAATTTAAGATAACTAGTGGCACAAAATTAAGAACTAACACAAATCCTGTCTGGAGTTTTACTTGTGGTCTATTGGTATAAAGCTGTGAATCTAGGGTGTTTATTGCATATACTTGCCAATTACAATTGGCAATTGTAATTGCCAATTACAAAGGAAGTCAAGGATTGTTTTCAACTCTGAATTTGAGAACCACAACTATTCATCTGAATATTGGACAATATCTAATATATTTTCACTATGCAATACTTGCAATTTTATTTCTCTCACTACAGTAGAAAATAACTTATTTTATTTCCTTTCTCAAAACAGAATTATTCCCTACCTGACTTATTTTCCCTGTTTTTTAAGTGGCTTTCACCATGCAGCTTCCATCAACTTCTTTCAGAATAACAAATGTTTTAGGGATACATGGGCCAGAACATTTTTTTTGTTAGTTAGGGTTAATTTATGGTTGAAAGGTAATTCCATGACTCTTTGACTAATTTGACAGTTCTAACGTTCTTTCCTCTAGTTTCTCACAGTCATCTAGTTCCATATTTCACAGGGAGTTATTGTATCTAATTATGTTTTTTTGTACACAAATAAAATAGTGAAGATGAGCTGTCTTTTCAGCAATTCAGAGAGCTTACAGAAATGCAGTGTTACTCCTCTCCAGAGACCAGGTTTCCTTCTATTTTTATGAGGTTTCCAGCAGTTCTGGGTACAGTTTCAGCACCTATAAAACCCCCTGCCACTGCTGAGTTTTTTTGTTTGTTTGTTTGTTTTTTGTCATGAATTTTGATCAAAGAGATTTAAAAGATTATTATACATTTTAGGAATTTGGCTGCAGATACATATAAAGCCAACCCTCTCCACCATGAAACCCATGGAACTTTAAGTCATTGTTGCATAGAGTAAGCTCCCTTGCATAAAATGCTCAAGGGAATAATGATCACCAACTTTATTTGCTCTATATCACAAACTGCCAGATGCCACATGGGGATGCTACACTTAGCTTCTGCTATAAACACTTGCTCTGTGAAGATGCTATTACAAATGAGCCATGAAGTATCACATTATTGAGGAGCAAAGGAACTTTGCCTGGTTCTTTCTGTGATACAACTGTTGAAGTCACAGAAGAGTCTTTAATGGATTCAAAGCTTTGTTTAACGGATTCAAAGCTTTGTTTGTAACCTGGAAAACAACTGTCATTTTGTGGTTTTGGATGACACCCAGGAACTAAAAGCTGAATGTTAAGAGTGCTGAAGAGTAAAATGTTGTTACAGGCCTTGGCAAGATGGGCTCCAACAAGGGCGAAAGCAAATCGTGATCAATTGACACAACCAAAAGTGTGAAAGGCAGAGTTGTTAAACTGGCAATTAGAAGTTCAAAAGCCACTCTAATTAAAATAGTCTTTATTATTATTATTATTATTTCAAATAAGACTATAATATGCCACTAAAATAGAGAGAGAGAGAGAGAGAGAGAGAACAGGGGATTTCTTTTATTTCTAAATTTAACTTGTAACAGCTGGTACTAAGGAAAATGTTTTACTGTTGCATTCTGTTAGGAAACACAACTGTAAATGCAAAGCTAATATTTTAGCAATTACCTGGGGTGAAAGTGTATATATTAGGAAAATGAATTATTTCAGCAACATTATCAGAATGAAGGTGATAAAGCAAACACTAGACATTCCTAAAAAGTTTAGTTTTAAAAAAGTACTCACATAATCTTCATGGACTTTCTTTTTGTTCTCTGTTGAAATGTGGCTATGTGCATGTGCTTTGGATCTTTATCCTTAACATATCTGAAAAGATTTTATCAGCAGTGAATTTATGGAGACATAACAGTGCAATTCTTATAGTTACTTTTTACTTGATATATATAGAACAAGCCTGGGAAGGGAAAATACAGACCTCAGTCAAGAATTCAAAACTAGCTTCCACTGCAGCTGCAGCAATATATACCACCATCTGAAATGACCTTCATGGTTTTGAATGAGGGATTTGATTATTAAAAAGTGGGATCTCTGACTTCCTATCTATTATCATTCAAAGTCTGAAGTTCCACAAAGTAAATATTTCATGTCATTTATCAGCATGAAAAACCTAGAAGTGTTAATATTTTCAGTTCTGTGTTGCAAAAGCACTTTGAACACTTAGGGAGACTATGACTCCCAGCATCCATGCTAGGAGGTTGTTTCTTTTACTGTTATTACTGAAGTGATATTACTGAGTAACCTAGAGGTGAAGTTTGATTTAAGTTTTCTGAGTGATTCTGCTATTAATGATCATTTCCCTGTTGTCATAAACCATTTATGACATGATAGAAACTCATGGAATATCAACCTTCAACGAAGGTTATAGTGATCTTGTTTAAAAAGCAGTCCCTATGCTGATGAAGTAACCACTTATGCTGAGATCCCAAAGAAAATGAGAAGAAAAGAAAAACACTGTTGGGGTATTTTTTCAACCACATTAATTATCTGAATTTTAAAAGCCTACCTAGGGCTAGAGGAGAGCTGTTACATTGTTTACACAAAAAGAAGAGATTGTTCATTCTCAATAATTTGCCTTACAGTACTTAATATCAGTTTGATTGTACAACCCTACTTGTTAGCAGAATCATTTTAAGAAGCTTTTTACTATTTAGGATCATAATAAATGCCTTAAGTACCAATACGCCAGAGGCTGATTCTGAACCATACACTTATGTGAAAGCTAACAGTGTTAAAAAGCAATGACTCAGTGATTAGGTCATCTCCTGGGACCTAAAAACCCTAAGATCTAGTTACTGCTCACTTGATGATCTTTGTACATCAGTGAAATTTCTTTGGTTCAAAATAGTGAGATATTAGCTACAATATTTTTCAATATGAAGTGCATTAATATGAATTTTTTTTTCACATTTTTAAATTTTAAAGGGTGCACTTTTAAAGGGTGAAGGTTATTTCTCTGCATGGTTATCATGGCATACAGAATATTGTTATATTTCACAGGTAGTTTCCGGCTCCAATTTTCCTACCATATTGGACAAATCTGACAGCTTAGAGAAAACATCTGTGGCTCTGGAAGGTAAGGTTAACGAAGGTATTGGTTAGTTGCATTATTTTGGAGTGTGTGAGATTTATTTCTCTCAGAGATATAAAATTAGTTCTGTTTGTCTTCATCAGTGTAGCTGAGAAGTATTAAATAACAAACTCAAGTTCCACAGCCATATTCTCAATTTGCCAAAATCTAAATGTGAGATGACAAAGATTTCTGGCACAGATCCAAATGGAGGGACAAAAATTTATTCTACTAGCAAACTGAAAGGAATAAAAGACACATTTGTTTGGGATAAATAATAAACTCTTTCTATAATTTCAGCCGTAAGATTTCCTACAAGAACAGGCAGTAAATGTCCACACAATTAATGACAATTTGCTAGGGAGGGAGGTAAAGGTTAAAAAGTAATACCATTTTTCAGAATAAGACCTGAGTAACATGTAACAAATACCTGAGTAACAGGTATTTGCAGTTTACCCAAACTTCCTTAAATAAATATACATCTACCCAAATATTTGTATAAATAAATAAAAAAAAAGGACTTAGACTTTACAGAGAATAACAGAGGCTCACATTACTTGTACATATTGTGAACCCTATCAGTGAGACTATGCTTTTGTCTTTTTGAATATTGTCATTAGAATTAATAGAGATAAGTAAAACTATTGGAATAAAAACTTGTTTCAGTATAGGAAGAAGCATAGTTTGCAAAAGGCAAAAACTAGTTGAGTTCAAAACAATAAGAATAAGGAAAATTCTTACCTGTGACAGAGATAACAAATACTTTAGATCTTCAAGGCCTCCTGGCCTTACAATAACTTGGCCTTAGTAACTAATTCCCAATTGGAAACAAAAATAAATAAATAAATAAATAAATAAATTATCTATTACCGCAAAAATGGAATAGGAAACTTTGATGCCACTAGTTTTCTCTTGAGGATAGGACATACAGCTCATTTCTCTCTTCCACCCTACTCTGGGCTTCCTCACAGAGAAATTCAAATGTATTTTGACACTGCACACCAGACACATTTTCCTTACACTGATAACAGAATTAGGCAACCAAATCAAGTTATTGATACTATGAAGTAGTTTCCTTTTCCAATTAAATTGTCAGGGACATTTCTGTCTATGAAGTCAGTAATTACCCAAAAAAAAAAAAAAAAAAAGCGCTCTAGTTTGATCCTCAAGTGTTTTTTAAGTAGTCCCTAGTTATTAAGAAGGTCTTTCCTCTGTTTACTTTTAATTTTGCTTTTGGAACTCAGGTATCTAGGGAGAGTTTATACATGGAGGATTTGACCCTGGTTTCCAGCTACTAATCCAGATGGATATAATGTTGTATCTACTAGCCCTGTACAGATGTCTCCTACATCTAAATCATATCAAAGGCACTGAATTTTTTAGATACCTAAATAATTTTCAAGATATATGGCAAATATATTTATTTTAAAAGTTAAATCCTGCACTTGATTTAATTTTCTTGTTGTATCAGGGGACACTAACATTAGAGATCATCCTCTCTGTTAGGAAGTCTAGTTGAAAAAGGTCAAAGGATAACATATTACGATAAAACTCTCCTTGTAATAATTGATTTCCAGTTATTCTTTCACAAAGACAAAAGGTACAAAATTGTACTGTCTCCTAGTTTACCACCCCTGTAGCCCCTCAAAGAAACCAGGCAGATTTTAAGGAAGCAGCAGGATTCAAGGATCTTACTCTACTTTTGTCATGGTACTCTATGTAATACAACATGCTCACTGCTGTATGGCAACCAAACTCGCTCTGCATGCACTATATTTTAGGCATAGCTTTAGTTCAAACCGGTAAATATATTTGCGCAAATCCACAGAGTCCAGAAGTCTTGCAAAAAGACCAAAAAATAATTAAGTCTGTTGGAACTGAAAAAGAAAATCTAGGTCAAATTTCTGCCACCGTTGCTAGCATCTTTGGGATTTACTCATTTTATTAAGCTCCTATCTAAAGCAGGTTTCAAATTCACAAAGTGATGATGAAACATTTGGAAGAAGTTCTGGCCATGGAAATTTATGGGTGGTTTTAAAAATGAGTAGAGGGGCTTCTTTTTATTTTCAGGATTCCTTAAGATTCATCAGGGCATAATTCATTCAAATTATGATGCAAACTATTAGGCAGTGTTTCTAAAACTTGGCACAAAATATGAAGAACACTTCTATCTCCACAGAAGGTAAAGTAAGGAAAAAGTCCACTGCCACCAAATGAAGGTGCAATTTTAGTAACAGCACAGGCTCATTTTCACTGGCATCATCCTGCCATGCCTCTAGCTCATTCTCTAGCTTGTTCTCATTTCACTCAACATCTCTGCCAGATTGTTCCAAAACAGTGTTCTAAAACAGCCAGGAGCTAAACTTCTCTAATCACTACACCAACTCAAACCCCCCAAAATATGCATCTCAAAATAGCACTTCCACAAAAAGATGTGGCATGGCAGGCAAAAGACGCATTCAGCATGTTTCTCAAGGGCTTTATTTCTGTTCTTTAAGTCATCTTCGCACTTCAGGTTTAACTCTCTCCTTTACCCCAACTTTTGTTAATAAGTTAATTGGTTTGAATAAAGGCGTCCGTCTGGCCTCATTATGTCTTTCCTCTACTTCACAACAGTACACAACTATTAAATAGAAAGAGGACATTATTCGAAATATTGGTAATCTACCTACTCTTTGTCAACAAATATAGACTCTGCTGGCAATAACCATACATTTCATAATAAATGCCAGCAATCCTCAGTATTGCATTAAATTGGTGGTAACCTATTTAATACAATGCAATACCATGGCATTGTTATAACAAAATACCAGAAGCTATGATTTTTGGACAATACATCATTTTCTGAATTTCAGAGACATACATTTCAAAAAAACCCTTGGGTACTGCAGGAAACACACCATGGTTTACTACCATGCAACACTCTTCTGCCAGTTCTACTAAGGCAATATTTTTTATAGTGTTTAGGAAAGCTACGCATTTTTAAATGATGTATTTTAGGAAGTTGTTCTTTTTCTTTTTCTCTCTCTCTTTTTTTTTTTTTTTTTTTTTTTTTTTTTTTACTTTTCCATATATACAACACTGTTTTATTTTGGTTTTACCAGGTTGTTCAATAAAAATAGAAAAGTTAAAATATTATTTTTTTAATATGAATGTGCAGATCCAGGATATGTAAATAACTTTAATATGTTCAGATACAAGTATGAGCTTGTAAGTGCATATCTGAGCCAAAACAAGATTTCTTCTCTTGTTAGACTGTAAAGTGCTCTTTGGAAGATTTGCTATGTGTTTTGCTTTTGGTCTGCTGGAAACAGGTATAGTCACTGCATATAATATATAATCACTGCTTTCCCAAAGTAATTTTCTGTTATTGGTTGACTTTTAGTTTCTACATAGTCATTTCAATCAAAATCAATGACTAATATTTTGGTTTGGTAAAAAAAAAAAAAAAAAAAAAAAAAAAAAAAAAAAAAAAAAAAAGGAAGGTTTAGATTAGATATAAGAAAGAAATTCTTTACTCACAGGGTGACGAGGCACTGGAACAGGCTTCCCAGAGAAGCTATGGATGCCCCATCCCTGGAAGTGTTCAAGGCAGGCTGGATGGGACTTTGAGCAACCTGGTCTAGTCAAAGGAGTCCCTGCCCATGGCAGGGGGATTTGAACTGGTCTTTATGATCCCTTGCAATCCAAACCATTTTATGATTCTATGATTTGTATCTTTCATGCAAGAAATATTTAAAGAAAAGAGAGAGAGTTCAGCCCAATTTATTTCCAGAAAACTGAGTATAACACTTACAATTTGCACTGTAATTACTTATGAGAAAGAAATGCAATTCATTTGGTTAGTGTAGCTAATCGGTCAAATATAATTAAAATGACCTCAGGTGGAAGGTTAAAATAGTACTTTTGAACCAAACAGAGCCCAAAATTTTTCAGAAATAGCATATTTGGTTAATTTTAGTGTACAGGAAAGCACAGATAAACTTCTTAATCATCTAATGCAAATAAGCAAGCTACAATGATAATAATTCATTCCTACTCAGAAGCTAAGAATGAGAGCAGCAAAATAACAGCATGCTTCAAAATAAATTCATCCATACAGTAACTTTGCTGGGATTGTACAAACAATGAATCTGAATCTATTTCTTTAGAAAATACTAGGTAGTATGTTGTATATATAGGACTGCTAATATCCAAAGTATTCTTGAAAAAAAATATACATTCTCTTACCTGAAGAATTTACAATTGAACAGCACTGTAGGGCATTACTTGTGCAATAATGCATACCTTTTAAATGAACAGATCAATTAAAATCACCAGATCTACTTATGTGAGATGTGTTTTTATGGATTGCCTGGTTTTAAGAGAATGGACATATGCTATAGTACCTCTCTCCTACACCTCTGGTGGAAGCTACTTGTAAAACTCAGAAAATTCAGAAAGCAGAGCTCCAAAAAATGTAAAAGCTGTTGTTATGACATCAAAGCAGCCTGCACTTTAAAGACATCTAAATATTTCTTATTGCGCCAGCTCCTTGGAGCAGTCACAGCAGTTTAGGAATTATTCTATTCCAGTTTATTTGAAAATATAACTTTACATTTCCTTAAAAAAAAAAAAAAAAAAGGATATTCTAAGGATATTCTAATATTCTATATAGGCATTATCCACCATATTCCTTTTTATATAAAAGCAATTTGTTTCAGCTGGTAAATTTACTGAATGAAGAGCAAAAGCCCAAAACAAAGTAATGTTAACTACACAAATATTTTCTGAAATTTTAATAAAGAGTACAGTCTTTTCCAAAAGACAATAACAAATGCCAATGTGACATCAGTCCAGGAAACCTCTACTGGCACTTATGTCAAGTTCTATGGTCATGATCTTCAAATCAACTAAACAGCAGTTAAAACTCTCCTTCTGACTCTTCCTTCTCTCTCTTTCCTTGGTAAACAAATATTAGCTGCAACTGACTAGGTCCAAAAGATGCTTTACATTATATTAGAAGCAGAAATTAATTCCATCTATTACTGGAGTACCATATCTTCTTGATCTTTGATAATATTCCTTGGAGCAGACTGCAGTACCAAACTTCCCTGGGGGACTCAGTGCCTGAAACACACAAGGTTGAAGTACGTATTTGTTCATAGGCCCATCTGTTAGATAGGTATCAGGCCCATTTAGGAGGTGTCATGTCAGTTGTATCTGAGCCAGCCAAGGATGAGTTTTACATGTATGTTGGCAGGTTGAAGAGGATATCAGTGCTATCTTTTGTAAAAAGGTCTTTGTATTTACAAAGGAATGCATCCCATTGCTTGTAAAAGGGCAGAATTCTAAGCTGTGACACAGTGGATTACTGAAGACAAGTTTTAGAAATGCCATTTTTGGCTTCCTAGGAGAAAACTTTTTGTGATACCGGTGAGCCAGTGCAGTGAAAGCCTTTGGAGCTATCATTTGAAACAGTTAGTGTGGTTAGACCCTTAAGTAGCTGTTACCGCATCTTAGAGATTTAAAGAAAGGGGTTGCTGGAATTTTATATGATGTACTCAGAAAGAATCTGTTAGCTTAAAACTAATAGGACAGGAAGAATAAGAAAACTTGATTAAACATCAATCTGAAACAAAAACTTTATGATGTGCAACCTCTGTATCACAAGTGGCAATGAAAACATACATATGAAAACACTAATCCATAGGAAAGGGACTGTGGCGAGAAAGGAAAGAATGCCTTGTGGGCAGGCAAGGATTTTTTAGCTTTCCTATGAAAATGATTTGTTCAGAAGCTGCCTGCTCCCCAGCAGCCTTTCATGGCACTCACAGCAGGTGTTTCATCTTAACAACTGTGCTAGCCTTTTTATTTTCTTCCCTTACTGTACTCACATTCTGCTTTGTCATCAGTTCAATGTCATTCATTACCAAGAAAATTCTTTCAACCTTTACATTACTGTCTGGGAAAGAAATGTCAATGCAAATTTGGAGAACATTGGAGAGTGTGAAAACTAAAAAGGGATTTCTTTTATTAAGTGGAAATCTCTCAGTATCCTTCCTATACAACTGTCTTCCACCCTCATGCTAATCAATCTTACAACTTCATTTTACCCCTTATTAGAGGATCTAAACACTAATGCACCGTTTATAACACTTTCTCTAGCAATTGAAAGCATTGAGATTTTTCACCTTTCCATTACAAAATATATAGACTAGTCCTATTCAGCAGAACACACCCTTGCAACGATTGTGGTCATGAATAAGGTAATAGTTCAGGACCTTCTTCTCTGTGCATTGTGGAGCTTTCTTCTGTCCTTGGTATTAATGTTGAAACACCGTAACACTCCTAAAGGCTCCAAGCACTGAAATAAGCTAATTTCCTGAATTTAACTTCCTTCTTCATCAGAGAGATTTGTAACAGAATCTTGGCAGGATTTTTTCTCTTGCTGATGCATTGAAGTAAAACTATGCTCTTACTATGTGGATATCCAATTGGTGTATTACAGCATGAGGCCAAGCGTCAGGCTTGTACTGGGTCTGGCTGGGATGGAGTTAACTTTTCCTGCAGCAAGGTAAAACCACCACAGTCCTATGACTCAGAGCCATACTGGCTAGACAGCTGAAAGTGATTCAAGATGACCCCAGGAAAATGTGCACTATTAAAAAAAGGCATCCCTTCTGTCCCATCTTCTGCATTCCCAAGCAGGACTAATAATTCACTGAATGAATTTGACCATGCTGAACTATGAAATTTGTATGCCACTAAACACATGGAAATTTGAGTCATTTTGATAGACTGCAAAGGGGGAAAGGTATCCTTCTCTCTGCTTCATGGGGATCCTGCTAAGACAGGAAAGGACTTTCTGCTGAACTTGGATTTTCCTATTTCCACTGAATCTTCCCAAGTATCTCTGCAATAAACGGGATTAAGTAGCAACTTCCACTTGCACAAATGAAAGCCCACATAAATGACACAGGTAAATGATTAAATTTGCAGACATTAATTTATATTTGTGAAAAGTGCAGAAAAATAGCAGAGACTCAGGTGGTACAAGAAAAACAATTAAAAAAATAATAATGAGAAATTGTTTCCTATACTTTCTTTCTAGAACATTTCCTTATCAAAGAGACAGATACCCAGTAGGTCAACAATCTATTTTGAATATGAACAGCAGAAAACTAGGCATTAGCATACAACAAAGTTGATAAGCAATCACAAGAGAGAGCATCCTCTCAGAAAGAAAAAGATCCCAGATGAGCGAGTAAGGAAGACATACCTGTTTTCATTTGTCCAAAACGTGAATGCAGAAGACAGTGTGATATCAGTGTTCTAAGAAGTTTCCTAGTCTGCTCAAGCTCATCTTTCACATTCAACAATCCAGCCTGGCCTCCACGAAGCCCTTCTGCTCTCTATTTCTCTGGCTGAGAGAACATGATAGTACGAGTTTCCTACATTCTATTAGCTCTTTCCTACATCCTAATAGCTATCAGTTAATCACACACTATATAGGAAATGGGCAGTGGGACAAACACCAAACAAATCTTCTAATTTCTTCTTGTCTATCACGATGATCTAGGTCTTCTCACAGTGAACAGCTACCTCCCCCTCCACAGGAAGTTTGTGGGATTCCATAAAAAGTACGTAAATTTTACTGATAGAGACTACAGCAGTGACATATGAATAATGTAAACACAGTTGTGACTTGATATTGTAAACCAGTAGCTAACATTGCCAGAATTTATTGAATTTGGGTTGAAATTTGTTAGTGTCTCAAGTTATTCAAAGAAACATTACTGCTGGCATTCACAACTTCCTTTTTTTTTTTTTTTGACATGTATGATTGACTGCAGAAGAACACTGTCTTCTGACCCTAATATGAATTATATAGTTAAAGCAAACCATGTAAGCTTAAAGACTTACATTCTATTCTATCCAGGGGAGACTTTATTGCTCTCTACAACTACCTGAAAGGAAGTTGTGGGGAGCTGGTGGTCGGCCTCTTCTCGTAGTTAACTAGTGATAGGACAAGAGAGAATGGCTTCAAGTTGTGCCAGGGGAGGTTCAGGTTGGAAATTAGGAGAAATTTCTTCTCAGAAAGAGCAGTCAGGCCTTGGAACGGGTTGCTAAGGGAGGTGGTGGAGTTACCATCCCTGGGGGTGTTTAAGGAAAGGTTGGATGTGGTGCTCAGGGACATGGTTTAGTGGGTGATATTGGTGGATGGGGGATTATTGGACCAGATGATCTTGAAGGCCTTTTCCAACCTTAATGACTCTATGATTCTATTCTATGCCCAACAGTACCTCTAGGCTGCTGGGAAGTGCACCATTTTACCATGACTCAGTTTCCTCACCTGTATAAAAAGGACACCAATAACCAACCACCTTTAAAAAGCTAGAGGTTCAAAAGTTATGTAAAATAATGATTCACTATTTTTTGTAACCTTCTGAACAATAAACTTAATCCTACTGACAATGTGTCTTCGGTACCTAAACTAAAAGCTGCAGGAACTACATAGATGCTGTACACATCCAAACTGGGAGCTACTCATCTCTACTTTCAGCAAATGTAGATTCAAATAAAAAGCCCAGAGTCAAGAAAACATCAAAATTTAGGTGCTCTCTGGATTCCCATGGCTGGCCTCTGTTTTTCAACTGTTTCAAGCTGGACAGAAAATCATTACAGCACAAGAGAAATGTTAGGGATCTGAATTTTATAGGTGTTCTAAACTGTGGATAAGAACTACCCAGTCACTGACATTGACAGCTCTATGGTTTTAATAGTTTAAAATAACAGTCCAATTTAGAAAGGTAACAAAAAATAATTCCAGTTGTAATTAAACAGATAAAAAGGAGGAATCCTGATTCTTCTAAATGAAATTTAACCTGGATATTTCCAGGGTACAGAAAAGAGGCAATTGAAGACATAAGAACACAGAAAAAGCCATACAGGGTTGACCCAAACGTTAACCTCCTCCAGTATCTCTTATCTAGCACTAGTCAAGAGCAAGTGCTGATGGAAGAGACTAAAAACAGTCCCACAGTGCAGTAATACTTCTACAGTACAGTCACTGAGCATTCAGGCTTTTTGAGGTGGGTTGTGTGTGTTTGGGGAGGGAATGGGGGAATGTCTCCACACAAAATCATCACACCACAGAAAGATATGTCTATATATTAGTTACCAATACAAACTGAATGAAGCCAAAAATTCTTCTCTCTCTATCAGAACTTCACCTTTTTCTTACACTCCAGCAATCCTTTTCTTCTACAAATTACTTTTTTTTATTTTCTGTTCAATGTGCTGTCACATTATGTTATCATCCTCCCTAATTTGTTTAACAAAGCAAAGCTGTTCAAAAACTCCCTTCGAAGTCTTTCAAGTCCACTTTATTTTGGTCAAAGATGGATATATGCTTGAGAACACTTGGTCACCAGGCATGCAGCCACATCCACTTAACAGCTTTAGCCTAGCCTGGGATTTTGACAAAACAGTTGGCAGATGATTTGTTTTTCTCTCTTGCTCTGGCTAGGCTCTGTATGAAAATAACATTTTAACACAATACCACAACACAACATTCACGTTTTCTCCTTGGTTCATTTCAACTCCCTCCACTAGTCATCCCCAGCATCATATTAAATGAGGACTGCCATCCTTGGACTGTGCATGTTGCCAGCCGTCTGAACCAGAAATATCAAATAAACACAAAAAAGAGCTGCTTCTCTGCCACCATTTGAAGAGACAAATCTGTGCACTGACACAAAAGCACTGAGATGTCTCACACACATTCCAGATCAGTGAGGACCATCTGGTTGGTTTCATTTACAGCCAGACCCCAAAATGAGGAAAGTTGTCACACTAAGAGAAAGGATTTTCCTATTTTGGAATTACTGTAACGTGCTGGAATGCATAGTGTGCTAGTGTTTTGCTTAATACCCATCTGTAAACAATCAAAAAAATAAAATAGGCTGGGTTGCAAATCCAGTAATATAATTAGGATCTAAAGAGACAAAACTTCTCAGTGGAAATTATTATGCAGTAGAATTTATAGAGATACAAATGCAGAATTTGAGAAGATACATGAACTGATATTGGTTTCATAGCCACTTTTTTTTAGAAGATCTCAGTTGGCATTGATGATGATAACTAACTCAGAGGCAGTGTAGGGATAGTATATCAGACCTTTCCCATTTGGAAGTGGTTTACACTCTGATAGTACCCGACCTTGGTTGTGTACTTCTGGTACAAATGTATTATCATCCACATGATTTGCAAAAAGCCCTCCACTTACCCTCCCCCAACAGGTCTTGAAATTTTTTATACCAGCAAAGAAGTTATTTCAAGGAAGGAAAACAAAATAACAGAAGAGATGAATACTAGACAGAGAGCTAGACAAAAAAGTAAAGTTAAAATATTAAGACTGAAAAGCTATTTTGAATCAGAGTTCTCTTTCTGAATCTAGAAATATAAACCTATGAAGCCCATGTACTGTGCCAGGTAGATCTAGAAAGGCATCCTTTCTCCTTTAAAATTCCAGCAGCAATTTGAAATAATTTATTTTCAGCATGTATTCACAAGTTATGGGTATGTAACACCCACGGAGTATTAATAATTATGAATATCTTCAGAATCGAATTTTAGTGTTGTTAGAGCTGATGAGACCATACCATTATTTTAAGTCTTCTGTCATATATGTACTACTATAAAGTAGCTGAATCTGGGATACAGCACAAACCTAGTTTTCCCTAAGATCAGGGTCTGAGCTGCTGCCCTCATTCACAGCAGCACCCCTATGAAGACATCTCTGATCATTCTTCTGTAAAGAGAACTGTAGCATCAAATTTTGATTTATTTTTTTTAAATGATGGCAAAATGCACAAGTGGGTATTTATTTCAATAATCTTATCTACTTAGAGTAATCCTACAGGATTTAGTTCATCCCTCATGTAACTATGCTGACATTAACATTCTGACTTCAGTGGAACTGCACCAGAAATGAATTGGGCACATTAACTGAAATAGGGCTGCACAGAACACAAATCATTGAATAGATCTGTCACTTTAAATTGTATTTTGTTTATAATAGCACTATATGGAAATGTAAAACCTCCAGTCAGCAGGTGGCATTTTAATATGTCTATATTGTACAGATACCTGCTATAGAGCACATAAAATATGAAAGTTTATGTTGCAGAATCTGATGACGCTCAATGCATTTCACTGACTACCTATTATCAGAGGTGGTCTGATTATATCTTTTCCCAAAGGAAAACAAGTTACAGCAAAACATTATTAAAGCAGCATCAGTAATGGTGCTTGCTTTTGTATATAAGTGCACTCAATGCTCAATGTATGCTAAAGGCATACACATGAACAGAATTATGTGAGTATGTCTCTATTTAGATTATTTGTGCTCGCTAATCATACTGAGACAAAGTCTAATTAAATTTGTTTCCTCACAAAACTTCTTTTCATCAGCTGAACTCGTTATTTCTAATTAACATGTATCACTTACTACTAGCCTATGCTCCTGGTATCAGTCTTGCATCTCATGAGAAGCTCCCTGAGGTTGGACACCAATCTTCCTATGGCTGATCACCAAGAGAGTCTATATGTGATATACAGCTACTCAAATTTACCATCAATTAAAATGATGGTAAAGCTTGCCATTTGAGGTGCTATGGGTCATATATTCAGTGCCAACCAATAAAGTTTATAATCGTGAGCTTGTTCATAATATGAAAGTTAGGTAGTTTTAGCATTCTTTATAGGTCATTTTAAGTGTTTTGTTTCCACATTAATTTGTTTCCATGTGAAGTCAAAAAAAATCACCTTTTAAAAAGGATAAAGGAATAAGAGAATTGACCCACCTATAGTACCAACAATTTCTGTACTGGCTTTGTTCCTTTAAATCACAGAACTTTCTAAAAGGTGTGTTTTTTTGGTTTTGTGCCTTTTTTTTTTTTTCGGGGGGGGGGGGGGGGGGGAGAGTAGTTTCTTTGGGTTTGGTTTTGTTTTTTTCTGCACTGAACCTTTGACTTCATTAAAAGTTGCAACAGCTTTTACCTGACAGCTTTTGCTTTCATTTTTGTCTTCAAAAATGCAGTCAAGTTTAAGAAATATATATGCAGTTTGCACATACAGTGATAATTGCAGAACAGGTTTTTTCAATTTAGTGTATTTAATCTTTGCCCAGAGAATTTGTGGATGCCCCATCCCAGGAAGTATTCAAGGCCAGGTTGGATGGGGCCAACCCGATCTAGTGGGTGGTGTCCCTGCCTATGGCAGGGGGGGTTGGGACTGGGTGGTCTTTAAGGTCCCTAAGATTCCCAAGCCATTCTAGGATTCTCTCTAATCTGCCCTAAATATATAACATGCAAGTACAGGAATAGCAACAGAGTTACCTTTGAAACAGCAAACATTTTTTAAGATAGGTGTCCTTAGATCAAAGGTTTGTTTTCTACAAATACTGGATTGACACCAGTGAGAGTTCTGGTGTGTTTCAGAGCTCAGAACATCAGAACAGTTACCTTGAATGTTAATATCACCTTTAACAGAACAGATTTAAGCATCATTTTCAAAAAGCCATCATCGCTCATTTTTATAGGTAATAATATGTCTGCAGTTACCGTGGGGTCTCCTAAAGGCTGTAAGGACAAGTAATTATATCTATATTACATAAAGTTAATTCAAAACACTTGCATGCTACATATTTATTAACTGCATGAATATAGCAACTTTGAAACAGACTCAGTTGTGCCAGATGCTATATAAACACAGGGAAAAGAGCTCAACATTAGTTTCATTAGCATGATGCATCCTGTTAAAATAGATTGCTTAGCTATTAGTCATTGCAATAAAAATCAGTGTAATGGGATGATTTTGAGAAACAATCTCATATTTTGCCATTAAATATGTATTCAAGTATAATTATTTACATATATTATCTCAGAATCCAGTACTTGGGTGATTCATTTAAATACACACGCATCTAGGACCTGCTACAAGAAAACAGAAAGAGCTATATATTTTGGAGGATATGGAGGATAATTGAGCTGACATGACACTGAAATCATTGGTATTAAATATAATCGTTGACTCTAGTGCATTGACTCTTAATTTAAGTTGCTTTGTTATGCCATATTTTCTTGGTTGTTATTCTCACCTGAAATGACATTTAACTAACGCTTAAAGCAATCAGGTCTTGTCCAACCATAATTAAATATATATAAACACATATAAATCTCCATCTAAATATATATGCACACTACTCCTGCAGACTTTCTCCCTTTGAAATCATGTCTATGTTTAAGCAAAGCCAATGTGATGACAAATATAAAATCCAAATGAAGTTTTGAAATATAGCTAATACCCAAACTTATTTAAGAGTAATGTCAAAATCAAGTTAGGAGGCAGCAGTTTCAAAATTCCAAAGGCAACAGAGAAAACAAAAGCCACAAAAGAACAACTACAGATATTCTGTCCATGTCCAGCAATAAAATTCAATTATGAGAGGAGGTTAGAATCTTGTTTGCAAACTAGGTATTGCAAGAAAAAAACATCTATTCTGTAAAACCAAGTCTCATATGAAAAAAAAATGTCAGTCAAGCACAAAATGCAGCAGATCAGCTGAGTGTAAATTCCAGAAATCAATGACAAGTACAGTCTGCATTGATCACTTCTGGGAGCCAATGTCATTCATGTGGAAGTGACTGTTTTGCTTCCAGGGAGCAGATTACTTGACAAGCTGATACCACCCAATGGTGATGGCTGCTTTGACAGAGGTTTTATTTTTATGCCTTAAACTTCCTTGTCTACTAAAGTTTTGGTTGTTTTAAAGGGAAACAGCCAACTTGCAACTCCAATTTTGTAAAGACCTTGAATTTATTGGTATCTCATGAGGAAACTGTTTCTCCTTTCATAGCGTTGAAATGACATAACTGTAAAGATTTAAGTAAATTTCCTACTAGTTTATGTACATGCAGAAGAAAAGAGATACACGACATTCAGCATCCTGCATTCTGGCACATTAAATCTTTCATATCCACTAACACATGCCTGGGGTAAATTGTGTTTGACAAAACACAAACAAAACCAAAGCATTTTCCAAACGTAAACCAAAGCTTTCTCTCTGGAAAGCTGAAAAACAATAGATCAAGCATTAGCTTTGCAATTCCATGTTCTGGCAGACAGAGAAAACAGATCTCTCCAAATACTGTAAAAGAGGCCTTTTCATCCAAACTAAGTCTGGCTGGATCAAATAGAGGCCTTAGGCTTCTGGAAGGTGTTGGTGTTTTCTCCCCCATAGTAAGCTCACTCTGGCACCTCATCTTTTACAGGATCGAGTTCTGCCAGCTCTGTTTAACAAATACAGGAAAGTTCTTTGTAATGAAGATCAAATAAGCATCTGGCTTTGGGAAAAATAATCATCCCCACTAGCATCATCCAACTAATGAGCATGCTTTTGTTGAACCACGCTCGCAACATGAAGGACACAGTTAATAACGATATTTTTCCTGGCTAACTGGAATTCTTAGAACTTTCCATAAACTCTTCCAGCGTTTTAAAAAGACACAGGTTCATGGACAACCTCTTGAATATGACTGCTTAGTTGTTGTCCTTTCCCCAGCTGCTAAGTGAACAGCACCAGCATAACAGCAGCAATGCTTCATTGGGAAAAGAATTTTAGGAAGAGTCTATTATCATCCTTGTAGCTTTTTAACATGAAAAAAGAATAAAGCACCAGCACTGACCTTCAGCAAGTAGTAGAGACAGTGAGCAGCAGGTTAATGCAGTTTTACGTCTGATAGGTGTATATTTAGTCAGGCATGTTGTGAATAAATATGAATCTAATGAGAGAGGAAGTGCAGAAAGGCTTTGTATGTCTGGACTTGGCCTGAAGCACGGTCCCCTGATATCCTGCTCTTTATCAAAATTCCATATACAAGACAGTATAAAAAGACAGTATAAAACTCTTTATATGTCCGTGTAAAACTATTCTCCCTTGATACATTTTTGACATGATGCTTTCCTTAGGCAAATTCTGCAGCCTAAATCTAGTTTTGTTTCTACTGAAGTGTACTGGAATCGATGTACCTTTCAGCAAATGTTTTACATCATTGAACTGGGTCTTATTAAGATGTCTAGAGGATCTCTTAAACTCTTCACTGAGCCAAAAGAATAGCACGGTATGCACTAAAGTTAGTCAGGTATTCTCCTGAAAAGTGACTACTCTTTACAAAACTGCAAACTAGTATGCATTGGGAAAAATAGTTCCTTTCTCTGAGTGGTGTGTCAAGGCCTGCCACCTTCACTTTCCCCCTTAGGAGTTGTGCTTCTTTAAAACTGAAAATTGCCTTGTCGGTTTCTATTAATTCTGCTGAGAGCAAAAGCAAAAGGTCCTTGTCTAATGCACTCCTGCAAGGTGTGGGCCACCTTCTGAAAAAGTGCTGGAAAGTCATGATTTGTCAGGAAATTACTACAGTAAAGTAAACGGTGCTCCTGGCACAGTCTGAGGTCTGATCTTCCTCAAGACTACCATGCAAATTTCCTAGTGTGAATAAAAGCAAAGTATTACCCTCTGTGTGTGAAGCTGATGGAAATTTTGCCATTAGCTTTATCAGAAAGGCTAATAGGCAACAGAAAAGAGATTCTAGAATATCAACTCTGGTTGGGAGCTCTGTGAGGAAGCAATTAACAATTTTGAAAAGTAATTTGCAAGAGTCTTAGTTAGATCTAAATAAAACATCAGCATGGAATGTCTCATTTCATTTTCATTCACTTTATGCTGGTCACTGGTAACAAGACACTAATACACAGTTACTAATAAAGAAGTGAAAAGCAATGATCTCAGATATGACAGTAGAGATTTAAGCACTCATGGGTAATGTTCCTAATAATCTCAAAATCCCACTGAATATTTATTCAGGGAGATCTCTTGTCCTGTGTAATCGTATATTACACAATCATGGTAATAAGAGATCGGTTCTTTATCAGCATGTTGTTGTCTCCCTGTTCCTAACACCTGCAAAGTAAACTGGATGTTGTACTGCATGTGAAACATAAGGAGATATATTCTTGATAGAATTCCCTGGCTGCTTACCAGAAGGATCATTTTTTAAAGGTTCTGCAAGCTTTCCTAGAAAGTCCTACTTTCTAGGGCCTCTCATGAGCACCTCTCTTCAACAAACTGTGTTCTTCCTTCTAGATTCCAATATTTCCTTGCTAAGGCTGGAATGCACCCTTAATTCAGGCTACAAATCTTAAAATCAAATATGATAGGTATCACTGGAGTAAGAAACAGAAAGATTTGCTGAAATCCTCGGGATTATATTTGATTAGAAGCTTGATAACCTTAAAAACAGATTGATGCCTTCAAAACTCTTCACCCTGCAGTCGTGACACTCTGAGGGAAAAGTTAACATAAACTGGATGTAGTACTTAAACTAAATACTCTCCATAAACACCTGTGTCTCAGATTATCCATTATAGACATTTTTTCCATACTTTGCAAAGCACATTATGAAAAGCAGTAATGATAATACAACAGAACCTCAGCCCAGTTGTGCTATAAATCTCACTGAGGCTCAGCTATGAAACCAACCAGTTAGATCACTGAAGATTAAAGCTACTTGATAAAAGTGGTTACAATTATTTTAACAATCCTGTATCTGAAAAGAGTTTTGAGCATAATTTAGTCCTACCAAACCCCTGAAATATATGCAGAGCACTATGCCCATTTTACAGCTGAATAAACACACGTGCATATAGCCAACAAAATCACACAGTAACTACACAGGTGGCTAAACAGAGAAGCAAATGGTCATTACCCTTAGGTCTGCTCTCCATCACAGCTAAATCATCTTCCCATAGGCTTACTAAACTCTTCTCAGTCAAGAGAATTCCAAAGATAACAGTAAATAATTTGCCTAATCTAAAGAGGATTTTAGTATCTTTTTCAGTACGTACTGATCATACTCTCCAAATAAATATAAATGGAAGAATTATTTGAAAAGGATTAACCTCCCAAATCTATGTAACTGAGAATCTGAATCATTCATCCCAGAAGCTGAGTTTTGATGGAGCACCAAGCTTCCATAACAAGGGGGTTTATTTTCCCACTACTTGGCTCTTATCTTTCGGTGGCTGTTTCACGCAAGACAACATGCAGAAACAGAGCTTACCCTTCATTTTCCAACTCATCCTTTAATCCTTCTGAAGTCTATTGTGCTTATCACTTCATCGGGAACCCAGAGAGGCTGATTGGGCTGGAGAAATTGTATTTATGATCTTCTTGAAGAAGCAGCACTCTGTACATGAATAATAAATCAACAAGTAAGCTCTGTCAATTTTTCTGTAAATGGGAAGTTTGTGAGCCATTTAATGTGATCTTAATATACCAGTTCTTGCTTTCTGTACAAAGCATGCAGTGTAGCTTTTCCCAGTTGGCCAGGCCCTGAACTGCATTTTCACTGTTTGCAGAACATACTGCGTTTCCCAAAACTACATGACATAAGATAGAGATATTCCTTTCATTACTTTGAATTGTTGCTGTGTATTTAAAAGAAACTTTCTGCTCAGAGAAACTCACTGCACTGAGAAAGAAAACAGAAGTCTGTTCTGGTTCCCATAATGGTGTTTTCCATACCAGTTGGTTATTGAATTTGCTGATATAAAAGCCTTGCCATACTCAAAGGGCAGTGAGCAGTGCATTACTGGCAGTGTGACAATAGCAACACACCTAATGACTGCACCGTAGACAGTAAGGGCAGAAAGAAATGACAGCACCCCTAAAGTTCATAGTTATATGTTAGATTTTAGCATTGATCTCATCTCTTCACCTTCCACGCTAATGCAAATGGAGGGCTCAGCTGGTAGGTAGATGTAATGCAGAATTTAATTAAAAGTATCTGACTTTTATCTGAAAGCGTAAATCCAAGCTATTTGTTATCCACAAGGTACAGAAGATAGAGAGAGGTAAAAAATAAAATAAAAGAGAATGTGTTTCATATGAAAGACGTGAACTTGCACATTTACACAGGTTAAATACCTTCAAACACATACCTGGTAATTTGCTGCAAAATGATACAGTACATTCTAAGGACGATTTGTGCTCATTCACTGCTCAGCTATTATTTGATTATCAATGAACCACTGTAATCAAATCCAAGCTAGCAAAGCTAGCATGTGGTCTTCCTTCAGTGCAAACACTAGCATGTTTTTATAGTGTGGAATTTGTTCAGTCCTACTTGTTTTTTCTCAGTAAGCACACATCTAGGACAAAGTTTCCCAAACTGCTTACCCTGTGGTTACCATTCTTGGCCTTCTTCTTTTCCAGCCAATAACCGACTTGTCTCTGGAATTGCAAACATGCATTACTACCCTACAACTAAAGTTATTAGCCCTATCAACAAGTGGAGGTTTGAGTGCCTTTCCAGAAATAACACAGCTACATGATTGTCAATTATATTCCACACACTAATTTACACTATGTAGACATAATAGCTCAGTGAGACTAACCTCAGGGATTTCTAATATGATGCTTCATTTTGATTTAGAAATATATATTATATACCATTCCTTGCACAAGGCACAGAACAATTTTGGATATTCTTCCTTTGATCAGCTTGTGAATTTGAATTACAGCCTTTCCCTAAACTCTCTTATGCATGGTCATGGTCACTACAGCTTTGTCTGCTGATGCTGCTGTTTGTGCCTGTGCTTCAGAGAACCCCATCCAAGAAACAAAGCATGTGACGTTTTTCCAGATTGCACAAATACACAACACATTTCTGCCCAACTACAAATATAGAAATGTGCTTCGAAGGAGTGTGCTGTGTTCACTGGGATCCTGTTCAATTAACCTGACAGTAATAAAACGAGTTATAAGTTGCATTTCCAGGCTTGGAGATGTCATTTGTGTATTGTTGAAAAGTCTAACATAACAATTTGCAGGAAATCCAAGAAATAAAAATATCTTGGGTATCTAGACCTAATGAAAGGCTAGCAGATCTGTGACCGGGAACATATCTCCCTCGTTAGTACATCATTTGAGATTTATTTTTAAAAGAAGCAAAACATCATGAGAAAGTGCATAGAGCAGCTGACTTGATCAGTAAAGGTGTTGGGTAGCTGCAGCAGTATTCACTGTAAAATCAAAATGGTCTGATGGTCTCTAGGAGAAGACCATTAAAGTATGGACTCATAACTGAAGTCAAAGATTTCAATTCAAGGGTAAGAAAGACCTTACATGTACGTCTCCCTCTTTTCAGTAGTGTAACTACTGGGGCAGGATGTAGAAAATGAGCTCAAGCATTACAGCTGAAATTTAAAAAGCAAATATATCAAAGATAATTGCCTTTCTTGAGTTTCAGTAAAGGATTTGGCACAGGTGGATTTTTGGCAGCTGTAAACGAGGCCTCTCTAGTCTAGAAAGGGAGAGGATTTTAGATAGACTCCTTCTCTTCCCTGGTTCCCAGCTGGGTAGTCTTACATGCTTTCACAGAATCACAAAATCACAGAATGGCCAAGGTTGGAAGGGACCTCTGAAGATCACCTAGTCCAACCCTCACCACCTCATTTAAATCATGTTCATATTCACCTACAGTGTGCCTATGGCCATCGGTTTCATGTGACACCTGGCACTTCAGAAAAGTGTAACTTGGCATTCTTGTTTCTTAAGGAGACTGATGCTTAAAAATTAGGTGCTAGAGTGCTTTGGATACCACATCTGCTCTGTCTTTTTTTTTTTGGCTTATTCAACAATGAAACACAACACAAGCACCATGTCCCCCTTAGATTTCATAATCAGCAGTAGTTTCACTAGAGAGGAAATCCAAATACTTCTAATCAAATCTCTTAAAGGCATTTTTACTTCAGTCCAAAGAAAGTAAATCAGCTTAATCAAAACTATTATTCACTAACCACACTTATCAAAGGGCTGGCAAGCATTTTGTCTCATCAAATTCTCCTTACTGAATTATTTGGGTCTCAGCATGGCATATTTTTCAATATACACAAACAACAAGGGTAATCTGAAAAGACTTCCCAAATGTAGGAGTCAAATAGGTTACAAAACACTTTAATTACACTTATGATTAACAGAGTAGTTCTGTTTCAAAAGGTCGCATATTGCAAAATTAAAAGAAGCACTGTTGTATCCTAATAGAGGCCGTAAGATCTTCAAGGTAAAAAAAAGTAATTAGTTGTCTACAGCCCCTTTAGCCATACAGTCACTTAATGTAACTTCCAACATCTATTACACACTTTGATGCTACTTCTCCATCTTACTACACCTTCAGCATGAATTCCATTTAAAAATTAATTTCATTTAAACCAGCCATTAAGAAGTCACTGTCGCTTTCACTTCCAACAGAGGAGACATCATGTTTAGATGACTTTGGACAATTTATCAGTTTAGGAAGAGCATTTTGTGTAGATGTACTTTACATTAAGTTCTGCTTCCATCCAGTAGCTGTATTTCTGGCTACAAAAACATGAAAAATCCAAGAGACTACAAGGTAGGCTCTAAATGGATGTAGCCGAAATCATTGTCATTACAAAAGGTCCACAAATACTCAGATGTCCTTCTGCAGGACCAGTTCTTCTTCTATTGTCCTTCTTGGAATGGTAAAAAAACTACGCAGGATCCTTCTACTACTGCATGGCTATGATACACAGTTACTTTGCAGGTAAATTTTACCTGGATAGACTTGGCTCTTCGCTAAAACAACTGCATACTAGCTGTCTCTAAAACACGTGGCACTTTAAGAACAGCTAATACCTAAGAAAGAATTGTATTTTTTTCTGTTTATAGAGAAATATAGAAGTACAAAGGCATTGCTTGATACAAAACTGTAGTGTACTATCTAATGTTTTGATCCTCTTTCCTGTTCATTACACACAGTGGTACTTTATAATCAAAAAACAGTATAAACAAGCAAGGATGTTGCTGTGCATATAAGAAGAAATCAGTCAATACATCTTGATTTTCTCTTCTGTTAAGCCCTCAATGGCTTAAATTGCTGTCTGAGATCATCTGAGGAATACACTAGAAAGCACAGTATATAGCAGTGCCAATTTACAGACCCATTTATGAATAAATTAAAGTTAGTTTTAGCTTCCTAATAAACATTGCTTACCTACACTCACCAGCTCTCTGCCCTTACGTTCAGATTTAACTGAGACACAGCTTACAAGCAGCAAATATATTCCTCTTCTATATTCCCAACTGGGGCTTCAAAACAATCAAAACAAAGACAAGTTCCAAGAATCCTGACAAAAAGCTTTTACAACAGGCAGCATTTCTCTAATATTCTCTCCTTCTTTTCTCATGTGATAACTGTCAAACTCCCTGTCCATACAGACACAAGACAACTGCATTCATTTAGATACAAGGACCTACCTAGATACCTGGAAAAGCATGGGTTTATCACTTGGAGCACAAATTGATGAAGGTCATAGACATCTTCTGTAACTAATAAAGACAGTTTTGTGGCTGACTGGACCCCTGTGTGACACCTATGAAACTCAATATACAGGGACAGTGAGACACATCAGGCCAGCAACTCAAAAAAACACGTAAGCAGTGCTAAGAGCAACTCAAATGAACCCCTTCCAGTGAATGAGCAAGTCTCAGCACACAGATTTTTGTGCTTTCTCCACTCCAGTGATTACTCCTTGACTGAGACCTTTGTCACACAGCAAAATACTTTTCAGAAAATGGATAGTGCTTTCCTGGTCTTCTTCACAATGAATTCACTTCCTGTTAAGGACAGTTTGACCCTGAGTTTACCACATCCTAGACTGTTCTACTTTTGTTTCCAGAAATTTGCTTCCTGTCAGTTTATGCTGAACTCATTTCATATACCAAGCTCTTCTGGTTCTGGGGTCATATAAGAATTTGGTCTCTCTGTTTTTAAAAGATGGAGTATACCAGCCTTATTCAGTTTTATGTAGAGATGCAAGTAGAATTTAAAAAAAAAAAAAGAGAGAGAGAGAAAGAGGCTTCTAAAAACAGATCATCATTACTGCTTATTTCTTCCTGAATGTTACTTTACAGCTTAAAGCTTTCATTTGTTTGATTTCTGTTCCATTTCTATCTTTAGTCAGTCCTAGGTTCAGATCATTCACGTGCACATTTTTGAGCCCAATGCAGTCATGGAAGTGGAGTCAGTCATGGAAGTGGGGTTTACTGTTGCAGTGTGCTTACAGAAGTGGACATTAAATTGGTTATTACAAATGAGTCCGGAAAGCACCACTACAAAATCTAATTTCGTTTGGAAGTATCCACTTACTTAAACAGGCCTGACACTTTAGGCAGAAAAGAGATGTGATACTATAAAATTAGACACTAGATCTGTAAGAGAAAAATGTCATTGGTATTTAATGTTAACAGGAGAGTACCTGTATTATGTCTTAGAATATAATGCATTGAATGGTAAAACAGAATTCAGAAGTCAGAAAGCAGCCAGTACTCTCTTCCTTGACAAGCCTTATCCTGAGTGCTTATTTAATTTTCTTGTACTATGGCCTCTTACATAAGGTTTATTTTGCATTGACAAATCCAGTGCTGAATGCTGACATAAGTAAGATCAAGGTGAGATGACTACTTCTCTAAACCTTTCCCTCATTCACTATAGGTGTATAAGATACTTAATGGTCTTATGAGAGAATTAATACTTGGTAGAATATGCTGTTTATGGATATTATATCTCTCACGCAAATAAAAAAGGACAAAGGGAAATTCTGAGCAAATTCTAGAAAGAATATATTTCCAATTCTCTTTGCTGCTACATCTTAGTATTTCAGGCAGACAAATAAACAGGCAGACAAATACACAGGCAGACAAATACACAGGCAGACAAATAAACAACTTAGGGAAAGGCCTGGCTGTACTCCATAGTCCTTTGGAGGCACAGGGGAAAGATATGAGTTTGTCTCTTTACCTTCAACCACCATAACAAATTTGTTAATCATTTCCTGGTAGACCACTACTAAAGCCAATAGAATTCACTGGACCTGATAGATCAAAGTGTTTAATTCATGTTGTGAAGACTTAGTCTCTATCTCTGACCTTTCCAGTTCAAACATTTCAAAAGGCACATGTTCCTGCAGATACATGATTCTAAAATTTATGAAATGAGAAGTAATTTAAAACATCCCATGACTGGAATAGAACTTCAATGCACCTTACTGGACATGACCCTATTATAACTAAAAAGAAAAAAGATTTCATGGAAATAAATAATAGTATAATGATGGGCATACCTTTGGGTTCACACCATTGTGTGAACCCAAAGCTGAACATAACCAGAAGTATTATTTTAATGTGTGGTCTAGTATCTGAGCTCCTGCCTGAAATGGGCAGAAAGTTATTTGGCACTATTGTCTTTCAGCTTTATGAAGGGATAAAGAATTCAGAATCACAACTGTCTTTTCTCATAGCAACCCAGCCTGGCCACGCATCCACCACTGGACTTTCTCATTTCCGTGCACTTAACTCAGAAAACTCACAGGCTTAAAAGTGAAATGCAAGCAGAAAAAATGTTCCCTTTCTGGGTTTAGTATTTTAGGGGGAAAATGGAAACACTGTTGGCTAAAAATAAAGAAAGAAAGAAAGAAGTCACCCTATCTTGCCATAAACCATGAACATATCGTCCAACAGCAGAATTGTAGAGCTCAGGAGGCATTTATGATGATTTCCTTGAATACACTATTTATCGTATTTAATTATATTGATCTTTCTTTCAGTACCCAATGTATGTTAGGCTGTGTCACAAAAGCACAGAGGTAAACCTAAGATTAATTTTTGTTGTTGTTGTTGTTTTATTTTGTTTTTTAAACAAGGCTGCCTCAGCTTTAACTACTTAAAGAGTTTTTACAAACAGCTCTGACTTCCCTGAAGCTGCCAGCTTCTCAATGTCTGACAAAATCGGCTGAACTCTTAAGTAACCTAAATTTGGGTTTATCAATCCAACTTCACCTTTCTGAAAGTCTTCATAACGAAGCCAAAAAGCCTACATACACACTAAAGCCACAGTTTAGACTTCATAACACTCTTAAAGCAAGTATCTTACTAAGACCCACAGATGCTTAAGATGTTTAACAGAGGCCTAAATTTTCACGCAACAAAACAAGAAGAGAATTAAAACATAGATACTGTGTACAAGGAGTGAATAAAGGGGCTTCATTTCAATTTTTCTTTCTTTCTGAATAATCTCTACAACATTTTATGAAAGTTGAATTGAAACAGAAATCTAAAGCTTTTCAACAATGCTGAAAAAAAATCTATGTTGATGTAAATCTATTCAGCTCAAACAAAACAGTTGTTACTTTTGACACTTTTGTTCTATCTTCTTTTTCATCTTATTACATTTTAAATTAAATATTGTTTCAACTTCGAAAGAAAAACTTAAGCATTTTTTGGTATAAAAATATCAAAATAATATAAACTTGTATTTCCAAAGCAAAATATCCTTCAAAGCATATGAAGATGAAATGTTTCAACACAGAGAAATTTCCTATTTCTCCTCTCAACTATTAATCAAACAAAACTGAAATTCACAAATAATTTTGAATGAAACTGAAATGTACAATTTGCCTCTGAAATTTAGTCCAAATCTAGCTACTCAGAAAGCATACAACTGTAAAGATATATATAGATTATTTTAACATATTAAGTCAATAATTCTTGTGGAATCATATTAGCCTGGGTATGCACAATACATTGCTTATATATCATTTTTCTATTTAGCAGGTTTAGCAACTGCACACACCCGCTGCAGGAATAATTCAAGATTGGAAAGAAATTCTAATGTCAGTTGTGGAAGTTTCTTCAAAGTATTTTGCATGCATATGAAACTATGAACCTGGGACTCTGCTGCCAGAACTGCTATGATATAATCGGGCGGGGGGGGGGGGGGGAGGAGAGAAGGAGAACTGAAGTTAGGCACATTTAGATTGGAAATGAGTCATAATTAACTACTGAGACCATGCAGCTTGGATGAATCCCAGCTGTCTTCCTAAAAAGACAGGCTAAAGATGAAACTATGGTTGTGTGTTTAAAGAAGAAAGTATTTGAATAAACCATTTAGCCCAAGTTGTTAGTACTCAAAGTACAGTATACTTCTTTTTTTTTCTTTCTTTCTTTTTTTTCAGTTAATTTAAAGAAGGTCTTTTATTACTTCCTTTTCTATGCCGCCACCCCCTCCACAGTTCTCCTGCTGTTTGGATTAGTATCTTTGAAGTTTCCTACAAGGCTTATGTCACCTGTGTCTTTTATATGAAATTCCATCCCCTCTAAAACAGGCATTATTAATGAATGCAATGCAGATCAACTCAAGATGAAGTTTTAAATTAGATTATTTTCAGTATAAAAGAAGAGAATGGTAAAATGAAGCACACTGCAAGTTAGAATAATGTGTATCATGTTGAGACTTTACTTTAAGCATCTATAAAGGTGTCAGCATGACCTTCACTGAAACAAAGCACATGCATTCCTGTTTCCCACATTTCTTTGACTTTGGTCTTGCTCTAAAACCCATTAACAGGTGCTTTTTAAAGGAATTAATTAAAACCATTTTCCCTGGAACTGTTTTATTGCTCTTAAATATACATGAGACAAGAGCTCACCTATCACACTAATTTAAAACTGCCAAATATGAAGTTCCTTTTCATATAGTTAATTTGGACTGGTCAGTTTAAAGAAGCTTTACACATGTAGAAAGTTTAAAAAGTTGTTTGTTAAATACTTCAGTTATAATTCATTTAAAAATCCTATTATGTTTGGTTACACAAGACTGCATTTAATATACTTAAAGATGCAGTACTCCTTAGCTGTGACATATTTATGGGTTGCACATTAAAAAGTTTATAAAATAAGGCAGTATATTCTCAGTGTCAAACAGCTCTCAATGAAGATGATTATTTAGACTGTCTGTTTGTAATTAGGTATGAAATAATTTATGATTATGATGATAAGTGAGCAATTTTATTTTTATTTTTAGAATACTGTATTTTCTTACAGAAAGGTTTCCATAATGTAGCCAGAACTCATAAATTACTCACCTTAGACTTTAGGCAGATTTCTTGTGGAAATAATAAATATAATATAAATATAAATAATAATATGGATTAAATCTCAACAGCATGTGTCAAAAATAATGATCAGGATAAATGCTATCAAACTGGAAAATAAATCCAGGCTCGACATCTAGGATGTAGGATTGGGAATTGATGGGTACCGTTTGAACCCCTTAGAAACATGCTGAGGACAGAACCTCAAAAGATTCATCTTAGATAAGGATTCAAAGGTTGGATGCTGATCTGTTGTACAGCCAGTTTATCTGCTAGTCTGCATGATCAAACTGTCTCCTGAGATTTCTATGGCAATTTCACATGCACAACATGTTCTGCAAAAAATAACCTCTGTTATGGTATTGTAAACCTTTAGTGACAGCAAAAATATGCATAGTAAAAGGTTTTATACTAACAGTAAAAAAATAAATAAATAAATAAACAAAATATGCAGCTACAGTAACATGTTTATTTGGTGCTTGTTCTATTTTGCCTTTCCCCAGGTCCACAGAAAAACTCTATCAAGGATGCTCTTAGCTATGTTTCATATCCTTTCACAGACAAAGGACGCAGGCTGAAAGACCATCTAAGCTTCTGCCACCCTACTAAGCCTTCTAGATGATACCAGCCAGACGTACTTGTGCAACAATGGTCAGAGCAGCACAAATAAGGAGCAAATAAGGAGAAAGTGGATGGTAAAATCTCTGCAGAAAAATCAGCCATGTAGTTAAAATACAGCATAAATCAGTTTTTCAGAGGTGCTTGTTTTACATGAAGATTAAATCCTCAACAATGTGACTATTAAGAAGCTATTTGTTTTTCATGGTCATACAAAGAATCTGGAATAATTACAGTTAAAACAGCTCTTCATGTTACTTAAAAATGCCTAGAAGTAAAGGTATTAAAGTCACGAGAATGGAAAAAAAAAAAAAAATCACCTCTGACATTAAAATAAATCTCAGAAATTTCACCTAACAACACGTAGGCTTTTTTCCTATAAAATTATCATTTTCAAAAAGAGAGGCTGGTAATGGATGTGCTTCTTCAACCATGACAATAGTATTGCTACTTCATTCTCATAATGTTATGGGACCCCAGGCAGCTCCAAACTTCAGCCTGGAATGATGGCATATTTCATGATTATGTCCAACTCTGGCAGATAAGAGCATTTATATGCTAATAACAGCAATATGAGTAGCTCTAGAATTTCACCATAAGCAGTGAAGCTTTTAATCACAATAAGCCTTATGGGCCCAATTTATCTACTTCCAAAAAAAAAAAAAAATCACAATACCTACATAAGTGTTCCAAAACATATTTCCTTTATATCAACTTTTAGGGTTCTGTAAAATATGAAATGAATGGGAAAAGAGAGTATTTGGTACCTCAGAGGACCAGGTTATTAATAAAACATGGATTACTCATAACTTCTTCCAATCACTAGAGAAAATGAAAGCTATATCATGGCAACAGGGCGATGTTTGGGAAAATGGAGAATCAAAAGGTGCTGTAGGAACCCACTAAATCATCTTTCCAGAGGAAGCATTAGTCTACAGTCACAACTGTAATTTACACTGACTTTAAAGGAGCAAAACTCTGCTTAACACTCACCATATTGCCTGTAAAAGTTGCTTGGCCTGTTTATACCAGCAGCCATTAGGAGTATGCCTTTTTTATAGCTGACAGTATTGTGTATCCAGGTGGTCTCACTGTTCCAATTATATGTTCAGTTAGGTCCCATCTGGCACAGAAACTTGCTTGTAATTCTGCCATCATGTTGGAAGTCTGACTTCCAGCACAATAGCAATTCAAGCTTCCTACCACCAGGGTTGCTGGACACTGGCTTGCAGTGGAGAAAAAAAAGGATAGGTAAAGGTCTGAATTGCTCCCTGCTTTTTGTAACTGATACACCACAGGAAAGTGCATGGTACTATTGCTTGTGCTCTGAGGCAGCTTCCCTAGCTGAGAGGATTTTTCACCATAAGCAGTATGAAGGACAAAAATATTTCAGTAATGAAAAATATCGTAGGATGCTCTGGAGCCAGAATGACTCCGAAATTCTTTTCCAACTTTTAACAGACTGGACTTCAATGTTGCATATTTTTTGTTTGTTTCTTTGTTTAATGATGTATGTATGACATCAAGTTTGTCTCTAGAATAATTATCAGCATCACATATATTCTTTCTAACAGACTCTGCTTCTATACTTTCCACTTCAAAGCAATGATTTTCTTTTGGATGTCAAAATTCTATCAATATTAAGTGTTAAATTCTTTCCCATACATCAGGGATTAATTACTAAATCAGACACTTCATTCCAAGAACAGCACTTGACTCTCTCCATACCAAGAACTAAATAAATGTCAGAAGCACAAATGCTCATTAAAAGGATTCCAAGTTAGGCTACAGATTCCCATGAAATCTTGTTGAATGTTCCTCCTTTTGCAGTAAATGCAACATTTCTGCCTTTTCAAAACAGTTATTTAGGCATATCCAAGCTGTTTCTGTGATGACATTTAAGCAGAGTGAGTAACCTGATCTGACCACATAGCTCTGATTCTGCTTCAACAAGTTGGACTGCACGTCTCCTGAAGTGCCTTCAAACTTGAATTATCCTGTTATCCAATGATAATCATTATCTGCCTTCTAGACAACTATCACTTATATTCCACCTGGTACAGTCATTCATATAACCCATTAAATAAACAAATCCTATTAAAAGTTTGGTAAGACTTAAGTTACTTTTGATAAAAATAAATAAATAAATAAAAGGAAGCATTTTTGAAAGGTAAACACTGTGAAAGAGAAAAGGGTGACTTTTGCTCTGAAATGTTCATTCACAAATGTGTTTGGAGAAAAACACCTAAGCAGAGTAGTCAAAATTCACCTTACAGGCTTCAAATAGCTACACAGCTTCACAGAGTCTTTTGGATATCCTCTAAAAGTATCTTGTACATGTGAAAGAAATATAAATAATAGCAGTTCAGAATTCCTCACACAAATGCTACAACCATACAAAGAATAAAATAAGCAAAACAGAACCCAATAGTTTCCTTCTTTTTAACTCATGGAGCAAATGAAGCCTGGGCTGTAATTATATTCCCAGAGAGCACCACAGACAGCAAAAAAATGAGAGTTCACCACTTGCATTATACAGCTACTAATTCCAGTCTCCTCTCCAGAGGATGATGACATGCAGTAGAGAAAGCTAATACATTGATCAGAATCTTCTGAGGCAAAACAGTTTTCCAGACTTTCATCAATTTGGTTGCCTCAGAGACCTGATATGGAGAAGCTGGTTTGTATTACCTCCGTTATCTCTGAATATGTACCTAACGCTAGATCCTAGGAGCTACTAGGTCATCCTTAAAGTGTTTCTTTTAAAGCTGAACTAATTAGAAGATAAGGACTTCCTCAGCACAAGAGATTCCACAGCTAGCTCCAAGTGGGAACAGCTCTAAAAATCAGGAAATATAAAGAAAAAGTTTTCTTTTGCTTCCTACTATGTATCTCAAATTGTAATGAAAAGAACAAGGTGTTAGTACACATTATTATTTATTATTATTATTATTAATTATTACTACTACTATTACTGAAGTTAAGAAGCAATATTAGAAACTGACTCAAACTACTCAAACCAACTATCTCTACATAGCTAGAAAAAAGGTTGGGTCTGAAACATCAAGGTGTAGCTCCCACCTAACTGCATTTCCTCACAGCAAAAGCAGCACACAGTACCTGATGGCTGGACAAATCTTGAGCCAGCATACACCTGCCTTGCTAGCAGGGCTTCCACCACATGAATGCCACCAAAAATAAACTGAGACTAGCCTCCTCTAAAATATCAAGCCACTATCTTCTAACTCCAGCCTTCAAGGCTTTTAGCTAGCACAGTGACTGCCACACTATAAGAAGCTGGAGAGAACAAAAAGGTAAGATTTACTATTTACTTACAGCTGAACAACAGCAGGAATAGAAAAGAGAACTGCATACAGCAGATGTTTGGCAAGTCATTAATGCAGTTTTGGAAGATGCTCGGGTATTACAGTGATGTAAGGCTTACAGACTTCCATGCAATTCAGGGGAAGAAACAACTCTTACAAGATGCCTTTAACAATTTTTCAATCCTTAAAACAGTTTAAGTGTTTGTGTTATTTGAGAGAAAAATTGAACTTTTTGGTTGTGATTAAAGCAGAATACTTAGGGAGTTACCCCACAGTGTCTTAAATCATGCAACAACCATGTAATATACAAAGTTGAACTCTGGTTATCCTTATTAAATAACTTGTTAGCAGTGAATGAGAATTTAAATTACAATCTTCTTCTATTTAAATGCATAATTAGAAAACTTAATTTCAACCATTATTATACATGAGCAAAACCACTAAAATAAAATTACTCATTATTTTAAGGAGATAAAAGTGTGAAAAACAGCTAAAAGCTCAAAAGAATCCAGACTCAGTTTGCTTATATCCTTTTTTCTCTGACAGAAGGCATTTCATTGGCAGTACTAGAAATGAACTGAGCTTGCCATAGTCCACAGCTGGCTTTGTTTTATTTGTCCTTTTTGATGTATTTTAGCCAGTGTGAACATTTGTTTCAAATTCCTGTTTGATATAATGACCTAGTGACTGAATTCCTGTGAAACTAGTTGCACAGATGTATCACAGCAAATCACTGACAAATTTGAAAGAATCAAGTTTTTCAAGTTTTACATTGTACATACCAATGTATTTCCCTAAAAATTATCTTTCACCCTTCATTTTCATATGTATAGCCTGCAACTAAACTGTATTAAAACCAATCTGTAACGTAGAAATATATTATATTTCTGTTTCTCTTACTTCCATTTTCAAAATACGAAATCTTCCTCAGAGTTCTTCCTTCCTGGGAGCCCACTCCACTGCATCTGCTTTCCTACAGCGACCTTCCTCTGTCCAAGTAAGCTCCTCTGTACTATGGTCCTGTGCCTCTCTTCATCTCTTCTATGTCCATTGCTTCGATTTAATTTATTTGTATTAATTTATTTTAATCAATTTATTTGTTAATTATATTTTTGTTAATTATATTAATTTAATAATTAATTCATTTGTATTAATTTATATGTATTCTTAGCTACAGGTTATCTGAGGTTACTTCAAGCAGAAGTACAACTTCAAAATGAATGTCAGATGCAGCATGTAGTACATGCATAAAATATGGTAATAGACCTAAAGACTTACACACCTAAATGGTAAACTTCTGTATAGAAAGACGTTTCTGCCCATGGAGCCATCCAGCAGAAGACTTACCTCAGAAAACATGCCCTGACCATCAGGCCAAGCACCATGGTCTGAAAGGTCTTCAAAGTACTTTCAAAGGCCCCAGTTATGCAATTGATTACAGCTATTGTGCAGGCAATAGAAAACTGGAGAAGGAAGTCAGCAAAAGGGAGAAAACTGGAATGATGAAGAGGAATGAAGAATCTTGACAGAAATTGTTGGGGGAGTAAACCTGACAACTTCGGGGTGCCTACTTTATTCAAAGAGACACATGCAACAATACATATTGCTTCTATTCTTTTCCAAAACCACTGGTATTTCTTTTTCTATTTCCAAGATTAAATAAATAAATAATTTTCCAGCAGTGCTAAAGCATGACAATTTTAGCATAAAAGACATTGTTTCCCACTTAAGCAAGTAAATTTGAAATCTTAGAACAGAAACAGTTCTGCAAGATTGTCTGCAGTGGTCCCTTCTACTCCTATATTGGAGATTCTAATGCAGTAAATCCCAAACAACTTTGCTTGTATAGACTTGCAATGTTACAAAAGGAGCCAGACAGAGCACACAGTCATGCCTCAACTGGATGAATGTCTCAGATTAGCCCATTCTAATGATGGATAGGCAAGATTTGACACTGCCTTTCTTCAAAGCAAGCCTTAGGGAAAGGCTTGAATCCTTGCTGCTATTCAGTTCTCTCTCCCTCCTCTCTCTCTCTCTTTTTTTTTTTTTTTTTTTTCCCAGATGATTCAGCACTTTCAGCATCTTATTTGCGTTCATGTTCAGAGCCAGACAGCATGAAATTCTTTTTCTAGATTTTTTTTTTTTGATGATAACATTTCAAACCCAAGCATTATACAGCTGGCAAAAATAAAATGTTTGTCCCAAAGAGAGTTATTTATTTTATATTTTAAGAGATTGCAGCCCTTAGGAATCACAGTTCAGTGCTTATCCTCTCAGAAGCACACAGTTGAATGAAAACAGGATGAAATCAACCAAACCATAGGAAAGAAGAGCCAGACATTCCTTTGCTGTAAAAGTTTTCAGCATTCTGTACTGATATATAGCAGATGATGGTTTGACTTGTGCATTTTGAGAAAAGAAAATCAGTGTTCTCAGGCTCTGTTTCCACTCTCTGGTGATATAGTGGTATTTGCGAATCTTTATGGTTATGCATCTTGTAATCGCCTTTGGTAACAATTAATATGTAAAATAAAAATGAGAAATAAGTCCACTTACTTGCTTATTTAAGCAAAACTTCACAGCTCAAATAGCACACAGAGGACTAGGACATGTTCTTGGGGTTTTATGTCCTTGAGGATACAGCTTGGAAGAGTGCTGAAGTTATGCATGAGTTTTGTTGTGGTTTAAGGTGAATCAAAAACGTCATTTTATAAAACTTGTAAAAGCAGAACATGATCATAATTCTCAGCACAGTCTTTCATTTTAGTTCATAATCTCAGTCCCCATCATCACACATGTTCTAAGTAACATTTCTGTTGTCCAGCCTTTCCTATTTATCCTCTCAACACAGCTAAAATGACTGTCCAAATTCTCATCAACCAGCATCATTTTTTCTTGCCTTATTAAAGGCAGTCATTCTTCCTTTACAGGCACTCAGTACACTACTGCAAAGACTGTTTCTTCAGCTATGTTACATCTCTTTAGTCATTTTTTCTACTGATCTGCCTTAAACTTTCTCTCAGCTGACATGGCATCTCATCTCATAGCATTTCTTCTCTCATTTCTGTTTCCTGATCCATGAAACCAGCCTCCTTTCCTGATATGTCACATTTTAAAATTTGTTTTCTTTCTTCCATATTGCTCCTCCCAGGCCAGGCAGAATCTACCCACCCTTGCAGAACAGAAGAGTGTTTTTTCAAATCCTTCCATACCATGAGGGAGAGGATGAATTTGACAGCCAAGTGTTGTTACTCAGTAGAAAATATTGCTCGTGCCATTGTAAATAAATCAATAAAGCTTCAGACTTTGATTATTTTCCTCCTCTGGTCATCATGGACTACAAAGGAAGAGATTTTTTTCTTCACACAGAAGGCCAAGGGGGGCTCCTGGTGGTAGAGACTTGCATAGTGTAGCACATGGTGTGAGCCTTTCCCTACTGTTTACATTAGGAAGGCATGTCTGATCACAGTAGGCCTTTTCATTCAATCAATTCATTCTTGGTTGTCAAGCTGTGTGGTCACCCGTGTCTATCAGTATTGACATTGACTTGATTTTTTTACCACAAAGGGTCCTTTGCAACACTGGACCTTTTAGTATGAGCACCAGTGCTGTCACAAAAGCGTCACTATGTAAGTGAAAGCATCTGCATTACATCAGTGCTTATCTTGGGACTATCAAACTGATCACAAATCTAAAAGCCCCTCTTCTCATGTACATCTTATGTGTCTAAAATAAGCTAAGCAGCCCTCGCTTCTCATGGTCATACAAAAGAACCAGTGCTTGATACTTTTCAGTATTATTAAAGTATCTAAGGATGACATATAAGCTAAGTGAACACACACACTTATACACACACACACACACACACATATATATATAAGTATATATATAAGGAGAAAATTTCTACTTTGTTAACACCAGAGTACTGACAATGGCAGTTAGCAACATATCTTGGAACTGAGTATCCCTGTAAAATTCATATACATGTTCAAATGTGTACAGAAGTGGCATTGCTCTGTTTCTTATAACTGATATCGCACCGCCACTAGAACCTTGGGAGCAGTATGCATATTAGGGTGTTGTGTACGTAGCATCCCATTTCAAGTTAAAGTTATCTGAGGAAAAAATAATAATAATTTAGAGCTAAATTTATCCCTTAAGTTGTCACTGTTGTATTTGTCTCATTTTCAACCTTTACTGTTACACTTTGGATCACTGCACAAAACAGTTCTTCAAAAATCTTTTATTTATTATCTGAACTGGCTTTTTGCATTTCATACTTGAGTAATATTAAAGACTGGTTGCTTATCTTCATTTATTGAGTAAGTAATTTCCTTTTCTGATACTCCTGCAACATAGTTGCCCCTTAACAGAAGAGTGCTAAAAGATGGCAATTTAAAAGACTTTCCTATTTTTTAAATGTAAGTAATAATTTTAAAAATCACACTTCCTTATATTTGTTCTTGTGTATGTAACACAGAGAAAACAAGAAAGAAAAAAAAGAGTCCCAAGTAGGTAACTGATGCTAATATTGTAGTATACTTTGTGCTTTCACTCTCCAAGGCAGATTAGTACAAATTAAATTTTGCACTAGCTTCACATAGCTGTGACTGCTCCATTTGATTCTAGGGGATTTGATTAATTTCAATTATTTAGGTGTGCCGCATGAGTAGCACAAAACTAGCTGATTGCATTCTTGATTGAGTTACAGTATATTTGTATGGGTATATGTAGCCAGTGTTATTATTCTTATATTCAAGTTAAATAAATGTGCTTTTTCATCAGAAAATAGTTTCTATGATCTTTCATTTGTATCAAGTTATTAAAGATTTTTCTTAGGATACAATGAAATCTGGCTAAAGGGGAAAAAAATAAAGAGAATTTGCTGAGCACCAATGCTTCGATTAATTAACTTCTGTTTCTGTAAATAGCCTTAAGTGAAAGAATCAAACTATTATGTTTTGTAGATGAATGATCAGCAAATGCTCAAACTCATCTGTCATGGTCTAGTTTTGTAGCTTGACAAGAAAAATGAAGCCAGCATTTTCTGAATTCATAACAGGTTTGAATTGCGGTTTACATAAAATCCACATTTAATTACAGTGGAACCAGTGGAGGGATTGAATCCCTATTCAGTTTGGCAGCAGGGTAAAGGGCTTATCATCTGTCCTTCACAGACATGAAAGGTTAACACAAAGTGTATACATGTTTTCACGTCATCTAACCTCTGGATTGATCAAATTCTCAACTTAATGTAGTGGGTCAACATTTCTGCAGTCAGAATTTTTCATGAGGGATATGTTATTTTTCCAAGGGTTTAAATGCTCACTCTGGCCTCTGAGTTATTCTGCCAGGACATCCTTTGCCAAAAGAGATTGTCAAAATAAAACAGGCACTATGCTTGTGGAATGAGAACTCATTCTTCCTCTTGGTCTTGTTTTTCTTCAAGAGGAAGAAAAATTATTCCATGACCTTAGACAACTATAAGTCACTGAGGGAGAGGGATTTTTGTAACAGGTTGTATTTCTTTCTTGACTACACTGCTCACAGCACTGTAGCAATATCATAACTACGTTTCTGTGAAGCAGCTGTGCTTATCAGCAGTTGCATGGGTTCCTTGCAGAGACATGTTACCTATGGGTAGTGTTATTTACAGATCCAGAGCATTCAGAAATGGGGGGATAAACACTTGAGAGCTCAGGGTAAGTCTGATGGTCTTTTTTGCCACCAAATCATACAATTATATGCATAGGAGTACTATTTTTACAGGTTTTGTGGCTAGAACTAAGTTTCTCTATTCTAATAGCTCCTCTACTACCTCTCATTCTAAAACAAAAATAAATTATACAGTTGTGATTTATTTAACATTTATATAATATATATATATTAATATATATATAAAATATATAAATAACAATATATATATTTAACATCATTTATACATATATTTCAGATATGTAATGTTACATTATAATATGTGTAAAAAATATAAAAATATTTTTATATGCAATGTACTGTGTACATTAAATATAAAGGCACTATCACTCAAGTCAAAGTGCGTTTAGATAGAATCTATAGATTAGCAGGCAACAGTTCTTCAAACCCTTGGAGGCTTTGGTAAACATTTTCTAAAGAATCAGATATTTGAGTACAAATGTGTAAAAATTTTATGCATTTATTTATATAGATAGTTGAAAATACTTTTTTTCAGATGTTTTGGAAATACCTTAGGCCCCTACAGATGTTTAGTATGTTTTTACTTTAGCTCTCATAAGTGCTGAATATGGTCATATGCTTTATACTGGACAGAGAAGGTTGTTTACATCTCTTCAGTTACTTCAGAGCCTGCAAAGTAGTGACTTCAGTAACTTAGGGAAGTGGGACCTAGCTGCATGTGGGACTGATTCTTTTTAACCACGAGATAACTGTTATATATGTTACAATACATGGAGTCAAATGGAAACTACAGCAGCAGGAGGAAGACCAAGTTCCACTGAATCCTGGTGTGAGTTCAAGCACATCTCCTTGAATTTCTTTCTCTTTCCTCCATTCAAATTTGATATGGGCATTTTAATATGTGGTCTAAAGTGTGAGGACCTTCTTTTTATTCCGTATTATTAACTTCTACTTATTCTGTATTCAGGCAGCAGCACTTTCACTTCTTGCTGTAGGACCTATGTCAACAGGTTTCATTTGGTATATTTGGTCAGCCATTCCCCCAAGCGAAAAACTCCTCCTGCATGAACTTCATGCATTAAATGTCAGTCATAGTGCTTTTTGTCCTTGAAAAATCCTTTAATCTCTATTACAAGCAGCAGCAGTATTGCGTGATTTGCCAGGTCTCATATGCCCATCTCCAAAAGGAAATCCATGGCAGAGCACCCCATCTGCCCAGCACACTTTACAGGCTTTTCCTGTTGTTCCCTATTGAGGTATCCAGGATCAGCTCAACCAGCTGTGTGTCATTATTGCAGACAGAAGACCGGTCAGTTGGCTAACCCAAAACCATCCACCAGCCATTAAAACAGAGTGAGACACATGGACAGGAGCAGGGCTCTTTTCCAACAACTACAGAGCTTCTCCTGTGCTTCCACAGATGAGTGCCAGCCAGTTCAGTCACAGCTGGCCCAGCTTCCATGGCCAACCCTTCTGCTTCCTTTTTTATCACTGCCCATTGTCAAAGACGTTAAAAAGTTTTAACATCAGCCATAGCTCTTCCCAGGCAAATTCTTGGTTTCTAACACTTAACTATGTTGGCAGTCACACCACTTAAAACAATAGACAGTAGAACACCAAACTAAATGAAGTTACTACAGCTCTAACTTTAAAGGAATATCTGCTTTGGAAGAAAGAACCAGTAGCTGCTAAACAGCTTCTTTAGTGTATATGCTGACAAGGGAACAAGACTTACCTGTAAAGTCTAACAACACTAAGAAACATTCTCTATTAATTGAGATATTCAAATTGTCTTCTTTGGGATCTGTGTGCTCTCACTTGCAGAGGAGGACAAAAAGTACTTTTTTCATCCTGGTATAATATTATAGAACATATTTTTCACTAAATACTATCACTTGCAGTCATAGTATACACATTAATGAAGTAATATCTTATTAAAGATTTACCGCTGGTCTTTGACAGGCTCTATCAAAAACAGTCTGGTTCTTGAGTAAAAACCGATTTTACTATAAATAAATAAATATATAATTGCAATTGTTCTGCACACTGATGCTAAACCACTGCACTGGTATCACTTATATTAGCATATCACTGCTGTGGATGGAAAGAAAAAACAGTCTGAAATATTTCCAGAAACCTTTCATACCATTCCACTGCATAATTCTTACAGTGGTTTTAAGCTGCCTCTCTTTACAAGCCATATAAACACCAGCCTGTCTCTGGAGCTGCTATGAATATCCTTCCTTCCTGTTTTCTGATCTCCTTCCTTCACTTCAAAAACCTTATTTTAATTCTACAGAAAGATTACATAGCTACAGAATAATGACCTGAATCACAGTTGACTGCAGATCCAGTTCTCAGGAAAACAAGGTAATTGTCACTGGATTCTGGAGTGACCTACATGTATTCCATTCCATTTCAATTAACTCATTTCTCTTGCCTTTAGTGAAATTTCAACAGGATATCTACTATCAAAAATTAGATTCTTAGTGCTGAGTGTATCTTTTGATGGAAAAGCCATGAACCAGTAACGAAAAAAAAAAATCTTCCAACAACTTAGGGTTTTGTACTTTTATCCCTTTTACCTCTTTGTAAATAAAATAAAATAAAATAGACAAACATGCAATAAAATAATGAGAAAATATATGTCTCTTTGTGTGATGTTCAGAAGTTCAGCTGTATCAAACTCAACTGGCCTATTCATTTAGAAGATGTAAACATTTCAAGGAAGCATGTTCTTGTGAAATTAGTAGAGAAGAAACATTTGAGAGAGAAAATATTTGGTAGCTATGCAAGTGTACTTACCTTTATCAACACTGAGCCAGCTTCCCAGAATGCTGGAGTTATGGTCTAATGGTGTACTGGGTCTGACTGGGATGAAGTTAACTTTCCCTGCAGTAGCCCATACAGTGCTGTGCTCTGTACTTGTAGCTAGAACAGCACTGGTGTCACACCAGTGTTTTGGTCTATTGCTGAGTAGTGCTGGCACAGCATCAAAACTCCCTCCAGCCCCCCACACCCTCTCTAAAGCCATCATGTTGGAGGTGGGCAAGACATGGGGAGGGGACATCAGAGCAGCTGACCTAAACCAACCAAAGGGATATTCTAAGCCATTTGGTGTCACACTCAGCAATAAAAGGTGAGGAAGGGGAAGGAAAAGGGGGGGGGGGGGGGGAGGGGAGGAGAGGCTCTCTTTATGAAGATGTCTGTCCTCCCAAATGACTATGCATACTGAGGTCCTGCTTCAGAGGACAGAGTCGAACATTGCTTGTTGATGAGTAGATAATTTTTCTTTTGTTCCGTCTGTGTTTTCAAATGGTCTTTGCTTGTTTGTTTGTTTTTCTCCTCTTCCTTTTTCCTTTAATTAAATTATCCTTATGTCAACCTGTAAGCCCTTTTTTCTTTCCAGCTTGCTCACTTCTTTCCCCACTTTTTTCCCTTCTTATAGGAGGGGGAGTGAGAGAGAGGCTGTGGTGGATTTTAGCTGCCCAGTAGGGTAAAACTACAACAAATGGAAAGCCTGTGCTTTAAACAAGATGCAAAAGTAAAGCAGTATTCAGAGGTTATGAGCCAGATCATAAAAATACTGAAAATCATATTTCCAAAAAATAAATAAATAATAATAATTATGAATAGGAGAGGTTAGTTTCTTTCTAATCTCTTGGTATTTAACACATATTCGGCCATGCAGCAACAAGGAAAAAAATAAAATCAAACTGCCTTAAATGAAAGGTAACAAAACAGAAACTGGCTTTGGTAATTTCAAACAGCCCCTGAGGCTATCTCCTATATTCCTATAACACCATGTTTTAAACTTTTTCCTTCTCCATGTAAGCTAGAAGCTTATTTGTTTGAAATGGTGGCTGAACTTCTCAGACCAGGACCTACTGGGTCAGCAGCCAATAGTTATGTAGTGCCAAGTATCATGAAATTCAGAATAAAATTAAGGAAGCCAGAAACCCTGTTAAGGTCTTCATTATTTTGCTTAATTAAAACTCTCATAATCCTCTTCTGCAATTATAGGTGCACTAGTTTTAAAAGCAAAGGTTGATTATTCTGGTATTTATTCCATGTTTGTCTTAAAAGGGTAAAGGAGGTCAACAAATGACAGTTTGTGCTCTTCGATATTGCAGTAGCATGAGTTCACTATCAATTTTGTATTCTAAACACAGACTTATTTAGAGATCTTAGAAGGATTATTTAGGAGGGATTCAGTATGGAGGTTTGATGAAACTCAAAGTAAGAAATTCAGATGTTTCCTCTACTCTGCTCACCTCCTGACACCAAAAATACTGACATGTATTTTTCTCCTGACTCCAACCTCTTCTTCACCCATAGCTACCTTAGCTCAGGAGCAAGAGTTTCCAGAACCAAGCATAAGAAGATAACAGGCAGAAGTCCTGAAAGTTGATGATTTTCCATCTTTCCTACAGACCCTTGCTCTTCTAACCTCTGCTCTGTTCAGAAGCTCCTGGTACAGGAGACTAAGAGGAAGAAGTCCCAAGCACCTCTGTGCCTCTACTCTCGTCAACACTTTTTTTTTTCCTCCATTCTGCTCAGCTCTGTCAAGCCAAGCTGGTTATTTTAACTTCCATTTTCTTCGTTCTTTCTTCAGTCTGACATTGTCATTGAAACCTCAACTGCCTGAAATGAGCTCCATACACCAGGTTTTTAATTCAAATCTAATGAAGCATTTCTCCTCCTCAACTTGCAATCACCTCATTCTTTCTGTTTCTCACCACTTTTAAATAAATCAAGTCCTCTCTCTTCTACTGAACTGACAGTTTCCTTTTAAGTAGATGTATCCAATCATGATAATGAGTAAATTAGTAAATTTGCCCTGTTAATTGCTGTCTGGTTGTCTTCCACTCCAGCAGCCTCTGGGAAAGGTTAGAACATCACAGCAGTAAAGTCTGACACAGTCCCTATGTGTTTCTGCATTGTCTGTGTTCTACAGCTGGAGCCGATGGATAGCATCATTTATAAATGTCAGCTTGAGTATAATCCATCTGACCCATTTAAAATCTTCTTGGTACAGAGCAGTTTATCCAGAGATGCTTTGTCGACGAGAGCCCACCCCAAATGTTTTTAAGCATTACAGCAGAGGAGGAGATGTCTCTGTTCTTCACATGAAGAGAGCAAGGCATCAAGGAATTCAAGAAAATGGTAATATACTTCTCCAGGGAAACAATTTCCTTTTTTTTTTTTCCTCCTAAATCAATTATAGTGGCATTCATATGAACTAAGGAAATAGCATGAAGCTTCTTTATCTCTTTTGTTTACTCAGCCTATGCATCCTCGGGAAGCATTTAGAAGCTAGGAAGTTATTTGCCAGATGATAAGATCTCCAAAGCACAAGCAGATATGTGATGAAGCTACAATAATTAGTTGTCCAAATCAGGCAAAATCTACATAGACACATCGTGAGCTATGAAAAGGAAGAACAAAGCTGTTTCAATTATTTACTTGTATTCTTTGGAATTCTTTTATTCATTTTTGAACCAATCTTAAGCAAAACCTGTTTAAATTCCTTCAGTTTGATAGAGTTTTCTGTACTTTTGATTAGTTTCTCTTTACTGCAAGTTGGCTTATGAAATATCAAAAATGTTTTGCCAGAGACCAGCAGAAGAAGTGCCCAGGTTGAATAAGACTGAAAGAATAGACTCTGTCTCCAAGAGATAAATAACTCAACAAAAGCAAACAAACAAACAAATGACTTTCCTTGAGATGATTGGCCTAGCTCAACATGTTCTAGGTTAGGTTGAGTAAAATATGTTATATCTTACAGTAAAGTTTCTTCCTTTTGATCTTGAATTCCCAGATATTCATACCCAGGAACCTGCTCCACGGAAACTTTCATTGTCCAGATTTGTGTTTTCATAGCAATGAACAGCAATTTGACCTCAGAAGAAAAAAATGAATCACTGATTCTACATGCATTGTCTTACATATTTTTTGTATCTACTGTACTGCATTGGGTAGCCTCTTAATAAGCCTAATTTGCTAGCATTATTGGAGATGGACAAACACGTATGTGACTTCTCCACTCCACAGAACAAAGGTAGGTAACCTAACAAAAGCATGTGAGCAGAACATGACAACCATTTTGTGGAGGAATCTGATTAGGAGAGGGCAAGAGCTTTCCACAAGTGAATGATGAAGTGTCTTCGGTTTATGAGACCCCTAAGGCATTTTAGGATGTAGATTTTTTTTCCTACTTATTTTTTTTGGTCTTATAAATGCATACATTCATATCCACACCTTGAGGAAATTCATGGAGCTATCTGTCACTACCCTGAAGGTTTTGGGAAGATTAACTGAAACATTAACGAGATTAGTCTTTAAACAATCCTACTGCCTTTTCAACCCCAAATGTCAACGTCAGACAGATGGGCTGACATTTCCTTTACGCAGGATACCTAAGTGACAGTATCTGTTTCACTCCGTCTAATCACAACTCATAGAAATATGTATTCAGAGATGCTGCACAAGAAATTCATTTCATCCAGAAAGGAAACCAGCTCTCACCAAATTCAACACAGCAACAGCCAATGAATAACACATATTCAAAAAAATGCTTAACATTTTTAGAAACAATTTAGTGGGTTTTGCGGAATCTTCTTCTTTCACCTTAGGAGCTCAGAGGATATTCTCTCCAATGCAGCTACTGCGCTGAATAGTATTAAGTTCCTGATTTTGAGAAGAGCAACAAAAGAAGTGGGAAAAGAGTATATTCTGTGTCCCTCCGGAGTACATGGAAATGTATAGACACTTCCCTCTTTATATATAGTAGTTGCATACTACATACAGTCACACTGTATAATAGAAAAAAAAATATATATATATATATGTTATTATGAATATAGGCCTGCAGAATGTTGATGATTTATTTCAGAATTACTTAAAGAAAATTATATTATTTCTTTTTGGAAAAAATGCAAATTTAGAAGAAAGAACATGTAAAAGCATGAACCACTTGCTTTCTCAACATCAGAGCACAAGTCTACCTCTGTGTACTGATACGGACACCAGATGATCCTCTGTTTTACATGTACATATTCACTGGTGTGCTGAACCATCCAGTGTAGCCCCACTTCCTGTTTTATTGATCATGGGATATGGCTAACAGAGCCACATAAGCACTGTAAGATCTTCTGCCTCTGTTGCAAGACACATAAAGATGTAAAATAAGTTCTCCTCCCACAACATATATGCAGTAAGACCACTTACGTACCACTTCTCCAAAAAAAAAGTTTGAAAGTGTGCAAGAGGGGATGAGCTCACAAAGATTTGCTGAGTGGTTTTCTCAGATCTAGAAAACCAGGCTCAATGCGAGAATGAGAAAGGAAGGCCAGATGTGGTCTGTACTATTGCTCTCTATCTATAACCCCATACTAATGATATAGATAGTTTTCCACATTAAAATACATACATATATATATATATATATATATATATGAAGAAATAGGAGCCCTGGATCTGTGAGCATAATTACTCACATATTTCTTTAAAATTCTACACAGTTACACAGTTTCCTACTTTGTTTTCTCTCTAAATAATAATCCATTTACCCTAAGAAAGCTTGCTATTTACCTTTCATGATCATAATAGCATTTTCAAATCTACCACAAGTTTGAATTTACTTAATCTTCTCACAATGTTATCTTCTGAATTCTGAATATTCTAGGTCTCTTAAATTTGCAAAATTAGTTTTTCTCCTTTCTGTGTTTGCCCTGATGAAGGCCATATCAACTTTAATGTTCTGAACAGTATCACATTTGTAATGTGATATAGAGGATAAGTCAGAGATGGGTGACTGCCAGACTCAGTCATCATTCTAATATTAATTCTTTTGTGATTGCAGACAAATTAAATACCTACCTCAGTTTTCTCAACAACCAAAGGGAGATAAAATGTACAACTAGCACACCAGTACAAATCATTTAAAAGATTCTTCTCACTGGTGCTATAAGCATAGATGCTGAGAAAGCAACCTAACACTATATCTGAATTCTTTTCTGGTTCTTTACAGAAGTCTCCTAATGCTAGGTATATGAAATAATATTATTACCTTTCTTGTGCTTCTCAGTCAGTTAAAAACCCAAGTAACCAGTTCATAGTACAGAACACCTTACTGTGACTCACTACAAGGAAATGTATGAATGTGCAGTTTTTCCTCTTTTACCCTAAGAAAGAGTGATGCTTAAATGATCAGGGTCACCAAGGAAACTCACCTGCAAGATTTCAACTCATTCTGGCCCAGTTTTTCTTTAAATGCTTCAAATATTAAGAGACATTTTGGAAGACTGTCCATCAGTGTCATAGTCATAAAATATGTATACATTCATGAAAAATATAAGAATAAAGATTTCATGAAAAAAAGAAAAAGAAAAAAGAACTCTAAGAACTCAGAATTCTTGAAAAAAACATTACAAGATCTACCTAGGTTTCTACAATGAGGATGGCAGATCCTAGAATCGAATCCTTCTGCTAAGTTCCAGTCATTATGTTAACAATAATACCTCAAATGTCTGAAAACCATGAAACTAATCATTGTTAGGAGCAAGTTAAAAATACTCAGCTCAACTTCTGTACATGTTCCACATATTTTTTCTAGTCCCACATGCCAGCTAGCTGGTATATCCTCTTAAGATCTTAATATCCTCTCCCATCTGTTTATCAACACTATTTCCTCTGCTTCAAAATTATCAGACAAGGTAATAACATACAACTTTTCCCTCCAAAAATTAACACATTACCAAAGAGAAAGCTTGTGTCAGTTTAAACATCTGACAATAAAGCCAGTTAAAATATTACAGTATCATGTTGATTACAATAAATGAAACTACTACACAGTAAAAACGTTTGTACTCTTCACTGAGGGAATCCCTGGTCAAGGAGAATCTATTATCCCTTCTTTATATCTGCCCATCAACATAAGCTTTTCACCTACACTCACACTTGACATCCTTTCTATCTAAACATAATAAAAAGAGCTAATACAGGGTATCTCTAATCTCAAAGGATTTACTGTTCTCTGTAGATAGGCTACTGCTCCTTGTTACATTCATGACAATCTGAGCTAACATACTGACTTCAGTGGTGGTACTTGAATTTATACCATTATACAGCTATCAGCCCACAAAGCCCTTACTCCCATATACTAGAATCACTTCTAAAGGGCTCCAATGGTCCTGCAATTCGATTCAAAGAGTGGATAGGAGCCCACTATATTTCCAGATCCATCTGCCTCTCTTACTTATGTAGAAATTTCACATGCTATCCATCCAAAGTATATTATTCCATGTTAACTGAATACTAAAATGTAGGTACACGAGGCCTTCATCATCCTGCTAAGTCCAAACAATGTGGCAGCTTTGCTACTCATAATGCTTCCAGGTCTATCGCATGGCTATACACTATATCTGGTGTTATAGAAGTCTTATGACTATCCTGAAAAAGGCAGCCTGTACTTTCCCATTATCTACACTTTCACATTTCCCCTGTTCAACAAAAAGAAGTGCATAGTCCTTGCAGAGTGATAACCCCAGGCACCAGTACATACTGAAGGACTACTGACCAGAAAATGTTCCTCAGGAAAAGAACATTGGCATCCTGGTGAAAACCAAGTTGAACAGCTGCCAGCAGTGGGCCCTTGCCACAAAGACGGTGAATGTCATACTGGACTGCTTTAGCAGGAGCACTTCTAGCAGATCGAGGGAGGTGATCCTTACACTCTGCTCAGCACTGGTGAGGTCCCAGCTGTCCAGTTCTGGGTCCCCCACTACAAGAGAGACATGGACATACAGGAGAGAGTGCAGCTTAGGGTCACAAAAATAATTACAGGACTGAAGCATCTCTCCTATGAGTAGTGGCTGAGAGAGCTGGGACTGTTCAGACTAGACAAGTGAAGGCCTGGGGGTAGATCTCATCAATGTCCATAAATACCTGAAGGTGGGGGGTGCAAGGAGGATGGAGCCCAGCTCTTCCCATGAATGCTCCCATAACATTTAAATAAATTAAACTTAAGTAGATAAAAAATAATAAGATGTGCTTTAAAAAAAAAATATGTTCTTTTCATTGCTTATGTCAGAAAAAAATATCAGCCTCTTGTGCCCATAAGAGTCACCTGTCTTTCAGATTTTAAAAATGGAAGAGGACATTAAAAAAATGGAACAGACCAGAATCTTTAGTGAGGCAGAGATGCCCCAAACAACGATGTATTAGTGGGCCATTGACAGAAGTTCTGGGATTCTAGTTATACCACCAGTTAAGGTCAGAGAAGATAATCTGAATATGGAGATATCTCTTTCCATATCCACATCTGTAAAATAACTATAACAATGTACTAATAGTTAGCAAATGATGTTTATGAATTGTTTGGTGTTTTTTTTTTACTATACCTTCTAATTTGTGTTATCAATCAGAATTGAGAGTCCAACAGAAACCTAGCAAAGTGAGAGACAAATGATATCAAATACTGGAATCACCCAGACTTAGCTAAATTTGAAAAATTGTCTGGATCAAAGGTTTTAGAGACATCTTCATATTCCTCAAGAGCAGTCAGACTTCAAAAGTATGACCCATTTCTACAGGAAAAACATTGGTTCCTGACTGGAAAAGCTTGACATTCACAGCTCAAAAAAGAAGGAAAGTTTTCTTGGTCGGCAGTGTTACTAAATCCTACAGGCATAGATGTCAGTTCTGTGATAGCAACAAGCTGAGGTACTGAGTAGAAAAAAGGGAGAAAACTTTCTTTCAATAAAAATGCGCATATCTTTGTCAAAGTTGACACTGATCATTAAAACCTGAAAGCTGTAGCACAATGTATTGATGGAACCACTACAATTTGGCCGTAGAGACAGAAGACATTTTCAGTAACCATTTTTTGCCCCATCTGAAGCAGTAAAATGCAATCTGATGAAAGTTTTTATTTGCTCAAAGTGATAAATAAACCTTTCTAAATTAAAGCATGGCTTGAAATCAATAGACTGTGTGTAAATTAACTGAAATTATCAATGACATACTGGTAATTCTACAAGCTTAATCAACAATAGTGTTGATTTATGGGACATTATACTGAAAGACTGATTTGTATGTCTAAACAGGAACATAAAACATGGATACATTCCCTGCTGCCCACTGGAGACTTTTTCCTAGATAATATATTAATTGTAAAATCTTAAAAAGAACCACAAAAGCAGAAGGAAGGCACTGCTCTAACATTAGTGCCATTTAATGCAGATGACTGCAGAAACCACAGGTGGATTCAAAAATATACCTTTTTCTTCTTTCAGAATACTTTGCTCCCTAATACTGCCATCCCTCTTTAAGAAGCTATAACTCCATCATCATAAGCTGTAAGTGCATCAGCAAAGTTCTGTACTGCTCAAATTAAACTGACTATTTGATTTACAGAGAAGTCCCATACTGACAAATCCCAATACCAGGCTTCATCCCAAAGCTCCGGAGTCCCAAACCAGTAAATGGTCACGAGCTGTTTTGCAGCAAAACCTTCTAGGAGAGGACAAAGACACAGCAGTGACATACATGGATGAATGAGCTTCCCAGTGGTGGTGATTTGGTTCTAATACCCATCTCCTAGATCAGTTACTACAGTCTGCTCTTTGCTGATCAAGTCCCACTTTATTTATATATTTACAAATCAAAGGTGGCCAAATTGGAAAAAGAATAAATAAATCAGAGTATAAAAGAATAAATTTATATATATAATATATATAATATTATGTAAAAAATATATATATAATATAAATATATATATATTTTTTTTTTTCAGTTGGATGTCATGCTCTTCTCTCTATCCATTTTGGTAATGCTTGTATTTGTCATTAGTAAAGCCTTTTGAGCTTCTTGAACCTTTGGGAAAAAAAAAAATCATACCAGCTTCTAAGGAACTGGGTGACAACTTCCCACTGAGAATAAGTGGTTCTCCAGTCTAACTCAATAAGCCTATGGTTTGAAATGGGCTTCTACTTTATTATTTTATTTTATTTTTAAATAGATCATTTTTTGCCAGTACAAGTCCAGCTAGCTTTAGGCTCACAAGAATGCAGACCAAACATTTGATGTCCACACCTTCTATAGATGCTTCTGCTAGATTCCATTTTCCACCAGTGAAAATCAAGAATCATCATAGAATGGTTCAGGTTGTAAGGGACCTAAAGGATCATCTAGTTCCAAGCCCCCTGCCATGGGCAGGGATGCCACCCACTAGATCAGGTTGCCCAGGGCCTCATCCAACCTGATAATGCAAGCTAAATGAGACCATTGTATCTAAGGATATAAAAGGGTCCTCTCTGTGTTTGTTTGCATATGTTTTGAAGTTGAATACAGCACACTCATATTCAGAAATTGATCCTGAGAGGTGTTTGCTTAGATAACAGCTAGACAAGTGCCTGCACCCACACAAAACAATTACCCTTTCTAAATAAACAGTGTACTAATCAGAACTTTCAATCAGAAATCATACAGAATGCTATAAATGTTTTCAACACTTGATTACTGAAAGACTAATACAAAAGAGCAAAATTAAACACAAAGGAAAGCTCCAGGTACTGAATAAAACCTAGCAAATAGTCTCAGTTTCAGGATAGTGCCAATACTCCCACATGCATTTTCTGAATGTAGCAGTTGTCATTCAAAATATTTTTGCAGGTTCTGAAAAGCCTATCCATCACTTCAAAATCCTAATCTATTCTGAACCTAAAATACCAGTCTCTAAGAAACACTAGAAATCTGAATTCACGAATATATAATGAAAATAATGAAGACACTGTCAAGCCTCACCTCCCTTTGCTGCAACACACTGCAGTTTACGGCAGAAAGAACTAGATAACTTCTCATACTTTGTTATGCCTATAAGCAAGCAGAGTTCAGCTGAACACTTTAAGGTACATTTCATTTTTTTTCATATCTTTTCATGATTGCTCTAAGCAGGAAATCACCAGAAAAAGTTATTATTATTATAAGGAAGATGTGCTCTCACCCCAACCTAGAATAAACAATATTGACCTGAATTTAATGCTTCAGGAATGTATTCTGGTTTACAAAGTAGTCTTGAATACTTTGGCCTATATTAGGATTATACAGAAATTACAAGAATAAAGCAATTGAATTATATTAACCAGAGAGAAAAATAGGCATATGTACACAAAACAGACAATATATTACTGTGGAAATAACTGTCAAACACGAAAGGTGTTCCTAACTTCAAGTCTCCCATTTGACAAGTGGCAGACACAACTGGGCAGGGAGGCAGCAAAAGTTCTTCAATGCGTACTACAGAAAATTTCTGTCAGAATTCAAACATGCTCTAGAAAATGCCATCTCCAAGAAGCATTCTTGTACATCTGATGGTTTCCTTTTTCCTTCAATTTGAACCATTCTGAAGGCTAAAAGGGCTTGAATTTGCAAACCCTGAGTCATGTCTCTGGCTTCACTCAAGCAATTAGGCTGTCTGTCAGCCTCAGCTATACAATTCTACAAACAGTTAATACTCAGCAGAGAAACATAGATGTTGGGTTAAAATAAAATTAAAAAAAAAAAAAAAAAAAAAAAACAAGAGCATCTTGACTCACTTAGACACGCATTAGAAAAGCAGCAGAAGTACAGACATACAGACAAATTTCAAGTGAGCTTCCTTAGGCAGGGGCAGAAGCCCAGAAATATTAGCGTGCAGCAGCCAGAGCAGAAGCAGAGATAGCTGATCCAAACATGCTTTGGGTAGCACGGCAACAGTGCCACTAAGGAAGGAAAACTGGGATCTATATTCCACTGCACCCACTTGAGCTCCATCCTCTATAAATACACCTACTTGTTTTCCACAGTCTCTGAGAAAAAAATGCTCTGGCTCTCACTGCAGATTAGACACAAAGCACAGACACACTGTGTGCACAAATCAGCACGGGTGGATTTTTGTCTGTGATATTGAAAGGGGGGTTGTGTGTCCAAAGGCTTTTGTTTCCAGCTGCATCAGTTTGTCTAATGAAATACATTACTCTCATTACAAATTGATCTAAGTTCACACCCACATGTGCTGCCTGCAATCAGAAGGTCAAGTTAAACTACTGGCAGGTCTTTACAATTGTTTACTATTAGAGGAAGAACTAGAATGGCAAAGATACTAATTTTGGCATTACTGCCAGTGCTTTGAGTCACCTGTTGAAATTTAAGCAACTTTCTGTAGTTTATCAGAGCTTCCTCATTATTTTCAGCATATTATATTTTCATATGGAATGTAACAACAGCACCAGCCTCTCATGAGTTATTGCTAAGGCAGGAGACCTATGTGAAGACAATTTGTTCATGACCTTTTACAAAGACTATCTTAACTTCTTGAGTGTTGTCATTAAGGCATATGGAAGGGACAGGGAATGTTTTTTCTTTCCTAACTCCCACAATATTTCCATAAAAAAATAAGCTGATGGATACGTTCTTGGAGTATATGAATTTATTTTTCCAGAAATAAATCAGTATGATTTTAAAGAAAAGTTTACCCTCTGTTCTTTCACTGAGCGTCTGTGTTCTGCTGCACATATAAAGAAATGAGATGGAGTCAGCAATCTCTGCTGCCATCTTCTGCTGTTACTTTTTATGCAACCAGCGATCAAGAGACAGAAATATTAAAATTTGATTCTTTCTGAAAATGAATGTAAAAAAATGAAAGGTTAAAAATCAAAAATCACAAGTCTGGCACACAATCACAGAATTTTCAGTACAAAATGTCTTTTTTAATCACACTGTATCACCTTCATGGAACATATTTATCCATTATGGTATAGTCTAACTGAGAATCTGGTATCTTGCATGAAAGTTTTACATTCTCCACAAAAGCTTATTTCTCTCATTATGCCCTTCAGCGCCCTTTGTCATAGCATAAAGATCCACTCTGTAAGTACCTCAACTTATTTTAATGGGATACTAATCCACTTGGTCCAGGTTCTGAAAAGCATATAGAATCTAAGGCACACTCACACTCACCTTATTTTAGCAATGGCTTATTTCCCCCCCTTCACTAGCAATTTCCTCTCAGATCATTATTATTCCTTCACTTTCTCAGTGCTTGGTCACAGGTCAAACACCATCAGAATGGTTTTTATTGAAATGCATAGTTTGTTTGTCTTCCCCTGCGTTAACCAGCCATTAATATGGAATAATTATCCTATCTTTACTCTTTCACTTTAGTGACCTCCCATTGCTCCTTATCAGATCACCTCTTTCAAGCATCAGTCTCACTTTTTGGCTCAAAAATGACTCAATACTCTGTTGTTGAAAATATTAAGTTTCTTTAAGTAAAAGTAAAGTTTTACCACATAAAGTAGTAAAATTAATGATGGTTTTCAGTATCAGAAACATTGTCTTTTTCAAAAGTTAGCTGGAGCTACTGTATACCTACCAGTTAAATTAATAGGTATCTGCATTGTGTGCTTCAGTCCTTATCCCCTTCTTCATCATCACTCCTTTGTAAATAATGATCTTCTGCTATTTATGATCATCAGCTTCTGGGTATACACATCCAGAACATTTCTGCTGGCATATGACCATGAGCAATTTTTCTTCATTACATTGAATCTCATTTGTTTTCTGCTTCCTTCAAATCTCAGTCATTTATTGCACTACATCTTCTGTCTCTCCTAATGCAATGAAATCATCCGCAAATGCAAAATGGTTTTGTAACAACTGGTAAACTTCTCTAATAGCCACACCAAGAAAAACTAGAAATAAGAGTGTCCTGCCTTAATCCAATGTCAGGGTTATCAGAAACATAACTGTATCTTCCTAACGATTTTGTTAATTATTCCAAATGCTTTTCTTGTGATTTTTGAGCCCAGATGATACCTCATTGCGTGCTTTTTTTAATCTGAAAGAATAAAAAGGAGGAAAGAATTCATGTTTACAACATTCCTCTCTATTCAATGGAAGAAATATCTGAAACAAAAATATAACAAGAATAAAGAAACGATGCAGAAGAAGCAAAAGAGATGACCATTCAGTTACTTTTCTCAATGTTACCATAAGTATCTAAATGCTATCTCTAGATATTTAGTTCTCTTCTTGATCTTATGCTCTCTATAACTGTAGATGCTTACCATCAGATCTGCCATCATCTTCTTATTAAGAAATACAAACTAAAATCTTTAAGTTTTCATTTTGTTCCTCATCAAGTATCCAGAACTGAATGACCCTGATTTTTTTTTTCAGACCTACACATGAAATAAGTATTAAAATATGTCCTCAGACCTGCAAGGAGTTAGCATACAATTTATCACCTATGTCCTAGAAGACATAACTTCGTCATTGACATATGCAGAGCAGAGTTTCCATGTCATATTTAAATGACTTTCTAAAATATATCCACTCTCTTCAACTCTTGCACCACAATAACCTTTCTAAAAATAATGTCCTTTTTTTTTTTTTTTTTGTCTCTTTCTGTATCCATTCTTGCTTCCAGGCTACCTGATGTTTAATGCAGAATAATTTCTTATCAAAATTTGTCAGCTGGCTGTTGTATTCTCTTCATCGCTGTTAATCTTTTTTTTTTTTTTAGCTTTCCTGCACAATTCTTTCTTGCAGAATCTGTATCTAAGAATACACATTGAAACAATGTCACCCACCTACACTATAAAACCCTGTAAATACATCTTTAAAAATACAAAGGCTAAGATTCTATACTACTAGTAATCAAGCATAAATATCCCCACCAAACTGATCTGCATAAAGAAACTCAAGTATATGAGAAGCTACACAAGACCTTATTTAACTTAGTGTTATAAACCAAGAATCTCTCCTTCCCCTTGGATTCCCTGTTAAACACTTTCATCCTTTCACTGTATATTTCGCAAAGTGTGGCTATGGATGTTTTTGTGGCCTGGATTAATAAAATAGATTTAAGGTCAGACCAGCTTTCTTTCTGTCCCCTCACAGCCACTGCAACAAGAATTTACCCCTTCCACAACTCTTGGTGCCTGAAAATGCCTTCTATTTTCTGAAATCTTACGTTCACCATCTTTCTGCTTCACAGGAGCATTCTTAGTTAAAATATATTTGGAAAATATTTTAGCCTTTTTTGCTTATTCTTTATTCTTTTCTTTTTTAACTTAACTCTATTATTTTGTTTCTAATTATCAAGCCTTATATACATAAGGATACATTCTTCAACAGGAATAGCCTGTCTCATTTTTTAAGCTTTAAGCTGGACATACTTCGAGAGACAGGCTGAAGTAATGCAAGAAAGCCTTCATTTGTCAGCAGGCAGGAAATCAGGCTTTGCAATGATTCTACATAATTTCTTTGTAGTTTCTATAAAATAAAGTACTTTTATCTTTCAGATATATTCCTACACCTTAAGACAGCCCTATGTCCAAAGCAGTATATTATGCAATGAGAAAGAATGTAAATGAAAGAAAAATAAAACAACATATGTACAATTTCTGAGCATCTATTCAACACCACAGTTTGTTTCATGTATTAAAAGAAATAAATGTAGGAGTTGGAATTACAAAAGTATATGCAACCTTCAGTAATCAGGGATTTCATGAACACAGTTTATCATGGATTCTCTGACTTAGATAATCAAATACATTGAAGGTCACTTGTGTTAGCACATCTTGCAGTCATAGTGCCACATAACTGAGTGTTCAGATCTCACTAGCAAGATAGTCCTTACAATTGCAGTCTTGTGGAAATACTTTAGATTTTTGGTCTTGAATTATCTAGGCTTAAAATCATTTGTAGTCCTCTATTTTTATTTTTACAGAACTTAATTACTTGGACCTCTGCAGAAACAGGCACACAGGAATGATGATGCTTACAGCAAGCTCAATTTAAAAAGCTGAAGAAGGATCACAGGTTTCCATTGTATTCTTTTCCTATTCCTCCTTAACTCTCAAAATATTTTAATCGAGAGATAGAAATCAGCTTTGGCACTCCTTCTATATGATGGTGCATAAGTTAAATTGTCAGAAGTGATTCCGAGTTTCAGCCATCTCAATTTGAATTCTAATTTTTCAATTTTCTACTGCTCAGTTGTGAAAGAGTTGTACCCTTTCAGCTACTATTAACTTTCTGGTCATTTCACTCTGACAAAACTCTGATCTCTGAATAATTAAAAATCATCCCAAAATTCATAAAAATGAAGCCTTAATATGAATGAAATAGGGAGTACTTTACAGGTCTATAATCATTGTTATTTAAATCAGGCTACTATCCAGTTCTTGACTGTCTAAAAAAAATATATAAATAAATAAAAGCATAATTTATGCAGAGCAAACAACTTGCATTTTATTATGAATGAGCTACACAACATGGATTTCCATGCTACTAGTTTTACCAGTTCACTTATTTCTTTCCACTAGGGAAGGGCAATAAACAACCATTGTTGTTTATCAATAGCAGAATACAAACACCCTTCTTCAGCTGTACTTAACCTTAGGCTTCCTGCAAATACCCATGCCAGGCTGTCAAACAACATTACTGGACTTGGCTGCACTCATTTGATTGAACACTGCAATATCAATGTATAAAGGCAAGTCTATGTGCAGGTTCTCTTTTCCTCCTATCACTGACACAAAGTATTGTTGAACTGTGCTTCAGCAGCCACAGTAGTCCCTTTCTCCAGAACCATGAAAAGTGTCACAGGATTTTTCCCTTCAATTCCTCTAAGCCACAAATCACTACATTTCCCCCTGGTGATACTATGCTTTTGTGATGAGCTCTAGATTGGATTCATGAATTTGCTCCAAATGGTAGATTAGAGAAATGTATGAATATTAATTTGCAGTATGTTTTGTAGACTATGTTTACAGTAATTCTGTGATTACTCTCTGGTAATTGTGTACTAATAATGCTAGTTGTTTATATACAACTTCAAAAATAAATAACAAGCAGCTTCATTAGCAATGGACTCTCAAGAGTGATTTCATAATGAAGATAAATTTCCTCTATTTAATATGGAGAGGTTGCATATATATTCAGATACAGACAGGTGTAACAGCACTAAGGCAGATACAGTCAAAAACTCACAAGCATTTCTGACTGCATTCATATCCACCACCACTTGGGCATTTAACTGAGGCATGTAATTTAATAGATGCCTATCTGGTGTTGCTCCACAATCAACAGAGATCACTATAAGCCAGCTGAGGCTACAAGAGTCTGGAGAGTGTCACTGAAACCACAAAGCAGAGCTAAAATAAAGTACTCAGGATACACGTTAAGGCTCTAATGAAAGGTCTGAAACAGGGTTTATTATAGTTTTTAACACATTTAAAAATCAGAAAGACATCAGAAGTTTCTCAGGATTGTCATGAATGCTGTTTCCTTCAGCAGAAAACAATGACAGTGATAATTCTGAACACAACACACATCTTTCTGCACAATTGTGCAGTGGGAACTATCTGACCTGAAGTGACACATGAAATTGCATCTTGGAAACAGACATGAATGATCCCCACTGGAGTGTGGGGATACTATTACATGACTGAGCCCATTTTAGAGTGACACGTGCTCTCCTTCACCTACTATTTGCTTTCCACTTTTTCTTGGCTATACAGCATATTCTTTGCTTGTGCACCAATCTGATAGCTACTGAGCAGTTGCTCTGCTGTAAGCAATTAAATAGCTGTCAGGGGTGGCAATACATGGTGATGGATTAGGCAGTCCCTATCTGTTTGCAATTTTGGTCAGCGAAATTTGGAAAGAACTTCAGAATGTTTGGCTGGAAGTCCCTTCCCTAATGCCAGCAATTAATTATTAGCAAATGTTCTGTTATTATTTTAATAAGCCTCTCAATATGCTTATTGAGCTATAGAAAAACTTCCACTTCTCTTAATAAGTTTGCTTCAAAATACAGTCCCTCGTTTTGTTTCTAGAACAAGCTTGTATCTATTCCCTGAGAGGACCTGATGTACATGGAAGCTGAGCATCACAGCATGTCAGATTTGTAAGAACAGTGGGAGAGGTCACAACACAAAAAGTTAGAGTACTCCAGCTCCTATTTCAGTATGGTCTTGAGAACTAGATCCAAACAAATAATCCATGCAATCCTAATCTGCATGAAAAAATCTCTGCTAGTGAGGAACTCCACCTTTTCAGTGACAAGGGGACCTCGGAGTACGTTCCACAAGACGCCTCAGCTGTCACAGAGCAGGCACCCTCAGACCTGTCTTACCTGAACAGTTCCATCCATCTGCAAGCAGCAACCCCCATGCACACCAGCAGCAGTCAAAATCACATACATCCCATGGCTGGGTGTTAAACTCACTTCTGTCTGGGGAGTTTGTTCCTTGGTAGAGCACATATCTTCCACTTCTGTCTGCAGGCCAGCCAGGGTGCTCCAGCCCAGCAACCTGCATGTTGCCATAGCTGTTCCCAAGCACCTGACTGTACTCTGCTGAGGGATCCTGGGATCTCAGCAAAGAGAGGGCCTTAGCAAAGAGAGGGCATCTCTTAGCGAAGAGAGGCCTTGAGACATTTCTGGCCATCCACAATAGCCTATTAAAGTCTTCAGGAGGCGTTTGTATTTTCATTCCAGAAGTATTTCCATGATATTTTTCGCTCCCCTCTTCTGTATCAATTAATTTGTAGATTAACTCCATTGGATCCTAGGATGTCTTGGCTGAAGATAATGACCATCTTTAAAAGTACACAAGAACTACTCTTTAAGGAGGTTCAGACCTGACAGGAAAAGGTATGTCTATGAACAGGCATTATGCAAAATGCACACTGAGCTGTTACCACCCTTGCAATTTCATTCTTAATCTTTCCAACTGCTCATGAGGTCTACACCTGTATATAATCACAGTCTTCATAAAACTTAGCTTACATAAAAGCTTCTGCATATCCTTATGTCTTTACAGTCCTTTACAGATGAGTCACAGTTCAGTATCATTCAAATATGTTTTTTATATATATATATATACACACATATATACATATATGTATATGTATATATGTATATATGTATATGTTCTATGTATAGATGTATATGTATATATGTATGTATATATGTATATGTATATATGTATATATGTATATATATGTATATATGTATATATGTATATATGTATATGTTCTATGTATATATATACATAGAACTCTTCTACTATCATTCTGGGGTACTATAGCTCATACCACCTGAGCTTTCATGTTCATTTTACTGGATACTCTTACTGCAGGACGCTGCATGGTTATTCAGCAAATGAAATATGCTCTGTGGGGTTTAGATGGCTTTTACCACTGTAGTCTTCCAAGTAAGATGTTTGACCTCTTTTTCCTTCCCTATCCAACAGCTGGAAAACTGACTTCAAACTCAAATAGGAACTAAAATAGAAAGATCAGATATGGTTCCCCATTCACATATAAATCAGCTAGGTACCTAGAATTTGGCCAGTTACTTGGTAAAAAAACTGTGGAGCTACAGAAACCACTGCATATTAAAAATGCATTAAAGGCCAAAGATCAAGATTAAAAGGAGAAAAGAAGATGTACACTACCATATCATCTCTTCTACTCAGAGAGGTATAGTTTCACAGGGCAATGTCTAGACAAAAGCGTCTATTTCATTATTTTAAATCCGATATGGTTTTATACAACAGCCCTATTAATGTCATTAATCTTATGATCTAACAAATCAAAAATTAATGTAATAATTTGTCTTGGTTTGTTTTATGATATAAACAACATGAAAGAAAAAGTTTGAGCTTGGAGTGAGAACAGAGAGGTGTGAACTAGGCTACATAAAATGCGCCATTGCGCTTGTCAACAGTATGCTATCTAACCAAGTAATTTTCCCGTCTCAGAAATGCCAAAAATCATCTAGTCCTGTGAAACAGCTGTATTGCAAAAACAAATTAATCCTCTTAAGTAGCTTTGAAATTCTCAACTGAGAGTGTTAAGTGCTGATCCTCATTCCTGATAATAGCACAGAAGAGGATCAAGTGTATCTTTAACAGATAGATGCCTGGGTGGTTATGATTATTAAAATAAAAAAGAATAATAATAATAAACCAACATGGATGTTAGGGGATCCACTGAGGGCATACACCCTATACACCCTATGCTAGTTCTTCTTCCCATACATGCGTTCTTTCCATATATATGCCAGGACTTCTTCTGTACATGTGCACTCTTTTTTACCATGTGCAGAGACTGCAGACAAGAAGACCTGGACTAGCAACCAGCAAATGATCTGTAATTTGCTATTTCTTCTATGACTTTCAACTACTTTATATCCACAAGTGAAGAGACCAATGTTGCAAATGTATTTCTTATGCAGAGCTATATCAGCAAAGGACTCTTGACTTCCTGCATTTGAATCAGATTAAGTAGTACAATTGAACACACAAGGTTCACTGTAACCTGTAGCTCAGTTTATATACATGGGAGATGTATATAGTTATCATCATTTAACTACTCTAACTTGATTACCAATATTATTTCTTTCTAGTTGATGTTGAAGAGCTACATATACCGTCTAGTAAAGAAGTAGAAATCAAACTACATTGCTTATGTATCATACCTCAAATTCTGTATCTCAGGACTCACGATTAAAATTTTGTTTGTGCTGGATCACTCATCGCAGCATCTATCTTCCTCAAATATTTGCATTCACATTTTCTCAGAAGGAAACACAAGACTGGAAATCTACAATGCATTACATTCTTTTCCATTGTTCTCCAAGTCATAGTCAAATTTCCAATGGGAAAAAAAAATAGTAAGAAGTCAAAAGCAAGTCACATTCACATTTCAAGGAAAATAAAGAAAACTGGTTAAATGTCTTCACTGAAGAGACATGGAATTACAAAGTTGGGATTGTTTACCTTAGCTGAGAGGATTCTAAAAGGACATGAAAAAATATATGACTAAGAAAGGGGAAATCAACCCCTTCTGTGATCTTTGTCTCATTCTTAATGAAAAAGAAGACAATCAATAACAGGAGAATTTCAAAGGAAATCTTTTCTTCCATCCTGCATACTTTCAGTGCAGACACTTTTACCAACAGAACAGTATTAGAATTTGATACGATTTAATAAGGAGATTGGGCATTTATAAAGATAATAAAAATTTCCACAGGCATAAGAATAAATATTTCTAAATATTTTTGAGAAAAACTAAACACACTCGGTCTTTGAGGGTTAGGTCTATAATACCCTTATGGCATTTAGAATCTTAAATCCCACAAAATAAATAGTATTGGTAAATGAACAGCTTATGTTTAGAAATTGAAGATAACTGAAGTAAGGAAAACACTTTTACAGTAAGGGTCCTAATCATTGCAACAACCTTGTTAAGGTTACAGTGAAGTCTCCACTGATAGAGATTTTCAAATCAGTATTTTACTGTTGCTGTTTTGCTCCTGAAAATATATATTCCTGTCTAGTGGCAGCTACTGGTCTTGAAGTAAGCATTAATTCTTGGAAATCCTCTGTATTACACCAGAGGTTAGGCTAGAGAATCACAGTAGTCCCTTCTCTCTTTAAAAATCTAAAAGTATATAAGATTTGATCTGAAAAAATGGCTTCTCCATTTTGATGAGTATATCATACAAAGAGAAATATACATGTAGAAAATGGATTATAGATATAGATTCAAAATATAGATTGAAGCCTATATAAGGCAAGACACCTCAGTCCTGACACTTCACTTTCCATTTGACCTTTGGTGCAACTTCTCCATTTTCACTATGACCTTTGGTGTAACTGCAGATAAATCCTTCAACCTCTCTGTATTCTTAGTTTACACAACCATAAAGTATAAACAATATGTTCCCAGGGCATAGACTGTTGAGCTGCTTAATTACTAAATATTTGTAAATGGAATCTAAATCCTTGGATTAAAGAGAAAAAAATATGCAAATCATTATTGAATGCAGGTGTTCACAGCTCTATGGTAGCAGAGTGTTATCCTCCCTTGTGCATTATTACATCTTAGAAATAAACGTCAACTGTTATTTTAAAAGTACTAAGAACAAGCATAATAGGCTGCTCCCAGGTAATTTATCCTTCTCAGACCCAGCTGACAAGGATGAATTTTCAGTATATCCATGAATCACCTTAATGTAGTCACTCAGGAGATGTGTAATAAGATTTGTATATTTGTAACTTTGCAGAGCTGCAAGATTTGTGATTCACTTTTGAAATATCAGCTGTTTGTTTTCATGTTTATTCCAAAAACTCTGGCAACCATTTTTACAATAGATCACATAGATCTGTATGTGTAATATCTCCTTGCCTAACAAGGAATGTGTTTGATCAGGATTCAAGCAAAAGGCCTCTGTGGCATAGCAATGCCTTTTATTATCCAGAAAAGGTCCTGGATATCTGTGTAGGCTAACAAGGACCTCTGCTGAAAGTGCAGCTCTTGCTTGGTCTAGGACTCACTAGTGCCATGTCTGTATTCACCTGTGCGCCTCTCCAGCATATCTGAAGCTGACAGCCACAGTGCTAACATCCTTGGGAAGGAGGGTCTATCAAGCCTGTGCTCTCTAATCCATTGAAGAAGTGTCTTAATATAATCTTTACAACCATTAGCCAATTAGTCAATAGCTAATCAGTAATAATAAGATTTCCAAAAGTGCTTGCAGAACATATCAATCTTGTCTCTATTAATGTTGACAGTAACTGAACCATAAGGAAAAAATCACCACCATGGTTGTTTTTATCCTGGAATTTGAATTAATTTATTTTACTCTTTTTTCACTTCCTTTTTTTGGTCCTGATTTTGACAGCAAAATCCCTTATTATGTCCTTACTGGAAATGATGTGTGCAAATTGGATAAGAGAACTGTCAAAATTGTAAACCTGAACTACAAGGTTTTCATCTTTTCCCCTAACCAATGAGAGACAGACGATTTATCTCTGAAGTACAGAAACAGAAAACAGGGAAGAACGAATGTCACCAAATGCCCACCTCCTTCAGTAACATCAAATGGATTGCATAAAATACACCCATTTTAACCTAATGAATGAACCTTGCTAAATGCACCAGAGAAAAGTCAAAATGCCAGCATGCTCTTTGTACGCCTTAGTTTCTACATCCTGACTGATAATTTTGTAGAGAGATACTTGCCCTTTTAGAGAAGAAATCACTAGATATCCAGTTCAGTAAATATTTCTGCTGTATGCTATTATTTGCCTGTAGGACTCAAAGCGATGCACAAATTCCAAAGACCCTGCCAATATTTCCAGTGGATCTAAAACAAGCTCTGTTTCTGCTCTCACTGAGGGAGTGGAGAACAAATCCATACTAGCTTGAGATATTGAAAAGATTTTGTTTAAAAAAGAAAGGGAGATAATAAGCATTAGCTCCAGGAATCAGCCCACCAAAGAGTGTAAACACTCTGAAATTCTACCAGAAATACATGAGGAAAAACTGTTTGCATTCCATGTTGAGATCTTCTGGGTAATGGAAAAGAAACAGCTTCCCTGTGCAGCCTCGAAGTCTGATGGTGAGAACATTTCTGCACATTAGTGCTAACAAGCTGTGCTATTTCTTTTCTTGAGGTCTTCCACCCTGGCTTTTGTTTTGCCTTACTGACTTATTATTTGAAACAGACCTTTCTATCAATGCCAGCAGCATATGCTGTGACTCCGAGTTTGTCTTTAAGGTGTACCTCTCAAAGTTCATTTCATATTTGAGACATGAATCCCTTGTAATGCCTCTATGACAGTTTCTTCAGGATAGAGATAAGAAAGTGGTAGAAACACTTTCTTCACTGAGGGGGGAAAAAAAAACTCACAGCCGATTCTACTTCATTTCTGCTCATTGCTAGCACCCTACCTACATATCAGAGCACATCACACAGCCTGTTCTCCACTCCATGACTCACTTGAACTATGGAGCTGGAGAAAGGTTCCAGCACAGCACTGAAGCTCCCTGCTGAGGAACATATGAAGAAATATATTCGCTCTCTATAGGTACCTCAAGGGAGGCTGTAGCGAGGTGGGGGTTGGTTTGTTCTCCCATGTGCCTGTTGACAGGATGAGGGGGAATGGGCTTAAGTTGAGCCAGGGGAGTTTTAGGTTAGATGTTAGGAAGAACTTCTTTACTGAAAGGATTGTGAGGCATTGGAACAGGCTGCCCAGGGAAGTGGTGGAGTCACCATCCCTGGAAGTCTTCAAAAGACATTTAGATGTAGAGCTTAGGGATATGGTTTAGTGGGGACTGCTAGCGTTAGGTCAGAGGTTGGACTCGATGATCTTGAGGTCTCTTCCAACCTAGAAATTCTGTGATTCTGTGATTCTGTGAAAAGTGTCTTCTAAGTGGCCCACCTGCCAGAAGCCCTGTTGAAAGCAACCTTTACCACCCATGGCCTTGACATATGGCTATTTTCCTATCATGGGGTGCCAGAGCCCTAACATGCAAGTGACATGTTCCACTCCATGGTACTGTGTAGCAAGCACTCATGCAGCACTAATATAAAGGATATATATATAATGTATTTCCTACCTATAGCTGGAGATACATTACTTCTAACTTCTCCCTCATGTAATACAAGAATAGTCAGAAGTATAGACAAGGAAACTAAAAGCTGAAAAACTCAAGGTTGACAAAGCACTTTTCCCCCCTTCAGAAACACTGTTACAGACAGGAACACATGCAGTTCACCACTGATTATTTGTTGCTTTATAATCTACTATGTCTTAAAAGTTTCAGCCTGTTCTTGACATATGTCCAAGAGCAGCTGGGCTCTCAATACTCCTGGTGAGTTCTGTTATGTGGAAGGTGATCAAAATTTCAACTTATTCCAAAATATTAATTTCCAAGCTTCTCCTAGATCCTTACCATAGGAAAACAATACAGTTCGATTCATATACCATTCATATTTTTTGCCTCCAGGCTGTGAAGGCATGGAGCAGGCAGAGTAACAATAAAACATTATGGTACCAAATGCCGTATCATCAAATCTGTACAACACAATCTATCCCATGTTGGTAATACCATTTTTCCCCTTTTTCTTAAAATTCCCAAGTCCATTGTCTTTGGGAATCTTACACAAAGCTCCATATTAGAATGGCTAAATTCCTTCTATTATCTGAGCACATTAATTTGAAGCTGAACTTAAATGTATTTCTTCTGTGCTGCAATCTGCAGTATAGGCGCAGTATAGAGCTGACTATAATAAGCAGTCAAAGCAAAAATGTCCTCCCTCCTTTTCACTCCATGCTTTTGTCAGCTAAATTCTAATTAGCAGAGGACAGATAACACTAGACACACTCCACAAATATGCAGACACAGCTCCATAAGTAGTCTGCTGTACTCATAATATTATTAATAATGAAGATATTCCCCACTGTTACCATGGGACCACATATCTGATAAAGCTAAACTGAATTACTGCATGTACTGGATATTCACGCTGAGTAAACAGAAGAACGAAGAGATGGTAAAGATTTCAACCCAAACAATGACAGGAACTCAAATTTGTAAAAAATGGAATAATAAAGTCATTTTTGCTCTGGGGGCAAATCAATCTGGCAAGAACAAAGACAGTGAGGCCTTGTAGTAAGGATGGCAGGCAAGAATGAAAGAATTTAGAAGTACAGGATATTTTCTTCCAGACACTTGCAATCATTATGAGAAAGATATTTTTCTTGCTCTTTCTCATACAGTTTTTTGTTGTTTTTTTTTTTTTTTTTTAAGAAGTTCTAGTTCAGATATTAGAAAATCAGAGTATGTGGGGACACTCCAACAAGTAGATAGATTTTTAATGTACTATAATGTGTAATATGACCTCTAAAGTTCAGACAATCCTGATGGTGCTTTAAGAATCACTTGCAGATTTAGCAAATGAGCAAAAGTTCCTACATGTTGTTTACAGTAAGTCTGGTGAACAGTACCTTTTGTTACCCATTGTAATGAACTTACTGAACTAGCTAAAACTTCTTAATTCAATCAAAATATCCCAAGAGGACACAATGGTTTGGAAATTATGTTTGGCACTAGGCAGCACTCTTCCCTTTAAATCCCACCTATTCACAACAGCAGAGGGAAATCCAGCTGCTCTCTGAATTAGCATGCATGTTGTATCCAGCTGTTCTGGAAAATCCATAGCCAGCACTCGAAAACATTAGATTTTAAGTTATTATATACACACATCATTAACTTTTAATAGTAGAGTAAATGAAGTATTTTCATTATGTCTGCCAGTCTATGACATTTATTTGAACCAGCCATGAGTTTTTTCCTCTTTTAACATATCTGTTTCTCTATAAGCACAGATATAATTTTCTGATCATTGAAACAGGATCCTAAACTTCTGAAAGGCTGACAACAGAAAATAGTCCTAACTATCTCAATTAAAAGCCACTGGATAATTGATTATTTGATGATACCCCTTTGCTCAGGCATTTTTGGAACAATTAATTAAAATGTCTAACTAAATCAGGCTCATCAACTCACCATTATCCAATGGAAATCTGTGGTATTTACCAAATGAATAGCCTGAATTACATTCTTTTAAGTAAATAGCCGAGTTTATACAGAGTGACAGTAAGCTATCTTGTGGATGCTGCAGCACAGATGGGCTTTTCTACAGCATTACAAGTGCAACCAATGTGGTTTTGGAATGCTTTTTGCATCTTGTAAGTAGCAGAAGAACTGTTTTAATTCTACCTTCTGCAAAATCTAGTAGGCAGTGGGGTACATACAAAATCCAACAGAGAAACTAATCCCATACTAAAGATAACATCGCTTAAAGATAAATCAGCATGTGAACTTCAGTCTGACTCCTTTCCAATTCATTGATTCTTTGAACCAGCTCCTGTGGTTTCAGCTACAGCCAAGCCAAACCAAAACCAGACAGGGACTGTTTCCAGACTCTGACCCAGATGTGTCTGATAGTGCCTTGAACAAAACCTGAAACCTGATCCCCCAAAAATCTGAACTCTGAGACTGTGACTGAAAATTCAACAGAGAATCTGCTTGAACAACCTTGGATAACTGGTACCACCAGCTTCCCAGCCATTTGTTTTTGGCCCTCTGCCACCTTCCTTCCACAAGTCAGCCCACCACACAGCAGCTAATACAAGCATTTCTGCCAAACTAGCACAATGGGCTGTTCCAAGGGCAAGAATGGATGGACAGAGGAAGGCAGTGACTGCTTGTGCGTCCAGTTGATTGTGAAGTTTCCCCTTTAGCATAGTTCTAGTTCCCATCCAGATCCTCATGAAGATTTTAATATATACAGGCAGTGCTGCAAAGAATTGCATCACTGAAGACTCTGATTTCTGCTGGAATGACAACAGCAACTCAGAACTTCTAAATAATAAGATAGTTCATAGCCAGTGTCAGTACAAACATGTAAGATGTAAAAGGTCCTTTAGCTACCAGCAAAAGAACATGAGACACATGAAAAATGTAGTACAACACTACTTCATTGCTAGAGGAATGCAGTGAAGACAGCAGTGTTGTTTTGTCTGCAGCCTGTAAAAGAACTGAGAAGTATCTAATATTTAATCTTCCCTCTTTTTTTATCCTCGAGCACTGGTAAAACTGGAATGAACTGGAAAGGGAAATGCTTGGTAATTCATCATAATTGAATTACCAATCTATCAACCCCTGAAACTTAACAAGCCAAAAGGTTGGTGTAGCTTTGGGCAAATAATTGAAATAATGTTTTATGCTCCATTTCCATGCTGGAAACCTTCTTACAATGCACAAAGATCAATATTCAACATGATAGATGGATGGTTTTGAAAGCTTCAAAAGCTAGCTGGCTGACTTCTAGTTCATGAGATATGAGAAATGTGTCAACCATTGCACGACTGTGCCATTAGTTTTGCAAACTCATCTAATATGTGTTTGTGAAAAAGAAAAACAGGATTTGACTTGCCTGTGTAATAACTTCCAACACATGGGAAGGCAGCTCAGCTGTTTTCTAACTCATCAAACTTTCTTCAGATATGGAAAGGCTAAATTGAATTCAAAATTGTAGAACAATTTTATTCTACACACTGAGTTTACTTTGTGAAGCAGAAGTTTTACTGAAAAACACAGCAAAGTAAAGCCAAGAACCCAACTTTGACAGAGGGCCCAGATCTCACTTGAAGGTTGCAAGATGCAAGTTAAGGTAAGGGTGGTCATGTGCTTTCAGGGTGCCAGAGGAAACATACAGAAGTGGAAGGGAAGAGCCATCACTTAGTGTCTTCCTCATGGCTGTCCTGTTGGAAAACTTTGTCAAAAGAAATGAGCTAGCTCTGCTTAATTTCTTATTAGGTTGTTAGCATTTAGCACTTTACCAGTGAAGATCTGCGCACTTGCACTTTATTTATTATGGTAGAACTTAAAGATTATTGCATAGTAATTGCCTCAAAGGGTTCATGGTCACTCTGATATGAAAGTGCTAGCAGCTTGATAAATGGCCTTTTTTCCTGGCTAGGCATAAATTCGAAGATGATAGACATAAGTTTGGTTCAGTGTAAATATAGCAGTAGGAATAGGGTAGCATGACTTCACTCCACAGTGAGAAAAAGTATATGAGGCTATCAGGGCTGCCTCTCATAGCAGAAATATATCCCATATGTCCTGTGCTTGGTAAGCAATGTAATGGTGCGTGGAGATTCTACAGACCGTATTATGAAACCCCTCTTTCTCCTATTCCCCATTTACCTCTTCACTGAAGCATAGGCCAGAATATCATCTTTCAATGACTTAGCAGAAAGCATTACACAAGCAATTAACTACAGAGCGAACGAAGAAGTCTTGATAAGTAGATGTTAATAGTTCCTGGTCATCTTTCAAAATGAAGACCCATTCACCTTAGGACAAAAGGAGGTGAACTAACCCAGCTGCTGCTGATCAAGGTTACCTGGATAGCACCATCAATGTGTCTCAGCATGTCATTACACACTTCATCTACTCTCACACTGGAGATTACCCTTTACATTTTTCCTCTCCTAATATCTGCCTATTTAGCTATGTACCTGTTTGCTAACACAGTCCTGCAAAGTAAACTGATGGTAAGGAGAGAATAAGAGGGGAGAGGAAAGGAGTGAAGGGGAAACAAGGGAAGGGGAGAAGAGGAGAAGAGAGTACAGGCAAAGGAAATCACACAGATCCTTTCATAGACTGCATAGTGAAGAGAATTTTCACAGATCCTAGAGATGAGGAGTATGAATGATGTTAGCTCTAAGAAAGCATGAAATAAAATTCAGATATGTGCAAACAGCATGGGGGTGGAGGCTGCTAGGCAATGCACTGTACTCCCATAAAAACAATGAATCTTCACTGAAGTTTATCTACATAGAATGTGCAGTTCCTCTGAAATAGAAATAATTCACAAACAACATACTTGCCAGATATTTTTTTTAAAAGGAAAAGTGGAGAACAAATAAAAATAAGAAAAGTGGAGAAAGTTGACATGAAATATTTTCAGAATCAATCATTTTATTTTTTTAATTCTGAAGTAACTTCACCTTCCTATTTTGTTTTACATTGTAAATTATACTATAGTTCAAAGTTTTAAATAACAACACAATTCTCATCAACTTCAACTGTAGCTGCAAGTGTTCCAAAGGATAAAGTTGTCAGAGTTTCTCAACTAAACAGGAACTTTTAGCAAAAGCAAAACTGTCTGTTTTCCTTTAGCTTGTTTTGAGTAACAATAAAATTGGAAGGAAGGGAGGGAGAAAAGATGCCTTAGGCAAGCACTTCAACCTAACTGGTTGAACTGCTAATGAGTATCTGTAAACAAGCTCCTATAACAAGAAGTGTCATGGAAGTGACACAGTTATCACCAGTACAGAGAGATCTGAGGAGCTGTTGAGACTTAACATTTTTACCCAGCTCCTCTGTACATCTGGAGAATAATATCTTAACTGCAAAGCATATTGGAGTTTACTAATGGTATCACTAGATGCAATCCAAGTATTATTGCCTTTATTTCTGTTTACATGGATGTAAATATGTGTTTTTCTGTCCCTTCCTCAATCCATCAATGTGAAAGAAAATAGACAAGTACTAAGTATCAATTCTTTTTAATTACAATCCTGACATGTTTCTAAATAACAGTTCATCTAGAATTTATGAGTTTGTCAAGGCAGGCAGGAGGATATGTTTCCTCCTGGGGAAACATAAGATTAGGTATTTTGAAAAGAAAAAATATTGTATAATGTGTATTGTAATATTTATGACTGGAAAAGTATAACTGCTTTACTGTTTAATTTTCATTTATTAAATGAAAAAGTAGTTTGCCTTTTGTCTTGTGTTGCTCAATTCCTCAGCCCAGAGGATTCTAAAGGAATTTGCTGCTTTTTCACACCTTATCTACCTACAATTAAATAAAATTGTGGAGGATTGGAAAAGAAGGTTAACATTTGGCTCTGGAAGTCCCTTTTATAAGATTTGAAACTTAACTACAATGAGTTTTGAAAAATATGCACACAGAAGCATAGAGAATGTATCTGTTCAGCAGCACTGGTAGTATGTATAGTATGGTAGTATTGGTAGCAAAGCAGATACTGTGTCTTCTTATAAATTTCTGACCTCTGATTCTTTAAATATGGAAAAATAATTTCTTTAATTCCTTTTTTTTTTTTTTTTTTTTTCCCTCTGCAGCTGTTAAATGGCTATTCTGTATCTGCCAGTTATATACTTCCCCTCAGTATCTCCCATCTGGTAAACAGGATTAATTCCTCTTCTCGATTTGCTTTTGTTACTTCCTAGGAAAACAACTCTGTGGTTCTTATAACAGAAGCACATATAAGGTTATTTTTATTTCACTAACTTTTGAGATTTGCCTGATCTGTTCCATGTCCCAGCTATTAGCTGGAATGAAAATGGGATCCAGCTGGTACCTCAACCATTAGAAACTTCAAGCAGACAGGCTTAAAATCGGGTGTGAATCTTTGTACTGTAGTCTGTGTAAGACTGAAGAAAGATTTATCTAAGACTGTTATCTGTACAGGAACTGATCTGTTGCATCACAGTTGCTCGTCCAGATCTTTCCTTGTTCTGGCAACCTCATTTGTTTCTTTTGCTGTATATTTGTCTTATTCTTCTTTCTACATCCATCACAATCTCAATGACCTTTCCTTCTTTAAGATATCTTTCTGTTGAGCCAGGCTCTTCCTCAAGTTTACCCTGAAGGTACCCTGAATTTTTTTTCATAAAAAAATTCTCTGCAGCTTCTTCCAGTTTTTAACTGGGCAGCTGTAGGTCCAACACTTTATTAAGTTGTTTTGATAATTTTTCTAAATAAACATAGTAGATTGGTCCTCTGATGCAGCCCTAGGGAGCTGATTACAAAGAAGTGAGCTTCCAGCCTTCCTAGATAATACCACAACTTAGTCCCCAGAAGTGACCAAAAAAGTGAGAGAAATATTTTGTCTGCTTCCCAGTGAAAGCATGTTCTATCTTAAAATATTAGGTCTTAATAGATCACCAGTACTTACACATAAGTAGGCTCTGCAGGGTGAATTTTAGCAAAGTTACTTGGACTGGTAGCTACCTTGCCAATATAATACTTTTTACACAACAGACAAAAGTCTCAACAGAGACCTTGATGAGCAACATAGTCAAATGATATCTCTGTTCCTCATCTCTTAAAAGATAATAATAACATTGCTTCCTGTCATCTTTGATGATCTTGTCAGTGAGATATCTAGATCTTTGTGAAAGAATGCATTTTTACCAATCTAGCAGCATGAAAACACAGGATCTCTTTTGAAGTCCAGGAATTGCTACCATCTACAAATAATAGTGTTATTAATGGATATATAGGTCATGTGCAGCATATAGGGACATTAACAGAAGAAAGGAAACAGCTCTGATTATTCTAATGAGAAAAATATTTTTTCCTTTGAAGAGCTGATTGATTTTTATATTTTATTCTGTGAATTAGTGAATAACAGTGAATCTATTACTACTGAATATGAGCCAGCAGCGTGCTCAGGTGGCCAAGAAGGCCAATGGCATCCTGGCTGGTATCAGAAATTAAGTGTGGCCAGCAGGACTAAGGAAATGATTATCCCTCTGTACTCAGCTCTGTTGAGTACCTTGAATACAATGTTCAGTTTTGGGGTCCTCACTACAAGAAGGAAATAGAGGTGCTGTAGTGTGTCCAGAGAAGGGCTATAAAGCTGGTGAAGGGTCTAAAGAACAAGTCTTATGAGGAGCAGTTGAGGGAACTGGGTTTATTTAGCCTGGAGAGTAGGAGGTGCAGGGCCTTATCACTCTCTGCAACTACCTGAAAGGAGGTTGTATTGGAATGGGGGTGAGTCTCTGCTCCCAAGCAACAAGCAATAGGACAAGAGGAAATGGCCTCAAGTTGCACCAGGAGAGTTTTAGGTTGGATACTAGGAAAAATTTCTTCACTAAAGGGGTTGTGAAGCATTAGAACAAGCTGCCCAAGGAAGTGGCTGAGTCACCATCCCTGGAGGTATTCAAAAGACGTGTAGATGTGGTTTAGTGGTAGACTTGGCAGTGCTAGGTTAATATCTGGACTTGATGACCTGAGAGGTCTTTTCCAACCTAAGCGATTCTACGATGCTATGATTGTTAATAAAACAGGAAAGATACATTCAGTTCCCTACAGTTTAAAAGAGAAAGAATAGGTAAATGAGATTATATAGCAAAACAGTGACAGAGCAAATACAAATTACAAGTTCATCCTATTTTGAAAGCAGATATTCCATGAGTTCTCTAACAGAAGGAATTATATACCTGCCTATATAGCACAATAAATTTCCTTTTAAAAATGAAGTAATTTCTGAGCTCTTCAGTGTAAGAATTATTCTGAGCTTATGATTAAAGTGACAGCACTGATATTGACATTTATTTATTATTGACATTGACTGATATTAACATTTAATGTTCCCAATATTGTCATATTACAATAAATCAAACTGTAAGATCCTTTCTTTATCTTAGTGAAAAAAGAGTTACAGGGCTTTAATTTGAATGAATGTTACCTTATGATTAAGAAACAGGTTATTGATAGGGAGATGTATGAATTTGCATCTCTGTAGAATTAAGAGAAAGAGGCATACATATTTTATAAAACATGCAATGCATTGGTCTGTCAGTGCCAACCAGCATTCTGGGGCTTCATTAATATGACAGGATATAGAGATGATAGGCTTGCAGGTAGAAATAATGATCTAATGATTGTTTGGAATGCACATGCTCTCTTGCTTCAAACTTTTGGTGTGTATTTTTCTTGTTTGGTGTACAGAGCTTTCAGTTATAAAGATAAAGGAAAAAAAATCAAATCAAAAGATAGTATGTTCAGTTTCCTGTCAATAGGAACTGTTCACATATAACTGCTTTTTTAAATCCACTTATCTCAAACTGTGGAAAAGGAGAGGTTGAAAGTCCCATCCTGCCCAAGAATGCATCAATAGGCAAAATATGCTTTTGATAATGTGTTTTATATTACATATGGTGGTATTGAAGAACCAGGACTAGTATTGTTCCAGACTAGTTTGGGACATATAGCAAGAATTTGTTTTCAAAGTAGTGGGTGGGTGCATGTGCTTCTGCATACACATCCTGATAGATGCATGGAATTATAGCAAAATTATGAAATTACTTCCTTTATATAAAGCTACTTACAAATTAATCTTCCCTCATGCTGCATACTTTGCAAGTACTGAATAATAAATACCTTTTGCTTAAAAAGTAGCCTTCATAGAACAGACAAGTCAAGGACAAGAGAAAGAGATAAAATACTATAGAGCTGTGGCAACCAGTATGCTTGTCCCTGGGTTGTTTTTTCTCCTGTTAGTGAACTGAGGTGGAGCACAGCTGAGGGAAGGGATGTAGAGAAAAAAAAAAAAAGAAAGAAAGAAAAAAAAAGTAGAAGGGTACTGAAGGGAAACATGGGTAGAGGAAGGGCCCTGCAGGACCAGAAGGCCAGTTGTGTAATGACCAAAATAAAGAGCCTGTGCTAACAAAAATTGTAAGTTACAAGAGCATGCTTGATGCTCTTTGCATTGTTTTGTACGGGAAAAGCTTTCAAGTTTCTATGACTGAACTGCAAGCTGCACTTGTATCCAGGATCTCCTTGAACCCAACCTTCCCAACACCTGTGTTACTGTAGCCATAGCTTCTGTGGACATTACCATGTAGCAAGCAACACTGAGCAGAGACAGCCTGGTCACAACTGAAGGCAGAATTATTAGCATTATTACTGTTTACAGCTGCCTGATGTTTCTTGCCTCCATAAATCTCACTATAACTCTAACCCGGAGTGAAAAGATGTTATTTTTTCATAGAGTCCCTGGCCCCGTGTCACCAAGAGACTTCAGCAATTGCCTGCTATTGGCATCCACACCCAACATTAGGAAATAAATGAAATCCAGCCATGGGGATGCTTACCGTCCACTGACCTTTCAGTGTCACTCTAGTCCTGATACTGCCTGGGGCTCCCAGCCCAGAGGTTAATTGTCTATTTTACCTTAACAATGTCTTGTCTAGAACAGCCAGAGACTAAACTGTTTGAGGAATGAATTCAGCATGTAGGAATACAAAGACCTACAATTCAAGGCAGCTGAGGACATGGTTTCCAAATCCCAAATTCTGCCCAATTTGAGTCAAAGAGTTGAAATTAAATCTCTTGTAAGCTTGGCTTTAAATGTAGGCAATGGAAATGGAGGATTATTCTACAAACATCTGGAGCTGCAAACACACAAAAAAATATTATTATTCACGGGCAGTCATTGTTTCCAATTAAAATTGGCAGAGTGTCATGTGTGATTAATCTAATTCTCAGAATTGTATTGGGAAATTAAGACGTTAATGGGGAAGATATGAAAAAAAAAAAAAAAATTGGTTCTACATTCCTTAGGAAATAAGGTAACATTGATTCATATCTTGTATGCCAGGTCAGCCTCTCTCAATCTTTCCTAAACCACTATATGCTCAATTATTCATTGGAATAGAGGAAAGGGAAATAAGGGTTCTAGAATCCAAAGATTAAGGTGACAAATGGAAAGAATGTATCTCATTTGGTCTCTTTTGAATTTTGAATTAAACTGCCCTAGATTTTAATAAATATTTTCCAGCTTCCAGCACCTTTTCTTTATAAGGCAGGAACTCTCTCTGAAACCATACTAAACAACATTTACTCATATTCCTGTGTGATTTGAGTCCCATTCACAGGTACTTTGCTTTCCCTGTCTAACAAATTGGGATGCTAGACTTCTGACTCCAGGATGAATATTCTGTCAGCTAATGGAATCCCAGGCATGCTGAAGTTATGTAGACATAGGACTAGATCCACTGAAGGATTTAGCTATCATAAAATGAAGAATCAAATAACCTCTAACAGAGAGATTAACTTGGCTTCTGGCCACGTTCCATCAGCACTTTATCTTGAGGAGCTGAATTAAAGAGGATCAGGATTATGACCTTATAATTATGACCTGTACTCTCTCCTCCTTGTGGGATATAATGATATTAGATATTCACCAGCTTAGATAATTTCAGGGTGAAGGCTCTGTAATCTACCTTGTAGTTGAAGAACAGCTTGCTGAATAACAGCAAGCAACAATTAGGTACCCACTCGCTTGGCCAGACATGCAGCCTTTAATACACCAGGTGAAAATTGAAGCGGTTTGAAACCTAATTTGGAAGGGGATCAGATAATTTACCTTTATAGTGGCAATGTCCATCAGGAGAGCAAATGGAAATAGTTACAGAGTCTGTTCTCCAGTTGTACAACACCGGATCACTTCTAAGTCACCATGTCCTTTTTTAGCTTTAATTCCATTCAATTTTGTAACAGTCAGTTGATCAAAAGATGAATTCAACAGTAGTTGTCCTACTGAGGAAGAGCCCCAGAGCAGCAGAAAGTTAAAAGCGTAAGTCAATGAACTTAGCAGTTGCTAGTATTTATTAATCTCAAATCAACCCATTTCTTCAATTCAATGAATCTTTCAGCTACCACTGTGCTTTACATTCATTTGTGAAGTTCTAAAATTTAGTCTGATTTATTTCTTTCTGCAGCCCCACACCACTTTTGCCAGTTAGCATTATCAACTCCATCCTACAGAAACAGACCTCAGGTGCAAAGAGGCCTGATGCTTTCTTTGTACCTGATCACGCTGAATGATTGGGAAAAGTTTGGAATTAATGTCAGCTCTTCAGACTTTCTGCCCTCTGCTTTAAAACTTGTTCCTTACCTATAGAGACGGGAGTAAATGTACATAAGACTCTAGTGCATATGAACTTTTCTGTATGCTTTTTTTCCATCACTAAGCCATCTGCTTGACGTTTTATACAAGAGGTTCCATGAGTTGGAATGGAAAGGAGAACTGTTAAAGATTCTCTGTCAGCCTAACCTACTTATAACCCCCAAAGCAACACCCCATCAGCACTGGGAGGTATGTGTGAGACTAGATATTTTTCAATTATGCACATTTTATTTTTATTTAAAAATCCTTCTTTCCTCTTAACTTAATCTTCTGCTGTGCTCACATCATAGCTATGTTTTACAGAGAACCAACCATTTCATCAAAGCCTGAATTTGAAACTAGCAGCTTTGCCATACAAACTGATTTGTTAGCAAAGGATAAATCAACGTGGCAGGCAGAAATACAGTGGAGATTATAACACAAATGGCAAATGTGGAAGGCCTCCCAAGTGGGAGGGGTTTGGTGTTGTAGGGGGAAATGAATGATTTATGGTGCAGAAAAGAGAAAGTTTCCTTTGTGGTGATGTTACATGGCCTTTAAATGGAGTAGGAGGGTGAGGGAAGAAGAAAGAGTGAAGCAGAAAAAAAAAAAAAAAAGTTGTTTTAGTTCTAAGACATACAGCGTACAATGCTTTTCTTTTCGAACGACTTTGCCACTAAGAATTTATTTTGAGAAGCATTTTTCATGGGTTTGTATTGAAGGAAAGGAATAGTCTGGAGAATTTCCTAGCATATTTATGAATTGCTAATATGCATGAAATATGAGGGCTAGACCACAAAAATTAACACAAACTGGAATATGCATGTACTCAGACAGCTACTAAGCAGGCAATTAAATTAAGGAAGTCAAAGGTATAAACCAATCCTAAATCTCCTTAAGAAAACACTTTCTCCTTAAGGCAGGCATGAGCTAGGTATTTTACATATCCAAATAATTACAAGTCTAGTAACAGCTGCTTAATTCTCAGCAACAGATTAGAGACTCCACAATACAGAATGGTTTGTGCCCTGCTCACAGACCCCAGAACTCCTGCAGATGGATCAGCTGTTGATCCAGGGGCTTGATACCATCAAGTCCACATCATGAACTAAAGACGCAGGCTCTGATTAAACTGTGTTCTGTCCAGACTATCCTGTGCTGCTTAATTCAGAGTTTTCAGGAGTTAGTTACCTTGCTTTAATTTTGTTTTGTTTGCAGAGTACTCGAAGCAAGGCAATGCCTCAGTACTGTCAACACAATTAAAACAATATGGTCAATAAATGCCTTTACTGGAAATACAATCATATTCCATGCTTTTTTGTATCTAATGTAAATGCCTGAATTAGTACCTAGCCTTCAAACAGGCTACATACAGGACAATTAGGGATGCTTCAGATACTCCTCTAAGATTCAACTCACAAAATAGAGATGAAATGCCTAATTTGGGCATCTCCTTTAAATGCATAACTGACCTCCGTGTTTACTACTCACAGGCTCTTTACTGAGAATGCTTTACAGGCACAAGGAGTGGAAAGAAGTAAAAGGCAAACTCAAATATTTTGCTTTGCCACAGCAAACACAATTCACATAAATTTATTCTGGGAACATAACGGTGGCTATACTGAGCCAGATCAAAACTTCACTGGACTCTATATTCTAACACTATCAGAGAATGGTAACAGATACCTAGAGAGATCCTAGAGTACATTCTAGTGAATAACAAGATGGTAAACAGATAGTGATAATCCCCACACCTTCAATATATGCCCCAGCCCCCAATATACTATGTTATTATATTCTTACAGGGCAAACAAATATAAACCCTACTTCCTTTCAGCAGCAGTATTCCCTTCTTTAATTCATTTTATCAACATCTTGTGAAGTGCTGTAAAGATGATTGTAGCTCATTGCTCAAAGGAGTGTATTTTATTGACCATATTTAGTCTAAGAGAAAAGATAAATCTTTAACAAGATGTTTGCCAACCCTGTAAAGTCTTAGTTTTTTGAGTATTTTTTTTGACTTGGAGGTGGTCAGATTATGAGAGCATGCAGAGTTCAAAGTTGGCCTCTTTTCTACAGAAATCACATGTTCTGTCTCCAGACCACATACCAAACTACAGTGGTGATCCCATGGTGTAAATATATGCTCATTCTTAAGAACTGACCTATTATCACCCAGCTCACTGTATCAGGATTATCAAGCAAGTACCAACAGATAGCTTTCAACAAGCAAAATCTCAGGCAACATTTGATTGCCATACTGCATTTAGACAACAGCCTCAGACATATAGGTTAATTTTCAGATAGTCTTACATAGAGGCAGGAGTTGGACTTGATGATCCTTGTGTGTCCCTTCCAACTCAGGGTTATTCTATTATTCTAGGATTCTATGAACTTATAATGCTCTCTGTGGTACCACCAAAGCTTCAGGCCAGCCTGTTCCCAAATAAAATTTCTAAACAATAATTCTGAAACTCCTGAAAATGCTGCTTGTTTACCTTCATAAGCTTAACTGAAACTCAATACTGTAAAGTGATATACACCAGTTAAAGGATTTAATCATCCTTGGAACTTTACTAATAAAAATTGTAGAATCATTTAGATTGAAAAAAATAAATAAAGTCCAACCATCAACCTGACCTACTTAGTCCCATTGCTAATCCATGTCCCTTAGTGCCACGTCCACACATCTATTAAATACCTCCAGGGATGGCAACTACCACTTCCATGGGCAGCCCGTTGCAATGCTTGATCACCCCTTCTGGATATCTTCCTGATATCCAGTCTAAACCTCCCCTGGCACAACTTGAAACCATTTCCTCATATTCTATCACTTGTCCTCTGAGAACCCTCTGAGCACCCTGGCTGGTCTCCAACACCAGCTGCAGCCTCCTTTCAGATAGTGAATGATGAGGTGTCCTCTCAGCCTCCTTTTCACCAGACTAAAAATTCCCATTTATAAATTAAAAATTCAATTTATAAATTAAAAATTCAAATTATGAACCATTCCTTGTAAGTCTTGTCTTCCAGTCCCTTCAACTGAATGAAATGTCCAGTCCCTTCATCTGAATGAAATTTAAATCTGTCCGCTTATTGGAAAACTCCCTTTTTTCATTAAAAACAAACAAACAAAAAACAATGCTATAGTATTTTAGCATAGTCATAGTAAATCATCATTATACTATTTAATTTTTATCAGTATTTTTCTGAAATGCACTCACCAGATCCATCTCAAAATGAATGAATGATTCTTATGATAAAAATCAACAGTTATTCAAATGGTTAAAATATTAATCCTAAACCAGGGAATAAGGCAAGAAAAATCAAAATCTTCGGCTTCTTACTGTAAAGGTTCAGCAATTCATTTCCATCTTACATTAATCATTTGAGCTACCTCTGTGGGGGAAAAAAAAAAAAAAAAAAGCCTCCTAAATCAAGCTCTAGTTAGAAGGAATGCTGTCAGTATTTAGAGGAAGCCATGAACAAAGATTCCCAAGTTCTCACCTTCACTGACATACAGCCTCACAGCCTACTCAGGCCTGTTTCCTTGTTAAAATCAAGGCCTCATTAATCACAAGGCCTCATTAATCATAGACTACAGTGAACATAGCTAATAGCAGAATGGGAGGAGCTGTGTGACAAAAGTATTTCCATACTCAGAAAAGAAAATATTTGACTCCGATTCTTGGAGAAAACATGTGGTTTTCTTTTAGTATAATATGAAACGAGGATGAAAACATTCATATTTGTATTCTCTCAGTTTGCTTCCAAAAATCTTTTCTTTTAATCCCATGTAATAAAATTAAAGAACAGGAGTCAATGTGAAAAACATTACTGTTACTCTCTGATCAAATTGCTCATCCAAGAATATCAATTACTCTCTCTGTAATGTTGCTGCAGTTCTTAGAAATAGTAGACAGCTTCTGAATGTGTTTTTCAATCACTTTTCTTTTCTCTCTTCATCAGTGACCTGAGAAACACAAAAAATCCCTACTGGAGGAGCTACAAAAATCCATTTCTTTTATAGAAGGCAACTTAAAAAATAATACATTGCCCTCTTCCCCTCCACAACCACATGCCAACAGAGGAGAAAAAAATTCAAATATTAAGATAAGAATACTGACTAGGTAAGAATTAACTAAATTATGCAAGAAAATGAGTGCCAACAACAGAGGAAAAGAGAAGTAATTCAAAGTTAGATTTCAAAAGAGGGAATGTTTGTGAGAAGGAATGATTGAATGCAGCAATAAAGAGAGAATTGAGACAATAACTAGAGGCTGTATAGCTGGACACATTTAAAGCAAAAATAGAGTCATTCTCAATATAAACATAAAAGTGGGAGTGGAGGGTGTGAGAGTCCATTGCAGCAAATGTCCAATATAAATTCTGTAATAAAACCATAGCATCTGGATTTTACAGTGCAAACATCAAACTGTAAAGGTCTGACTGGGGCAGTCCTGGATCTGAATACCATCTTGCTCTTTCAAGAAACCTATGTGGATATGGTACTTATAAAGCCCAGAAAACATTGCTTAAAGATACATGATCCCAAATGGGGAATAACTCAGATAAATATAGCACTAGATAAGTCATCTCAGGTTTTACACAAATGGCCCAACGTATATTGGGGCATGTTTCCAAAAATTGCAGTTCGTTATTTACAGACACTAGGGTCAAATGAACAAGTCATTATTTCCAGCAATTTCTAACTCTAACTGCAGGTTACTTTTTGATCTGTTGGAAACAATTTTGCTAACTTGGAGCTTTTGTTGGTTGCTTGCTTCTCTACTTTTTGAACACTTTGTGTATTCACTTATTGAAACAGCAACACAAGAATTCTGATGAGAGATAGGTCACACTTCATGTTTCTATTTTTTCAAGTGAATAGAAGTAACTTTTTAAAGCTGGTTTCCAAGTCAAAAGGTTCAAATATGAAATTTATTTTTGCTTTCCTGTAGTATTTGTGAGGACAAAAGGTCATTCTAAGAAATGCCTCCTGCTAGGATTATAGTATTTATGGATTATAAATTCTCAGGTGGTGGAAACAGAGCTGCAACATGTTTAATAAAAACAGACAAAATACCCACAGAAAATAACTGAAAGGATTTCTCTGCCTCCTTCATATGCACAGGTGGGTGGACTTGGTCCTTGAAGAATGCGCTGTTCTACCTCACATACAAGCTCCTCAGATTTCCATCATTCATTCCATCTTCCTTCACCTACTCTACCTCCTTGAGCTTTTCTCACTTTGTTTTTTCTCCCTTGTATGTGGTGTCATACAGACTTTCTTTTCTCCTTCTATGCCTCCTTCTATTTAGGAAAATTCTGTAAATAGTTCAGAGGGGATCACCCCTCACAATTAAAGACTTAAGGAGCTCAAACCACTTCAAAACTTCATTACTGAACATTTCATTATTGTCTATAATCATCTTTACTATCAAATGATAGTTTCTGATTAGAAAGATGAGCAATCTGGAAAATTACTCTTACAAATTGAGCATTCAACAAAACTAACAAAGCACTGGAATAAGACTAAGGCACGTGGTAGATTCTCTATGACATGAATATTTAAATCAATGTCATCCACAACTTGTGTTCCCAACACAAGTGTTGAATAATGGCATTCTACTGCCTATGTTATCCAGAAGTTACAGTTAGATGGACATAATAGGTTCTTCTGGACTTTAAGTGTAAAAGCTCTTCTAATCAAGTTCTTCTAATCTTCCAACCAAGCTTTCCATCATATTATATAAATAGGTCAGGACACATGAGATGAGTGCTCTGTGAGATAACACCTTCTTTTCTTTGTTACAGAACAGCTATGATCCTGAATTGCGTGTTGAAGGAAGGCAAAAAAAGAAAAAAAAAAAAATCGGATACACCCCCCTTTCTATATATTAATGCTACAATAATCAGGTACGCCTCTAACTGGAAATTTATAGCAGCAGACATGATCATCTCTCTCTCCAGAATATATCTGGTTTTAGAATCTTACATTGGATTCTTTTGAATTGCAGCCCATTACATGTGCTATATGGCATCATGAGTTTAATCTAGCACCCACTGAAGTGAGTAGCAGTCACTCATTAACTCTGATACCAGACTACTCAGTCACCAGAACTTCAGCTTTATATATAATCTTTACAAGCAACTTCTGAAGACTATGTATTTCTGTGTGTATACACATGCTCCCACCAATGCATTCTATCTTGAATTCTACATGTATATATTTCTGTGCCAGTGCAAAGATAGGTGTAACTGCCTGTTACATACACTGAACCAGCAAGAGAGTTGCCCCTTCACCCTTTGCTGATGAAAAATAAATATCCCATTTACATTCAAATGCCAGAGTGAGCAGAAGCAGCAGATCAATCTGGATTGATATGGTGGTGAACCAAAGTTTAAAAGTTCCTCCTTTCCTAAATTCTTCCCTTTGTCCCCAGCAGTCACAGTTCTTTGATGATTTCAGTGACTGGGTCTACAGCCTCAGCAGTATAGTTGTATCAGAAGAGCTGAGATGTGTCAGAGGCAGTTCCTAATAGCTTAGAGGGACAGAACAAGCAAAATGGATTCCTTCAGCCTTGTTACCAGCTTCGTTACCAAAGCTAGCAATGAAATAAAAAGAGAGAGATGGAGTGATGAAGAGGCAGCAATGGCAAGGACTCCCAAAGTAGGATGGTATCATGGTGTCTCTATCATAGTTTCAAAGGATTAGAGCAACTACACGAGGGTCTCTGGCAGATGAACGTATTCTTTTACAGGTAGATGAGAAGACTTGGGATAAAACACCCAGGGAGACATATTTTTAATAAGGGAAAAATTTATATGCCTATTAACCTATTCCTTACATCTTTGTTTTCAATTTTGAACCTAGCAGCCTGATGGATCCTATTGGATCCTTTTTATTATTATGACTCTCAGTTTTGTGGTGGTGTCAGGTACACAGAGTCAAGCTGAGCTCCAAAGATATGAACATCAGATGAGGCAGTACACACAACGCGATGTGAGGAATCAGCACTGTAAGCCCCACAGTTTCTATTTGACTATTGGGTTGCTAAATAAAAGCAGCAAAAATATTAAACCATAAACATTCATGGTCTCTGAGATCTACACTGCCATCCCTCCTTCCTGTATGAAAAAATATATATTTGACTAGTTAAATTCAAGTAAGATATATGTCTAGTTTGTTGGTCCATTTTGTTGTCAGGGAACCCTGATGTTAACATTTCTAAATAACTAGATCCATGTTATGATTCCTCATAGAGAATAAGCAAGCAGTATAATGCCTTTTGGCCCTCTGAGCTATCGTAACAGCATTTTTGAATGTTGCTTTATTGACCCATCAATAACTATTCAATGTTAACTCCAGCAGAAATGTACTGGAGAGAGAGATGATCATGTCTGCTGCTATAAATTCCCATTTTGAGGCACATTTGATTATTGTATCATCAAACATGAAAAAGGGGGTGTACCAGCAATACTTATCTTTTTTTGCCTCCCATCAACAGGCAGTTCAGGATCATGAGCTGTTCACAAAAGCAAAACCACATCAAAAAAAGACAAGTTTAAAAAAAAAAAATCACTGTTGCTGTCAGCCTGCAGCTATTATAAATGAGTAATTTATAAGCATGTAATTTACAGAATGTGTGTAGAAGCACATTTAATGCTGATACAAAGACATCTTAGATGTTTAATGAGGTTTTTATAGCATATTGTGCTAAGTTTAATGCAGGCATGTAGGTATACCTTCCTCAGCAATCACTAAGGATTGGTTAAGGGTGTTTTCTTTCTTCTGATTGTAAGTCTGAAAAATATGCATTTAAATAGGACCTTAGGTAAATTTACATAATTATTTCAAATCTGTCAATGTCTATTCTTTGGATATGATCATTCTGTAATGTGTGGAGGTTACATTAGTTATGAGGGATTTTTGTTGTTGTTGGGTTTTGTTCTTTTTTTTCTTTCTTTCTTTCTTTTTTTTTTTTAAACTAACAATGTTACCATGATTAGAAAACAAATACTCTATTTAATGGATGGCTTGATCTTTCAGGAAAATGCTGAGAGGCATCAAAGGGAGAAAGGTCTACTTACCATAAAAAACATTTTCAGTATATTTATTTGGTTTTTATTATTATTTATTTATGTATGTGCATTTGCATGAAAACATGGCTAAGAAGCTAAGAAAACTTGTTCTCTCTGCATAACCCCTCCACCACCTTGGTATTTTAAAAACCTCCTGTGGTGACTAGGGTCCAAATCCTGTCAACACTTACACACATTCTTAATCTCTCAAACAAACCCATTGATTTCTGTGAAATAATCTACTGTAGTACAGTGCAAAGCATGCATAAGCGTTTGCAAGACCGGGGCCAGACAATCATTTCCAGATGAGTGTGTACTGTAAAGAGAGTAGTGGAACCAGTACTCCTGCAAGAAGTGAATTTCAAGGAAGTGAATTCAGCCTAAGGTTATATCACTCAACAGTGGCTTTGCCTGGTGGAGCTAGAATGCAGGACAATTTTTGCCACTGCATCTCAAGAAGAGAAGCCACTGGTATAACGCCTCAGAGGGAATCTGAGACAAGAGCAATGGTTTTATGTGCTGACACTGAAAGGATTCTCTCCTTGGAATGCTGCTGACCAAGATGGCAAAGCAGAGATTATTTATGGTATCAGCTGTGACTCCAGTCCTTATCAAAGGGCTGATTTTTATCTGAATCCACAGATTAATTTTGGTACAGTTGTCTTCAGGGGCAAGTGAAGACCACTGTATGTACTGGATCAAAACTGCCAGCTTTTGAAGTATGCTTCTTTTTCATGATCACAGTAACAGAGAACAAAGCAACTGTAAAAAATGCTGATAAGGTACATTAATAATTTTAAGTCTATTGCCTCTTCATTCAGAGGTAACATTTGCTGATCATTCTGTAGGAAATCACATCTGTTCACATTTTGCTCTGAGTAAGGAGAGATAGATGGGTGTTTTAACATGGGTCTGATCAAGTATTTTAGAAATGGGCTGGCAGACAAAAAGCACATTTCTGCGTGGTGGTATATTTTACATTTTTAATTGAAGGTCCCTGTGAAGACATCCCATCTGGGATGGTCACAATCAGTATGGAAGTTTTTCCCAATTTATCAAAGCCAACAGAAATTCACGGGAAAACAAAAGAAGGATCCGTCTTTCTTTACTGGCAGAAAAAGATTAAATTTACAAAGGAGATAGTTGTGTTCCTCTGAGATGTTCTCAATCGCAATTTTATCACCAGAAGAAGCAGACATTTTTGGCCCTGCAACAAATACACATAAACTTCTGAGAGCCAGATTTTGCTCCATATCTGGAGAGGCCTGGAGAGAAAAACATGAAACCTGGCAGTTTCATTGCACCACAGTGCACGCAAAGCTCCTTCTGAGTTACAGTCTACCATCCAGTGTCAACAGAATTCAAAACCTCAGAGTAAAATTCAACTTAAATCACTGAATTTCATATGGTTCTGGGTTTAGTTGAGGTTTTTATATGCAGTTTCCAGCTAAATTCATAAGTCAGGCCATCATTTCTCAACTAAACTTTTTCCAAAGGTCCCAGAATCTCCGTGAATCCTTAAATAGACACTGACCTGTGATTCAGGTTTCCCACACAACATGGAGCCAAGTGAATTTTAATTGTGTGGTTTGGAGTTTTGCTGAGGATCCTTCAGGTGAAGCCTGCATGAGGCCTAATTCTGTTTTGTTTGCACCATTCCAGATAAAAGGCAATAAACAACAGGATTGTTGACACTGTTGTCTTCCTTCATGTCTTTGTTTATAACTGTCAGGTAACATGCAGTCTGCTGTCAGACACAGCTGCTGACCACCACAAACCGAATTTGCAGGAGGAAACTGAAAAAATAAAGAGAAAGCAAAAGTATGAGAAAGAATAGATTTTGATTGGATACTAAAACTAAGTAAACGTGATATGTAATTTATCAAAATGTAAATACAAGCAATGCCAACATATCTTGTTCCTTTAGAATGATATATTTTACCAGAGGGATATTTTAGATATTTCACTTTGTGCCAAGGTAAGTTTAATACCTCTCTAATCTACAACATATGGGTCTTATGACATTACATATTATTTGCATCACCAATAAAACAGCTCATTAATCAAACATGCCACTATAACCTCCAACAGTATAAACTGAAAAATGTGGGTTTTTAAATATTTTTAAGTGGAATTATTTGCTTAAAATACTCCCTTTTGGTACAATAACCATCTGTTAATTTTAACACTGGTCAAGCATACCAAAGATTATTATAAGTCTTCGTTTAATTGAAGTCTTCACTGGAAGAAAAAAAAAACAAAAAAAAAACAAAAAAACAAAAAAAAAAAAAAACAAAAAAAAAAAAACACTGTGGATACATTTTCTTTCCAATTTTCTGATGTTTTTGTTTATTTTTTCATCAATAGTTCAGAAGTTCAGAATAGGATCACTGTGAAGAAACAATATCTATTCTCTGTGTAATTATATGCTATTTTACTCAAGCTAGGTCATTCTATTTTGAATGAAAACCAAATTTGTACACAAATAGATCATTTTCTCCATAAAATCACATACCGTAATGAAACATTTGTGTGAAATAGGAAAATATATGCACTGTTCAGAACTCTCAATTCAGCTTTTGGCTTGCAACAGTTTCAGAGTCAGAAAATAGACATAAAAGTATTTCAGGTAGAATTTATAAGCATTTCAACAGAAAACACATTAATTTAAGACAATAGGAATGGCTTTTTTCTTAAACAAAGACAAGCAATCTGAACTCTGTTTTTATTACTGTATTATGGAAAGTGAATATTCCAATAAGCATTTTGCATGCATTTGCATTAATCAGCCTGGTAAGTGTCAGTGCCCAGGTGAACGTGGATTTTGCTGGTCTCTATTCAAACAAAAAAAAAATCTGTCCCTTTGTCTACCAGATTTCATCTCCAGTACTTAAATAGGGCCTGAATTGAAAAGCATTTAAGAGTAGAGTTGGCTTTGGCACGTTTACTAAGTCCTTTTTAAAATAATGAGAAAGTGAGATTATAAGTAAAGATTTTCTAACCAGGAATAGTTTGCCAAGTCAAAGGTATAGTTATCTTCATGACAGCTATTAGTTGACAGTCATAAAAGTACATCTAAAGAAACATGGATAAAAGTATGGGAAAGGAGTGTGTGCAAATGTCTGTGAATAACCATTATCACTGTAGACTCTGTTCATGATTTTCATTTTCACAGCTCACATAATCTCTCAATTTTAGTCTCCTGTCTGTAAAACAAGCACAACAATACCATTCTGATTAGAGTGATGTGAGACTAAAACATTCATGAGGCACTTTCAGAACCTACAATGAAAGGCACTATAAAATCACAAAGTGTTACTGCTGTTTATTAGAAAGCACATCCTATTAAAACTCCCTAACACTTTCCATTACAGTGATTATTTTGAAAACAAAACACTGGTCTCATTAAGTACAGCCAAGCTTTATTCAGCTGAAATGAGAACCCTGAAATTTCATCTAGTACTCCAGGAGACTTTTAAAATTTCAGAAAAAGCTCAAGAACCTATTTTTGCAAATTTAAGATGAGTCAAATGTAACCAAACTGAGAGCTCATTCTGCAAATGTTTACACATGTGCTTAGGTTTAGGAAGGTTTCCAGTGAGGCTACTGGCATGTATAAATTTAAGCAAATACATCGCTATTTGTAGACTCAGAGTCTAAGAAAACTTTTCTTTTTAAATTAATTATTTTTAATAATTATAGTGTAATAATTATAGTACTGAAAATTATATCAATTAATTATTTTCCTGCTGGAAATACTTCAAAACTCCCTAGATATTTTAATACCTAAGAATTCATCAAAAATCATATTTTCCAAAACATCAGAACAAGTACACTGAACCAGCCAAGAAAGGATTAAAAGGACTGAAAAAAGTGAATGTTGCACTGGGTGTCTGCCTAATGTAAATTTTCATTAGGTGTCATACTATCCAATTACCGTGAAATAATAAAATACACCCTAAGAGTGCTATATTTTTTAGCTCTGGGTTCTGATGACACACACAGGCTGTTGGAGTAATATTGTCATCAGAAACCCTTGATAAAAAACAGTTGCATTTAATACAGTTGATTGCAGATACATCTCTCTCAATTGCAAATCTAACGCAGAGTATCACAAGAGTCACTAAATTATATAACTGCTCATGTAAAACCACATGATACCCACAATGGCCCCTCATAAGAATGTTTTGCTGTCTCCTCCCCTTCTTAAATATCCAGAGTTGGGTATATTTCTTTTCAAATGTTTTATTTAAGTGTACTAATCTTTTTCTCCACTGCTGTCTGTCAAGTTATCATTGGTGTAAAGGTTCAGTAATGGTCACTGTGCATAGCAGGAAAGCAAAGCCTGCAGACAATACTTGCCATCAGCAAGAGGTAGAGTTGAACTGCCTGCTTCTTAAACCTAAATATGGCAAAAAGGAACAAGTACAATGTTTCAGAGAACCAGTCTGTGGTAGCTTGGATCTAAAAAGAAAGTCTGGGAGGCCAGATGTCTCAATGGAAAACATTTAAAGTTTTGCTATTGTTTCTAAATAACAATAAAACACATAATAAAATCTCCACTATATGAAGAAAAAAAAAAAAAAAAGTATACCCCACAAGATCTGAGAAAATTAGTTGTATTTTTCCCATCAAAAAAAATGCCAATCCATTAAAAAATAAATAAATAAATAAAATAAAATAAAATAAATCCAGAAATGTCTCAATTTCCATGATCTTTGACCAGAACACATGGAAGGTTGCAGTGAGTTAAGGCAAAGTAAAAGCTGCTAACAGCTCTATTTTCTCATTGCAAAAAAAAATGAATCGTGCCATCTCTGTCTTTCTCAAAGCATTATTTTTCTTAAAATGCCATATTTTCTGACTGCCCAGGTCTCCAGCAGCCAGTGGAGGACACTCATTTAGAGCTTGCTTCACCCAGCCCTTGAATAGCTGCTTCATGATGAGGACTAACCAGACAGCTTCTTCGAGAGTTAAGAGAAAAGCATGGGTTTATTCCTCTAAACTATGCAGTTTAGCCTATCAAATGATCTGCAGTGGGGACCTGTTCTGTTCTTCTCAAGGGATTTCTGTTCTCAGTGATGTGACTTCACGTGCTGTGGCTCATACAGATCTTAGCAGGTGACACCAGGGCTTTGCTTGAAGGAGCCTGGTGTTACCTGTACTTGCAGGTAAAAACTAGATGAATTAGGTGTCAGTACACAGCTGGTCACACATTTGTCTCCTAAAGCTCCCAACACCTACATCCAGCCCACCTCTGAACATGTCTTTTTGTTCAGTCACTTAATGAGTTTGGTTTTGAGTGCATGCTTAGAATGAAGGGTCTCCTTAGTCACGCTATGTCTTTTCATACAGATTATCCCTGATGCACCCTAGGGTGTCTCCCCTGTGGAAAAAAATATCATTAAGAATGAAATCTTGACTTTTTTTTCCCACTTGTGGTTTGACATCTTTTTTAATCTGTCCAGATTCTCTCCCTGTCTTGACAGTACACTTACATTTTCTTCCGAGATACAGCCAGAGAAATCTCTTAAATTCAGAAATTGCAGGGGAGAAAAATATCTGTAGACAGATCTCTATCTCTACTGCAACACCACCTACTGCTTGCTTCACATCTTCCCAGTATTTTTCAGGTTTAAGAAAAGTACTTTTTTGTTCTTTTCAGAGCTATATCATAGAACACAGCTGAAAATCTTGCAGCTAACTTCATATGTTCAGTGCTGAGAACTACAAACAGACAATAAAAGCAAACAACCAAAAGCAAGCCCCCCTATCAAGTGCCACCGTGTCAGAATTTCCACACAAATGAGTGGTTATATTTCACTATAATTTTGTAGACCTGCACAAAATACACCTGGGTGTGTCTTCATGAAACCATCTAATCTACCCTTCTCATGTCAAAATCAACCTTATCTAAACCATCCATCACCTTTGCTTTGACTTCCTTAAATTCCAGTTGTATTCCAATTTCATGTCACCTGAAACACATGTTGATATGAAAGTATTTGTTCACTTGCTGTGTTTTTCCCCTCTTTCTCTCTATTGCTGTTAAAGAAAACTCACAGTTGCTTGCCCTAAGTGCAGGGATATGATACAAGTTTTAGTACTCTAAGTCAGTTGTAAATTAAATTATTTTTCTACCACACTCCTGATGTCCAGGCTAAAGAAGTGGAAGTGGCAGTCAATAAACCTTTTTTTGAAGACAAAAGGAAGTTAGTGTCATAGAAAGAATTCTTTTTGGTTTAAAATATATATATACGTATAAAAATAATTTTAAAAATCACTTATCCAAAGCAGTTTTCCTTTTTGCTACCACCTAGAAGAAGGAAGCCTGCATTTAAGCTGTGCAGTCTGAGAAGTGTGTCAGTATTTTGAATGTATTCAAAACCTACTCATTAAAACTCTTTATTTTACAGCCTTGATCCTAGCAAAACTGGCTGCAAGTTAGAGCACAGGAAGTTCCGCACTGAGATGCGAAAGAACTTCTTCATGGTGAGGGTGACGGAGCATTGGAACAGATTGCCTAGGGAGGTTGTGAAGTCTCCTTCTCTGGAGATATTCAAGGCCTGTCTAGATGCCTACCTGGGCAGCCTGCTCTGAGGAACCTGCTTTGGCAGGGGGATTGGACCCGATGATCTTTCGAGGTCCCTTCCAACCCCTACAGTTCTGCGATTCTGTGAAGACAAAATAAGACTGTCTCTCCTCCTTCCCTGTGTACAAAAAATTTACATAGAGCCCTATACAATTTCACTACTTACCAATTCATTTTGGGCTCTGTTCTAAAATTATCCTTTGATAATTGTATTTTTGGGAGAGGAAGAGGGGAAGTTGAGTAATAAGCTCCATGGACTCCTTCCAGTCTGAGACATTGCCTCTTACCTCTATCCTGCTGCAATAAACTCTCAAAAACGTACAATCTTAACTTTCCTTTACCAAATTCCTTTCTGTTCTCAGTATCACTCTATAAAACATTCCTTTGTTTTCAGCCATTAGTCTTCATCTCCTACATTTTATTTCTGCAAAACGTTTGTTCTGTAAGGAGGATCCCACATATACACAAGATAAATCTGCTCTTTATCCTGCTCAGGTACCCTATTCTGCCACCCTCCTTGTCCTATCCAGTTACAACAGTTGTCTGGGACCTTACAAGGGAAGCTCCTTACAGCAGAAAATAGTTAGATGGAGTCTGAGGATGTTACTTAGCCTATCTGCTTTTGTTTATGTGCATTTGTTAAATGAGGCAGTCACACAACATTAAAGGTCTGTATGAGTCTCAGCCCAGACTATCATTTGGCATCAAGGGAGAGTTTCTTCCTCAGCAAGTGGCCTTTCAGAGACAAAGGAAAGTTAACATTGTCTTTTTTTTTTCTTGTTAACATACCCTCTTCCTGTACCTATCTCAACCTCGAACATTGCTTCACTTAGATAGTTTCATTGCTGATGGTAGAAAAGACATAATAATGGTTGAATTACCGGAGACAAATCTGACATAGCTTTAGCAATCAAACTAGGGAATTAACTAACCCAAAGAAAACCTTAGAAACATCATTTCAGTCACTGGACAATACAAGTTTGGTGAGCAGCTGGCTGCAGCTCTGTTCCATGCCAAAATACTTAGAGTTCTCTCTGTTTGTTAGCTCTGCCTTTGGATTTTCTGTGCCAGTTCAGGACCTATTAAGGTCATATATTTTAACAACGATGATTTTACAATCAAATATACAATGCATGAATTCATGGTGGCCAAACCTTAATGCACTCTCAAAATGCTAACGCTTAGGGAAATAGTCCAGAGGGGATTTTTGCCATAATATTTATTATAGCAATACCATAGATTCTGTTAGCAAAACCACTGCTGTGTCAGCATGTTCTGGAAAAAATAATAAAAGAAACTATAAATAAAATACATAAATTTAATTAAAGATTAAATCTTTAGGCAGAAACCCCTCCTTAAAAGGGACTATAAATATGGTTTTTGTTGTTTTATCTTTGTGATGTATCTTGTTTTTCCCTCCAATTTTTATTTTATTAATCCTGCTGCATAATTACAAACATAGTAATTATTCAAAAGATAAATTGATAGGTTTACAAAATCACTGGATATAAAGCTATTCATCTAATGAGTAACCCAATCCTTTCTGTAATAATTCTACAAAAACACACCACAGAGGCAGTCATATCAAAAAATATGAATCTCTCCTGCATTTTTTGCTTGTTGCTTTACAATAGATTTTTTTAATTTTCTATTTTTTTATTTTTTTTATTTTTTATTGTAAACAAGATAACTTGTTATTATTGGCATACACAAAGAATAACATTTAATAAACTAAAGAGAAACATTTAAATACATATCATTATTTTAATATAATTGTTCATAGATCTGAAGTGCTCCCCATTTCCCTGGGCTGCCTGTAGAGACACCTCATTTCATCATCAGTTTGTGCTATAATTCCATTCTTTCCTAAAATTTCTCATGAAAGGCCCATATTTATGTTTATGACAGAGACACGCTATTATGTATAATCAAAGCTGTAGATATGTTTAGATACCATTTTAAATTTTTTGGAAACGTGGCTGATAACTTTTAGGATACTGTCAACCAAATTCAGTGGATTGCTTTCCAGAAGACAGCTTGCTCTGCAGGTATCTGGATGTAGAGGATGTTAGGTGTCTCTGACCAGCTTTAGGAGTCCAAGCTGGCTGAAGATTAGGTTTGTAACCTAAGGTATGAGACATTTTTCCCTCCTGAGAGAGGAAAGAGAGTACCTCTCTTTCTAGGTACTAAACACTGTAGAGAAAGCAGAAGGCTGTAAGGAAGGTGGGTGTTGTTTCTCTTCAGCTCTGCAAAGTGCAAAATCAGAGAAGGGAAAGGTAAATATTTAATTGTAGTGAATGGCATCCATCTCGTGCTATTTAATACACCAAGAGCTGCCCTTGTCTGGAAGGCCTGGCAGCATCCCTAGCTGCAGGACTCCTCAGCCAACCTGGAAGTGCTCTAAGAGGGTAAGGAATCAGTGGCTGAGATGATAGTCTTAATTTTCATTAAAAAATAAACCACAAGAGAAAAGGACAAAGGTGGTTTATATTTTGATCTCAGCGTCAAAAGAGCAGTAAAGAACAGCCTAAGAGAGATGTTTATCAGGCATATTTGTGGCACCAGCCCACTTCTTCCTGTTGACGTTACTGTGGGAAATCTGAACCTGAGACTGCTAGCTGAACAGTAGCAGGCATTCAGTGCTCTGAATTCATGAGGAAGTTGGTGAATATTTGGCATCCTTTAAGAAGCATCTGTTTTACCAAATCATTTATCAAAGATTCAGAAGGGCCTCAACTCATAGAAGCTAGTCAGTAGGCAGGTGCTGGCAGCAGCAAGTAGGATCCTTATTTAATTTCTAACATTCAGGAGATGATGGAAGTAATGTGAAAGTCCTCTGAGGTCCTTTACTCCTATTTTTCTTCTAATGGCAAGGGTTCAGAAGGAAATTGTGCATCAGAGATTAGCACTTTATTGTCAGGGATGAAACCTTGTTCCCACTTCCAGTGCTTTGAGTTAAACATGAGATAGTCATGGTCCAGAGATGGCTGAACATATGAGCCTGCCAGATGACAAGGGTGAGAATTTGGCACACAGAGCCATCCAGCAGTGAGGGGTGGGCAAGGGTTAGTGCATAGACATACAAGCATGGCCATGACATGTGTGAAAAATCTGACATGAACAAAATCCACTTAAATTTAGGAACCTTTTACAATCTGATGGATACAGAATACAAACATGTAAAAGAAATGCCAAATCACTGACAGGCACTTGACTGCACAGAGAAGCTTTAAATGCCTACAATAGGAGCTGAATCCAAGACCAGAAGCCTGGGGATGTGAATCCCAATCTTATCACTGCACGTAAAGGGCAATTAGCTTCTGAAAGGCCTGTCTTGTTAAGAGCTTTGTGGGTTTATATAACAGAAATAAATGTGGTACTTAAACATAAAAGAGGTCTTATAGTTTTATTAATAGGATAATAAAACAATAAAACCAGTAACGTGTTAATATGTTAGTATGAAGCATGTACGGACAAGGTAATAAAAATGTTTAACTATCCACTGTGCTTAAAAGATATTACTGCAATCAGATTTTTGACATCACACATTTTGAGACAGAAGGTCAAGTTTTAATGTTAATGCATTATGTTAATTTCAAAATTAAATTTACTGCCTGACAGATAAAGTAAGGTATCCTAAGCACATTATGGACTCCAAAACCATATGTAATTAAGAGATGACTAATGACAGAAGGTTTTAGGAGCTAACTGCCTATGTTTGTAGGAGAGGCCAGGAACTGAGGGCAGTTTTCACAAAATAAAGCTTCTAGTATCTATAACTCACCTAACTCCTACAAAGTCAGTGAGATTTTAACTATGTAAGAAATTAGTTCAAATTATTACTTGATTTTCTTAACAGAGGGGGAAATTTTGTCTTGTTTCTTTCTCTTGTCCATGTACATAAATACTTCCTATAATAACTTCAATGCATTTAATAACTTCCATTTCAATGTTTAGAGAGGTAAATATAGTACATAAATACAGGTATTTAGTGGATGTGTTGTTAGAACGTTTACTTGTTTTCCACCAAGCAGCCAATTGATTCTGTTCTCATTTGGTCAAGAATCATTAACACTATGACACGCTTCACCTTAAGGGCAAGAAAAGTAAAATAAGGCATCACGAAGAGAATGTGCCCTGCAGTGTATGTCTTCATGCTAGTCACTGCACTAGCGCCATTGTGCAGCTGTATCTGAGCTTGCCTTAAATTAGTTAGTTCAGGAATTGGCAGCAGTTTACCAGTAACAGCATGGAGCTCAGCACTAGCAAAAGCCCAGCCACTTGCCCTGCAGGAATGTTGTTCACGTTGGATCCAGGTTACCACAGCTCTTGGTGTTGGAGCTAGTTAGCAGAAAACAAATCATTGCAGCTGCACTGTGCTGATGTCATTAGGCACCTGTCCTGTTAGAAGATGGTACTCTGATCCATTAAGTACACAAATTGTATTCCTTCTGTGAAGAACTTCCAGTTGGGAAAAAAAAAAAAAAAGAAAGAAAGAAAAAAGAAAGAAAAAAAAAAAGATAATTTGTGCTCTTATTCTGTTAATTTAGGCAGATGTGAGAAGAATATCCAATGTCAAGGGCTGCAGCAAGAAGCATTGCAGAATATGGCTGTTTCTCCCTCTGCTATTACATCTCCCTTTCACACTGCTAACCCATACTACATTCACATCTCTCCTGTGTTGGCAATTACTCCTGCTGCCCTGTGCCTGCCTGGTAGCATCATGCTCCCCTTCCTCCAGCTGTTAGACCTCTCCCACCAGCCTCTCTGGCAGCTGCCACCACCTCCACGCAGAACCTCTCAGCAGGGAGTGTAAAACAAATGGTATGGATGGCCAGATCCTCTGACTGTTGTCTAGGAAAAGTGGCATTGGTTTTACCACTAGCAAGTCATGTATCTTAGTATCGCTCTGATGTCCAGAACATCACCCTTCACGAGAAGAATGTCAAGAGAACTGACCCCTCTCACAGTTTTTCTAGCAGCAGCTTGACCTACGACTGTTTTTGCTATACTATTCAGACTCATAAATATTTTAGTTGTTTCTCTCAACAGAGCAACAACATGTCTTTTTCTCTGTCCAGGTTTAAACAGAAAAGGATGCATCACCATACCTTGTGCTGGGTCTCAGCTGGTAAGTGCAGTATGAGAGCACTGTTCACACCTGATAAATGAGGAACACCCTGCATGTGGCACACAGCAGGCACTGGGGGCAACCTGACACCATACTGCCACACTCCACCAATGCAGAGAAGTGTCTGAGCATGAAAAGCAGTCAAAACTGATGTCCTATAGGGACCATAAGTATCATACACTTAGTCCAGTTACATACTGTACAGCCAGGCTAATGCTGAAGCAGAAATTTGAGAACCATAATTTTGGCTTACAGATGTGAATTCCGTCCATTAACTATATTAGATGCCTAGACTGGGGCTTCAAAACACAAAACTCTCCCTGTTTTTTTAGATGACTTCATGCCCAGTGCACTAGCTTTTGTAGTTTGTATTCTGAGGTGCCTGAAATTTTGGAATAGCAATACTTACCATAGATCATGGAAAAATGTGGTTATATGAGCCCTTTAAAGATCTTCTCTTCTCATCATCATACCTCCAGAGAGGTATTGTATATACTTACTTACTGACAGATGTTTGCCTAATCAAGGTCTGGAAGGTAGCAAGCACTACATATTTACACAGTCCACTCCAATACTTCACTATTGGCACAATGGATTTGTTTTGCTTTTACAAATACCTAACCTAGTAAATATCTAATAGCTAACCTTTTTATAAATACCTAATACCTAACCTGGATTGTTCTTGCTGAAGTTTACTACTTAAACAGATGTACCCTAAACTGTATAGCCCTTTGGATCTGATTTGCTTTAACTTCTTTATCAGCAAAATCAAGAAAATATCATTTGGGCTGCAACTGCTTTTACACCAACTTAATTAGATCTTTGAAAAAAAGAATACTTTTTTGCATCATATACCGAGGTTTTTATGTTCTTTGTGATGTTTGTAGAGAAATGTGTTTTCAACTCTTTCGTCCTCCAGAAAAATCCCAAACTAACTCTGCTCTGTAGAAGCTGAACAGTGCACAATCTCCACATCTAAGTATTTGCCTGCTCCCTCTTGAAGTCTTTAATGTTAGCAGAGCTCAAACTGAAAATGCTTTTTCGTATTTACATAAACTTAAAAAAAAAAAAAAAAAAAAGCCATAGTATCTTTTAAAGTAGTCACATAGAAATGCAAGGTACCAAAACTGCTTTACATTCTTGTTTCTAGTCTAATGAGCTGCTGAAAAACGTAGATGTGAAAAGTTGTTAGCTGAAATAAGAACAGTATTGTTAAATCACACGTTGATACACAGTGACTAAGAAAACATACTTTTCTATTGTACAGAAGGACAGATTGAAGAAATGCAGTTAAAATTATGAAATGACTCCCTAATATGATTGAATGGTGTGGATTAAGGAAGGTATTTATCAGACATGAGATGGATGCCATTCACTATAATTAAACATTTACCTTTCCCTTCACCCTCACCATTAATATAACACCCTGTCATGTTTAAACAACAAGGTTACAAACATGCAGTGTTAGATTATCATGTGAGGTCTGTACCTATCATAGAAATAGCACAGAGATCAATAGCATAGAGGAGGAGGCTCCTGGGAATTCTACAAGCGGATGCAGGAAAGTTATCTGCAGGTATGCCAACATACTTGTGTCTAGTCTGTGACAAATTGTTTCAACACTACTAAAGTGTTCATTTTATTGCTTTTCCTCCTTCTGCTATAATACAAACATCTCTCAGGAGACCTTGTACATGTTCCACTTAAATATTTGGTTTTGTATCTAGTGGAAAAAATGTTTCCCACCTACCTTCTTATCCTCCTGAAGTCATCTCGGTTTTTAGAATTGAGTAATATAATATCTGTTCTGCAGATATTATAAACTCTTTAGCCTCAGTCATTGGCAGTAGACAAATTCGCTGGGGTACACTGCCTATTAATTACCCAGGTAGGGAAAAGTACAACATGATTCGTGTGAGAAAGCAAGCCAAATAGTTGTGACTTATACAATTCCTGAAACAAAAATACTGTTTAAAGACAGAAGCAATGGGAAAGCATTGAAGGATTGTCACTGCAATTCTTATGCAGTCAAAGCAAACAACAGTACTGGGAGTAATTAGGCAAAATTTAGTTTTTAATATTCCTAAAATTCATGAAAAACACTTTCTATTTTATCACACCAAAATTGGAAAAGCCACACTAGTTTTGCTAGTAGGAGATGTGATATACTATTAAACTGTATCAATTCAACTAAAAAAAAAAAAAAGGCTTTGACTGAGTCATGAATTTTTAAGATTTACAATTTTTTACATTAACTGAAAATTTTGAAGAAATGCCATCTTGACCAGAACTTCATTTAAAAAAAAAAAAAAAAAAAAAAGAGAGAGAGAGAGAGAGAAGAAGAAGAAGGTAGGACCACTTCAGAAGGTGTTTTTTTTGTTTGTTTGTTTTGTTTTGTTTTTATGAGGACAGTTAAATCATGAAAACATTATTTCCTCAAGAGCAGTTTCAGCGGAAATAATCATCATTTTCCAAAGATAAAAAATATTCTCAGTTAGCCATATTCCAGATGTATAAGAAGCATGGAACCAGTCCTGAAAGTCTTCAACACACTCTGCAACACACCCCAGAAGAAACACCCAAATGCAGGATGGGGAAAGGAAACACTTTAAGTATGATTAAGTATGATTTAAGTATGATTAAAGGAAAATAAGAGGTTCGAACAGTATCTACGAGCCTAACTGGGTTAGCTGTTAAATCCACAAAGCAGGCACCATTTACATTTTTTTAATTCATTAATTCTTTCTAATTCTTCTAATTCTGTTTCTATGCAAACCTTTTATTTGAAACATTGGGGTACACGTACATATACACACTGCTGCCACCCGCTAGAGAACTTTTGGGAAAGGATTCTTACTGCTGAGCTACAGGAAGAATAAGAAAAACGAAGTGAAATACTTTAAAAAATGACAACCACAAGAGAGTAGTAAATATGCTTATACCAAAAAGACTGCTATTAATTCTAATGAGATTTTCTCAAGTGGAACATTTACAGGATTCAGTCCAATGGCTTAAGTGTAGTACACACTACTGATGATAATAATAATAGATTTGTTCTCTAATGTTGTTGTACTATAAAGTAATTATAGGTGCATTTGATGTGGAAGTGATAGCTCTGGAGTCTACTGATTTTATCCACAGTGTGTTGTTCAAGTCTAGCTGCCTTGCTGGGCAGGTGCAGCAATCCCCATCAGTTACTGGAGTCAACAGGATGCATCCAGGATTTTGGACACATTTGATTCCTCTGCATGAACGATCCATTTACAGTTGGCTGAACTGGGGTTAAGGATGGAAGTCTAGCCTCTGGATCACTTTGGTCATTGTCCTTGTCATCTCTAATTCTTTTTTCTATGAGCCAATATACTTACTTGAAGAAGAAGAATGATAAGAGATTCCAAATTGTTCAAAGAAATGTTGGAGGACTGATGAATTACTCTGTTGATACTCTGAAAAACACTAAAAGGAAAATATTAGCTGTTTGCCCTTGTCTTCTGAGCTGTCAACCAAAACAACATGTAACTTATAACTAGACAGAAAGATCCAGGTCTCTTTGAGTGGAGGCCAAAATAGCTTCAAGGCTCTACTTCAGCAGAAAGATTCTGTTGTCACACAGACCTGACAACCCTCTTACCTGGTAAAAACAGGGCTAAATACTATTGCTAGCAATGGCCTGAGTAGATAAGGATCTTCTGATAGTTCCAGAGACGTGAACTTGAATGAATCAAAGTTTCCTGACAGGTATATTTCTAATTTTTCTATGCAGTTTCTCTTTGTTTATCTGTGATAAAAGGAGCATTGTATTTGAACATACAGGCTCTAGAAGAGCTCTTGACAGAGAATAAAAGCGGGTCAAGAAACAGGTAGCTAGTGAGTTCAATAGCAAGGGAACTGTGCAAAGCTTGGCAGTCCAAGGAGACAGAATTCTGTTAACTAATTTCTCTCAGTTTCTATTAGGAACAGAGTGAGATGGTGTTATTGACCATTGCCAAAATCCCACATTTAAAATGAAAACTCTACAGAGAGTTATGCTGTATATTAGAGACATAAATAATACATTCTTGTATGAGTAACGAACTTCGTTTTTTTTTCAATATTATTTGACCTGAGATGTCTGTTTACTAGCATGAAGTATTAAATGAGAAGTTATCTTTTTCACCAGTCCCTTTTAAGTGTTTGAGCAGACTTAATTCACCTCTTCACCTGGTTGCACTTTCATGGCCCTTTCGCATCCACTTGTCAGCTCTCTGAAAGGTCCCTCTCAGATTGGCTGACATAAACACAATCAAATCATATGGGGAAATTTTTAAAAACAAAAAGCTGAATGAAATAAAAGACCTTTCCATCATGCAATTGTGATTTAAATTTGTATGTATTGAGATATTTCCTTTTGTAAAGCTTTTCACAGTCCCCTGTGCAAGGCAGCAATCAGCTGTTAACAGGAGATAAATTAAAGAATGGAAAATTATAACACACATTCCACCTGCACGTTGGCTTTAACACAAACATCAATCATTTTCCAAGGTAATTAGTATTGTGTTGGCCTGCAGGGACCAGGCAAATGAAAAGGGTAAGATTTAATGCTCTATGTAACATGCATAAACACATGCATATCCACACACATGCACACATCCACAGCAAAGAGTTTTTTGCTTCTAAAAAACTTGCTATAAAAGCTCCCTGTGAATGTGACAAATCTGTTGAGACAAATTTAAAAATAAAGAGCTATACACTGATCACATTTATACAAAGGCAAACACAGAATAACACCACTAATGTCCACACCATTTCTCAAAGTTCACACAGAAGTAAATGAAATCTGAATCAGGCTTGAAGCCCTTGCCAAGTTCTCAGGCAACAATACTTTCTTGATTAAGCAATAGGCAAAGAACAAGGAGCTATTGTCCAAGCAGCTGGCAGCAGACTGATTAATAATAGCACTAGTGGACATCTGAGACATGCTAAAAGTTATTGAATTCATTAAGCTAAATTCTGTTGCAACTTGAAATCACTAGGAGTCTTGCCACTGATCACAGTTTAGGCCAGTCTGTCATTATTTCCCATATAAAATAGGCAATAAAGCCACGGTGCCAAAAAAATAAAGAAATACAATTTGGACACAACCTTAGGAAATGCACACATTTAATTTTAGAAGCTGAGGACAGACATCAATCCTAATAGAAATCAGGGTGAAAAGACTTATGCTACAGTTTGTCAGATACTCTTAATCCCAAAATGCTTTTAGCTAATACAGTACTGCTGATGGGGTTTGTCTTTCCAAACTGTTTCTTGTCCACTTTCAACCCCCTCACACACACACACACAAGTCAGATGGCCAGCTCTGTGATCCCACAGTCACATTAACAGGTCCTAACACCCTTTCTGAGTCCATGCACAAAGGAAAAGTAAAGCAACTGTCACTATTGAATTCAGCTTAAAACAATGGAGAAGGGTGTACAAGGGCATTGCTTGGTAGCACGCAGATGATGGAGAGGATGTCAGACAAACACTTCAGTGTTCCTACACTGAATTCCTATTCCTCTCCTTTTCCCCTCTTGTTGTCATTCTAACAGCAGTCACAGATGGTTCCAGCCACCAAAACCATTAGAAACACAAAGCAGAATCCCACCACACATTTGCTCTCTAAAGCATTTCACATCCCACTGTACAGGTCTGTGGTGCTTCACCTGTGCTCAGAGCGGGTGTACAACTTTCACAGGTGCCAGCCAGAACAAGGACAGACAATACACATAGTGCTGATTCTAATTACTTATATATTACCTCACTACAGATCCTAATCACAGCCAAACACAGGGAGAACACAAACACCTTTCAATGTCTCTGTGTTGTAAGTGACAGGAGGAATTTTACATACCTGCACTGAGCTGTTTTTACCCATCTCAGTATTGCTCAGCTGTACTGTTTCCCAGGGAGTGGTACAATTGTAAGCATACTTAGCTCCATTGCAAAGTAGAAGAAACCAAGGCATGGATGTGATTTTGCTTGGCATCTGGATTTGGGGAACCTAAAGCAGTCTTACTTATTATTGGTGTGGCATTGCCACTCAAACTTTAAGTCAGAAGACAAAAGACTAACCTTGCCATTGATAAATTTGCATACAACCAGCACACACAGCTGCAGAGCAAAATACAGGCTGTGCTTAAAACAATAAGCTTTGGAGACAAAGGCCAGAGACGAGGATGGATTTCTTGGCCTCCTGACAGCATTCAGCCTGAAAACGATGAAGATTTACCCTTCAGCTGTTGCTCTGGGGTGATACAGACTGGACACCAGAAACTGAAACAAGGATTGCTGCTGTGCTTAAAGCCTTTTCAGGTGTCACGGAAGGGAAACAGGTTGCCCTGATCAAAGACAGAGAGTTGGTGTTGCAGCCTGAGTAGGGTCTGCAGCTCTGCAACCATTTGAGCCCTTTTGGAGGCTACCTGAGCTAGCTCTTGAAAACTCAGCTTGTTGGAAGCAGGACAGCCCCATTCCTCTGGCAGTCTGTCTGGGCTAACAAATCAGGGCAGAAAACTCTGGTTAATTGATTAAACTGCATTTGATAGCAGAGTTGCTCAGGGATAGCTCTATGTCCACACACCATCAACATTGGACGAAAACTCAAGAGTGGAAGGAAAATGAGTTTGGAGGAGGTGGTTGAAAGTCCTCCTCTTTGCTTGCAACATGTGTGACAGTAGCTCTGGAAATGGTTCGCTAGGAACGGTTTTACAAGCTCATAGTCCTGCCATGTTACTATTCAGCATCCAGTATGGGAATCTGCAAATGGAACAGAGGGTGACAAGAAAAGTGGGACCAGGAAGTGCATGAGGGGAAAGAGCCTGGAAAAGGTTGAGCAAGGAGGTCAGGGTGAGTGTTGATAAAAAGGGGAAATAAGAGGTTTGGTCCAGTTCTCAGGCATGCATTGGCTGACCAACAGCCTCAAGACAAGACACTTTTCCTTTTGTTGGAAATGGGTGAAGGTGAAACTGCTAAAGGAGTTTGAGGCTTGTGCCTGAGAAATGCCATTGGGTAGGGTGCAACAGCAAGTCAGAGGATAAGTAGCAACTGGATGAGGAGGTAGGAAATGAGGGAAGAGGGGAAGGCTAAGCAAGAGCCTGGGTATAGAAACAGACCAGGAGCAGGGATAAGATGAGTTACAATCATCCACATCGCTCTTCTTCCAGTATTTCCTCATGTGGGAGCCAACAGCTTTTTAATTTATGCATCCTTTCAACCACGTTGGAGGTCTAGTGAAGAAAGAAATTCTGTACGAATGAGGTCAGCTTCCCCCTCCTTCCAGGGCTCAGTCTGTTACTGATTTATTTTTTCCCCCATTTGGTGGCTGACCCAGAAGAAATGACACCTATCCAAGAGTGGAGAGCAGTGGAAAGCAACAGCTTTTGCTGTTGGGCTCAGTGTGCTTGCAAAGATACTGATGATAAAGGCAGAGATTGTAAGAGACTTCAGATACAGAAGTATACTTATTCAGAAATAGTATTTCTCCCTTAAAAATTAGGCAGAGATGTTAAGGGATGCATGTGGAGGATTTTTTTGTTTGTATTATTCTCTTTTGCTTTTATGTTCCTGTTTGTGAAGAAATCTTTGGAAAATAGCAATTTATTCAGAGCCTCTCACATAACTGACAGTCTGCTGCTATCAGGAGATACATCTTATTTCTGTTGAGTTGCTTTGACAGACATTTGTAAGGTTTCTGTGCTTTATGTCTCAGCTCCAGGAGACATCCTTACAGAAACAGAGCGTCCTATTTATTCCCCTTGTGGCTAACAGATGATTATTATTTGTTTCTTTACCCAAACCATCAATACTCAGTAGTCTGTCCTGAGCCGCACTGCTTACATTTCTTTCTCTGTTTACTAGATGAGCTTTGCCCTGTTATTAACTTCATTTTCCTTCAGATAAAGCTGACTGGTGAGGCTCTTTGGGACATTGCTGTTAAAATGATTTTTCAATAGAAAACACTGTTTCTGCAAAATTGAAATTTTCTGTTGAGAAAATGAAATGACATTGCCCACAACTTAACCTGCCTCCAGGGCCTGGCTAGCTCATGAGATATGTCACTCCAGAAGTGTGTATCTGCATCCTAGCCCAAGGGTCAGGCATCACCATATGGTGCCCTGTGATAGAAGGCATTGGGTGGGAGATGGCAAGGAGGCAAACACAGAAAAACAAGAAGGACCAAGGGATGTGCTGAATATATTTCTGTGGAGCTCTGCTGTATCCCCTGAACATGCAGCTTGAGATGAAATGTTCATTAAGGTGAGATTTCAGCACTTTGTAACAGGCATTTGGGGGATGAGGGAAGGGAATCTGTAATCTGACTTCAAGTCATTTGACTGTATTTACACAGTGTTAATTTAGGGCTACTAAGCTCTAACATATCCAAAGTGTGATCATTCTGTGTACAAAGGCAACATGGTCACATTGGTTAAATCAGCACATAGCTTTGTCTTGCTTGCATATTCTCCATATTCAAAGCAATAAAATAAAATAAAATTCTCTAGTTAAAAATTTAATTTCTTTTATGATTAAATGAAATACTAAAAGTTCTTTGGCTAGTTTTTGTGGGTTTTTTGTTTGTTTGTTTGTTTTTCACTGCAAGACAGAAACTATGACTTTGCATGTCTGTCTTGCATCTAAGAGGTACCATGATCCTGGTGGTCTCACCCTCCAGGCCTCCCTAAGAACTTGTCCTGTCTTCTTATGTACTTCAGAGTCACAGTGAGGATGCCAGTGCTCTTTTATAACCCCGTCATTCATTCCCAAAGGTTTAACAATGTTGAAGTAGCCTCAGTCCACACACATGGACACAGGCAGACGAGCCCATCTACAAAGCCAGCCAAGCCCCATGTGAATGGTTCAGTGAGAATGTTATTTTGTCCACAGCAGATAGAGATAATCAGAGATCATCCTGCTTATTCCTCTCTCCATATTTAGACAGTGAGCTTTTCAGAGCAGGGAGGTTTTGTGTTTTTTGTTTTTCATGTTGTCTAAGCACAGAGCATATTCAAGTCAATTTTCCTGTGTTACACCAATCCTTTCCTCCTCTAAGCTTTCATTCCTTAAGGAGGTCCTGTCAAGCTTAGGGACAAAACACTACATCAAGGAAGTTTGAACAACTGCTTCTTTTTTTCCTTTTCCTGGGATGTCATTGTATTTAACTTACAGGCACATTTTAAATAAATGATCAAAAGTTTTGCAGTTATGTTTCCAAAGAATTAAAGAATCTTGATAAGTGGCTTTGGGACTTCTGTATATCTGCTTTTGATTACATATGGAAACTTAGCTGGTGATGTCCCTGAGGATATTTTCTAAGACCAAGACAACAGAATATTCTCCTGACACATTCTGAGGAAAGGAAAAGAGAATGAAAACATGGCTGGAGCTTCATGGCAGAAGTGTAGATCAAAACACCTCCCTCTGTGTTAGCGTCCTCTTTATTCTTTTCCCAGCTTTATCAGCCAGTCACATAGTTTCCAGTTTTAGAAAGAACCTGGTACTAGCAGCACAATCACAGTTTCACCAAAGGTAGATTTACAGAGGAGGCCAGCTGACAGTGCAACTGTCCTTGCACCCTACTCCTCTACACAACACAATTGCATTCCCAATGGGTCACACAATCTAGTGTGCACATGCACTTCTGTAGCCAGCCTAGACTAAATGCAACAACTAGCCTGACCACCTGAAGAAACAGAATTAACAATAGGGAAAAATTACCTAAAGCTACAATACCTTGATTGTAATTGCTGCTGAACATACATTTTCCCAGAATGTAGTGTTTGAAGTAGTAGGAAGTATGAGAAAAGTTTGAATACAGTATTTTAGGCCACCCATTGTTCCCTAGAACGATAAACTCCAGAAAGTATTACTCCTTTTTGCTAAGTTTTATCCTATCTGTCATTTTCAACTACTATGCCTGTACCAACCACTACCTGCTTTTTGTCTTTTGAACCTAGGTTCCGGTTCCTATTTCTATGGGTTTTAATATTACCTTTAAAGTACTGTGGTTTTCCTTTTTGTTTTGTTTTATTATTCTTTTATTTGTTTTATTATTTGTTTTATTATTCTACAGGACCATACCTCATTTATTACTCAAATTCTAGGCATCAATAACATCTCTGTAGTGTGGGATACGTGAGAAGCCTTGTCTAACCCATGCCAGAACCTGAACGAGGTGTCAGGCAGGGAACGCTGGAAGAGATGTTATGTGGTCTCCTTGCTAAGCTGAAATAAAGCCTGGGCTGAAAAGTCCTCAGAAAGGAAACAAACATCACTCCCTGGCAATAACGAGGCAGAGCTCCTACATGAAAAATGGTACACTTCCATATTTAAAAAACATATTTTAAGAACCATGCACATAAAGATGGCATCTGAAGACTCCTGGTTCTGACTGCCTAACTTTACAAGCATGATATCATGCTTTTAAATCAGTAGTTTAATACAGGGATTCTGTACAGCTTGCCAAAAAAAAAAAAAAAAAAACCTGCAAAAGGGAGAAAAATATATTTTAGGAGTCTGTACATGAAAGAAAAAATATTGTTCATGGTACTGCAACAATTGAAAAGGACTTGGGGTTTGTGAAGAAAATAAGCCAAAAGAAAGGGTCACAAACAGCTTCAGAAGCAATTCAATCTCACTTCTTCCTGTAATGATAATCCTTCAGAGCATACCATACTGGAGATTTAACCTGTTATCATCAAAAGGATACTTTGCACTGACTTCAGAAACCTGCTCTGAGAGCAGTGTAGGAAGCAGAAACTGGGCAAAAGGTATTGCAGGTGAAGAAAAGTTCTTGCCAAAAAGACATGGATGGTAAAATAACAATATTTTTAAAATCTGTTTAGCAAAGCATCCCTCAGGATGGGCTTTTTGCTCACTTCCACTGAATATGCTACCTACAAGAGGAGACTGAGGCCTCATGGTGGCCTGCAGCTCCCTCACGAGGGGAGTGGAGGGGCAGGCGCTGAGCTCTGCTCTCTGGGGACATTGACAGGACCCGAGGGAACGGCATGGAGCTGGGACACGGAAGGGTCAGGCTGGGGGTTAGGGAAAGGTTCTGCACCCAGAGAGTGATCGGGCACTGGGACAGACTTCCCAGGGAAGTGGCCACGGCACCATGCATGCTGGAGTTCAAGAAGCCTTTGGACAACACTCTTGGACATATCATTTAATTTTTAGGTAGTCCTGTGCAGACCCAGGAGTTGGACTCAAAGACCACTGTGGGTCCCTTCCAACTCAGGATATTCTGTGATTCTATACAACGACATTAAGAGTATATTTAGAATTTACAGCTCAGTTATGTGACATGGATTTTCAGAAAGAGTCATCAGAAATATTAGTAAAATGTACTTTAATCAAATTCATTCCTGACAGGATGTCCTGGTTACAATATTCACTCAGCCATTGGAACTGCTCTGACATTCTTTGATGTAATTCTCAAACACAGGTATCTTCTAATTCAGTAATTTATAGAGCAACACACGTCTCCTGTGAGAGATTGGAAGGAAGAGAGAGAAAATCCTTCTCTCCTGCTTCACCTGCTTCATCACTGCAGCTATCCATATGCAGATACGCCTTACTTGGAAAGTTTCTGCAAAGCAGGGAAGGTAGATTCACGTCCACAAACATGGGTGGGCAAACACTTCCTATGCTAAATAGGGCCTAGTAGGAGATCTCTTCTAGATTGAGCAATCTTGCATTTTTGCAAATTAAATATGAGAATTCTGCACTAAATATCATGACAATCTTCCAAACATGTGACATAACAATAACTAGAAACTTACTCAGTGGTTTCCTAGTTGCTGCACTGAACTATAAGTGTTTATCAACCTATCAACCTGGTCCTCAAAGCCCAAGTTTATCCTGCCTGGAAATATATATATATATATATAAATAAATAAAAGAAAGAAAGAAAAAAGTAAAGAAGTGAAACCGTTGGTATGAGAGTTATCTGTGCGGCATACATCAGAAGTAAAAAGCCAAGGGAAATATTTCCTTTTCCTTCCCAACTTGACATATATAATAGAGTGATTTGATGCTGCTCTGTATGTGCAGCTGTGTTCAATAGAGTGAAGCTCAATCACTGACATGGGAACCGCTACAGATCACAACTGGAGAGGCTGGCATGGAAAGACCTTAAGTGTCAGGAAGAAGCCAGCAGTAAGTCATCAAAAATTAGTAAAAAAAAAATCATAGCCTGAATTACATCTTACCCAGTAAAGCTCTGTATGAATTAGGCGATCTTTTTGCTTGTTTGTTTAAAAAAAAATCTGCCCTCTTCCAAAGCAATTTCACAGCCACCTAAATCATACTTGGATAACATGGTGGTATAAATGCAGACACTTTTGGAATTGGAGTGGGAACCCCAGAAGTATTACTTCCCAAGGGCAGACACAAGCATTTACCCTTAAAGGAAATGGTCTGTTTAGGTAAACAGACTTCAACATCTAATTGACACTAAATTCACTGACAGAAACCCATTTTAGAAAGAAGGCTTTCATTCAGGAAAACCTTTGACACTTTGTGACCCACCATGGTTGGTGTGTTTGTGTATTCATGTACATATGCATATATGTGCATTCCAACACCCTAGAATATGTTGTTTATAGCACTATAGCTCAAGAAGTCCAGAAAATCAAGACTAGGCTTGGTTAGCAGCAATGCGTGGCCAAAGCAAGTATATACACATATAAAACCCATCCCACGTATCACTCAGGATAACCACTGCTAACATAAGAAATCTTCCACCACTGGTTACACCAGTCAAGATCCCATCAAATCATGCTGTTGTTAACAGAACTTCTTCAATGTTGAAATTGTTATCAATGGCTGCAACAACATCTCCATTACCTGGTTACATTAAATTGAGATTGCCTGTGTTAAAGGGAAAAAAAAAGAAAAAAAGAAAAAAAGAAAAAAAAAAAAAGGAAGAAGAAAAAAAGAGGAGGAGGAGGAAGAAGAAAAAGGAAGTGGAAGAAAGAAAGACAAAAAGGGAAAGAACAGTATTGATAAAGTGCAGGTATCCATCTTAAAATAGGAAATATTAGCCAAAAATTGATGGCCTGCTGTAAATCAGATTAGATTATCATAATGATCCCTTCTGGCCTTAAAAATCTATTAGCTTTTAATAAAATTGGATTTTAATCAAACTTTGTCTTGTCTCTTTTATGATGTTGTGTTAAGATGAGTTTCTGTTATGCAAAATCTTTCAACAAAGTCTTAAAGTATAACTCTAAGAGAATGATATGTCTGTATAGAAGCCCAGAAATGCCCTTCCTTTTATAAATTTTATTCACCTTATAAGATCTCTCTCTTTACCAACTTAATCTTCAATATTCATAACTCAGGGCTCCTAATGTTGCACTACATACAACAAAAAGTAAATGAAAAAATAAGCTGCTAGGTGAAATTTCCCAGACCACAGCTCCTACCAGATGTTTGCAGCTTACTGAGCTACGTATATTATTTGTTCTTTCTAAATGATATAACAAGCAGAGAAGGGGCACTTCCTTGACTCTGAAACCATACAAATCTCTCAGACTGTCTCTGGATTTGGAAAATGACATAAAGTCCTCAAAATCTCTCATCTGTGAATTCAAACATTGTCCTTTAAAACATTATCCTCTTAAAGCCGTTGCAAGGGCTGCATTCTGTATCAGAAGAATAAAGCCAAAGAATTTGCAAGAACAAACAGTTCCTGCATAGGATAGTGGAAATGCCTCTTTTCCCATTCTCCTCACCTATCTTTCTCTAGACACAGTTGAGTCATACTCAAATTTTTGCACATCCCATCCCATCAGCAGTTTTTCATGCTGTCTGCAACTCTGATTCCCCTTCTGCTCTTTCTCATGATAGCTGACCTGTGTTCAAGCAGAAAACCAATAAATTCTGAGATCCTGTGAGACAAACCTACAATACTTAAGTGAATTCAAAATTGATTGACGAAAAAATGGACAAAAATACATTAATATGTGCATGCTCCTTCTGGAAAAAATGCTTCATCTAATCAGCTCTTTAACAACTCCAGTAGCAAACCCAATGACAGCCACGATGATAACCACTGTGTAGTGAAAGAGCATTAACAGCATTTTACATTTATATTTTCTGCTGCTCCAGAGAATTTTTTAATTTAATTTCAATTCTCGTTACATAAGGTCTGATAGAAAGCAACAAACCTAAGAGGAAAGTGATCTCATTTAATTGTAGTACTTGGTTACACTTCATTTTTAAAGGTTGCTTTCACTTTATTTTATATAACCAGTATTTTTTATGACAAATAGTAAGGGGGGCTCATTTAAAATCCTACTCAGCAACTTGGTATGCCTCACTACCAGAAAGTGCAAACAGTGAAGGAATTATGGGCTTCATTTATCTTTCCCATTTTATCAACCATGTGTTATGTTAAGAAACTCACTTATTCTGAGTGCTGTTGGCTCAACTTCTTTAGGAGCTGGCATATGTTACTCTGCAATGATTGATCATTGTGTACTGATGCAGTGCTATGACAAGGGGATGAATAGTGAATGAGGAAGTGTCTTTGGGAAAGGAATGCCAAAATATGCCCAGTTTAAGACTAATTACAATAGTGCTTATCACCAAAGGCTTGTGAAACATAGGACAAGAGCATAATGACAAGCAGCCTGGTTGCTACAGATCACACAGAACTGACATTAACAAAAAAGATAGACATAAATCTCAACATCCATATAAAGTGGGTAAAATTATCTTCATTTTATAGGTAATATAAGACAGAGAATTTAAATAACTGAAGTAAGGTCAAATAGAGTCAGTGGCAAACTCTGGAGTACAATACCAGGGTCCCCACTTTACAGCCAGTGCTCTTGTCACTGGGACACTGGCCTTAAGACAATAAGGAGGTTCTAACCTGATAGGGGTTAAGACATCTTATGGCTTCTGCTTGCAAGCAAAGTTTGGAGCAGCTTGATAGACACATTCCAGTCGAAGAGATGGTTTATGTCACTCCCTGCTTCTGCTCCACAGCTAATTCAGAGATCATAACCACTTCTTTCCTCTCTTTGCATTATTCAGCTTGGGATGCTTAAATATGGTTATGCAATACATTTCAAAAGGCAGAATATCAGTGTTCTTTCCACTGGGATGATATTGCATGGTTGAGCAAAAAAGACAGAGTTTCTGCTTGGTCCCTCTTGAACACAACCCTACTGTTTATTATGCAGTTAGACAATCACAATCAACATTCCTATCTTATAAGGCAGAATGATGTAAAAAGAGTAATTAGTTAGAGATGTTGATTTACTAGTGGAAAGGGAGAACAGGGAAAAGCAGAATAAAAAACCTATATCCAACCCTTTATGAGAAAGAACATGTAAAAATATGAGCAATAATGGATAACTCAACAGATGAACATTGAGACAGCATTTCCTCAGGTGAATGGCTTTACTTGTTGATCAAGATTGGCACTTTGCTCTCAAAAATGGCCATTATTCAGTTTGTCTTAAATATATATATGTAATAATAATAAGCATAGCCATGGAGAAATTCTCACTGGCATTTGGCAATAGCTCATATTTTTGAGTCAGAGAACGGCATACATTCTTGAAATTTCTCCAGTGCATTTTTGTTTGAGTTTTCAAACTCAATCCTCCAACTACAGATAATTTTAAGCCCCATTTTAGATTAAAGTCATAAACAGACTCAGAACTGGATGCAAACAGAAGATATTGATGGAAACAAAGTGTCAGAATATAAGCTGAACAAACACATAGAAAGTCACTAAAGATATTGGTCCTAAACTAGGAATCCTGAAGGATGAGATTTACCGATTTTTCCCCATATATCCACAGCATGAGCTTTCAAGAAGGATCGTCTGAAGTAGAGATACACAGTTAGCTTCAGTTTTCCCTCTTGCCAGCACAGATGAGAGACTCAAGAAGTCAGGCTGGAGGAAATACAGGTCAGGAAACAAAAACTGCTTTGATAAAAAATGCAATACTAGAAGCGGGGGAACTCTTCTAAATGTTGTCTTACTCCCAAAAACAGGCTGATCCATCTGGAAACATTTAACATTTACCCTAAGATTTTTCAAGAGATTAGATGTAGTTTGGAATTTTGTAGCATGGTTCATTTTGATTTCTAACCTGACCAAGGAGTAATTTTAATCATTTCTAATTTCTTCACATTGCAAAAACTTTCATTAACAACATTTGAAGCAATTTTATTCCCTTAATGATGTTTACAGTGTAACAGCATTCCAAGGCCAAGCCCATCACTTCCCACTGATTTATTAAGGGTGGATTGTAGCATGGGTAATGTTTCATCAAGATATTTTGTGTAATTTAACTATTTTTTTCTGTTTGTGTACACAGAAAGAGTCAGGTAGTGGAACTGTTAAATTGGATTTTAAATGCTTTGACAGATGTTACATTTTAAATGCGATTAACCTCTCCCTTCAACCTCCAAGGTCTGAACAAATTATTAAATATATCCTACAATGATACAGGCAACAAACAGTTAGAATCCACCAGGTGAAAACTATGGTGCCATAGCCCTAAGCAATGCACAGCTAGACAGGGAATAGAAGAGAAAAATGGCATGGATAATTATGAAATATATTAATAGACTCAGCCAGAAACAGAATTACCATGCCCCATTAAGAAGATGCACAGGTATGTGGCAGCAAGCTCTGATGCACCGGGTATAATAGAGGAAAACCATCAGAGTGGTATTTTTTCAAGAGCAGAAGCCCCAGGGAAGAAATCATCCACTTCTCCCTTATGCCCGTGTCAAACTCCTGGACAGTCTGCTGGGAAATTTATCTTTCCTACCCATCTAATTTTTCTCTCTTGCGACAGCAGAAAGAAACTCTGTGGAGGCAGCTTGTATTTCAGATTGATCAGAAAACAATACTTCTTTTCTGTCAAAGAGCCAGGGTTTTGAAAGGAGTTTTCATTGCACATCAAGAGAAGCTGTGGATTTTCAATTATTTTAGATGGGATTTTTTTTTTTTCAGCCTACTTCCCCGGAATGTCCAACAACATATGCTTTAGGCCAGCTGGATGGCTTTGTGAGTACTCCGGATTTTAGGCCTATGTCCTAAGGACCAAACTTCTGGCTGCCCCAACAAAGGCTGGTGCTTCACTGTTCCAGTGTGGTCTGACCCTAATTCCACCTCAGAAATATTCTTAGAAAGAATTTACTGAAAACTAATGTATTTCTATGAAGAAATTTAATTTCAGACTGAGCTCACTGAATGTGTCTGGGTCAGTCTTCTCATGGCCCAAAAATCTCTTCAGTCTCAGCAGGTACAAGATAGATCCGTAGGCCTTGTCCCTCCCTCATCAACATCCATGTCTCTGCCATAGCCATTTCCAGACAAATTGGGACAAAGCAGGGCAGAAGCCAACACTACTTTGAAAATCCCACTCATGCCCTTGTTTCCTTCTTCCTGCTGCTGCTGCCAGAGACAAATGATTTCAAGAGCTGCATTTCTTCAAAGCAGGTTGAAATTCTCTTCTTAAAAACAACAAAACAGAGCAAGCTTTAAGGGAAACAAATCCAGAATATCACCTCTGTGTCTCTGTTATCAGCATCCTGCGTTCTCTCGCTTTGATATTTTCATCAAGCTTTCTCCTCTCTTCCCTCCTCACACCCAAAAAAGCTGCCATGTTTTTCACACCTTTATTCATTTAACCTCACAAGAAGGGGGTCCATGTTTATTTTCATTTTAAAAAAGGCAAATACACACACAAAAAAAAAAAAAAAAAAAAAAAAAAAAAAAAAAAAAAAAAAGGAGGGGGGGTGGCCAGGGGCCTTAAACCAGCATCTCTGAAATAATTCAGGCAACATAATGCAGAGCCTTTTTTCACGGCTAGCTTTGTTAGCAAACAGCCTTCCTCCTTACCAGCAAGGTGTAGGGTAATCTTGGCTAATAAATGCCCACAGGCACAAAACCCCCCAGTTTGCCTCTGGCTGTCTTTGAAGATCAAGAATTTTGAGCCCTGCAGATTTGACTGCCACTTCTACCAGGAGTAGCATTAAGCTGAAAACAAAAAAGTAGGGAGGACCTCGTGTGCCTGTGCAAGGATGTGAAGAGCTGGAGAAGTTGCAGCCTTCACCAGCGGGAGTAAATCAGGTAAGCAGCATCAATTTGCAGTAACTGAAAATCTATGTCTTTGCATGCAAACTATGCTTCCACACAGGAACGTGTTTTGTATTTATTTCCAGCACCCAAACCACTCAGCAACTCTTGTTACCACTGAGCTGATGCAATTACTCCACTAGCTCAAAGCGGTGCGAATTACACCATGCCTATGATCTACAGTGAGACAGTTGCATGGGTTTTACATAAAACAGGCAATATCAAACTGTTCAACAAAGGTAGTAAAAAATGAAAGCAATTATTTCATACTGTTTCAGGAACTTCTCATCAGAAATTCATCTGGTGATGTTCACATTCTTGCTGGCAGCCTACCACATGATTTGTGTTACATAAAATACATTCATATGGAAGTCTGAAGAAGAGAAATTCTTGACTTGAAAATTCAGTTAATAGCAAAACTGAATTTTGTTTAATGTCCAGGCTTCACAGTAGTGTCTTCTGAAGAGCGTAGTATTAGTTATTAAAATACTAAGCTTTGAAAACATCTACAGTTGATATAGATAGGGATGAAAGAAATTTTATTGATGAAAGAGAAGTTCAGGTCATCTAATTTAAAAACAAGAAGCTGTATTATAATGTGGATGACCGACTGTCCAATGTTAAGATTCAGTTCCAGTATGGGAATAAAAATTCCCAATGAATAGTCATAAGATATCCAAGGGTACACATTTGTTTATACAAAAGATTTAACAAATCCTAATAGTAAAATTCATTTAAAGCTACAGTGCTCTAGAAGACATTTTGCAATAGGAAAAAGGTTTCAATTTGTAAAATATAGTGCTCATTGTCCCCTAGAAGAAATTTTGCAACAGGAAAAAGGTTTTAATTTGTAAAATAAATTGCTCATTGTACCCAAGAAGAAATTCCGCAGCAGGAAAAAGGTTTTAATTTGTAAAATAAATTGCTTATTGTGAATTGTTTCTCTGGTTGAAATTCCCATTTTGAATGACTGATTTCATTCTTTCTCACTCACCCATGTTCTTTTCCCCCTTCCCCACCCCACCCCCCAAAAAAAAGTTTTCTTGCTTTTCACACAGCAAAGTATATAGTCAAGATTGTTTATTACCTGACGAGTACCAATTTGAAAATAAAACAAAAGAATGTATTTTTAAAACAATAAATTCCTGGTATGTTTACCCCTTGCATAAACAAACAGAGCTGGAGTTTGCAAGAAATATTAAAGTTAATTTAAATTGCAAATCTGACCTTATTAAAATGGCTTTTCAGAGAGCTATAAACAAACAGTGTGTGAGCTGGTAATGTAGCCAAAACAACAGAACACATTCTCAACTAGGATTATAATTAAAGTAAAAAAATATTGTTTTCACAGTTCTGAAAATCTCGGAAGGGAAGGAGGAAGGGAGAAAATATTTTAAGGAACTATCAAGGTTGTAGGGGAAAGTATTCCATTCAGATGGCACTTCTAAGAATTTTTGGGACATTTTCTCTTTCAAACTTAAAATAAATTCCGATGAACAGCTTGAAAACATTATTAAGCATTTACTAATTTAATGTGTTTTGAATACTTTTCTCCTACAGCTACTACATTGCCTCTTAACGTTTGAAGCACAACCATTAAGATTTACTGCATTTTCTGTGAGAATAAAAATGGAGCAATTAAGACCGTGCTTGTATCTGCAATGGATGCAGAAAGCTAATAAATTTCAGAATTAAAAGCCAACAGATAAGCTGGGCTGGTTTCTTGGTTTATAGAAAATCTATACCTGAAGGTCTATTTAAGCCATTGTATTGTTAGCAAGCAAATTGTTTCCTTTTACTTAGAAAAATAATATAGGCTGCAGAAGACCAAGCAAATTAGATAGAACATAGGTGAAACTCAACAGGATATTTCTACACACACACACACACACCACAGCCTTACGTGATTGTAGCTCTGGTATAGCACACGAGTCCCAGTGAGTATAAAGGAGTACCAGCCCCATGTATGTAGGTGTTCTCTGACCACAATTATATTTTTTACTCGTGCCAATCTTTATATTAATTTGATTGAAGTTGCTTTTTAAAAAATGTACACAAATAAAGCATTCCAACTCTGGACATGAGTGAAAACAGGCATAAGGAAAACTACGTTTTGTAGTCAGAGAATGCCTACAACCATACAGAGAGTTCATTCTCACATGGACCCAGTGCATCCAAAAACAAAATGGCCAAGAACTGTTCTACTGGTAGAAAAGGACAAAATCAAATACTGAAACACATTCCTCTAGGGCTACTGTAGGCAGGGCTGCAAAGAAGCAGAGATTCCCTTTCTTTGCATATCTCTGTGGGGATTATCAGTATTTTGTGAGGCTGGATTTGATGACTAGTTGCTTTACCATTTAAGTGAAGCACATGGGAAGGTAATTGTAGTGTCGAGAGACAAGGTGCTGTTTCTCACACATTACCCATCAGTGCAGGCTTGTCTGCTCTAGGACAGTAGAAAACCACATTCTGAAAAGTGTTACAGGCACTTTGACCCTGTCCCTGCTTATGTTTTCTTTTCAGAAGGTACTTTGCCTTGGCGTCACAAAACCCCCTGAAACTCTCCAACAAGCAGAGACACACATTTCTTCACTATCTAGAGCTGTGCCTGAAAAGAACCACCCAGCCTCCAGTGAAAGCTCCTTTAGTCCTCCTCACCTTAGCTAAAGCATCAAAGCAATTTTTTCCAGGGCCTTCTTTTTGCTCAGGGTGGTGCTTAGAGCAAGTACATACAGCTGCTCATGCCTGCCTTAGCACTTTGAGGCAATTTCTCACTCTCCAGGAAGGAGGCTTTGTTATGAGACTTCTCCTTTTCACTGCCTCTGCTGAGGATGAAAATTGCGTAATTCCCTCCACCTGCAACAGGGTGGTGCTTTCTGCATCAGTGTGAACTAAGTGCAAATGCAAATTGGGAAAAGACGAAACAGAAGATAACCAAACTATTGTAAATCTTGAAAAAATTACCAGTCTTGGCACACATTCTAGATTAGGTTTGTGGCAGGTTTGTCTGTTCACAAAGGAATTCCCAACATTTATTTTTTGATGTGCTGCATGAGTATAAACAGCAGTAAACAGTTGTTTGTGCATATCTTTTTTTTTTTTTTTTTTTTTACTGGGTACTAATTTCAGCTAACTGCATCCAGGTTTCATTCATCAGCTTTGTTTACCATTGGAACCAAAGAATGAGCCATTTCCCTCCATAACAGAAGCAGGTTAGAGCAAGAGAGCAGAAGTACTAGAAGCTACAGGACTGCTGCAAGGAGACTATTTTGTATATAACTGAAGCATTCCTTCTCCCAGGATCCTTCTGGACTATGCTTTAAATCCCTTATCATCTACATGCAGAACCTGAAAACCTGATTATAATGATCATATGGATGCTGAATGTGTATTTGCTTTCTCCCCTTCCTGTATACAGGCTTTTGATCTGTTTCAGTCAAGACTGGAGCCTGGCCTCTCAGCCAAGCTACCAGACTGCACCAAGCTTTTGGTTACTTCTAGCATAAAAAACAATAATGATCACAATTTGGTGAGATGCATTATCTGTATAACAAGATCAGACAAAGTTACCGAGGACTAACAGTAAATTCAAAAATTTGAGTACGTCCCACGTGACAAAGGAGCTAAGACACCAATCTAGTTCCTTCTGCTATAAAGTCTGTCTGGGTATTCCTCCCCATCTGGAAAAGTTCCTGTTGGCATCTGAACAAATACAGCCTCTTTTTTAGATCAAGGATAAAGCAGAAGAAATGATAATTTAGAACAGACATCCCCTTCCACCAAACCCTTTGGCTGAGATGAGGGAGAGCAGCAGACACACACCCAGTGCCAGACACGCAGGAATGTGAGCCATGTGGGACAGATCCAGGGAATGGTGTGGAGAGGAAACATAATGGGAGCAATAGTCCCAGCCAAGGAAGCCCTACCTGCACCTGTATCATTATGATGAGGAAAAAGCAGTATAAGAGGGTATTTTCCATACTAAGCAGACAGCATAATTGTTATGGAAGATACTGTATTTTAGGGTATGTCATTGCTTATTGGCTCCCTTTCCTTCATATCTTTTTTTTTTTTTTTTTTTGCCACATCATGTTTCCAGATGAAAGTGAAGGAGTTCAAGTAGGATTGTTAAATAGACACCCAACATAAACTCCACCTTTTTAACTGATTACTGTAGGGAAAACAAAATAAATCAAAATTATGACTGCAGGACTGGCAAACATGACTACATGAAACAACACATACTCTTCACTCCTTCATTCTGTCACACTCAAAAATATAAATTGATATCAGTATTATCCAGACAGCTCTGATTACAAGTCTTGGAAGCTGTAAGAAGTAGAAAGAAACTTCCTAACAGTAATATTCAGTTTCTGCCTTTCCAACACACTGTGACAGTGATGAGGTCTAAGAAGAAATACCACCTTATTAGTGCAAGCATCTGAATTCTAGTTCAGTTTCCTCATAAAGTTGATCTCATTCTAGGCTGGAAATTTTTCACGTGGGAAAAACTGAAGATAGACATTTCTGGGCTGGTAACTTCAATTGATTGTTTCCATTTATAAGTGTAAAAATCAGTCAAAGAGCAACAAAAGATTTCCTTTTCATGGTTTTCCTGCAGCTGAAAAATTAATCCTCTTTCCAAGCAGGATGTCCAACAGATTAAAAATAAGCCTAAAGTTTCCCTTACTCAGAGATAACATTTGTATTACTAACTATCAGAGCAGATAACCCAACTGTTTTCTGACCTGTTAGAGACCATGGAAAGGGGCTAATACACACGTCATGGTCAGGGTCTTGTGAGTTAGCCCGTATGATGTGCATCAGCGAGGTCATGAAGAAGAAAGAAGGAAGATGGTGAAGTCAGGCTCAGAAAAAAGGCACAACTCAACTGTGATTTTATGTGAAAGCTTGACATTTGGCCCTCTCCTATATCAGTCTCTTCCTTCATTCCTGGAGCCAAGGTCCTTCCCCAGCCTGTCCCCAACTCTGCTGCCAGGCTCCCTGCCCAACCTACATCGAATTTTTGCCCCACCTGCATTTAAATCAGAGAGCTGCCCCACAGCACTGCTGCTTGTGGAGAGTCACAGGGAGTTCATGGGGGAAATCACACCACATAGCACATTTTATGAAAAAATAGGTGACTGATCTGTTATGTAAAAGAAGCACAAGGCAATGGAGCATGCTCAGAGAGATGACAACTTTGGAGAGTCTGGGATTTCTGTTTCTTTCTGGAACAAGAAAAGCTACACACCTGAGAAAAAGGTATCAAATCTGGTATCATTAAATCATGGAAAAATGCATAGTTTTCTAACAAAACAACAATAAAAAATTTAAATACATTTCTCTTAGCACAGAAAAACATCAATTCCCTCTCTTAATCCCATTCTGGAAAATATTTATCCTATAATGTTATGTTCAGGGTGGTGATTTTTTGGCTGAGTAAAATTTAGTTAAACTAAACCTGCAAGAATACAGAGTCTCAGAACCATTCTGCTGAAGTGACCTTGCAAGGGCCTCTTCCAGCCCCTCTTCCAAGCAATGCGCAATGCAGCCTGACTAGTTACTGTCCCTCAAGGACATCTATCCAGCTTAACTTCAATACCTGCAGTAACAGAGACCTCCTGTGACCCTACCATCTTCCTAATCCATTTATGCAAGTGGTTCACTAGCCTTGGAGTGAACTGAAATCAGAATTGCAGCTTAAAACTATTACTACTTGTGTCAGGGGCATGGAAAATGTATTTTTTGCCTTCCTCTTGCAGCAAACATATATGTATTAGAAGATCAAACAGTCATATATCGTTTTCTCTTTTTTTTTTTTCCCTCATAGTTTATGTTTCTTTAGGCTGTTGATTATTCCTTTTGCTCTCCACTTAAACTTGAAACACAAATTTCTCTGTAAAAATACTATTTATGCTACATATAGTCAGTAGATGGAATGACCACATCTACAAATTGAAGAAAGAGAACAATTCTCAAAAAAAAGTTGCTTCTTGGACTGCAAGTTAAAGGGGCAGGAATAGTTTCCACTATCAATAGGTATAGCAATACATTACAGACCTCTCTGGAATTGTTTCTAGAACTATTCTATAAAGTAATTCATCTGAAGCAGTGGGACATGAGGACTCTTAAAAGAAGCAAACCTGTGAAATACTTAATTTAGAGCCAGATTACAGGACAAACAGTACCCATAGTTTAGACGGATTATAGAAGATATATCTGCAAGAAGAAACAACCCCCTAAGCACATGATGTCTGCATGGCCCAATGTGTGGGCTCATCACTCCGGAAATAAAGGAGCCCATTGTCTGAACCCAAAGTGGCACAGGCCTGGCATACAAACCTCCCTGAAGATACATTTAGATCCTTGTAAGTCTGTCACCACCTCCTCTGTTCATAACCTTTCTTCAGAAGGCACTGCCTGGCTCAGAGCACAGAGGCGACATGAGTGAAACCAGCTACACATTTTGCCCTGCATACTAACACAGCTTCTGCAAGGAAAGCATTGCACGCACTGTAACTATCAAAAACAGACATCTCCAGACACCTCTTGTGGTATGTAATGTCTGTCCTACAAGCTTGTTTATATTTGCAAAGATCCAGAGGATTCAGGGGAATCCTGTGTTTTCTCCTCAGTGCTTTACTCCTCTCTTTATATTTAGCAATAATAATTCACTGTGAGCATGTACAAGCACACACATTAGAAAAGCTCTCCAAGTTAATCCCTGAAGAGAAGGTAATTTTTAGTTGATATTCTCAACTGAACTACATTCTTTATTCCTAGTAAGTTACTAATCATCTGCCAGTGTACTTCTTCATCACTCTTCCAATTCCTTTGTACTGCCCCAACACAATTCTAAACAGACTGTCTGATACCAGGAATAAAGGAAAGACAAAGATCAAACCTCCAAAATAAACTAGGAAAATGCATTGCATTGCTGCATAGCACATTTTTCGAAGAGCACTGGAAGTTATTTCAAACACAAGGAAACAAAAAAATAAAAATCACAGGAGTGAAATGCATATATCCATTGCCAGGAGATATTTAAGACACGCCAAAAATGAAATGCAAAATTACATTCACAAGTAACCATACACAACAGCTCTGACCATTTCTCTGTTACTGAATTAGATAATGATCAGACCAGGAAAAATATCAGGTGAGAGATGTAGGGGACACTGCAATGTTTAAATCCATTTGTTTCATACCTCATGGACTTTTCGGAATCCAGTCAGTTATTACCTTACAAATAGAAAGCAACTGTTAAAGGCTGAAGGATAATATTCAGCTAATTCACAACCCACTCAATAGGTGAAAATATCAGCAGGAAGAAAAATGCACCTTGGCTATTAAAATTATTTTCTGTTTTTAATAGAACTGGAAATATACTGAAGGTACAATACACATAAGCTGTATAGCAAGTTAACACATCCGTCAGGTTGTTATGGAAACGATGTCATTTTCATTTGGGTGGAAGCTCTTAGAAAATTGAAGGGAGCACTTACAGAAAGCAACAACAGTCATATCATTACATCTCAAAAGCTGAATCAAATATGAGACCCGCAAAACAACCTGTTGATACCAAAGGACCTTCACTTGTAAAAGACTGGTAAAGAGACTTACTGTTGTCTGAGTTTCCCAAGTACCTGAACAAGAAGTCCTGATGCCCACCACTAACAAAGTAAAATGATGCTTCAAGGATAGTTGGGATTAGAAAAGATCTGGAAGAGGGAGATTAATTTAGGTTAAATCCTAATATAAGGCAGTTACTGCTTGATTAATAAAAGAGCAGGTCAGGCCCTGAACTAAAGCCAGGCTGCCACATGCTCATTTTGTGAAGGAGAACTGAGTGATATAACAGCCCCAGGTGGCTGGAGAGCTGCGTGAGGAGTAAGACACTAGGACAGACTGACCTGCAGGGCTCACGAGAAGGGGACCTACAGAGTAAGATCAGTTGTGATGGTCAGCAGACGGGTGAGTAGGACATGATGTTTCTCTTCACAAGGATTAGGCCAATAAAAGTTAGTACCAAGTGCTGTTTTAATAGAGGTAGAGATAACAAGTGAGGATTTGACATTTCTGAGTATGGAGCCAGGCAGAGAAGCCTCCTTTGGTAGAACCAGTGGGAATTTCAGGCAGAGAGAGCTAAACATCTCACAAGCCCATCAGGCAAATATTTGAAAGAATAATGACAAAATAAATGTGGCATTTTACAGCCTCAGCTAATGAGCAGGCTTCAGCACCTACAGCTCTAACATAATTGAAAAGCAGAGCATTACTTAACCTATTTCTCATCAGTGTAGGTGTTTCACCCTCAAGGCTCACTTCAGTCTCTTTCACTGACTTATTTCACCAATGATCTGCTTAAGGTATTTCCCCCTTTGCTAGGGCTCTGAATTCTGCCTTTTATAAAAGCAGGACTATTAACTGGGATTTGCTTCTGTTCTTTGTTTTGTTGGGTAAACAGTAGGTCCCAGTGCCTTTTCCCTCTCTCTACTGTAGTGGTATTAGAAACATACACTATTTTTAGAAAGCCTATCAAAAGTCAAAGTTATTTGAAATAGTCCTCTTTAGGAAAAAGAGGGAGAGAGAGAGAGAGAGATGTAGGATAGGCAAGTTAAAGTAGAAAAAAGAAAAAAAAAAAAAAAAACAAAACACACATTCTGGTACAATATAATTGCTAAAGCTTCACATGGTCTGATTTGGAGGTGCTGTTCACCCCACAATTCTTCCTCTAGTGAACTTGAGTTGTGAGTAATCAACCTATCTTTCTGATTAGTCCTACTAATAGCTCAGGGATCAAATTTTACCTTTACCTTTTCCAAATTGCTAGAGGTTTCCTCGTGACACTGATAATCACACTGCAGGTCAGCAGCTGCTGGCCACTCCATTCATGTAAAAGGGGGGTCAAGGTCAACAACACAGTTTTTAAGAAAGCATCTTGGAAGTCAACATCCTGAAAATTAAGAACTCTTCATTAGAGAACCTTTTCAATTAGGAGGAGCCCTGCTCATCACTTCCTTAACACTCCAAGGAAGTCTGCAGCTGAACCAGCTAAACTAACCTTAACATTTGCCCACACTGACAGAGGTGGAAAGAAATTGAGGGGAAAAAAAATCTTTTTTCTCTCTACACAAAAATCTTTTGGGTTGCTTTTGCTCTTAGATAAAGATATAAAAAAGAGGATAAATCTGAGTCTGCAGGTCACCCTTGCAGTCCTGACTAAATAATAGACACAATGGTGTCAGTGACCCTCTTATAAGATGGTCCCCCGCTGACCTGCTCAGAGCAAATTGGGCCTGCATACAACTGGTCCCGCTGACATCTTTACAGCTGTAAGCCCATTACGAAGGCTGAAAGGTTTCAGATGAAGGAAGAACTGAATACATGCTTTCTGGGATTTATGTCTACAGCGTGAGCGGGGGGTGGTGGTTTAAAGAATCCTATGGTAAACAGAACAGAAGTCAGATACTAATCCTCTTTTATTTCTTGTCTCTGTAGCAGGAGTAGAAGGCTCTGCAGGCAACAGAAGTGCTTACCTGGGAGAGGCAGGCAATGAGGCTGAGAGCCCTCGGCTGTATTCATGCTTCCCAGGCAGGGAGCCGGGACACTGGTGTGGGAGAGTCGAGGCAGAGTCTGACAGGCCTACAGCTCTGGAGTGGAAAGACCTAGTGCCGTTCTGCAGAAATCTCCCCAGCTGCTGTGGACACAGCTGCTATGGCAACAGGATACGAGGGCTGCTCCGGGGGAGTTTTTCTTTCCCTACGCTCATTCACCTGCCCCACCATGAGGAGCAGGCGAGATTGTTTTGTGCTGAAATGGGTGAGCTGTTGCTGTGCTTCAGAAGGATCACTTTGTAGCTTCAGCTGGTACATGGGCTACGCAGAAGAGTCACAGTTTGCTGAAATACCCAGCCCAGTGGATTGCAGTATCCTGGGTTTCTCTTGAAGTTTTCCTGTCCAAGTTGTGGCCAGCACACTGCCTGCATTGCGTTGTAAACACGGCAGTAATGGTTTGGGAGGGCTTGGGGGTTCATTAACACAGCTGCCCAAAAATCCAGATGCTTTCACTGAGCAAAGCACATGCCAAAAAACACGCTGCCCCAAAGAATTTGTTCATAGAGAAGGCAAGACAAAGACTAGAAGCAGGAAATACAGTCATATCTGAAGAAATGAGGCAAAAGGGACTTACAAACTGGACCACTGTCATGCAGGAAGTCCATGGCCAAGACCAGCTGCTTTGAGACCTGTCACTGTAAGAGCAAAAACACAAGATCACGAATGTGCTAATCCCAGCACCTGACATACTTTCAGCTTGATTTTGAGTCTTTCATTTCACTTCACTTTGACTGCTAAAAGTAATAATGATTATCGCAACAGGATGAGAGTATTTCTTTGCTGCTCTGAGGTACTGTGACAATTAACGTGGGTATAACTTTTTAGGAAGCGGTAGAAATGGAAGACACTGTAGAAGTTCAAAGCAATATTATTATATGGCTCAGAAAATGATACAATATGCTGACAGAAATTATGCAGTATAGTGCTTAATAAACTTACAGCCAGCATAATAAAAATTCTGTCAGTAATAAACTCCTTTCCCAGTTGACTGCAGACCTGTGTTGCCAAAAACTATCTCCCCCTTGCAGATCCTATAGCAATGCATCTTCATCCTCAGTAAAACAGTACCCCAATGACATTGTCAGCCATTTTATTTATCTACAGTAATAAAAAAATACAAATAATTCATCTAAGAATTCTTGTGCTTAGTGTTAAATTGATGTATTAAAAGAGTAATAAGAATTTATGCACACTCGGGTGAATGTATTTGCATCTAAGTGAGTAAAGCCACCGAGCTGTGGACCTACCTAAATCTAATATCTTATATGTAACTGCTAATTCCCTGCCCTAGATATTACTTAAAACATTATGTATTATTGCAGAATCATCCAGGCAATCTGTTCTTCTGTGCCTATCTGGCCTACAAAGCAACCAACACCTGTCTAGAAGCATTAAAAATAATGCAAAAGGGCAATAAAGCATTACTATGTATTCATTTCTAGCATGATGCTAATTTTTCCTATTACTTTGACAAGTAGACACAAACGATGTAGTTGTGCACCCAAGTGATTATGAAAAATAGACATGCCACTATAAATGCCAATGCCCAGTAACGTCCATGCAACCATTTAGAAAGGCCTTTGATGCACTTCTTGTTAAGCATAAATGATTTGGTCATTGATTATCTGATCAAGAGTAACATCTTGTCCACTCAGCTGTCAATACATTCCAGAAGGAGAACAACAGTCAGAGAATAATTTGTAAATAACGAAAGCTGTTCACGTAAACAGATCGATGGACAAATGCATAGAGAAAATAGGGCCTATTGACAGATTAGTCATGAAGAGTAGTGATTAGAATTCATTAAATAAGTATTTTCAGTTTACCAGCTTTAACCATCACACCACAACAGATGCTGGATTTCAGAAAACAGGCCTCAGTAGTCTAAGCACAATGTTTTTGAAGTATTTGAGTGCCTATGAACTACCAGTTTGAGTCCAGGCATTAGCACAACTATTTTTGCCTTTATGGAAGATAGGCTGCATATTTCAGGGATTTTACTGAATGCAGATAAGACTTAGAAAGCCGTCTTCCTTGCCTGGATATTAGCAATCATGTATTAGCTTCTGATTAAAGGAAAAGAATTAGTCAACAATGTCCTTTACCAAACTTCTGAAGTCCTCTGCACAAATGTGCTATGCATGATTCATATCTTTCTGTTCATTGCAAAGCTGTGGAGAGTGGCTTTTTATTTTATACATACCGCATATCTCTGTTTCTACACAGTCCTTGTGACAGTTTAATCTGAAAGTTTAGTGCAGACCATGAAAACAGACATGCGAGCTGTAGGTTCTGTCTTTACATTCCATTTACCACACTATACCATAACTAACGTCACTAACACAGAGAAACTGTCTTTCTTATGTGGATTGAAAGACAACCTATAAACCACATTCAGTTGAAATCTAAAATACAGCCCACAGTCAAAACAAAGGGCACACTCAAGTTATGAGGATCAGGACAAGGGGGTAGGATGAGAGTGGAGCCCCTAGCCCCCTCCCTGACATACCAGGGTGGAGTTCTCCAGTCTCTACAAATAACTTTTATTTCAAAGACTGTTGTGGCTGCATGTCTTCCAGAGAGATCGCAGCAGGGCATGACAATAGGGTGCTTGTCACATCCAAGGGTGGGACATCCAGATTAAAGAGAGAGAGGCTGTCTGCACCAATTCATTGAAGCACAGTGGGGTAGATGGTGCTGACCATACCCTTAACTACACAAAATATGCCTGGTCAAACAGTATCAGAAGGAGTAGAATTCATTACAGGACACCAACTGTGAGACTAGAAAGGCACTATCACCAATGTTACAGTCATAAATCTTTACCTGAATCCTGCCATAAGGTATTGATGCTTAAGTATCAATCTGATGAGATTGTGTTCTGTGCATATGTTATGAGACAGCACTCACAACCTGGAATTGATTCAGAGAAAAATGACTGTGTGAAATACACAGTCTAAGTTCAGCCTGGATCTTTCTTGCAATAAACATTTGCTTATGGATCCTTTAAAAAAATTTAATAAAAAAAAAAAAAAAAAGAAGAAGAAGAAGAAGAAAAAAAAAAAAAAAAAAAGAGCTGAGCAAATCATTTGGCAAAGGAAATGGCTAGGAGGGAAGTACTTTTTCAACACACTGATATCCCAAAAACAATACAGATTTATAGTACTGTGGGAATGTTGAAATTCTTTTCATATATTTACAGTGCTGATACCTTGTGTTTTATCTTCTAAGGATGTGATGACCAAATGCCACAAGGCCTCCCCAGAAACATAGCATACACCTAACAAACACATAAATAAACCAACATTTCTTTGGCATTTATTGACTTCCTAGAGGCTCATGGAATATGAAAAACAGGCCTCTGGAATTTGAAGCAGTGCTGTCTAAAGTGGTTGAAAGGCAAAAATCAGGACTTTGTGTGTAGTCTGAATCACAGGGAATACAAGAAGCTGAAAGTGTAAGGAGAAGAAACAGGTACTGAGCATGTTCTGAAGTCAGAGATGATATGCGTATCAATCTTTTATCCACAAAACTCATCAGTTAAATCTAACCTGTCAGATTGAGCTAGAATCAGTGTTTAACATTGGTAGTCCATAAAGGAATCTAGAATTTAGCGCTCAGCACAGTTCAGGATGATTTCTCATGTCACAGTGCCTTTGCTGAGATTTCCCCTTTGTCCTCTGTATGGGGATATGGATAGTACTAGAATAATTCAGTGCAGAAACAGGAAAAATAGTTTTACCTCTCCCAACATACCTACATTCTTTTCTTCATTTACACCCACCAAACTGGCAGTGGAAAATGGCAAATGAATTTTATCATTATTCAGATATTTATTCTTTCTACAAGATGCTTTGAATTGTGGTCTATGAAGATAATCAGTTTGGACAAGAAGAAACGTATGGATGAGGATTACATGAAGCAGAAATAGTGTAATTGTTGACAGGTGGTCAAATGCTGTGAACACCATAAAATCTGTGCTTTTTCAAATGTATTGTGGCTGTAAGCAACACACTGAATTGCAGAACTATAAATGCAAATACTTTATATGTCTGTGTATATAAAGGAAAGAAGCAGAATCTAGAAACAATAGAGTAGCTCAAACTCCAATTCAGCTACCATGCTTGCAGAGCTTGATTTACAGTTTTTAATAGTGTGTCTTCTCTTTGCTGGAGCTGTCTTAAGCATCATTAAATTACTAAAATTTGTTGCAAGCTAAGAACATACATATGTTTTTACAATGCCTCAGCTCACATAGCATAACTCATCTGACAGCTATTGTAAACCACCATAAGATGAATCTGAATCAAGTGAACTCTCATGTATCACACACACACAAAATAGCAAATAATTTCAACATCAGAGAAAAACAGACTACCAGCTTCATTTTCAGGACTAAATCAGAGAGAACAAAGGTCTGAATCTTTTTCGTTTTTTCAAATCCAGAACCATCAACCTGGCTGCCAGACTGTGTTGCTCTGCATTCTGAACTCTTCTGTCCTTTACTTGAAAAATCCTGATAAGCTCTGGAATGATAATATATATTTTTAAAATCAGCAAAAGGGAGGTCTGTAAAATACGCATAGAAAGCACTGAAGTCAAGCCTTGAAGTTATCTGTTCTGGTGCTTTTGGTTGAACCCAAGACAGGGAAACTTGCCAGATGAAGCGGATTCAAAAAGGGACAATACTGGAAAAGACTCTTCTTCTGAAGGTCTTATGTTCATCAAGCAACAAATCCAGGAAAGGTATTAGACCTCTTATCTCACTTTTGCACATTTTTTTGTGAACATAATAGATCTAGTGTTGCCTTCCAGTCTGCATTCCCCTAGAGTTAAAGTCCTGATCTATGCATAATCATTAGAAGCTAAAAGAAAGAAGCAAGCAAAGCTACAATTTTGCTACAGATGATCAATTCTTTTTCTTCATAACCATGAAGAAAAGTGTCATGAACTTTCTCTCCTTTCCTCTCCCATTCCAGCCAGATGCACAGGTGACAGATACCTTGTGCTGTGGTCAAGAGGATGCTACAGCAATGAGATGGCCTTGAAAATTGCCAAACTGTTTTTTTTCTCTGCTGTTTTAAAGGTAATTTTGAACACATCACAAGGAAAACATTGCTATTCCACCAGGTGTTTGAGCCATCATTTTTAAGTGCCATTATTTGTATGTGAAAAGCTGATTTTCATTTCCTCATCTGTCTCATTTTTTCCACAAAACTGTCTGCCCTGAGAGAATCTAGGAAGAAATCAAAACCATGTTGTTATTGTTCTCTACAAGTGAAATTTTTCCTCAGAATTTTCCAAGATTAATTTGTTTCCCACACCAAAGAAAGACCTTTTGGCACAGGATGGGATTCTATTTTTCCAAGACAGTTACAAAAAAGTTGAACAAATGAAATACGAAAAAGATGCCCTATCATTCATCCAAATAAAGTTATATATTTAGCCATACTCTGCACAACAGATAAATGCCTCTTACATCTTGGCCACTATTCTTTGACTGTAATAAAAGCAGGACCCATAGTCCAGAGCTAGGCGCAAACCATTTTTGCATGCATAGCGACTGATCTTTTATTTCTCAGTTGTTGGATTGCTGTTTCCTAACTACAATCCAAGTTTTAATATTCTAGTTCTCCAGGGTAAACTCCATTACATGATGCTGACTTTCTATCATGAAAACTATTATTTCAAAGGGCAGGAGGAATGTGTGTGTAATTTTAAAGGGCAATTTTTAAGGGTATGAAATTCTTCCATTTCTTGTCAGAATGATAACCATACTTTTTCATTTGCGGCAGCATTTTTATGAATGGATTGCAAGACTAGAAAAATGAAGTCATCCCATTGGCATAAGATTTTACAGACAGGGAATCACATACAAAAACTCACATCAGTGGCAAAAGACTACAAATCTTGACTCCAGGACTAGTGTCAAGACTAGATAATTCTTCAGCAATTAACAAACATCCCAATTTCAGTTACACAGGGAGTTCTTATCTCCCATAACAGAACTTTACCAAGGGACTGACACTTTTTTGTTTGGCCTATGACTCCACAGGAGTATTAGCAGTAGTAAAAGCCAGTAGCAGATTAAGGTGGTAGTATTTTATTCTGTAGGTCTGAAGGTGAAGTTCTACCTCCTAAACTTAATCATCTGAGTAGCCTTCCTGTCTTTTCAACAAGAGAATAATAAGGACAGACTGCACAAATGAAGCCTTAACCAGAAATACTCACTAATCTGACCTGCTGAAGGACTAACTATCCAGAGCTCCATCTGAAGGTCACCCAAATTCCCTGCCTTCACTTTCTCTGGGAGTTAGGTCTATTCACTCACTTAAACCTTTTTTTAAATAATGGAGGGTTGCTCCTCAGTTAGGTATTCCCAGGCATCCTGCCTTATTCTCTTATTTTTGGACACTGGCACGAGCGCTCCATTTGATGTGGTATTTTCCACATAAAGCTCTCAGGAGAAGACTGTGCTCTGCTGAGCGTTATGTATGGCTCCCTGAGGCATTGAATTATAGCTCAGTTCTGTTAATAGAACTCCTCGTTATTAACTTCACTGCTCTGCGCTATATATTACACTATGAAGCAGCCCAAGCGCCCACCAGCACCGGAGCACTGGGGCCAAACAGGTGGTTTGTCATTAAGAAGGGAAAAACCAGAAACAGCAGAACTTGCCAATGACCAGGAAGAGTGGATTTACAACAGCAGATCATCCAGGCTCTTCCTTCTCTCTCAGGAGCTAAAAGCTCTAAGTAAATTCCCCCATCAAATAATCCAGAAGGAATGTCTCAAAATGATTCAAAACATTGCTAACATGCTTCCAAGCTGCATCCACACAAAACACAGTCACCACAAGCAGCATCCTGCTATTTTACTGGCTGAGACAGGGCCACATAACTCAGCTGCTCCAGAGACACTTGTAAATAACTACTGTCCTCTACAGGCCATATGATACCTTGGGATGTCTCTTCCACTATCTTGTACATTCTTTACTTTTATCTTAGTGCATTTTTTTGGTAAGCAGCTTGACTTCAAAGTATTGTGAGAGAAAAGGAAAGCCTATTAAGGTTTAATGATCGTATTTTAGTCTCTTAACACCTCATGGAAAGGTTGCACAGGAAGCTAAAATTATACTAAGGAAAGGCAAAATGAAAACCTGAAATCCTTCTAAAGATCACATTCTGTCAGAGCAAACAATAAGGAAAAGAGCCACGACTCAAGACTGCACAGAGCGTCTAAGGAGCTATAAAATTAACCAATAACACTCAGAGGATTTTCATCAAGAAAAAAAAAAAAAAAAAAAAAAAAAAAACACTGAAAATATTAAGGTCATAAACCACTAAGCCAAATTTCTGTTGTTCTTCAAAGACAGCTATCTCTTTCATTAGGCAGAGGGGCACGACATTCCCACAGAAAACATTATCTTCCTCCTCCACAGAAACTCATATGAAATGCTGGACATAAGAGCCACTTAAGACAAACAAGCACCAAGTTCCCAACCTTTTGTCTTCCGCTGCCACAACACAAACAACACATAACCTTTTAGAAAAGCAAACCTTGTGGATGACTTGCATAAAAGCAGGCCAGAAGAACAGCCCCCACTTCAGTTTTGCATGTCCTCTGGGTATTGCTGTAATCTTCATCAAAATCAAAAACATTTCTCATTTTGCCTTCCAGGGAGCAAGACAAAACAATACTTTTCCATGTCAGAATCTTGTACCATGGATTTAAATTCCACAAACTGCTTCTGTTTCCTGGGCCTCTGTCTGGGTAGGCCTCTCCTGGGGCAATGCAAAGGGCACAGAGAGAACCAGTGAGCTCACAGCCAAGGATTTCCTGAGCAAGGTGTTACCGGTGGATCTGGGCCAACATGGCCCAGACTTGTGTTCAGTGTTGAGTGGTCACAAATGTGGCCACAGACGTGTCCCTTTGAGGGACAGGAAAGGACATTACCTCAGGAAGTCTCAAGGGAAAGCAGATTTCTGACTATTAACCTAGGCACGTAAAGCTTTTGAAAAGCTGGCATGAGGGAGTGAATTGCTTTCCCGGTAATCACTGCTCATTTACCTCTCCCGTATTTCTGATTATGCTGTTCAGAGACACTTGGTAATAGCAAAACCCATCCTCCCTTTCTGCATTCACACTGTTGACCCTTTGATTTTATAAGTTTCTTGATCACCCCAAAGTCAGACAGTTCTAGTTTCTGTTATAAATGAAGTCTCAACTCAATCTGAATTTAGTAATATTTATACTTATATAAAAGGTATAAAAGGTATAAAAGGCAAGTAAACAGTGCTGGGTGTGCAGGGAGTCTACGCTCCACCAACATGCACACACGAACATCAAACATTCTAAATATATAGAATATTGCTTTTACATACTAAACGCAAGTACGCCTATACATTTGTACACTCAGAAAAGGTAACAAACAATCCTTTAAGTTCCATGACTTAACAGTCTCCATTTTCCATTCCTTTTCTTGATTACAAACAAGTCTCCATTTTCCATTCCTTTTCAACAATATGTCTTTTGAACAATATTATCAAGCAACTCGGTCTTCAGGCCTTATGTATCCCGTTCTTCCCAGATCGAAGAAAAGCATATCCATCTCCTTCTCAAGGCCAATAGGGCCTGGGTCAAAAGGCACGTCCAGGTCAACAGGGGGCGTAACAGCAAAAGCCTCCGATGGCTGTAGCAGCAGAGGGGCCAATGGCATAGCAGTCGGATCAGTAAAGGAGCCTGCAGCTCCCTCACTGTCTTGCAAACCATGCATTTGTGATTGTGGCTCCACACAGCTCTTTAAGACCTCAAGAGACTGCTCGCCAGGTGCCGAGCAATCCCACTGCAACCTTGTCATTTTTAGTTGCAGAGTCCCACACCTTGACCTCAGTTTGGTCCCATATTTCAGGATCATAAGCTGTCTGATTGTTAGTAAGGAGAATAAGCTGTAAGGTTACCAGGACAGTCTTTGTTCCTAAGAACGTATGATTCCCCATAATGCGCAACTGCCAGCAAGAGTCAGTTGTGTGCACAGGTCCGCTTCTCTCAGCTCGAGCTTCTTCCCAGCTCCGGTGCGCCTATTTCCAGCGACTTTCTGTATGAGCTTCTCTGAGCAGTTTGCCGAATTTGGCCGAACCCATCTTCATGAGGCAATCAAAGTGCCGTTTCCGTCCTGGTCTCCATTCTGCCAGCCTGTTCCTCTTCACTTCTTTTTTCTGCTTCTTTATTGATGATGTAACTTCATCCTGTTCCCTTTTTTTTATCTTGATGGCAGGCTCCCCTCTTATACCCTTCTCTCCACAGCAGTTCTTTTCAAAACAACTTTTCATTGGTCAAACAACTTCGAATATAACAACAACAGCAAACACCCAGCAATTTCCATGCCTTAAGGGCTGGAGAACAAGAAACCGGAGACTGCATGGAGTCTCCTGAATCACCCTTCTTATATCCCTCTAAGCTCTTTTACATTCCTGATGGCCTCATCGTTAAGAGCCTAATGTTACCACCAACCACGGGGCTTTCCAACCCCCATGGCCACACTCCCAAATCTTTATTAATATCAACCATTTTCTTGACACGAATTACCACTCCATATATAACATTTCCATCCTGCTCTTTGTATCCTCCCTTCACACAAGCTTACAGGGCCTCTGCATTTCCCTGTCTCCAGACTACTTTGAACTAAGAACCGCCTTCTTCAAGGCTAATTTCTCAGCCTGTGCAAACATGCTTCTTTTTTTCCTCTCAAAGTGTTTCTGCAGCTGCCTATTGATTTGGTATTTTAAAATTAAAGCAGAAGATAGGAGCTCCACACTTCAGGAAACCTCAAATTGACAGGAAATAGCAATCTTACAGCTGTATGCTGTAGAAAGCTCTTTATATGCCATTCTCATCCATTGACACATCTTGTCTGTTGTTTACTGCTGTGATCCCATCCGTGCCGACATGCAGCTTTCCTGTACAGCCTCAGTTGGGTACCTAAAGCTGCACACAACAGTACATGGATGCAGGTTGCTGGGGTTACCCCCCAAAATCAGGGTTTGGCATGTAAAATTCTTTTAGTATATGAGCTGTAACAGCTTAATCATGGGAGAAGTGCAAACTCACTGTGCACTAAAAATAACCAATGCAGGTCCTTTCAAAACATGAACACACAAATTAAAGATTACTGAGAGTCACACAAAAGCTATGTTACTGGCAGCAATGGGACATTTGGGGCTTTTTCCTGTTTTAATGATTTTGATCCATACAAACCACTGTAAGGTAATAGATGCTTTACAAAGTGTTTGTTTTTATAGGTTAATCTGCTTAGACCAGATGCAAAATTATTAAAAGAAGAATTAGTATTCCTTGTAAGGGATGCCATGGGTTTTGTGCACAGGCCATCCACAGTCTCAACGTTATCTTCTCGAATAAAGCTGCCTTCGTTCTCTTTTCATGGCTCAGAGAGGCTGGCCCTGAACCCAGCAAGACAGCTTTCTTCCTTATACTTACACTGCCATCTAGTGCCTCTGGCACAAAACGCAAGCTACTCTCCACGAACTTGTCACAAAAGATAAAAAGTCTAAGGTTCATGTCAAGCCTCAATTTTTCATTTGGAAACCAATCTTTGTGATACCGCTATAGATTTTTCTGAGTACAGATCAGACTTGCTGTAATGAGGTTTCTTTTTTTCTTTTTTTTTTTTTTTTTTTCTTTTTTCGATGTAGCCTGAAGTATGAGCTCACTCTTCTGTCTTGGCTGTGTGGTGTTTTCAAATCTTGTGTTAGCCACACTCAATGAACCAGAATGGCATTGCTGTTTATATGTTTTTGGTTAGGACTCAGAGACTTTTCCATAGGGAATTAGGTCTCAGGAGGAAAAGGAGTAGTTATAGTTAAGCAACTGTGTGAACAGTGTTCATTAACTTCAGGAACACATTAAAAATAGGTGAGCACAGATGCAGAAAGTAAACTAGGCCTTTAGTTTTCCTCATACCATTCTGCTCTTTTGCTGGGTAAGAATTACATCAATTTTCTCCATGAAAAGGGGGACCTGTATTTCTGAGGGCATTTCATGGAGCCTTTTTTTTTTTTTTTTTTTTTTTTTTTTTTTTTTTTTTTAGATGTATTAACACAACTCCTCCTACCTTGTTAAGTCATTATAGGCATGCAGAAACCATGGATGCTTTCCTTGTGTATTTCTTTGTTAAATGTGGCCTTTTCCGACCTATCCTACTCATCTCCGTTCTACTGGGTCTACTAGGCTAAACAGTCTGTGAAGCACAGCACGTTGCCATATCTTCTCTGGAAGAATCCTTGCAGGCAGTGTCAGCTGTGGTGCTGTGCCTACACTTCAGCTCACCAATTTCATCACTTCTGTCTGCTGTTCTTTACTGAGTCTGTTGGACAAAGAAACCCCAGGACACCAACATACTGACAGTACATGGTATCAATGGAATACCCTTCCAAAAACTGTGAAAGACCCCATTATATGATTATCATTAGAAGCAGAGCATGATCAGTGTCCCAAGCACTGCAGCTGACATTAATAATAAAGTAGTGTCTTCAGTGACATATTCAAAAGGAAATAAGGAACCATACCCAGTCCCTCACCATCAGTAACGCAGAGCAGACAACAGCCAAGCAGAAGCACATCAGCCAAGTGGCTTGCTCTCAGAGAGAGGCCTGCACTGCCACTTTATGGGTTACACTTTCAATAGGAGGAGACACTGAGCTTCTAATCAGTTCATTTCCCTTGTAACACATTTATTCTTTGTAGGAAGGCAGTTAACACAGCAGCTGCATTTCAGTTCTATTAAGCAAGAATGCTTTGTGCCACTATATCCCCCAATTGTTCCAATTTTCTACTAAGGAAACTGGGGCATGAAGTGAATGCAGGACACACCATGTTAGCAATAAATACAAACACTATATTACCCGAGACATGCTGTTTAGATCCGCAAAGTGCCCATATTCATACTGGCTTGCACAGGCACTTTGAACAGCAGTTGGAGTTCGGTATCCTTTGACTGGAATGCTCCAGATTTCCATCTACCACTCATTTTAAGTGTTAGTAAATTTAATAAATATTATTAAAAAATCCAGGACTGCCTGGGACTGTACACAGTGCTCCCGAATCACTTAAAAGGAAAACTGTACATATTGAAAAATCAATACAGCTTCATCAATAAAATTCATGATATTCTACTCTCAGAGCACTGCCCCAACTAAAATTGAGCCAAGTAAGGAATCTCCAGATTGTCAAAAACATAGGGCATGCAAAAATCATTTCTATCTGCAGTAGAGAGCACTGGTGATATTTACATGGTGCTGAGTTCCTTGCAGGATTAAAGAACTGGGATGTGATGCAGTCCATATTCTTTTGAAACAGGCAAGCACAGGGAGAGAAAGTCATTCCAGTTAGTCAATGCAAGGCTGACACCTCACAGGGAATAAAATAACCATCATCCCATTTATAGTCAGCTCATACCTTAGTGGAATCCAAATCCAAAGCTGTAATCAGGTTTTGATGTAATAAAAGAAAACCAACACCCTTTCTGCATCAGGCTTGAGGGGGGGGAGGGTGTGTGAACGTTTTGGTGGTAAAAAGGGATGATAAACATAAACATGGACTAAAAGGAAAGAAAATCCTTCAGACTATTAACATTCTAATATGCAACTGTAGAAGAACAGAAAAAATCTTGCCTGACTTCTAGGAGGTTGAGAAGCGCAAAGACGGAAGAAACAATCATCATCTACCATTCCCAGCTCACCAGCAACACAATAAATGTTGGACACATTTTGCAACACCAACCTTGCTTTTACCATAAATTGGGAAGAAAAGCTAATCTCCCTCTGTTCCTTACACAGAACAGAAAATGAACAACTGTTTGTTTAAAATCAATGGTAGAATAACCACCAACAGAAATATAAATGGGAAATCTCCCACCCTTTTGTCTCAGCACTCAAAGGAAGGCCCAAATACATACAGAAGGGAGAAATACTGTTTGGAGAGCAGATCAACAAGGCCTTCTCAGAGCCCTCCTCCTGAAAGGGACTTGCCCTGCTGTACTGAGTGAATTCCCTATAATGCTGGCAAAACAGTTTTTAGGATAAAATATCAGCTGAACAGCAAGAAAAACCTAAAGTTGAACCATTAAGTGGCAATCTTGGACCAAATAGGAAATAGGGAGCTTATGCCAAAGACATTGTGCAACCCTATGCAGCTTTATAGATCTCTGTGTGGAGATGTTATTGTGCACCTCAGCTCAGCACAAAACCTGCCCCGTCTCTTGCAGTGAATTTATTTATTGCTCCCACTACAAGAGCAATCACATTAGAAGAGAACATGGACATCCTTAATAGGATTTGCTGTTTGTCATTGCTGCATGCTCTTTCAAATGACTCAAGTAACTCTGTGTAATCAGGCTATGAGGCTATATAGCTGCTCCTCAGAGATCTCAGAACAATCTCAGAACAGCTGACGCACATGAAGCCTCCCAACACCTTGGAAGGAACACTGCAGTAAAAGCAAAACACTCACTTCTTTCTTACAGCTCTGCTGTTATGCTAATAGAGAGAATAGACCTGCATCCAGGAGGAACAGAACTTCTGAATCCATCCAGGATTCATAATTACAGACACCCATTTCATCAGCACAACCTGTTGCCAAATTTTATTGCAAAAATAAATAAAGTAAGAGCTCTTAATGAAAAAAAAAAAAAAAAAAAAAAAAAAAAAGGCAGCATGAAGATTGAAGTTGCAAGACCTAGTGTTCTTGGAAAACAGTAGTATTAGTGTGTATTAGTGTCTAATAAGATTCGCATTTTGCTTTTTTTTTTTTTTTTTTAATGAGAAACAGCAAGGAATCTAACTACTTCCCAGTATGAACTGAACAAAGAAAATCAAATTAAACCTGGACTGATCTTTGCTTTTCCTCATGCTGTTTGGGAACACGTGCAGAGCTTGGTTTCTTTAAAATAATCATTTAGGTGGTCATTTCTCCATCTTAGTCCAAAGGTTCCCAGACTAATGCTGCACTATGTTAGTCTGGTGTACTGGGTTTGTATTTCCTCTTGCTGTATTTCCTCTTGCTGGTCCTAGAGTTTGCATTGCACCAAGACAGCCTGTGCTACAGTTCTACAGCTTGAGATGCATCCATAAGCACAGTAAAACAAAAGTGACTTTTCCTGATCTTAAGTGAAGTTTTAACACTCAGCTAGTTACACTGAATACCATGGTTTAAAAAAAATAAATAAATTTCACCATTGTAATGCTTTTGTAGGTTACTTTTTTTAGCCCTACTCCAGCAGGGCTAGGGAGGTGATCGTCCCCCTGTACTCGGCTCTGGTGAGGCCGCACCTCGAGTACTGTGTTCAGTTTTGGGCCCCTCGCTACAAGAAGGACATGGAGGTGCTTGAGCGGGTCCAGAGAAGGGCGAAAAAGCTGGTGAGGGGCCTGGAGAACAAGTCCTACGAGGAGCGGCTGAGGGAGCTGGGCTTGTTCAACCTGGAGAAAAGGAGGCTCAGGGGCGACCATATTGCTCTTTACATATACCTTAAAGGAGGCTGTAGAGAGGTGGGTGTTGGTCTGTTCTCCCACGTGCCTGGTGACAGGACGAGGGGGAATGGGCTTAAGTTGAGCCAGGGGAATTTTAGATTAGATGTTAGGAAGAACTTCTTCACTGAAAGGGTTGTGAGGCATTGGAACAGGCTGCCCAGGGAAGTGGTGGAGTCACCATCCCTGGAAGTCTTTAAAAGACGTTTAGATGTAGAGCTTAGGGATATGGTTTAGTGGGGACTGTTAGTGTTAGGTTAGAGGTTGGACTCAATGATCTTGAGGTCTCTTCCAACCTAGAAATTCTGTGATTCTGTGATTTTGTCAGCACTTCAGAGATATAACTAAGTTTAGCCTGTGGTGTACAGAAGTAGAGAGCAGGTTTAATGCACTAATTGCTAAGTTACTTTGGCCCCTGACAAAATTGGCGTTCAGGTTCTTTAACTGTTTCTAACCTCATCCAAATACAGTTCCTCAAAGACAGAAAGTCCCCTTTAATGTTGTCTTAGTCACTATGAAAACCAGAGTCAGTTGTAGTTACCTGCTTTTTTGTGTTTATGCTTATGAGGGAGGTTCCCCATCATCCACCAACTGCAGATTCAAATATTGATTTTTTTTTTAATTTGGCCTCAAAGGAGGTTGTAGTAGGGCGAGGGTCAGTCTCTTCTCCCAAGCAACAGGACAGGAAGAAATGGCCTCAAGTTGCACTGGAAGAAGTTTAGGGTGGATATTGGGAATAAGTTCTTCACTGAAAGCGTTGTGAGGCATTGGAACAGAATGCACATGGAAGTGAAGTCACCATGCCTGTAGGTATTCAAAAGATGTGTAGATGGGGTGGTTAGGGTCGTGGCTTAGTGGTAGAGTTGGTAATGCTAGATTAACAGACTTGATTATCTCAGAAGTCTTTTCCAACCTAAATGATTCTATGAAATTAACACTGTCAGCTTCAAATCTACTCACAGTAAGTGTGTGCAACTTTTTTTTTCTTAAATGAGTCCTAGAAACAAGAGATTTTAGAAGACTGATTGCAGTGGCTTGCATATTGCCAAATATGGCTGGAGGATGGTAAGGAGAAGCAAAATGGACACAAAACGAGATGCAAACAAGTTTTGCAGAAAATGCCACAAACTTTGGTCATAGCAGGTAACCTCAAAGTTGCATGGCAAAGAATAAGAGACTGAATCAATTTTGATGCGGTGTTGTGTAACTGAAATGGTAGCCTGCAATTAGGTTTTCCTACAGGAGAGACTGCACACTTGTTACTGACACTAGCTATTGGAAGACAGTATTTTCCAGAGCAATTCATATCTACTGGCATGATTGCCTGGAAAACATGACTAGCTCAATGGAATTGTCCTCCCCTTTTAAAGTTGAACTCTTAAGTTAAAGGAAGTGGAGGGGTGGGGATGGCACAGAGCTGGAATTGAAGTTAAATTAAAAAGAAAATTCAAGGTAAAGAAGCCTCATTTAAACTTTAAAATATACCTGCACAGCACTGTCTACTTCTATACCTATAAAGAGACTTCCAGCTAAAGTTCACAATGCCTTAGTACTCAGCAGTTTTGCATGAACGGCCCTTAAATTCAATTTAATTCCCTTAACTAAATGAAAAAAACTCAGCAGAAAAAATCCACACAACAGACATAAGGAAAAATGTATATTGAGCACTATAAGTCCTGATGTATATGGATTTTGAGGTTATTTGTTAATGAGGAATGTTTGGCTATTCAGTATCAGAAAAACTGTTCCAACCAAATTAACCTAATGCCAAGCATCTTTACCAGGAATTACAATGAAAAACCTGTCAGCTTCCTTACTGGAGGATACCAAGACCCATTTACAGAAGCATTCTGCACAAATAAAGGGTTTTTAAGTGCTTTATTTGTCCATTTGGAATGATTAGTATTTATAATCAACAACATAAATCTACCCCTCAATGAAAGACCTGACAGCTTGTTATTACCAAGCATATTACAGCCTGCTGAAGGGTGAAGAATTACAGACATAAGGATGAATAACATTATATCACCATTAAATCACTTACTCTGTTCATAACAGTTTAATCCTCTAACATTAATAAATTAAGATTAGAAAAAATAATCAACATTTCCAGTGACAAAATACACTGTGTTTAGTACACAAAATAACAACAGTAGTTTATTACACTAGTGCATTAAAAGGTACTAAAAAATGGACAACTCCTTTGGAATAACTTCTTCGTTGCTAATCTTACATAAACATTGCCTGCAGCCCACACAAGATTTTCCTATTAGGGAAATCTATCACAAGTAAAATAAGTTTATTCTACTAACTTTTTCTCTTGTATTCGTTATTATTTGAATATAAGGACCTAAAATTAGATTCCTTCACGTCTGGAGTTCCCAGTGACATCCCCTCTTAAATCAAGCAAGTAATGAGCAGATTTGCATCCACACTTCAACCACTAGAATGAAACTAAAGTAGAAAACAGTTTTTTTATTTTTCAACCCATTTAAAGAAACAATATTTGGAAGCCTTCTACAAGAATTTCAAACTTCAGTGCTTTAGACCATTGTTTAAGGTTACTTGCACATATGAAATTTGCGCTTATGAATGATTCATAACCAGCTGTATAATTCTTACAAAACTAAAAAATTTCATCTCCACTTACTAGAGATGAAATTGGGGCCCCTTCCTTCTTCAAAACCTGACTTGGAAGAAAAACTTCTAAAAAAAATTATAGTAATAATTTCTATTGCATTAACTCTATCTTAGGTGACAGCTTTGAAGACCAAAGTCAATGCTTACCGGAAACAGCCTTCAAAATAGAATGGATCCAAGTAACATTCGGCATAAATTGAAGTATATTGCAAATCTGTTTCTCAAAAGAATCTCCAAGATTCTCAAAGTTACTGCCTGCTTCAGATAGCCTTATTCAGATACAAGTGGCCTATCATGTTTGCAGAAGTACTTGCTTGCCAATTAAATAAGATGTGAATGTGAAAAGCAGACACAGGAGGCATGTTTTGTTATGGCAACAGAGATTTTCATTCTAAATAATGAACAGAAAACTTCACAAGCCAGCTGATGAAAATCCCATTCACTAGCTCATTATAGTCACAATGATTTTTTTCCTGTAGCACAGTAACTTGGAAAAAAATGTGAAATATCAAAAAGAGTCCCTCCTTTCAGACTGCATTTCTGATCCTTCAGAATCTTACTCCCTGATGCATCGAAGTTTAAAAACAGACACTTGTGTCAACACCAGTGCCTGACACACTAGGCAATTCTGTCTGTATCTACCTGCTGTCACTTACCTTATGAACAGGTTGCAAAGTGTTATGGGCAAGGATGTTTTTTTCCCTGTTACCTTTAATGCAAGTACATGATAGTATCCATACCTCCTCTGTGCTAGAATAATATAATCAACTCCATAACATATTGTTATACTTGAATTATTTTATGTTCTAAGCTTTAGATCATCACAAATGAGAGATGGATGCCAAGGCTTCTAGGAACAAAAAGACATTTTTCGATATATGACCTGACATCGAATGCCAGCATCCAGGATTCTGGATTTTTATTCTTTGCAGCAGGCAAACAAAAACACAAAGCTTTCAATAACGAACTGCAAATTACAGTATCTTCTAATCTATTTCAATCCTTTCATTGGACAAAGGAGGTAGTTGAGAAATAAGGCATATCCTGCATTGCCTGTTCACTTTGTACGGCACATTTCCATTCCACTGAAAACACGATATATTTTAAGGCTGGCAGTGTAAGTTGGAAGAAGTAATAAAATACATTTGGAGTATTTATTGTAATGTCTAGCCTCAGACTGTAGTAGAAACACAGGCAAAGCATCTTTTTTCTTAACACAGAAAATTACATTCTTCATCTAAATGAAATCTGAAAATGATAAACCTACAACAGTATGGGGCCACTGGCATTTAATTCTTCAAGAGTGAAAGGAATGGACACAATCATGTTAGTGTTAAAAATGCAGCTTTAAAAGCCTTTATCATATACGAACTTCCAAAGTTATCTTAAAATGAGCTGGAAAGTTAAGACCTTGTTATTCAAAGGATTTAAATCCACAAAGTTGTTTTCATTGTTACCTTGAACTAAAGTTCACCCCCAGAAATCTAAGAGCAAAAATCCCATAGCAACCAGGGGATAAAGTTAGTCATGTTTATAACTAGTCAAGTAAACTTTTAACAAATAGGATGAGGATTCAGGTTCTTTTCCATCAGATCAATCACAGTGTTGTCCCCAAAGTTTAAGCTGTCTCTTCTTCAAAGAAAGATGAGAACTGCATTCTCCAAATGCAAAAGCCACCTCAGCTAGCTTCAACATGAAAGTTGTCAAACTGAGCAAACTCAAATGAGCGAGTTCCAATAGCAGCCCATCCGTTACTTGGTTTAGAAATGGTGACATTCTCCCAGAGTGGATAACCATTTAACAGCCCTGAGGCAGAAGCGCCCTGTCAGAAAACAGAAAGAAAGTTAGCTTTGTAAAATCCAGCAATCAAATGTGTTGACACTGAGACAGCCTGTAAGGAAGATGAGACAAGCCTGAAAGGTGTCAGGTGAACTCTCAACTCCGTTTCACACATTTTCCACGCGGAGGTACTTCTAAATAATCACATAGAACCATACAGTGCTTATCAGCTCTGTGAAACACATCTAATGCCTTTACAGTTCATATATAGAAGGTTCATCTTTCCCCAACTCGCAGCTTGCAAACTCACTGCAGAATCTCAAAGGTACACTGGTTTTCTTCTTGTGTTGGTGTCATATTCCCTTAAAACAGCCAGCTGTTTTGAAGGGCTTAGCAAAGCTAGAGCTACCTGGAACTACAAAGCAGTTCTTTTGTGGATATAATACACCTGGCATTGACTCTGCACAATTAGGCAAAAAGTCAAAAGAAGAAAAGAATGATGCATTTTAGTCATTAAGTTTAAAGGAGGGAATTAGAGAACTTTCAAGTATAATGTTACCATTAAAATTAAGAACAGTTTCAGTAAAAGTTAAATTTTAACTTGCCAATAACTTGTTAACTTGCACTAACTTGTTAGAAAAAAAATAAAAAGCATTCTATTTTACCTGTATTTCTTAATCTGAGGGATAATTACAGACACAGGTAAAACCAAAGAATACTTTCTAAAAAGCAATATGAGAGCTCTCACACAATCAATATTGAGGCCTCTACAATTCTGTTATTGCCTCAAAGGCATGTTTAGCACAAAATATTTTAACAGCGCAGATGGAAGTCTGTAGCATCGTAATTTTAAGATTAACAAATGTCATTGTTTTGTGCTTTACATAGTTTACTCTCATCTTTAGTACCACATTCAGGTTAGTAAGCACCTTAGTCTATTTTACAGATAGCAGTCACTGTCATAAATGTGGGTGTACAAAAACAAAACTAAATTACTTCTATTTCAATGAATGTCTCAGATAAGAGCATCTCTTTGTCTCCCAGTACAAAAGAATAAAAGGGAAAAAAAAAGCTTCTAACACTCACTGACATTTTAGCATGAGAGAAAGACTTAACACTGAATCTCAAAGACAGTTTGTTTCTGTACAAGATATCCTCAACTAGGATTTACACTTCCTCATTATTTCAGGCCACATGCAGTTGTGAAGGTTATATTAGGCAAGGGAATTAGGCACTCAGCAGAGGAGCTTAGAGCCTTTGAGTTACTTGCAACAACATCAATTCCAGCTAATTGCACAGGTATATTTTAAATAAAGTTTGATATCAGTTTTCTCACCAAGTAACTATGGTCAAAAAGGTAAACACACACACCAAAAAACCAAACATACTTTAGACAGGCTTCTAATCAACTGCAGACCATTTTTACTGCAAAATACCCATGCTTCCTCAGTACAGGAAAGAAGAATAGCTGCTCAACCAAGTTCCCCAGTTCCAAGCCCTTAGGAGGCACCACCTATGAGGACTTGGCACTCAAAGAGAATTGATGGGAATCAGATTCATAAAGCAGACTAGTTTAGTAGAGTCTTTAGAACAGGAAGTCAGGTCATGATCCTTTCATTAGATTAAGCAAAGTATTTGCCTCTAGCCATCCTATCACCAGCTTTCAACTCATGTTTCTGGTTCTCTTCTATGCCCTCTCCAGTTTCTCAAGACCTCTCTAAAAATATATGCAGCAGAATGAGGTATAGTATTTCAACATTGGTTTAAAGTAACAAATAGAGATATTTTTGTTGCTTTATATAAGTAATCTAATGCAAACAGTCTCTCAGCAGAGGAGCATAGTTTTGTCTAAGCCATTTAGTATTGGAATTTTCATTGCTGATTTTCTAGCTTTTTAGCCCATGTCCTTACCTGGATGTTGAGTGTAAGTGTGTGCCATGCATTGGCCCGGACACCAGAAAGTCCCTTCATTAATACTTCTTCTCCAGCTGTAAAAACATGCTTAAGGTTAGCAAAGTGCTATTTCACCCTTTTGCCAAGACAAATACCAAACTAGCAAAAAAGAAAACCTCATTTTCAGAGATGTTCAGGACCAAAAATCTAAAAATTTCATTTGCAGCATGGAGGGCTTAATATATAACCTAGACTCTGTACTGTCTGTGCATTCCCCCATTTTGGCAAGACCTTTTCTCTTCTGAAACCTCCAATGCTATTTGGCCTGAAATACAGACTCCCTCTACTCAGAATACAGGTTGACAAAATATGAGAGTAATTATTGCTCTATTTGTTCTACAGATCTCCTTGTTTACATACTAGAACTTTATGAATTCAGAGGATTTGAGATGCCACATCATATTGCTGAGTTCTAGGCCAAAATTTAAACTAAGAAGAAATCGGGCATGATTGACACCTGGTTAAGAGACCTTAGAAAAAAACAAACCTAAGCACTAGAAGTAGAATCTTCGATTATTCAACAGACAGTTTTAGCTGCAAGTTAATTTAATATTCAGGCTCCCTTCCAGAAAAATATAAAAATCGCTGAAAATAGATGTGGAGAAAAAGTTATACGGCCTAATAAGTGTCCCCATCTGAAATAATTAGGTCATTAATCAAAATCCCCTCAACTAGGAAAAACTATTCTTTAAGTAATGCTGATATCTTAACAATAGAACGGACCACAGCCCATTCTAAACACAAGCATGTTTTTACACAGAGATGAACTTAAGTTGTGCAGTTACACATTGCGAAGTTTCCCTAAGGAACAACAATGCGTTAAGAGAAGGTAACAGAATGCCTATGTTACAATACTATACCTAACCATGGTGAAGAAAAAATAAGAAGTGGAAAACTAAAGCCATCAAATAGAATAGGAGATATTTTTAAGGCCTAGTGCAGTGTGAAATTCATCACTATAGGCTATCTTCGCATGAGATGTACTGTAGATTTAGAAGTTGCATTTGAGTCAGAAACTATTTCTTCCTAGGCATAGCAGAAGAACACAAAACAAACCTTTCTGTAACACTGAATCAGAGTATTTATGAAAAGCAAAATAATTTGCATTTGCTATTATAAAATAGCTTTCTGACTATCTTCTGCTGATGAAACCTGAGAACAAGAAATGGAATGCCTATTAATGTTCAGATGCTCTTGCTTGCATAAGAAATATGACCATCATTACAGCATAGTGGGTCAAGTGATGGCAGATGAGTAACAAAAACTGAATGATTACCTTAATAAAAACATTAAGCACAGTCGATGTCCATACATCAGCATCTGCTTTTACTAAATGGCTGCTTACCTAAGTCACCAGTGACTCTGTAGGTGCCATCTGCATAAACCCAGAAGAAAACTCCTTTCGTACGACGAACGTATATCCCACCATTGTCAACTCTTCCAGCAATAAACACACCCCCATCATCTTGCTTTTCTATGTAGATGTCACAAGTGACTGTCAGATTCACCCTGTAAGAGCAGTTAAGTTTTTTTTTTTTTTAAATGAGAAAAAAATGGAATTTTTTGAGCAGTCAGTAGATAGAGTACTCCCTACATAGTACAGCAACCTTCTTGAGAAAAGATTTAGGCATCCTAATTGGGACCTAAGGGTGTGAGAGACACAGATTCATCTTCACTGATGACTTGTCAGGACTGGTTGTTTCCACCTGTGAGTTCACAAATTTTCTCAGTATGAATATTTCTTCTAATAGACCAACAACAAACCTAAGTGTATTGCCAACATGTTAAAATCTGTTACACAAAAGGTTTGTGTTGTCCACAGTAAAGCTTTCGGGCTTACAAAAATGGAAGTTGCTTTTAGATACCAATCAAACCCAAGTTTCAAGGCAATACTACCACATTCTGTTAGAATTTTAACTTAATTTCTCTAACATTTTTAACATATAGGCCAGGTCTTAGGAAACTCAGACCTCTTGCTCAACACGCAGAACAATTTTTTTTTAAAACAGAAAGTTCAGATAGGTTGAAATTACTTGATTTTTTTCCTGAGCCAATACTTCATCTCAACTGTAAAGCATCAGGTTTTACATGTAATGACAGTTGCAAAGGAAAAAAAAAGTATCTACCATTAAGCAAAGGAATACCAGAACAATCAAATAGCACTTAGAAAATTTACCCGAGTTGCAGCACTAGCTTCTTAGAAGTAAAAAATTATGTCTATTAATGAACGTTCAGCAAGTTACATTTCTACATCCCATATCTGAATCGACTTCCAATAAACTGTTGTGAATATAGATACAGCTACAAAGTCATGTATTTAGGAAGTTTCCAATTATTCAGTTATTTACTAAACATAGAAAAACACTCAATGTCCTCAGCTCAGCTGACAGAAATCATTAAGGATACCTATATCAGGAAGTCGTCTTCTCAGATCTTACATAAAAGAAGAGTCTCATATGTCATTCTAATACAATGTTATTAAAAGTATCAGGTTCTTGGATAGACATTCATTACACAAACTGTGTGAGATTTCTTTCTTGCCTCCCTATGTATTAAACAAAAGACTCCCACATCCTGCTCAAGATATTATAATATTGGAATCAGTGAGAGTTAAATAGTAATATTTATAGGATATAGTTAGGCTCAGCATAACAAGAGCAAAATTTAAATTTAGGAGTAGAAATACAGAACTTTCACAAGCACAAGATTAAAATCTAAACTAAAACTAAAGAATCCTCAACTTTAATCATAATAAACTGCTATTGATGACTGAAGTCAAACATCTTCCCATAGAGAAATTCAGAGCAAGATTAGTTCAATATTTATTTTTATAGTGTACAATAACGGTTGAAAATATCTACCCAGGCTTAAACTGGAGACAAAGCATGCAAATCAAAGGGCCTGAAATTGAAGATTTTCATTACAAAACATCACAGGTGTGTAAAACTTCAGTAACCTGGTGAGTATTCAAGAAGCAAGTTTGTTTTGAAAATAAGATAAGAACTCGAAGTGGAACCAAAATGAAAAAAAAAATAGGAAGATTCCTAGGGATTTCAGTATAGTAATTTAAGAGTACATTAAATATGACCTACTCAATGAGGGGGAGCTGATAAGGGGAATACAAGGCTTTACTTAACAAAAGGCTGCAGAAAGTAAATGAAAGATCTCCAGCTACAAGATAGCGGTATGTTTTCAGGCTTCAGAGCAAAGTGATTTGATCACTTGTCACAGTCAGAAGTAAGTTTGATGTATGTTATGAAAAAGCATTTGGTTGAACACTGATGTCACCACAGTGAAAGAACAGACAAAATGGCTATTTTAAAAAACATACCAAAAATTTAAGCTAGACTCTTCCAAATTAAACAAAAAAATCTTAAGCATTAGGTTTATCACTAGTACTAAGCTAATTATCTAACAGGCTCTTTCCCAAATATTTTTTTAATTTTAATTAACATTATGCTAAAATATGCTGTTCCATTACAAATTACTGCCATCATAGCTCCTAGAAAGAACTGTAATCATAATCATACTCTTATGAGACTGGGAAATCTCAGTTGCATCTACCCAGAAACAAAACCGTTTTAAGCAGAAGGTGAATCAAATCCACACAATTCTAGGAACTGCTCAGAAGATGGCAGTCTACAACAATTAAAAACTGCACTATCTCCTGAATTATCTCACTGACATGAAATTGATCAAGTCACTAACAATCAAGCAGCACAGTATAAGATTAAGTAATTTACACTGAATTATTTTTTTGTCCTATTTGAAAAACATACAAAAACTAGTGCTCACTTCAAAATTAGCATTCTGCTTGTGTGATACTGATATTTTGAGTTGGTCTTCCCATGTCCGTTTTTCTCAAATAACAGCATGAACAAGTATGTCCAGCATGAGTTTAGGAAAAATTTTCTCCAATATAGTGGAGCACTGGGCCATGTTACTTAGAGATGAGGTGGAATATCCATCCTTGGATGTTTTCAGGACTTATTTAGACAAAGATAAAGTTGACCTGAACTATTAGCATTGGCAAGAGATCCGAGAAGGGTTCAATGACTTAAGAAAGTCTGTCAGTTATCATTTCTACACATCTACAGATAGCCTGAATGCACAGACTAGCTGTGCAAGAGAAATTAAGTTTGAAATAGATCGATTAATCATAACCCACACTGGTAAGGATGACATTTTCCCCAGATATCACCAAAAATAGTGTTTACATACCAATGAAAATTTCCTATGATACTGATGGTCTGGTCTGCATCAGAAACCCAAGTGATGGGTCTCTGAACTACCACCTGTCGGAGTGTGAAAACATGATCTCCTGGGTCAGAACCATTTATGAAGTACTCAAATACACCTGTCTGATCTGCAAAATTTGGAGCTTCGCTGAAAGGTGGATTACCTGTTCAGAGAATAAAATGCATATGAAAACCAAAACATTATTTTTGTTCTGTCTACTCACTCTTGCTTTCAGAAGTTTCCTCTGAAGATATTCTCCAGACTTCTTACTCTATCAAAGTACAGACTCCAAAAACTGAAGTTTTGGAAGTAGGCCAGTTTTCATAATCACATGAACAAAGTAAATTACCTTCTATCTTTCTTCACAAAAACTAGTTCAGTATATTTGAGCTGTATCTTTTGCATCAAAGAACTGTAGCAGCCACCCAATTAAGAGCTAGAATTAAATATATTTCCTTACAAGTGAGGTATACACCTGTAAGTTAACAGAGAAACTGGAATAAATAAGCAAAAACAAAACACATTTAAATTACTTCATACCTCCCAGACCAGAGGACTCAAATACCACAGTTATGGCCTTTCTACATTGAGACTGTATCCTGTGCATAAATGAAGTTTTTCAACAGAGAATTCTGACTTACGAATATTGAAATCATCTTTGTAATTTGATGGAAAGGGCTGAGGTGGGGGAGGCTCTGGACAACTACATTTCCGCCCTGTCTTGAGTGTGGTTAAAGTATAGACTTCATCCACGTCTAGGTCTATAGAAAAGCTTCCCCTCCAGACCTGAAATTAAATAAAGCTCAAGCTGCAAAAAATCAAAACTAAATTACAAAATACCCAAGTTTCTGAGTTAAAGGATATTCTCTAAAGGCTGATTTGAGGCAAAAATCTTATCTTCTTGCCTCGGTGTTTAATATCTCCAAATTATTTTTGAAAATTACTTCCCCCAAACTCCTCATTACCTCGAAGTTAGTTTGTATACAGCTAGTAAAGCTATAGTCAAACAGAGCTTAATTATACAGTTCAGGCATCAAAGGCAAGAAGTTTCAGCAACAGGGAAAAACATCAGGAGTTACAGAGAAACTGCTGGGAACATCCTGTTGTGGGAAGTACTTAAGTCGTATTAGGCACAGTGCTCTGTTTTTGAGAAAAGTTACTTTAACATTAACCAGTTTGAGGAAGTACTTTAAAAAAAAAAATTAAGTTTGCGATGTATGTCCCAAATACATTCTTAATGCTTTGAGTAGTACAAAAAGTTATCCCAACAGAGGCTCTTTTCTCAAAAAGATTTCTTCTAAATACACCCATTGAACACACACATCCCAAAAGTTCGACAATGAATGTGGGCGGAGAAGCCAAAAAATTAGAATGTTATCACCTTCAGGCCAGAGGAATACTACAACTACCACCTTGCAAATCCTTCTACAGCAGGAACTTCAGTGCTGGAATATCTGGAATAATGCTAACACCCAGTGTATGAGCATGAATAAAGTTAGGTTTAACAAATGACGCTCGGTTCTACTATACTGACATTTTATTGCATTTCAAAACCACAGGCTGAAAATTCAGTAAGGTAGTCCAGAAAATGGAAAAGGACATCCACATGCATCACAATGGGATCACTTAATTTCATTACTTTCAAAGTATATATCTACAAGAAAGCAGTAATGTTTCAGCCCTACAAAACAAACTGCATCACCAGTCTACTCAGCGATTATCTTTATGAACACACACTGAATACCATCAAACTTCTCTCTGAAGAGCCAAGTACAAGTTACCTTAGATTGCCTTATGTGATTCTTTTTACTTCATAATCCTACATTGCAAAACAAAAAAAAGCATCTTTTTTGCACTTCCATTTCTTAAACATAATAATACAAAAGATTAATAAAACTAATTAACTTACATCTAAAGGTTGGAGTTGCTTGAATAAAATAGAGTTCGCAGATTCAAAATCAAGCCTTGAATACCACACTTGAAGGGTTTCCACCAAATACTACAATGAAATGTAACAAAATTAAGAAAAAAACACCACACAACTCCAATATTGACCTCAAGAAACATCAATCCTTTATGGGTGTATAACTTCTGTTATTTTAGAGCTGTTGATCTCATTAGCAGTCACCCCTCTATTCTGCTAGCCATAACGTACTTTATATTTTTGTAGATTTTATGTCGATAAACCCACATTATACAGTCAGCTGCAGTTATTTTCCTGGAAAGGAACTGATGACAACTAGAAAGGTCATGAGATCATAACCATGCTAGCCAGGCAACCTATATCAGAAGCTCAAAGCACTCAGTCTTGAAATAAATCCTAAAGAAAAATCCAACTGTGTATCTGTTCCCGGGAATTTTTTCTTCAATATACGTATTATTAGACCAGGAGGGTAGTAACTGTACAAATTCAGCTATGATATTACATGTTATGGTGAAAGCAGAAGTATAATGTTTAAAACTTTGGCAGGTATATAACAGCCTATAGTACTGGAGGTCAAGACTTTTGATCTCTTGCTACCCTACTATATTACCTTGCGTGCATTTATCTCTCAATAGCTATTCACCTTGCAAGAGTAAACAAAGGTTACAAAGGTTATTCAACATCTACTTACAAAAGACCCTCTGAGGTAGAAAGTTGCTCTCTGAGGTGACACATTGAAATGAGGCAGTGGAGGCCTGATACATTGAGAGTGATTATGAGTCTGAAGAAAAAATAACAGAAGGACCATACATTACTAGAATGCATCAAATGCCAATACTCATGAAAAACTGGATAGATTTAAATTAGAAAAAACAACACGATCAACTTGCAACTATTTATTTCATTAACTTAATGATGATTGTTATTATACAAACTTAATTTTATTGGGAATACTGCTTTAAGAAAACTACACAGATTTAATTTTCTCCCATGGTATGTTATGAAATTAAGGCTAATTTGTGATATAGAAGTTATATACAAAGTTTAGATAGAAAAAACGATTTGTAGTAGCCTAACAAAGCTACAAAAGTATCATATAACATAATCACAGGTATTAAGCTATGTAAAACCAAACAGGCTCTTTTTAATAAAATGTTCCCTTTGTCTACCCTACTTTATTGTAATTGCTGATGCACATTACCATAGTTTCAATTATGATGGTAAGGTTTCCTAGGCCATCTGTCAGAGCTACAAAACTGCCACCTCCTTCCAGGTGTCCGTCAACTTGCAAGTATGACCAGCCTGGTTGAGTAAATTGTGTTGTGTGCGCTAAGACAAAACAGAACAAAAATCAGAAGAAAACAAATCTTAATAAAATGTAACATCCATTTCTAATCTGAATTAAATTTCTTGCACAAGAAAAAGGTGATTTGGGGAAGGAGGTAATGGAATTTCAAAAAAAATTCTACCCATACAAGAAAATTAAGAACTTGTACTAAAATACAATTAAAAACATCAGCTCTATGACAGATAAAGCAGTTAAAACAAAATGTTAGCAATTATTTTAAAAAGGAGAAAAAAAAATCTTATCATAGAATGGTTTGGGTTGGAAGGGACCTTAAAGATCATCTAATTCCAACCTTCTGCCATGGGCAGGGACACCTCCCATTAGACCAGGTTGTCCAAAGCCCCATCCAACCTGGCCTTGATTGCTTCCAGGAATAGGGTATCCACTTCTCTGGGCAACCTGTTCTGGTGCCTCACCAACCTCAGAATAAAGAGTTTCTTCCTAGTATCTAATCTAAATCTACTCTTTTAGTTTAAAACCATTACCCCTTGTGCCCTATCACTACACTCCCAGACAAGAAGCCCCTCCCTAGCTCTCCCGTTACGTAGCCTCTTTTATGTACTAGAAGGCTGCTGTAAGGTCAGCCCGGAGCCTTCTGTTCTCCAGGCTGGACAACCCCAACTCTCTCAACCTATCTTCACAGGAGAGGTGCTCCAGCCCTTTGATCATCCTTATGGCTCTCCTCTGGCCTCATTCTAATACTTCCACATCCTTCTTGTGCTGTGAGCCCCAGAGCTGAACACAGCACTCCAGGTGGGGTCTCATGAGAGCAGAGCAGAGCAGGAGAATCACTTCCCTCACCCTGCTGGCTGCGCTGCTTTTGATGCAGCTCAGGATACAGCTGGTTTTCAGGGCTACAAGCGCACATTACTGGGTCATGTTGCACTTCTCATCAACACCCACTATATGCCACTAAATAAATCAATCATGTATATGTAATATGAATATTCACCACAGTTCGTATTTCCCCCCCCCCCCATCTCTGTTTAAAAAAAATAAAATCAGTAAACAGTTAAGCCAGGGAAAGTATACAAGGGTATCTCTTGAGGAATAACTACATTGGGCAGAATTTTCAGCATGCAAGGCAGTACCAAAGACATATGACCTAGATCATGAAAATCCAGACAACATGGAAACAGGAACAGCTGCTCAGTTGTTCTGAACTGTTCATGACAGTATAGCCATTTTTTCCTAACATTTTTACATATACTCATAACTAGCAAAAGAATAGAAATTAAAGCATTTGTCTTGATCCTTCTTCACAGCATTGTATATGCCACTAGCTTTCTGGAACTGTGGCAAAGGCAGCAAAAGATTACAGCAGAACTACAGAGTAACCAGTGAATCATGCTTTCATAAGACAAAGCATAGAAGTATTCCCCTTTCCTAATGCACAAGAAAACACTGAGTTTAACAGATCAAGAAACTCAGGCAGTACAAGAATACAGAAGTTCTTTGCTCTGTTTTCTCAAATTGTAAGGTAATAAATGTCTACTTATGGATGAAAAAAGAGTGAAAAAGAATAGGAAAGTACACTAGTCTCTACAGGCACACTAACCCTTACAGGCATTTCAGATCAAACGATTTTAATAGCAATAAAAGGCAGTAGCTTATATATTTCTGCATGATCAAGTCAAACATTAAGATTTCCCTTGCTATTAAGATCCCTGGTTTCTCTTGAAAGAAGCTTTTTTTCTTTAATGTTGGTTTAATTTGGTGCAAAAAAAAAAATGCACATAGAAAAAAAATAAACAAATAAAGGCTTCATACAATACAATTACACAAGCCTTTTACCTGTAATCCAGATAGGTGCTTCTACTTTGTAATGGCCACTCCATGGCTCTTGTGCTGTCATTAATCCACATCGACCAAAGGGCAAGTCTTCATAATAGCTAGCCACTAAATTCCACGCAATGGTTCTGGAAAAATAGGTTTGTTTTGTTTACTCATATGGATTGTATTAGATTAAATTAGTACAAGAATTTATTCTTTTTTCCTCCAGTACACATTCAAAAAGCTTCACATCCCAGCCAAAAAATAAAGTAAAAGTTTCCCAGACAAAAAAAAATTATATTTATATATCATTACAGCAAAAGGAGAGGGAGAAAAAACACACTACAATAACCCCACAGGAAAGGAAAATAAGTCATCATCCAGAGTTGAAAACTTCATACTAAACCACTGATACATTTCCTATCTCTGTCACCATAAAAAGATGCACAGTAAAAGAAATGCGCACCTGAGATTCCATACTTGCTAACCACATCAGCTGAGAGAAAATTCAAAATAAAAAAATGAAGTTGTCACAGTTCACAATTTTATTAGCTTTTTTGTTTGTCTGGTTGTTGTTTGTGGCGGTAGTGTTTTGATGGTTTGGCGTTTGTTTCTTTAAGCCCTGATAAGAGGTATACTCCCCCTTTTATCCACATAAATAAAAGGACAGTAACTCTAGTTAGTAACTCTAACCAGCCATCACCCAGGATTTACTTTAAAAAATTGTCAGGACATTGACTAGGTTAATTTTCCTAACATCTTCTGATTTGTGAATATCAGTGAGTATCTGTTGCTATGACCTTAAGACCTGTGCAGCCATAGGCATGTAGATACAATTTAATAAAGGAGTTACAGAGAACACAGAAGCTGGTATGTGATTTTGCTTTTATATAAATGAGTGCATAGAGCTCATATTCTCAACTCATCGCCTTAGATTTATCACATGATATACGCATTTCAGAATAGATACTGAAGTCCTCCAAAAACACTCTTAAAATAAAGAACTCAAGATGTAAACTTAGCTTCCTCACGGTAAAATTTTGCCTAAGATGCAGCACAAGGCAACAAGAACGTAGGGAACTCAAGCTCAGAGGAAAGCTCAGAAAGATTAGCCTCCCTTCATCAGGAAGGCTCAATATAAAAGCCAAGATAATTGAAGTATTGATTATATGGATTTGGAACTGTTCTATAATTTATGAATAATTTCTGGCTGCTACATCGCGAAACAAGTGGGGTTTATATAATCTCAAAGAGCTTGGAAAAAGAAGAAAATGCAACAGGAAAAGACTTATCCCTAAATGAAATACTAAAGAACATGAAAATCAAGAGACAAGTCAGGAATTCACAGAGGAAATAGTTATGTGGTAGAAATTTTCAGCTCTCAGAGGGAAACAAGATTCACAGAAGACAGTCAACTCAATAAGTTTCTCTTTAGAAGCATGCAAGTGCTTTCTGCCGTGCTCCATTTCAAGCATTTCAGAAAAAAACATTTCTCTTTATTAATCCAAAAATAAGTTACATAAAAGCTAAAAGTTTTGAAGTGATTTGCTTAGATCCTGATGCCTCCATTTTCTTTAATCAGACTATTTTTTATTTTTTTTTTTTTCAAATATTAGTAGTTGTTTCACTGGAAAAAAAAATATTTCTCCCATTCTGTTTTAAAACTGACTTACATAATTACCCGCTAAGTAGAACAATAATTTTCTTACAGATTTCAGTTTGGCATGAAGATGTACAGAACAAAAAAAAACATCAAAAGACCACAGCAAGTTTTAGAATGGTTTCTCAGAAAGTAGCTGTATGGAAAAAAAAAAAAGTAATAAAATACTTTCCTACTACTTTTAAATGAAGACAAACAACCTGATAAAGACCCTAAGAAGCATGCAGCTAGATTAGCTTTATTATGTTATTTTCCTCCTGTGTTTTTCAGGTTGTTAGTTCTTAAGAACATTCTGTTTTTAAGAACTATCACCAGCATCTCAAAAACAGATGAACTCCACTGCATAAACCAATGGATACACATGGAACTGTGATGACTAAGAATGCATTAAAATTTGTGGGACTTCTAACCCAGAGAGAGATTAAGACAGTAGACTTCACACCTTCGTATATTTGAACTGGGACTGACAGAGGAGAAAGTTTCAGTTTACCTACTCCCTTAACATAGCAGGTAGATGTGTTATATGGTACTTTAGACAATTCTTACATATGAAGTTCCAAAAGCTAGCAACAGCGTACAACACTTACGAGGTCATGTTTCCATTCACGTAGTTTTGGTTTAGGATCCGAGCCCAACAGCCTGCACCTACTTCATCGTTGAAAGTACTATAATCTTCTGAAGACCACAGTTTTTTCTGCGTTAATAAGGCATTTGGCACTGTTTTCGTTCCAGGATAGTGAGCCCTATACAGCGTTTTAAAAAGAAAGAGCACTTATCAGAAAAAGAAAAATCAAAGCCTGGAAGTACAAACATCAGCAATAATTCCCCTCTTCCAAACTTAAATTGAAAAACAAACTCTCTTTGGAATAATATTAATGGAATAAAAAACTTGGAACAAGAGAGATGTGTAATACATCTTATCATATTTGCATCAGTACAAGACTACTCCTTTAAAACGTTACCTTCATAAGTAAGCCTAACTTAAAATACATCGTGTAATGTCTGCAGCTAGCTAAAGCAAAGCTTTATCCTGAAATTAAGCTTGATAACTTGTATGAGTACTTGCATCATGCTAAGAGAAATACACACTTTGTACTACATTAGACAAAACTTTAATTATAAATCAACAGCAAGATACAGTACTAGGCATTATTCTAAAAACTTAATGGCATTAATGCCTTAATGCACCTGAACATGAACTTAGCTCATTCTTTTCAACAAATGCAGCTTTCAAACAGGCGGTGTGGACTATAAGAGCTAAAGAGGCATAAACTGAAAATAACTGAAACATGATCAAAGCTAATTTTCTTGGCAAAGCCTTTCTTAGAGTACATATACTTTCTCCCAGATAAAGACTACTGATCACATTCAATTGCATCATTTCAATATGGCAAATTAGCCTAGCTGAAATAAAACATTGCAGAAATCAAGATCATTCCCCTCAGTTAGGACACGCATTGAACACACTAAATGCATATACTAAAATGAACTATCAGCACTGGAAAGGAAAGCATAAAGATTTTCTTTACTACTAGGCTGAAACTTGACAAATTTATCAATTTGTGGGTCAGGGACAATAATATTTTTTCTGTACTGATTGTTGGTTTTTAAGTATTTTCTCCCTATTGGACAATTGGCCATTTCCCATTGTTGTAGTCTTTCATATCTTGCTTCACTAATGATAACATAAGACACAGTAAAGATTTTAACTACATCCTTGTACAAATTAGCAAACGTTTTCGCTTTAGCTTGGAAGCACAAGTATTACCTTAGTACCAAGAAACTTTTTTTCTAATGGTGTAAAACATGTAGCTTGCAAAGATAAGGCAGAAAATGAAAAGATTTGTATTCCTACATTCCATGTCCTGAAGAACTCTTTATTAAAGAGTCAAAAAAAATTATTTTACCAAAATTCAGGGGGTGGGGAAGGGTGGTTAAGAGCTTTATATAAAATTACACAGGAACAAAGTCTATAGAGCTCAATTTTCCTGCACATAGCAATATACCAAAGTAGAGGAGGGAATAAAAAAAAGTCAAGTTAGAAATAGCAGCTTTTTTCCCCCACTGTATTTCTTATATATCTGTACAAGGTTGTAAAAATTAAACCTAAAAAAAAAGACTACATAACACCATCACTGCAACAGAGCTTTGCAAAAAAGCACTACTTACAAAAACCTCAAAATCTATTTCTCAGTATCTCTTGAAAAAAAAAAAATACAATTTGTCAGCTAATATCACTTGTTATTCCTTGTTCTCTTTCTTACTCAGATTGTAGGCCTGGAAGCAACAGGGGGATAGTTTGAATTTGTACTAGCGCACACATCATATATTCTATCGTGGAAAAACAAGACGTTGTGACATTACTTTTGTTAATTTGTACATAATTAGTTTTGACCAACTTCTTTAAAAGGCTTAGTTTTCTGTGACACTTACGTTTACCCAAATGCCTATTTAAAACAGATCTAGTTAAGAACATTGATTATTCTAACCAAAAAGACTCAGTTGTCACCTAATGACATTCTGAATTAATATTAGGTAAAAAAAAAATTAAATCTGTTATTCTTGAACTCACTGACACTCTGTAAAATCTTCCTGTTTTCTTTCCATTAACAGCATGAAAAAGGGGGATATTTTTTCCAACATGGAGAGTCAGAATAGCTTGGCCTCTAACAGTACAACACAAAAAATTAAATTTTAGATTAAAAAATATTTTTAATTTTAATTTAATTTTTTTTTTAATTTAAAGTTGATGTAGTTTAAGTTAAATTTAAATTACAATGTAAGCAGCTTACATTGTGTTACAAACAAGTAGCACATCTAAAGTACTATGAATAAGCATAGAATTTGCAAGCCCATCTTTGAAAAACATTTTTTTCCAGGAGTTGCCACGTAACTTAAATCTGTATGAGTAATACTTGTTTAATTCATTCTATTTCGTTTCACTGGTAAAATTAATGCAGCTGTAATAGCTCTGAAAAGCTGTTTGGAAATATCACATTAAAGAGCTTTGGTGACCTGGGTCATTCCTTTGTGGGTGAACATTATTAAGGGTTTTTACAGTATCTCTTCAGGGCTCCCCCTCATTGCAAAATAACAAAAGCAGTAACTTTAACTAACTTTCCCTCCAGCTTCTCTGACAGGAAATCTCAGAGATCACAAATCAGGTTACAAAGCCAAATTTGTTTTTTGTATATTCATGTCAAATACTGGCTAACTGAAATATTTTTGCAGCTTCAAATTAGAAAAACCCCAAAAATATTTTTGAAAAATCCTTTGATGATATGTGCACTTCTGAATGCCCAGGAGCTAACTGATTATCCTTCACACAAAAGGAGTCTATTTCAGCTCCCTGAATCAGGGTAAGGACTTTAAAATTTATATTTCTTGCACAGAATTAAACAACTACAGTTTACTGAAATAGCAAGAAAATAGTTGAGCTTCTGGAATTAACATTAAGTACATACTGTATCTGCCAAGAAAAGCAGAAAGGAATCACGCTATGTTGCGATCATCGTAACTACAGTGAGTTTGTATCTGGTCAGAGTGAGTTGATAATTGCTTTTGCTTATTGACCCACACATGATCCAAAAAACAACCTGCAAGAAACTGTTAGGATGTTTTTTATTGTTCAGAGTGAGAGGAGGGGTTGTTTTTTTTTTTTTTTCCTGGAATACAGACTTCTCCATGTTTAGAAGGAAAGCTTTCATTCCTCTGCCTCTGTGGGTCAAATATATAAACATGAAGACAAACATTGAACAAACCACCAAGAAATGAAAATATCTAAACATTTCTTAGTGATATGATTTAGTGGAGGACTTATCGGAGTTAGGTCAGAGGTTGGACTAGGTGATCTTGGAGGTGTCTTCCAACCTAGAAGATTCTGTGATTCTATGAATGAAAAGTTGAAGCAGGAACAGCCACATCTGAAGCATGTGGCTAGGTCAGCCAAGTCCATGGAACCTGATTAAAATTTAGAGCCACTGAAAAAGAAGTTAATGAGCAAATCTTATATATATTTATATTCAGAAGTCAGTAATCAGCTTCAAATTTAGCGTAATGCCTTCATAAAATATTACCACCATGTGACGAAACCCAGAACTAGAGAAACAAGTCAGCTGATTTAATACTTCCCGAAATAAGGCTCCCATCATAACAAAACAGAAAACTGAGAAGAGTTATGTATTTTTTGTTATAAATAATCAAAGCACCAATTAAATTCTGACACACTCCAGTTTCTTTAACAACAGAGTGGTGCAAGTCAGTAATACAAGGTTGTTTTTAAAGTCATAAAGCTCAAGCACTTTTTGCACATCAAATACAGGAACCGAACCAAACCAACTCTAAGGAAAAAAAAAGGTTTTCCAAAACCCCTTCAAGTAATCAAATGCACAGCCACAGCCAACTGGAGTCTTGCACATGACAGGAGACTCCTAACTCAATTAAAGAGTTTAAGCTGCGACCAGGACAACAGCTCATCTGACATGATGTGGGTTAGTAAGAAAGATTACAGTGTCAAACCTTTCACCGCAGGTAAGAGTACATAGAGGTAAAGCTTTGGTTATGCCATTCGAAAAGAAGCAACAAGACAAACTTTAAACAAACCACCAAGAAACAAAAAAAGAGAACCCCCTACCCAATGACATCGACCACGTCGTGGAGCTCAGAGTCAAGCAGCAAGACAAAGGAAATGGGCTCCCACAGTCTATCGCTGGCTATGATCCTCACCTGCTGCAGGCCATGTTTATCCAATGTGTACCTCAACAGCTTGGAAAAAAAAGAAAAAATAGGAGAGCAAAGAACAGAGAAGGGACAAAAAATGTTTTTCAAATTGTCAGAAGTTTATCTTGGGAAAGTCTTGGAAAAGGCAGCATCTCCTTCAGCACTGTTTGAACACACTTCAGAAAAACCGTATCATGTTTCAATTCTTGTTTTTGTCCCAGTTGCAACAACTGTTACACCAAACAAAACGTAACAAACAGATTGTCAAGCACCAACTGCCTTCAAAGGAGGACATTTCTTCTGCCATGCCAAACCCCAAAGTACATGACAAAAGGCAAAGTGAAAAACATTTGGTTCTTGTTTTCTCACACACAAAACTGCAGATGAAGTTAGAGGCAGACAAAGCCTAGCACATTTCATGCAAGATAATCTACTTGCAGAACAGCCACTTCAACATTACAATGCAGAGGGTTAAGCTATGAGAACCACGTACAGCAGGGCAAGGACATCTGAATGTTAACTGTCAAAGGTTTGCGAAAGCAAAGCAAACGTTTAATTAAACAGAGCTGATTCCGCCTTTCCTCCCTTCTAATCCACTGTTTCAGTTTAACGGTGAAGCAACACACAAGTGAGATCAGCTCTTCCTAAATACAACCAGCAGAAGAAACGAGAAAAATCCCAGACACACACACTTTATTACTCAACTGCATTTTATTCTCAAGCTTTATAATTGCAAACAACGTATACTTCCCAAGACACATTTTAAGGCCTTGAAAATTACTGAAAAAAAATCTAAAGTGTCACATAAGGCCAAGGCTAACAACATAGTTTCTTGAAATCCAGAAGGCCCCTAAACAGCATTTGTTGTGCTTACAATTCAAGTAACTTCAAATGCCTGACGGCTCTCAAACTTGATATATTGTAGAAACACACACAGGAGCATCTCTAACAGTTCTACATTCTTGTTCTACCTACAGGAAACAGTGCTGCAAGATTTTGCATAGATGAGAAAGTGAACTAGCTTATCTGCAGTCTGGAATATCACGATTTCCTGCCCCTTAAGGTTCTTAAGAACACTGTCTGAACTCAATGGTAATGTTTTATTTGCACTGTATTTTCCTGTTATATCTTGTATTAGAGTAAGGCAATATTTGGTTTGCAGACTTAACATACATATCAAGGCTAAAGCATTTTGCAATTAGGGCATGTTCCTGATAACTACAGAAAGGCAGTTGGAATCCTGGCTTCAAGACGGAGGATCTGAGAAACTACTGGCCTATCAAACTATCCTCACCAGGAATGTTAGAGAGGATCACCCTGAAAGCCATTTCCAAGCACATGAAAGACAAGGAGATGACTGGGAACAGCAGCATGATTTACCGAGGGCAAATGATACCTGATAAACCTGACTGCTTTCTGTGACAAGACAACTGACTACTTGTGTGACCAAGGCAAAAATCAGTGGATGTCATTACGGCTTGTCTTTAAGGTCTTCCACCAAACTGGGCAGTCCAACCAGGCAATGATTACTCATTATGTCCCCATAGGCTAATATAGGGCTAATACTGTTTGATAACTTTATAACAAAAAAAATAAATAAATCAGGAAGTTCACAGCCTATATGTTGAAAAGAAGGGCTGCTATTTATGAGGATCTAAACAGACTGGGAGAAAAAAGAAAAACAGGCTGATGGGAACCTTGTCAAGCTCAACAAATGCAAACAAGAAGTCCTGCACCTTTGACAGAATAATCCCCTGCAACAGTACAGGCTGTCAACTGATGGAAGATTGGAAGATTCAAGTAGGTATAAAAAATTAAAAGTAAGGGGGAAAAGAGATAAAAGGTAAAAGAACAGGAGCACAGTCAAAAACGTAGAATAAGCTTCCCAAGCGAGTTGTGAAGATATTCAAACTCAACTAGGAAACCTCAGCGTTATGAGGCTAGGGAGGCATTCCATCTAATTACAGATAACATCCCAGTTATACCACATAAAGAAAATGTTCTTTTATAAGTAAATTGTCTCGATTTTGTACTGTAGATTTTATGTCCCAATTATGTCTTGGGATCAGTTACGTAAAAACAGAATGAAGAAATAGTTTCCAGCTTGTGCTTTGAACTATGTAAAACAAAAATCCTATTTAAAACAAATCCTAAAGACAGCATTTTCTACAATTAATATTTATTCTCCTGTCAGCTTCGCATACTCTTGGACAAGTTAATTTATCTCTCTTACAGAAAATGTCTTCTACCTCGGAGAAAGCAAATGACAGTGAACTGAACTTGTTCTTCTTAATGGACTGAAAAAGCCTTCCTTGATGGCTTTTTTGATTAACAATTCTCTTAAAGCTGTGACTACATTAACTGTAACAATCAACAAAACAATCATCCCTTACATAAAAGCTATAGTCTTTACAAAGTAACTCCTGTCACCCCTCCTCATTCCTTTTAAGTAATTAAATAATCATGGCAAGTCTTATTTTTTAAATGCCAGACACTAGGAGAGAGGAAAAAATTGAAATGGCAGCCATTGTTTATGCTATTTGATCACGGTATTAGAAAACACTCATGATACATCAACACAAAATATTTTTTCTCTCAGCAAACATATTGACCTGAAGGGAGATTATTTAAAAACACCCCCCAACAATTGCTGCCCATTAATAATGACTTACAAGTCAAAGATAACTAAAACCAATGAGAACTACAGAGAAACATTTTACTTTGTTGACTTCTAAATAAAGATCAGAAAAAAATATTTGTAATATATTCAAGTCTATTTGCATACCATCATACAAGCCTTTCAGAAAGAACTTGCCAAAAAGCCAGGCTTTGTTAAACTCTGAAAACCAAATCCACATATAACACAGAAGAGGGGGCACCAAGCTCTAAGTAATACATTCTGGGAGAAAGTAGTGGGAAGATACACTACACACAGAAAAAGAACTGATCAAAATAACATAGGAAGACAGTAGCGAAGGCAGTATTCCAAACAAAATAAGGAAGCATAACACAATTTAAGACTTAAGCTAACTAAATTACATTTTTCTTCTATTTCCAAGCACTTTATGAGTACCAAGTACATAGTTTGACTTAGGAACAGATAAAGGCTTTTTTCCTTCATCTAAAGTAACACCTATTTTTCAATGGCAGCTGCTGCACCTCGTTTATATGAAATAATGGCAAGCAGTATGTTCGCTAAGACTACTCCCTCCACCAATTAAATTGAAACACACTGAACAATAACACCTTGGTAGCCTTTGTTTTAATTAGAAAATATTAAGTCCCCTATCTTTTAAACTCAGCAAGATTCCAAGCCAGCAGAGAGCTTGAATATGAAAGGGAAAAAAAAAAAAAAAAAAAAAAAAAAAACCCTATCATTAATATACCTTAGCACTGTTCCCTGCTTAAAATACCATTTGTAAACTATCAGATTAAAAACTACCTGATGAAAAGAAAGGAAAAGAACATGAAAGGAAAAACAAAGAAAGGTAAATATCAAATACTTTTTATGGGTGGATACCAAAGCAATCATTCCAATAATGTCTAAATAAACAATGTAACTTTAATTCCAGATTTCCATTTCAAAATAGAACTGTAAGACAAAGTCACTGAGAGGGTTATACTTGCAGAGATTACAGAACAACATACAGGGAAAGGAGTTCAGAGAAAAAAGAGTGCAATACTACTGAGGAAAACAGATTGAATAGCAGATTTTGCAAGCAACTAGACAGATATCTACAAGACGTACAGATATAGTGTACTTTTACCGAGTTTATGAACTTAAAGGACAGATGTGTAACTACTATTATCTTTTTCTAGGTCAGCAAGAACTGCTTGATAGTTGGTGCTTTAAAGTCAGTACTGGCTGAAAAACATGGTGTTCTTGTTTTGTTGCCTCTGTATATAGCTGAATTTCATAATAGATAGCACTACTGAAAATATTCCTCTAACTCTTCATTCTGGTCAGTGGGGGTGGGGAAGTTTAGCAAAAAACATGTATCACGTTCAAGAAAAATCTCAACAAATAAGAATGGTCATCTTAAGGAGCATTTCATTAGCATAGAAATCATAACTAAAACACTTCCTAATGCAATATGAACTTGCTGAAGTTCAAGTCTTGGTTATTCTAGGCAAGTCAGAAATAAACACATACAATTTTTATTTTCTTTTTTTGAGCCAAGTTAGCTATACAACACTGGCATTATAATTGCTACTTCTCTGGAAGCTACTTCCAGGTGATCAGCATTTATAAGCTCAGCACATACAAAAACTGTTTCTTTATGAAATCCCTGCTTAATTGTCTTGCTGTAACCTTTGCACCATACATCAGTTTAAATAACTATGAGTATATCACAGATCCTTACATATAAACGAGGACAAACAGTACGTTAGGGACCACAAGCACATTCTTATCACAGTAAAGCTAGTAACAGATGTAAGAAAGACAAAACACAACACAAGTGAACTATTTATACATGTAGAGTTGATTACCACTGTAAACATGCTATAGATTTGAAAAAATCTAATAGCGTTGAAAAATCAAAGCAAGCAAGAAAAGCAAGGTAGAAAGCATATTAGGGAGCAAGTGTGCAAACAAATAATCAAGTTGCCATTTGTCGGAACTGCAACAGTGGGCACTACTACCTGCTGAAATTGGGATGGGTGGTATAGATAAAAAAAAAAAAACACCTTTGGGTGTTACCAGATGAAAGCAACAAGTAGTCTTCTACCCTTTCAATGTGATCAGAAAAATCATAAGCAAAGAGTCTTTGTGTTGCAGGGAATGCTGCAACAGTAAGAAGTAACTTACTGGCAAAAGTTCAAGCTCATCTGAAATTAAAACAGATTCCAGACCAAGAGTTTTTCATTATCCTAAAGTTTTTTCTGACTTTGAAGATGCACTTGGAGATTAGCTAGCAGTCTTCTGTCATTTGCTAGTGACAAGGCAAGAAGCCTAAGATCTAGCTCCTAACTCAATTTTTGAAACAAATGATGGAAGAATTACAAGATCAACTTAGACATGCACTAAATTGAAAGCTGGGAGAAAAACAGAATGACTTCTCAAAATGGAGGTGAAGATTTTAAAGAAATTAAGTGGTAAGTAACGTGTCCCTTCTCCCACACTTACCCGACTACCTGAACAGCATCATTAAGATAGGGATCAACTACCATCTCCTTTGAAATGTTCCAGTCTCCATCCGCAGCGATGATGCCAATGTTCCTTAGACCCAGTCTGTCCAAAGACTGTCGAAGTACCTTAGTAACAGATAACACCACTTAAAGTGCAGCCTTTCATCACACATGCAACACGAAAACTTAAGACTGTAAACAATTCAAAAACTGAAGGAGCAGTCAGTGGAAGCATCTGTTATTGATCTTGCTCTGAAGACAAGTTTTCACTTCTCCTACAATAACAACCACAATAAAGTTACTGATAAATACTTTTAACACTGAAGGGTTATCTCTGACAGTCAGATAGCCACGCAGAAATAGGCTGGTATTATAAACATGTTTTTAAACTCAACGCTCAATTTAAAAATACATTATTTTTTTTTCCAATGGCTTCCACCTGCAACTGCATCTGGGAAAGGACATCAGTCCACAGCCTAAAATACTTCCTTCAATCTTAGATATACAGAGATTATGTAGTATGTGCTGTATGCATGCATACATAAGGAAGATTTTTTTCCAAGTGATTTGACTGTATTTGAAGGTATGAATCCTTAGGTTCTATAATTTCTTATAATAGATGTCCACCAACACGAAGGATAATAGAGAGCATTTCTGTCTTGATGTGCAGTCAAGACAAAGACCCAAAACAAAGTTTAAGCGTTGGTGACAAGCAAGCCTAGATCTAACGGATACTAAGCTCGTTAATAACCTTTCAGCAAGGAGACAAGCAGTGAAGTTCTGTTCTTGAAGCCTTCAAAGCATAAAGCTTACTAAAAAGTTTGTAAAGGTATAATTATTAAAGTCACTGTAATTTGAAACTCATAGCATGAAACATTTTATTGAGTATCCCTGACAATATTAAGATCAGATGCTGTCAGAAGCTGTTTGCAAAAAAAAAAAAAAAAAAAAAAAAAGCTTTTCCACTATTTAAACAATATAATTCTACAAATGATATTGGTTTTAATAAGCATTAGTTTGGTACAGGTTTTTTCATAAAAGCAAAACCACAGTGAGGCTAGATCGATGCTACAGCCTTGTATCAACTTAATCATCAGGCTGCACCCAGTCTTACTCTTACAAACGTGGCACAGATTAAAGAGTGAACACATCAGAGAAGTTTTATCTATTTAAATTTTGTTCCTGATAGCCATCAGTGTGATGGTTTTCAGAATTCTTCAGTAACAAGAAGAGATCAGAGGAAAACACACTAAACATTTCAGAAAACTGAAGACGAGCCTAGATCATTTTGCCAACCTAAACCACTGTAAGACGTTAAATCTCAAGGTCTACTCCCCAGTATTTGTCAGATACTTCCTTCAACATGTGACTGCAGAATTTCCATTTCTAGCCTTAAGTACTGTACAATACTAAGCACCTGACTGGAAGAGAAGATATTGCCAGTTCAATGATAACAGCACTTTCAAAGTCTATAAACATGTTTGACTCAATTGGGGTAAAGAAATTGGAGAAGATACACAGGTAGACAAAAATGACACTCCTGAAAAGAAAATATTTTTAGAGACTAGTTAACTAACAAAAAATCTTAAGAAACTGAGGCATTTGAAGATGTTTCCCACAATACTTTCCTAACTGATGTCTAGAATTAAAACAACATACTACAAGTAGGAAAACTACTAGAAAATAAAAGTAACAGCCATCTATCCACTTGCAGTAAGGACCAGATCAGGATGAGCCTGCAAAGACTTCTGAATTGGGATGTAGAAAGAACTTCCATAGATATAATTATTTTTATTAAAATACTTCATGGACAAAGTACATCCCTTAAATTTGTGCAGGATCCAAAGCAAGCAGGAATTTGACAAATTAGAATAGTCCAGAAATTATTCACTCATAAATGACTTTTAGTACAACAAGCTGCACCAATAACTGGTGTATACCACAAAGTAAACAGAAAGTCTGATGAAATGGTTCTGAGGATGATGGTGGTTCACCAAAGGAGAAATAGTGCCAGTGTATTGCGAGGGAAAAGGGAAGTTGTACTTGTTTCTGAACTGTGCATTTCTAGATTTAGATTCTTTCTACCTATTCCACAGCAGAGATGACAGATAAGACTTAAAGTATGACCTACAAAGAAGATTGTCATGACCAGTGCTGTTTAACCTAGAAAATAAACTGAGGGAAGACATGACCATATTCAAAGACCTAAGTGGTCTTTGAAAGAGGAAGGACATTAGCAGCCCTCTGGAGCAGATAGAACTAAGACAAAAGGTAACACCCAATGGACATACAGCAAGATTTAGTAGGTTAGACAAGGACCAAGGACACAGAATTGTAGACACACAATGTACTCCACAGTAACATATGCAGAATGATGTCATTCCAGCCACCCCAAACCCCAGTACAGGCATTTGTATGAAGATACTCATTAAATTTTAGGGTCAATTTAATATGACAGTATTTAAAAATATAGTTGGAAGAATTGACAAGCCACAGAATCATTGCTTCCCTGTTCTGTTTCTTCTACTTTATAAGAAACACAACTGGAGCCTTAGTGGATGAAGCAACTAAAATAATTTCATATAAGTAAAAATTTAGCAAAATAACGAAGAATTTAAACTGATCTGTGTCATGTATTTGTCGTTATAGAATATGTTTGCTGAACATTTTAGTAAGTCTTTTTCAAATGGCTGACTGCAAGCAGAATCATTGATTATAGAATAGATGTGCCACATGGCAGCACAGAGTAAGAGAACAAATGATAAAACAAGGGTTAAATAAAACATTATATCAATTAATCGGGTGAAGGTTGATACTTTTCAATGAATGTTTTGGTGATTTTAGGGTAAAACTTTAAAAATATAGCTCTAGAAGCCAAAAGTTGTCCCAATTCAATTGTGCTAAAAAAGCTAACATGTAGAATGCATCTGCTCTAGAGTTGTTCTCCACATTCTCCTCACATCTGGAAGCCAAGGCAAACAGATTAGAAAACATCCAGGTGACGCTGCAGGACCAAGCAAAAAAGAACCTGTTTCAATCAGTGATATAGTGAAATAAAATGAGTATTTTATTTATAATAAGATCTGCCTTCTCTCCAATACTTATTTTTTACAAAAGCTTGTTTCATCAACTTTCCTAGCAACATATCACCTAGGTAGTGAACAAATAAAACTTGCAGCTCAAAAAGCACATTACTCTATCTTCTATCCTACTTGCATTGCCTTATTCCAGACTGTAAGCAAGTGTTTTCAGTTCTGTTTGGTTTTGCTTTTATAACATAGGTACTGAGCAACATTGGATTTCTATTTAAACAGCCCAGGCATGAGCATTTCCCTCTACTTCCTACCAGCAGAAATTACTTATGATTGTAATTATCCTTTAGGAGACTATTAGTATCCTCAGATTTTTCCTTTAGCCTATACCTGATCAGTGGATAACTTCTCTTTCAAAGAAAGAAAATCCCAGCACCTAAATTTCTTGGCACTAAATAAGGCAGAAAACGTCTAGTTTCTACATTCTGCTGTTGTTTTGGTTTGTTTGTTTTGTTATAGAGGCAGCCCTACAAACGCTTTTCCTACATTAGAAAAAAAGCCTATTGCTTGTACTAAACACACATCAGGATGACATATTTTAAAAGGATTCTAAACATACCCACTGAACAAGTTTGGACAGGGATTTAAGCAGCTTCACTAACAAAATCCACAAGAGTTTTGCTACTAGACATGCATGAAGAAACATGACAACTTGGCATAGATACCAAGGTGTTTTATGTCACACTTTAGTGCTTTTGCATTTTCTCTGGCATGGATTTTGTATGTCAATAAAACTACTGCCAAACCTCTGCCTCCAAAAGGAACCAATGGTCTAGACTAACTTTCACAGGCTGCTACAAAATCACTTTAATACAATTAGTAGTGAAACGAAGCATAACTAGCAGAAGTTGGTCTAAGTTATGACCATAAACCCACTACAGTCTTAGAAACTAAGTTGCTGTGCTGGCAGTGAACCAGATAAATCAGTTTACGATACATAGTTGATTAACATATCTGTTAACAAGAAACTCATAAAAATGGATAAGGTGTTTCTCTTTGTCTGTACCAGGTATAATGCCAGCACAGTTTTCTGCCAGTGCTTCCTGACCTCCCTCGCTCAAAGCAGCTTACAAATCATAGGAAATATATCTAAAGCTACTCATCTACTTATACAATAGGAAGGAAAAAAGGTTTTACAGGAGAACACCCAGTTTTTATGAACAGGCAGAATTTCATATCCCAGCCTTATGAAAGGGTGTGCTTCCCCCCCTCCACCCTTAATACCATGTTTGACTGTTGTACACCATTCTACTGTACTATTCTATTGAAATTAATCAATGAATAAAATAATGACAGAAGGTCCAAGGTCAAACGACATGACTAACCTTACCCAGTGTACACAAACTGTAAGAACTGTAACTTTTCTAATAGCCACTAACTGAATAATTAGGCAGACGGGATCCAACCTCTGCTGTGTTCTGTAAGGAAATTTGACAATTTTCTACACACTCAGTTCAACTTTTATTTGCTTTTAAAAAGCAGAAATGCAATTGCTTTTTAGCTTTGAAGCAGCAACAAGGAAGTGAATATAGCAGAAGCTTAAACTTAAGTTTCTACTTCAACATAAATAGAAGCAAGCTTCCAGAGAAGTGTACGTGGCAAGGGGAGCAGTGATAGCTTAGTGATACCTCACCTCAGTGTCAGTTATGTGAAATACTGTCTCTCTCCAATTCATTTCAAACATGATGCATTGACTTTTGCATAGTTAAAATAAAGAAACTTTACATTATGATAAAAGTAGATTAGAAAACAGAGAAATACAGCAGAAAATATAAGAACTTGCAGTTTTATAACAATAATCTAAGGATATGATACCCACTTGAACTTCACTAGAGAATTTTTAAGCAATTGCAGATCTGCGACTTATTTTATAGTTAACTCTAAGACAGTAAAAAAACAAATTTGGATGATTCAGGTGGAGCCTCCATTAAAGTGTTCCACATATTTACCATACACCAACACACAAAGTTCAAAATAAGTTTCAGAAGAAAAAAAAAATCTAAAGAACTGGCTCCATTAGCATTCTTTGTCTGCTACCACTACATGTAAGTGAAGCAGTTGCAGGATTAAGGTCTCTTTTCTAGGCAAAGTCAGCAAAGCTAATCATTGACATAGGATAAAGACAAACTTCAGAAGCACATTTCACTTTAGAGAAGGGAAAAAAAATACATACCTTGATATATTTGCTATTAAATGCCCTTTCATTCCATATCTATAAAGCAAAAAGTAAAAAGCCATTTAGAGAAGTCAGGACAGATAACAAAAGATTTTATTTATATTTATATATTTATATAAAATGAGATTACACAATCATTAATGAACTCCACCGTTCTAGTTTCCTAGAAGAAAGTGTTCTGGTTGGTTTTGTTATAGAATTCTCTGCTGGAGAGCTGATATGAAAGTTCCAAACAGCTGCTTGTTTTATCTAACTTTTGGACCTACTGCCTGTATTCTTGCTTTAATGCTGTGGGAGCTCTACAACAGTTTGCCACATTACACATTATTAGCATTATGGGCCTACAGTTTGTTAGAATTCCTCTCGAAAAAAAACACTGTGGCTTCAAGGCATGGTCATACAGAACGGGCCCTTGTTGCCATACCCTAATATGGAGAGAGAAAATGACTGCTTCATTGAATGATTGCCTACAGTTTCAGGACATAATTCCTTGAAACTTTGAATTCTTTATAATTTATACAGGACTATATCCATAGCTAAATACAAGAGAAACACAGTATAGTTTAAATCATATTGTTTTATGTGTCTTTACTTAGATTGCTCTGGATTGCCCTGTTTTATGGAAAGGGTGTTTAAGCTAAACACAGCCTAAAATTCAAGAGCAGGAACAGAGGCGTTCCTTTCTACCAAATATCAGGGACAACAAAATGCCAAGTCAAAAACCTTCTTACTTTTCCTGACCTGCAATATGAGCACTATGACTCATGTTCACCAGTAAAGGTCTTATGTGTGCCCCGGTAGGTGAAGGTCACCCAGCTATCTACAAACTGACAGTTTCATCCAACTGGAAGATGTCTGTTTGATTTTGACCATAGCCTGCCACTCAAATGTGCCAAGAGCTTGGTGTTTCTTGTTGGCTGGTTCTAGGCAAGTCCTCACAACACGTATCTTCTGTCTAGTGAAAACTCTGTATAAATGAGAAGAATTCAGGAAGACTTGCAGGCTTGTTTCTTTATAGGACAAAAACACCTAAAGGATATTTCTAGATCTTTCCACAAGTGTTAATATGATCAGTTGATTTCTGAATTACAAAAAAATTACTTACTGTGTGGCTCACCATAAAAAAACTAATTATGTATATTATATAGCACATGCTACAAACCAGAACAGAAGGAAAACAATGTAGAATCAGAGCAGCATTAAAATTGTTTTATCAGGTTCTGAGCCTTCACAGACCTAACTCCTTTCCTGTGTTTCTTTCATATAATACTCACCAAGAAAATAGACAACATGAACTGTCAGCACGCTGCTTGTAGAATCACAACTTCCTCTTCCTTAGAGATATAGAACCCAAAAGGCCAATTGCAACGTCAAGTAACAGTACAGCAGCCAGACATTCATCAAATATTTAATCTGCAGAACTTACCTGGTTTTAAATTTTCACCTTCCTGTGCTTTTAGAGCAGAAGGTATGTTCCACCTCCCCAAATTCAATTTCTGAAGTATTGCTGTGTTACCCAGCATGCAAGACTGACACAGATGAAGTCAGCCAGCAACAAAGGGGACATATTCCAGAAGAGAGACATATCATATATATGCACCTTCCCACATTACAGTAGAAAGCTCAGGCTTTTCTAGAGGGATGGAAACTATAACTTTGAGAGCCTCCCTCTGGACTGTTGATTTTCAGCTTTTCTGCAGTTAAACAACTCTCATATCAAAACACTTAGAAGCCCAGAATAAGTGCAGTGCTTTTAAAGGAATCCTATCCAGACATTTTCTTAAGCAGAATTAAAAAAAAAGAAAGCATTAGATCTCTGTCAAATAATGAATTTGAAGTGTTTCTTCCAGATTGTGGGCTTCTCCCTCTCACCTCCAAGTTACATTTTTCTCAGATACTCACTTACTACTTCTATCTATTGCTCTGTAACAAAACAGAGCAGTTATACTATACTGTAACATGTGCACCTTAACCTACTCTAAATAACGGAAGCAAAAATGGAAAAAGTTGTAGAGGGTTGCCCTTCAGCAAAAATAGTAACCATATTGTATGTCAAGAAGCCGTGTTATATTACTCTCAAACTCCAAGTCTTAATGTTTTTTTGTTAGGCAGTTACTTCTGAAACCCAGGCAGAGCAAGCAAGGAAGGAAATTACAAGACCAAGTTTCAAACAGGTTTCAAAATCCTCAAATTATCCGGTAATTTCATTCTAGAATTGGGAAGGCAGGAATCTAGCCATTTTATACTGTTTCAGAATTATTGGCCAGTATTGCAGAAAGACTGTAAACTAGCATAACTTCTTCCTTTCTCACTGCAACAGAAAAACCCAAAACTGCAATTACTATTTCTCATCCCTCTTTCACCCAGTAATCAACAAAGAGAAAAGAACAAAAATCTTAGGAATGAAGATAGACAACATATACTGGAAATTGTGCTTTACTGACCCCGATATAGTCAATGTCCAGATCATGATACTGTTTAGCTCCTAATATCCAAGAAATAATATAGTAAGCAGTGACATGTGGATAGTCATAGGGCCAGTTTTCACCTTTCCCTATCCATGCTGGAAACGTCCAGGGTAATCCTGAAGAGAGAATAAAAACAAAAGAATAAAATACTGAGTAAAGTAGACTGTCCACTTAAGCAAGATTCAAGAGCTAGCTGTAATTTGTACTACATAAATCATAGAAGCAGATATGTCCTTCAGATTCACATAGTTTCAATGAAGACAATAAAACATTACTCATTTTACAACAGAATATGCTGTAATATAAATAACAATCAAAACTGTTAATATATATATTTTTTTTTTTAAAAAGAAAAAAGCTAGGAACCCATCCCTTCCAGTACTGTAAGGAAGCCTACAGGAAAGATCAGGAATGACTCTTTATCAAGGAGTGCAGGGGAATGGCTTTAAACTAAAAGAGGGCAGATTTAGATTAGATATAAAGAAGAAATTCTTTACTCAGAGGGTGGTGAAGCACTGGAACAGGTTGTGAAGCTGTGGATGCCCCATGCCTGGAAGCATTCAAGGCCAGGTCGGATGGGGCTTTAGGGGAGGAGCCTGATCTAATGAAAGGTGCCCCTGCCCACAGTGGGGGGGTGGGAGGGTTATTTGATGTCATTTACGGTTCCTTCCAACCCAAACTATCCTATGATTACTACAGAGCAACTGACTACATGCAATATTTCTGTATATGTGCATATGCTATGTGTAGCATTAATTCTAACAGGCTTAACATTCTGAAGACTTTGGGATAACAGTTCACAAAGTTATAGACAAAGGATCAATACTAAACACCAAAATTTGTTAGTCTCCTGAGTATGAATTCCAGAACAAGTGATGATCTGATCATAATAGAGGACGAAAGAATAGGATCATGAAAAAGCATTTTCAAGTGTCAGCAGCTTTCTAGATCTTGTGGTAAGAATAACAAATTAACCTCAGTAGATCCTCCTACATTTTCAGCTGACACTGTATAAGACATCACAGGTAAATTCAAAGCCATATCCTCTTACCTTTTTCCTCAAATCAAGTGTTCAATAACAGGAAGTTGTTAATAATCAGTCATAGACTGTAAGCTTACTGTTCACCACAGCGCTTGTCTAAGAGAACCTGATTGGCAAATCCTGTACCAAGTCATGCCTTGGGGGTGAATAAGGCAAAATCTGATGCCTGAATGAGGGGTAATTAAACACGTAAACTGGTAGCATACAACAGCTGGTGCCAGCAAAACTGTCATATTTTTGGAGACTTGCAAGTAATTAAAGTAATCTTTATGTTTTGGTCCCACTTCTTTTTGTAGGACAAAATACAACTTTCTTATCTGAAAACACCTTTTAAATTTTGCTGACTGAAATTTGAAGCAATATCAAATAAAAAGAAGCATCAGATGACTGAATAATCCTGTTGTTGAAACTGGAATAACACATTAGACTACTGAGAAAGGATATCTGTCTGGTGATACAGAGAGGAAGATACTCTAAAAGCAGGAAGTTTACATATATTGATAAATTATATGAACAGAATTATCACAGGGAAAGAACACAAACATCACTGACAACCTTTCAAGCTCCTGGAAGTAAAGCCTTTGAAATACTTTAAAGGTTACTTTCAAAATATTTTTACTACTTACAGATGTGCACATTTGTTATAACTTACTTTGGAGGGAACTTGTCTCTTGCATGACTTAGTCATAAAAGACTTCACAAATTGTCATTCATATTGTCACTTTGTTATAAGAGTACAACACAATCAAGTAAACTATATGAAAAACCAGAAACAAGTCACAAGCCACATTTATTTCCTTGTCTGGTTGCTATGCTGCACATTAATAATTATTCAGACTAAAACGAAGATAGATTGAGATAGAAGTATACAATCAAATGATGCAGTGTATTTTGTTTGAATTATGAGGTTTCTCTGCCCTGCAGAGACTGCTGATTTCTGGCTTGCTCTTACAAAGGTAAGAATTATAATAATACATTCTGCAACCACATACAAAATGGAAGCAATCATATACTATATGAAGGCATTATCAATAGCAAAAGGCACTTGTATTCAATATCAAGTTCAATTTCACTGTTTCAAAAAGCTAAGAGAAATGCAAATATCTTGAAATGCCAAGTCCATCAGATAATTTTAGAATTCACCAGAGAATACTGGTGGCCTTCACACATGGAAGAGCCCAGCATTTAGTTTATAACTAGTTCAGTGTTAATAGTTTCACAAAGACAAAAATATTTGCTCAAAACAGCACTGAGAGATGTGTGCTGACTTTTCTGTTTCAGAATCAAGATCTATCATGATTAGTAAGAAAGATTGCTTCCAGTTTCAGGAAGTACACACATGCTATCTAGCACCTCACTACAGAATCAAATTATTTATATCAATGTTCATTTTTGAAACTGTTTTTGCAGAATAAAAAAAAATCCCTTCTTTCATGTGAAATACATTCTGTAAAGTGTTTCATGTAAAATCTATGGTTACACATTCGTACTGTCACAGCACATACACAACCCATGATCAAAACAGAGAAACAGCTAAGTCTTCTTATAGCTCAACTATGTATGTCTCAAACAAATTATAAAGAAAAGACAGAAAGCATTGTAATGGGGAGGGAAGGTGACAAGTTTGTAATAAGGACATATAATTGAACTTGGTGCATGGAAGATTTACAGATCCATACTTCCTGTAAGTTTACTTTATTCTTCCCCCTTTTTTTTTTTTTTTTTACTCTACTTATTATTCAGAAATTCACCCATCAGAATAAATCATTTATATTCATCACTGTGATAACATCTAAACATTAATGTTACTTCATGCAAGCAAATTATTAGAGATTCACTGTTCAGAATGTTATTCTACTATAGCAAAGCAAAAATAGTATTTTTAAGGGAACTATCAATGCAAGATTAACAAACACTAGAGATTCTCTACTTTGCCTACTGCAACATTAAAAAAAAAAGCATATAAGCATATATATATATTTTTTTTTATTTTTTAGAAAAAAAGCATATAAATCCTAAAGCATGCAACAATTTACCTATCAGTTTAATTTGGGGGTTCCTCTTTTTAGCTTCTTTCATCAGCCACCACTCGTAGCCCCGGAAGTAGTTCTCATCATTTTCATAGTGCATATGGGAGGGCTCAGTGCCATCTAGGAAGGAAAGAGACAGGTAGTTTACAATTATCTTCTGTGTCATAAGCTGTTACACATTATCAAGTTTTCTGTATTGCTCACTGCCACAGTATGCAGGCACACAACTCCAATACGGTTCACACATTCTTTGTTTTGCTTCAAAGCAAAATGAGTAGTGGAAGGGAACATGCAAGACTTGCCACCCTTCATTCTTAGCATATTAACTTAGCATAAATTTCCATTTGTTTGGTATTTTTAAAAAAAAAAGATTATGCCCTCTTTTTTTGCATCAGAATCTGGTTAACTATTGAACCATTTTATATTCACAGGTATAATCCTAAATATAGATTTAGCATTATCATCTTGGTCTTAACAACTACTGCGAATGTTACAGGTTAGAAGGAAAAAACATGGTAGAAGGTATAATCAGCAGGTTATGTCTAAATGCTGACATATAGGAGGGAGGGGCAAAGAAGAAAAAAACATTATAAACAGTAATTTAGTTACTCTTAAATTTTCAATAACAAACAGTTAATAAACATGTATTACTCCATTTCTCTTATATGTAAATATAATGAACTAGGCAAACTGCACCAAGACTTTTTCACCTGCAATTGTGGCCAGGCAAAAAAAAAGTGCATACTGTCAGTCAGACAAGGACACCCCAATGAAATGTTGCAGCCATGAAACCAAAGAAACATTAACTGCTTCTGATCAGCTGTCTGTGCATTTTCATGTTTTTAAGACATATACTACCTATCCCTAGAAAAGTTTTACAGCGTTCGTATTGCAAAACTAGTGTTTGAGAAATGCTCTGCAATTCAGAAAGCTTCCCCAACCTTGGAAGGAAAAAGAACTTACTTAGTCTAGAACGCAACCTATTAACCATTATATTATATTAAGAACTTAGTGTAAATTTCTCGTCTACAAGTTGGCAGACATTGTCTCTGATCTTTTTGTGCAACTTCAGTAGAACTACACAACATACCTGCATTTTTTAACTCAAGTGCAGCATGCAGGACATGTCGCTAACAGAACATTGCAATGAGAAGTTAAACCCTGTAAAATCCATACCTGTTGACTGGCCATCGCCTCCAATCTCTACTTTGAGAATATGCAAAGAAGCACCAAAATTTGGCTAGGAAAAAGAGAAAGAAACAGAGAAGTCGGACTATTGAAAAGAACTGTGAAACAAATAAGTGCACAGTTTTGAGGATGCTGGAAATTCAATACTTTTTTATTAAACACCCATATCAGGTGCAATGTGAGATTACAAGAAATTCTGCTTCCAAAGGAAACTGGTAAAGAGAAATAAAAATTTACCTTTAGCCAGTTTCACTGACTCTTGCACAGTTAATGATACTTCCCCCCACTCTGCAGATCTTAAATTGATTTTGTTAAAGAAATTATTGAAGAGTTCTTAATGCAGAATGAGCTACATGAGGAACACAACTGTATTTCTAATGTTATTAGAAGTCAAGCTTATTATTTCCTTAAAAAAAAAAAATAATCAGAGCTGTTATCCTTGTAATTAATTTGTTCATTGGTCTAAAGGATTACACTCCTTATGTGAAGGAGTCAGAAATAACCTACAGACAGAAAGCATGAGAAAAGGAAAGGTGCCATAATGGAGAACAAATAGCCGCTTGGTCCACTATCCTGTTTCCCTTGCCTCTGACTAGTAGACAGAATACAGAATTTAAGCACATGTAAGTCATCCTATTCCTAGTATGTTCATTCAGCCATTGGTGGTTTTGTAAGCTCTGGCTTGAGCAACTCTAACTAATCATTATATTAATAAGCACTAATGGAGCTGGCTTCCTTCATGGAATTACTAAAGTATAATTTTGGCATCTAAAAAAAAAAGTTTCAAGACTTAAGAATGCACTTCAATAAAAGAAAAAAGGTACACAGACAATAATTTGCTTGGCATACAGTTTTTTGTTGTTGCTTTGTTTTTTAAATAAGAAGCAAATGTTTCCCAGTTTACCATGAGTCCTCCATATGTTATTTTAAACTTCTAATACATACCCTTTTTCATCTCTACTGTGTAAGTCAGGCATTAAAAGATAAAGAGAATGAGGCAAAGTTGTTTCCCACTTATCTGACATTTTCAGAAGTTTTGGTGAAAGAACACACCAAAAATAATTTGAAAATCACAACCTCTCAGCTAGATTTTCTTTTATCACAATCCTTTTGACTCCTTCAGAAAACTCATAATGTGTGTTGTAGCACACAATTTTGGTCTCCAAACTCCAGTCAGATATTATGCCTTACTCTACCCTTTGTAACCAATTTTAAACTACACAGTAAACTATTCCCCTCCAGCCATCTGGATTACACTACTTGAAAGTGACATGACATCCTCTTTCAGCAGAGTAATTTACAGTGCCAAAAGCAAAACAAGTTATTACTGTTCAGGGCAATAATCTTACCATATATTAAGTTGAGTAACTCCACAGGTTACACTTGCTAACTAAAGCAGCTTACAAACCAGTAACATTTGTACTCCTTCTACAGTAACTGCACTTGTACTGGAAGTACACTAGTTTGGAACAGTCTATTGAAATGATGCAGTCCAGGCGTAAGTTTTCACATTTTGTGAATCTATCCGTACTCAAATCAAACCTGTCCGACCCACTTCCTACAATGATAACAAACAACTAAGCCATTTATTGTAGCCACAGAATTATTTAGCCCTCATTTAGCCCCAAATTAATGATAAAAATATGTTGGGAACAGGCAAAAAAAGAGTAATTTTTATAATTAGAAGAAATAAGCTCCTGAACAACATGCTGACTGTCAAGGACAACAACTAAAATTTAAGAATCTGATAAAAATAACTTTTGTACAGTTAGCACCTATCAGATATGTAATATTGGCAGATGTCATATTCTGAAGGAAGGCAACTTGTTCCTTTGGTTTCGGAACTCACACACTAGACTACCAACTACTCTTACTGGTTCTGTTCTTGTCCCAGAAGAATGAGCCTTCTAGCTCTTCATAGCAGAATCAAAACTCTTGTGAAGCGCTAGGAAGCTCATTCTTTATGAGAGAACAATTTATTTATTTATCCCACAACAATACACGCAGAGTTAAACCATAATAAAAATAAAGTCAGAGAGACTGAAAAAAATATGTAACACATGTAAACATTGCATTCTTAATTACTAATCTTGAAAACAGTTAAGTAACCTTTTCAAAAAAGAAAGCTGAATGTTTCCCTACACTGTGAATTAGCATACAACCTAGCACTAACAGATCTAATCTCTCTCTGAGATAGACCATTCCACTCTTAGCTACGCAGCCATCTACAACTTGCAGTTACTAACACAACCTATTACTTTTTCTATTCTACTACAATGTTCAGGTGTTAAGTCAAAAAATCAACTTTGAAGTGAATGATTTATAAGGAGTTTGTCTAATCCTAAGTAATACTGACTACTCCATAGAGTCCCAACATTCAACAATAAAAAATAATAATGCCAAATTTCATGCAGAATAGCAGTGAAACAGGCTTTACCTTGAACAGATAATCTAAAATCTGCGAGCGATAAGGTTCTTGGTAGTTCACGAGGAGTCTAGATGTGGCCTAAAACAGAAAGAAGGTGAAAATATGAACACCTTATCTTTCAAATACAGAAGTATATCCCAATTTTTCAGCCTGGGCACTTTCATGTAGTTAATAAAACTACCAAAGTAAACGTAGCATCAGGAGCTCTGCTAAGCACAAACAACAAGCTTTTTCTAACCCTTCACTTGTGTATTTCTGCAGACTTTAAGTGCCTGCTGCTCTGAGACACTTCAAAGAAGAAAGTTTAGAGAACAGGGACGCAGCTTTACCACAAGCAAAGCGCAGCCCCCCAGCGGCATCACTCCTGCTCTCCCCGAGCCCCCCGCCTCGCCTCACCCCGTACCAAACGCACCGGGAGCACCTCGGACCCCCCACTCCCGGCCCCGCAGCCTCCCTCCGGTCTCCCCCGTCCCCCCACGCCAGGGTCCCGGGGCAGCACTCACCCCTCCGCCGCTGACCGCGCCGATGCCGTCGAACTGCCTGCCCAGCCCGCTGCCGGCGTCCAGCACGTAGGTGGCCGTTGGACGCGGAACGGCACCGACCCCAGGGGGACCCGGGCCCCAGCTGGAGCCGAGCAGAAGCCAAACGCAAAGCAGAGCCGCAAGGCGAGGGGGAAGCGCGGCTGCTCCCATCGCGGCTGCTCCCATCCCAGCCGGTCCCAGCCCCTTTCGCCCCATCCCTTCCGTCCCCATCCCGGTCTCGTCTCCCCGCCCCGCCCCGCCCCGCCCCGGCCCCCCGGCGACTCGCCCCCGCCCACCGCGTGACCGCGCAACCTGGCAATCACCTACGGAGGGCGGGGCGTGAGCGCGCTTCGCCGCCATTTTGCTAAAGGGAAAGGGAGGGGAAAGGGTTTCCAGCCCGTACCGGTTGAAGTTGGTGGCTGCCATTTTGGAAGAGGGCACGGAGGGTCCCACGCGGTGTGGCGGCGGGCTGCCAGGCTGGGTGTGGGCGCTGAGTATGAGTGAAGCCATTGAGGAGCCATTTTGGGTGTGGGAACGGACACGGGGACTTCAGGATGCGTTGTGATAACAGGACTGGGGGGTCTTCCTGGGAAAACACAGTGAAATTGCACTTTGTGCAGCCCAGTTGCAAGATGTACGCCAAAGTGCCCCTCATCCACTACCAAGTGGATCCTTTCTCCAGTACATCTCTGTACATCTCTCACTGCCAGGCCATCACCAGCTTCTGGCCACCAGTAGCTGTGACTGCCTTTGTGCAGCCCTCAGCCCATCTTCAGGCTGCCACCACATCCCTTATACCGTAGGCAACATAAGCACTTTACAGGAGAAAACTCCAGCGATGCACAAGAAAGACCTTTGGTCTTTTGCATGAGAACAAGTGGCATGGCTGGGAGTGGCTCCGGGGTGCAGAGCACACAGGGAGAGGTCATGCCCTGAGGAGGGGTGCTGGCAACCCTGGGGTTTTCCCTGGGAATCCTAGTTGGCCCTAGTTAGATCCACAGCAGGACCCCTGAGGGGCTCTCCTGAAACTGCATTTTGACTCCTAGGAGCAGAGCTGAGCACCCCTTTCTGTTTTACAGCATTTGTGGCAGATGCTGACAGGCGAAGAGTTGAAATTGTGACATAACATACGTCAAAAGTTTCCATGAGGATAAGCCAGGGTTTTCAATCGGAATCCAGATCAAAAAAGCATTCTACTCAGATGGAAAGTAGTCAAGAGACTGGAGATCTGTTTGATTATTATTTAAAAATGAAAGTAGAGCTTTCTGACCATTGACCTTGGTGCTTTGCAGGGCAGATGTTCTGTGTGTTTCAGGAGGAATGAAGCACTGGGAGATGCAGTGGCTGACGTCATGCACCTGGTGTGTTAGAGCTGTGGGAAATCCCAGGTTTTTCATGTTTCTGTCCACAAAGAATGCTGTTAGTTGAGCCACTGCCTCTATTGTCCGTGTCATTGAGGAATCTAATGTCTCAGTGATGACATTACCTGACTAATGTTTCCTGTTTATTTCTTTTTTTAATAACAATACCAAACACTCACATAACATTTTGCACTTTACAGCAGTATCAAGCATTAACTAATGAACCTGCTCACACCCAAATGAGCTATACAATGTCATTATTACGTGCAGAAGGACAGAGTGACTTCCTCAAGGCTATAGTGAGTCAGTGGCAGAGGTAGAATTATGCTCATAGTCCTAATTTGCATTTGTTCTGTCAGACAATGCAGCTTTGCCCTTCTGGAGTGTGCAAATACAGAAAGTATTGCCATCATGACAAATTAACTTTAATTTTGGTGATTTTTTAAAAAATGGTACATTAATTTATTCTTGACAGAAGGATCTTGAAGTGCAATTCATTCTCTTGCTCACTCCTAGGAGCCCAAAATAGTCAGCTTTCCAAACTCATACTTCCATCCTATGATGTGCTGAACACCTCCCCTTTTCATCTGGTGATGGGTAATATATTTGAAATCCGTTTTGGTGAGAAGATGATGATGGGACTATAAAGACTTTTATTAAGGTTTAGGAATCTCAACCTGGCTTTTACCTGTAAATTCTGTGCTTTTTTTTTTTTCTTTACATCTTTGTCCATCATACAAGGACGTGCTGCTTGTATCAAAAAATACAGGGATGTGTGATCTGAACCTTTTGTAAGCTCAAATACAAGCAATAAAATTATTGAGGACTTAAACAAAATATTCATCGTTTCTTCTGTAGATAAGACAATTTTCCACTGTTGATGCTTTTCTATTTCAGTTGTTCTTTTTTAGTAGCACTTCAATCTCTGCCAACCAACACCTGTTCTGAAGTTCTGAGATGACTGATTTGAGATACTGTGTATATGCAGATCTCAAAAGAAAAAAAAGAAAAAAGAAAAAAGAAAAAAATGTGCTGTTTGTATCAAAAATTGGATTGCCAAGAGTTGCTGTTTTGCATATATCTTTACTTCCAGAAATGTATAAAATACATTGTCTCCATTCTTGTTTCATTTGATTCCTCATTCCCACTATTGACTGTTCAGTAAAGGCATTTAGAAATAATTCACCTAGATTTCTCAATTTCTAATAATGATAAAAGTTGCTTTTTCTTCAGTGAAGTACAGGAACCCTCAACAGAGGAGCAGAGCCTCGCCATCAGACATTGTTCTTAGTAGATGCCATGTTAGGGAAAGACAGGTGAAAAGTGAGGGAACAGGTCTTTTTCTGATGACTTTTCTTTCAGTGAAAATAAAGGCTTGACTGACATTTATTTTAGAAATTAACCTAACATATCATCAGCCTTATGTGCTGAAAAGCCTAATTTTCACCAAGCTGGAGGGCGCTATGTTACCAGTTAAGGAATGACTGCAAGTATAGCATGACTTGATAATCAGTAGAAAAAAAATGTGGATAAAAAAGTCATGCTCTGTTTGGGGAAAAAAAAAAAAAAAAAAAAAAAAAAAAAAAAAAAAAAAAGGAACCAAATCTCTGCATCCAGTAGTTAAATATTATAGAGCTGTTTAGTACTGTTCTCAGAGAAGTCAGGATTTGAGAGGTTTTAAATTTGCCCATCTGTTTCATTTCTCCTTAGCATCTGAATCATCAAATAGTCCAGTTTTTGTATTACACAATAGATGTATATTTAAAGTGAAATTGTACCCAGTTTCTTAGAAGCAGACATCAATCATTCTAAACAATATTTATGGACAAATCAGAGCACAAAATAAATTATTCTGATCACAGAGGTAAAGAAGAAACTGGGCCTAGGTAACATTTTTTCCCCTAATGGAATTATCTGTTAAAAGAAACACCCCCATGAAAGCAGCATACAATCTCACATTCAGTTTATATAAAAATATACAAATGTGCAAACTGGTGAAGTGCATGAAATTATGTTATCCCCTGTTAACTAACACTGTGCACAAACTTGCTCCCATCAGTAGGCAAACAGAAAAAAACAGTAACAGAGATCCTGAAAATAATTAAACTCTTTTGGAACAAACTCCTAAAATCCTTATGATGTATTTTTATGGGTTTTTCTCTAGTCGTTTTTTCTTTGATTCTGTGATAGATTTGTTGGAAAGGGAAAGTGCCAAGTCTTCTGGTCAAAAAAAGCTTCTATGTTTTAAACACATACAAATAAAGCTGTTCCATTTCTGTGGAATGGTTTCTCTTCAGGATGCATTGTATCCTAAATAAGAGGTTTGTAATATACTCCACTCATTTAATTTTGTAATTTGACAATATTTTCAGTAAAACTTATGTAAATTTACTGAAAATATAGATAGATTTCCTGATCATTTTTTATATTGTTTTATGATTTATATTTATATTCATATTATTTTTATATTGTTTTATATTTTTTATACTTCCTAATAAGTGAGTTGTCTTTTTCCCAGGGCTAAGGTTAAATTAGCAGGTGTTTTTTTTTGTTTTATTTTGTTTTGTTGTTGTTTTTTTTTTAAAAAAAGGAGGGAAGTGAAAAAAAATTAAGAAGCTTGTAAGCAGTTGCTTCATTTGTGTCTCTAAGAGCAGCTTCCTTTTCCTTTATCTGATGAAGTGGTTTCTCTTCTCAGAACCAGAGTCTGGTTGCAAAACTGCTACGCTGGAGCACATGTCTGTCTAGGTAAGAGTATAAAATACAGTAAGTTAGCAGATAGACTACTAATGTTGTGCTACAGGTTTTATCCTATCTCTCCATTAGTGTGATGCTAACATCATGCAACAAGGAGAAGGGACACAAAACAGGCTGGAAAAGACTGCTCTGGGACAAGTATTTCACCCCCAGAATATGTGAAACATGAGGCAAGAGGGCGAACAACATTGAAAGGATTAATTAGAAAAGACACGCCAGCTTGTTTTATTGTTTTAATGGTATCGCCTTGATCATAATACCTATTGCTTAGGAGAGGGGAGGAAGGATGGAGAAGAAAAGTATTTGAGTATGAGTTTTCAGGATTCTGAGCTGTCCTGTCCTCATTGTAAAATTGCCTCAGACCTCACAGAGCATTCTTCTTCTAGCTCTTCTAGTATTGTTTTTTTAATAACTTATTGCATTAATAAGGTACTCAGCGTTATTTGTGTGTATATACACAATCCTTAAAACTTAGCAGAAAAATAAGCTGTTCTAAAAATAGATTCTTAGAATACCAAGTGTCACGTATATGAAAATATTTTGTACAGCATCTTTCTGTATGCCTAGAGGAAAACATGAGGCACAGAAAGATATAGCAAAATAACATTCACCTGTGTGGTCTACATCCTTAAAAAAATAATAAGAAGAATAATTCTATTTGCTCATGTCAATGAATTTGTTTATGCTCTTTAACATATCCATAACGTGTATCTCAAAGGCTGAACTCTTTTAGACCTGCTTGAGTTTTTTACAGAATCTTTGAGAGCTGTAAGCAAAATTTAGTGTATTATATGAAAAAGTGCTGTTCATTTTAAGCAAAAAAGACCATGTTACTGAAGGACATATTTCAACTCTCCTAAACTGTAAAGGTTTTCAGAATTAAGTTTTAATATCTTCTCATTATAGAAAACATCCAGCTATGGGTGGTCCCTCTACTTGAGGAAATCAACTTGGCTGTATAACTTATTTTAAGAACACAAACCAATCTGTTGTTGAAATTGTTTAGAGAAAAAAAAAAAATCAAAAAAATCAAAAACACGTCTGTCCTTCCATACACAATAGCACTGGTACAGCAGCTACTCTGCAGATCTAGCAGACGTTTTCTTCCCCTGAATCTTACCTATTAGGCAAAGTACATGAAAAAATACACTATATTGTAATGAGTATTGCTTACAGCAACTTCTCCTTTATGAACTTGAATTTTAAATAGAGGACATATAATGGAAATGTATTGGTTGTGGATGTTTCCAAGATTAAGCTGGTGATTCTAGCTAATCTCTATATATTTCTAATTAGTGACTGAAATCTGTTAGTAACACAAAATCTTTACAGTCTTCTCCATATTTCCTAATTTCCCAAACAGTAGTAGGAATTTTGTATTCTAAAAATAAAAAAGCCTCCCCCGTTCTCTCCTTAGAAAGTTGTTTACAGAAAAGAGCACGGAATATGCATTGTGTATTTGTGCTTATGAAAGGATAGTTGCTTGCTTACTTTGTTACTTACAAAATATCATAAATGCAGAGACCGTGTAAAGTTCTCTTTGAATCCAAATTAGATACTGTGGAAATGCATCAATACAAATACAATATGTAACATTCACAGGGTTCATTTACGGGTTTGTTTGCATATATTACTTGAAGTAAAACATTTGCTAGTCCACTTCTTAAATTGTATGTCTTGTTATTTTATTTTCTCAGAGTTCTCTTAACAGCACGTTTTCTATAGCAAAATGATAAAGAGATTGGGAAAATGATAATCATTGAATAATCTGTCTAAAAGAGAGAATTGGTGTTGAGAATTATATACATAGATTTTTTTTTTCCATTGGTACACATCTGATACTAAAACAAGTCTACTAAATAAGGTGAGACATTTTGAGTCACAGACAGTTTGAATCACAAAAGACAAACCATTAAACACTATCTTTAAACAGAAATTCCTTGATAGATTTTTAGAAAAATTCTAACAGTAAATGAGAAAAATTACCAACCACTGTGTTTCAGGGTGCCTGTAAGCCAATACCATCTTTCTGAACAAAACTATCAGGTATGCTCAGGAGCTGAGAAAAAACATGGGAATGCTTCAGATCATGCTTTCAGGTAAGAAAAATAATTTTGCATTACATAGTCCTAATTATCAGAAAAGTGCTGTGTAAGGAAGAATGGTATGGACAGGTTCCTCTGAGACAAGACCCCAAATAACTGTAGTGAAATGTGTTATAATCAGATGCAAAACAGTGTTTTGTGCTTTTATATTTCTGTTCAAGAAACTACAACATACATTGTGATCTACTTCATTTGCTGGCTCTTTGACACACTTCAGTATAGGTCAATACATGCCAGAATGACACACTTTTTGTTATTGTTGTCACTGAAAGAATATCCTTCTATAAGTAGCATCAATGTGTCATCAAAGCTAGGACATGGATTACCTGAGGAATTACAAACTGCCTTCTGAGCTTTGTTCATAGAAACTGTTGACAATAGTAGTTGAACATAAAAGAAAGACATGGGGTGTCATAAAAGAAAGACCTGTGAACATGGACAGAAAAAATTGCTGAGGTGATAACTTTCACGTCATCTTAGCTCTCTTTTTGAACCCTATCTTCAGTGTCCCAGCCTGCCATAATCCAGTTAGAGCTTAAAATGTTAGTTCCTTAAGGCAGGTGGCAGAAGAGCAAAGCAAGGTCTTGCCTTAAAGAACATGCAGTTTATTCAGATGACTACAATATAAAGACAGGCGGTTTACCTATAATCAGTAAGATCGAGAGAGGAAAACTTTTAGAAACAGTGGGTTAAAAAGAGAAGGTTAAAGGTAAGTTAGTTGGTCAATGCCTAGGTTTGAAAGAGCTGATTTAGCTAGCTGTGGGAGGATCTGTGGTGTGTAACATGAAGACAAGTCGGGAGCTTGTAAGGAGGATGAGTCTATAATATAGCAAGTCAATTAACAATGGAGAAAGAGTTTGTGGGGGAGGAGAAGGAATTCCAATTTCTCAGTCATGCGCCTAGTATAAACACTGCCTCATCCACTTACTGCATTACATACATGCTTCTGAAAAGGCACATTGCCCTGTTAGACCTGTTATAGGAAAAAAGATGCTAAAAATTATATAAAGAACATGTATGTATTTTATCTGTTATTTATCAGTCTGCGTACATGTGCTTTGCTTTTGGTAAGAAATGGGCCAGCAAAACCCTGGGATCCAATTTCTAGAGCTAGATGTTTAATGTGTGATACTTACCTATATTGGTGAGCCTATGATGCCCTATATACTGTGCGGTTTTAATAAACCACACTGAAAAGCATATTTCTTATGTATGTCTTAGGTATAGGCACTGCTTTTTTCAACTAGTCATCATTATAAGTAAAGCTCCTCAGTGGAACAAACTGAGAAGTCTTTCTCAAGAATTTTCACTATCTTTCAAGCACGTGAACGCATTTAGGACTAACTGCGAAAAGTGAGCCAATTCAGTCAAATAAATCAGTGGCTGGTAAAAAGTGTGTGCTTCCTGACTGTTTGTGTCATTGCTCCTTTTTCTTTCCTGAATATCAGTGAAAGTTTTTCTATAGAAAAGAGAGATCCATGTAATAGCTTCTGAACAGTAAATAAACCTACATGGGTTTCTCTGACAAACCCACAAACCTCCACACAGATGCATCAGACCCATAAAGGGCAGAATGAGTTTGCCTACCACATAGGAAAATCCCTGTACCATAAATTGTTTTCAGTTTGAGCTGCTTCCTTTGTAAAAGAACAGTTGTAGACAGTTCTATCTTGCAACCTACTCATTCTACAACTGCTTCACCTCCTCTGCTGGCAGTCTAGACTCAAACCACAGATAAATTGTTAGAGGTGATCTCTGAAGCAGTGTATTTGGCAATAGAGCTGGACCACAGCAAGTATTCTCCATGCTTGTGTTTCCTGAATTTTTTGGTTAGATCTCTGAAGAAGGGAATTACTGAATGTCAGAGCTGTGATGTAACCAGTGAGTACCAATTGTCTCATAGCTTTGGTAGTACGCCCTTTCTTACTGAAAGGTCAGCTTTTCTAAGTGCTTCTAAAACTTAGGCAGCCAACTCCTCCAGTCCCATTTCTTACTCAGGGCTGCCATTTTACTGATATTTTCATGTTGAAGCTGTTGACAGCATGGCTGTTGTAGTGCTTAAGACTAGCTTAATTGCTAATGATTTTACAAACTCATGCAAGGCAACCACAATTTTGTAGAGGAAAGAATTGTAAATAAAAAATTGTATTCAGAGAGTCTCCATCTGATTTGAGAATTAAGCCTGGCAGATTCTCCTGTGCATGCAAGAATCCAGTAGTTGCCACGTTTCACATGAAGGTTACACGCTGTAACCTTTGCTGGAATAGCAATATTGATTGCAAGCTCTTGGGGGATCACATACAAAGGAGGGGTGGGGAACTAGGGAAATGTGCAGGTGTCGCAAGAGTGATTAGTAACAGGAATGCATATCAGCCATGTTCTTCTCTTCTGAGCATATCCCAACATGTGGAAGTACCTGAATCCCTGTCTTTGTTTCTCCATTGCTTTAAAGAGGAGGAGAGCACTGGGGATAAGAAATCGGCCATATGGCCAGCACCCTATTTCACTCCTGTTTATTATTTGTGGTGCACTTTCTGATCTTCTTTGACTTTCTCACAAGAGAGACCTTTGATTCTAGCATCCTATCCCTCTGGAAGTGTCTCATACTGCTTCTGCTGTATAAGCTTGCATATGACTGACCTTGACCTTCTTAGACATTGGGCTTCCTCCTCTGCATGTGTCCATCCAGGAGTGTTTAAAACTTTTGATCTCCTACAAAGACAATTTATTTCTTCAAAAAAACAATACCACCAATAAGTCAAAAATGTTATTATAGCTGATATTTTTCCTTTTTGACAACAGAAGGATGGAATCTTACCAACCAGGTCCTGAAGAACTGACAGATGACCACCTATCAGACTACAGAGGGGTTTTTATTGCTTCTGGGCTGGAATTAGCACAAAATTCCTCAGGGTGGACAATGAACAACACTGCTATGTGCCACGATGATCACACCCTGGATAAGTATTTGTTTCCAGTTGTGTACAGCATTGTGATAGTCATCAGTATTCCCATCAACTGCATATCCCTCTATGTGTCTTGCATTCAAGTGAGGAAAAAGAATGAGTTAGCAGTCTACCTCTTCAGTCTGTCCCTGGCTGACCTTTTGTACTCTGTGATTCTGCCTCTGTGGATTGATTATGCCTGGAATGGAGATAACTGGAGGCTCCCTGCCATGCTTTGTCAGATTTCTGCCTTCCTTATGTATATGAATTTCTACACTAGCACTGCATTCCTCACTTGCATCTCTGTCAACAGGTACCTGGCATTAGTTCACCCCTTGAAGCTCCAGCACTTGCGCACAAGAAGGTTTTCACTGATTGTCAGCATAATTGTTTGGCTTCTGGAAGGCATCATGAATTCTGTCATACTGATGAAGAAAGAAATATTCAGTGATCTTTGCAATTCCACTAATCATACGTTATGTTATGATAAATACCCCTTGGAACCGTGGCAGGCACAGATAAATTTACTCCGGATATGCTCAGGGTACCTGGTTCCTTTGATAATCATTGTGTTTTGCTATCATAAAATCTACCAAGCAGTGAGGTGTAATCAAGCCACAGTAGATGAAGAAAAGAAAAAAATCAGGAAACTTATATTGAATATTACAGTTACTTTCATTCTTTGCTTCACGCCTTATCATGTTGTATTGTTTATTCGTAGCATCAAGGAACCATACTCCACTAACCCCCAGTTTTTGCTGTTGATGTATAAGATCTACAGAATCACACAAGCCTTAACAAGTTTGAATTGCATTGCCGATCCAATTCTTTACTGCTTTGTGAGTGAAACTGCACAAACAGACATTCTGAATTTGCTCAGGAGTTGCTTATACCTGCGAAAACCTGAGGGAAACCAAATGGAAGCACATACTCTGTGCAGTTCTACTACAAAGAGCAATATCACCTACAGAACTTGCTGTGAAACTGAGACTCTCTCAAAAATGGCTGCAAGAGCATAGTCAAAGAAAAAGTGGGTAACATAAAGGGAAAAGAAAGGAGAACTATTCTGTCATCTATACCTAGGAAATACTCCAGAAGTATACTAATCTAAGTGAAACCAGTAGCTGGAACTAATGAGAACTTATTACAGGGTCAGTGAAATTGAGGGAGCATCATCGTGTATCTTTAAAACAGATGTTGTACATAAATCAAGAAACAAACATACAGTCAAGAAAGGTGAACATGACATGCTGAAAAAATTACTGAGGGTTCCCCACCCAACTGCCTCCTGTCTCAGATTGCTAGCAAGTCCATGTGCTGGGCATACATGTTTAATGTACTCTGAGCTGAGCTGAAGGAAGGCTGAGGTCCTCTTAACCAGTCATTTGTTTTCCAGTTTTAATAAAAACCTGAAGCTTAGCTGTGAAGGAGCCTTATGTAGGATTGTTTTTAAATCTGTGATAGAAATGAGTAAAAAACACACACAAACACAGATCATTCCAATGATTGGCAAAGGAGCAGACAGAGAGAGGATGTTCAATCTTTTCTCTGGTATGATGGTGCTATGAAGATTCCTTTCTTTCAGTAATGGCTCAAGTTCTCCTTCAGCATACTCCTCCGATTAGCCACTTCTTCAAATTGTTTACCTCATGTAGACAGAGACTTAACTTTGATCTTCTTTGGAAAATGTCCTCATGTATAATTATATGTCATGTCTTTTCATTACAATATGAGTGTTGGATTTCAGATAGTTGAAGATTCATTACTTAGAGTGTATATATGGAACCAGATTCTAGCCACTGATGGTTTAAGTCAGATTAACTTTTTCCTAATATGTACAAGGAGGAAAGGAAAGGAATGGAAGGTGAGGTTTCACATCTCTACAACGCAAAAGACTAGTCTTTAGTCTTGCTTATTTTGACTGTAATCTGGAGTGCTTGTTTGTTTTTATGGAGTCAACAGAGCAAGGAGGTCTATATCCACCTATTTGACTGCAGATGGAGTTTCAGCTAGAGTTACTGACCAAGCTCTCAGTCAGCCAGTTTTACAAAAATTCAAACAAACCAACTATACTAAAAAAACAGCAATGAACAAAAATGGACCAATAGCTAATAAGAATGGCAGCAAAGGATCCTAAATTATAAAAGGGCTGAAATTACCGCAAATGAAAAGCAGAGCTGTTAACACAGGGATCTGGTCACATGTAGACTCCCTTCAATCGCTGTGATTCCCTGGTAGTGGTGTGCACCTGTCCCTGTGAAAAGACAATCAAAAGACTGTGCGTTTTTCTTTGACTCCTCATAAGGTCAGTTTCCAGGAAGAATGTTTGATTTTGGTGGTTTTCCAGTTTCATAGGGAAAAAAAAAAAATCTTTCCATCAAAAATACCCCCCTCTGCAAGTCTGTGGTTTAAAGAATTTGGACCAGCAATTTTCCACACAATGCTAGGATTGACATTATACTTGGAGGACCAGCACACAATGATCACAATCAGCACTGAAATTTTTGCATGGAAATTATTAATTTCTCCATTACAAAAAGCCACTTTCACTGTTTTCATGAGTTCCTGGTTGTGTCTATTTATACTTTCAGTTAATTTCACATTCTGAGAAGGGAACTTGAGAGGCTGAAGAAATTGGAGTTGTTCAGCCTAGAGAAGAGAAGACTTTGGGGGTCCTAATATCAGTCTTATAATACCTGCAAGGAGAGTGTTGAGAAGACAGCCAAGCAGGACAAGAAACACAAACTCAAAACAAGAAGGATAAGAGTCGATATATGCAAAAATTTTTGAACTCTGAGGACTTCCAAACAGTGGAGCAGGTGCACAAAGATGTTTTGCACCCTCCATCCTTGCAGGTTTTCAAGACCCAACTGGACAAAGCCCTTGAAAAACCCGGTCAGGCCTCATAGCGGACCTTACTTAGAGTAGAAGGTTGAACTAGAGACTTCCTGAAATTCCTGCCAATCAGAATTCTCCTGTGATCCTATGAACTTTTATAAATATGTATGTCACTATTCTGGCTGTTACCTTCCTCTTTAAAAAAGTAGGTTCCCTTCCCTTCTTTGTTTTCATTAATCCTTTTACTGGATTTTATTTTCATGTGTTTTGGTTTTTTTTTTTCTTCTTTTTTTTTTTCTGTAATTCCATTTTATATATTATGAAGCAAAAATATGTGAACAGCAGCACAAACTACTTCACCACAGACGTGTCCCTGTGCTGACCTATGAACACAATGTATTTTGCAACAGAATGTGAAATTTCACTGCTGCACTGGAACAAAAGCAGAACCAAGATTCACTAACTTAATGGAAAAAAAAATAACTTGGTTTATTTCTAAACCTTTCGTGTGCCAGAAAGATTGGAAAGTTAATTCCTTTTTGTGTTATTATTATTATTATTATTATAAGTGATAATGAAAGCTAAAGCTAAACAACAAAACTGAGTCAAATTTAACCTGTGTGTCGGGAAGCCGTGAGAGCTGGCTGCTCTGCAAGGTAACCGGGAGCTGAGGATGACAGCAAGGTCAGCAGGGCAGTATCCTCACCGAAAAGCCATGCAATCCCACAGCACCCAAGTGAGGTGTGTAGAGCAGATCTGGTGACAGTAACCAGCATCAGCCAACAGCTGTCTGATCATCAGACAAATCGCATGGACGTGCCATAGTGACAAGGCAGGTCTGAGGTTGAGCCAGGAAGCCAAGTCAGCAAGCCATGGTCAGGATCATCAGGATCAGCAAAGCACCATGTTCCCGAGATGTGTCTAAAGTGAGGGCACAGGGCAAGTGCCTGAGCTTACAAGCAGCTCCTGTGCCAAGGAGGAGAGATTACCACCAAGAATCATTCCAGCTTCCTCTCCCACCCACCTGGCTCTGTGTTGCAAGGCAGCACAACATAAGCACTGGCCACCACAAAGGCAACCAAACCCAAGGCAGCAGGGGAAGAGGCTACAAAGCCTGTAGGTAAACTCAGGGCCCTGACGCTGTAAAGAGCTTTATTTCCACAAATTTTGGCCCTGAGATTCAATACATTTTAATTTTCTGCCTTTGCTCATGAAACCCCTAGCTTGGGTCAGCTTTTGTTTTTATGTGTGGATGGTTTTTGTAGCATCATTTCTTGTAGTATGTCCCTGCCTTACTGAAGATCCACTTGAGATAAAGGAAAGCAATGACAATGGCTGGCCCATATTCTAGGCTTCTTAAAGGAACTCTAATAAATTAGGTGTCTACTTTACAAAGATAAAACATAAGTACCTAATCCCTTAGGCTGCTCTGAAATGCTCACTTCATCTGTTGAAATAACAACCCTCTGGTAAAATGAGGAAACTGAGATTGCATTGTCCTGGACTTCAGTTATTGGTGTATTTACCTCATTATTCTTACATAGCTAAAAATTTGCAATCTTTTTCATTCTCTCTCCAAATTTGTTTGTCCCAGCTTGACCAAATTTCCTGTATGAAAATGGATATCTATATTGTTTTTGGAATCACACAGTATTATAGGAGAGAATTCCACAGTGAAAAACGTCTTCATGAAGGCTCCAGCACGCACTGTGCATTATTACTGCTAAATATTCCATGGAGAATTCCTAAAAGCTCTGCAGGTAAAAAACAGGTGCAAATTCACAGAAACCACTTAAAAAGCAAGAACATTTGTTACAGGAGAGAGTTTATAAAAATCCAAATATCTACTTAATAGCAAGAAATGCATTCCTCAGTGTGACACTGTAGTTCCTATCTCACTTCCCAATCTATACTGTAAGAATATGGTTAATTAAAGGCCATGATGTTAACTTATTTAATATCTGTAGGGTATGACATATCAGTGCCAAATGATATTGTCAGCACAGTAACAACAGAGGTGTGTTTATATGTCAATAATTCACTTAAAGCAGAATCCATCTCCCAGCAAAGATATAGCTCAGCTTCTTAAGCTTGGAAGTTTCCAGTGAACTGTGGAGACCTTGCCAGTGGAGTTTTAGACTTCATTTGACCTGTGTTTCCTGGAATATTAGCCATGAGCTGCCTCATGATGCACACCATTGTTCTTTTCTCATGCAATTACACATCAGCTTTGTTTTCTTAATGTCACTGGGGTCAGTCCTGACTCACATGGTTGTAGACTAACAAAGACTAATAGAAACTCTTGTCTTTTTTTTTTTTTTTCCTTTTTTTTTTTTCTTCTCATCTTTAACATGTCTAACTTCAGAGCAACTTGGAAAAATTGAAGGAAGTGTGAATTTGAGCTATGAGATTAAAATATTCCACTTCCTGTTTCCATTTACAGAGAACAATGTTGCTAAAATTATTCTAATTACTCCAGTGACAAGCTTCAGAGACTCTCACTTCTATGCCAGTAAAGGAGTAAAATGCCATTGTTCAGCCACATGCCATTTCTCACATTACTTACCAGTATCATCAGTGTTGTCATAGGTCTACTTCTCCATTTTCTACCATGGTAAAGCTGCATCTTGTTTGCTGCCTCTCTCCACTGAGCACAGAGGGGGGTAAACGGGTGGGAGGGAGCTCTAGGGCATTTGGGACCAGCATGACCTCAAAGGCAGAGCAGCTACTTCTGCAGAACAAGGCTGCAAGGAGGAGAAGTGTGGCCCTGCATGCAGCAGGGCCCTGGAGCAACTGCTGCACCCAGGGGATGGATGCTGCTAATGGCCAGGGTTTTCCTTCTTCCATGAGATGGCAGCTCCTCATGGTCCCAGAGCCCTGCAAGACAGCATCTTGCCCCTGCCTGGTGCCACCTGCTCCACTGTACTTACATCTGATAAGCCATGGCCTGGCATTGATAAAGAGGGTGGGGCATGGCAGGGAAACTCCTGGTGTGTATCCTAAAGGTTTCTTTCTTCCTTTTCTATTGCTGCACCACAATGTCTGTGTTACTGATAAAAAACTAGCCTAAGCTGGCACAGGGAGTTTTTGGCTGTCCAACAGTGAATTAAAAGTAACCAGGCTATTTCCCATCTTTTAATATCCTAGAAAGACAACCTTTTTTTTTCTGAGATGAGGCTTTTAGAAAAATAAACAAACAAAACACACACACACAAACAAAACAGAAAACAGTAATGAAGATACTGTATCAGATTGCATCAAGATAATCAGATCCTCACCTGTGCCAGGTCAGCTCAGCCACCATGTGTTGCATCTGAACTACAGCCTGTACACATCAGAGCTACAACGTGTCTCTGTAGCACCTCTCACTGAACGTCAGAGTGCACACTTACGTATAATGATCTCATCATAAAAACTAATGTAAAATGGAAATGCTAGAATGGTGGGTGGTATGAAACACACACTAAAAAAAAAAACAAATAGGTCAACCCCTTTCCTATCTCCCCCTCTTCCCCCCCTTTTTTAAATGACTTTGTATATTTTGGTGAAAGAGGATACAGATGTCCAGCGGAGTGCGCGAGAATCTGAAAAATAAAAAAGACCATGTTTTACAAAAGCTGAGGTAGCTGGTACTTTAAATTTAGTAATTTTGGGAAATATTATTGCTATAGAAACCTCTTGGTTAGTGGTTCAATACCAGGGACAACAGATTATTTTATTTTTTCACTTTTTTTTTTTTTTTTTTTTTTTTTTAACCCCCCTGGTAAATGCAAAGTCTGTTGCTGAAGGAAAAATTGAGATAGTGACAGATTGGGTAAAAGCACGCACAGATACTGTACTGTGTTGCGAGGACATTTGTTGTCGACGGAAGGAAGACACAGACGCTCAATATGAGTGATCAGAGAACTTCGATTTATTGGATAGCTCAGTCGTCTTTTATCTAATTCAATATAATTAGCTCATACATATTGCAAAAGCTAAGCTCATGATTGGTTAGTACATTTCTCTATTTTATCAGCTAGTTTCCCACCAAAATAACACAGTTAGTACTTTCCCAGCATACCAACAAATATCATGTCCTTGTACCTGAAACCTCCCTGAAACCTCCCAGATTTTACGTACTTTCTCAGACTCATATGAGCTGCGTTCGATACTTTGTTAGCTCGCGACCTCCTAGTTGCTCAACATTCACATGACCTACTTTACTTAACCATTCCTCCACAATTCCCCCGTTTTTATTTTGGGCTACAAACACCTTCTCTGTGAGTTGTTCTAGTTTCCTAGATAAGCAGCTAAAGACTACGCGCGCAGCAATTATAATCAATACAATTATAAGCAAAAGGCGAAGTCCCTCTTTGATTAAGTAAAAAACCCATCCCCCTACATTTCCAAAGACAGATTTAAGCCAATCATCAAACCAATTATTCTGTATCGTAATTTTTTGTGTATGATCCCTTAACCATTTCAATTGATTGTGAATTGATTGCCCATGATCAGAGAGATTAAAGCAACACATTCCTTCTACATCTTCACACCCATGTTCTTGAGCTAATAATAAGAAATCAATAGCGGCCCTATTTTGTAATACAGCATGTCTTATGCTCTCCATATCTTGCGACATTTCAGAAAGAACTTGTGTTGTTACATTTGATTGTTTAACAGCCCAACAAGCAAGCTTATTAATGTTAGTCAAAGCGTGTGCAGTTCCTACAGTCAGAAAAAGATCCATTAAGCGGAGTAATACTGGCAGAATATGGTGCTAACATTTCGCTCAGTTCCTTTGGATCCCCTATTGGGACCCCAAATAAGCATGTTCTAAAAGGATACATAACATAACACAACTATACAACTTAACCCTAATAACACTACAATTACTGTAAGCACTTAATGGTAACACAATTAATAGTAAGTAACACAACTTAATAGTAACACACTTAAACCTAATCACTTGATGGTGATCGAAGGCTGTTCTTGACAGTTGTCGAGGTGTCACAACCCACGTCATTGTCAGAATAATTATCAGGAACCTCTTCCTGGTCGTCTTCGGCGTGTGCAGATTCTAAAGCTGCTTCAGTCCGCTTTGCAGTGATCCACTGGGTACCTGTTTTCGGCACCACTTCAAAATTTCAATAAATGCGCTCTCACTAACACACTAACACAGCACACTTGCACACCCAGAGCACACTTGCACACTCAGAGCACACTTGCACACTCAGAGCACAATTGTACACCCAGAGCACACTTGCACACCCAGAGCACAATTGTACACTCAGAGGCCTCTGGCACATCTCACTCTCAATCATACCACAACCTCAATCATACCACAAGAATATAATTTAGAATGATAAGCAAACAAACAAGTATTGCCTCTCATTGTGTTCCTCCTGAAGTGACTTGCAACACTTTGTTTTAAAACCTTACCCTTACACAAATACTTTCAACACAAAATACCTGGACATTTAAGAATAACACATACAATTATTAACACTCCAGTTAGTATCCCTTTTTCATTGCAAGGTAAACCTCTTATAAAAAGAATGCCAGAGAGAAGCAGCACAGCCGCCGCTGCTTCCATGGTTACGTCAGACAGGCTGCAGGGTCCTGATGTCCGTCCCTCTGCTCTGTGCCGACTCGCCACACGGTGAGGGTCGGCTGCCGTTCGATTCCGCGGAACTCCGAGTGCAGCGCTGCTCGTGGCGGTGACTGAGGGGGGGGAGGCTCCCATTGCCCCGTAGCCCCCTGAGGCAGCGTTACCGTTCTCACTGAAGGCGGCAGTGGGCAATCCCCAGCTCCAGCACTTCCCGGCAATCCCAGTCGCTCTGTAGCGGCAGCAGCAACTCTCTGCTCAGCCTGATGTATAACTAAGGCGTTAGTGACTGCTCTCCAAGGCTTCAATAATTTTTTAGCAGCCTTATTTTCATCAAACAATTTGTCCCCAAATTTACGCCACTCTGTTTGTTCAAAAACTGTATCAGGATTGATAAAACAACCCTTAGCTACCCCATATGCTAATAATCCTGGTAAATCCTTTTTGCAGTCTATAAGCTGTGTGCTCCGCTTTTCTAAAAAGCATTCGAGCAAATCATACGCCGCTTGTCTCTCCATACCTTTATATACGTCGGTACCGTTGCAGCCTTTGCAAAGACCTCGGCGACGCTTTCCGGCGGCACCCTCTATAGGCTCATCCCGGGTGCGAGGACTCCCTTTCCGAGCTGCGGGTGTGGGGATTCCAGGTTTCTTGTCCATTCACCTTTCAGACCTCGGATGCAGGGATTCAGCAATTTATAATCCTTTTCACCTCCTGAGCTGTGTTGCAGGACCGGTCCTCGTATTCCGTCCAACCGTGGCTCGCAGGTACAATTCCAGCGCAGGTTCAACTCCAGCGAAGTCCCTGTTCCTGTATTGCATGTCCCTGTTCCCGTTCAGATTAGTCCCTGTTCGGGCGCCATTTGTTGCGAGGACATTTGTTGTCGACGGAAGGAAGACACAGACGCTCAATATGAGTGATCAGAGAACTTCGATTTATTGGATAGCTCAGTCGTCTTTTATCTAATTCAATATAATTAGCTCATACATATTGCAAAAGCTAAGCTCATGATTGGTTAGTACATTTCTCTATTTTATCAGCTAGTTTCTCACTCCCATCAACCGAAATAACACAGTTAGTACTTTCCCAGCATACCAACAAATATCATGTCCTTGTACCTGAAACCTCCCTGAAACCTCCCTGAAACCTCCCAGATTTTACGTACTTTCTCAGACTCATATGAGCTGCGTTCGATACTTTGTTAGCTCGCGACCTCCTAGTTGCTCAACATTCACATGACCTACTTTACTTAACCATTCCTCCACAGTACTGATATCTAATCACATATAAATATACAAGTAAAAACTTCATTTAGTTTTATATTCAGTTCATATAACAATTAAATAAAATAGAGGTGCAGCTTGTGCCTCCCCGTGTTTCTTGTTTGTTTGTTTTTGTTTTGTTTTGTTTTGCTATGGCTCTTTAAATCATCTAGATGCAGCTCATTGTCTTTCAGATGAGATGTTGATATGAGATATTTATCATAAGCAATGACTTTCACAGTCTTTTTCCAAGGGCTGGTGGTAATATCCCCAAATCTGTGCTATATTCAATCCCAGCTGAAGCTTTATTTTGACTTTTAAAACCATGACTTTTGTAGACATGCAAGTAATAGCTATTTTTCCCACCTCAGATGAAAAATGGCACCTAGGAACATTTTAATTTTAAATTGCTAACACTTTGTCACAGTTATTTGTGCCCAGTCCAATGAGATCCCAGCCCTATCCTAGAGATACATCAAGCTATTGGAAAAATTGTCCCCTCAGTTTTCTTCTTTTGATACCTTTGCAGGTGTGATGGCAAGTTCTACATCCAGAAAGCCAGAGGACCTCTAAAGGAGAGGTCCATACATGGCCTTATGTTTCACATAGTTAACTACATGTGTGAGAAAACACTGTGAGGACAATGCAGTTTCTCCTGTAAAGGCAACATGTGTAGGTTAGGTTCACATCCTTAAAAGCAGATGAACTTTTGAGGCCAAGCAGGCTTGACTGATGAGATTATCTTTCCTGGCAAACTTATATGTATTAGCAGCTTCACTCCAATGGGAATAAAGAAAAAAGGCTGGCCTGGAAAATGACAACTCCAGTTAAAAATACCCTTTCCCTCCTATTCCCTTGACCAGACTACTGATGCCAGATGCAAAACTGAGCCACAGCAGTACAACATGCACATCAGGTCACCCTCCTGGTTCAACAGCTCTTATGGGCTCTTCACATTCAGCTTTCTGCAGCCCACCCAGACATACTACAGGTGTACTGGGTGTAAGGGTACATAGCCAATGACCTTGGGACACAGCTCTTTCCCTGTTTCCCTTTTCTTCCCTTGACAGCTCACTGTTCCTGCATGTATCCTAGCCTGAAGCACCAGGTATCTCACAAAGCTCTCAAGTATGAGAGCTCCAGGATCTCACAAAGCAGTCTAGTTTACAGTAAACTCATCTTCTGAGGTAGCTTTTCACCTTAGAAGACCCAAGAACTCTTGAATGAGAAGGAAAGTAAAAAACTCTAAGACTTAGAGTGCAACAGAATCTCCAAGTATTTATGAAGCAATTCCTAAGATTAATATTGAATGACAAAATAAAGACATAGCTTCACCCAACTTCTTTGCTTATCCTGATGGTCTACAACACAATAAATATCTCCAGCAAACTAAATTTTCTGCTTCTCCTCAGAACTCAGAAAAGGTCAAACAATGACTGCTGATATGCTCATGGAAACTCCATGCAGGCAAAAATTATCTCTCTTTCCTGACACAGCATGTATGTGCACACATCACTGTCTGGCAGCTCAGAACATACAGCTTCTGTGTAGCATAACCAACCTAACTGAAAGCTGCATACCAAGAAGTTGTACAGTAAATCAATATTGCATTCACATTCATATCTGTTGCAGTGTTAGTGCTGGAAATGTGTGAAATAAAGTTGACTATTTCCTATTCACCTATTTTGACAAGAGCAGTGCCAACCCTCCTTACCCATCTGCATGGCTGTTAGTGCATAATGTAGTGTGTCAGTCCAGTCCACATATTGCTATGGGAACTCATAATATAAGGAAAGTAGTAAAATACTGCAACATATACTGAAGGCATTCCTGGTGAGTCAACATTTAAGGTTGTGCTGAAATCTGCAGTTGCTGTTAATTCCCCTGTAATGTTCTGTTTGAGTAACACATTTCTTCACAAAGTCTAGCATTCACACTTAGAAGATTTATTTCTGTGAAAAGCAGGAAATAAATTTAGGCAGTAGCATTTAGTAGTTTAAAATTAGCTCCTTTTGGAAAGGAAAATTTCAGTTCTGAAGATTTTTTTGATCCTTAATACATCACTAGCAGATTCAGAATTTGACTTTAGATAGGCCTGGCGTAGCAATTTCAGAAAGATCCAGGACTATTTGTCAGCAGAGGCCATCATAACTCTGACTCTGCCAAGGGAAGTAAAGGGCAATACATTTATTAAAAATATATATATATTTATTCTTGTCTCACCACTATTTAGACTCATGATTTCCACAGAAGTTTTTCATGTGGTTATTTGAAAGTCATAGCTCTTTTATCTGGAGGTCTATGTGCATTTTCCCTTACCCTTTCTTGTGTTTTATGTTTATCACTGCATGTAGGGTCTTGAAAATATTAATTTTAAATGCCTAAATATACTGGTGGTGGTGGTGTCCAAAATAGCTGTGTTTTAAACATCATTATTCTTGATAACATCTTGCCACTTTGATGAGCCTGATTTGCTATGAGTTTTGTCTCAAAGCTTGGTGTTCAGTTTATTTCTGTGCAATAACAGGAAGTAACCCACAAAGGGCATCAGAATAAAAATAACAAAAAAGAGAGAGGGCTCAGAAGTATGAGCATCAAGAATTCACCAAGGTAGATTTAACTGGAAGACTTTGCAAAAAAAATTGCTAACTTGCTAGTTTTATCCAATTTTGCAGTTTACTCATTTTTAGTATTTCATTCAGAGAAACTAGGACCAAGAACTCAGAGACCCTTTGAAGCACAACCTGTGCAGGAAGCGTTAAGACATCCAAGATAGGCACTGAGCGTGTCTTTTCACTCAAGATGTCTGTAAATATGCTGCAAAGATATTCATGTAATTAGCCCGTGACTGCACAGACAGGTGTTCGTAATCCCTGTGGTTGGATACATACTTTCTAGAAAATGCCAATTTTCCTGGCACCTCAGCAAACTCAATTTGTTCTTGCACAGAACAAATTATGTAGGATTTTCAGTCAAAGAAACATAGCAAAAAATTATGCAGAGACAATTCTCTCACTTGTACTTGCAAAAGTCTGGAATGAGTGATCTGAGAGACTATCCTCACTAGGTGGCGATTTCGGTCTGCTTAGTCAGGCCTTAGAGAAGAACAGAAAAAATCCTAGTTTAAAGATGTGCTTCTTACATATAAGAAAAGGGAGTCTGAGAACAGAGCTGACTTTACGTGAAGAAGGAGTGAGCTGTTGTGTTTCTTTCAGTCTCTGCCTTGAGCTGCTGCAAAGTGTCAGGCTGTGACTCATCAGACCCCGGAACCAGAAGTTAAAAAAAAAAAAAAAAAAAAAGGCTATCACTGCACATTATGAGCTTTATGCCAGCCTAGATTTATTAACAGCTTGTTAGTACTTCTTTTTCTTTGTAATAAAGTTTTATTTAGTTCTGTCTCCTTTCTCTCTGATATTTATTGCAATATACATCTGTGCACACATATACAGACAGTAGGCATCTGTATCGCTAAGCAAATCAAGCTCTTACACTCTGTAGCCTGATGGACACCTCATTCCCATACTCATTCCACCCGCTTATTTTTTTTCAGCTGCCCTAGATGAGCTCTGCTCCTGGGGCTGGCACCAGTTCCAATGCTCCATCAGAGCATGCTCCATCAGAGCTGTAACGCTTCCCTAAATCTGCTGAAACGTGTATAAAACATTTCCCTAGACATTCATACCCACCCTGTGATCAGCCAGCTCCTCTCCTCAGGCAGAGGAGATGAGTTCATAACAGATGAGTTTGTAAGGCAGCAACTCTCTTACTGTTAGCCTCAAACTGCACTAATGGGTTTTGCATTACTGAATGACCCCCTAAAACAGATTCACACTTTACCCATATTACAGCTGTTTATTTGTAGATGTTCTCTTTGCTGAAGTACAATAAACAAAATTTTTCTGTGTATTTCCTCAGTGATCAGACCTTCCAATTGTTGCAGTAGAGTCACATCTTTCCGAAAAATCCCCTCAGTCTCTGTAGGACCCAACTTCATATCCAGAGCAGTATCAGTTCTTTCCTACTTTCCCCAGGAGCTCACATTAGAATAAAGATTTGCAGGTGCTCCATATTCCCCACACCTGCATCCCAGAAGGATTAGGCCTGCTCCTTTTATTAGGTGGATCACCAGTTCCATTATGCTACTACTCAATGGTAGTACCTTCTTCTCCCTGTAACTACAATCAATATTCCTTTATCTTTTGCCATATTCGTGATTTTCTTTTTTTCCTCTGTATGAGGAGCAGACAGAACAATTACACAAGCCTCTTTCATTACTTCAGTGACAATTATGAATCTTCTCAACCCAGAAAGAGAAAATATTCATTAATTAGCTAGCTTTTTAAACAATTCTGGTCTTCATTTCAAAGCGATTTATGTGTTTCAGGAAGCAGTATGGAATTAATTAAATTCCCAGCATTTATTAGCTTTATTTCTTTGTGTTTTTATTCTAGGCTATATTATTCATATGGAGAAAAAAAAAAAAAAGAAAAAAAAAAAAAAAAAAAAAGACATTTCAATAATGTGTTATTCTGAAATAATTCCAAATATCTGCAACTAAAACAAGAAATTAGGCTAGTACACCCTGGCCACTGAAACATAAATAATGACTTGAAGTACTCTATCAACTCGTCTTTTGCTAGTCCAATCATATATATTTACATTTTTAATTTAACAAAGAAATAACTTACATTTTAGGTTGTACAAGTCCATCCAATATGATGCATTAGGGTCCCGTTAGTTGTTGTCCTTCTACACCCATTTCAATAGTCCTTGATATCCATTCCCTTCTTTCTTTCCTTTTATCTTTTCCCCAAGTTCATTCTTCTATATTGCTCTACCTTTCTTCCTTATATATCCATTACAGTTTTAAAATAATCTCTACTCACTTCCTCACAAATTTGTTGCTAGCCTAAGTAACCTTGAGCAACTGACTCAGGGAAATGTCAAATCTGGGGGTGAAAGGGGAGAAAGGTGAAAAACGTAAGCAAACAAAAAAGCTCGCTAGACATTAATATTTTGTCTGGGTCAGAAAGGACACATTTACCACAATGACATCCACAAGCAGGACTGAAGGAAGCTTTATCAGAGGTTGATCTCTAAAACTGACCATCATGAAGTCTCACATGCCTGCAATAACAAGACGAACATGATGTCACATGGGAAAGGTTCCTCTTTTGTACCAGAGCAGACAATTTTTTTTTTATTATTATTTTTTTATGCTTCCTGTTATTTGGGTTATTTTTATCCTTATTATATACTTGTCTGAAGAACTTAATATAAAGCTGAACTTGGAAAATGTGGTTTTGACCTTTAAAGTTGTTTATTAGACTAAAATTTACATCTTTAACTTTGAATACAATGACCACAACCTAAATTCATGTTGAATTTCAGTAAATTGATATAACCTGATTTCCTCAGAGAAGTAAAAGATTACAGGCATAATACTAATTTGATTCTGAGTGGTTTCTGAGAGACCTGTAAGAGGAGATATCCAGACCATGCTGAAGCCTGATCGCTGAGTGCAGCACAAGCTGTTACCCCAGCCAACAGAAGCTGCTCTGGAGACTTCTGGGGCCATAACTTTAAACACTGTTTCAGATCTCTAGGTTAAATTAAATTTCACTTTCAAAATCTTGAAATGGTGCATGGTGAAATTGTTGATACAGTGAATAAAAATAAAAACTTCCTTCTGTTTTTCCAATAATTCTCCTAAGAGATCAGCTTGTCTGGTTTTATCTCTTTTTAAATTTTCACCTCACCAGTGAAGGAAAGATAGCTATTTCTTCTTCTTCTGGCAAGATCTTCTCATGCTTGGGATTGTCACTATGTCCTGTAGCCATGTCCACCTGCATCTGTTTAACTTCAGAGGCACTTTTTCAGAAAGTCAGTGGTTTCATCTCTGAAAAGCTGTTTCTCTGAATGGAAAAGCTCTGAATGGAGCCTGACCCTGTGCCTGGCCACCCTCTGGGTGCAGAACCTTTCCCTAACCCCCAGCCTGACCCTCCCCTGTCCCAGCTCCATGCCGTTCCCTCGGGTCCTGTTGCTGTCCCCAGAGAGCAGAGCTCAGTGCCTGCCCCTCTGCTCCCCTCATGAGCAAGCTGCAGGCTGCCATGAGGTCTTTGGACACTCTCTTAGCAGTTTTATGTCTTTCTTATACTGTGGTGCTCAGAACTGCATACAATGCTCAAAGTGAGGCTCCACCAACACAGAGCAGAGTGGGACAATCCCTTCCCTCAACAGGCTAGCGATACCATGCTTGATGCACCCCAGGATATGGTTGGTCCTTTTGGCTGTCCTGGCTCACTAATCCTGTAAAATGCGCTTTTATCAGCCTTCAATTCAGAACCATGGTGACAAGATCTACAACCTATGCAGTTCCCAACTCTTGTCCCAGGTGGACATGCAAACAACAGTATTTTTATGACATAAAGACCATGGCAGACTGTGGATGCATGACCTTCACACCAGGTCTTCCTTTTACATCCCTGCACGTGCCTAAGTCTCACTGCTTTTGGGCTAGTATAATGTTTCACATGATGAGCCAGTCTTACATTCACCATTTGACCGGTCTCCAACCTCCCAACCTCCAGATTAAAGAGAAATACTATGCAGAATATAGCATAAATGCACATATGGAAAAAAAAAAAAAAAAAAAAAAAAAAAAAAAATCATTTATGGCTGTTTATTGTGTTTCTTACCTGTTCCCCCCCCTTTTTTTTTTCTTTTTTTTTTTTTTGGGGGGGGGGGGGAGATAGGCAATTTATATATATATATATTAAAAACAAACAAACAAACAAACAAAAAAACAGTTCAAACACATCTACGAATTCATATTTTGGAGGCTTTACTATTTTAAAACTTGAAGACATAATGAAACATTTCAGTTTGAGTCACACAAAACATTGAGGTCAATATTTTGCTTTTCTGTTTAACTAGAAAAAAAGATTTTGTAGTCAGCCAGAGGAGAAAACACCTAAAGCTGTCAGTCTGCTTTCTTATTTAAATTAAAACAAATAATCTTGAGCATAAAGAGAAGTTATTTTCATAGGAGCTTATTACTTAAATTCCAATCATTTGGTATTATCCTGTGCAGTAACTGGGCAGTTTGAACACACTGTTAAAAACATATCAGTATATTTTCTAAACGTGTAATGCAATTAAATAAATGGCTTATGAAATTTCCGAGTCCACATCCAGCAAGGATCTAGATGTTCTCCAGTACATCTTTGACTGTACTGCTGCACTAACACTACTAGTGCACTGTGTTGCACTATTTCATACCCCTCTTGCTGAAATCTGGCAAGAGGTTTCACAGTTCTCCCTTGATGATCCTTCACTTGGATAGAGAATTCTTTTTCTCTTCATGATCAGATTTTCCTTTTCCATAATGATACCAAAAGCCAAAAGCCTAAAATCTAAAACAGAATGACTACAGTGCTCTTTGTTATTTGGGGGAGTTTAACTGTATTTTCATTGTAGCTCAGACTATGATGTTTCCAAAAAATGGCAAAACAATCTATATTCAGAAGAAAGGACACTTTACGTAAGCCCAGAGTGTAGCTTCTTGTTTTACAGTCTGTCACATCTACAAGCCTATAGAAAATTTAATCCAGTCATCCATACAGTACAAATGTGATTAACATAATGTTGAATATTAACAATATTTTTTTTTGAGGAGTTATTTACACAATACAATGAAAAACATTAGTTTTAAGTATTTGTATTCTGGTCTAAGTAGTTCACAAGTTCCAAAAGGAAAACATTATAAATGTTCTTTGATAGAATTATGCCAATCTGTGTAGTATGAAATGATATTTGTAACCTGATTCTGAAAGACTGTATTTTAGGCTTTTCAAAATGCATGTGAAAGCAACACACTAAGTGGATGTTTGACCAGCAATACTTCACAGTTCTGGCATAATTATTCTATTAGATTATTCTGTTGTTATTTATTTTGAAATATCTCCTTTGGAGGTCATATTATACCTACATAAGATCACATGTATGTCAGAATAAGAGTGATTTTTGGACAGAATTATTGCTCTTGGGAACTGGGAAGATGACCACTGTTTATTTACTTAAATATTTATCTATATTAAACACAGCAATCACAAGTTCCTAAGTGGTTAATCTGGTCATCAATTTCATAGTAGACAAGGCTCAACAGTAAGTTATCAATGTTTTGACATTCTTAAGAGTTACCACTTAATTTTTGGCCAATGTGTTGACTGTGCTCCTTTGTTTCTACCTGGTGGAACTCAGGTAGAAATGAACATATAAATGAATAACCTGTATAAAAATGCCCTTGGAGAAATCAGCTCCATAACTGATTGATAGGAAATGAACTTGGATTTGACTACACTGTGCAGTCAGGAACAGATGAATTTTTATGAATTTTGAGCATGTAAAAAACCAAACTCCTCCTAAGTCAGTAGGGTTGGAGAGTATTACATTATGGAGCTAGCCTCCTGTTGCTGCTATGAGGAACTCTGGCTCTTCCAATCAGCTCAGGACAGGGGGTAGTTTTGTGTTGTTGTTTTCAGAAAAACTTCAGGCTTTCAAATGCTAGTTGTCACTCAGCACTCTGCTTGGTGCACACTCTGGAAAATTGTTGTATGCATACTCAGGTGGCAGCAGCACAGATCCTTAACCTTTTAGCACCATACTGCTCTCTCACATACTGCTATAGCTCTTTGGTAGCTCACTGCTAGTTTATTTTGCTCTCATTTGGGAAAGATAATGAGAAGAATCTTGCTGAGCCCTTACATCATAGCAATAATTATATGGGAATAAGCACAGTACAAATACCTGCAGGGTGCTACGTTGGTCAGAAATAACTACCTATTTAAAACAGGAAGCTTTTTCCTATGTGCAATGAAAGGCAGAAAAAAGAATTGCCAAAAAATGAGATGGGTATGTGATAGTTCAAAAACTTTTTTTTTTTTTTGGCAGTTTCTTTGTCCTGCACCATGTACTGATTTTAGTGTAATTGTCTTGGGGTGAGAATCTTCCCCTACTCTTGTTGAATCAGAGGAGACTGATATATAATTCATGAGCTGTTTTTAATATATGCATCACTGCAGTGATAGTTAAGGCAAAAGAAATGTAATAAAAGGTACAATACCAAATGTAACTATGTTTTAGAAACTGAATGAATCAGTCTGTAGAGATAGCAGTGCTAGTTATTCATGAGGTAAATTACTGTCAATAAAAGCCATTGATTGATTGAAAATCAAATTCAGGAGTCAATGTCGCTTTTCTAACACATAAGTATGAAACCTATATTTATACCCTTAAAAACAGAAGTAAATATCCACATTTCATAACTTGTGTTACAATAGTACTAATAATGTCATGATAAGTGGTCATCTGTAATGCTCCATAAAGTTACATTTATTGGAATTCCTCTCAGCAGGGACCCGAGATGTCATACACCATGTAAATTGATATAAATGATAATAAGGAGGAATCTGTCATTCCCTTCTGCTACAGAAATATTCTCCACCATCTTTTCATTAGTTTCACTTCAAAAATCCCAAGTTAAGAAATTTCTA